>NC_086102.1:31270095-32520095 GCF_963921235.1 Mobula hypostoma | reverse complement strand
CCTGGATGCTGGGAAGGCTCATGCCCGTGATGGAGCTGACTGAGTTTGCATCTTTCTGCAGCCTTTTCTGATCCTGTGCAGTGGCCCCTTCATACCAGGTGGTGTTGGAATGCTCTCCATGGTACATCTATAGAAATTTGCGAGTGTCTTGGGTGATATACCAAGTCTCCTCGAACTCTTAATGAAACATAGTCGCTGTCGTGCCTTCCTTGTAATCTGAGACACCATGTGGCAAAATACTGCCCGGGGGGAGGCGGACAAAGTAAAGGGTCAATGGAGATTCACTGGTTGTAGGAGATAGGTCAGTGTTTAACCTGAATTAATCCAAAAAAAATCCTTTAGAAGGAAGTATAAAGCAGGCCTTGGCAGTACTTATGTTCATCTGTGTAAATCCATGGATCTCATTCTGAGGCTGAGGAGCAAGGACCGATGAGGAAAGTAGACCATGGGGAAAAAGTGAAGGATGAGGGGCTTGGAGGAAAGTGATGAGCCTTGTTACTGAGAGAAGTCAGGAGACTGGCCAAACTGCTTCAAAGTGACACGACAGCAGCAGTAACCGAAATAACCATGTGTTGAAACAGTGCAGCAAAAGAGCACCCCTGAATACACAACAAGTCGAACTTTGAAGTGGATGGGCTACAGCAGCAGAAGACAAGCATGCACTCAGTGGCCACGTTAGGTTCAGGAGGTGGTGTCAGAGTGCATATTACTGCACGAGATGCTACTGGAATGTGTGCAGTACAGTAAGCAATAAGGAAGGAGCTGCAGATTTTGAAAGCAGATAATGTAATGGGCTGACATAGATGAAATTTAACAAGGAAATCTCAATTCATTTTATAGGAAGAATGTGGAGAGGCACTATAAATAGTACAATTGAAGGTAGTATGGGAACTAGAACAGTTGACAAGGAATTAAGGGGCTGAATCTTTGGGTTTATCAGTAAAGGCCTCATGTATATTGTCACAAAAATGATGGCAAATCTTTATGAAACACTGGTAAAGCTCAAATTGTAAGAAACATTCTTTGTAAAGTATGCCAAATCCTGAGAAATGGTGCAGAGAAGATTTAGAAGCAATTGAAGTCATATCACAAACCAGAACTGGAGTACTGTGTACATTTCTGGTCACCTACTTACAGGAAAGATACCAAAAAGGTTGAAAGAGTGCTGAGAAAATTTACAAGGATGTTGTTGGTACCTGAGTTACAGGGAAAGTTTGAAAAAGTTGGGATGTTATTCCCTGAAGTGTAGGAGAATGAGGAGGGATTTGATGGAGATATACAGACATCCCACCCTGCAAAAACTCATTTCAGGGAGGTAGCACCCTGCCCACGCAACCCCGTATCCCCCCCTCCCCCTGTTGACATCCAAGGGTGTATGTAATACTTTGTTTAGTGATTTTGTCTATTTTGTAAACCAAGTTGGATATATGCAGAAGATGTGACATTAAAATGTCTGTCTAGGTACCATATCTGATGCAGACTTTGGTGACCGTGGTTTTCCATATATTAAAATATGTACTTACGTTATCGTGTTTATTCTATTACAACTTTAAGCAAGTCTACAGGGAGTTTGGCCTTATCACGTAGGACATCAATAGCGTAGCTCCTTGGCAGCTAGCCAGCCAGTTTAAATAACGTTAGCTATGCTAATGAATGAATGACACCTGTTAAACTCACCTCAACATGTCGTTTACATTTTAACCCACCATGGGCAATAGAAAAGTCACTGTTGCAAACAGTGCAGTGAGCAACACTGTCATTATTTTTGAGGTCGACTGTAAAGCCCGCCCACAGAGAAAACTGTTTGGTCTCTCTTCGTTCTAAGTAGACCTATCAGGGTGCTGCCTCTCGCTCTCCCTCAAATCGATTTCTGGGATATTGTATATAATTTCCGGGCGTCAGGGAGCTGCTGTCAATATGCGGGAGACTCCTGGAACTTCCGGGAGAGGTGGGATGTCTGGGTATACAAAAAATGAGGGGTGTATATATAGGATAAATGCAAGCAGTTTCTTCCCCCACTGAGGTTGGGTGAGAATACAACTAGAGGTTATGGATTAAGAGTGAAAGGTGAAAAGCTTAGAAACAGAAGTCTGCTGCATATTACAGGCCCTTCAGTCCACAACGTTGTGCCGCCATGTAACCTGCTCTAGAACTGCCTAGAATTTCCCTGCCACATAGCCCTCTATTTTTCTAAGCTCCATGTACTTATCTAAGAGGCTCTTAAAAGGTACTATTGTATCTGCCTCCACCACCTTCACTGTCAGTGTATTACATGCACTCACCACGCTCTGTATTGAAAAACTTAACTCTGACCCCTTGTACCTACTTCCAAGCACCTTAAAACTGTGCCCTCATGTTAAGGAGAACATGAGGGGAAACTTCACTCAGAGGGTTGTGAGAGTGTGGAACGAGCTGCCAGTGGAAGTGGTAAATGCACATTTCATTTCAGCATTTAAGAGGAGTTTGGCAAGTATGTGGATGGAGGGGTATGGGGGCTACAGTCTGGGTGTAGGTTATGAGATTGGGCAGAATGATAGTGTGGCATGAACTAAATGGGCCGAAGGGCCTATTTCTGTGCTGTCAGATTCTGAGTTTCTCTTCTAAATAAACAAAGTTGATTTTCATAAAGTAAATAAGTTGTTTTCAGATTTTTACTAATTACGAAGGAATCGGACTAAACTGTTTTCACATGCTAAATTGTAAAGATTTTAAATGTGAACCTGAAGGAGTGGAAATTTGCAGTGCTGTGGGAACTGGGAAGGGTAAAACAACCAATTAGTAGTTGTTTCAGATACAGTACTTAGTCCTGCCAGATTGGGAAGCCTGGTTGCCTCTTGTGCAATATCTCCCTCTAATAGTAATATGAATACCACTATTTTTCCAACAGGTTTCTCAGCATTTTTTTTGGAAGGAAGTTTAAAGGCTCAAACACGCCCTGTCTGAAATCCATTCCTTTTGTCCTTAAATGGTTATGACACATCAGAATATACTGCTCCTAAATTCAAAGTAAATTTGTTATCAAAGTATGTGTATGTTGCCATTCATTTTCTTGCAGGCATTCACAGTAGAGAAAGGTAATACAATAAAATCAATGAAAAATTACACACAAAGACAAACAACTGTGCAAAATAAGACAAACTGTGCTAAAACAAATAATAAATAATATTGAGAACAGGAGTTGTAGAGTCATTAACAATGTATCTCAGAAGGGGCTTTAAAAAAAGCCTGAAAAGGTAACAAGCCCAATAGATAGAGGATCAGAATTGGGCTGCTTGGCCAATTAAATCTGGTCTGCCATTTGATTATGGCTAATCTATTTTTCTTCTCAGTCCCAATCTCCTGCCCTCCCAATCTCCTGCCGTCTCCCCTAATCCCTTCATGCCCTGATCAATCTATCAACCTCTGCCTTAAATATACACAATGACTTAGCCTCCAGAGCTGATTGTGGCAATGGATTCCACAGATTCACCTTTCTCTGGCTAAAGAAATTCCTCCTCATCTCCACTTTAAAACTCCTCTATTCTGAGGCTGTGTCCTCTGATCTTGGACTCTTCTCTCTCCTCCCCCCCCAAAGGAAAAGTCCTCTCTACATCCAGGGCCTTTGACCATCTGATAAGTTTCAATGAGGACAGCCCTCACTCTTCTGAATTCTAGTGAATACAGGCCCAGAACCATCAACATGCTCTTCGTATGACAAGCCTTTCAATCCTGGAATCATTTTCATGAACCTGCTTTGAACCCTTTCCAGTTTCAGCACATCCTTCCTAAGATAAGGGGCCCCAAACTGGTCACAATGATCTAAGTCAGGAGTCCCCAACCTTTTTTTGCACCGCGGACCGGTTTAATATTGACGATATTCTTGTGGACCGGCCGACGAGGTTGGGGGGTGGGGGGATGTTCAATTTCAACAGTGCATGACAGGGAGTGAGGAAAGGTGCAGCTGACATGTATCGATTCATATCTCCAAATCATATCATTTCCTCGCGGCCCGGTAGCACATGCTACCTGACCTCTGCTTGAAGTAAGGCTTCAACTGTGCTTTATAAAGCCTCAACAGTACACCCTTGCTTTTAGTTCTCTTGAAGTGAATGCTAACATTGCATTTGCCTTCCTCACCAGACTCGGCCTGCACAAGGACTCCCAAGTCACTTTGTACCTCAAAGTTTTGAATTTTCTCTCCATTTAGAAAATAGTCAACCCTTATTTCTTCTACCAAAGTACATGACCATACACTTCCCGATACTGTAATCCAGCTGCCATTTCTTTGCCCATTTTCCTAATCTGAGTCCTTCCGTAGCCTCACTACTTGCTCAAAGCTACCTGACCCTCTACCTTTCTTTGTATTATCCACAAACTTCACCACAGAGACATCAATTCTGTCGTCCAAATCATGACATACTATGTAAAAAGAAATTGTCCAGGCACAGACTCCTGTGGAACACTAGTTACCTGCAGCCAACCAGGGAAGACTCCTTTATTCTCACTCTTTGCCTCCTGCCAATCAGCCACTGTCTTTATCGATGTTTGAATCTTTCTTGTAATACCATGGGCTCTGACTTGTTAAGCAGCCTCGTGTGGCAGCTTGTCAAAGGCCTTCTGAAAATTAGGTACATAACATCCATCGATTTTCCTTTGTCTATCCTGCTTGTTATTTCTTCAAAGAATTCCAACAGATTTGTCAGGCAAGATTTTTCCTTAGGACCCTGACTTTGGCCTATTTTATCAGGTGACTCCAAGTACCATGAAACCACATCCTTAACAATAGACTTCAACATCTTCCCAATCTCAGAGGTCAGACTAGTGGTGTTCCTCAGTGGTCAGTATTGTGACCGCAACTTCTCACATTGTTTGTCAATGATTTAGAAAGTGGAATTGATGGCAAAGTTTGTGGATGATAGAAAGATAAGTGGAGGGGTAGGTAGTGCTGAGGAAGCAATGTGATTGCAGCAGGACTTAGACAAATTGGAAGTATGGACAAAGAAGTGGCAGATGGAATACACTGTTGGGAAATGTATGATAATGCATTTTGGTTAAAGGAACAATAGTGCAGACTATTTTCTAAATGGGGAAAAAATTCAAACATCAGAAGTGCGGCAAAACTCCCATATGGTTAATTCTCAGATTGAGTCTGTGGTAAAGAAGGCAAATGCAATGTTGGCATTTCTTTCAAGGGGAGTAGAATATAAAAACAAGGAGATAATGCTGAAGCCTTACAAGACACTAGTAGGCCGCACTTGGAGTATTGTCAACAGTTTTCGGTCCCTTATCTTGGAAAGGATGTATTGTCGTTGGAGAGAGTCCAGAGGAGGTTCAGGAGAATGATTCTGGGAATGAGGGGGTTAACATTGCATTTGGCAGCTTTGAGCCTGGACTCATTGTGATTTAAAAGAATGTGTGGGGATCTAATTGAAACCCACTGAGTGTTGAAAGGACTAGATAAGGTGGATGGGGAGAGGATGTTTCCTCTGGTGGGGGTATCCAGAACTAGAGGGCGGTGTCTCAAAATTGAGGGGTGACTTTTTAGAACAGAGGTAAGGAGGAAGTTTTTTAGCCAGACAAAGGTGAATCTGTGGAATGGTCTGCCATAGACTGCGGTGGAGGCCCAGTCCATGGGTATATTCAAAGTGGAAGTTGACAGAGTTATGATTGGAATATGCTAATCGGGCAGGTATATGGGGTTGAATAGGATCTGGGATCAGCCATGATGAAATGCTGGAGCAGACTCGATGGGCTGAATGGCCTAATTCTGCTCCTATGTCTTGTGGTCTTATGGACTTACTGGCCTATAATTTCCTTTCTTTTGCCTCTCTCCCTTCTTGAAGAGTGAGTGACATCTGCAATTTTCCTGTCCTCCGGAACCATGCCAGAATCAACTGATTCTTGAAAGATCGTTAATGTTTCCACAATTACTTCAGCCTCCTCTTTCAGAACCCTGGGGTGTACACCATCTGGCCAAGGCGATTTATCTGACTTTAGACCTCAGTTTCCCAAACACTACCTTCGAAATATTGGCAACTTCACGTACTTCTAACCCCTAACACACTCAATTCTGGCATACTGTTAATGTTTTCCACAGTGAATACTGATGCAAAATACTTATTCAGTCCATCCGACACTTTCTTGTCTCCCATATAAGACCATAAGACAAAGGAGCAGAAGTCGGCCATTCGGCCCATCGAGTCTGCTCCGCCATTTTATCATGAGCTGATCCATTCTCCAATTTAGTCCCACTCCCCAGCCTTCTCACCATCACCTTTGATGCCCTGGCTACTCAGATACCTATCAATCTCTGCCTTAAATACACCCAATGACTTGGCCTCCATTGCTGCCCGTGGCAACAAATTCCATAGATTCACCACCCTCTGACTAAAAAAATTTCTTTGCATTTCTGTTCTGAATGGGCACCCTTCAATCCTTCAGTCATGCCCTCTCGTACTAGACTCCCCCATCATGGGAAACAACTTTGCCACATCCACTGTGTCCATGCCTTTCAACATTCGAAATGTTTCTATGAGGTCTCCCCTCATTCTTCTAAACTCCAAGGAGTACAGTCCAAGAGCGGACAAACGTTCCTCATATGTTAACCCTCTCATTCCCGGAATCATTCTAGTGAATCTTCTCTGTACCGTCTCCAACGTCAGCACATCCTTTCTTAGATAAGGAGACCAAAACTGCCCACAGTACTCCAAGTGAGGTCTCACCAGCACCTTATAGAGCCTCAACATCACATCCCTGCTCCTATATTCTATTCCTCTAGAAATGAATGCCAACATTGCATTCGCCTTCTTCAGTACCGACTCAACCTGGAGGTTAACCTTAAGGGTATCCTGTACGAGGACTCCCAAGTCCCGTTGCAACTCAGAACTTTGAATTCTTTCCCCATTTAAATAATAGTCTGCACATTTATTTCTTCTGCCAAAGTGCATAACCATACACTTTCCAACATTGTATTTCATTTGCCACTTCTTTGCCCATTCTTCCAATCTATCCAAGTCTCTCTGCAGACTCTCCATTTCCTCAGCACTACCGGCCCTTCCACCTATCTTCGTATCGTCAGCAAACTTAGCCACAAAGCCGTCTATTCCATAATCCAAATCGTTGATGTACAATGTAAAAAGAAGCGGCCCCAACACGGACCCCTGTGGAACACCACTGGTAACCGGCAGCCAACCAGAATAGGATCCCTTTATTCCCACTCTCTGTTTCCTGCCAATCAGCCAACGCTCTATCCACGTATGTAACTTTCCCGTAATTTCATGGGCTCTTATCTTGTTAAGTAGCCCTATCAAAGGCCTTCTGAAAATCTAAATATACAACATCCACTGCACCTCCCTTGTCTAACCTACTGGTAATTTCCTCAAAAAATTGTAATAGGTTTGTCAGGCAGGATTTTCCTTGAAGGAATCCATGCTGAGTTCTGCCTATCTTGTCATATGCCTCCAGGTACTCTGCAACTTCATCCTTGACAATCGACTCCAACAACTTCCCAACCACCGATGTCAAGCTAACAGGTCTATAATTTCCTTTTTGCTTCCTTGCCCCCTTCTTATATAGCAGAGTGTTCCTTCAGAACACGAGGGTGCATTCCATCTGGTCTGGGAGATTTACCTACCTTTAGACTATTCAGCTTCCTGAGTACTTTCTCTGTCATAATTGTGACTGCGCACACTTCTCTTCCCTGCCACCCTTGAGTGTCCGGTATACTGCTGATGTCTTCCTCAGTGAAGACTGATGCAAAATACTCGTTCAGTTCCTCCGCCATCTCCTTATCTCCCATTACAATTTCTCCAGCATCATTTTCTATCGGTCCTATATCTACTCTCACCTGGTCTTTTACTCTTCTACCTCTCCAGCATAATTTTCTAGCAGTCTTGTCTTTCTTTTACACTTTATATATCTGAAGAAACTTAATATCCTCTTTAGTATTATTAGCTAGGTTACCTTTATATTCCATCTTTCCTTAATGACTTTTTTTGATTGCCTTCTGTTGGTTTTTAAAAGCTTCCCAATCCTCTAACATCCACTAATTTTTGCTCTTTTATAAGCCCTCTCTTTGGCTTTCGTGTTGGATTTGACTTCCCTTGTTAGCCACGGTTGTGTCATCTTGTCTTTAGAATACGACATCCTCTTTGGGATGTATATTTCCTGTGCCTTCCGAATTGCTTTCAGAAATTCCAGCCACTTCTGTTCCGCCACCATCCCTGCCAATATTCTTTTCCAAGCAATTCTGGCCAACTTCTCTATCGTGCCTCTGTAATTACCTTTACTCCACTGTAATACTGATACACCTGACCTTAGCTTCTCCTTCTCATATTTCAGGATGAATTCGATTACTTTTGATCACTTTCCCCAGGGGTTCTTTTACCTTAAGCTCTCTGATCATGTCCAGTTCATTGCACAACACCAATGCAGAATGGCTGATCTCTTAGTGGGCTCAACCATGAGCAGCTCTAAAAAGCCACCTCATAGAAATTTCTCTTCTTGGGATTCAGCACCAACCTGAATTTTCCTAAACTACCTGCAAATCGAAATACCCCATGACTATTGTAACATTGCTCTTTTGGCAGGCATTTTCTATCTCCCATTGTAATTTGTAGACCACATCCCTGCTATTTGGTTGGGGGGGGGGGAAGGGGAAGAGTCTGTATATAACTCCCATCAGGGTCTTTTTATCTTTGCAGTTCCTTATCTCTACCTACAATGATTCAACACCTTCTGACTCTGTTACTTCTTTGTTATGATTTGCTTTCATCTTTTACCAACAGAGTCACGCCACCCCCTCTGCTTACCTGCCTGTCCTTTCGATACAAAGTCTATCCTTGGATGTTAGCTCCCAGCTATAGCCGTCTTTCAGCCACGATTCAGTGATGCCCACAACATCATGCATGCCAATCTATAACTGTGCTACAAGTTCATCTACGTTATTCTGTATATTGCACGCATTCAAATATCACACCTTCAGTCACCCTTTTCAATATTGTTCACCTTTTACATTGCACCTTATGCTGTTGACTGTAATTTGCTCTATCATTAGCCGCCTCTTGCTAGCAGTCTCCCTACACACTGCCTCTGTTTGTAAACCAACAGCCCGTCCTCAGCACTATCGCTCTGATTCCCATACCCCTGCCAAATTAGTTTAAACTCACCCAAACAGCTCTAGCAAACCTGCCCTCAAGGATATTGATCCTTCATGGGTTCAGGTGTAACCTGTCCCTTTTGTACTGTTCGTTCAGTCCCCAGAAGAGATCCCAATGATCCATAAACTTGAACCCCTGCCCTCTGCATCAGTTCCTCAGCCACGCATTCATCTGCCAAATCATCGTATTCTTGCCCTCACCAGCATGTGACACAGGCAGCAATCCAGAGATTACTGCCCTAGAAGTCCTTTTTTTAATTCAGCTTTCTGCCTAGCTCCCTAAAATCTCTCTTCAGGACTTCCTCACCTTTCTACCCGTGTCATTCGTATCTCCTAGAGGAGGAAGATGCCAAAGATCACTTGATGTTTTGACTTTCATAGTGCTTTGAGGGCCTCACGCATGCATTGTCACCAAGTCTACGGAAGCAAATCTGATATTTTAGAACAGAACAGGATTACTCAGAAGTATTCATTATCTGGAAATCTGGATGCATAAGTAATGGGCACCTCCTTTTAAAGTCTTTCTCTACCACTGATGCAAATAATAATTAGTTGAACCATTCCCATTTCTTCACCCCTTGATGTAAATTCTTTGTTACAAAACAAGAGCTGAACACTGAAAATAGATGAAAGGACTCTTGATTTGTTATAATTACTTCATGGCAAAATTACAGTTTACGTCTTAGCTCATGTCTATTTTGCAAACATTTGGTTTCACTCCCTCTTGAATTTTTAGTTAGAGTATGAAAGGGGAAAAGCATGAAAACTTGGCATAGCATATTATTTTACTCTGGCTGATAATATGTAAGAAATTATTATTCCAGAGAGCAGACAGTCTCTATCAACAGCACACATGTTATATTTAAATTATTCTTTATTATGTGGGAGGCTGGATGTAGGTGAAGTTACAGCTGAAGACTTGGCATCATTATCCTCATAATCTACATCCATCCCCTCCTTTCATTTTGGACCGAACATGTTTTACTCCATGCTGTATGTTTTTGCTTTAAAATTATTTGTCCTATCTCGCGCTCAATTAGAAATGTATGTGTGTAACAGTATTTGCATGACAAAATTGTTCAAAGTTAAATGTATTATCAGAGTATTTACATGTCACCACATACAACCCTGAGATTCTTTTTCTGTGGGCATACTTAGCAAATCTATAGAACAGTAACTGTAAAGAGGATCAGTAAACTGTAAACATCAGGATCTAATCCGTGTACATGCAGATATAAATAAATAGCAATAAATAATGAGCATTAAACAACAAGATAAAAGGGTCCTTAAATGAGTGTAGTTATCCCCTTTTGTTCAAGAGCCTGAAGATTGAGGGGTGGTAACTGTTCTTAAACCTACTGGTGCGAGTCCCGAGGCCATTGTACCTTCTACCTGATGGTAGCAGCGAGAAAAGAGCTTGGCCTAGGTGGTGAGGATCTTTGATGATGGATGCTGCTTTTTTACGGCAACATTTCATGTAAATATGCTCAGTGGTTGGGAGGGTTTTAGCCTTGATGCACTGGGCCGAATCCACTACCGTTTGTAGGATTTTCTGCTCAAAGACATCGGTGTTCCCATACTGGGCCATAATACAGCCAGTCAGCACACTTTCTACCACGCATCTCCGGGAGATGGATCTTAAATATGAATGATTCTTAAATGTGAAGTATTTTCAAACATTTCTCTGTTTTATAAACCTAAACATGTAAATTAATGAGAGCTCTGTTTCTGTTTCCACAATGGGGACATAACTTCAGGAAGATAATATAAATAGTATTAAAACTCTCAAATGAGTGAGACAGCAGGTTGTGAGGTAAAAGAGGTGTTGCAGAAATCTAACAAAAGATTGAGTGTTGCCTTTGCGGAATGTCTGTTCAGTCCACAAATGTTATCCTGGGCTTGTTGTTTGTCACTTTTAATTCTCCACTCCCCTTTTCACTTTGTTTTCATTGAATTGAACAAATTCAGAAAGCCAGCTGATGCTGTTTTGAACTGGCCACTTCTGATGAGAAGCCATCTACCTCTAATGTTAATCCAATTTTATTTGCTGTTACTGTATGTAAAATATTTAATTGTTTCAGATTTTCAGCTAACATGTTGCTTCTCTTTAACAGCATACAGTAGAAACAATCATGATATTGGGGCAACCTTGATTCCATCCTATCAGAGATATCACCTTTCCCCCTGAATTGTAAAACAAGTTATAATTCTGTTGAAAAGTCATCGATGCGCAACATTAATTCTATTTATTTCTCCATAGATGCTGCCTCAGCAATTGAGTGTTTCTGAGTATTTTCTGTTTCATTTTCAGTTACGAAAGGCAAGCTAGTTTAAGGTAGATTGGGAAACTAGGTTAAGGTTTGATGGAAGATGAACAGCGGTTAACACTACTTCTCAGGAAACAGTTTATAGACCTGGTTCTTGTCATCAACAAAGTTTTTCTTTTTTTTCCCCCACTGCTGGAATTCTTATTGAGATACAAGATTATGTAGCCCAGAAATAGGGCCTTTGGTTCATCAAGTCTACACTGACTATCAATGATCTATTTGCATCAGTCCCATTGACCAGCATTTGGTCTACCCCTTTCCATGTCTTGGCAAGTAGTTGTCATTTATCAGTACAGGTTTCCCCCGCCATCTGAAGGTAGAGCGTTCCTATGAAATGGTTCGTAAGCTGGAATGTTGTAAAGCGAAGAAGCAATTGCCATTTATTTATATGGGAAAATTTTGTGAGCGTTCGCAGACCCAAAAATATCCTACCAAATCATGCCAAATAACACATAAAACCTAAAATGACAGTAACATATAGTAAAAGCAGGAATGATACGATAAATACACAGCCTATATAAAGTAGAAATACTTTTCCACAATCATTACTGAACTGTTCGCCGAAGCGAAAATCTCACACAAGTGCCGTCGGCAGAAAATCTCAAGCGCTGTTGGCAAAAACAGTCTCTCCAGTAACCTTTAAGCTATGAAGCTGTCAAATCATACCAAATAACACGTAAAAATACACAGCCGATATAAAGTAGAAATAATGTATGTACAGTGTAGTATCACTTACGGGAATCGGGAAGACAGCGCCGAGCGCACGATGGTGTGTTAGACTTGTCGGAGTTTGGGTGGTGCAGTGGCCCCCACCCTTCGGGCCGCTGAGCGATACATTGCCGCGAAGAACGCAGGGGTCCAGCGTTAGCCGGGAGGTACACAGCACATCTTTAAGAGAAAAGCCGAAACAAACATGCTAATTAATTAGGTGCTGCCCGTAATTGTCGGCCCAGATCAGTGCCGATTTCTGATTGCGTCATCTCTGATCTGGGCCGACAATTACGTGTCGGCGGCACCTAAATAATTAGCATGTTTATGATTTTGAAAACTGTCCTTTCTGGTCTTGAGTTCCAGAAAATGCATTTTCTCTCATAAGACCATCAGACATAGGACCAGAATTAGACAATTTGGCCCAAGTCTGCTCCGCCATTCAATCATGGCTGATCCTTTTTACCCCTTTCAGACCCACTCCCCGGCTTTTTCCCTGTAACCTTGAAGCTGTAGCCAATTAAGAACCTATCAATCGCTGCCTTAAATACGCCCAACAACCTGGCCTCCACAGCTGCCTGTGGTAACAAATTTCACAAATTCACCACCCTCTGGCTAAAGAAATTTCTTGTATCTGTTTTAAATGGACACCCCTCTATCCTGAGGCTGTGTCCTCTTGTCCTAGACTCCCCCACCATGGGAAACATCCTTTCCATATCCACTCTGTCTAGGCCTTTCAACATTCGAAAAGTTTCAATGAGAACCCTCTCATCCTTCTAAATTCCAGTGAGTACAGACCCAGAGCCATCAAACATTTCTCATATGATAATCCTTTCATTTCTGGAATCATCCTTGTGAATCTCTTCTGAACACTCTCCAATGGCAACACATCTTTACTTAGAGCCCAAAACTATTCACAATACTCAAGGTGAGGCCTCACCAGTGCTTTATAAAGCCTCAGCATCACATCCCTGCTCTTGTATTCTAGACCTCTTGAAATGAATGCTAACATTGCATTTGCCTTCCTCATCACTGACTCAACCTGCAGGTTAACCTTTAGGGTGTTTTGCACAAGGATTCCCAAGTCCCTTTGCATTTCAGATTTTTGGATTTCTCCCCATTTAGAAAATAGTCAGCACATTTATTTCTACTACCAAAGTGCATGACTATGCATTTTTCAACATTGTATTTCATTTGCCACTTTCTCTTGCCCATTCTCATAATCTGTCTATGCCTTTCTACAGCCTACCTGTTTCCTCAATACTAACTGCTCCTCCACCAATCTTCGTCTCTCCTGCAAACTTGGCAACAAAGCCATCTATTCCATCATCTAAATCATTAATATACAGCATAAAAAGAAGCGGTCCCAACACTGGCCCCTGCAGAACACCACTAGTCACTGGGAGCCAACCAGAAAAGGATCCATTTATTCCCATTCACTGCCTCCTACCAATCAGCCAATGCTCTAACCATGTCAGTACCTTTCCTGTAATAACATGGGTTCTTAATTTGGTAAGCAGTCTTGTGTGTGGCACCTTGCCAAAGGCCTTCTGAAAGTCCAGACATATAACATCCACTGCATCCCCTTTATCTATCCTACTTGTAATCTCCTCAAAGAATTCCAACAGGTTCATCAGGCTGGATTTTCTCTCAAGGAAACCATGCTGACTTTGTCCTATCTTGTCCTGTGTCACCAAGTAGTCCATCACCTCATCCTCAACAATTGCTTCTAACATCTTCCCAACCACTGAGGTCAGGCTAACTGGTCTATAGTTTCCTTTCTGCTGCCTTCCTTCTTTCTTAGAGAGTGGAATGATATTTGCAATTTTCCTGTCCTCTGGCACCATGCCAGAGTCTAATGATTTTTCAAAGATGGTTAATCATGCCTCCATTGCTATCTCTTTCAGAACCCTAGAATGCAGTTCATCTGGTCCAGATGACTTATGTACCGTTAGGTCTTTCAGCTTTTTAAGCACCTTCTCCCTTGTAATAGTAACTGCACTCACTTCTCTTCCCTCACACCCTTCAACATGGTACATTGCTAGTGTCTTCCACAGTAAAGACTGTGCAAAATACTCATCTCCTTGTCCTCCGTTATTATTTCTCCTGCCGCATTTTCCAGTGGTCCTATATCCACTCTCATCTCTTTTTATTTTTTACATACTTGGAAAAAGCTTTTACTGTACACTTTAATATTGTTTGCTAGCTTGCTTTCATATTTCATCTTTTCTCTCATTCTTTTAGTTCCTTTCTGTAGGTTTTAAAAGCTTCACAATCCTGTCTTTCCATTAATTTTTGCTTTGTTGTATGTCCTCTTTTGCTTTTACATTAGCTTTGACTTTCCTTGTCCGCCACGGTTGTACTGTTTTGCCATTTGAGTATTTCTTTGTTTTTTTTGGAATACACATGTCCTGCACCTTCCTCATTTTCCCCAGAAACTCAAGGCATTGCTGCTCTGCTGTCATCCCTGCTAGCATCTCCTTCCAATTTACTTTAGCCAACTCCGGTCTTGTACCACTGTAATTTTCACAGAAATACTGCTTAATCAGGCTTTACTTTCTCCCTATCAAATTTCAAGTTGAACTCAATCATATCGTGATCACTGCCTCCTAAGGGTCTTTTACCTTAAGCTCCCTAACCACCTCGGGTTTATTATTTAGCACCCAATCCAATATAGCTGATCCCCACAGTAGGCTCAATGATAAACTGCTCTAAAAAGCCATCTCATAGGCATTCAACTACCTCCCGCTCATGAGATCCATTTCCAACCTGATTTTCCCCAATCGACCTGCAAGTTGATATCTCCTGTGACTATTATAAAATTGCCCTTTTGACACACATTTCGATTTTCCCCGTTGTGATCTGTGGTCCACATACCAGCTACTGTTGGGAGGTCTGTATATAACTGCCACCAGGGTCCTTTTATCCTTGAAGTTTCTTAAGTCAACCCACAAGGATTCAACATCTTCCAATCCATGTCACATCTTTCTACTGATTTGATGCCATTCTTTACCAGTAGATCCAGGCCACCCCCTCTGCTGATCTTCCCCTCCCTGTGATACAACATATAACCTTCAACATTTGGCTCCCAACTACAACCATCCTTCAGCCATGACTCAGTGATGGGCACAACATCATACCTGACAATCTGTAATAGTGCAATAAGATCATCCACCTTATTTCTTATACTCCGTGCATTGAGATATAACACTTTTGAGTACTGTATTTGCTACCCTTTTTGATTCTTTATCCCTAATGCACTGATACTCGTACTGCTGGCTGTAATTATGTCCTGTCATCTGCCTGCCCTTCCTGACAATCTGACTGCATACTATCTTTGCTTTTATACCATCCATCCTATCCTGAGTTCATTCACTCTGATTCCCACCCCCTGCCACATTAGTTTAAACCCTCTCCAACAGCTCCAACAAACCTGCTTGTGAGAATATTGGTTCCCCTTGGGTTCAGATGCAACCTGTCACTTTTGAACAGGTCATACCTCCCCCAGAATAGATCCCAATGATCCAAGAACCTGAAGCCCTGCCCTCTGCACCAGCTTCTCAGCCACGCACTAATTTGTCAAATCATTCTGTTTCTACTCTCTTTTCTGCGTGGCACAGGTAACAATCCAGAAATTGCTACCCAGGAGGTCCTGCTTCTCAGCTTTCTACCTTGCTCTATAAATTTTCTTTTCAGGATCTCTTTGCTTTTCCTTTCTATGTCATTGGTATCAATATGTTCCAAGACATCTGGTTGCTCTCTCTCTCCCTCCAAAATGCTGTGGATGAGATCTGAGATGTCCTGATACTGGAACCTGGGAGGCAACGTACCATCCGCGTGTCCCGTCCACAGAATCTCCTGTCTGTTCCCTGAATATTGAGTTCCCTATCAATACTGCTCCCCTCTTCTCCTTCTACGCTACAGACCCATGCTTAGTGCCAGTAACCCGTCCATGGCATTCCCCTTGGACAGCATCCCCCACAGCAGTATTCAAAATGGCGTACTTACTATTGAGGGGAATGGCCACCGGGGTGCTCTGCGCTAACTGCCTATTCACATTTCCATTTCTCCTGACAGTCGCCTCCTGCCACTTGGGGTAACTATTTCCCTGTAACTCTGATCGATGATCTCCTCACTCTCCCGTACAAGCCGACGGTCATCCAGCTGCTGCTCCAGATCCCTAACATGGTCTCCAAGGAGCTGCAGCTGGAAGCACTTCATGCAGATGTAGTTCCCTGGGAGACTCTGGGTCTCAGAGGACTCCCAACATCTGGCATGAAGAACACACAACGGCCATTTACTACATTAGGTGCAGTAAGAGGGGAACCTTAACGAAAGCTTAACCGGAGCCAACACCTCTATTGAGCTCAAACAACAGGAATTCTGCAGATGCTGGAAATTGAAGCAACATACATCAAAGTTGCTGGTGAACGCAGCAGGCCAGGCAGCATCTCTAGGAAGAAGCGCAGTCGACGTTTCAGGCCGAGACCCTTCGTCAGGACTAACTGAAGGGTCTCGGCCTGAAACGTCGACTGCACTTCTTCCTATAGATGCTGCCTGGCCTGCTGCGTTCACCAGCAACTTTGATGTATGTTACCTCTATTGAGCTAAAGCCTGACACCTATACTCTCACCACTGACCTACTCCCAACAATGGCCACCGTGCCTCTCCCTTCCATACTTTTAAACAAATATAGCTGACCTCCAAGAAACCATGTCGCTGTGGCCTGTTCCTGCTGATTGGGCCATCAGATAGTCCTCATCCACATGTCATCCGACCGGGATAAAAATTAATTCTCGTGATTTAGACCCATTGGAAAAAGTTAGTAATCTGTTAATAATTAGTAAATTGTTCATTACTTTGATATTTCATGCCTTTAAAAACACATTAGTCTTGAAAAGAAAGAAGCAGGAGGCATGACCCAGTCTAAATTATAGCACTTTCTTATGGGACAACAGATATTGTGAGGATGTGAATTTTGTTGCTGTGTAGAGCATGAGAAAATAGGTGTTTTACTTGCTTTAAACTTGTAGTAATGTAGACATTGTCCCAATGTCTGAGAAGCTTTGGGGATTGGTTTCAGAGCAAAATTTTAGAAAGTAAATACTTTTTGTAGAGATAAATGATTCCAGTTTGTGTTCAGGCTTCGTGGACGTCGAGTTAACTCTACAGTTCCTTGTTCAAATAACGATTCATTATTTCTTGGTCTCAGCTGAGCAGCCAATCTTGGCTGTCAGTGTTTAATTTGGTTTTATTTTATTTGAGTTTCAAGTGTAATCTATCGATCTTTATGGGCATTAGATATTGAAAACCTGTCAGTGTGTGGATGTGAATCTATGCCCTCTGGTTCCTTAGAACAGAGCAAAGAAAACAAACTTCCCTGACTGCAACAGAAATAAAAAGAACTCTGCTACAGTAACTAGACAGATTAATACACCAAAAGTAGAATAAGTTAAGTGTTGTCAACCCTAGGGATTTATGATTGTTGACCTATTTCTATACCAGTGAGGCAGCACTCCTCCCAGCTAAATGGTCGTGAAGTACGTTGATTACTTTTGTGTGTGTGTGCGCGTGTGCACGTAGGCTTTTGTATACAGAGTTCTCTGAAACTGAAACCATCTGCTGTGGAAATTGCCATTTGTAGACTGTGCCCTGGCTCCACACAAAATCCTGAGCAAACATACTTCCTTGTAAGTGATGGAAGACTGTTGTTTGTTCTTGTCATTAGGAACTGACACTGAGGCTAGTCCGTCAAGTTTTTTTGACTGATGGTGCTTGCAGTCATTTTGAACATTTGACATAACTGTATTCCAGGGTATAGAATTTCAGGGTTGATTGGCAAAGTTGTAGTTTCTAACAGCTTGGGGGTAATAGTTAAACTAAGAGGGTGGAATTGTGGATGGACGGAACAGTAGAAAGAGGTGGATGAACTAAGTGTTGGAAACTGATAGAGAGAGAAAGGGCAGGAAAAGAAGAAGAACGATCAGATGGTGGGATAGGAAGGAATCTAATAAACGCTCATGACCATCAAAAAGTAGAACACAGTGCTCCAAAAACTGATCACCACAACTACCAAGAAATATAAGTAGCTGTCCACTGCTGAGAGAATTTGGTGATCTGGTGGCCATGTCTTTGCTGAGGTAGGTTTTGAGGGATGTGCTTCTCATTTCCCTTTCTCCACAAAATGCCATAAACATGCTATCACATCTCAAACAGGTGTACATAGCTCCCGTAACTGACATCCTGATAATGGCCTGAAAATGGCCTGATATCAGGGGGGAGCTTGGGAAGCAAGAACGAAAAGGAGCAGGGAGAGCAGTGGAGAAAGCAGAGGTGGTGTGAATAAACATCACAGTACGGGCTCTTTGACTCACAACCTTTTAAGCTACTCTAAGAACAATCTAACCTCTCCATTCTGTATAGTCCTCCATTTTTCTATCATCCAAGTGCATCTGTAAGAATTTCCTAAAAGGCCCCTAATGTATCAGCCTCAACCATCGCCCCTGGCAAGGTGTCCCACACATCCATTACTCTCTGTGTGGAGAGTGGGGGGACTTGTCTCTAACATTTCGCTATACTTTCCTCAAATCTTAAAATTACATTCCCTTGTGTTAGCCATTTCTACCTTGGGGAAACATCTCTGGCGATCCCCTCAACCTATGCTTCTTATCATCTTCTACGCCTCTATCAAGTTAACTTTCATTGTCATTTGCTCAAAATGAAAAGCCCTGGTTCGCTTAACCTATCTCCATAAGACATGTTCTCTAATCTAGGCAGCATCTGGTAAATCTCTTCTGCACTCCCTCAAAAACTTCCACTTACTTCCTACAATGAGATGACCTGAATGAACACAATATTTCAAGTGTGGTCTAACCAGGATTTTATAGGGCAGCAATGTTATCCCATGGCTCTTGAATTCAATTCCTGACTTGTGAAGCCAATGCACCATGAGCCTTCTTAACAACCCCATCAACTTGTATGGCAACTTTGAGGAATAAATGGACATGGACCTCAAGATCCCTCTCTTCCTCCACACTAGAGTCCTGCATCCTGCCTTCAAATTCAATCTTTCAAAGTGAATCACTTCACACTTTTCTGGATTGAACGCCATCCGACACTTGTTGGCCCAGCTCTGCATCTTTCTACATTATCCACAACTCCACCAACCTTTATGTAACCTACAAACATACTGCCCCCCCTTCCATTTCCTCATCCAAGTCATTTATACAAATCACAAAGTTCAGGGGTCCCAATATAGACCCTTGTGAAACCCCGCAAGTCACCAACCAGCAAGTAGAATACATCCCATCTACTACCACCTTTTGCCTTCTGTAGGAAAGCAAGTTCTGAATCCGTGCAGCCAGTTTTCCCTGGATTCAATGCCTCCTGACGTTCTGAATGATCCCCCCTACTAGGGGGAAACTTATTGAATGCTTTACTAAAGTCCATATACACCTCTGCTCTACCTTCATCTATGTGCTTTCTCACGTCATCAAAGAATTCAGTCAGGCTCATGAGACATGTCCTGACCTTCAAAGTCATGCTGACTATTCCTAATCAAACTACAAATGCCCATAAGTTCTGTCTCTAAGAATTTTGTCCAGTAATTTGTCCACCACAGAAGTAAGACTCACTGGTCTGTATTCCCAGGATCTTCCCTACTCCCTTTCTTGGTTAAAGTAGTATTTGCCACTCTCCAATCACCTAGTACTATACCTGTAGCTAGTGAGGACCAAAGATCATTGCCGAGGGCACAGCAGTTTCTTCCTTTGCTTCCCGGCGTAATCTGGGCCATATCCTGTCCAGCCCCGAGGTCTTGCCTGTCCTAATGATTTTCAGAGGTTTTCCAGTACATTCTCTTTTGCTTAATGTGAATGCATTCTACATGAGGAAAGAAGAAAATCTGAAGAGGTGAAAGGAATCTAGGAGAAAATGGTAATTGATGGTTTATAAAGGAGAAATGGGGGTAAGGTAAAGAAGAAAGAAGGGAGTCACAGACAGCTGAATGGGTAAGAAGTGGTAATGTGGGGGAAATAGTGGGGAGATGAGGGAATAGATTTGCTAGCAATACCATATCAATTGGGGTGCTTTGTAGTTAAGTGGTAAAATTGGGACTTTTCTCACGGAATTATCTTAGCACTGCAGCAACAATGATTTAATCCGGACCAATTTTGATTTGATTGCTATCTCTGAGTAATTTGTACACTTAATTCAAACTGATTAACACAGGGTTTTGTGTTCGATGACCTCCAAAATAATTCAATTGAAACCTAATCTCAGAGTAATTCCACCTGCCCCCCCCCCCCTCGCCCCGCCGCCCCCATTGGTAAATGCTGAAGAAAATGTTACTGGGTCAGGCAAACAAAACCAAAATCTCTGACATCCCCTCCCCCAACCTCTTATTGTTGAAACCCAGCATTGGCAACCCAAACTCTTGTTTCCACCAACAGCCTTCCCTACCACTGAGGAATCTGGAACAACAAAAGTCCTTGAGAGTCCCTAATTGCCCTGGAGCCGTTCTCCCTTGAAACCATCCCAGCCCCCTTCTCCCATATGCTCACACCTCATTCACTCCAGACACTTCCTCCAATTGATTTCTGAAGACCAGCTCTGCCTCCTCCTCTGCTCCCTACACACACCTTCCTTTCCCAACATTGCCCTCACCCAGACGTTCTGCCAAGATGTGAATCTGGCCAAGTGCCATTTGGGACACTGAATTTTTATTTAAATGTAGTCCTGTTTCTTTGCAATCATCTGAACTTTGCCAGGCACTCACCTTTTTGGAATAATATTGTGATTATATCATATTTCCTCCTTCCCTTTTCTGTTTCTAAAGCCTCAAACCTCTTTGTAATTACTGTTGCCAAATATAGGGCACTGGGGTGGGGAACAGGAAGAAAAGTGGAAAGGTCTGGAGTCATCTCAAAAGCTGGTATTCATATTGTAATTGATAGATATTTTAAGTATAATTTGATTATATTATCTTATGAACAGTAATGCCACATTTTACTTTTCAGATGTGCAGCATTGGTGCCCTTCTAATCTGTTTCAAATCATAATGGATTCTCTGTGTCTATTTGAGTGTTAAAGTTGTTTTCTTCTGCAGGTGATGTGGCACAGACTGAGCGAGTTATTCAAACAGAAACAAAGGTCGCTTGTTGGCCATTGACAGCAGGTACAGTATCACGTCTCCCTAATGCTTACCTAATCACGTGACTAGTTCCTTTGCACTCCCCCAAGCTTTGCTAAGAATAATGAACTATTATTAATTCCACTTTTAACATTTGACTCTGTCATGCTGATTAGGGAGCTTTGTACATTCGTTAAAAATAACACCAAAGAATATTTCAAAACTTATGATGTTGATAAAACTTGTGTTAAATGATGTTACACTGAACTGGTAATTTGAATTAAATGCTGCAGACATTCTTAGTTTATATTTAAAAGACTAATGGTGAATGTTGGCATCTATGAATCTAGATTTGCAAAGGTCACATCCTTCGGGAATGAAGAAATCTGAGGGCCAATGAAAAATCCCTTTCCTTCAGGCACATGTAATTGGATCCTATTTCCAACCTAGAATTGTTTTGACCCTGCCTCTTTTTATAAACACAGTAATTCTAAATTAATATTGCAAGAATAAGAGCATATAATATATTGCTATATAACTAATATACAGGGCCTATAAAAAGTATTCACCCCTCTTGGACGTCTTCATGATTTGTTGTTTTACAACATTGTATCTCAGAGGATTTAATATGGCTTTTTTGACACCGATCAACAGAAAAAGCCTCTTCTGTGTCAAAGTGAAGACAGATCTCGTGAAAATTAACTCAATTACAAATATATGAAACACCCTGGTTTCCTTGGCTGCGGAAGTCTAGGGAAGACCCTCTCAAGAACCACCAAACTCATGAGATTGAGGTAGCTTGACACCGCCCTGAACCCCCTGTTTGTATGGATGCTGTGTAATTTACTACCCTGTTACAAATTAGTGCCACAAAATGACAGACAGTACACTGCATACAACTAAAGGAATTATATTTATGAATCTTAACTAAAGGGTTAGTAAGGAATAACAAAAGGAAAAGGGCCCATTCTGATTAAACAGACAAACGTGCACAAGTTGGAGCTCATCTTGAACTTCTGTCACTCACGTACTGGGCCCTCGGTCAGTGTGAACGCCCACACCACCTTCCGAACGTCGCTCACAATCCATCTTGAACAAACGGGTCTCCCACCGGATTGTATGCTACGACCTGTTCTCCCCAGTGCCTTCTCTCTTCATCTCCCGCCAAAAAAAAGCCCCCGAGCCCAACCTTAGTGTCCCTCACCGGAGAAACCTCCCCTTAATTCGACCATCCTAATTGGATGGCACACATTTCTCCTCATCGCTTATCTTAAACAATAACCCAAACAAGCTGAAAATGGAGCAAGCTGGAAACAAGCTGTTCTTGCAGAACTACCTTCACAAGCCTTCCAGGGGCTGCTGCAGTGAAGCATCCCCACAACATGATACAGACACCACCATGCTTCAAATTAGGGATGGTGTGTTTTTGATGTGTGGTGTTTGGCTTATGCTAAACATAGTGTTTAGTCTGATGGGCAAGAAGCTCAATTTTGGTTGCATCGGATCATAGAACCTTCTTCCAGCTGACCTCAGAGTCCCCCACATCCCTTCTGGCCAACTCCAGCCGAGATGTGAGTTTTATTTTTCAACAATGGCTTTCTCTTTGACACTCTCCTATAAAAGCTATGACTGGTGAAGCACCTGGGCAACAGTTGTATGTGCAGTGTCACCCATCTCAGCCACTGAAGCTTGTAACTCCTTCAGAGCTGCCCTAGGTATTCTTGGTGGTCTCTCTCACTAGACCCCTTCTTGCACGGTCACTCAGTTCTTGAGGATGGCCTGCTCCAGGCAGATCTGCAGCTGTGCTATATTCTTTCCATTTCTTAATCATTGACAACTGTACTCCAAGGGATATTCAGTGACTTGGCAATTTTCTTGTGTCCATCTTCTTGTGTTCATTTAATGACCTTTTCGCAGAGTTGTTTGGAGTGTTCTTTTGTCTTCATGGTGTTGTTTTTTCCAGGATACTGACTCACCAACAGTTGAACCTTCCAGATACGGGTGTATTTTTACTCCAATCAATTGAAATACTTTGACTGCACACAGGTGATCTCCATTTAACTAATTATGTGACTTCTAAAACCACTGGCTGCACCAGTGATGATTTGGTGTGTCGTATTAAAGGGAGTGGGGTTGAATACTTGTACAATCAATTATTTTGTGTTTTATCTGTATAATTAATTCAGATCATTTTGTAGAGATCTGTTTAAACTTCGACACAAAATTCTTCTTCAGTTGATCAGAGTAAAAAACAATAAATCCACTGTAATTCAATGTTGTAAAACAATAAAACATGATAACTTCCAAGGGGGGGGGGCGGTTGTGAGTACTTTTTTTATATATGGGCACTATTAACTATTTTTGCTTCTTAATTCTTCCCAAACTCTAAATATTGTGACCTGCCTTCATCCTTTCCATCCCTTCCAAGTAGTCTGAAGGCTTCTTGCTCACAGTTCCATGTGGGAATGGATGAGAGTTATGGAAATGGGCATTCGGAGAGGAAGGTGGGAGTAGGCTTTGCAATCCTGTAGTTCATTCACGCAATTGTCTTTATGTCCTTTTCTTCTGGCTGCATATTTTGAAGTTTTTGTATGTTTGTTTCTGTATATTTTGGCATTGCGTACAATAGCTACAGCATGAATGGAGGATGTTTGATTTATCTCGTTCGTACTCCCTACCATTACCCACCCCAGCCCTGCCAAACCTTTTCTTTTGGATACTTAGCTAGTTTCTTTTTGAGCAGCACAATTGCAACTAAACCCAAACCACTCGTGGGTTCTGAAAGAAAATTATCATATGTCTTTGATCTTGACCCCTATGCTAATAGGTTTTCAGCTCTCCTGTCTGTGCTCTTCATGATTTCAAATACTTCTATCAGACCCCTTAGCGCCTCTTTTGTTCCAAGGAGGACAAACCATTTTTCTCTAATCCATTTACTTAACCCTGGAATTATATTGATAAACGCCTCTGTGTTTAATTCTCTCTCCAAAACCTTCACGTGCTTTTTAGAGGAGTGCATTCAAAATGACCACCACATCTCTGAGCTAGTATTTAAAAAAATACATGATGGACTTCTATGACTCATTTTCTCTTGTACACTTTGCTCTGGTTTATAGAGGCAAAGCTCTCATAGGCTATTTCAACCACTTTCTTAACCTACACTGTCTCTTTCGAGTTCAAGTTTAATTGTCATTCAACCATACGTGAATATGCACCACCTCCCTGCTATCTCACCCCACTGTTCAGCAGTAAACTGGTGAGCAGGACTTGCAGCACTCCACTCCTCCAATGTCCAACAGGGTCCTGTGATCACAAGAAAAGCAACTAAGACAATCGCTTGCTGTTAGACTGCACAGCTCCCTCGCATAGCAACATTTCTGATGCAGGCAGCGTCATGGCCCACACCAAGACCAGCTCTGGTTTCTCTGCCAATGAGCTGCTTGCTGATAGGGGAAACCTGGCAGTACTTTAAGTTTGTAATGTCCAGTGGGGTCTTGTGATCGTAAAAATATGTTGTTTTTGAATGGCCAAAAACACCCTGGGTTGACCCTCAGAAGCTGCTGCGTCTGAGCAGGCCGCCATCTTACCGGAACATTTCAATGGTCTTTCAATGAACCATGGACATACAGTATGTTCCCAGATCTCTTTTGTAACCTTTTCAAATTTCTGCTGCCCAGTTTACATTGCCTCTTCTCATTTTATTTTCCAAAATGCAATACTTTGCATTTTTCAACATTAAATTTCATCTGCTACCTATATGCCCATTGCTCCACTCTGTTAATCCTGAAGTCTACGTTATACTGAATATTCCTACATCTCAAATTTTTTGCATTTCTAATGTGACGAAAAACTAAGTTATCAGAAGATTGATACTGATGAGAGAGATAAGGGAGGCAATGGAGAAGCATTCCAAATGTTAATGAGAGAGGAGAGAGGTAACAGAAAAGAAACACAATTAAGAGTATTGACAGACCGGTTGCTTTAAACTTGAACTGTTTGAAGTTTGATGGA
Source organism: Mobula hypostoma (assembly GCF_963921235.1). NCBI lineage: Eukaryota > Metazoa > Chordata > Chondrichthyes > Myliobatiformes > Myliobatidae > Mobula > Mobula hypostoma. The sequence continues at coordinate 32,494,783 of NC_086102.1, read as the reverse complement.
CAGGTGATAGCCCAGCAGGGGGATAAAAGGAACAGGTTCGCTAAGGCACGACAGACACCACGAGATCACGAGATAATGAGACCCTGGAAAAGCAGTGTGCCCCCACAAGTTGGTGGGAGTTTTGGAGGTCTGGTCGCAGGGAACCGACCATAGATGCACAGGGTGAAAAGATACGATCAGCGGGTACCTGGTGTGTGTGTCCGCCCTTGCCTGGGTGCCGGGTTCACCGCGGAAGAACGGTCGTATCCGGAACGGAGGGGTCACAGTTGGTGACCACAGAAGACATAAAAGGGTTCGCCGGAAAGCTAACTGCGAAGAACAAAGGTCTGTCTGAATCAGATTTGCATATTCTCTCACTCTCCAATGGCACAACAGCGATTACTGCGAACTGTACTCAGCTGAACTGAGCTCTGCGTCACTTGAGACTGATCATTTTACCCCTAGACTGCGATAGAGCTTGGTTGATTCCTATTACCCTAGTTCTATGTACATGTGTGTTTTATCATTTCTAATCTGTTGCGTTTATATCCTTACGATTAGAGTACTGTGTTACTTATTTCTTTAATAAAACTTTCTTAGTTCCAGTAATCCAGACTCCAACTAAGTGGTCCAGTTCTGCTGGTTTGGCAACCCAGTTACGGGGTACGTAACACTAAAAATTTGGAAATTATGTCTCTTACACGCAAGTTTAAGTCTAAAATGTAGTGGTCCGAGTCCTGAAACTTCCATCAGTCTGAGAAACAACTTCTAGTGTTCCTGCAAAGGCAATTTTCTGTCAATATAGTTTCAACCCGTTTTATTCCATGGGTATTGAGTCATAGAACACGACAACACGGTTTTTCCTCCCTCTTTTACGGATCGTGCTTTTCAAATTTGGAAGACTAAGGGTATTTCACGGTTTTTGGATTTATTTTTAGATGGTTCCCTTATGTCTTTTGAACAATTATCTAATAAATATAACTTATCAAGAATACATTTTTTTAGATATCTACAAGTTAGAAATTTCCTAAGTACTATACTTTCTTCCTTTCCAATGCTTCCTCCTACATACATTTTAGATACTATAATTAACCTTAATCCATGTCAGAAAGGTGCATCGGCTATGATTTATAATATTATTATGAAACTTAGGAAAGCTCCATTTGATAAGATTAGGGTAGATTGGGAACAGGAATTGGGGTTTATCATTTCCGTGGATGACTGGGGGCAGATTTTACAATTAGTCAATACTTCCTCTATCTGTGCTAAACATTCCCTAATTCAATTTAAAGTTGTTCATAGAGCACATATGTCCAAAGATAAGTTAGTGCGCTTTTATTCTCATATTAATCCTTTTTGTGATAGATGTCTGGGGCAGATAGCCTCTTTAACTCATATGTTTTGGTCTTGCCCTACTCTGGAAACTTTTTGGAGAGGTATTTTTAATATTATCTCCAAGGTATTGAATATAGATAGCTTTGGACTACCTAAAATTTCCAGTAATCTTTCCCCTTCAGCCCGTAGAATGATTGCATTTCTTACTTTAATGGCGAAAAGATGTATCTTACAACATTGGAAAGAGCTTAATGCTCCAACTACCTTTTTTTGGTTTTCTCAGACGATATTATGCTTGAATTTGGAGAAAATTAGAAGCAATCTTTATGACTCCTCATTTAAATTTGAACAGACTTGGAGATCTTTTATTCAATATTTTCATTTAATGTAATATATACCCTTCTTGTTTTTTTTACTGTTTTTAATGGAGGTCGGGTTTGAGGACGTGATTTTAAGTTCTTTAACTCTGTTTGGTTTCAAGTTAGCCCATTGCTTTGCTTTGCTTTTAGTTAGTTGCACGGTGGGTTTTTTTTCCTTTTCTCTATTGATATATATATATATAAATTAGTATACTATTATGTTACCTTGGTACGTTATGTTTAAATTACATTGTTTGTAGTATTTTTTTTGTATTAATATCTTCTGTAATTTTATTATATTCTAACAGTGTATTAGTGCCTATATGGCTTACCTTTTTGTATACTTATTCAATAAAAAGATTTAAAAAGAAAGAACACGACAACACGGAAACAGATCCTTCAGTGTATCTAGTCTGTGCCGAACTATTAATCTACCTAGTCCCATTGACTCGGGCCATAACTCTCAACGCCTCTTTCATCCATACAGCTATCCAAATTTCTCTTAAGTGTTGAAATTGAACCTGCATACATCTCTTCTGCTGGCAGCTCGTTCCACACTCTCACCACCCTCTGAAGAAATTCCCTAGTGTTCTACTAAAACATTTCAGCTTTCATTCTTAATCCATTACCTCCAGTTGTATTCTCACCCACTCTGATCCTATTCCTTATGGTCTTGTGATACAGAATTTGAAGGAGGAGTCCTGATATTAAAAAAATGACAATTCCAAATCCTAGAAAGAAACTAGTGTCTTGCAGAATGGAAATCCTTTTGTGTAAGATTGTTTCATTGAAAAGTAAGCGAGATTAGCTTTATATGTCAGATGTTGTAGGGTGGATGAAATCACTGGAGAGACAGAGTCACTGGTAGATACAAAGCAGCTTCTTTATTCAGCACAACAAGCAGGCATCATACGGACGGACAACATACATCAAAGTTGCTGGTGAACGCAGCAGGCCAAGCAGCATCTATAGGAAGAGGCGCAGTCGACGTTTCAGGCCGAGACCCTTCGTCAGGACCCTTGCGAAGGGTCTCGGCCTGAAACGTCGACTGCGCCTCTTCCTATAGATGCTGCTTGGCCTGCTGCGTTCACCAGCAACTTTGATGTATGTTGCTTGAATTTCCAGCATCTGCAGAATTCCTGTTGTTATCATACGGACGGAGACGCTTTCGGGAGAAAGGTCTGCTAGCTCAATGTGGGCTCGCTAAACACAAAGGCAATTGCTGCTTAAAAAGTTACAGACAATGCATAGACAATGCTTCCTCTTGAAGCTACATACAAAATATCACACCAGCCTTTCCTTCCGATGCCAACATGTCTGGAATGCAATTTAAATCCACAATACATTTATTTGGCATTTTACGTGCTAACATAGAAGACAATTAATATTTATAAAGTATAGATAATACTGTTTCCGAAACTACAGCATCAGGTCAAACTACGGCGCCAGAAACATCTGGTATTCACACCTTTTTAGGAAGCCCATTGTGGTGGACTCAATCCACAGTACTTTGTCAAATAGAAGTCTGGTGGCCAAAGTCATTTAAGTGTAAACAAATCATCTACCCAAAAGCTCACTCTAACATCAGATATACATTAAAACATAGAGTGAAAGGTGTCGACTGTGTCAACGACCAACCATCTGAGGATGGGGTCAGACTGTAAGTGTCGTCGTACTACTGGCACCAATATAGCATGCCCGCAATTTACTAACCTGTGCATTTTTTTGCAATATGGGAGGAAATTGGTGCACCCAGAGGACACACTCTGTTCCAGTGTAATGTGTGCTATAAAATAACGATACAAATTATACCAATGCATCAGTGGTCTTGCTAAATATCAAAGTAATCTGAGTTTTATAGGACTGTGTGGATCACATGCATAAGGCCATTTTATTCCTGAAAAAAAAATAGGAATTAGTGCAAAAAAAGGGTGGATTCTTAATTCTGTTCAATAGATCTTAGGTTTTTGTGGTGGGGGGGGGACTGGAATTTGAGTAAATTTCAATTTCAGCACTCTCTAATCTCTGTCGGTGGTAGTTGGTTCGTGATGTCAATATTTTACATGAGGACACTTGTTTTACATAGCTGTTTCTTAAATTCATTGTTCATTTAAAAGGAATATTCCAGAAACATTTTCCTGAAATATAAATTCTCCTTAAATTGCAATTCAGCATTAACTAGTTTAAAAATGTAAATAAAACCTTTAACTTTTAAAATGTAATATATATTTATGCAGTAAACTGATTTAAATGATGGATACATCAGTCTATAAACGTGTTTGCCCTTCCGTTTGAAGCCCTTGTTTTGATGCAGGTGTTTGCGCATCTGCAGTGGATTTCCTTTCAGTGAGATTTGACTGTGTGTGTGCTGCTAAAGTAAACTCATTGATCCATACAAATATATTCCTCTATACCTCATGGACGCTGAAAACAAATCAGGTTGCTTTTGCAAACAAGAGAAAACCTGCAGATGCTGGAAATCCAAACAACACACGCAAAATGCTGGAGGAACTCAGCAGGTCAGGCAGCATCTGTGTAAAAGAGTGCAGCCAACACTTTGGGTTGAAGCGATGACTGTACTTCTTTTCCTCCAGCATTTTGTGTGGGTTGCTTTTGAATGCTTTGATAAGATTGATGGGGCAATGTTGTTTAATTTTCTACATTCTGTGCATTGAAGGAGGGATAAGAAAGTTAAATCAATAGGAAAAAGTCGGGCCTCTGATGCATGCAAACATTTAGTAAAAGTTCAATAGGAATGCATCAAATATTTAAGAATCTGTTTTCAAAGAGATGTATACTATGATACCAAAGGTGGTGCTGGTGGATGGCATATCTGAATAAAACAAATGCCTTCATTTATTCTCCTGGATTATTGGTTTAGGATAGATAATAAACATATCAAATGGGAAAACTCCAATGTGAAAAGTTTGTTAGCTCATCTAAAATTAAGAAGGCTTCAGTTGGAACTAATCCCATTTACCACTGATCGTGAAAGTGTTGCTTGCCTCTGACAAAGCAGAAAGAGGAATATTAGGAATTAAGCAAACAAATGAATGTTTGCTTGTCTAAATTTGGGTGTTTGCAGTGTGGATTTAGGAGCAGATTTTCAGATTAGTTACATGTAATAGTTGAGGATAAATTGTGAGCAACTGGTTGATGAAATGGAACAAAAAATCATGGTGAACTTTTGCCCACTTTGCTCCTTGTCCAATTGTGATTAGGTCACAAACAGGCATTAAATACAAGTAGATATTTCAGTTAAGCACCATGGCATCTGTACAAGGTTTTTGTACCCAGGCAAAATGCTCAGTAACTATCCAACCATATAAATTGACATTTGTCTTTAAGGACCTGTGCTGTTTCTAGAATCTTATTTAAAGAGCCCAGTACCAATATTTGTTTAAAAAAAACTGTCTGGATTTTAAAGTTTTTCCTGTTTTATTTGGAGTACAGCTGGTTTTATTTGAGAACTACTCTTGCCGTAAGGATTTTTTAATGATGCTTTGCATAGCAAGTTTTTTTTTCAGCAAAAGGTCCAAATGATATGTTACCTTTTAAAGGACATTGGAAGATTTTGGTGAATGGAGAAATGGTTGTGTATTTCCTTCAGCTACCGGATTGAGAGATATTTACTCAGCAATAGGCCAAATTCAGAAATGCACATTAGAATTGTGAAATTAAATGTAAATCAGTTACTTTATATAGAGAGAGCATAGAACAGGCCCTTCCAGCCCAACGAGCTGCACCTCCCTGCAACTCACCTATGTAACCCTAGCCTAATCACAGCACAATTTACAATGACCAATTCATCTACTAATAACTTTGGAATGTTGGAGGAAACTGGAGGATTCCCACAAGTTCATGGGAAGGACATACAAACTACTTGTGGACTGTGCTGTTAATGAACTCCGACACCCCAAGCTATAATAGCATTGCGCTAACCATTACCGTGGTGCCCCCAGTTAATTGTACGTAATGCATTGTACTTTGTGAGAGAAGGGTGAGGGGTGTCTGCAAAACTAATTGAGCTGAAGGTATAAGGCGTCATGCAGTTAAAATGGAAGTTTAATTTTCTGTTCCATAGCTTGTGCTTGAAACTGATATTAATAGCATTAGCTATGAATGCATTTAACATGGTTACATTTCTGGTGGTGAATTTGTCCCAAAGCATTGGTATCAGGACATTTACTTCATTGAAACAGTATCCTGACTGGAAAGTTCTCTTCTTACTCGGCTAGTGAGGGAATTGTGTATCTTGATCTCTGGATTTGCCGAGTTTAATTGTCAATATAACATAGAAGGGAGTTGCTGTTGCATAGTAGTATCTATTTCTGTGTTTATTCATTTTAAATACTTGAAATTAGCTCAGGGGCTTTGATTGTCAAAAAATAGCACACCAAAATGAAGTACCATCTTGCCGTGCAATTTCAGTGAACACCCACGTCTTGCTTCACATTCTGCTTTTACATGATCAAAGGTAGGAATGCTTTACTAGTGAGCCTTAGGTTCACAACGTTGCAGTGAGAACTGCTTTTGATCTCATGCGCGCTTCTGTTCCATTCATTATGTCAGTTTTTCCAAATGGTGTCTGGTAATCTGTTAATTAATTACACTGAGGAATACACTGGAAAGATTAAGTATTACACGAACATGTCTCCGAGCAAGGCTCTGTCTCAAAGCGTGTAGTGCCACAGACAGAACATATTTATTAAAGAGACACTTCAAAGTTTAGCACATCTGGAAATTTAAAGTTTTTTTTGGCTATGCTTATCAATTTTATTTTATTTTCATTAAGTCTATTGTATATTCTCTATACCATGCCCTTCTCATCAACAATCCTTTGCTCTACCACTTTTAAGGCTGACTGATTCACAAGAGCATATAGAAGTTGTATTTTAATATAATCATAGTGTTGATAAAATACATGTCTCTCTGGTAGCAGTTCAAATTGCTACCATGCTGCAAATTATGTAAGGATGAACTTCTATTAAAACAGTACTTTTTTTAAGACACAGATGTGTTGCACTGAAGCAGAAAAAGATGATAAAGTTCATAGGTCACCCTATATGACAGAGTTTTTTTGTTCTTGTAAGCATGCACAGTAAATCCAAGTGACGCAATAGAATCAATGAATGGCTGCCCCCAACAGGACGGATACTAACCAACGTGCAAAAGATAACAAACTCTGCAAATACAAAAGACAAATGCTTAAATAAATAAGCGATCGATATTAAGAATATGAGATGGAGATTTCTTGAAAATGAGTTGATAGGTTGTGGGAACCCAGCATAGTGGAGCTGTGATTGGCTGAGACAGGTACAATTTGATTGGAGATCCAGCTCCTATTTGCATGCCACATCCCCTGCGATAGAGTCAACTGAAAGTGAATTAAGAAAGGTGCTGGATGATGCTACAGCAGAGTTCAAGAAAAGTGTGAAGAAAACTCGAGGGTAAAATAGTGTTAAATGAAAATGGCACAAGCAAGTTTTATGAAGCCCATCCAGTTCCTTATACTATCTGTGATAAAGTAGCCAGTGAGCTAGATCCCAAGGAGGCTTAAGGAATTTTTTCCAAGGTTGAGTGGCATCTATGGGCAATGCCAGTGGTACTAGTAGCCAAGAAGAATGGATCTAACAGGATCTATGGTGATTTAAAGATCACCATCAATCCAGTCCTGAAAGTAGATCAATACACTCTGCCCAGGATAGAGGATCTCTTCACAAAGCCTTTCTGGAGGGAAACGCTTCAGCAAAGTGGACCTAGCTGAGGCTTTCCTGCAGATGGAGATGGAAGAAGAGTTTCTCACCATAAACAATCACAAAGGGCATTACTGCTATAATAGCAAACAACAGGAATTCTGCAGATGCTGGAAATTCAAGCAACACACGTCAAAGTTGCTGGTGATCGCAGCAGGCCAGGCAGCATCTCTAGGAAGAGGTACAGTCGACGTTTCAGGCCGAGACCCTTCGTCAGGACTAACTGAAGGAAGAGTTAGTAAGAGATTTGAAAGTGGGAGGGGGAGGGGGAGATCCAAAATGATAGGAGAAGACAAGAGGGGGAGGGATGGAGCCAAGAGCTGGACAGGTGATTGGCAAAGGGGATATGAGAGGATCATGGGACAGGAGGCCCGGGGAGAAAGTCAAGGGCGGGGGACCCAGAGGATGGGTAAGGGGTATAGTCAGAGGGACAGAGGGAGAAAAGGGAGAGTGAGAGAAAAAATGTGTGTATAAAAATAAATAATGGATGGGGTACGAGGGGGAGGTGGGGCATTAACAGAAGTTAGAGAAGTCAATGTTCATGCCATCAGGTTATAAGGTGTTGTTCCTCCAACCTGAGTGTGGCTTCATCTTTACAGTAGAGGAGGCCGTGGATAGACATGTCAGAATGGGAATGGGATGTGGAATTAAAATGTGTGGCCACTGGGAGATCCTGCATCTCTGGCGGACAGAGCGTAAGTGTTCAACAAAACGGTCTCCCAGTCTGCGTCGGGTCTCACTAATATATAGAAGGCCACATCAGGAGCACCGAACGCAGTATATCACCCTAGCCGACTCACAGGTGAAGTGTCGCCTCACCTGGAAGGACTGTCTGGGGGCCCTGAATGGTGGTAAGGGAGGATGTGTAAGGGCATGTGTAGCACTTGTTCCGCTTACAAGGATAAGTGCCAGGAGGGAGATCAGTGGGGAGGGATGGGGGGGGACGAATGGACAAGGGAGTCGCATAGGGAGCGATCCCTGCAGAAAGCAGACTGGGGGGGAGGGAAAGATGTGCTTAGTGGTTGGATCCCGTTGGGGGTGGCGGAAGTTACGGAGAATAATATTTTTTTAAAAAGGGGTTTCCGTTCCTCCACTATCAACTCTGCTCTCAAACGCATCTCCCCCATTTCACGCACATCTGCTCTCACCCAATCCTCCCGCCACCCCACTAGGAATAGGGTTCCCCTGGTCCTCACCTACCACACCACCAGCCTCCAGGTCCAACATATTATTCTCCGTAATTTCCGCCACCTGCAACTGGAAATATCTGGAAAATTTGTAAAAGAGGACATTCCTTTTGAAGTATTCTCCGTAAGACAAGTCAAAATTCTCCCAATTGTGGCAGCGATGATCCAAAGGGGATCCAGAAAAGATGCACACTGTCTCTGGTCTACGGGACAACCCAGAATAGCTGGAACGTGCAGTGGAAGTTCCAGTTCCCCAATTTTTTTTTTACCAGTGCTGGAATGAAGTTGTCCTTGCTGAGGGTTGCCTTGTGTGGGGATTGAGAGTTGTTGTATCATCCAAGCTGAGAGCTGGTGTGTTGGAGGAGCTACATGCCAGTCGTCTAGACTAAATGAAAGTGTCGGATAGAAGATTTATCTGGTGGCCTGGGATAGATCAGCAGGTCGAGCAGCTTGCCAAGCACTGTTCAGGATGCCAACATGTCCAGAAGATGCCAAGAGCTGTGCCTCTCCATCCCCGGGATGGAGTGCCTCTTCTCAAAGACTGTTATTCCTGAACACTTAGTGAAAGTGGACCACAGTTTGTTGTGGAGCACTTTCAGTCACTCTTGAAAATAAATGGAATTAAACATGTTACATTTGCACCATACCACCCAACTACAAACGGCTTGGGGGTATGGTCTGTCCAGAATATAAAGAATGCAGTGCATCGGCAGCTCACATACAGTATTTCCTCCTTGCAAATCACATGGCAGCACTCTCTACAACCAGCAATGCTCCTCCAGCATTGTCCCTTGAGCTCATGCTTGGATCTCTTCAATCTCAATCTCAGAAGGAGTGTGCAGGACAAACAGCTGAGACAAATTGAGGAGTCCTCAAAAAAGGAGGTTTGATGTTTCACTTCTGGACAAGCAGTCCTATGAGAGACTACAGAGACCATCAAAAATGCATACTTTGAATGATTAAGGACAGAGCTGGACCACTCTCCTACACAATGGAGATTGTGGCTGATCTCATCTGGAGGCAATGCATCAATCAGTTGATGAGAACAGAGTTGATTGTTTGAGAAGAAATGTGCCCAGAGCTGTCAAAGCCACTTCATGTAGTTCTAGAGTTGCTGGAGATTGTGGAGGAGATGTTGTTGCCAATCGAAACTGACTGGGATCTGCAAGTGAGGAAATTGACAGTCCAATTGCACAAGGAGGTATTGAGGCCAAGGTCTTGAAGCTAATTGTTTAGTTTTGAGGGGGGTGATAGTATTGAATGCTGAACTGTAGTCAATGAAGAGTATCCTGATATATGCATCTTCACTGCCCAGATGTTCCAGGCTTGAGTGAAGAGCCAATGAAATGATACTCAGCATTTAGATCCTCAACAATGAGAAAATTCTCAACAATATTATCAGATTATACACTTGAACGTGCTTTTGTGACTGTGGAAGGATGAATAATCTATAGAGGAAATTTAATAATTGACGAAACAAAACGGTGGACTGAAAGGAGAGGGAAAGAATAACAATACAAATGCAAGTGGCTGTGAGATGTAGCCCTTCAAATGACTTTGAGAGGGTGTTTTGAATAGAAAGTCAGCAGGCCTACTGAACAGGATAGATTGAGAATGCTGGCACTCTGACAGAGTTAGAGTGTATGAAGAATAGGATTCAGGATCCCCACACCCCCACATACACACAGCCAAGTGCCCAGTGAGGAAGGCATTGGCGAAGATGATTCTTTCCACCACTTGCCCAGTTGTAGCCACCACCTTTCCCCATATGCTTCTCTATGAAGCTACTAATGATTTGAGTGATGTAAGGGGGCAGAGACCGACTATTATCATATTGCACACTTGTAAAGGGATCAGTATTATATACAAATCGATCTTGCTGCACCACAACTTTCAAAAATCAATATAAATTCAATCAATGTATTTATTTTCTGTTAACCTCATAGTTTGAAAATGAAATGAATCAAAATTTTAACAAATCTCATAAAAGAAAATAGAGGCAGATTTTAAAATGTATGTAGAATAATGTTTATTAATTAAATCTATTAAATACATGGGTATTATACATTATTATATGGGGAATGGATTTATATTCATTATTTTTTCTTCTGTTACTGATGGTGCTTCCTTTTTTTTTACTCCAGGAAATAAGAAGTCATGGGCAACTTCAAAGGACATGCACTTCCTGGAAGCTTTTTCCTTCTCTTTGGCCTCTGGTGGTCAGTGAAATATCCTATGAGATACCTCTGCAGAAAGAATAAGAACATTTGTTATCTAACATCAATATCTGGGCATCGGCGATTAGATATCATTGAGGGAATTGTAAAAGCTAGCTTTGCACTGATAGGTAAGTCTAACAAGATTATTTGGTCTTTTCCGGTTTGTTCATTTACTTTGAAACTCAGCGTTTTCCATGGGCTACCTCTTCAGTTTTGATAACTGATTTGGATGCGAGTATAAAGTCCTGATCAGTAAGCTTGTGGATGATATGGAAGTAGATGTTGCTAGTGAAGAAGATTATTATAGATTACAGGGTTATCGTGATCAGTTAGAGAAGTGAGTCAAAGAAGTGGCAAATGGTTCAAAACAGATAAGTGTGAGATGATGCATTTTGGAAAGTCAAACTGGTGTAGGACTTGTTCTGTGAATGTTGGGCACTAGGGAGTGTAATGGGACACAGGGGCCATGGAGTACAAGTGATTGTTCATTTATTGTGATGACATGGGTAGAAAGAATGACGAAAAAGGTGTTTAGCATAGGGTATTGAGTATAGAGATATGACATTACATTGCAGCTGTTTAGGTAATTGGTGAGGCCACACCTGGAGTACTATGTATACTTTTGGCTGCTCTGTTGTAGGAAAGATGTGGTTAAACTGGACAGAGTGCAGAAAAGATTTATGAGAATGTTGCTTGAGTTTGGGGGAGGTTGGCCAGGAACATGAAACTTCTTGGAACATGAGAGGTGATCTGGTAGAAGTGTTTAAAAATTATGAGAGGCATAAATAAGATGGATAGTAACAGTTTTTTCCCCCAGGGTAGGGGAGAGCAAAAATATGGGGATTAGATTCAGGGTGAGAGAGGAAAGATTTAAAAGGGAACTGAAGGACTACTTTTCATGTGGAGTATGGTGAGTATATGGAATGAGCTGAAAGAGGAAGTTGAGACATGTATCATTTTTGAAGTGCTTAGATGGCGATGTGGAGGAACAGGGCTTAGAGGCCTGTGGGGCAAATGCAGGAAATTTGGACTAGCTGAGTAGGCACCATGGATGTGTTGGGCCAGAATATCCATGCTGCATTTCTCTATGACTCTTTAACTAATGCAATGTTCTTGGTAAGTATTTGTGTCCCACGGTACTTGTAGCTACTGTCATTGCAGGGCAGGATTGACTCAGTACCACATACTCCAAGGTTAAAAAAAGAGTGTGCTGAGCCAAAAGGGATAGCAATAAATTGTGAATGCAAAGGAAGAGCAAGAATTTAGCTTGGTCCTGCAATAGAACAGAGTTTACTCAAAGACATCATTTAGTGAAGTGGAATGCAAGTATAACTACATATAACAAGAGATTAGGCATTACAGTTCCAAAAATGTGTAACTCAGCCCACTGAGTCTGCAAGGACCTCCCAGCATCCTGGCACACTAATCCAGCAATAATCCTGGTTTGTTCAATCAACTCATCCCAGATTTTATTATTCACCTGCACGTTGGAGGCAATTCACAATGGCCAATGAAGCTACCGAGCCCAGTGTCATTGGGATGTAGGAGGAAGCTGTAGCTCGAGGAGGAAACTCACAAGGAGAATGTGCAAACTCCACACGGACCTCGGGGTTAGGATTTAACTACTGGAACCATGAGGCAGTAGCTCTATCAGTCTGTGTGCAAATGTTCCCTTCACCTTTATAGTTGAATGTATCAGTCAAGAAAATGGTTAAAAAGATCTGAAGAGATTGAAAATAAAATTAAACTGCTGTAAATATATTGCAGTCCAGGAGGCATCTGCAGACTGAAAGAACCACTTATTAAATGAAATGTACTGCTAAATACCTATGTTTTCTCTTTACCAATGCTCTAAATTATATTTAGAAAACACTGAAGTATAAGACCAAAACATACCAATGACAGCGCTCAACATACATCAAAGTTGCTGGTGAACGCAGCAGGCCAAGCAGCATCTATAGGAAGAGGCGCAGTCGACTCTTCCTATAGATGCTGCTTGGCCTGCTGCGTTCACCAGCAACTTTGATGTATGTTGCTTGAATTTCCAGCATCTGCAGAATTCCTGTTGTTTGCAATGACAGCGCTCTATGGCATTTGATTTTTGTGTCTGTTTGAAATTTTTTTGGTGGTTTGGTAATTTTCTCATTGTAATTAGAGACTAGGTTTGTTTACAACCTTGCTACCTATGTGACGAGTGTTAATCTGACCTTGCTTTAATGTTCACCTGTTGCCATGGTGTGGTCTCTTGATTATACTCATCAAAGCTTCATTTACTGCAGGCTGATGATCCTAACTATATCCAGCTTGTTCAGTCTGTAACTCGGAGCTGGGCAGGTAGCACTGACAACAACATGACATAAAACATAATGATCAAAAGCATTAGAGATGTGAAAAGGTGATTATATTTGCTGGAAAATTGAAATAATAATAAACTGGATATGTACGGTATGTCATGTTTTACTTGAAGGATTTCATGGCTTAGGACATTAGCAGCTTTCTTTCAGAAATGCCGGGTGATTAAACTGTTCATTACAATTGTTTCTAGCACACACCAAAGATAAACATGAAATGGTCGTAATAGTACTGCTACAGAATTGGATGTTGTAGTTGTGCTTTTCCATAAAACAACATTTTACAAAGTCTCAAATGCCTTTGATATACAATGAGGTGTTAGGCAGTGCTGGACATTGACATGAATGAAGATGGAGCAAATGGAAAACCGTGGTAGACGTAGAATTAATGTGTGGCAAGTTCCTGAAATGTTTGGATGTACAATAGCTTTAAAAGACACTCAAGATGCAGATATTGGAATCTGGACCAACAATGTGCTGGAGGTACCCATTGGGTCAAGTAGCCTCTGTGGGAATTGATGGAGGACTTTGACCCAAAATGACCTGCTGAGTTCCTCCATTTGTTGTTACAAAAGGTTTAAGCCCTGCAACTATTTATTAATTGTTTGAAAATCTGAATGTTACCATTTATTGTTGCTAGATTACGTTATTTTTTTCTCTCAGTGCTTTAAATATTGTAATTGACCCGCGAAGACAATTATTATTGCTTTTGATATATATATTGTACTTTTAAGATTAAATGCAACATTTTAGTTTCTATGTCATGCATTTCTAAAATGGTATCTTGGTCTTCATAATTTGATCTTGCTGGGCTGACTTCCCAGGCATTGGGGCCAGGTAACCACCAAAACAGAATGTGGAATTATGTGGACAAGAGATAATGAGAAGAGGATGAACAGGATTAAATTATAATTAATGCAAATAAAACCAATCTACTACAGGGTATGTAACTTTTTGGGTAAATCCAGAAATATTTTCACCTAATCAACTGTCAGGTAATGAAGCTTTTGAAAAATGGAGTCACGGACAATGGACTCCACTTATTTATACAAAAAAGTAAGCAATTTTTATACCCAAGAGTTACTGCTTTATTAATTGTGATTTGTATCTATTTGAATGGTTGCATCTAATGACCCCTTGTTAAATATTCTTCCTTGAGATGTATACAGGATCTCCGGATAACTTACAGAAGGTCGCGTAATTATAGATATTACCAGAACAACTGTGATTATGATTGATCTTAGCTACAGTTGATATTGATCTTAACAGTATAATGAAACAATGAACTGCTTTGAACTTTCATTTATTTACAGTACAAAGAACCACCAACATTCTGGCATTGGGCATAGTTTGATCTAAGTCAGGAGGGTACATCCTGGACACGATTTTCTAGTGGGGGGGGGAACTAACAATATATTGAATTGTTAGAGGATAAAATATTGGAGCTTAGAATATGATAAGTAAATTTAATTTACATTGGCTATTCTGCATGAGATAGTCTGACATGCAGTGGGTACAGTAGAACCAGGGACCATATATCTCTGTTACCTTGTCTCCCACATACCACACTACAGGATCTACAGAAATGCTGATTGCTTTCAGAAGGTGGCACCTGAATGTTCTAAAAGGAAATTGATGTTGCAGTTATTGGTGGAGTAGTATTGAAAATAATTTTTAAAGGAAAATGATAATTTTGCTTTTTTCAATATAGTTAATCAAGTTCTATAGATAAGTGTGAAGTGTTCAGTATTTGAAAAACAATACCAATTTAGTATGAGATTGAAATATCGTCCAAGTCTTCCATTTTGTGTTACAGGAATGTTAGCTGAACAATTTGTTCCCGATGGACCCCATCTGAAGCTCTACAACTATGAGGAACAGCATTGGGATCATCTGATGAACTGGCAGCATGCGACTATGTATCTCTTCTATGGTATCTCAGGGATTGTGGACATTATTGTCCATTTGACACCTGCAGTGCCATTAGCCCTGGATAGACTCATGTTGGCTATTGCAGTCTTCATTGAAGGTTGGCCATTCTTTCTTAAATTCAGTGTTTTGGCTTAATTGTACAAATGTATATTATTCATGACTGTACCATAACCCAACGGAGTACCTATAACCCAGTTCATTAATGGTCTGCTGACATCCTAAAATGCTCATCCTAGTTGGTTCTTTTATCCAAGAAAATGGTTATTGGCTGAATAACTGGAATGAATGAGACCCCCTGAGGGCCTGAAAATGGAGAATTCAGTCAGAAATGAAATTGTGTTGATGTCATGAAATTGGATCTAGAGCCTAAAATCTTCTGACTCATGGGTCAATTGGTGATATTTGCGTTTGAGCTCAATTAGAAATGTACAAAGCGTTAGCAACCGGATTCCCACTGAGATACTGCTATTTTTCAGTCCAGTTGATAGCTGCCTAGTTTTCTTCCTCCATTCCCAAAGGTGAGAATTCATTTCCTTAATTAAGCGGTTTCACAGTTGCTCAAGAGGATAACTCTTATTGACAGTGTTTATACCTATCAGGACAATCATACTCTGTTATCTTAATCAGTGTATTAAGCCAGAAACAGGTGCTATGATTCATTGTTTACCTGTATTTACAATGTAAAGGAAAGTTCAAAGTTAAGAGTAGCCTCAGTAAATTAAAATGTTATACAGGCAGTCGTTTAGCTGGTCTATGTGATATCTTTTGATATGTTGGTTTAGTAAGATATGCGTACTAGAGATGGGAAATTCTGCAGATGCTGGAAAGCTTGAGAAGCATGCACAAAATGCTGGAAGAGCTCAGCATCCATGGAGGGAAGTGAGCAGTCGATGTTTCAGGCCAAAACGAATGAAGGGTTTTGGCTCAAAATGTTGACTGTTCATTTCCCTTCATAGATGCTGCCCAACCAGCTGAATTCCTCCATTATTTTGTGTGTGTGCTGTGCGCATAGTTTCTAACTCATGGCAACGAAAACAGAAAGCAAAATCCATGGAGAAAGAAGCAGTCAACATCTCAAGTCAAAGACTCTGTATCAGCTCTGGTAAAGGGTCCTTGACTTTAAATGTTAACTGATGACAGGCTGAGCCCTTTCATCACAAATAACAAATTCCTGCACCATATTTCACAGTATGGAAAGAATTAAATGGAGACAGCAAGGTTTATGTAATCTTTCTATAAAGAATCTAATCAGTCTAATCTCTCCATGATCCTTGGAGTGATTCAAGATTCAAAAAACTTTATTGTCATTCTAACTGTACATCAGCTCTGCAGGGCAGAATGAGACAGCATTTCTCAGGAGCAGTGCAATCATAACATAACAAACGCAATACTAAATAATAAACATAACAATAAATAGTAAAACACAACAGCCACATGTCAGTTAAAATCAAGTTATAAGTGTCCAGTGCAAGTTAAAAGTGTCCAAAGTAGAGTCGGGTAGAGCAGCTATTTAGCAGTCTGACTGCCAGACATTTGTGCATTTTTCTTTCTTAAACAAAATATTATGGTGTTTGCTTTGAGATGAGCGTTCCCTGTTTTCATTCTTGTTAGTGTGAAACAATTTCTGTCTTTTCTTACACGTTCCTGACAGATGAGGTTCTTCCTCTCAGCTATGGCTCAGTAATGGCTTTCAAAATCAGAAACTCCACTCCAGAAATTGGAACTGTGTCTTGGCCAACACTTGTGATGTGTTAGTTAGCTCTAGGAGAACTTTAGGGTAAAAGGTTGAACCAGCTTGAATGTGGAATTGCAAACAGGTCTTTTCTGGACATGCTGGTTACCTTTTGGCTGTCAGGAAATATCCAAAGATATATTATTTGCTTATAATGTTTGTGGAACCTTCATATACACAAACGTGTTGCCATGTTCCTGACTTAACCATAGTAACCAGACTTCAAAAGTATTTAAAGTTGAAACGGGTGGAAAAATGATGTAGTAGTTAAAATCAGACCAAGTCATATTTCAGATTTCTAGCATCTACAATTTTTTGGTTGTTTTTCTGAAGTGCTTCATGTTGGAAGGCATTTAAAGAATTGCTTTGTTTGTCGTGTACATTGAAATATACAGCAAAATGTATTGTTTGCATCGAATCAAATCAGCAAGGACTGTGCTGGTGTCGCCATGCTTCTGGCGCCAACATAGCATGTCCACAGCTCACTAACCCTAACCGTCGTATAGGAGGAAACCCACACAGTCACAGGGAGAACATTCAAACTCCTAACAGACAGCAGTGGGAATCGAACCCCAGTCTTAAATCTGGCGCAGTAATTGCATTACGCTAACTGCAATGCTACCATGCTGCCTTTTGGTATCAAGGCACTAAGTCTGTCAGTTACATTTGTATCTGTTTATAATAAAAATCAGAAAATGTTGGACATGTTCAACAGGTCAAGTAGCAGTTGTGCAGAGAGAAAACAGGAGATAGCATCTTTCAAGTGAAAGATTCTTTGTCAGAACTGAGTGAGTGAGAGGAAAACGAGTTGTTTTTAAATTAGAGGGTGGGTAAGAGAGGGATGGATAGGACAAAACAAATACCTCTGGTAGGTTGAGGCTTGGGGGAGGACCTGTTGGAGGAGCTGCAGTATGCCACCAGAGCAATTATTGCTTGATAGGTTCATGAAGGGAGGGAGAATTTCACAATAATCTTAAATTAATCCCACTTTTTGTTCTCCCCATATTCTCATCAATTAGTCCTAGATTCAACAACTCTTCTGCACACCAATTGCAAATTTACAATGGCCAATTAGCCTGCCAACCCACAAGTCATTGGAAAACGAGTTAAAACTGAAGCACTTGAAGAAAACCCACATGGTCAACAGGGCATGCTAATTTCACAGAGGTAGCACCCAAAATTACAATCGAATCTGGATCTCTGGTGTTTTAATAGACAATAGACAATAGGTGCAGGAGTAGGCCATTCGGCCCTTCAAGCCAGCACCACCATCCACTGTGATCATGGCTGATCATCCGCAATCAGTATCCAGTTCCTGCGTTATCCCTATAAGCTTTGATTCCGCTATCTTTAAGAGATCTATCCATCTCTTTTTAGAAAGCATCCAGAGACCTGGCCTCCACAACCTTCTGGGGCAGAGCATTCCATATATCCACCACTTTCTGGGTGAAAAAGTTTTTCCTCAACTCCGTTCTAAATGGCCTACCCCTAATTCTTAAACTGTGGCTTCTGATTCTGGACTCACCCATCAGCAGGAACATGCTTCCTGCCTGCAGCGTGTCCAATCCTTTAATAATCTTATATGTTTCAATAAGATCCCCTCTCAGCCTTCTAAACTCCAGAGTGTACAAGCCTAGTCGCTCCAATCTTTCAACATATGACAGTCCCGCCATCCTGGGAATTAACCTTGTGAACCTACGCTGCACTCCCTCGATAGCAAGAACGTCCTTCCTCAAATTTGGAGACCCAAACTGCACACAGTACACCAGGTGTGGCCTCACCAGGGCCCTGTACAGCTGCAGAAGGTCCTCTTTGCTCTTTTACTCAATTCCCCTTGTTATGAAGGCCAGCATGCCATTAGCTTTCTTCACTGCCTTCTGTACTTGCATGCTTGCTTTCAGTGACTGACGTACAAGAACACCTAGATCTCGTTGTGCTTCCCCTTTTCCTAACTTGACTCCATTTAGATAATAATCTGCCTTCCTGTTCTTACCGCCAAAGTGGATAACCTCACATTTATCCACATTAAACTGCATCTGCCCACTCACCCAGCCTGTCCAAGTCACCCTGCATTCTCATAACATCGTCCTCACATTTCACACTGCCACCCAGCTTTGTGTCATCGGCAAATTTGCTAATGTTACTTTTAATTCCCTCATCTAAATCATTAATATATATTGTAAACAGCTGCGGTCCCAGCACTGAACCCTGCGGTACCCCACTGGTCACCGCCTGCCATTCCGAAAGGGACCCGTTAATCGCTACTCTTTGTTTTCAGTCAGCCAGCCAATTTTCAATCCATGTCAGTAATCTGCCCCCCAATACCATGTGGCCTAATTTTGCCCACTAATATCCTATGTGGGATTTTATCAAAGGCTTTCTGAAAGTCCAGGTACACTACATCCACTGGCTCTCCCTTGTCCATTTTCATAGTTACATCCTCAAAAAATTCCAGAAGGTTAGTCAAGCATGATTTCCCCTTCGTAAATCCATGCTGACTTGGACCAATCCTGTTACTGCTATCCAGATGTGTCGTAATTTCATCTTTTATAATTGACTCCAGCATCTTTCCCACCATCGACGTCAGGCTAACGGGTCTACAATTCCCTGTTTTCTCTCTTCCTCCCTTCTTGAAGAGAGGGACAACATTAGCCACCCTCCAATCCACAGGAACTGATCCTGAATCCATAGGACATTGGAAAATGATTACCAATGTGTCCACGATTTCTAAAGTCACCTCCTTAAGTACCCTGGGATGCAGGCCATCAGGTCCCGGGGACATATCAGCCTTCAGACCCAACAGCCTATCCAACACCATTTCCTGCCTAATATAAATTTCCTTCAATTCATCCATTACCCTAGGTACTTTGGCCACTATTACATCTGATTGTTTTCAGGCAATCAGTCTATTGCCCCGTTACATTATAGATGTTTAACTTGTAGAACTAGCCGAAGAAAGTGAGTTACCTGAAGTTGTTGAAATAAATGTTGTGTCTGGAAGGCTGCAGTTTTTCCATGAGGTGGACTGTGTGCTGTCCCCCAAGTTAAGCTTGCCCCTTGCTCAGTGCAGGAGGTAGGAAGCCATTGATAAAGTTCCAGGTTCCCTCATTCCCCTGTTTTCATTTTGTCCCAAGCAAGGCGGACTGATCCACAGTTCTATACAAGGCACTCCCGCTTGTGTGGACCAGGTTCACTCTGCTTAGATTCAAACAAGGTGTTAAATGCTACTTTCCTCTATCTCTTGTCCTGTTTCATAGTGACATTGTGTCTACCCAACTTGCAGATCAGTAGTTATAATTAATGTAAAAACAATGTTTTTAACCAGATTCAGATTCATTAATTTCTCATATATACATTGCAATATACAGTGAAATGTCTCACTTGCGTTAACAACCAACACGACTGAAGAATGTACTGGGGGCAGCCCGCAAGTGTTGCCACACTATCTGGTGTCAATAGGGCACGCCCACAATGTTCAGCAGAACAGCAGCAAAACAAGTCCCTTTCCTATATATATATATATATATATATATATATATGTGTGTGTGTGTGTATATATGTGTGTGTATATATGTATGTGTATATATACACATACACACACACATACACACACACACACACATACACATACACATACACATACACATACACACACACACACACACACACAGTCCTTCCCTCACAGGACAGGCTGTCTCCAGGCCTGCAGCATCCATTGGACTTGTAGAGCAAGTACTTCAGCAATCAGGCCTTGACTTCTGGTCCTCTGGGCAACCTTCAGGCTTCGATCTTCGGTATCAACCCCGGAACTCACTGATAAATTCTTTAATCAATTATATCTTCAGAGATCCTTAAACAATATAGCAAGCTCTTCATGTAGATTGAACCAATTATTTTTAACATGCTTTCAATTGTGTTTCACTTTATAAAATAGAGTATTGGCTGCTCCCACTGTTGACCCACAATGAATGCAATGTGCATCTTCTATAGGAAGGCAGGATGGATGTCCAGAAGTAGAACTTCCCAGTGCCCAAACATTTGAATTTTGATTCCAATTCCCTTTCTGACATGTTGGTCCATGGCTTCTGCTTGTGCCATGATGAAGCCACCCTCTGGGCAGAGGAGCAACACCTTATATTCTGTCTGGGTAGCCTCCTACCCGATGGCATGAATATTGTTTTATCCTAGTTTTTTTTATAAAAAGTTTTCCTCCACCTGCTCTCTTCTATTCCCCGCTCTGGCACCTTGACTCTTCTCACCTGCCTATCAGCTTCCCCGGGGTATCCTCTTCCTTTCTTTACTCCTATGGTCCATTCGCCTTTCCTATCAGATTCCTAGGTAACACACACAAAATGCTAGAGGAGCTCAGCAGGTCATGCGGCATCAATGGAAAAGAGTAGATAGTCAATGTTTTGGGCCGGGACCCTTCTTCAGGACTGATTCCTTCCTCTCTAGCCTTTTACCTTTCCTACCGACCTGGCTTCACTTGTCACCTTCCAGCTATCCTCCTTCCCTCCTCCCTACCTTTTTGTTCTGTCAATATCCCCCTTCCTTTCAGGATCTGAAGGAGAGTCTTGGTCCAAACCATTGACTGTTTATTCATTTCCATAGATGCTGGTGAACCTGCTGAGTTCCTTCCGCACTTGTGTGTGTGGCTTTGGGTCTCCAGCATCTGAAGAATTTCTTGGATGCATTAGTGATGCTTTAAGATGAGCCTCTGTGCCCTTCTGCAAAGAAAATTACAACGGCAGATTTTATTATCAAGAGGAGTAAGGGCAGCAGACATGTGGGAACACCACAATACTAAGGCAGGCCCAAATGCACACTGTTCTTACATTACAGTTCCTCCATTCATGCTGGAACTCACTTCCCAATGTAATATGGGAGATTGTTCTCCACTTGGACTGCAAAACCTTTAGACAAAGGCTCACCACTATTTTCAAGGGCTGTCTGGGATAGGCAATAAATTCTGGTTTTGCCAATGATGCACACCGTATATCTTGTGCTTGAATTTTTTTGTTTAAAGCTATCTTTCTTTAAACTATTTATTTGAAATTCAGTTCCCTAAATGTTCATCTTCCCTTTTGCTTTTCCTTTCTAACTTTATCAGAAAGTCAGACAAAGCATATGTTAATATCACTTTAATGCAGATAAGTCTGCATATGGAATTGGATCAGTTGGGTTACGCAAGAAGGCTGCAGTTTTGCAACTTAAAATGGAGATCTGCAGCATCAAGACAAATTCTTCTAAGCTGCTTTTAAAATTTTTTTTCCCGAACAAGTACTAAAAAATTTCAGCTTTAGTCAATGACTCCCAGTCTGTATTCGAACTCCTGCTGAGTAAGCCTCCAAATGGCTATGTATCAAGAGGTGTACCCGTGGACCAATGTTGCTGAGACACAAGCCAGGGACTGATCAACCCTGGTTGGGTTGCCTGGGTGACAGTATTTGATGTTGAAAGACACGAAGCACCCGGTAACCCCAGGATACATCACTGATGATGTGTCCCAGCACGTCCTAGGATGTATCTCAGCATCGGTGTCCCAAGTTCTGAAGTTTCTTTACATGCATGAGTAATAACAACTGTTTTTAAAGCTGAAATTGAATGCACTTTTAAATGCTCTTGATTGAAATATATACTCTTCAGCCTAATATGTTGAGCATATTACTTCCTTCAGTATAGATGGCGTAACAAGTGACTGTAGGTATAAATGAGAGTAAGTATGGATTAAGTTGGCCCACATGGAAAATTTCTGTTTGTTCTACATTACCAGAAGAGGAATCACAAATTTTTCTTCATATATTGCTCAACATTATGGACAGGTTTAATTGATTCTGTGCTCTTAATGCCACTGATGTGAAAGAAAACTATGACACATGTATTTAGATGATTAGGCAAAGTTAAAGTTCATCCTTTCATCTTTTGGACACAAAGCTTAACTAAGTGCAGCAATGGAAAATTATCTAGAATAATTAAGTGACAGGGAATCAGAATTTAATTACAATATGCTATGGATTTGAATTCTGGTTAATTTCTCTTGACATTACATAAGGCAATTAGGACAACCCCACAAAAATTCTGGCCTTTAATTTCTCTTTAGGATTTGACCTCCATGCCACTTTGAAAAATCCGAAGTCTGCAATCATGTCTCTTACAATCAGCCTTCATCTTTTCTTTTAAACAGGTTTCTTATTTTATTACCATGTCCATGGGCGTGCAATGCTTGATATTCATGTCCATATTCTGCTGCTGGTGGCTGTGTTTGGCGGTTCCATTAGCATCTTTCTTGAAGTCTTTCTCCGTGGGAATATTGTACTGGAGCTTTTGAGGACAAGCCTGTGTATACTGCAGGGCAGCTGGTTCTGGCAGGTAAGAGACCTGTGTTACTCATTTATAAACGTAGGTGAACACTAATTGAGACATTGCCTTCATTCCACTAAATCTGATATATTACTAGTGTAGCCTGGGGAAGATACACACGCAGGACATCAAATACTTTTTTAGGTCTTAAATTCCTTTATGTTATAGATGTTTTATTACAGAAAGAAAGTATCAAAATAAAAAAAACGACAAACTAAAATCAATAAATTTTAAAAACACAGTTCCCGCTGTTAAAATCTCAGCTTAATTTCGGATCACACCCTTGTTACGTATGCAGTATGAAAATAACTAAATACAAACTATATCAAACCAATACGGTAGTGGCAATTCTTAAAAAAAAAATACAAACAATGTTAGAATCCCACCAACCCTGTATCTTATACACAACATCGAAAATGTGAATAAATACATCTCATCTTAACTAAAGAGAGATACTCACATTTGGCACACACACGTGCTTAACTTCCAAACACATATAGGCTAGACCTTGAAATGAGGTCTCCTCGCTCACATTACGTGAACAGAGATTAACACATTCACATTACTGTTACATTCACATTCGGTCATGAAACAATAAAGAAAGACAAGTAAGCTTTTACTTTGTGGTTGGATTACTAAGAAGGCTAACCTAGTAGGCCGATTATGGAACTTTGCAATCACACTATTCCAGCATCAATCAATTTTACTTGCAGAAATCTAAGGCAAGTAAAACATGTCAAACTATCAATATTCTATATTTACAAACAAGTATAGACCATAAGACAAAGGAGCAGAAGTCGGCCATTCGGCCCATCAAGTCTGCTCTGCCATTTTATCATGAGCTGATCCATTCTCCCATTTAGTCCCACTCCCCCACATTCTCACCATAACCTTTGATGCCCTGGCTACTCAGATACCTATCAATCTCTGCCTTAAATACACCCAGTGACTTGGCCTCCACTGCTGCCCGTGGCAACAAATTCCATAGATTCACCACCCTCTGACTAAAAAAATTTCTTCGCATTTCTGTTCTGAATGTGCGCCCCTCAATCCCTAAGTCATGCCTTCTCGTACTAGACTCCCCCAGCATGGGAAACAACTTTGCCACATCCACTCTGTCCATGCCTTTCAACATTCGAAATGTTTCTATGAGGTCTCCCCTCATTCTCCTAAACTCCAAGGAATACAGTCCAAGAGCGGACAAACGTTGTTCATATGTTAACCCTCTCATTCCCGGAATCATTCCAGTGAATTTTCTCTCTACCGTCTCCAATGTCAGCACATCCTTTCTTAAATAAGGAGACCAAAACTGCCCACAGTACTCCCAGTGAGGTCTCACCAGTGCCTTATAGAGCCTCAACATCACATCCCTGCTCCTATACTCTATTCCTCTAGAAATGAATGCCAACACAAATGTCCCACAAGGATCTGTTCTGGGACCTCTACTTTTCGTGATTTTTATTAACGACCTGGATGTGGGGGTAGAAGGGTGGGTTGGCAAGTTTGCAGACGACACAAAGGTTGGTGGTGTTGTAGATAGTGTAGAGGATTGTCAAAGATTGCAGAGAGACATTGATAGGATGCAGAAGTGGGCTGAGAAGTGGCAGATGGAGTTCAACCCGGAGAAGTGTGAGGTGGTACACTTTGGAAGGACAAACTCCAAGGCAGAGTACAAAGTAAATGGCAGGATACTTGGTAGTGTGGAGGAGCAGAGGGATCTCGGGGTACATGTCCACAGATCCCTGAAAGTTGCCTCACAGGTGGATAGGGTAGTTAAGAAAGCTTATGGGGAGTTAGCTTTCATAAGTCGAGGGATAGAGTTCAAGAGTTGCGATGTAATGATGCAGCTCTATAAAACTCTGGTTAGGCCACACTTGGAGTACTGTGTCCAGTTCTGGTCACCTCACTATAGGAAGGATGTGGAAGCATTGGAAAGGGTACAGAGGAGATTTACCAGAATGCTGCCTGGTTTAGAAAGTATGGATTATGATCAGAGATTAAGGGAGCTAGGGCTTTACTCTTTGGAGAGAAGGAGGATGACAAGAGACATGATAGAGGTGTACAAGATAATGGAGGAATAGATAGAGTGGATAGCCAGTGCCTCTTCCCTAGGGCACCACTGCTCAATACAAGAGGACATGGCTTTAAGGTAAGGGGTGGGAAGTTCAAGGGGGATATTAGAGGAAGGTTTTTTACTCAGAGAGTGGTTGGTGCATGGAATGCACTGCCTGAGTCAGTGGTGGAGGCAGATATACTAGTGAAGTTTAAGAGACTACTAGACAGGTATATGGAGGAATCTAAGGTGGGGGCTCATATGGGAGGCAGGGTTTGAGGGTCGGCACAACATTGTGGGCCAAAGGGCCTGTAGTGTGCTGTACTATTCTATGTTCTAACAGTGCATTCGCCTTCTTCACCACTGACTCAACCTGGAGGTTAACCTTAAGGGTATCCTGTACGAGGACTCCCAAGTCCCGTTGCATCTCAGAACTTTGAATTCTCTCCCCATTTAAATAATAGTCTGTCCATTTATTTCTTCTGCCAAAGTGCATAACCATACACTTTCCAACATTGTATTTCATTTGCCACTTCTTTGCCCATTCTTCCAATCTATTCAAGTCTTTCTGCAGACTCTGTTTCCTCAGCACAACCAGCCCCTCCATCTATCTTCGTGTCGTCAGCAAACTTAGTCACAAAGCCATCTATTCCATAATCCAAATCGTTGATGTATAAAAGAAGCGGCCCCAACACGGACCCCTGTGGAACACCACTGGTAACCGGCAGCCAACCAGAATAGGATCCCTTTATTCCCATTCTCTGTTTCCTGCCAATCAGCCAACGCTCTATCCACGTATGTAACTTTCCCATAATTCCATGGGCTCCTATCTTGTTAAGTAGCCTCGTGTGGCACCTTGTCAAAGGCCTTCTGAAAATACAAATATACAACATCCACTGCATCTCCCTTGTCCAGCCTACTTGTAATTTCCTCAAAAAATTGTAATAGGTTTGTCAGGCAGGATTTTCCTTGAAGGAATCCATGCTGAGTTCTGCCTATCTTGTCATATGCCTCCAGGTACTCTGTAACCTTCTCCTTGACAATCGACTCCAACAACTTCCCAACTACCAATGTCAAGCTAACAGGTCTATAATTTCCTTTTTGCTTCCTTGCCCCCTTCTTAAATAGCGGAGTGACATTTGCAATCTTCCAGTTCTCCGGAACCATGCCAGAATCTATCTACTTTTGAAAGTTCATTGCTAATGCCTCTGCGATCTCCACAGCTACTTCCTTCAGAACACGAGAGTGCATTCCATCTGGTCTGGGAGATTTATCTACCTTTAGACTATTCAGCTTCCTGAGTACTTTCTCTGTCGTAATTGTGACTGCGCACACTTCTCTTCCCTGCCACCCTTGAGTGTCCGGTATACTGCTGATGTCTTCCTCAGTGAAGACTGATGCAAAATACTCATTCAGTTCCTCCGCCATCTCCTTATCTCCCATTACAATTTCTCCAGCATCATTTTCTATCTGTCCTATATCTACTCTCACCTGTCTTTTACTCTTTATATACTTGAAAAAGCTTTTAGTATCCCCTTTGATATTATTAGCTTCCTTTCATAGTTAATCTTTTCCCTCTCAATGACCTTCTTAGTTTCCTTTTGTAAGCTTTTAAAAACTTCCCAGTCCTCTGTCTTCCCACTAATTTTTGCTTCCTTGTATGGCCTCTCCTTTGCTTTAAGTTTGGCTTTGACTTCTCTTGTCAACCACGGTTGCATCCTTTTTCCATTCGAAAATTTCTTCTTTTTTGGAATATACCTGTCCATTTATATGGTATTTTTGGAATATACCATATAAATGAATTTACATAGATATTATCAAATATTATTCACCTTTCCTCACCAAACCTGGGAAAAGCATTCGAACATCGTCCTTTCTAGAACATGGTAACTCTTCGTTCTACTCCACCCATGCAAGATGACATCATAGTTTTCTCGTAAAGGCACAGGCAGCTATTTTAGCATTACCAAGGTGAATACATAAGTGCTCTTAAACAATAAACAAAAATGGTATTCAATGGTCACCTGGTTACACTAGCAAAACAGAATAAGGGACAATAGAGGGGAACATAGGAAAGAAAATAACAATAAAGATGTTCTAGGATACAATAATGAGGTTACTGGAGCATAATTATATGTACCAGTGAAAGAAAAAATAGCAAAAACTCCCAAGTATGAGAATGGGGATCAGAATGGCCTCTGCTGATGCTTCAAACACAGAGGCATAACATACAATACATAAGCAGAAACTGCTTGTTCCTTTGGGTTTCATTCTCTATGCTTAACATCTGGAACATGTTTACACCAACAAAATAGTACTGGCAAAACTATTTGCACTCGAGTTTAATGTGCAGAGCAAAGTTTTTTCCCTTGAATATTAGGTGGCAAAACCAGTGGGTGCAAGTGAAAACAACTTAAAGAACGTATGGATGAAGTTGGCTCTATAAATTGAAAGAATCATGGATGTTTTGCAGAGAGCGTGCTTTTTCTGAATAAGTTGCTTGATATTTTGGGTGTGGTTAATTGATTGGCTCTTTTGACGCAATTGGTTTAAAATAGGAGTGAAATGTGAAATAAATCTTCACTCTTCAGTAACATACTGGTATTTAATTAGTAGCTGTAAAAAGAGGCTGCGTTCTGAATCATAGACACAAGCAATTCTGCAGGTGATGAAAATCTTATGCAGCATACATAAAACACTGGAGGAGCTCAGCAGTCAGGCAGCATCTATGGAGGAGAATAAACAGCTGGCTGTTTAGATGCCGGCTGACATGCTGAGTTCCTCCAGTACTTTGTATTTGCTGCTCCTCAAAATTCAAAGTGTCGTCTCTGCTTATATGGGTGGATTAGATACAGTTGACAATACGAAAAATTTATCATTGACCATCAGAATTAAACAATCGTAAAAAGGATTCATACCATTCTGGAATACAGTTAATTTTGATATTTTAGTCTTTAGGATTTAGGATTATTGTTCTAAAGTCAACATTGCAGGCTTGTTATTAATGCCTTTCAGTCAAAGTTCATTGCAATAGCAATATTGTGTTGCCTTTTTTCCAGTGAGGATACAATAGTGCTCATCTACATTAGCTAAAAATGTGATGTGCGTTTATTATATCTAGATCATATACTTGGTGATAACTGATACTTGTGAAGAAACAAATGCAGAAGTAATGGTCCAGAAGGGCCAGTCTGTGTAATTCCCCTGTGTCTGAGTGATGTTTTTCTTTTGGTATGTTTCCTGATGGGCTTGCTGCCATACTTGCAGTGTTTCCAGATGGTGAACTGATAATATCACTTAGAGTGGAATGATTAGTTTTCCTAGCCTAAAACCACTAAATTAAATAGTTAATGAGTATCATTAGGTTAGTTTTGTATTTGTTTAAATATTTAATCATATTTTGTGCGTTTGGTTTCACAGTAACAATTAGAATGATACCGATCCAAAACTAGCATTTATTTCCATCCTGTTTATGTGCCTGAATTCTAAAATTGATCACTCTAAAATGTTTTCTGAACCCTTTTCCAGGTGCAAAGTGAATGTGTTCTTAACTCTCTCTTTTAATCCATCGCTTTTAAAAAAAAAGTGTCATGTAAGAAAACCATGTGAAACAATTCTTACTGTTTGGTTACAATGGTCTTCAAGTTTTTCCACACGAAGACTCTGAATTTATAACTATTTTTCTTCACGAGTGCATCACCCCTTCTTGGTCTTTGGCCACCAACAGTAGTTTGCTAGAGTCCCTCTGTCCTGGTCCGTTCTTTCAAGATGTCCCATCATCTTGGTATGTCCTTCCTCTCTCAGGCATGAGGTCTTTGGAGCTTTTGTTGGTTTTTATGGGATGGGGCTGCCCAACCCCCTCTCCTTTCACAGCCGGGCTTGGGACTGTCCATGGTGGAGCTGAATTAATAACTACCCTGATGGATCTTTCGGGAAAAAAAAATCTGCACACCTTTTAATTCTTTTAATTGAGATAATTTAATTTCTCTTTTACAGATTGGGTTTATTCTATATCCTCCGAATGGAAGCCCTGAATGGGACCAAAGCAGCCATGACAATCTGATGTTTATTACTATGTGCTACTGTTGGCATTATGCCTTTTCGCTTCTCATTGTGGCCATTAGCTATGCAATTGTCAGTTGGTGAGTGGATGCACTTCTCTTTCATATATCTGAAGCCAAGTGTGGTTAAGAGCTTAGGAGACGGAAGTATGAGCGGTCTTTCCATCCTGATGCCCGTTTTGCATACATTAAGGTCATCTCTGACCTTCTGCCTCAATGCTATCGTCCTGCACAAATACCATGTTCTTTGATTTCCTTAATATCTAAAAATCTATCAGTCTCTGTCTTGAATATAATTATTGACTCAACCTACACAGCGTTTTTTTTGGGTAGAGGATTCAAAAGGCATACGATTGTCCTGGGCTAGTCTTTCAAGTTGTCCCCTGGTGTAGTTCATCTTGTCTGTCTTGGTGAAGATCCTTCCATTCCCAGGGATGAGGTCTTTGGAGATCCTATTGGTGTTTCTGGGTTGTTTCGGGATAGGGTTTGCTTGTGCAATCCTCCTCCTTTCGCATTCAGGCTTGGAACCACCCATGGAAGAGTTTTACAGCTGTCTAACTGAAAGAGTTTTATCAATTCTGTATCTTGTTTTCCTGATCCCTGATTTTTAGATAGTGACATCTGGATCTAGTTAGTCCAGCAAATCTACATTCTCCCTGCCAAACCTTGAAAGTATTTTGTGTATTTCAATGAGACCAATTTCTTTCTTCTAAACCAGATGTTCCCAACCTGGGGTCCACAGAGCCTTTGGTTAATGTTAAAGGTCCATGATGTGAAAAAAAAAAGTTGGGAACCCCTGTTCTAAACTGTGGAGAGCATAATTATGGTCATCTTAATCTCTCCTCATATGAGAAAGTTGCCATCAGTGTGGTAAAATGTCTTCATCTCTCGTGAAACAGAGATTCCCCTCCACCATTGTTAACAAAACTGTTGACCAAAGCTCATCCATTTCCCACACTGCTTCTTTAAACCCCTTCCCTAAATCTCAGCTTTTTTATTCGAGCCACGACTGCGCAGAATGTGCAGGCACGTGGACGTAAGCGAGCTAGATTTCTGGGAAGAATTTTAAAGGAAGACAGCTTTATAGAGCGGGTGTCTGACTAGAGGGAGTCAGAGTAGGAGGGCTTCAGCTCAATGGGTCGAGGCGAGCTAAGTTTCTTGTGACGTATGTCTGTAAGGCCGGTGTACTGGGTATCAGATGTGGGAAGACCGGGAGACTCCCAGCCTCCTGGACGGCCACATATGCGCCAGGTGTGTTGAGCCACAGATCCTTAGGGAACACACATCAAAGTTGCTGGTGAACGCAGCAGACCAGGCAGCCTCTATTGGAAGAGGTACAGTCGACATTTCGGGCCGAGACCCTTCGTCAGGACTAACTGAAAAAAGAGCTAGTAAGAAATTTGAAAGTTGGAGGGGGAGGGGGAGATCCAAAATGATAGCAGAAGACAGGAGGGGGAGGGATGGAGCCAAGAGCTGGACAGTTGATTGGCAAAAGGGATATGAGAGGATCATGGGACAGGAGGCCGAGGGAGAAAGAAAGCGGGGGGGAACCTAGAGGATGGGCAAGGGGTATAGTGAGAGGGACAGAGGGAGAAAAAGGAAAGAGAGAAAAAGAATATGTGTATATAAATAAATAACGGATGGGTTACGGGGGGAGGTGGGACATTAGTGGAAGCTTGAGAAGTCAATGTTCATGCCATCAGGTTGGAGGCTACCCAGACGGAATATAAGGTGTTGTTCCTCCAACCTGAGTGTGGCTTCATATTTACAGTAGAGGAGGCCATGGATAGACATATCAGAATGGGAATGGGACGTGGAATTAAAATGTGTGGCCACTGGGAGATCCTGCTTTCTGTGGTGGACAGAGCATAGGTGTTCAGCAAAACGATCTCCCAGTCTGCGTCGGGTCTCGCCAATACATAGAAGGCCACATCGGGAGCACCGAATGCAGTATATCACCCCAACCGACCCACAGGTGAAGTGTCGCCTCACCTGGAAGGACTGTCTGGGGCCCTGAAAGGAGGTGTAAGGGCATGTGTAGCACTTGTTCCGCTTACAAGGATAAGTGCCAGGAGGGAGATCAGTGGGGAGGGATGGGGGAGACGAATGGACAAGGGAGTTGGGTAGGGAGCGATCCCTGCGGAAAGCAGGGGGTGGGGGAGGGAAGGATGTGCTTAGTGGTGTGATCCCATTGGAGGTGGCGGAAGTTATGGAGAATAATATGTTGGACCCGGAGGCTGGTGGGGTGGTAGGTGAGGACAAGGGGAACCCTATTCCTAGTGGGGTGGCGGGAGGATGGAGTGAGAGCAGATGTGCGTGAAATGGGGGAGATGCGTTTGAGAGCAGAGTTGATGGTGGAGGAACGGAAGCCCCTTTCTTTAAAAAAGTAGGACATCTCCCTCGTCCTAGAATGAAAAGCCTCATCCTGAGAGCAGATGCGGCGGAGACGGAGGAATTGCGAGAAGGGGATGGCATTTTTGCAAGAGACAGGGTGGGAAGAGGAATAGTCCAGATAGCTGTGAGAGTCAGTAAGCTTATTGTAGACATCAGTAGGTAAGCTGTCTCTAGAGATAGAGACAGAAAGATCTAGAAAGGGGAGGGAGGTGTCGGAAATGGACCAGGTAAACTTGGGGGCAGGGTGAAAGTTGGAGGCAAAGTTAGTGAAGTCAACGAGCTCATCATGCGTGCAGGAAGCAGCGCCAATGCAGTCGTCGATGTAGTGAAAGAAAAGTGGGGGACAGATACCAGAATAGGTTTGGAACATAGGTTGTTCCACAAAGCCAACAAAAAGGCAGGCATCGCTAGGACCCATACGGGTGCCCATAGCTACACCTTTAGTTTGGAGGAAGTGGAAGGAGCCAAAGGAGAAATTATTAAGAGTAAGGACTAATTCCGCTAGATGGAACAGAGTGGTGGTAGAGGCGAACTGGTTAGATCTAGAACCCAAAAAGAAGCGGAGAGCTTTGAGACCTTCCTGGTGGAGGATGGAAGTATATAGGGACTGGACATCCATGGTGAAAATAAAGTGGTGGGGGCCAGGGACTTAAAATCATCTAAAAGTTTAAGAGCGTGAGGAGTGTCAAGGTATGCAGAAATGAGTTCGGTGGGGCAGGAACAAGCTGAGACAATAGGTTTGCCAGGACAGGCAGGTTTGTGGATCTTGGTTAGGAGGTAGAAACGGGAAGTGCAGGGTGTGGGAACTATAAGTTTGGTAGCAATGGATGGGAGATCCCCTGAGCGGATAAAGTTGGTGATGGTGTGGGAGACAATGGCCTGGTGCTCCTCAGTGGGGTCACGATCGAGGGGTAAATAAGAGGAGGTGTCTGCAAGTTGTTGGTCTGCCTTGGCAAGGTAGAGGTCAGTACGCCAGACTACAAAAACACCCCCCCCCCGCCTTAGCGGCGGGTTTTATAATAAGGTTAGGATTAGTGTGGAGGGAGTGGAGAGCAGAGCGTTCGGAAGGAGTGAGGTTGGAATGGGAACAAGGTGCGGTGAAGTCGAGACGGTTGATGTCCCATCGGCAGTTAACCAGTTCCATAAACCTGCCTGTCCTGGTAGATCTATTGTCTCAGCTTGCACCTGCCCTACCATTCGTCCCCCCCATCCCTCCCCACCGATCTCCCACCTGGCACTTATCCTTGTAAGCGGAACAAGTGCTACACATGCCCTTACACTTCCTCCCTTACCACCATTCAGGGCCCCAGACAGTCCTTCCAGGTGAGGTGACACTTCACCTGTGAGTCGGCTGGGGTGATATACTGTGTCCGGTGCTCCCGATGCAGCTTTCTATGTATTGGCGAGACCCGATGCAGACTGGGGTACGGTTTCGCTGAACACCTACGCTCTGTCCACCAGAGAAAGCAGGATCTCCCAGTGGCCACACATTTTAATTCCATGTCCCATTCCCATTCTGATATGTCTATCCACAGCCTCCTCTACTGTCAAGATGAAGCCACACTCAGGTTGGAGGAACAACACCTTATATTCCGTCTGGGTAGCCTCCAACCTGATGGCATGAACGTTGACTTCTCTAACTTCCGCTAATGCCCCACCTCCCCCTCGTACCCCAGCTGTTATTTACCTATATACATACATTCTTTTTCTCTCTGTCCTTTATCTCCCTCTGTCCCTCTCACTATACCCCTTGCCCATCCTCTGGGTTCCCCCCCCCACCTTTTCTTTCTCCCTAGGCCTCCTGTCCCATGATCCTCTCATATCCCTTTTGCCAATGACCTGTCCAGCTCTCGGCTCCATCCCTCCCCCTCCTGTCTTCTCCTATCATTTCGGATCTCCCCTTCCCCCTCCCACTTTCAAATCTCTTACTAGCTCTTCTTTCAGTTAGTCCTGACGAAGGGTCTCTGCCCGAAACGTCAACTGTACCTCTTCCAATAGAGGCTGCCTGGCCTGCTGTGTTCACCAGCAACTTTTATGTGTGTTGCTTGAAATTCCAGCATCTGCAGATTTCCTCGTGTTTGCAAGATCCTTAGGGACCGGGTTAGGGAAATGGAGCTGCAGCTCGATGACCTTTGTCTGGTCAGGGAAAGTGAGGAGGTGATAGAGAGGAGTTATAGGCAAGTAGTCACACCTGAGCCTCGAGAGACAGATAAGCGGGTAACAGTCAGGAGAGGGAAGGGCACGAGTCAGATACTAGAGAGTACCCCTGTGGCTGTCCCCCTTAACAATAAGTACTCCTGTTTGAGTACTGTTGTGGGGGATGGCCTACCTGGGGGAAGCCTCTGGCCCTGTGGCTCAGAAGGATGGGGAAAGGAAGAGGATGGCAGCAGTGATAGGGGACTTTATAATTAGGGGGTCAGACAGACAATTCTGTGGACGCAGGAAAGAAACACAGATGGTAGTTTGCCTCCCTGGTGCCAGGGTCCGGGATGTTTCTGATCGCATCCACGATATCCTGAAGTGGGAAGGTGAACAGCCGGAAGTCATGGTACGTATAGGTACCAAGGACATGGGTAGGAAGTTTTGAAAACAGACTGCAGGGAGTTAGGAAGGAAGCAGAGAAGCAGGATCTCAAAGGTAGTAATCTTGGGATTACTGCCTGTGCCACGTGACAGTGAGTATAGAAATAGTGAGGTGGAGGATAAATGCATGGCTGAGGGATTGGAGCAGGAGGCAGGGATTCAGATTTCTGGATCATTGGGACCTCTTTTGGGGCAGGTGTGACCTGTACAGAAAGGACGGGTTGCACTTGAATCCGAGGGGCCCAATATCCTGGCAGGGAAGTTTGCCAAGGCTATTGGGGAGAGTTTAAACTAGAATTGCGGGGGGCTGGGAACCAAACTGAAGAGACGGAGAAAGAGGCCGTTGGCTCACAAATCGAGAAGCTTATAGACAGTGTGAGAGGGAGGTTAGGCAGGTGATAGGGAAGGGACTGATGGTCTGAGATGTGTCTATTTTAATGCAAGGAGTATCATGGACAAAGCAGATGAGCTTAGAGTGTGGATCAGTACTTGAAGCTATGATGTTGTGGCCATTACAGAGACTTGGATGGCTCAGGGGCAGCAATGGCTACTTAGAGTGCCAGGCTTTAGATGTTTCAGAAAGGACAGAGAGGGAGACAAAAGATGTGGGGGTGTGGCACTGCTGATCAGAGATAGGGTCACAGCTGTAGAAAAGGAGGAAGTCATGGAGGGATTGTCTATGGAGTCTCTGTGGGTGGAAGTTAGGAACAGGGAAGGGGTCAATAACTCTGCTGGGTGTTTTTTATAGACCACCCAATAGTAACAGGGACATCGAGGAGCAGATAGGGAGACATTCTGGAAAGATGCAATAATAACAGGGTTGTCGTGGTGGGAGATTTTCATTTCCCAAATATTGATCGGCATCTCCAAGAGAAGTTTATGATAGTGGTCTGAATATTAATGAATTCAAAATTCAAAAAAAAACTGTTGCGGGTGGAATTTTCTCTGTCCTGCTCCTGCACTCGTCTGTACCTGATGGACATTTAAAATGTGGTTGCACACACCCACTCTTCTCCCCTTGTAATTTAAAACTAATGCAAATTTGGAAAATACCTTTAAACTAAAGTAAAACAAGCATTGCCTAAGGGACAGGATATATAAATGGAAAGAGGGGGCCTGATTGGGGATAGTCAACATGGCTTTGCTTGTTTTGGGTCGTATTTGACCAGTCTTTTAGTTTTTCAAAGAGGTTACCAGGAAAGTAAATGAAGGAAAGGCAGCAGACATTGTTTACATGGACTTTAGCGAGACCTTTGACAAAGTACCGCATGAGAGGCTGGCCCCAAAAGTTTCAGTTGCTTGGCATTTGGGTTGAGCTGATAAATTGGATTGAACACTGGCTTCACAAGAGAAGCCAGAGAGTCTTAGTAGATGGTTGCCTCTCTGATTGGAGGTCTGTGACCTCCAATGGGGATCGGTGTTGTTTTTCAGGGATAGCAACGATTTGGGTGACAATGTGGTAAACTGGATCAGCACATTTGCAAATGATGCCAGCATTGGTGGCATAGTGGACAACGATGAAGGCGACCAGTGCTTGTGAGGGATCTGCACCAGTAGGAATATCGGGCTGAGAAATGGCAGATGGAATTTAATGTGGACAAGTGTGAGGTGTTGCACTTTGGGAAGACAAACCAGGGTAGGACTTGCACTGAGGAGTGTGGTAGAACAGAGGGTTCCATGATTGCGTGAAAGTGGTATCACAGGCAGATAGGGTTGTAAAGAGAACCTTTAGCACATTGGCTTTCATAGGTCAAAGTACAGGAATGCAAAGCTTTGTTGGAAGTTATATCATTCAGTGACGCCCAATTTCTACTATAATATGATCTTGTAGTTCCTGTGATCGGCCTACAGGAAAGGTATCAGTAAAATAGAGCACTGAGAAAATTTACAAGGAAGTTGCTGGGAATTGCGGACTTGAGTTATAAGGAAAGGTTGAATAGGTTAGGATCTTATTCCCTGGAGCATAGGGGAATTGTGGGGTGGGGTGTGGATTTGATAGAGGTAGACAAAATTGTGAAGGGTGTAGATAGGTTAATTCAAGCAGGCATTTTTTTCACTGAGGCTGGGTGAGACTAGAATTAGAACTCAACTTCAGGGTGGAAGGTGAAATATTTAAGGCGAACAGAAGGGGGAACTTCACTCAGAGGGTGATGTGAGTGTGGAACGAGCTGCCAGCGGAAGTGATGGATGCAAGTTAGATGGGACCAGGCAGAACAACAGTTTGGCATGGACTAGATGGGCTGAAGGGCCTGTTTCTGTGCTGTAGGGCTCGCTGACTCTGTGACTCTAATTTCACCCATCCCTGTTAATGTGCAAGAAAGCCAGAACACCTGGGAGAAGCTTACATTTACACAAAGCGTGCCAACACCACACATGGACGGACACACACGGGCATACAGGCGGGCACTCAGATGGACACAGACTCGGAGAGACAGACACAACAGGCAGACGCACAGATAGGATACTCCAGGAGCTGTGAAACAGCAGTTCTATATACAGTTCCACTGTGCTGCTTCAAAAAAAAAATCCCTGTTCATGACAAAGATTGCCTCATACTATCCCAAACATCAGTCAAAATTCAGCCAATCAGCACTTTTGAAAGTATGATTAATTATGTGACAGAGATGTGTCAATTCATTACCATTCCATGTGCAAAAGTATATTATTGGCAATGACACACCTGATTGCACAACCAAACACTCACGTTATCATATTATTAAGTTTGCCAATGACACAACAATGGTAGGGCTCATCACGCACAACGAGATGCATACAGAGAGGAGGTGAAACTCGTACACTTTCTAAATCGGCGACAAGAGCAGTGGAAACTGCAGGCAGTTTCAAACTCCTGGGCCCAGAACACATTCTACACAAATAGGGGAACTCACCAATGCCTCTGCTTTCTGAGGAGACTGAAGAGAGCCGGACTATAGATATATGTACTTGTGTCCTTTTACCAACGTGCAGTAGAGAGCATCCTAACATGTTACATCATTCCATGGTACAAAAACAGCACTTTGGCAGACAGGAAGTCTCTACAATGGGTAGTCAAACTGCCCAACACATCACCACCAGCCTGCTCACCATCAAGGACATATATACCAAAAGGCCCCAGGAAAAGGCCTGTAACATCATGAAGGATACCACCCTGCTCATGACTCTTTGTCCCATTCCTATTAGAGAGGAGACTATGTAGTATACATGCCAGTACAACCAGGCTCAAAAATAGTTACTTTCCCTAATCAATAAATCTGATCAACACCTTCAACCAATAACCCACCTCACCACCCCCACTCCCACCAACACCACTACTTGCTCTTTTATTGTCAGTCATCTTACGTACAGACACCCCTGTGTCTGGTGTCACTTTATGAACATACAATCAATACATATATATAAGTATTTTTTTAGGATGGTGTTCTTTATCTTATCGTGTTTCTTTTGGTGCTGCATTGAATCCAGAGTAAGAATTATTTTGTTCTCCTTTGCACTTGTGTACTGGAGATGAAATTAAACAGTCCTGAATGTTGAATCCTGAAAATTGGTTGGGTTAGCTGTATTGGTACAGTATCTGAAAGCCTGAAGTTGCAATCTTGCCCCCGGTGTTCAATTCACACAAATTGATTAAATAACAAGGCGATCAAATCATTTCAAGTTTTAAAACAGAGTGCAGATTTCTCCCAGAAGGTATCAGTAGAATTTATTGAGCCTTGGAAGGCTAAATGCATTCTAGTGTTTTTTTAATGCTGGTTTCTGCAGGAGAAACTGAAGAAGAAATGGAGTTGTATAATGGGGATAAAAACATTAGCCAAACGTGTGACTCTCAAGATAATTAAAAGCAGAATGTAAAGATAAGGATTAGCTTGATTGGTCACAGGTACATCAAAGCATCGAGACATGCGGTGAAATGTGCCGTTTGTATCAGTGTCCAGCAAGGTCCCAGGATGTGCTGGAGGTAGCCCGCAGTTGTTGCCATGCTTCCAGAGCCAAAGTAGCCCACCCACAACTTACCAATCCTAACCCGTTCTGTACGTCTTTGGAATGTGGGAGGAAACTGGAGCACCTGGAATTGAATTGAATCGACTTTATTTCTTACATTCTTCACATACCTGAGAGGAGTAGAAAATCTTTACATTCCATCTCGGTCTGAATGTGCAACATGCACATTGTAGTAATCTGTAGTAAGTAGTATGTACAGTAAGAAACAACAGATCTGCCAATATAGCTTAGAAATACAATTGTGTCAGTGTGAATTAATCAGTCTGATGGCCTGGTGGAAGAAGCTGTCCTGAAGCCTGTTGGTCCTGGCTTTTATGCTGCGATACCATTTCCCAGATGGCAACAGCCCTAACAGTTTGTGGTTGGGCTGACTCAGGTCCACAATGATCCTTTGGGCCATTTTTATGCACCTGTTGCTGTAAATGTCCTGAACAGCAGAAAGTTCACATCCACAGATGTGCTGGGCTGTCCGCACCACTCTCTGCAGCATCTTGTGATTAAGGGAAGTACAGTTCCCATACCAGGCAGTGATACAGCCAGTCAGGATGCCCTCAATTGTGCCCCTGTAGAAAGTCTTTAGGATTTGGGGACTTATTCCAAACTTCTTCAACCGTCTGAGGTGAAAGAGGCACTGCTGTGCTTTTTTCACCACACAGCTGGTATGTACAGACCACGTGAGGTTTTCGGTGATGTGTATACTGAGGAACTTAAAGCTGCTCACCCTCTCATCCCCAGATCCATTGATGTCAATAGGGGTTCCTCCTGTAGTCCACAACCAACTCCTTTGTTTTGGCGACATTGAGGGAGAGGTTGTTTTCTTGACACAACTGTGTCAGGGTGATGACTTCTTCTCTGTAGGCTGCCTCATTATTTGAGATAAAGTCAATCAATGTAGTCTCATCTGCAAATTTAATTAGCAGATTGGAGCTGTGAGTGTACAGAAAGTAAAGGAGGGGGCTTAGGACACAGCCCTGGGGGTGCTCCTGTGTTGAGGGGCAGAGCTGAGGGAGCCCACTCTTACCACCATCCCCGACGTGGAGGAAACCCACGTGGTCATGGGAAGAATGTACAACCTCTTCTTAGACAGTGGCGGGAATTAAACACCAACCGCTCGTACTGTAAAGCATTGAACGAGCCGCTGTGCTACCATATCACCCATAGCATGGAATGTAGCAATAAATGGTGAATGTATTCTACGTTTTTAGCTAAAACTATATTTTTGTCACTTTTTGTGTTGTGGGTATTACTGGTAAGACCAGTTTTTTTTTCTTTGTCCATCCTTGTTTGTCTTTGTGAACTCCAGGATTGATACTAAACACCAATGAAGAAACTGGAGATTTTTTTCAAAGTTAGGACTGTCTGAGACTTGGAAGAAAACCTGTAGAAAGTGGTGTCTGCTGCCATTATCGGTAGATTTTACAGGTTTAAGAGGTACTTTCAGACCCTTATTGTTAACGGTTCACAGTCCAGCCATAATGCACCAATTTTGGAGGGAATTAAAGTTTATGGTCATGATGGGGTACCAATCAAATTTATTTAACATAAAGACTAATCGGTATCATTCTCACTGTGGCTATGTTCATCAAACTTATACGCACACCTTTTGTGAATTTACAGGATAATTCATACAAAGTTAAAACATGTTGAGCCTCTGGAGATGGGACTGCTTAAATCAACCGAGAAAGATCAAGAGACTGAAGAAGAAATGTAGCCAGATAAATCTTGTTATTTGCTACTACTGTGCCTTCTTTATTACTAGAATTTGCCTTTTTAGAAAATACTTTAATATTTGGTTGAGGGCTTTCTTCTGGGTAAACCTGTGTCGATGATAGTTAAGAACTTTATGCATGATAATGAAATCTACTGTCTGTACTTTCCTGCATTGCCCATAATTTCTGACAAGTCTGATGGTGGTATTGAGTAACTTATACTGCGTTCTACCCTTTGTCAGTGATGGAAGATGGCAGAAATGCATCTTTTTGTCAGAATTTCACTTTTTGTGCTCTAAAACTTAAAACAAAATAGGAATTAGGTGATTTGTAAAATGTGGTTTAGATGTCTGAGAGAGTAGAATCTGATTTCAATTTCAATGAATCTTGAAAGTCTAACCTTTCTGAATACAGGCTGCATTCCAGTTTATTAATACCATTGACATTCCATGAGAAAGTGTAAAATGCTTTAGATTGATGTTGTTCATTTTAGTTAATAAAAAGTACGATTTTGCTGATAATAGGACATAAAATATGAAAGCACTTAAAAAGTGGAAGTTACAAAGGGAAAATTTTGAGCTGAGGCTAATAGAAATTGGTCTATCCCCTTCCATGGGGCAGGCTCAGACTGAATGAGAAATCTGTTCTTCATTGATATGAAAAGAAAGTTGATGCTAGCTCAAGGATTCCAACTGGTCCACTTCAAGCTTAGTCAAAGGTAAAATTTTACCTTCCCCTGTCCCCTGTGCCTACCTTCAGATGCTTGAAGTATCTGCAGTAATATTGTAACCATGATTCTGTCGTGCATGAAAAATCACCTTTGATTTTTATGTTTGTAGTGAAGTCTTGAGTTCTTTATACATATGTTTATGGTTAAGAAAGCAAATAAACCTTGCAAACTAAGCTAAATAATCTTAGTTCTACTTGAGAAATTATTGGTGCCTTTAGGGTATTTTTAAATTTAGCCACCACGAATGCAATTTCCCACAAACTCGCAATCTTATGATAATGGCATGGTGACTGATATGTTCCAAGAAAATTCCCAGCTGGGTTTATTCAATAATGTTTTTCTGTTGGACCATTTTATAGATAGAAGAATTCTCCTATCATTGTACTGAGGACTGACTAAAAGGCATGTCTAATGATAGAAATATGAGTATTTAGACTGCCTGATGCATATTCAACTGTATGTAGTGAACAGGTGCCTTTCACTACAATGGTCCTCCACAAACTATAACACTAACATATTTCTTTACCTCTAAAACATTTTTCAGGAGCAGGAAATTAATTGTAAACTTTGTAGTTTTCATGATGCTGTGATATTGAGGACATGTTATTAGATTATGTGATATCTGGCATCACATGCTTCTTCCCATGAACAAGGCACTCATCACATTACTTCAAACACACTCTACAAGCATGAATCACTTTCTAACATTTAGATCCACTGGTTATACCTAACAAAGGTTTACAGTTTTTCATAAGTTAGATGGAAAGTGTTTTGGAAAGGTTTTGGAAAACATCAGAAACTGTTGCAATAGTGTTTTTTTTTAAAGAAAGCAGTATTGCTGTGTGGTGCAGTTGTTATTCATTTATTTATTGGGATACAGTGTGGAATAGGCCTTCCGGCCCTTCGAGCCAACCACCTAGCTATTCCCCTGAATTGCTAATCCTGGGGCAGTTGGCAATGACCAACCGGTACGTCTTTGAACTGTGGGAGGAAACCGGAGCACCCAGAGGAAACCTGCTCAGTGACGGGGAGAATGTACAAACTCTTACAGGCAGTGGTGGGAATTGAACCTGGGTCACCTGCACTGTAAAGTGTGGTGCTGGCTACTATGCCACTGTGCTGCCCCAACTTAGAATGAGACGGAAGAAAATTCAGTAGGAATTTTGGTTCGCACCCCCTAAACGTCCAGAATTTCTCAGTTATTTGCCAGAATGGGCAGCACGGTAGCTTTGAGCAACACTATTACAACTCAGGGCATCAGAGTTCGGAGTTCAGTTCCGGCATCCTCCGTAAGGAGTCTCGGTGCATCCTCCCCGTGGCATTCGCGAGCTTTTCCCTGGCTGCTCTCGTTTCCTCCCACAGTCCAAAGACACATCGGGCTGTTGTAAGTTCTCCTGTGAATAGGTTAGGTTTAAATTGGGGTTGCTGGAGACGTGTGGCTCAAGGGGCTAGAAAGGCCTACTCCATGCTGTATCCCTAAGAAAATAAAATTAATAATACTGCAGTATACTTCTACACACAATCTTCACATCAGTGCTGCTTCATGATACTTAAATATACTGTTTTCAATTAAGGGAAATGAATCCTGCTCCTTTACTGGTGTGAGTGATTTACTGAGCCGTGTAATCCTCCCCATGGGGCTTCAGAACAGCTACCTGAGCATATTGTCAATCCCAGAATTCAAAACAGCATCCAGTCGCCAACCCACTCATCACCGCTTTCCAAAATCCTACCCTATTGACAAAATCTAGCCAGCCACAGCAACAGATAGTTAATTTGCTCATTCATAACAGGCAGAGCTGGGACATGGATATGTGTTGGAGTGGGGGTGGTGGGATGTGGTTGTTGCTGTGGTGGTTATTCGGGGGAAAAAAAGAAGACTAAGTAAACTTGGGAGTATTTGGAATCCTGGATTAAAACAAAACATTGAATTAACTGGAAATATTATGGAGGAATGTGTCTTTATGAAACCATAGAGTAGATAAAATGAATAGAAGCACTACTATTTTGCTGTAGTTCATGAAGGTAAAGGTGCATCCCATGTGTATGTTGATAAAATATATAATAGCATTTTTCTCCATTGATTAAAAATACTGACGCCATCCCTCACTCCTACACATGATGGTAACAGCCTGTGCTGGCCACCCCCTCAGGCAATATAAATGACTCCTCCCTTACTCTAACCCTAATTTAACACCTCCACCCATCCAACTCAGCCCTCTCTTCCAAATCTAATGCTGTCAGAGCTCTACCTCCGAAGAAAACAGCTCTGGGCCACCCTTCTCTTCCTGTTCCCTGCCTAATGGCTATTAATATCTACTATTGTGTCTGTCTGTCTGTCTTCAGTCAAATGATCTCAATGTGTGTTTAAATGTTGAAAAATTGCAGAATTTTTGACATTTGGTGAACTCAAATATTCTTATTTTGCCTTCAGCATTTAAGACATTTGAGTATTCTTCCAATTACTTTTTTTCATGTGTCTACATACTTACCATTTTAAAATGTTAAGCATTCTCAGTTCATATTTACATAATATACAGGATTTGTAAGATCTATACGTGATGTGCAGTATGCAAAAGATTGAACATGAAAGCTTGAAACCATTTAAAAATTGTAGATTTTTTTTTGTAGAAACATTTTATAAATAAATACCTTGAAGATAAACTTAGATTTTCTTTTTATGCAGTCCTAAATAATATATAGTCTGGTAAGCAGTATATATCATGGATGAAATGAGTATTTATTTTCTAAAACTGAAAAATATATTAAGTAGTTTTGTCGTTGTTAAACAAGCACAGCCATTGAAGTTGATTCATTTATTAATTTAAATATTGTACGATTGTTTCAGTTTGCTATTGAGTGTAGTTAAAATGCAATCTTTGTTTCAGCAAGGACCAAAATCAATCTTCAAACTGTCTTAATTAGCAGATAACGTCAAAAGAATGTATATATTTGATTTTAAATTGATACATTTTCTATTTAATTTTGCTGCCTGAAGTGCATTGACTTTCTGAAGCTTTTCATACCTTTACTATATATTGGGAACAATATACCTGTCACAACTCAATTGGTACTGAATTTGGTTATATGACTGTTAATGCAGAAGGAAATAAAGGAAATGAAAATTCTAGAAATCATTACACATTAAATTCTTTGTTAAATAATGTTATTGCAATATACATATGTTGATGTGTCTAGTTTCTAAAAATGTTATTCTTAAATTAATATTTTCATTTCTCTATAAATTATGTTCCAGCAAAAGTGATTGATTCGACATATTAACAGAATAATAAAGCAATAATAAATAAAAACCGAAATGGGGCTATTTGAATTGAATTGACCTTATTTCTTACATCTTCCACATACATAAGTAAAAATTATTATGTTACATCTCTGTCTGAATGTGCAATTATAGTAATCTATAATAAATAGTGAGATACACAATAGAACAGTCAATATAGCTTAGAAATACTATTGTGTCAGTGTGAATTAACCAGTCTGATGGTGGGTGAAAAAACT
Organism: Mobula hypostoma; assembly: GCF_963921235.1. Classification (NCBI taxonomy): domain Eukaryota; kingdom Metazoa; phylum Chordata; class Chondrichthyes; order Myliobatiformes; family Myliobatidae; genus Mobula; species Mobula hypostoma. The sequence continues at coordinate 32,450,526 of NC_086102.1, read as the reverse complement.
GTTCCAAGGCCCATTGGTCCTGGCTTTAATGCTGTGGTACCGTTTCCCAGACGGCAGCATCTGGAACAGTTTGTAGTTGGAATGACTCAGGTCCCCAATGATCCTTCGGGCCCCTTTTATGCACCTGTTGCTGTAAATGTCCTGAATAGTGGGAAGTTCACGTCCACAGATGTGCTGGGCTGTCTGCACCACTCCCTGCAGAGTCCTGCGATTTGAGAGAAGTACATTTCCCATTCAAAGCAGTGATGCAGCCCGTCAGGATGCTCTCAATTGTGCTCCTGCAGTAAGTCCTGAGGAACTGGGAACTCATGCCAAACTTCTTCAACTGTCTGATGTGAAAGAGGGACTGCTGTGCCTTTTTCACCGTAGCTGATATGTACCAGACGATGTGAGATCCTCGGTGATGTGGACGCCGAGGAACTTAACACTATTCAGCCTCTCAACCCCAGATCCATTGACGTCAATAGGAGTTAGCCTGCCTCCATTTCTCTTGTAATCCACAACCAACTTCTTTGCTTTTGTGACATTGAGGGAGAGTGTTCAATGCCTCTGATATTCGGCTGGTTGTGTAGCGGCATCTGCACCAGACTTTGAGGTGAGTGTTCCCATGTTTGAATCCGGCCAGCTCTTCGCATGCTTTTCATCCATGCGAGGTTGAGGTCAAGCTAGCAACTTGCCCTCATTTTTAAAAAAAAAGACAAATGCTACAGAAACAGTGAGGCACCACAAGACACAGGGGGAAAAAACCTCCAGATAATGAAGTAACCTATGCTCATGTGCAGCAAAATCTCATAAACAATCATGAAAACAAGAGTTTCTGCAGTTGTTGGAAATCAAAATGCTGGAGGAACTCAGCAGGTCAGGCAGCATCCACGCAGAGGAATGAAGAGTCAACATTTTGGGCCGAGTCCCACCGGGTCTGAAAAGAAGGGGGAAGAAGCCAGAACAAGAAGGTGGGGGGGGGGGGGAGATGCTGAAGGAGCACAAGCTGCCAAGTGACAGGTAAAGGTGCAGTCGATGTTTCAGGCCAAGACCCTTCGTCAGGACTAACTGAAAGAAGAGTGAGTAAGGGATTTGAAAGTTGGAGGGGGAGGGGGAGATCCAAAATGATAGGAGAAGACAGGAGGGGGAGGGATAGAGCCAAGAGCTGGACAGGTGATAGGCAAAAGGGATACGAGAGGATCAAGGGACAGGAGGTCCGGGAAGAAAGACAAGTGGGGGGGGGGACCCAGAGGATGGGCAAGGGGTATATTCAGAGGGACAGAGGGAGAAAAAGGAGAGTGAGAGAAAGAATGTGTGTATAAAAATAAGTAACAGATGGGGTACGAGGGGGAGGTGGGGCATTAGCGGAAGTTAGAGAAGTTGATGTTCATGCCATCAGGTTGGAGGCTACCCAGACGGAATATAAGGTGTTGTTCCTCCAACCTGAGTGTGGCTTCATCTTTACAGTAGAGGAGGCTGTGGATAGACATGTCAGAATGGGAATGGGATGTGGAATTAAAATGTGTGGCCACTGGGAGATCCTGCTTTCTCTGGCGGACAGAGCGTAGGTGTTCAGCAAAGCGGTCTCCCAGTCTGCGTCGGGTCTTGCCAATATATAAAAGGCCACATCGGGAGCACCGGATGCAGTATATCACCCCAGCCGACTCACAGGTGAAGTGATGCCTCACCTGGAAGGACTGTTTGGGGCCCTGAATGGTGGTAAGGGAGGAAGTGTAAGGGCACGTGAAGCACTTGTTCTGCTTACAAGGATAAGTGCCAGGAGGGAGATCAGTGGGGAGGGATGGGGGGGGGACGAATGGACAAGGGAGTTGCGTAGGGAGTGATCCCTGCGGAATGCAGGGGGGGGGAGGGAAAGATGTGCTTAGTGGTGGGATCCCATTAGAGGTGGCGGAAGTTACGGAGAATAATATGTTGGACCCGGAGGCTGGTGGGGTGGTAGGTGAGGACCAGGGGAACCCTATTCCTAGTGGGGTGGCGGGAGGATGGAGTGAGAGCAGATGTATGTGAAATGGGAGAGATGCGTATCCCTTTTGCCTATCACCTGTCCAGCTCTTGGCTCCATCCCTCCCCCTCCTGCCTTCTCCTATCATTTTGGATCTCCCCCTCCCCCTCCAACTTTCAAATCCCTTACTCACTCTTCCTTCAGTTAGTCTTGACGAAGGGTCTCGGCCTGAAACGTCGACTGCAACTCTTCCTAGAGATGTTGCTTGGCCTGCTGCGTTCACCAGCAACTTTGATGTGTGTTGCTTGAATTTCCAGCATCTGCAGAATTCCTGTTGTTTAAGTGACAGGTAAATCCAGGTGAGGGGAAAGGTGGGGGGGGGAGGGAATGAAGTGAGAAGCTGGGAGGTGATAGGAGGAAGAGATAAATGGCTTTAGAAGAAGGATTCCGATAGGAGAGGAGAATAGACCATGGGAGAAAGGGAAGGAAGAATTGTGCGAGAGGGAGGTGATGGAGAGTTGCAGAGAAAAGTAGTAGTAAGAGGGGGGGCGGAAAGGGGAATGGAAAAAGTGGACGATGAGGGAGAGCAAATTGTCAGAAGTAATTCACCCTCTCTGATCACACTCCTTCAACCTTTTACCCCTTCCTCCTAACACCTTCCAGCTTCTTACTTAATTCCCCCCTCCCCCACCCACTCATCTTCCTCCTCGCCTGGTTTCAGCTATCACCTTCCCCTCCCCCACCTTATTCCAGTTTCTTTCCCCTTTCTTTCCAGTCCAGATGAAGGGTCTCAGCCTGGAATGTTGATTGTTTATTCCTCTCCGTGAATGCTGCCTGACCTGCTGAGTTCCTCCGGCATTCAAGTCAAGTCAAGTCACTTCTTATTGTCATTTCGACCATAATTGCTGGTACAGTACACAGTAAAAACGAGACAACGTGTTTCAGGACCATGGTGCCACATGAACAATGCAAAAACTGCACGTGTTTGTACCCCTGGTAAACATTCAATGATGGATTTGAAGAGGCATAATAATCACAGTACGCCATTGACAGGGCATGACTACCTCTAGCAAGAGAGAGTCTACCATGTCTCTTGAAACATACCTTGCGGTTTGCTACCATCAACAGTGTGAGGGTTGAGCGATCACCCTTAAATGTGATTTTCTATAAAAATAGCTAAGAGGCTTGCTAGTCAACCAATCATAATTGTGGCAAAGCAATTAATAAATTAATGAACTTCTTTAGTAAGAAAGTAATTTCACTTCCCAAACTCTTTAAAACACGCATGAGGCAGAGGACAGGTTAAATATAATGAAATGCTCTCCACTTGCATAGCTAAATTCAGTATGAACAACAGTCAAAAGGTTTGACATCACCCAGGATTCAACTCCTATCCTGATTAGCGCCTACCAGCCTCTCTCTCCCCACCACTGGAACATTGGCACAGCAGCATTTTCCATTGGTAAAATGTTTTGCAATCATCCAGTATGACTTGTTCAAAGCTCCACTCCTGCAGTGAGAAACACCATAAGATGTAGGAGCAGAATTAGGCCATTCAGCCCATCGAGTCTGCTCTACCATTCCATCATGGATGATCCCAGATCCCACTCAACCCCATACACCTGCCTTCCCACCATATCCTTTGGTGCCCTGACCGATCAGGAAACTATCAACTTCTGCTTAAATATACCCATACACCTGGCTTCCGCCACATTCTGTGGCAGAGCATTCCACAGTTTCACCACTCTCTGGCTAAAATAAATTCCTCGTTACCTCTGTTTAAAAGGTTGCCCCTCAGTTTTGAGGCTGTGCCCTCTAGTTCTGGATACCCCCACCAGAGGAAACATCCTCTCCACATTCACTCTATCTAGTCCTTTCAACATTTGGTAGCTTTCAATCTGATCCTCCCGCATTCTTCTAAGTTCCAGTGAGTACGGGCCCAAATCTGCCAAACACTCCTCATATATTAACCCCTCCAATCCCAGAATCATCCTCATGAACCTCCTCTGGACTCTGTCCAATGACAATACCCTTTCTAAAATAAGTGGCCTAAAACTGTTGACAATGCTCCAAGTGTGGTCTTATAAAGTTTCAACATTATCTCCTTGCTTTTATATTCCATTCTCCTTGAAATAAATGCCAACATTGCATTTGCCTTTTTTTTAACCACAGACTCAGCCTGTAAATCAACCTTCTGGGAGTCTTGCAAGAGAACTCCCAAGTCCCTTTGCACCTCTGATATTTGAATCTTTTCCCCATTTAGATAATAGTCTGCACTATTGTTCCTTTTACCAAAATGTATTATCATACACTTCCCAACACTGTATTCCATCTGCCAATTTTTTTGCCCATTCTTCCAATTTGTCTAAGTCCTGCTGCAATCGCATTGCTTCCTCAGCACTACCTACCCCTCTCCCCATCTTCGTATCATCCGCAAACTTTGCCACAAAGCCATCAATTCCATTATCCAAATCATTGACAAACGATGTGAAAAGTCGCGGTCCCAATACTGAACCCTGAGGAACACTACCAGTCACTGGCGGCCAACCAGAAAAGGCCCCCTTTATTCCCGATCACTGCCTCCTGCCAGTCAGCCATTCATCCATTCCTCTATCCATGTCAGTATATTTCTTGTAATGCTGTTGGATTTTATCTTGTTAAGCAGCCTCATGTTTGGTATCTTATGGCATCTTATCAAATGCCTTCTGAAAATCTAAGTAAATGATATCCACTACCTCTCCTTTGTCCACCTTGCTGGTTACTTCCTTCAAGAACTCTAACAGATTTGTCAGGCAACCTTTTCCTTTACAGAAACCATGCTGGCTTTGACTTATTTTATCATTAGTCTCCAAGTACCCTGAAACCTCATCCTTAATAATAAACTCCAACACCTACCCAACCACTGAGGTTAGGCTAACTGGCTTATAATTTCCTTTTTTTTTGTGCCTTCTTTCCTTCTTAAAGAGTGGAGTGACATTTGCAATCTTTCAGTCCTCTGGGACCATGCCAGAACTGAGTGATTCTTGAAAGATCATGACCAATGCATTCGTCTTCTTCTGGGATGTAGTCCATCTGGTCCAAGTGACTTATCCACCTTAAGATGTTTGAGTTTTCCTAGCACTTTCTCCTTTGTTATAACAATGGCACCTCTATTCCCTGACGCTTGTAGACCACTGGCACACTGCTGTTGTCTTCCAATGGGATCCCACCACCAAGCATATCTTTCCCTCCCCCCACTTTCTGCTTTCCACAGGAATTGCTCCCTACGTGACTCCCTTGTCCATTCATCCCTCCCCACTGATCTCCCACCTGGCAGTTACCCTTGCAAGCAGAACAAGTGCTACACCTGCCCTGAAACCACCTCCTCACTACCATTCAGGGCCCCAAATGGTCCCTCCAGGTGAGGCGACACTTCACCTGTGAATCTGCTGGGATCATTACTATATCTGGTGCTCCTGGTGTGGCCTCCTGTATATCACTGAGACCTGACACAGATTGGTAGACCACTTTGCTGAGCACCTGCGCTCCATTCTCCAGAAATAGCAGAATCTCCTAGTGGCCACTCATTTTAATTCCATTTCCCATTCCCATTCTGTCATGTCAGTCTATGGCCTCCTCTACAGTTGCGATGAGGCCACAATCAGGTTGGAGGAGCAACACCTTATATTCCATCAGGGTAACCTCCAACCGGATGGCATGAACATTGACTTCTCGAACTTCTAGTAGTGCCCCCACCCCTGCCTCTCCTTCACCATTCCCCATTCCCACTTCCCTCTCACCTTATCTCCTTATCTGCCCATCACCTCCCTCTGGTGCTCCTCCCCCTTTTCTTTCTTCCATAGCATTCCGTCCTTTCCTATCAGATTCCAGCCCTGTATCTCTTTCACCAATCAACTTCCAAGCTCTTTACTTCACCCCTCCCTCTCCTGGTTTCACCTATCACCTAGTGGTTCTTCCTCCCCTCCTCCCACTTTCTTACTCTGACTTCTCAAATTCTTTTTCCAGTCCTGATGAAGGGTCTCGGCCTGAAATATTGACTGTACGCTTTTCCATAGGTGTTGCCTGACCTGCTGAATGCCTCTGGCGTTTTGTGTGCATTGCTCAAGGTAAAACACCAGGTGGCAGTAGAACACTACCACCTTGAGCTCGACCTGTTGTTTATTTACTGGGCTGGCCTGTTTCCCATAGGTTCAGGGGTGATGGACAGCACATGTGGCAATCAAAGCAACTTTATCGATCGGCAAGGCTTCCAATCTGTTAATATACAACTGGTTTGCACACAGAGGAAGATCTCTTTCACCCAGAAATTGGCTGGAATGTGGAATGCAATGCAGAGGCATTGTGGAGGCTGATATACTTCCAAAACATATAAGAAGTGTCCTTATAACTACTTGAATTACCAAGATAGGCTACTGACCAAGTGCTGGTAAGAATGATTAGTATGGATGGATTATTGGTAGTCCACATGAACGTGGTAGGATATGGGACGAGTGGGACATGGTAGACGACCTGATGTAGATGGGGAGACCATTTCGCTGAGGACCTACGCTCCTTCCATCAGAAAAAGCGGGATCTCCCAGTAGCCACCCATTTTAATTTCACTTCCCATTCCCAATCTGACATGTCAGTCTAAGGCTTCCTCTACTGTCAGAACGAGGCCACACGCAGGTTGGAGGAACAACACCTTATATTCCATCTGGGTAACCTCCAACCTGATGGCATGAACATCAATTTCTTGAACTTCCGGAAATGCTCCCCCCCCCCACCCCTCACCATTCCCCATTCCCATTTCCCTCTCTCACCTTAACTCCTTGCCTGCCCATCACCTCCCTCTGGTGCTCCTCCTCCTTTTCTTTCTTCCATGTCCTTCTGTCCTTTCCTATCAGATTCCCCTTCTCCAGCCCTGTATTTCTTTCACCAATCAACTTCCCAGCTCTTTTCTTCACCCCTCCCCCACTCCCAGTTCCACCTATCACATTGTGTTTCTTCCTCCCCTCCCCCCACTTTCTAACTCTGACCCTTCATCTTTTTTTCTCCAGTCCTGCTGAAGGGTCTTGGCCCAACATGTCAACTGTACTCTTTTCCATAGATGCTGCCTGACCCGCTGCGTTCCTCCAGCATTTTGTGTGTGTTGCATGCAGGGCCGGATTAAGCTAGTGCGGGGCCTGTAGCATATAACCATTTAACCATATATAACCACATAACAATTACAGCACGGAAACAGGCCATCTCGGCCCTTCTAGTCCATGCTGAACTCTTACTTTCACCTAGTCCCACCGACCTGCACTCAGCCCATAACCCTCCATTCCTTTCCTGTCCATATAGTTGTCCAATTTAATTTTAAACGACAACATCAAACATGCAGCAACCACTTCTGCTGGAAGCTCGTTCCACACAGCTACCACTCTCTGAGTAAAGAAATTCCCCCTCATGTTACGCCGAAACTTTTGCCCTTTAACTCTCAACTCATGTCCTCTTGTTTGAATCTCCCCCACTCTCAATGGAAAAAACCTATCCACGTCAACTCTATCTATCCCCCTCATAATTTTAAATACCTCTATCAAGTCCCCCCTCAACCTTCTATGTTCCAAAAGATGAAGACCCAACTTGTTCAACCTGTCTCTGTAACTTAGGTGATGAAACCCAGGTAACATTCTAGTAAATCTTCTCTGTACACTCTCTATTTTGTTGACATCTTTCCTATAATTTGGCGACCATATGTTATAAAGGGGGCCTAAATTTTAAAAAATGCACATAAGTATTAAAATACTAATTATTTACTTGCATAGTAAAGTAATTCAATTTTTTCATTTTCAATACAGCCAGATAATACGACAAATGTCTGACACTTCAGTAATAGTATCACTCACATGTAGGTACCAATTTCAAATGTCAAAAGTAACAAAACTACAATTTAAAATTTAGATTTTCTAGATTTAGCATGAGCAAATTTGTTGATGATACTGGAAATGTCTATTTCACGCAGAAGTTCATGTTCAATGCTCATTAGGGTGAGATTGTTCAATTTATTTTGAACCATGGTGCTCCTTAGTTCATTTAAAATCCTTTTCAGTTTTGAAAATGAGCGTTCTCCACTGCAGTTGGTAACCATGAGTGACAAATAGATGCGCAAGGCATTTTCTACATTTGGAAAACATGACTCCTAAGAATTGCCAGTTACCAAACGGTACAACTGTAACTCTACAAGATCTTGTTTGGCGCCAATATGAGAAGCAAATCAGTTTTCAACAGTTCAATAAACTGCACAAATTCTTCATTAAGACTTTCTTCCAGATCTTCTGGATATGATTTAATAAGATTTGATGACCTCCTTATGATCTCTTCAGGTGTAAATGACTGTAACTGATGAAGGAATCCAAAAGCACTATTCACCTTTAGATAAGATTTCTGCCTTTTTGACAGGGCAGAAAGCAAGCTGTCAACAATGGCAAGAAACGTTTGGCTTGTAAACTTCTGAGAAGGCGTTTGAGATTCAACAAGTGGATCAAGAGTGCTGGAACCACTGAAATCATCAGACGCACGATTTTGCTCGTGTTTTCTTCGAGTTTGCTGTTGATAATCTTCACACTTAGTCAGATCCTTGGCTTTTTGCTCAATGTCTGAAAAAGTAAACTGCAGGGCTTGAATATATCCATGCAAGGGTTCATAGAGTGCACAAACTGTGTTCAAGTCTTGGCCAGAAGATTGCAAAGAAGCACTGGTCATTTGAAAATGCTGTAATACTTGATCCCACAATATGGCCATTATTCCTGTTTCCAACTTCATCATGGTTGAAAGTAGTCCATGAGCCTGTTGTCGACACTGTGCCTTCTGATCATTGTTATTTGAAATGTCATCCAAAACTTGTTTTGTTGCAGAAAAGCTGTGTAAAAGTGCTTTTGTTGCATCTGCATGAGCTGACCACCTGGTATCTGACATTCTTTTCACAATGGGCAAATGAGCACCACCATCAGATAATGCAGCAGAAATGAGATCCCACCGATAAGCAGAAGCAGAAAAAAATGGTTACAGGCTTTCTACAAAGTGAAAGAAAATGAATGCTTCTTGACAACATTCAGCAGCACATTTTCCAACTAAATTTAGTGAATGTGCAAAACATGGAATGTAATCCGCAAACTCATTCAGCTCTTTAATTTGTGTTTGTAAGCCACTATACTTGCCACCCATGTTGCTGGCATTGTCACAACTTTGACCACAGCAGTCTTTTATATGAATGTCATTTTCCTTTAGAAAGTCAAGTTAACTTTGAGCGAGCTGTTCAGCACTATGACCTTCCATATCCAAAAACTTCACAAATCTTTTAACTGGTCCAGATGGCAAAAGATAGCGCACAGTCAAAGTCAGCTGGTCCACATTAGATATATCTGGAGTCGAATCCAATGAAACAAAATAGTACTTGTATTTCTTCACTTCACTGATAATGTGATCCAGTATGCTGGATCCAATCAGATTGATGAATTCCTCACATGTTGTTTTAGATAGGTATGATTTATGTCCCCTTCCTTGGTTTGCATAAGCATTTATACCACGACACAGCAAGGAGCCAACACACACCTACACACACATACTGTACCATGCATCATGCAGCTCCCCCGACATGAAAACAACAGCGTTGCCAGATCGTCGTTGTTGTGGCGCGGATGAAATCACAGAGCGTTACGTTACCGATAGGTACAAGGCAGTTTCTTTATTCGACAAAACAAAGTTACAGCAGGCAGAGACCCCTGGCAGAACAGGTCTAACTGCCTCGTGATTGAGGCTTGATATTTATTTGCTAAACACAAAGAACAGTTCATGGTTACAAGTATAGACAATTCTTTGAAGTTTTCACATCTTTTGATTAAATTCATTCTACCGGTGCCAGTATGCCTAAGCCGGCATTCATGGCCTTTAGGAATGCAAGTTAAAATCCATAATACATTATTTGGTATGTTACATGCTAACATAGAAGACAATTCATATTCAAAAAGCATAGATATGGTGTCTTCACAACTACCTGTAAACTTAGCATTCTCGTCTCAGAGGCGCCAGAGATGCATTGTTACAAATGAAACTGGGTTCACAGCTTTTAGGAAGTGCATTGTTATGAACTCAATCCACAGTACTTTGTCAAAGAACGGAAGACTGATGGCTGAAGTCATTTATTTAAGTGTAAATGAATTGTATACCCAAAACTCTCTCTAACAGTCGTGAGAATACGGCGAGATGCCGCACCAGACTGCAGCTTGCAAGCACTTAGTGTGGGCGGGGCCCTCGAAAATGCGGGGCCTGTAGCATAAACTACTTTTGCTACTAGGTTAATCTGGCCCTGGTTGCATGGTAGGATAAGGGTCTGCTTCTATGCAAACCTCTGCAAACGTATGATTAGTAAAGAAGAAGAAGGGAAAGCTGACATCAATGAAGTCATCCTGATAAAATACCTGGCACATAGTTTTATTCAATTAAGGTTCTGCTTCCTCAAATGGACAAATACAAAACCTTGCAGCAACAACTCTGGTCCACGTTCTGGTACCGATTAGACTGTGTCATCATCTGAGCAATACTATGTAATGTGACAGTTGTTGATGAACCATTGCCTGCTTCCCACTGTTACTTCCATTAACCTTGGCTCCAAAGTAATAACATTAACCAATATAATGCTGCAAGACAGTCAAGTCCACAGATCTGAAAGAATCTACAGGATAGGGTAGCTGTTTGTGTTATGCTATTATAATGCCAGTGATCTGAATTCAATCCCATTGCTGTGTGTAAGTAGTTTGTACATTCTCCCTGCAGCCTCTCAAGTTTCCTCCCACATTGCAAAGATGTATGACTTAGTAGGTTAGTAGAGGTCTCCCTACCATACACCACAGATTGGGGACATTTATTAGGTGTGCTGCATAAGCAGAGCATTTTATTAAGGATCCCTCCCATCCATCCAGCATTCGCTTTGACTTTCTACCACCAGGCCGGAAACTCTGATGCATAAAAACCAAGAGTGGTCCGGATGGGAGACAGTTTCTTCCTTCAAGCCACTAGGCTTCTAACCTCCCTGCCACATCGCATTCAAAGTGTCACTAGTTAATCTGTTCTGTACCCGATAATATTTAATTTATGCACTTTAGTTTGTTATTTGTGCATGATTCAGCTATAGACTTTATCCTTACTTTCGTAAGTTATTGTATGTTTTGTGCAGTACTGTGCTTTACACTCTTTTCACAGTACACAGGTATATAGATAAGTGACAGTAAACTTGACTTGAGATGATCACATGTGTGTTAGAAGTCGGTGCAGACCTGTTGGGTCGGGAGGATCTGTTACCATACTGTAACTAAAAATATATTAAAAATTGCTTTTCACAGTTCATGCCTCATAGAAAGCCTGTTGTCCCGCAACCAAATGAGCCAAATGAGCTGTTCCTGTGCTCCCTTGAAATCCCAGTATCATTAGAATTGGTGAAAGAACTCTTGGCTTCTCTACTAGCAAACATCAAAACTGCTTTGATGAAAGGAGCCAGATCTGTCACTAATTGATCACAGCTCAAATGTTTTGGCATTGGAAATTTAGTCATGACTCAAGGGAAGAAAATAGTTCTACAGGTTTGTGAGGACCAAATTCCATCATAAGCTTCTTGACCCGCAGAACAGATGGTGTACTGAAAGAGTACACAAAATGTCAGAATTTGTTAATTATTACAATGTACAGTACGTAGTTTTTTCCACTATCGAGGCTATGGGCCAAAATTACAAGGGGCCACTTTACAGAGAGCCCGGAAAGGAGGAGAGTTTATCAAGGATAGCAAAGCAGTGACACCCACTGGAAGAATTCCTCAATCAATCCTTGATGCAATTGTCATTTCAAGGCATGCCATCTGGTCCAAAGTCCAACAGGAGGGTGAAAACACCATATTCCAAAAGAAAATCAATAATGCCTCTGGAGCAGACAATATCTCTGCTGAAGTTTTAAAACTTCTAAGAACAAATTCAAGGCCCCACCTATTTTATCTGAAAAGTGCAGGACATGCTAGGGGACCTCAGGAAGTGTAAACATGACCATCTTCCAGTAAAGAAACAATTTCCATTGTGTAAACAGAGGGGTGTCTCCCACTCCATGGGGAAAGTCAAACATGATCCCTATTCCATTGTTCCTGTTGTAACATGAATGAGGTCACTGGAGAGACACTGAAGCCAGTGGATACAGAAGGGTTTTATTCAACAAAGTGAAGGAAGAGGCCTGCTTGACCCAATATTACATAACATTTTATATGCTAAAGATCAAAGGTAACATCAGGACAATTCTATACTTACAATGTATCTACAATGCTTCCTTTGAATTACACACACCTCCTTCTTCACACCCACACTTCGGGGAGGGAGGGGGAACGTTGACTCAGACCATGAGAGGCATGCGTCAGGCATTTTCATGCCTTACAAGGCACAGATTGGAAGTCTGTGTAGAGGCGCCACTCTTTGCACAGACACTAGAGCAATGTGTGGTTAAGTGCCTTGCTCAAGGACACAAACATGCTGCCACAGCTGAGGCTCGAACTAGCAACCTTCAGATCACTAGACGAATGCCTTAACCACTTGGCCACGTGCCCAACCCACACTTCAGACACCCAAAATGAATGTTAATCAGCATTAGCTGATTTGAAATTAACTCTAGCTCATAGCTCCAGGAAAACTATTGTTCGGCGTTGCATTTAAAATTTAATCTACAATCCACCTGCACGTCTGAATAATTGCTGATGTTGAACTTAACAAAAAAAGAGAAGGTCTGCAGATGCTGGAAATCCAAACGACACACACAAAATGCCGGAGGGACTCAGCAGGCCAGGCAGCATCTGTGGAAAAGAGTATACTGTCAAAATACATTTTTCCATAGATGCTGCCTGGTTTGCTGAGTTCTTCCAGCACTTTGTGTGTGTTGTTGAATTTAATACTTGTTATATACCCTAACTCCAGAATACACCTCAACAATCCCTCCTCTTGGCCCTCCTGGACAAAAATAATTTTTTTCCAGGAAAGGTCAAACTTTTAGGAGGATCCAATCAAATAGGGCATCAAAAATGACCTGTACTTTGGAACCCCGTCCCAAATTAGCTAACATGTGCATCTACATCTATGCTATCATCCCTAATGGCTACCCATAATTCTCTAAGCAGAGATTGTTCCAGAAATTTGACTAAGTCTTTAAAATGCAGCTTTGTCATTCTTGTGCGTGTTGCCTCCTTCCCTGACGGCCGACTCTAGATTATCACCTACTTTATCTTCACCCCTTCACGTATCAGGTTCACGGGCAACAGTTCATGCTCCATGTCATTACAAAGGACTGTCAGAATCTTGACGACAGGTCTCTCAGACCCTCTCATTGATGTACAGGAGGGGTTTGGGTGGTCTCTATTTGGTTGGCTGCAAGGAACTCACCCCAGTGGCACCCGCTTCCAGTGTGTCAAGGGGATTGATGGCTCAACCTCTGAAAGGGCGAGGCAGAGTGTAATTCATTTTCTTTCTCGGTCTGCCATGCCATCGAAACTGTGGAACCTGATGTCTCTGCTGTAACTTGCATCCCTTCCCATCTATTTTACCCAAATTGTTTTCCATACTGAACTACACATCTAATCACCTGCGAGGTCCTCAATGAATACTTCTCTTCAGTATTCACCAATGAGAGGGAACTTGTTGATGGTGAGGACGATATGAGTGAGGTTGATGTTCTGGAGCATGTTGATGTTAAGGGAGAGGAGGTGTTGGAGTTGTTAAAATACATTAGGACCAACAAGTCCCCGGGGCCTGACGGAAAATTCCCCAGGCTGCTCCATGAGGCGAGGGAAGAGATTGCTGAGCCTCTGGCTAGGATCCTTATATCCTTGTTGTCCACAGGAATGGTACCGGAGGATTGGAGGGAGGCGAATGTTGTCCCCTTGTTCAAAAAAGGTAGTAGGGATAGTCCGGGTAATTATAGACCAGTGAGCCTTACGTCTGTGGTGGGAAAGCTGTTGGAAAAGATTCTTAAAGATAGGATCTATGGGCATTTAGAGAATCATTGTCTGATCAGGGACAGTCAGCATGGCTTTGTGAAGGGCAGATCATGTCTAACAAGCCTGATTGAGTTCTTTGAGGAGGTGACCAGGCATATAGATGAGGGTAGTGCAGTGGATGTGTTCTATACGGATTTTAGTAAGGCATTTGACAAGGTTCCACACGGTAGGCTTATTCAGAAAGTCATAAGGCATGGGATCCAGGGAAGTTTGGCCAGGTGGATTCAGAATTGGCTTGCCTGCAGAAGGCAGAGGGTCGTGGTGGAGGGAGTACATTCAGATTGGAGGATTGTGACTAGTGGTGTCCCACAAGGATCTGTTCTGGGACCTCTACTTTTTGTGATTTTTATTAACGGCCTGGATGTGGGGGTAGAAGGGTGGGTTGGCAAGTTTGCAGACGACACAAAGGTTGGTGGTGTTGTAGATAGTGTAGAGGATTGTCGAAGATTGCAGAGAGACATTGATAGGATGCAGAAGTGGGCTGAGAAGTGGCAGATGGAGTTCAACCCGGAGAAGTGTGAGGTGGTACACTTTGGAAGGACAAACTCCAAGGCAGAGTACAAAGTAAATGGCAGGATACTCGGTCATGTGGAGGAGCAGAGGGATCTGGGGGTACATGTCCACAGATCCCTGAAAGTTGCTTCACAGGTGGATAGGGTAGTTAAGAAAGTTTATGGGGTGTTAGCTTTCATAAGTCAAGGGATAGAGTTTAAGAGTCACGATGTAATGAGGCAGCTCTTTAAAACTCTGGTTAGGCAACACTTGGAGTACTGTGTCCATTTGTGGTCACCTCACTATAGGAAGGATGTGGAAGCATTGGAAAGGGTACAAAGGAGATTTACCAGGATGCTACCTGGTTTAGAGAGTATGCATTATGATCAGAGAGTAAGGGAGCTAGGGCTTTACTCTCTGGAGAGAAGGAGGATGAGAGGAGACATGATAGAGGTGTACAAGATAATAAGAGGAATAGATAGAGTGGATAGCCAGTGCCTCTTCCCCAGGGCACCACTGCTCAATACAAGAGGACATGGCTTTAAGGTAAGGGGTGGGAAGTTCAAGGGGGATATTAGAGGAAGGTTTTTTACTCAGAGAGTGGTTGGTGCGTGGAATGCACTGCCTGAGTCAGTGGTGGAGGCAGATACACTAGTGAAGTTTAAGAGACTACTAGGCAGGTATATGGAGGAATTTAAGATGGGGGGTTATATTGGAGGTAGGGTTTGAGGGTCGGCACAACATTGTGGGCTGAAGGGCCCATAGTGTGCTGCACTATTCTATGTTCTTCGGCAACCAGCGTTCATTACAGAGTACTGTTACCGTTACACTTTAACATGCTATTCACAGCCTGCTGTTGCGTTCTCTCAGTGTGATCTGCCTTCGCTTTTATGGTGTGTCTGCCTCCATCAGCTGTGGTTAGGCTGGTGTTCAATATTGAGTTCTCTGCAATGACACTGTTACCAGGTACACTTGATCTCTTGCTCTGTCTGTGAGGGCAACAAGACAGTGGGCTATACAGTTTAACCTGAGACCAGTGTTTCCACTGGCTGCCTTGCCTTGCCGCAACTGTACCCCAACACAGGCTTCACTTGTCCGGATTCTATTCACCCGGGATTGTTTCCTGCCTTTTCAACCAGCTCCCTTACCATGACTTGGTCATCTGGCTGTCCACAATATGTTGCTGCTGCATTGCTTGATCCCTCACTGTGTTACCCAGGTTACAGTGGCCCTTCACATCTCCATGTCATCTTAATAAATTGGTATTGTAGTTTCTTCCTGTACACGTGTAACTTCTGTTGCTTCTTGTTCTTCCGCTGCTCTCCTCGCACTGATGTCTGCCCACTCGTTCCCTTTCTGCTCCTTACTATCCCCTTTCTGGTGAGCCTTTACTGCTCGGGCAGCTCCATTACTTCTAACAGCTCCTGACTGTGCTTGGTCCCTCCCCTTGGGACCTCGTGACATAATTCCCACACATCGCTCCGTCTCTCCTCCCTTTCTGGGGTTGCTGTCTCACTGTGGACATGTTAGCTGCTTTGTAGGTCACACATGTTTGCTGTCCATGTTATTTCTCCTTCTCCTGAGTGTATGATTGCACCTGCCTTACTCAGTGTGTCTATCCCCAGGATAGTACCTTAATTGTTTGGGCACACCCAAAAATCTACAGGAAGCTGCACCCCCTCAGTCTCAAGAACCTGGGGCTTGACCATGGTCCTCTCCGCCCATATTGATTCACCTCCACCACTGGTAATGTAAATCGCATCAGGAGTCGTGGGCAAGAGTAGATCAGTTATTGATACTGATAATCCCACTAACATTTCACATTGCCGACCCCCTAATAAACCTCTTGTATACATCCATGGATGGCCACCACTGGCAATAGAGGCTACCGTCAGCCATTTGTCTAACCTCACCCGCTCTATAATCTGGTCAGCATTCAAATCGGAAAGAGAGGGCGCTGCTGTGGATTCTGCCTGCTTTGGTGAGCAATTCTCATACTTTGCTCTCTTTTCAGGACATTGCCTCCAACCGTGGCCTGGGGAGCTGCAGCTGTAAGAAATCACTTCCTTTACCCTCCCAGCAGTTCCTTGCTACATGCCCCGGCTGCTGGCATACAAAGCAAGTTCCCCGTGACATCACAGCAGCTACGTTCATTACAGCCATTTTTCGACTTCTCTTCACCCTCCTCTGGTCTGTCTCACTGGTCCATGATACTATCGTGGAGTAAGTTGATTCCTCCACCACCTAAAACTTCCTGGTGGACTGAGCTCAAGCTTTCCCTCAGCATTTTCAGGAAAACTGAGTAATCCCTCCCTGGATTAACCAGCCCTGACTCACACATTCGATATTTACATTCTGCATGATCCATCAACTCTCTGAATCACTGCCATTATCATTCCTAAATTACTCTCACCTCCCCCCAGTTGCTGCCTCACTTCCCCCTTAAAGAAATGATATCTCTCTTCATTGCTGGTGTTTCCAGTAGTTGTCCATGTACTATCCTGTATTTTCTAGGCCATTCTGTCCCACATATTCCTTGGGCACTTCACTTTTACCAACACATGTATATCTTTAGGGGCATCTGGTGAATTTCATTCATTTCCTTGAGCTTGCGCCAGAATTCTGCATTCCCACAGGCGACCTTAACTGAGGGCAATTCTGACAAAATGTTCTGCTTCTCCCCAGGGGGTGCCACAGGCCTTCTCTCTCTCTCTCTCTCTCCCCCCCTCTCACTAACAAGGGAAAGAGAAGTATTGCTCCTGCCACAGTGAGAGGGAGGCCAACAGCTCGCTGTTTCACAGTCTGAAGCGTACACTGCTCTCTCAATGTTCCGAACTGAAATCTTCAGGCTCTGGCATGGAATCGGGGCTGCAGCCTGAAGGCGCCCGTCTTCCAGGCTATTCTTGGAGATATCGAAACGCCAGGCCACTCAATGTACTCCAACTTCAGTGGCCTTATCTCTCCCTTTCCCAGTGTGTATTGTCCTGTTTCAAATCATCCACCATTGTCCCTGTACTTAGAGACTACATCTGCAGCATGCTACCACCCACACTGGACTCCCTACAACTCGCCTACTGGTGGAACCGGTCTACTGATGATGCCATAGTCACAGCACTACACACCGTCCTCACTCACCTGAAGAAGAGGGATGCATAAGTTAGAATGCTATTCCTGGACTACTTTTCAGAATTCAACACCATGATACCTTCCAGAGTTGACAGGAAGCTCAGAGCCCTCGGCCCGCACCCCACCTTGTGCAGCTGGATCCTCGACTTCCTATCGGATTGCCAACAGATGGTAAGGATGGGCTCCCTCATCTCTACCCCTCTGACCCTCAACACAGATGCCCCCCAGGGTTGTGTTCTGAGTCCCCTCCTCTACTCCCTTTACACCCATGGCTGTGCTGCCACACACAGCTCCAATCTGCTGATCAAATTCACAGATGACACAACTTTGGTTGGCCTAGAGGTGATGAGACAGCCTACAGAGGAGAGGTGACACCCTGACACAGTGGTGCCAAGATTAACAACCTCTCCCTCAATGTCCAAAAAAAGGAGCTGATTGTGGATTACAGGGGGACCAGAGACAGGCTTGCCTGATCGATATCAATGGGTCTGCAGCTGAGAAGGTGAGTCGTTTCAAGTTCCTCAGTATACATGCTGGCTGGTGGTGTATTGGCACCAGCGCCGGACTTCGGAGTGAAGGCTCCCGAGTTCAAATCCAGCCAACTCCCTTGCATGCTTTCCATCTGTGCTGGGTTGAGTGTTGAGCTAGCAACTTGGCCTTGTGAAAATAAGAAGGCCTGCTAAAAAAAACGCCGTCATGACGGCGTCCCAGTGACTCCACTTGGAGTTAAGGGCTTTCTTCTTCTTCAGTATACATATCACCCATGATCTCACCTGGACTATACACATACTTTTTGTGACCAAAAAGCACAACAGCATCTCTTCCACCTCAGACAACTAAAGAAGTTCAGTATGAGGCCCCAGATCCTCAAGACCTTCTACAGGGTCATTATTGAGAGCATCCTGACTAGCTATATCACCATCTGGTACAGGAATTGCACCAACCTTGATTGCTGGGCACTGCAGAGACTGGTACGGACAGCCCAGCGAATCTGTGGACGTGAGCTTCCCTCCATTGAGGACATTTACAGCAGCAGGTGCAGAAGGAAGGCCTGGAAGATCATTGGGGACACCAGTTACCCCATTCATAAACTGTTTCAGCTACTTTCATTTGGCAAACAGTACTGCAGCATTAAAGCCAGGACCTACAGGCTCCAGGACAGCATCTTTCTACAAACCTTTTTCGTGTCTGTGTATTGCAAGGGAGTCATAATGCAAAGATTTTTACTCCCTCACATTGTGGAGTGGATGTAAGATTTAAATTTAATTTTAAATAAGAGCCATGACAAACACAGTTTGAGTGCAGCTGTAGATCACAGATTCCGACAGGACACCAGCCACCTTGAAGAGGAAAGAAGTCACATGAAGCTCTTCCAGGCGAGGCCCCAAATGTAATGTGAACAGAGTCACCAGAGGGACACTGAAGCCAGTGGATACAGAAGTGTTTCATTCAACAAAATGAGACACTCCTGGAGAAAGAGGCCTGCTTGACCCAATATGACATGACATCTTACATGCTAAAGATCAAAGGTGACAGCAGATCAATCCTAACAGTTCCTAATGGACAATGGGCTGCTCGCTGATTTGCAGTTATTGCATGATCTGAACAATGAAAATACTCGAAGTAAAGTCATGGACAGCATCAACTTTCAAAACTTTCAGTAGCTTTTGACTCTGAAAACTGAGGAGAGATGTAAGGAAACTTTTGCAAAGGCGACGTCCTTAGAAATTTGCCTCCATTCTACACCTGCTACATGATTCTAACAACATAACTAGCACAGAGCCTGTCCCAGTGCAGATTCCGGTCATCAAGGCTGTGTCATTCCTCTAACCTTACTCACAGTTTTTCAAGCTATAATATTACACCTCACTTCCAACAAATTCCCAATGGAATGAATTTAATCTTTGGGAAATGATTCAAACTGATCTGCACTCTGGAACCAATGTCAATCCAAATGAATGATTGTATGTGTACTCACTTGGAGACCAAACAAGATGAAATTCATTACTGATTTGTATAGGAGGACAGCTTTATGATAATCACCTGCAAAAAGTAGGCACATGGATAATAATAAATAGGAAGGTTACATAGGAGCCAATGATTAAATTAGAGTATGTTAAATGGTTGAAACAACATTCTGGGTCAAAGGGTCTATACTGTGTTGTAATTTCCTTGTTTAATGTACTATGTAAAACATAATTCCTCCACCAATCTGACGTAACCCCTATATATATATAAGAAAATTAAATTGAGAAGTAGTGCTAAAGGAGAGGGGAAAATACTGAAGTAATGTTCATGGGTTCATTGTCCATTCAGAAATCTGACAGCAGAAGGGATGAAGCTGTTCCTGAAAAGTTAAGTGTGTGTCTTCAGGCTCCTGTACTTCCTCCTTGATGGTAGCAATGAGAAAAGGGCATGGCCTGGGTGATGGGATCTTTAATGATGGATGCCGCCTTTTTGATGCATTACCATTTGAAGGTGCCCTGAATGCTGGGGAGGCTAGTGCCAATGATGAAGTTGGCTGAGTTTACAGACTTCTGCAGCTTTTTCTGATCCTGTGCAGTGGTCCATCTGTACCAAGCAATGATGTAACCAGTTAAAATGCTCTCCACAGTACACCTACAGAAACTTGTGAGGGTCTTTGGTGGTGACATACCACTTCTCCTCAAACTCCTAACGGAAGTATAGCTGCTGTCGTGCCTTCTTTGTAATTGCATCAGTTGGGCCCAGGTTAGATCCTCAGACATGTTGTCATCCAGGAACTTGAAACTGCGCATCTTTTCCACTTCTGACCCATGACAGGGACTGGTGTGTGTTCCCTCAATTTCCCCTCCCATAAATCAACAATCACTTCCTCGGTCTTATGATGTTGAGTGCAAGGTTGTTGCTGTGACACCACTCAACTGTTGATCTATCTCACTCCTATATGCCTCCTCAGTGCCATCACCATCCTGTCAACAATAGCATTTGAGCAGTGCCTAGCCATCCAATTGTGGTTTTAGACAGAGTAGGGCAGTGGGGTAAGTACGCATCCTTGAGGTGAGCCAGTGTTGATTGTCAGCGAGGAGGAGATGTTATCTCCGATCTTCATAGACCGTGGTCTCCCAGTGAAGGAGTCACGGATCCATTTACACAGCATGGTGAATGATTTAAAAGAGCAATCTTGGATAACAGGTGCAACTTGAGTCTCCTTGCACAAAGAAACCCAGTGATAATTGACTCTGCGGGTCGGGCAGCATCTGCAGAGAGAAATGGACTAGGTGACCCGACTGAGAAAGAACCTTCTATCTAAGATTACGGTGCGCTTTGTGGTGTTAATGCATCCTGTGGCCACGAGGGGCGCTGTTAGTGACCTTGCGCATGCGCATTCAGTCGGGGTGCGAGCTCGGCCACGGAAAGATGGACAAGCTGAAGAAGGTGTTGAACGGGGAGGATTCGTCGGATGATCGAGGCGCCTTGAGCGAGGTAAGGCGATGTCCCGAGTGGGGGTTAGTCGTGGAGCCGTGGCTTAGAGTTAGGGGTTAGGCCGGGCAGCCTGGGCAAGGACGGTGCTGGACGCTGGCGTGTGCCTCTCTCTCTACAGCCTTTCACCTTTAACGCGGACTCCTGAACTCTAAAATCGCCATTTAAACATAAATCCTACCTTGTTTTAAACGCCTTTCTTGGGAGAGTACATATTTTGGGAAAATTAAATTCTAAATAGAAGTGCTTCCTGTTGTGCTGTCGCTTCATTATGTTATTTATTGGCATCTTGGTATTATCTACGTCTCAGATGGTGAGCATTCCTTGATGTTAGACGTACGTATCACATTTCATTAAAGAATTTTTAGTTCTGCTGCTCTAACCTGTAACAAGGGTGTAACTTTTAGGTCATAGTTCAAATCCCTTATGGAAATTAGCTGTTAGCAGTTTATTAGTGTCGAGGGTAAGTCTCAGTGATGTCTGCAAACTTATTGGTCAGTCGAGCGGTCAGAAACAGAACTCTAAAACTAGTGCATGCTAATCACGTCGATTTGCATTTGATTATATATTTGTGTCTACAAAATTTGTTCTTTTGTTTTATATGTGTTGTACAAATGTCAGGATTATGTATGCATTGTAGTTTGTATTTAAACCAAGTTCTGATTTTATATTGATTTTTGTAACGATTCATTGTGCTCTGCTATGATTTTTTTTGCATGTAAGTCTTTGTTGCTGTTCTCCAGTTTAGTTCTGTCTGGTGCCTTTGTTTAAAGTACTGCATTTGTGTGTGTGTAAGTTGCCAGAAAATGTAACTCTAGAATTTATATCTTCAAACTGTTAGCCCCTAAGCTAGTGTGTCAAATGACGGAATAGAGTCTATTGTGTGGCCCTATTTTTGGACTTTTGTACGATTTCATAACTTGGTAGTCAAATTTTTATTTGATAGGTATAAGTACTTTCTTAAAGTCTGCAAATTGTTGGTTTCTTTTTTTTTTCGTTCCTGTTTCTACTGCTACTTCTCCAAAGAAGTTGTTGTTTGTTTCACTACTTTTGTTCTGCAACATGTGAATAAACACCTCCAAAGCTGCTTTTCCCATTTGCAGCAGGTAATCTTTAGTTAGAGATCCATTCACATTGGGACTGGTAGACCATATTTGGCAGAGTATTGCTAGAAGATCCTGAACATGTTTGCCAAGTCAGTCTGCACAAATGTCAGTAATTTAGATTGAGATATCTAATAATCTAGACAGACATCCTGACATTTATGATGGAATCACTTTGGACAAGTTTTTTAATATTCTAAATAATGCAAAATACCAGTGTTTTTTAAAATCATCTGTAGCTCTGCATAGGAACATCTCCAACTGGCTTTAAATTATTTTGTTTAGTGTTTCAGCTGTTGGAGCTATTGTTAATTCTAAGGATTCTACCATTTGCATCTCAGTTAAATAACACTTATGTCAGAATGCCCAAGAGAATGCAAAAGTGATGTTTTGAAGTCACCTGAATGCCAGAGGAATACAGTGTTATTATGTTAGTGATCTTGATTGCATGCACCAGAAGTCCACAGTTTTACCTCTTTATGGAAACGGCTTTCTGAATTTCAGAAGTATTCCCAGAGAGCCTGGGGCCAAACATGAGAATGATTGCAGGAATGTGGCGGCATGACTGAATTCAGGAAAACCACAGAAATCAAGAGTTTTATTAATATTGGATAATGGTAAGCAGTGATATTTCCCAGGGGTTTAGGCTTGTTTTTCTCTCAGGCTGTATAGAAACTTGAAGGGTGCAAAGTGTTAGAACTTAGATAACTACATTCATTTTTGTGACCATAAAGGCAATTACAAGTGACTTTAACAGTAGATTGAAATAATTGTTTACAAAGTTGATTACTGTAATTTTGAAATGTTCCCTAGAAGCTTTGTAAAGAACTATAATATTTGACAAAGAAATAATCTAACATAAGTATAAAGAGCAAATGGCCCCTTTCTGTTCCATAGAATTCTTTATTCCAGCTGAAATTAGACTGATCATATTTGATGTATTGAGTAAAATATATATCTTATATATATCCAATCATCACAACCTGGTATGGAGGTTGTCCTATCCAAGACCGGAAGAAGCTGCAGAAGATCGTGAACACGGCGCAGCACATCACTCAAACCAATCTTCCGTCCTTGGACTCACTTTACACCGCATGCTGTCGGAGCAGTGCTGCCAGGATAATCAAGGACACGACCCACCCAGCCAACACACTTTTCATCCCTGTCCCCTCTGGGAGAAGGCTCAGGAGCTTGAAGACTCGTACGGCCAGATTTGGGAACAGCTTCTTTCCAACTGTGATAAGACTGCTGAACGGATTCTGACCCCGATCTGGGCCGTACCCTCCAAATATCCGGACCTGCCTCTCGTTTTTTTTGCACTACCTTACTTTCCATTTTTCTATTTTCTATTTATGATTTATAATTTAAATTTTTAATATTTACTAATTTTTACTATTTTTAATATTTAATATTTGTAATCCAGGGAGCAGAAAGCACAGAATCAAATATTGCTGTGATGATTGTACATTCTAGTATCAATTGTTTGGCGACAAAGTATAAAGTAAGTAATAATACTGAAAAGTACTGACTAATTATACTAACTATAGAAGGAGGAAGAGAAGATGGCGGTGCGACGCAGCGCGCGCGGCTACTCCGGTGAATGATATCTGTAATCTGTCAAGTAGGGTACCGTGCACAATTCTGATTTGATGGAGACAGACGTGAGAGTATGGAGGAACATCTGGAGAAACTTCTGAAATGCCCGCTTTGCTGCTGCTGGTACTGTGAGATCCGGAATCTCCGGAGGAGAAGGCCCCAAATCCTTGGCTTTGCTTGCTTTGGCGGCTGGGGCGAGGTCGATGGCGCTCAGGAGGCTGTATTGGAGGGGCTGGTCGGAGGCTCGAAGTTTTCAGATGGATGGACTCAGTGTCAGCTGTTGTCGGGTGCTTCCAATGCATCGGCAGTTGTCGGTGCCTGGAGGTTTATGGCAGGGGTTTCTCCCTTTTACTGCCTGTTATCGGGGACTCGGGAGTCAATTGGGACTTTTGAGACTTTATTTACTGTGCCCATGGCCTGCTCTTCATCAAATTATGGTATTGCTTTGCACTGCTGTAACCAAATGTTATAATTATGTGGTTTTGTCAGTGTTAGTCTTTGGTTTGTCCTTTTTTTTGTGATATCACTCTGGAGGAACATTGTATCATTTCTTAATGCATGCATTTCTAAATGACAATCAACGAGGACTGAGTGTTCTCATAATCTAAATTAGATCTATGTTAATTTGTACGCAAAGATACTCCAGACTGAGACCCTTCATCAGACCTTGGCCTGAAACATCATCCTTGTGCAGAACACCCTAAAGGTTAACTTGCAGGTCGAGTTGGTGGTAAGGAATGCAAATGCCATGTTAGCATTCATTTCAAGAGGACTAGAATACAAGAGCAGGGATGTGATGCTGAGGCTTTATAAGGCACCGACGAGGCCTCACATTGAGTATTGTGAACAGTTTTGGGCCCCTCATTTTAGAAAAGATGTGCTGGCATTGGAGAAGGTCCAGGGGAGGTTCACAAGGATGATTCCCGGAATGAAAGGGTTTTCATACGAGGAATGTTTGATGGCTCTGGGTCTGTACTCACTGGAATTCAGAAGGATGAGGGGGGATCTCATTGAAATCTTTCCAATGTTGAAAGACGTAGACAGAGTAGATGTGGAAAGGATGTTTCCCATGATAGGGGAGTCTAGGACAAGAGGGCACAGCCTCAGGATAGAGGGGTGCCCTTTCAAAACAGAGATGCAGAGAAATTTCTTTAGCCAGAGGGTGGTGAATTTGTTGCCACATGCAGCTGGGTGTATTTAAGGCAGAGATTGATAGGTTCTTGATTGGACATGGCATCAAAGGTTACGAGGAGAAGGTCGGGAACTGGAGTTGAGGAGGAGGGAAAAAAAAGGATCAGCCATGATTAGTGGAGTAGACTCGATGGGCCAGATGGCCTAATTCTGCTCCTATGTCTTATGGTGTTGTTTATTTATTCATTTATTGAGATACAGCGCGGAGTAGGCCCTTCGGCCCTTTGAGCATGCCACCCAGCAACCCCACAATTTAATGCTATAGCCCAGGGGTTCTGCAAGAGATGGTGATTTATGAAAAATCATCTTTCTAGCATTGTGCAACAGTGGTGAGCATTGACCAAGCAGTCCTGTTAGCAACCTCAGCCCACTATGGCAGTGCACAGTTGGATCGTGTTCGTTTGGCTGCGTCCATTCTCAGTTTATACACAAGATAGAGGAGGTTGTTGATAATTGGTGAGCGCTGTATTGCTCAGAGGAGAGGGCGGTAGGCTGTAGAGGAGCGTGAAGCGTGTTTTCTGAGCATTGAATGGACTTGCCCAACTTGGGCTGTGATGTCAGCCTCTCTCTTTCCCCAACTTCCCCTTGTGCGTATTCGACCGACTTATGGGAGCAAACAAGCTACCAGTGTAGTAGAAAATTGGAGGGAAATTTTCACTCGTAAGAGGGTCCAGTGTGGCAATTTTTGAAGAGGAGGTGTGAGATGGCAGAGGAGGATTCTGTTAATGATGTTACTCTGGATTTCCAGCATCCACAGTTTCTGCAATGATTTTCCGGAACATGGTGACATTTAATTAGATATTCTGATTGCATATGTGGCTGTTGCACAGAAGCTTTGAAATAACTTGACAAACTACCTTTCAATTTACCTTTCACTGACCAAAATGCTTTAATTGTAATTGATGTACAAACCTTAGTTAATCATTGGTATTTAGTTGAAGAGAGTTGAATAAATGACTATCAAATAAATGGCAGATGTGGAAATCTGAAATTAAAACAGAACGTGCTGAGAAATGTGCAGCAGGTCAGGCGGTATATGTGGAAAGGAAAACTGTTAACATTTTGTGAGCTGGGGAAAGTAATACTGAAGAAGCTTATTGGAATTTTGTCCTTGTGAAGAAAAGACTAAAAACCAATAGCTTAAATATGTTGTGGGGGGGAGAAAAAGCTGCCCTTGAAACTTCAAAGATTTTAAAATCATGAGCTTGTTGGGACACATCGGGACCAGTACATTTTGGCCCAATCAATCGGCTACTCCAATTAGCCGAAGTTTCATAGAAATAGTTAAAAAGATACTTTTTAAAAAGATGAGTTACCATTTAACTGAGTTACAAATTATGTATTTAAAAGAAATACAGAACAAATTAGAACACTACTAATACTGCTGCAGTGCTAGTCAGTAGAGGAATTCATCTGCGTCGCGTTCTTTTGACTAAATAAAATCAGCGCAGGCATCTTGTGCAGATGCTGGACGGCCTTCCTACAATGTTGTTGACAATTGCATCCTCCAAGTTTTCATTGTAACATTCAAGATGATTGTCGATACCTTCATTTCCTCGTAGTCCCTAACTTGTTGAAGTAGTGAAATCATTTCATTTTCACTCCCAGCCATTTCTCGCATCCAAGCCTGAATGCTTGAAACCGCAGTGAGCAAAACAGTTCTGAATTGTCTCTTTCCTTATTTCTTGCAAATCATCTGTGACAAAAATTGCTGCTTTTGAACACACATGCATACAACTGACACTATTTAAAAACTGGTTGCTCGAAGCACAGTGTTGCGTCTAATGGCCCCGCAGGTGTGTTCAACTGACGCTAGTTAGAAACGGCAACATTTTCCTGCCCCAAATAAGCAGCATAGTATCCCAAATAAACAAAGGGAATCTTGGATATTTTTCAATTGGTTTTTGTTCTTTAAGAGTTGTCCCAAATAAATAGCTGTCCCAATTAACCAGAATCCACTGTATTTCATTATGTAGTGTCTCAACATTTGATTCAGATATTTTCAGTTTTGATATGTAGAAGGATACTTTTCAAAAGTGAAAAAAGTTCCCAAGAAAACAATGAGTATGTGGACAATATGTGTTATTCTAAAATTATATTTATTGACCTCAGTCTTGCATCTCACCAGTACTCTTCCTTCATTTGTTCTCTATTTCATCTTGAAAGTTAGCCTTTTTTCTCTGTCTCTCTTGTTGGAAGACTCCACCCTGAGCCATGTTTACCTTCTGATGTAATCTGACTGTACACTCGCTTGTAGTAAATGATGGTCTGTGGTTCCTGCAGGTTCCTCAGTCCACTTTTCCAGGGCAGCCAGAGATGAGTAAAAGCACTGGCCTTTTGAGTGAGGCTGATTTTTTTTTTAGAACAAAGTCAATGACAACAGTAGTAATGCCAGATTACAGCTGCATTAAGGAATTCAATTGCAAAAGATTTTTGCAGAAGGTAACAATTACAACTGGAGAACCATTTGGCCCATGGAGTCAGTGCTAGCTCAATGTAGCCGCAATTCAATTAGTCCAATTCCTGTGCCTGCTCCACAGAGCCCATCTTAACTTTCAGATGCTTAATGGATTGGCAGTTGGATCTGTATCAATTAATACCTTTATCAGTACATTAGGTATTGTTACCACTAACTTTTTTTTTTGAAATAAAGACGTCATTTCCGTTGTCAAATTTGGCTGTTTTGTACACCGCTTTAATTCTGTATCCTTTAATGATGGGTGTGGCTTCATTCTTCTTACCTTTTACCATTCATAATCTTAAAAGGCTCTCAATCTCCTTCTGCTCCAGCTTCCGCACATAACTAGAATCCCTCATTCCCAGAAGCATTTTAGTACATTTCTTCTGGCCTTAACTTTTCCCAAAGTATGGTGCCCAGTATATGCTCCATGTGTGGTCAAACTTTTGTTTTAATAAGGTTATTGTGACTACATTATTTTTCACAAATAGATTATAAGAACTCAGACCATCAGACATAAGAGCAGAATGAGGCCATTCAGCCTGTCGAGTCTGTTCTGCCATTCCATCATGGCTGATCCTGGAATCCACTCAACCCCATACACCTGCCTTCTCGCCATATTTTTTGTTGCCCTGACTGATCAGGAAACAATCAGCTTTCGCCTTAAACTTAAACTTGGCCTCCACCACAGTCTGTTACCATTGATCCAGAATTAGTACTTAGGCTTGTTTAAAGATCTAGATAAGACCTCATTTCCTCAATTTTTTCTTCCATGGTTACAATATTTTATAAAATTTTCCAACTGTCACCAGGGACACCTGACTACCTCATTATTTCTACCAAATACCTTATTACATTATGCAACAGCTAAAGCTCCAGATCCCATAGGCTTTTTCAATTAGTTTTACAAAGGCCCTGGCACTTGCTATGAATATCTTTAAAAATGTAGAAATTCAAAATATCACTCTTTATATATTTCAATATAATTTTTTCTGTTTGCATCTATCTGAGAAGAAAGTATTTCTACTTAGTTACCTTTCAGTCTTGCTTTCTGTTAGAACTTCTATAATGAGCAACTGTGGCAATGTCCCTTAATGACCAGAAATTGTTTTAAATCAATCTTCACTTTTTATATGATGCTATTTTACTTTTCTTGTAGGTGATGGAAGGAAGCACCTTAGGATGGGGAACTCGAGTGAAGGGCTTTCTTGTCTGTTTTGTAGCTGGAATTCTGTGCTCTATTTTGGTAAGCTAATTTGAATTAACAGATTTTATTCTATCTGAAGTATGTACAAAGTTGGAACTTTGCATTCTAAAGTGTTATGCAAGTAACCCCCACTTTACTGGGGAATTGTCTTTCTGGAAAGCAATCTTTATTCCGATTTTATGAAATATGAAGTAGTGTCATTTGCGCATGTCAAGAAAATTGTAAAAAAGTAGATCTCTGCAAGGATGAAATTCTGATACCCAAACTGTTGTATTGTGGGGTCACCTGTACTAAGCACACACTATGTTTGCTACTTAAAGTTTCATTCTAATATTTCTGAAATATTAGTTATCCAGGGTAAGACTGAGAGGCAAAGGACCAAAAGTATTCAAAAATTTCTTTTTCTAATGAAATGAAAGTTGGAGGGTTCTTAATGACGGTGGGTTCATTATAAGTGCTGCGGTTCTCTTATTGAAACGTTTTCTTCTTTTGAGACCTACATTCACAAATATAACTGCCCAAATGTATTACAAACTTAATCGTATTTTTTGATGGCAGTGTTAAGAGCACAAGTGGGTAACTTATAAGTTTTCTAATCACTGATCCCTTGTTTTTGATTCTGGTTGGTTCTTTGCTTACTTTACTGTAAATTAATTGTCTCCATGATGCACAAAATGGGCTTGCCAATAGCAAAATAGCCTGTGTGCATTTTTGGGAAAAAAATGTCATTTGAATAGCAATAGCCTATCTATTTTTCCTTTGACCCTAAGGGCATTCTTTTGATTTTACAGTAAGTGTTATTTTAAATCAATTCAAATTTGGCTGATATTTTTTTTTTGCAGTTTTGTTAGTATCTGATTTATTGGAAATGTTTTTTTCCTGAAGGTTTAGATACATTGAAGGCTACCGCTAAAATTGAGCAGATTTGTATTGCTCTTCTCTGCTGCCCGATTACTAACTCTTCCAGTTTTTTTTCAATTCAGTGCCACTCTTCTGATGTCCTTTTCATACTATTCTTGTAGGAGTAATATTAATACAAAGTTATTCTCCGAAACGGCTCACCACAATTTCTCTGCCTGTCCAATAAAGAGGTTATTGCTAAATCCATCCATAATTGCTGGCGCGGCTGAGTACGGCTCCAACACCATATACAGGTTTGCTGATGACACCTCTGTTGTGGGCTGTATCAAAGGTGGTGATGAATCACCATACAGGAGGGAGATTGAAAATTTGGCTGAGTGGTGTAATAACACAACCTCTCACTCAATGTCAATAAGACCAAGGAACTGATTGTAGACTTCAGGAGAGGGTGCTGAGGGCCGGTAACTTTAAATTCCTGGGGTGTCACTATCTCAGAAGACTTGTTCTAGGCCCATTATATAAATGTGACCTTCAGGTTTGGGGGACAGAGTGAGTCTAGGGAAGACCGTCTCTGGTCCGCCAAACGTGTGAAATCTGAGGTGCAAAACCTCTTGTTTGTGTGAATGCTGCCTGATGTGTTCCCCCGTTACAAATCAGTACCACAAAATAACAAACTGCACCATATACAATTGAACGGTTTAGCTTTATAATTCTTAATTTGACTAGCGGGTTAGTAAAGAAAACAAAAAGAAAAAGGCCCATTTTAATGAAACAGTCTAATGCGCACGTTGGAGCTCACAGTTTCCTGTCTGTTAGTCTTCCATTGATTTCCCCTGGGCAGCCTCGACTCTCGGCCCTATTGCAAGTCTATGACTTCCCCATTCTGGCATCTTTTCTCTCCATCTTCTGCCGAAGAAAAGACCACGAATCTCACTCTCGGGCACGCAAGAAAGGAAAAACACTCCCTTCATTGGCCGGCACACATTCCAAAGCCCCCATTATCTCTAGTCATAAGCCAAACATTGCTGCTACAGAGAAACCATTACATTAGTAGTGAAACCTTTCCCAGGGCATTACATAAATATAACTGCGAAGAAAGCAGGGCAGTGCCTCTGCTTCCTCAGGAGTCTCAGGAAATTCGGCATATCATCAAAAACCTTGGCAAACTTCCATAGATGTGTGGTGGAAAGTGCACTGACTGGCTGCATTGTGGCCTGGTATGGGAACACCAATGCCTTTGAACGGAAAATCCTACAAAAGGTAGTGGATTTGGCCCAGTACATCAATGGTAAAACTCTTGCAAACATTGAGCGCTGCTACATGAAATGATGCCATAGGAAAGTAGCATCCATTATCAAAGATCCTTACCACCCAGGCCATGCTCTTTTCTCACTGCTGTCACCAGGTAGAAGATTCAAGAGCTCCAGGAGTCACATCACCAGGTCCAGGAACAGTTACTACCCCTCAACCATCAGGCTCTTGAACAAAAGGAGATAACTTTTCTCATTTAAGGACTCTTTTGTCTTATTATTTCATGCTCGTTATTTATTTATATCTGAATTTGCACAGTTTGTTGTCCACTGATCCTTTTTCAGTTACTGTTCCATAGGTTTGCTTAGATTTCCTGCAGACATAGAATCTTAGGGTTGTATGTGGTGACATGTATGCACTCTGGTAATATATTTTACTTTGAACTTTGAGCTTTTGAACTTTGGTAGCCCCTAAAACTTTCAATAACTTCGGTTTAGAAAACAGAAACTCATTGTCACTCTGAAATACTTAGGTTCAATCCTTGCCCTTTTTTTGGACCTGGTTTAGATATTTCTAATGCTTGAAATGAATGTTCAACCTAGTAAGCAAAGCTGCTTCTCCACAGTCATCTTTATGACTTGATATTTATGACATCTAATTTACACTTCTTGGGACAGTCCATAAATTATCTTTACATTTGTAGCCACTTTTTGTTTACCAGGGTGTTTAAATCAAAACTATCAAACTGAAGGATTATGCAGTGCATAGTTACAAGCAAAGACATTTCTTTTAATATAATGCTCCATGCGGCCCTTGGGGGCAAAGTTTTCATTTAGTTCTGAACACTTTTTGCATTACAAAAGAAGATGGTGATCTGCCTCCTTAGGGCACAGCAATTGGTGTGTTGAAGCTCTTGCAGTGCCATTAAGTTAGACTGCAATTGATCTTTTTATATATAACCAATGGTAAAATAATACAAAAACTTCATTGTCTAACTCAGCTGTCAAAGCCAAGTTGAGACATCTACACTTTTCCCTGCCACACCTCCAAATCAGGAAATAAAAGGGATATTGTTTAAAAAGTACACGCATAGTTTGTGTTATTTAATTAACAGTCTGTTTACAAATACATTTCTTTCCCAGGGTGTATGCTTTCTCTGGATTCCAAAAAAAGGCTTAATACTTTTCGCTGTCTTTTATAGCATTGGGAACATATCATCCATTGGTAGGTAAGTCACAATTAGTATACAAATAACTACCGTGAAATCAGAGCAAATGCTAAACATTTTTAAGCCATTTGTCCAATTTACAAAATGGCAGTCATTTGCTTGTTATTCCATACAGAATTTTCAAGCTTTTTATCCCAGAATATTTTACAAATTGTTAATGCAACGAAATGTTCTGAGGCTTTTTTTTAAATTGTTTATTACTTTTGAGTTTTTTTGTGATTTATACAATTCAAATGAAATGTAGGAGCTGTACTGTCTTTGTGCACTTTCAGAAGCCAATGCCTATTTCAGCATGTGATACGAAGAGCTGATCTTCCAAGTTAGCCCAACAATGAACATAAACTTTGGTTCCTTCAATTATTCTGCTCCGTTGGTATTTTTAGTTTTCTCAGGATTGATAATATGAGGAGTTTTGCACTACTAAATGGAAAAAAAATGAAATTATAGTGGCTTTTTTCAATTTCACTTAATTTAGATGCATGGAAACTTTATTTACATCCTATCTGGGTTGCACTTAAAATTCTGCCATGAAACCTTTGGTTCTGGTAATTGAATTACAGCAGTATAAAATAGATGATACAAAAAGCATCCCACAAAAAGATTCAAGAATTTAAAAGCATGCAGCTTGTAGGAATACTTGATATTTGTAAGGTAGTGCAAGATTTTTCACTTTTTATTGCAAATAGTTCTTGAAGTGCAGGAATTCTACATTTCATAGTTGTGTACAGTTACTCAAGTTTTCTGAGGCATATCTTAGTTTGGATTAAAACACTGCTAAAGTTTATTCTGACCTTTTCAGTTTTTAAATGCATTTCTGGTATGAAAATGAGTGTTTGGAGGCCAAGAAGTAGAACTCAAGCTTATCTACTCTTGCCTAACCTCTGGTTTTTGGAGGTGATGCAATATCTTCATTCTGCAATGGCTTAGCTAAATGTGCATAAGGATTCAAGTAGCAATCTTGCAGTGTTTTTGTGGTTCATGTTAAACTGACCAATGATGTTAGTCTTAAAATTATATTTTTAATACATGAAGCTACTTTTGTGCCAGGTAGACGTTCCAGTATTTTCTGGATGGTCTTTATAATCATTTGCTTTTGTAGTGTAGCAGTGTTAGTTCCCAGAATTTAGCCTGCTGATTATTTGCTTAGGGATTTAAGCCAACTTAATATTATTCTTGAATGTGAGCTGTGATTCCATTT
Organism: Mobula hypostoma; assembly: GCF_963921235.1. Taxonomy (NCBI): domain Eukaryota; kingdom Metazoa; phylum Chordata; class Chondrichthyes; order Myliobatiformes; family Myliobatidae; genus Mobula; species Mobula hypostoma. The sequence goes on along the minus strand of NC_086102.1, from coordinate 32,417,368 downwards.
TTGACATTCTTGTCTCCACGATTGTAGGATGTGGGTTCAGGGCCCACTCTAGAGATTTGAACACACAAAAAAAGTTGCGGCTGACTTGCTAAAAGGCACCTGTTTGTTATCCTTTCAGAACAATGAGTTGTTACCCTGGCTCTTTGAACTTACCATTTTTCATCAGTGTTTTTTTTCATATGTAAAAGATCCAGTGGCAGTATTTTGAAGAGTTGATGTTTTAGTGATTGTTTTGTCTGATTGTACACTTTAAAAAAGTTATCTGTTCATCAATATATTGTAAACACGAGGAATTCTGCAGATGCTGGAAATTTAAGCAACACCCATCAAAGTTGCTGGTGAACGCAGCAGGCCAGGCAGCATCTCTAGGAAGAGGTACAGTCGACGTTTCGGGCCGAGACCCTTCGTCAGGACTAACTGAAAGATGAGTTAGTAAGAGATTTGAAAGTGGGAAGGGGAGGGGGCGATCCAAAATGATAGGAGAAGACAGGAGGGGGAGGGATGGAGCCAAAGGCTGGACAGGTGATTGGCAAAAGGGATATGAGAGGATCATGGGACAGGAGGCCCAGGGAGAAGGAAAGGGGGGAGGGGGGAAAAAAACCAGAGGATGGGCAAGGGGTATAGTCAGAGGGACAGAGGGAGAAAAAGGACAGAGAGAGAAAGAATGTATATATAAATAAATAACGGATGGGGTACGAGGGGGAGGTGGGGCATTAGCGGAAGATAGAGAAGTCAATGTTCATGCCATCAGGTTGGAGGCTACCCAGACGGAATATAAGGTGTTGTTCCTCCAACCTGAGTGTGGCTTTACCTTTACAGTAGAGGAGGCCGTGGATAGACATATCAGAATGGGAATGGGATGTGGAATTATAATGTGTGGCCACTGGGAGATCCTGCTTTCTCTGACGGACAGAGCGTAGGTGTTCAGCAAAATGATCTCCCAGTCTGCGTCGGGTCTCGCCAATATATAGAAGGCCACATCGGGAGCACCGGACGCAGTATATCACCCTAGCCGACTCACAGGTGAAGTGTCGCCTCACCTGGAAGGACTGTCTGGGGTCCTGAATGGTGGTAAGGGAGGAAGCGTAAGGGCTTGTGTAGCACTTGTTCCGCTTACAAGGATAAGTGCCAGGAGGGAGATCAGTGGGGAGGGATGGGGGGGATGAATGGACAAGGGAGTCACGTAGGGAGTGATCCCTGCGGAAAGCAGAGAAAGAAAGATGTGCTTAGTGGAGGGATCCCGTTGGAGGTGGCGGAAGTTACGGAGAATAATATGTTGGACCCGGAGGCTGGTGGGGTGGTAGGTGAGGACCAAGGGAACCCTATTCCTAGTGGGGTGGTGGGAGGATGGAGTGAGAGCAGATGTGCGTGAAATGGGGGAGATGCATTTGAGAGCAGAGTTGATGGTGGAGGAAGGGAAGCCCCTTTCTTTAAAAAAGGAGGACATCTCCCTCGTCCTGGAATGAAAAGCCTCATCCTGAGAGCAGATGTGGCGGAGACGGAGGAATTGCGAGAAGGGGATGGCATTTTTGCAAGAGACAGGGTGGGAAGAGGAATAGTCCAGATAGCTGTGAGAGTCAGTAGGCTTATAGTAGACATCAGTAGATAAGCTGTCTCCAGAGATAGAGACAGAAAGATCTAGAAAGGGGAGGGAGGTGGTGGAAATGGACCAGGTAAGCTTGAGGGCAGGGTGAAAGTTGGAGGTAAAGTTAATGAAGTCAACGAGCTCAGCATGCGTGCAGGAAGCAGCGCCAATGCAGTTGTCGATGTGGCGAAGGAGAAGTGGGAGACAGATACCAGAATAGGTTTGGAGCATAGATTGTTCCACAAAGCCAACAAAAAGACAGGCATAGCTAAGACCCATACCCGTGCCCATAGCTACACCTTTAGTTTGGAGGAAGTGGGAGGGAGCCAAAGGAGAAATTATTAAGAGTAAGGACTAATTCCGCTAGACGGAGCAGAGTGGTGGTAGAGGGGAACTGATTAGGCCTGGAATCCAAAAGGTAGCGGAGAACTTTGAGACCTTCCTGATGGGGGATGGAAGTATATAGGGACTGGACATCCATGGTGAAAATAAAGCGATGGGGGCCAGGGAACTTAAAATCATCGAAAAGTTTAAGAGCGTGAGAAGTGTCACGAGCATAGGTAGGAAGGGATTGAACAAGGGGGGATAAAACCGTGTCGAGGTATGCAGAAACGAGTTCGGTGGGGCAGGAGCAAACTGAGACAATAGGTCTGCCAGGACAGGCAGGTTTGTGGATCTTGGGTAGGAGGTAGAAACGGGAAGTGCGAGGTGTGGGAACTATAAGGTTGGTAGCAGTGGATGGGAGATCCCCTGAGTGGATAAAGTTGGTGATGGTGTGGGAGACAATGGCCTGGTGCTCCTTAGTGGGGTCACGATCGAGGGGCAAATAGGAGGTATCCGCGAGTTGTCGCTGTGCCTCAGCAAGGTAGAGGTCAGTACGCCAGACTACAACAGCACCTCCCTTATCGGCGGGTTTAATAGTAAGGTTAGGATTGGTGCGGAGGGAGTGCAGAGCAGAGCGTTCAGAAGGAGTAAGGTTGGAATGGGAACAAGGTGCGGTGAAGTCGAGATGGTTGATGTCCCATTGGCAGTTAGCAATAAAGAGATCCAGAGCAGGCAGAAGACCAGAGCGGGGTGTCCATGAAGAGGAGGAAGGTTGAAGACGGGAGAAGGGGTCATCGGTGGGGGTGGAAGAGTCCTTGCCGAAGCAGTAGGCTTGGAGATGGAGATGGCAATATACTGTTACCTGTTGAAGGTTATTGTGTACAAATTATTAATACATTAAAACAATGTCTACAGTTTGTAAATATTTGTAGGGCTTTGGGATGGCCTGCTGTTGTAAAGGTTCTATATAAATGTAATTATTTCCTTTGTCAATGAGATTTTGAACCATAAAGAAATATCGGCTCTCCAAACCTTTTTCCCCTTGCATACTTTTCTCAATTTTTTGTTATTGATAATTTATGATCTTGCGCTTGGCTTTTGTTTTTCAGTACATTGTTCTTGATGGGGCCTGTCAAACAATTGAAAAAAATGTTTGAGCCAACTCGATTAATTGCTACCATTGTTATGCTTGTAAGTATTTGAGTATTTTATTGTATCTCTATTTGAGCATTTCAGAACTTTCTCTGGCATTCCCAAATGCAATTTTCTTGTACATAATTCTATATATGTATCCTGGTTCTGAATTGGACTATGCACGACTCCTTCGTTGGAATTATAATCATAATTAGGCTTATTTGCTGATAACATCCATAAGGCCTAGGAGCAGAATTAGGCCATTTGGCTCATTGGGTCTGCTCCACCATTCCATCGTGGCTGATTTTTATCACCTCTCTCAATCCTGTTCTCCTTTGACGCCCTTACTAATCAAGAACCTATCAACTTCCGCTTGAAATGTACTCAATAATTTGGCCTCCACATCCATCTGTGGCAACGCAGATTTACCATTCTCTGGCGAATGAAATTCCTCTATCTCTGTTCCAAAGGGCTGTCCTTGTTCTGTCTTGGGTTGTACTGAGAGGTGGAAACTATCTATGTATATTTTTATCTAACAGATTTGCTTTTCTACTTCAAAACAATATTTAATTGATAGAGTTTTAAAAAATTATTGTACATTGAAATGTAATGCTGATATTGAGAAACGGTCTTCCATGTTTTATCAGATTATGAAATAAAAAGGTGTTATGAATAACACTAATCAAATCCATTAACTTGGATCTCTTGAAACCATTCATTTTTGGCTGATTGAGTTGTGTCCTGTGTAGTGCTACAAAAACACGAGGAATTCTGCAGATGCTGGAAATTCAAGCGACACACATCAATGTTGCTGGTGAACGCAGCAGGCCAGGCAGCATCTCTAGGAAGAGGTACAGTCGACGTTTCGGGCCAATGTCCTGACGAAGGGTCTCAGCGCGAAATGTCGACTGTACCTCTTCCTAGAGATGCTGCCTGGCCTGCAGCAACTTTGATATATAGTGCTACAAAAGATGGTTCATCCAGGTATAACTGAGCTGAGTTTGAGAAATCTAATCAGATTTGCATATTAAACAGAGCTAAATGAAGAAAGGAAGTTATGAAGACGTGAGATCACATAGGGAGATGTCTCAGGGTTAAATGATTGGGCAAAAAGGCGGTAGGTGCAGGTAATTGTGGACTATTGCAAGCATCCACTTGTTAGTAAATATATAAATTTTAATTTTATTTTGAAAGATAATGACCTGACAAATGATATTTTGAAAGGATTTAACTGTTCCTGTATACATGCAGGTACAGCAATTGATCAGAAAGTAAAATGTTTAAATGATAATACAAGTATTTGAGTTTTATGGTAAGTCTGCAATTATGCAGGGCATTAGTGAGATGAGATGGAAAGAAGAGGAGATAGAAGGGTTGTAAGTGGTGAGATGATTCACAAAGTTGATTCCAAAGATAAGACACTGTCATTGCATTAAATGGGAGTTTGGGTGTTTAGAACAATGAGAAGTGATACTGAAATGTTAAAAATCTTTGGAGGTTGTGAATTTCTAGGTTGCCTTAAGTGGTGTGATAATTCTCTGAACCTTAATGCATATCTGATGTAAGCACAGAGGAGTTGTAGAAAAAGGGGGAAGAGATTCAGCAGGGAAGTGAGGGTAACTTTTGTGACCAAATGAGCGGTGAGTAGCTGGAATTTAGTCATGAACAAATGGTAGAAACTGACAGCATTTAAGGCTTTTGATGAACTCTTGAATCAATTACACGTAGAAAAGTATGGGCCAAATGATGGAGACGGGATAGTGCAGATGAGTGCCCAGTGACTGATGTAGATGCTGTGAACTGAATGGACAGTTTCCATGCTGCATGTTTCCATGACTCGATAAGGCAATGATAAATACTGTATATTCAAAGAATCAGGAATCTCCATGTACAAAAAAAAGTCTCTTGGTTGAGGGTTCAAAAGTATTCCAACAGTTAAGTATTCGAATGTGTACATAGCACAAAGCTATCTTCCTGTATTTAGAATTACCTCTTTTTAAAGCAGTATGACTAAAAATTACGAAGTCTGCCACCTTGCAACAAAATTTTCCATCACACAGTTATTGTGTTGGGCATTTTACAAAAGCAGATGGATCGATGTTAAGAAAGGAAGTGGAAATGGTGAAGTTTCTGGTAAGTCTAGGTATCCAAGAACTAAATATTACAACATCTGAAAATGTTATTTAGTTCCTTTAGTTGAGTCTGCCTTTTAATCTTGAAATTACAGATTTGGAATTGAATAGTGCTGAACAGAATTTGGCAGTGTTACAGTATTCCTGACATCAACTAATTGTTGGGTAGATGTGTGGAAATCTTGAAATAGTCACTTTGTTTATTGATGTTATCTCAAAGTGTGACATGTTTTCTTTCTACAGGTTTGCCTTGCGTGTACACTGTGCTCCGCATTTTGGGTATGTCTCTCTTCCTTAAAAATGTAAAAGGAAATTATTTAGAGAAAATTATTCAAAATGTGAAATCCATTTGTATTTTCTCTTGCAGTGGAAGAAAGCAGGACTTGCTTTGATATTCTGTGTGCTGCAGTTCTTTGCCATGACTTGGTAGGCAAACAAGTTTATACTGAAAGTTCTTCAAATTTACTTTATTTGCAAGTGTGTCAATTAACATGCATGACATTTGCTGCTTTGCATGATCATTGAATAGGTCAATAAGATGGCTGATAAAATTTTCAAACTACTCTGAACCATGAAGGAAAAGAGATCAAATGGTGTCCAGTACAGTTACTGAAATGAAATCTAAAGGCTGCTGTGCAGTGGTGGACACGAAAATGGGTTTGCCACGTTCTGAATCCAGCCTTATAACAGAGGGCTGGATTCAAAGGCAGTTTCCCAAAGGGAGCAGATGTTCTCACTAGTTTACGCAAGTGAGAAGATAATTTGATTGAGTACAAGTTGTAAATTCACAAAAAGACAAAGTTAGTACTGGGCAAGTTCGAGGAAAATCTAAACATGGGAGGCTTTTGCTTAACACAAAGTTAATGATCCACTTTAAACGATCAGTTATCTTTTAAGACTCAGCTCAAATAAACTTGACCTTTTTGGCTGAATGTGAAAGCTATAATTGTTTGAACCTACCATAGGATTAATTTTTAACATGCACTTATTTTATAGAGCGCTACTAAGCAAGAAATGCACTTTCAAACACTGCCCAATCATAAAATGTATATGTAGCATGTTGTAAGAAGAAAATTTAGTTCCTGGTTCCTCTTGTACTTTCTGTCCAAGTGAAAGCAGAAAATGCTGGAAATTTCAGCAATGCACACTGTCATCAGTTGATACAAGAATACTTGCACTTCCGCATTCCTTGGCTTCAACCATGAGCCACCTTTTGTATTTGCTTGCATTCTTTTTGATAATGCATCGTATGTGAATCATAATTTAAGTATCTTGTGCTTATAATTGGTTGCTTTTGTTCTGCTCAGTATTAATAGAAAATTGTTCTTGAGTAAGTGAGAAGGACATAAACAAAAGTTAGCCACAATGTTGCTGTTAAAAGAGAACTGTATTGCAGTTACTAGTTGATTTTAGTTGTGTTAAAGGAGGATGTGAAGAAGTCTGTGGCCAGAGTTGTCCTTTATCTTTTAGCTAAAATTGGACTGTTTCTGAATTTTGACAACAGCAGTTAGTGTAAAAAAAACGTGACAGTAATAATTGTTTCCTCTTCTTTTCAACAGGTATAGTATTTCATATATTCCATTTGCAAGGTGAGTACTTAATACAAATGTAAGAATGTGTATAAGATCATAAAACATAGGAGCAGAAATAGGCCACTTGGCCCATCGAGTCTGCTCCGCCATTTCATCACGGCTGATCCATTTCCCTCTCGGCCCCAATCTCTCGCGTTCTCCGCGTATCCCTTCATGCCCTGACTAATCAAGAATCTATCAACCTGTGCCTTAAATATACCTAATGACTTGGCCTCCACAGCCATCTGAAATAGAAAGAGGAATTTAAGGAGTACATTGGTAATTAGCTGTTCTTAAAAAAAATTTAAAAAGTGGGTTATTTCTTTTGGGTGCATTTTTCAACAGAACTGTGAGTATCATAGAAATATTATTTCCTACCCAATCCTGATAATCCCTTAGATTACTACAATTTATTTCCAAGCTATAGGCATCTAAGCAGTGTCATTAACCTTCATCATTTAGAGTACTGAAAACATGTGAACAAAATCTGTTCTGTTAAGGATATACAGTATTTAGAAATCATACATCCTATATAAACTGTATTTGAGAAAATATTGTATTAGCCAGTGTTGGAAGAACTGCCGTTGCTTCACTCCAGGAGTAAAGTAGGCATTCTGAAGTATCACTTCAGTGGAACGCTGAAGGAATATTGCTATATCAGATGCTCAGTTTCACTTGAGTTTGATGCTTGCTGTGACTTATTTTGCAGCAAATAATGTCTTGATGTCTTGGCCAATATTCATCCTAAACCAATACTGTTTAGCTTGCCCTCCATACCACTGCTATTTGCTGTATTGTCCTAACCTAAGAAAGTCAGTTGTTGTTTTTTCCTGTGTCACAGTGACTACACTACCAAAACAATCTTCGCATTGCAGTTAGTGTGAAAGCTCTTATTTTGATGCTATTAGTCAAATTAAGTTGATATTTAACATCTAGATTTTATTAGTTTTATGTTGGTATCCCAGTATCTGCTTTTCCTGTATTCTTGTCAGGTCCATGGATCACTGGCCTTTCTTGGCTGTTGTTTCAGCTTAATTGAACACACAGGTTCTTTTCTAATGATTGCCAATTTTCTACCTAATCACCATGCTACTCTAATTTAGTGAATTGCAGTCACACCCACTACTAAAGTGGATTTTATATTTACATATAACTGACATGGTGTTTCCTCTGTGAATGTATAACACAAAACTTGCTATTATTTTGTAAATTTTGACCTGTATGCATTTAAATTGTACTGGAATTCCCTTGCACCTGACATCTGAAGTAGAGTTTTTTTTTCGGTTTTAGTACAAAAGTTACATAATTGAAACGTTGCCATCAGGCAGCATTTACTTGGTGTTTGAGAAGTGGCAGCTTTGTTTTGATGTCTATTTGAATCTTGTTCACAGAGACGCAGTGATAAAGTGCTTTACAACATGTTTGGCGTGAAAACTACTTGCCTGAAGGTGGGAAGGAGCAACATCATGTTAAAGGCAGATTTCGCATTCTGCGTTTTTCTGTGTCTGTTACGAAGAATCATGAGTTTTGCTAAATATCTTAATGTATGCTTCAGTAATGACAATAATTGTATCTATACTTCTTGAATTCTTGTTTACCATTCAGAAAATTATTGTCCGCTTGACCTGATCATCTAATTATAGTAAAAGGGGTAAATGGTCATTATTAATATTATGTAAATAATTACATTTTCATGACCATTTACTCCTTTTGTAATAAGGGGGCCAATGGTCATTATTCTGTTTAGTCTTTTGATCATAAAGTCCATCAGAATAACCATAAATGACCATTAGAACATGGATTAGAGGGATTTCAGAAATGCTGTTGCAATTTCTGCAAATGCATCAAGGGTTTTGTGTCAATGAAATCTTACATGAAACTGAAAGCACATGGTAATTCATTAAGCTGAACCATTTTGAATATTGACCACAGTGGTTTAAGCTTTGTAGCCTTATTATCTTAATTTTGTGATTGAAACAAAATATTTTTGGTATTGACATTTTTTGGAGGGAAAGTATAGTTTTTACAAAACTTGCTAATTTTAATTTATTATGTATCATCATGACAACTAGCTTTTGTTTTCTGCACTACTGAATCATCAAAAGGAAAAACAGTTCGTCAAATGTGATGCTCCTATTTAGTTCCTAAAAGTACAAATCCAATGATTTTTAAAGGGCTTACACCAGAAGTATAAACAACAGTGCCTTTATTTTTTGGGAATTCAGATGCTGTCTTTAGCTGCAGTGTACAATGATCAGACAATTTTCAATCTACTAATATCCAGGTGCCTGATGAACTCCAAGTAACAACACGTTGATATTAAATATCTTGGGGCTGCAAGTTACAAGTGTGCCTTTTGGATCAATATGATGCAGGTCTTAAATGCACTCACCAAGCATTGTCCATCTTTTTATGGTAAATGAAAGCTGATAATATAGGATTTATGATTACTTTTATTTCAAAGCATCTGAACTGCATGCAATGTAAAAAATCATTAGAGGAAAATTAATATAGATGTTTCAACAGTGTATCAATAATTTGATAAATCACTAATGCTTATAAAACCTATTTTGGTGAACTGCGTTAATGACTTGTCTTTTTCTGTTTTTTCTGTTTTCCATTACAAATATTGAAGTGCAGCTTATTGCAAGTTTAACCTTTATAAAGCTATTTCAGTTAAATGTAACAATAGTTTAAAATGTTAGATGGTGTTGAGCTGAGATTTTCCATTTTGATTATGAAGTTTCAACTTTATAGAAGTATGGATGAAGGTTGAACGGAGGGCAAAAACTAAATTTAACTTTGGGACCAATTTATGCTTGCCATTCTGTAGTTTGGGATGTAGTTTATTCTAGGGATTTTACTTTGGCCAATTGTAGTATTGAAGGTAATATTTGAGACCTAGGATGAAAGGATGATATTTTAGTATAGAAGTACTTGCTGTAAATAAAGCTACTTCCATCAGTGCTTATAATACATCAGACATTGAAAGTTGCTTCTGGTTTTGAAGTCTATGCTTGTATATATTTTTTCTTTTGCTAATTGGATTTCTCCCTCATTCTGAATGATCTTTATTGTATGTAGCTTTGTGAGCAGACTACAATTTTCTCTGTATGATCAGAATGTTTTTGTCAATTCTGTAACAGCAATATACTCAGCCCACTTTTGAGCAACAAGTGCCTTAGAGCAGATATGCATTGTAGGATTGTAGTTATGTGCTTTAATTATCTGCTTTGTTTATGACTGATGTTAAAATCTAGTCTTATCTACTGTAAAACTTAATTTTTTTTGCGTTTTCTATTTAAACATTGAAGATTAAACTGCACGAATTAACATTAAAACAGCTTTCAGATCGACTTTTCAAGGACATTGTAGCTAGACTGGAGATCAAACTCTGGAGTCAATAAAAGGGGAAAAAATTGCAGGTGCCAGAAGTTTGAAATAAAAGCAAAGAATATGCTGAAAGTGTGCAGTATTTCAGGCAGCATATGTAGAAAGAGAAATGGCTAATATTTCAAGTCCAGGACTATTTGTAGAACTCTTTCTACTGATGCTGCCTGACGTGCAGTGTGTTTCCAGCATTTTCTATTTCATTTTAAATTTGAGTCACTCATTTAGATCATTGCCCATTGGGTGGATACATTGAATTGTTATTTTGTGGATGGACAAAGAAAGAATTCCTTTGTTTTCCTTTACATGCTCCCATTTGAGATTCCTTCTTGTGTAATACAAAGATGGTTTGATTATGATATTGGTGCAAATCTCACTTCTCAAAATCAAAATTTGCATCTATATAACCCATGAGTGAAATTGACTATTATTAAATTCCTCATGTCTAGTATCTGAACTTCTAATAAGAAATAATTTTTGTTTAAAATTGCTATTTTCTCTGAATGAGTTGTTTGTTGAGATGAAGTTTCAGAGAATAATATGTACTGATAGTGAATGAAATTTGATTTTAACTTGCATGGTTTTTACCAGCTCAATTTCCATTTGACTTTTTTCAAATTGTGTAAGTAATTATTGCTAATCAGTTTCAAGAAAAAAAATAAAGCATGTCTTAGTCTCTCATTGCACACTTGCTCATGGAAAGATGAAGAGAGAAAATATTGTATCTATATTTTAAAGCTATGAACCTGCATCTCCATCTGCACTTGCACATAGAGATAGTTGTATTAAATAATAACTGTGCATCTGTTCTAGATTTTGCACACTTAAGATGATGGAAGTGTAGTATACTTTATGTAAATGAATATTTTTATAGAAGTGTTAATTCTGTACTTGAGCAAATGTTGAAATGGATTTTGCATTTTTGATTTGTACAGGCTAATGTGTAGTAAACCAAAAGCAAAGTGCCTGTTAGCTCTCTGAAGAGTTTCTGCTTACCGGTGTTTATTGCTTTATATGTACTAGAATAAATTGGTATCATGCTGTGCTGTAGATTTTCACTAAAATGTTCTCTTGGCTTCTGATTATTGTAAAACATTATTTAATTGCAAAGAAACAAAACAGCTTTCAGTTTCTTTTGAAGCTTCTCTTTCAAACAAAACGATCTTCAAATACAAAGTGATTGTCATGCTAGTATATTACTCGGGTCAATGCCTCTTAAATTCTTCTTGCATCAAATTCTTGAACACAGCTTATTTTCATTTGAAGTGTTTCCATCGACAAAACACAGCTTCTGTTTTCCTCTTGTGATTTGGGGAATACATAAGCTCCAATGACACTGGGTGGTAGAGAAGGATGGTAAAAGGAAAGTCTTGCTGTTCATGATGTCGGCCCCAAATTCTTAATCATGTCATTGCTACTCATTTCTAACTCGTGAACTAGCATGGCATTTTTTATAAGGAAGCTTGGGTAGTAATTTAGAAATTGTTTACTGATTAGGCTTATACAAGTTAATTTCTGTATAATTGCAGAAAGATAAATGATCTGGTTTAATTATCTCCTTTTGGATTTTGACCTTATGCCATTGTAGAGGCAAGAGGGAGGAACGAGCTGACGCTTCAGGTCAGGATAGGGGAGGAAGAGGAAAGATGGCTAGAATATGAAGTTTAGCAGACTGGGGGTGGTGGTTTGAAGTTTAGCAGACTGGAGGTGTGGGTGTATGAAGTTTAGCAGACTGGAGGTGGTGGGTGGTTTGAAGTTTAGCAGACTGGAGGTGGTGGGTGGTTTGAAGTTTAGCAGACAAGGTGGTGGGTGTATGAAGTTTAGCAGACTGGAGGTGGTGGGTGGTTTGAAGTTTAGCAGACTGGAGGTGGTGGTTTGAAGTTTAGCAGACTGGAGGTGGTGAGTGGTTTGAAGTTTAGCAGACTGGAGGTGGTGGGTGTATGAAGTTTAGCAGACTGGGGGTGGTGGGTGGTTTGAAGTTTAGCAGACTGGAGGTGGTGGGTGTATGAAGTTTAGCAGACGAGGTGGTGGGTGGTTTGAAGTTTAGCAGACTGGAGGTGGTGGGTGGTTTGACGTTTAGCAGACTGGAGGTGATGGGTGTATGAAGTTTAGCAGAGTGGAGGTGGTGGGTGGTTTGAAGTTTAGCAGACTGGAGGTGGTGGGTGGTTTGAAGAGGGAAATGATGGGTAGATGAGACCAAGTGGGGTGAATAGAAAAAAAATAAGCCAAAGGGGAGAGAAGCCAAGAAGATTGGTGGGAGTGGGTAAGGAACACTGAGTGCAGACTGCTGGAGTGAAATTAGGCAGTGTTTTTGTAGTTTGGATTTCACCTCTGTGCAGAAAGCTAAGGAGAGTCAGGTCATTGTGGGAATGGAAGTGGGACTTGAAGTGGCATGCAAGTGGAAGCTCAAGATGGCCATTGCAGACAAAACACATATCCTCAATAAAACTCCTGTATATTCTGTCCCTTCTCATTCCAACTCCACCCCCTGCAACTTTCCCATTCTTCACCCTTCCTCCATAATTTCTCTTTTATCTGTTTCACCTGTTACTTGTCCTACCCCTCCTCTATACTATTATTTTCTCTTTCTCCTCCCATTCCATCTCAGTACGAGAGTTCTGACTAAAGGTCTTTCACCCGAACCATTCAAACTGTTACTCTTCCTGCCAATGCTCATTGGCATAAAGTGATTCCAGATGTACTTTTATATATAGAAATAGTGGGATAGTAACCTGAAGCTTGATACATGACAATTGCATACTAAACATCAGAAGCTGATGGATCAGACCAACTGTGCTGCCACAACATGAAGAGGAGTCGTCCTGAAATAACTTGAATGAGATCAAACAGCTTCACGGGAGTCACTCGTTAAACCTGGAAAAAAGGGAAGGGTGATCATTATAGCCCCAGTCTGTCACTGTAAGAGTTCCCCACACAGTCTCTCAGGTCTGATCATTCAGTTCTTTATTCAATGACCTTCCCTTTTTAATAATTAAATTCTACAATATTCCATTGGTAAATCTCAGAGCATCTAGCCAACATTATTGCTTGAGTTCAAAAGTATCAAAAATAATATTCTAAGTGCTAGTAAGTAATTCTTTCTGCCAGTAGAGGGTCTAACTGCCTCCCTAGGATATGCAACCTTGCCCTCTCCCCCACCCCTCCATACAGCTTACAGGAAGAGAGCTTTCTTAATACTAAGACCAAATTCACTAGGTGTGAATCAAGGGTTAAAAACTCTGTGTGAGTTACTCAACATTCAGAATATCTTGGGGGAATCACCATTATAAAGTAGAGGTGTGAGGAAGTACTCTGCAATCTCCTGGCTAAGTGTAGTTCCAGCAACCAATAAGTAGTATGATAATCAGGTTAAACATTAACACCCTCCCTGCCATCAAGCAAATATTTCAAAGGTGTAGCATTACAAAGTGCAATCCATCAACCTGTAGGCAGCAAGCCTAAATGGCTACTACATTCAATTTCCCCTCCAAGTTGCTTGCCACTATCATCGGAGTACATACTGCTAGACCTTATTCATGGTGGGGAAAAATCCTGCAACTCTGTACTTAATTTCTTTATGTGTAGCAGATCACGAGGATTGGCTAATAACACTAGCCAGAGATGGGAGATGAGCAATGACTACAGACCAGTGGCATTGACCTCCCACATCATGAAGACCCTGGAGAGACTTGTTCTGGAGCTGCTCCGACCTATGGTCAGGCCACACTTAGATCCCCTCCAGTTTGCCTACCAGCCCCGACTAGGAGTTGAGGATGTCATCGTCTACCTGCTGAACCATGTCTATGCCCACCTGGACAAGCCAGCGAGCACTGTGAGGGTCATGTTTTTTGACTTCTCCAGTGCACTCAACACCATCTGCCCTGCTCTGCTGGGGGAGAAGCTGACAGCGATGCAGGTAGATGCTTTCCTGGTGTCATGGATTCTTGATTACCTGACTGGCAGACCACAGTACGTGTGCTTGCAACACTGTGTGTCTGACAGAGTGATCAGCAGTACTGGGGCTCCATAGGGGACTGTCTTGTCTCCCTTTCTCTTCACCATTTACACCTCGGACTTCAACTATTGCACAGAGTCTTGTCATCTTCAGAAGTTTTCGGATGACTCTGTCATAGTTGAATACATCAGCAAGGGAGATGAGGCTGCGTGCAGGGCTACGGTAGGAAACTTTGTCACATGGTGTGAGCAGAATTATCTGCAGCTCAATGTGAAAAAGACTAAGGAGCTGGTGGTAGACCTGAGGAGAGCTAAGGTACCAGTGACCCCTGTTTCCATCCAGGGGGTCAGTGTGGACATGGTGGAGGATTACAAATACCTGGGGATACGAATTGACAATAAACTGGACTGGTCAAAGAACACTGAGGCTGTCTACAAGAAAGGTCAGAGCCGTCTCTATTTCCTGAGGAGACTGAGGTCCTTTAACACCTGCCGGATGATGCTGAGGATGTTCTACAAGTCTGGTGGCCAGTGCTATCGTGTTTGCTGTTGTGTGCTGGGGCAGCAGGCTGAGGATAGCAGGCACCAACAGAATCAACAAACTCATTCGTAAGGCCAGTGATGTTGTGGGGATGGAACTGGACTCTGACGGCGGTGTCTGAAAAGAGGATGCTGTCCAAGTTGCATGACATCTTGGACAATGTCTCCCGTCCACTACATAATGTACTGGTTGGGCACAGGAGTACATTCAGCTGGAGACTCATTCCACCAAGAGGCAACACTGAGCGTCATAGGAAGTCATTCCTGCCTGCAGCCATCAAACATCAAACCCTTGGAGGGTCAGACACCCTGAGCCAATAGGCTGGTCCTGGACTTATTTCCTGGCATAATTTACATATTATTATTTAATTTTTTTATGGTTTTATATTGCTATATTTATGCTCTATTCTTGGTTGGTGCAACTGTAATGAAACCCAATTTCCCTCAGCATCAATAAAGCATGACTATGGCTATGACTATGACTATTTGCCAATTATAACCTGCATTTAGGTAATGAAAAAAAACCTGTTACTGATTGATATGGATGGGTGGTTCTCAATAGACTTAACATTCCTGACATTTGAACTTGTGTTCAAATGAAAGTATTTGAATGTTCATTCAAGTACACATTCACTATAGATATGTAGTGGAGAGTATATTGACCAACTGCATCACAGTCTGGTATGGAAACACCAAAGCCCTTGAATGAAAAGTCCTACAATAAGTAGTGGATACAGCCCAGTCTATCATGGGCAAAGCTTTCCCCACCATTGATCACATTCATATGAAACTCCATTGCAGGAAAGCAGCATCCATCATTGAGGACCCCCATCACCTAGGACATGCTCTCTTCTCACTGCTACCTCCAGGAAGAAGGTACAGGAGCCTTAGGACTTTCACCACTAGGTTCAGGATCAGTTATTACTCTCAACTGTCAGTCTCTTGAACCAAAAGGGATAACTTCACTCAACTTCACCTGCCCTGTCATTGAAATGATCCCACAAGCTATGGACTCACTTTCACAGACTCTTCTTCTCATCTTCTCGATATTTATTGCTTATTTATTATTATTATTTCTTTTTGTGTTTGCAGTTTGTTGTCTTTTGCTCATTGGTTGAATTTCCAAGTTAGTGCAGTCTTTCATCGATTCTGTTATGGTTATGATGCTATAGGTTTATTGAATATGCCCGTAAGAAAATGAATCTCAAGGTTGTACATGTGCTTTGATAATAAATTTGGTTTGAACCTTTAACTTTTTAGGGATGATCTTGAATTGAATATTTTGTATCCTTTATGTCCCATCTTACCACTGGAGGGAGCTTCAGTTTCAGGGATAATGTATTACATGTCTATTTTTTATCAAAATGCTATCTTTGGAAATATTTTACCTTGGCAGCGATTTTCTTGATAGCCAATGATTTCCTAATAAGTGGAAGGGCAGCACTATGAAAATGCAATCCACAGACAACATAAAATTCTGAATTGCAACCCCTAAATTTATTTCATTTTATGCTAATTATCAGACTTAAAGTATATCCGTTTGTTATTAATTTAAAATAGTGTAAGATGTTGCTTCCATATTGCGTTATAAGATGTACAAAGCAAACATCTGTGACACTGGTTAGCTAATGTGTTTGGCATTGACTGTAGATTGCTTGCAACATTTGAAATGTTTCAGACCCTTACTGGAACCGACGATCAGTAACTGAAATTACTTCTTAAAAAGGAACTGCAATTAAATACTCTGTGAGAAAATTAAGAAATGGTAATGCTTACGTGTTGTAGTATAGCTACTAGATTCCATTCTTGGACAACTTTTACTGTTAAATGCACACACAGATAGGGTTCTGCACAATGAAATATAAGAGCAGAGTTAGGCCATTCAGCCCATCGTAGCTGCTCCGCCATTCCATCATGGCTGATTTATAATCCCTCTCAACCCCATTCCCCTGGCATCTCCATTTAACCTTTGACGCCCTAACTAATCTAGAACACATCAACCTCTGCTCTAACTATACCCAATGACTTGGCATCCGCAGTCTCTGTGGGAATGAATTCCACAGATTCACCATATTCTAGTTAAAGAAATTCATCCTCGACTCTTTTCTAAAGGGATGTCCTTGTATTCTGAGGACATGCCCTCTGATCCACGACTCACCCCTCATCCACTATTAGAAACATCTTCCCCACATCCACTCTCTCTAGGCTTTCAATGTTTGATACATTTCAAAGAGATACCCCTCATTTTTCTAAACTCCAGCGAGAACAGGTCCAGAGCCATCAGAAACTCTTCATATGTTAAGCCTTTCATTCCGGGATTATCCTCATGAATCTCCTCTGGGCCCTCTCAAATGCCAGCACATCCTTTCTTAGATACGGGGCCCAAAACTGCTCACAATATTTCAAATGCAGTCTAACCAATGCTTATAAAGCCTCAGGATTACATTCTTGTTTTTATATTCTTGTCCTGTCAAAATGAATACTAATATTGTATTTGCCTTCCTTACTATCTAATCTTTAAGTAATCCTGCACAAAGACTCCCAAGTCCCTTTGCACCCATTTCTGCATTTGCTCGCCATTTAAAAAGTAGTCCATGCCTTTATTCCATCTACCAAAGTGCATGACCTTGCACTGTACCATCTGCCACTTCTTTGCATATTCTCATAATCTGCCAAATTCCTTCTGCAGTCTCCCTGCTTCCTCAGTACTACCTGCCAACCTTATTATTCTTCTTATTGTCTGCAAACTTGGCCAAAACCATCAATCTAGTTTGTACAGCAACTTTTATTCATTCTCAAAGTGACATTAATTTTCCACATTATAAATTGATTATGGGTGCACCCACAAATTACACACCAGTTTGGTCTCTGTTGACTTCAATAATTAACAACAAAAATTGCTCAACAAGTCAGGCTGCAGAGAGACAAGAGTTAATGTTTCAGATCAAAATCCTTTCCTCAGAATGCTTCACTTCAATGTGACTGCTAAGTTGAGTACCAGCTGCCATAAATAACTGATAATTGGGAACCCCAACTAAAAAACTATCCTTTGGAATGACTGCATTCTTTAGCAGACTTCACATTGCCTCACTTATACGGTGTATTATCCTTTGACTGTGATACTCTGTAATCAGAGATGTCAGAGTTGAATTTGTTTTGCCTGAAATTCATGTTGTAAACTTTCCTATGGTGAATACAAAGCAGTAATCAGGAGTTCAAGTTTAATTGTTCCATACATAAATACCCATGAATACAACCAAACTGAACAGTGTTACTCCAGGACCAAAGTTCAAAACACAGTACCAATAGTCATACACAGCACAAGGCACGTATAAGATATCAGTAAATTACAGTCACACAAAAAATATGGTCCAAGACTGAAAGTTGTGGCAGTCTGCAGTCAAACACAATATCAGCTTGTCTTCTGCCAAGCAAACACTGGTAGTAGCACCAACTCCAGCCTGGATGCCGTGCTGCCCCTGGCATCCTGGTGGAGCGCACTGGGCAGCCTGAGGCCTAGTACTCACCGTGACTGAGGCCACGCAGCGTCCCTGCTGCAGAGATTTATTACTCAGCCTGGTGGAGAAAGAAATTAACAATAAGTCCAGTTGTAATCACAAGCCTTTACACTGTTGTGATCTGGCAGTGTAACACATAATGTAGGAAGAGCTTGGTACTCAGGGTGAGTGACTCCAATGGTCACCATCAAAAGAACTGCTTGCCCATGTCCTATGGGAGATAAAGTAGTTTGGGAGGTCAAACTATGTTAGGACAGCCAGAGGAAATTGCAGGGGCCTTAGTGTTCATATACAGCGGGACCTTGATGTACAAATTTTATAGCTCCCAGAAAGTGCTGCTACAGGTGGATAGGGTAGAGAGAAATACATTTGGTAAGCTTGCTTTCATAGGCCAAGGCTGTGAGTATAAAAGTTAGGACATCATGTTGCATTTATGCAAAACATTGATTAGACCACATATTATGTACAATTCTGGTTGCCACATTACAGGAAGGATGTGGTAGGAACAGAGAGTGCAGAAGAGACTCACAGGCATGTTGCCCGGAATAAAGGGCTGTAGTTATAAGGAAAGATCAGACTGACTGGGGTTATTCTTACTGAAACCTTGGAGATCAAGTCATGACCTTATATAAATTTATAAATGAAGAGGTCCATAGATTGGATATATAGAATCCTTTCCCCAGGGAACAGAGTCTAAATCTAGAGGGTACTGGTATAAAATGAAAGGGAGAGAAATTTAAAGGAGATCTGAGAGGTAATTTGTTTATACAGAAGATAGTGAATATCTGGAACAAGCTATCAGAGGAGGTGGTAGAGACAGATACAACTGCAATGCTCAGAAATTAATTGGACAGGTACTTGGATAGGAAAAGTGCTGAGGGATATAGGCTAATGTGAGCAAATGGGATCTGTGTACAGTTTAATAAATAGTACAATAGTAACACTTCTTAAAAGAAAGATATAGCAAAAATAAATAACTTCTTATAGTTACTAGTTGGATCGATGGGAGTTTGTTAAAGGGCTAGTGCCAAAAAAAATAGAGATTTGTAGTTTGGTATTTTCACCACCTGAACTTGTCGTAAGAGATTGGTTCAATTAGCCTTTTTCTACGGAACCAATCTCAATTTTTAATGTCAATGGTAAGCCATTTTAAATTTTATAATCCTAAAGCACAACCTATCAGTGATTAAAAGCATGAGTAGACAGATGGCTGTTTTAGAAATTCAATTATATCTTCGCCTTGCCTAAAGCAACGTGCTGCTTGAGGTTGTCGACAATAGTGTACAGAGTAGGAGATTGAGTTTCTCGGAGATTAGATTTCTGCAGGCTTCTGGTACATTGAGGACACTTTTCTGCTTCAAGTGATTTGGATAATATACAGGAGATGGAAATATTAGTCAACTGTCTCATTTAGATTTTGGCTGATGTGTTGATTTTGTGCAGAATTATGAGCGGACAAAGAACAAAACAGAATGATCAGATGTCAGCTGGGAGGCTGACAATTAATACCTTTCCTTAGTTATTTAAAACACCTGTCGACACTTTTAAATTAAGAAGTTTAAATGAGAACCTGAGGTGAAGAAATACAAAACTTAGTACAGGTGAACATATTTGTGAATGTAAATTCTAATCAAAATGCTACTCGTTTAAAAATAAGATTTTGACATGCTTTTTCCATAAAGTTCCTAATTTGATTGGATTCAGAACACCAAGAAACTGTTGTCATATATGATGTACAACATATAGTCAGTAATTACAAAGCTAATTTACTCTGGGCTTTGGCTACTGCTTCCAATCTCTCACATGATACATTTATTAGTAGCCACACTGTGAAAAAAAGAGGAAATCGAGATAGATCAAAATGTTGGGAGACATGCTGTGAAGTTACTGTGTTAATGCAGTCTTTCACTGAGTTTACCTTTGTGATAATTACAAGACAATTCACACATGCAAGAATGTGCAGTTGATTTTTTAACAGAATTTTGATATAACATTGAATACTTGCATCACTTCATTTTGTTTTGCAAATTTTAAAACAATGTACTAGTTTATTGAAATGCCATTGAGTAGATACGGGTGCTTCATGACTGGTAAGAGTGGGTGATTACAGCTTTGCAGGTTAGAGAGACTGTTCCCAGTTGATTTGGAAACAAAGCAATAATGTGCAGATAAGATTTCTCATATTCCTAATGGTTTGAATTATAGTTCTCATATTAATTTATTTTGCCTTTGTTACAACAATATGACAGGCTCTCCAGCTTTATATTTAAATGTATAAATAACTAAAATAACTGAAGAAAAATAAGTAAATTCAGAACTAAATTTGATTAACTTGGTGAGCAGGGACAACATACCAACAAACTGAGATTGGTATCACAGCATACAAAGGTTTCCTGGGATTTTCAGTGAACCTGAATTTGGGGTTGTTTTACCCTTTTTATTTCTTCTTTCCTGAACGTCCTTCAATATAACTTTATTGGAGAGTAAGGCTAGAGACTTCTGTGAGAAAACCAAAACAGTTCAATAGTAGGTCAGAGATCACTTCTGGCTTATGCAAAATATAGAGTAAATGTAGATAAAGTTAATTGGATACTCAGTTGTACCAATGGATCTAATAAATCGAAGGGCAGTATTTTGGTGCTATATGGCTACCAATCAGATTGACTGGGTATCATGGCTGATTCTAGTCTCAAACGGAATTACACGGTGGCCTTGGGGGCAAAAAGAGAAGGGATAAGCATAATTCCTTCATACTTTTTCTCCTCAGGTTTAAATTTGGTCTGTTCATTTTAGAACAGCATTTATTTATCAGCCTCATTAGGGTTTAGGATATAAATAACAGTCAGTAATGTGTTGCAATTGATATACTGTGTCATTCAAGGACCAACGGCAAGGGTGTTAGATTCTTCATGTTACCCAGTGGACCAGGAAGCACTGATAGACATAATCAGCTGGTGCGATGTGTATGCCGTAGTGCTTCAAAAGGGAGTGCTTCAACAAATTCATGACTGTGTTTAAGGTTGATAATTAGATTGTGAGACTCCTAGACTATTTCTGATAATCGGAAAAGTACTTTACAGAGGATTTTTATCGTTTTATAATTTTTTGGCACTCTTCCCTTTCCCAGGAGATTACATGACGGGAGAAGTGGCCAAAAATTTGAGCTGAAAGAAATGTTTTGCCTTGAAGCTCTGGCTATTTGAGAGCAGGATGTGCTTAATGAAACTGCTGGCCATTTCTTATTCATGTTTTCTACCTTCACCCTCCCTGAAGTCTGTGAGTCAGTTGACCAATAATCTAAAATTAATTTTAAAATTAACAGTTCTTCTGGATTGTGACTTGCACTGGATATCAAAAGGTAATTGCACTATTGAGACAAAACAGATATGAGATGATATTGTAGTGCAGGACATTTTGGTCAAATGCTGTTAAACTACATTAAAGCAAAGCTGCACCATCTAATGAATGGTATGTCAAATGCAACATGCTCCATTGAGTGGAATGGTATCATTGTATCAATTATAAATAAATATATATCACTTACAGATACTGAGATACATAAAGTCATAGTGTGTATCATTTACATGATGCCTTCCAGCAATTTCCCAAAGTTTCTTCCCTAGCATCTCTCAGACTCGAAACTTTTACCACCCAGCATGTGAGGACAACAAGCAAACCAGTACCTGTAATTAAAAAACAAAAATAAAATCTGAAAGTTTTAGTTAGAAACAATCTTCCAATGAGGTAATGCCTGTGGAGATAAGAAGAGAATTAATAATTCAGGTTAATATTTTTTCACTTTTCCAAATGTGATGCAAGCCAGATTGTGTTAAATTGCGGAGATGCAGTGTGGAATAAATTTTGTTGGGGCAGACACCAAGGTTGCTTAAAAGGTCACACGTGAGTGCCTCACTAAAAATAAAGAAAAAATATTAAGTAGACAATTATCTTAGCTCCTGTGCTTTTCTTTTCATTAGTTTCTGGAGTTACAAAACAGCAGCAATGAGGAAGTTTTAAAACAAACCTGAGGAGACTGTTGAAGTGCAGCATGTTTTTCTTTGGAAGGGGATAGAGATATTCGAGTTTTAAAAAAAGGTAGAAAAGAGATGAAATTAACAAACAATGAGTATGGCCACAGGTTCAGAAACAGTGAGTGCCAGATGATAATAATATTTTTAAAAAGCAGAAATGGCTGGCTAAATTGTAATGATAGACATGTTTGATTGCACATCAGATAACTGGATGATGTACACAGAATGAATTGAGCTGTAGTTCGAAGCTAGTGAAATAGCCAGTGAAAAACGAGTGTCAGTATTGCTAAGTGCAATAGGTAGAAAGAATACAGTTTGCTTAGAAGTTTAACTGCTCCAACCAAGCCAGCTGAAATGAGGTTTGCTTTACTCCTGAATGTAATGCAGGAACATTTAGAACCGAAACCATTGTTGATTGCAGAACACTTTAGGTTTCATAAGCAGAATCGAAAGGAAGGGGAGTCCATTTCAACTTGCATGGCTGAATTGAAGAGATTGGCCAAGCATTATCAGTTCAATGATGGGCTTAATGATGAACTGAGAGATCGTTTAGTTTATGGAATCTTACAAGAAAGCATTCAAAAATGCTTTAACTAAAGCACAACTAACATTTAATAGAACTACTGAAATTGCTGTATCAATGGAAACAGCAGCCGGAGCAACAATTGAGTTGCAGTCAGAAATGAAAGTGAGCATGAACAAGGTTACAATATGTAAACAAAAACTGCCTGGCCAAACAAATTGTGTTATCGTTGTGGCAGGGGCTCACATTCACCAGACCAAACGCAGGTTTAAAGGTGATACTTGCAGAGAATGCAACAAAGTAAGACACATACAAAGAGTATGTTGGACAGACAAAGATAAATAGACTGCACAAAGAAGCGAAAAAGATAAAAAAAAGTCAAATTGCAGTTTCAAAAAGAGCACTAGTCTGCATGCCATTGATGAAAAATCTGATAATCATGAGAGTGACACAAAACTGAGTAGCTTTGAGAATTACATTGTGAAAACTAACAAGAGACAAGCAATAAGAAGTGAACAGCAAATTAATTAAAATGGAATTGGATATTGGCTTGGCTGTTTCAGTCATTCCATAAAATGAGTTTGAATAGCATTTCAAAGATAGTGAACTGAAGGCTGCAGGTATCAGCTAAAAACTTCTGTGGGGATGACAATTGTAACAGTGAAACACAACAACCAACAAGATACATTGGGCTTGTATGTGGTAAAAGCAGAAAGGCCAACATTGTTGGGTCATGATTAGCTGAGACAACTACAACTTGATTGGAGACCATCCACTACTTGCATGCCACATCCCCTAAAATAGAGTCAACTGAAAGCGAATTAAGAAAGGTACCGGGTGCTGGTACAGCAATGTTCAAGGATGGCATTGGAAAACTCAAACATATCAAGGGTAAAATAATATTAAATGAAAATGCCACACCCAAGTTTTACAAAGCCCATCTGTGATAAGTAGCCAGTGTGGAGGCTGTAGGAATTCTTTCCAAGGTTGAGTGGAGACCATGAGCAATGCCAGCTGTCCCAGTAGCCAAGAAGAATGGGTCTGTCAGGATCTGTGGTGATTTTAAGGTCACCATCAACCCAGTACTGAAAGTAGATCAATATCCTGTGCCCAGGATGGGGGATATCTTTGCAAACATTTCTGAAGGACAACACTACAGCAATGTGGACTTAGCTGAGACCTACTTACCAACAGATTTGGAAGGAAAGTCCAAAGTGTTTCTCACCATAAACTCTCACAAAGGTCTTTATTGCTATAATAGGCTTATTTTTGGAGTAGCATCTGTACCTGCACTCTGGCAGAAAGTGATGGACCAGCAAGGCTTCCCAGGCATTCAGTGTTACCTGGATGACATCATTGTTATCGGTGAGGATGACAGAGAACATCTCCAAAATCTCGAGACAGTGTTAAAAAGATTAGAAGATTATGGGCTCAGAGCACAATAGGACAAGTGTGGATTCTTTTAACCAACACTTCTTATTGCAGTCACACCATTGATGTTCAAGACTTGGACAATTGTGCTGAGAAAATTCAAGCAGTGGCGGATGCTCCAAGGCAAAAGGACATGTGGCAGTTGTGGTCCATTTCTCTCTTCTTGCTGCTGCCATCAGGAAGAAAGAACAGGAGTCTCCGAACTCATGTCACCAGGTTCAGGAACAATTATTACCCCTCAAACATCAGGCTCTTGAACCAAAGGAGATAACTTTACTCAACTTCACTTGCCCCATCATTGAAATATTCCCACAACCTATGGACTCACTTTCAAGGACTCTTCATCTCATGTTCTTGATGTTTATTGCTTATTTATCTTTTTTTCTCGGCTCAATCTGGTAAAACCTGAGGTATGGGCATGGCAAAGCACACTCGTTCGTCAATTGCTAGGAACTTTCAGACTATTCTGGTGGTGTTCAGTATTGTGGCTTTCTGAAGATCTAAATAGATATTGCTTAATTGTTTAATGCTATTGTGTAGTGCCTTTGGGATGACATCAGTTGCACATTTTCCTATTGGAAAATACCTTGTTTTGTATTCCAAAGTCTTGCAATTTCCTCTTTCAACTTAGCACAATTCGGAAGTTTTCCACTTATTGATTTCTGTAAGTTATGTGTGTTTGGAATAGCTATATCTATTAAATAGGTTGTTCTTTCTTGTTTATCCTGTATTATTATATCAAAAAAGTTATTATGGATTGTTCTATCTGTAATAACTGATTGGTCATAAAACTGGATCAGGCTTGTAAGGTATGATTGCATTTATGAGTTTGTATTTTAAAGATTTTGATGAATGATGCTTGCCACTTTATTGTGCCTGTGTAAGAAATCAGATTGAGTTAAACTACAGAATCCTGTAAGTGTTGGATTGTTTCTGTTTTCTCTTGGCATTTTGTACATTCATCATCTTGAATTTGTTGGACTTTTGTTACGTATTTTTGATATTTTTTGTGTTAACAATCTGGTCCTGTATTGTCTCAAGGAACCCATCTGTTTCTCAGAAGAGATTTCCAACTCTGAGCCAGGCGTTCAAGGCTTCCTTGTCAACATCTAGTCTGCTCAGATTGTGGGGATGTCTTCCATGGAGGTTCATGCTCTTCCATTGGTTCCCTTTTTCTTCGTTAGTGATGATGCCTTCATTTTTCTGGGTTGTGTTGTCATTTAGGTTTAGTGGTGTATACTTTTTATCATATCTTACTTGGAGTGCTGGTTCTTGTTTTCGTTGATGAAAGTATATTCTTAGAAGTTTTATCTGACTGTTGTGAAGATTTTTAATGTCTGTTATACCTCTGTCCTAAGTAGTGTTAATCTAAGCGCATTGGAGTGTACATAATGTTTCCTGCGATTTGTCATTTCAGTTCTTATTTTTCTTTGTAAATTTTCCTGACTGGCTTTGGACCAAGATATTATGCCAAAACAATACATTAATACAGGTATAGCAAAAGTGATTATTGCCTTTGTCATATTTTACTATTGAGCCCTGTTTAGCAGATTCTCTTAAGCCTTGAAGTAAATTCTGTCAAAAGTTTATCCGTTATCACACTGTGGTCTATCTCCTTTCCTTGCTGACATCCCAGATACTTATATGTTTCATATTCATCCATCGGTCGAATTGTATTCTGTACTCTATTAGCTGTATTGCACCTATCATTTATGTTTAATGTTCTGCATTTATCCAGTTCAATGTTCATGTTTATATCTTTATTATTATTATTACTATTATTTCTTCCTTTTTGTATTTGCAGTTTGTTGTATTTTGTGCATTGGTTGAACACCCAAGTTGCTGTGGTCTTTCGTTGACTCTATTCTGATACATGATGATGATGATGATGATGATGATGATGATGATGGTAATGGTTATTATTCTATGAATTTATTGAGTTTGCACTCAAGAAAATTAATCTCAGGGTTGTATATGGTGACATATATGTACTTTGATAATAAATTTACTTTGAACTTTGAATTGTCAATTAGCATAACAGGTTCCTGCCAAACCCGCTACTGTCATGGTCCGGTCCGTGAATTCCGCATTCCGGTTCACAGTCCGGTCCATTGACCCTTGTTCCAGGTTTTCCTGTTTACCTTGTTTCTCTTGAACACTCTAATTGAGCCACATGATTCTAGTTTGGGCAGACTCATAAATACCTTCAGAGACCAGGGCTTTGTTGCTAGATTGTTCCTGTCTGAATCCCTTCCCTTCCTTCTGTTGCCTTGCCTCGTCCTGCCTTGTCTGAAGCCTTGCCTCGCCTGTGACCCTCGCTTGCACCTCATCAGTCTCGCCTTGGAGCAACCCACTGGTGGAAGGCTAGTGCAGTCTTTGAGATATGGATTTGGCTGTTCCATAGCCTGCTGAGGTTACCGGCTGCCTTGAGTCTTGGAGCCACCCCGGAACCAGCTCCCTTCCTGTCCCTTGCCTCTGTTGGGTAAGCCAGGCTGATTGCCACTACCCTGCGGCTGGTTCTGTCCTTTCCTGTCCCTTGCCTCTGTCGGGTAAGCCAGGCTGTTTGCTGTTACCCTGCGGTAGTTTCTGTCCCTTGCCTCCGTCGGGTTAGAGTCCCGTGTCCTGCCCAGGAGATTCCTCGAAGTACCCTTGCCCCGTCATGTCCTTGTCTGGTCTTCAAGACCCCCAGCCTGTTGCCAAGCTCCAGCTTCAAGACCCCAGCCTCAAGCCTTCAGGACCAAGACCCCAGCCTCCAAGATCCCGCAGCCAAGCTCCAAGACCCCAGCCTCAAAGATCCCGCAGCCAAGCTCCAAGAACCCAAGCCTCGAAGAGCCTACAGCCAAGCTCAAGACCCAAGAACCCAGCCTGCAGCCTCAAGCCTTCAAGACCAAGACCTCAGCCTCAAGCCTGTCCTGTAGTCATGTCATGTCCTTGCCTGGTTCTGGGGCCTGAGCCTGAGGCAAGACCCAGGTTCTGGGTCCTTGTCCAGTCTCTGGCTCGGAGACCAAGCCCAGGCTCCTAGTGCATAGTTCCCTGTCCGGGTCCCCTGTCTTGTCTATGTCCTAGCCCAAGTCTGCATTCTTGTCCCTGCTCCTGGTCTGTATCCTGTCACGTCCCTACTCTAGTCAAGTCCTGTTCCTTGTACTTCAGTGTCTGTGTCTTGCATTTGGGTCCGATACCAGCGCCCCCTTTATGACAACTACAGTGCTTCACACGTTGATCTCATTACTGTAGAGCGGGAAGAAAGCAGTGTGAGGTGGCTTTCCAAAAAGCAAAGGAAATGGTGGTATCAGACACTGTACTCTACTCACACATTGATCCATATTGTCCAGTGAAGCTTGCCTGTGATGTTTCACCTTGCAGTGTAAGTGCAGTCATGTCACATATTATGACTGATGGAAGTGAATGCTCCACAGCCTTTGCATCACATTCACTTACTACTGCAGAGAAAAATTATGCACAGATTTACAAAGAGGTCTTAAGTCTGTTTCTTGAAGGACACAATTACAAGATTGAATTCAAGATGACAACTAACCATGGAAATGCTGATGGATTGTCCCATCTACCCTCGGAAAAGGAGATACCTGAAAAATTTACATACCAGGACACTCCTTTGACGTATTCTCCCATTGCAAATTGAAAGTCTCCCTATTATGGCAGAAATGACCTAAAAGGAAATCAGAAAAGACCCCATGCTGCCTCATGTGTACATGGCAACCCAAAATGGCCGGAATGTGCTGCAAAAATTCTAGTTCCCACATTTTTACCAGTGCCAGAATGAACTTGCCCTTGACAGAGGTTGGCTTCTGTGGGGATTGAGAGTTGTTGTACCATTGAAGCTGAGAACAAAAGAGTTGGAGGAGCTACATGCCGGTCATATAGACCAGTGCCTCTCAATCCTAGGAATGGCCTACATTGTCCTGGCAGAGGATTCATGTAGATTTTGCCAGACCACCCATGGGTGCAAATTTCTTCTTAATAGTAGGTACAGGTACAAAGTAGCCAGAAGTGTTCCCAATGGTCTCCACTACTGCCTCGCACACTGTTGATGTGTTGAGAAGCCCTTTTTGATGACTGGAGTTCCAGAACACTAAGTCAGTGACAATAGACACAATTTGTTGCAGGATTGTTTAAGTCATCCCTGAAAATGAGTGGAATAAGACATATTACATCTGCACCGTATCACCCAACTACAAACAGCTTGTCGGAAAGATTTGTACAGAGACTAAAGAATGCACGATGATCAATATCAACAGAACACACGACACTGAATTGGAAGCTTGCCAATTTCCTCTTAGCATATTGTATACTCCACAGCCAGCAACTCACCAGCTATGCTATCCCTGCATTGTCCCTTACGCACATGCTTGGATCTCCTCAAACCCAGATCAGGAGGAGTTTGCAGGACAAACAGCTGAAACAAATTGAGGTTTCCTCAAACAAGAAGGTTCAATGATTTACTACTGGACAAATACTCCTGGTGAGGGACTATAGAGGAGATCAATAATGGGTACTGGGAAAGATTAAGAGCAGAACGAGACCACTCTCCAACACAGTGAAGTTTGCATCTGATGTCATCCGGTGACTACGTGCCAATCTAATTGACCTTAAATACGTTATTCAGAGCGGCTTTATTAGAACAATGTCACGAAATGTAATAACTTTACTTTGAACTGAGTCATGTATACTTGCATACGCATCTCATGGTCTGCATTACTTTTTGCGTGAAACCTAACAGAACATCACATTCCTAATTCCAGGTTTCGTCACCCAGCTGGGACAAACATTTGGTTAATTAGAAAAATGACCGGATAAATGATACAGTATATGAAAAGGAGTGGAGAAAACGTATGTCTGTCAATAGTCTGTTGAAACAAAATCATTTCCCGCTTAGAAACCAAATATCCCGAGAGAAAAAATGTGACTTTAACTTTAGCTGAACCAGGTATTCGGAATATAATGGTTATTGTATCAATAAACCCCATCTTGAGAATAAAAAATAAAATATAAGAATAAAATGTTGATATATTTAATTCACAGAGAGATTTAAGAAGCTGAACTCTGAACTGATCGATTTTTGGAAAGCAGAATGATCATTTGTGATTTATGGAGTCATAAGTATAGCCCAGAAACAGGCCCTTCGGCCCATCTAGTCCGTGCCGAACCGTTTAAACTACCTAGTCCGAACTGCCTGCACCCGGACTATAGCCCTCCGTACGCATTGATTTAAATGTCTCCCTCACATTTTTCATTCCAACTATTTTGCCTCATAAATCATCCATTCGTTTTAATGTACCTTCACTCATTCAAACTTTTCGGTCAAAAACAAAAAGAACGCTTAACGGTGTGAGAATGAACCGGGATATTTCACCAATAAATAACGTTGACCATGCCTGTAGACCCCGCTGTTTTATGCTCGGCATTGTGGCGTCTCGTGTGTATATTCTGTTTCCTTGATCCGACTTAAAACTGTTATTTGTTAAAATATTTATTGAGATGTTATTGTCACATAGGCAGAAAAATAATGTTTTCCACGGCATCCTTGCCGATCATTTCATCGCACCAGTACAAATTACAATAGGGTTAAGTTTGGTAATGACTACAAGCATACATTCAATTATTAGATATTAACTATACCCTAAAAGCATTTGTTTCAACAGAAATGCAACCAATAATTACTCAAAACCCAGAACCGTAACAACAGTAATTAGCACCTGAGACCACCAGAGCCAAGCTGCATGGGAATTTATTGAGTTGCAAAAGCTGTTTTAATCGTTTATCTAATTGCTTTCAGTTTATTATTTGACAGGTTAATTTTAATGGTATAAAGGAAAAGGTTTTTGAAAATTCGTGGAATATCAAGTCAGATCTCAGAAGAGTTTACATAATCGCTGCTGCTCTTCATTGTGTGTTTTCTATTGTCAACTGCATCTTTTAGTGTATATTTTATGCATTCTAGTAATAGCATCTCTCTGAATGATTACTATATATTAAATACTAAACGGGATTGATAAAAATGTGTGAAACTGATCTTTATATTCGCTGATGTTTCTCCTCAGCTTCTGCATCCATGTGTTATGTTCCACTCCGTGATATATAAAAAAGCGTTAAACCACGTTGAACAAGGGGTTCATTCTCCACCAGAAGGTACTAACTAGTAAGTCAAATCACCAAGTGAGAAACTATAGCTTCTAGAATAACGTTCTTCAACTATCTGCCGCCGAGATCTCTGCGATCTCCGTCCTGGATTCAGCTTGATTCGGAAGACAAATCTTGGAGCTAGTGTGCATGTGCGTCTCCATAATCAGCGACAGATATCTCTAAGTGTCTGCCACGGTTTACCGTCAAGCATTGCATTCTTGATACATACTCTATGCACCTGCCTTCATGTTTATCTGTACTCGGCACAATGACAATAAAGTTGAATCTAATCTAATCTAATGTTTTCCCGCTGTGTAGTTCTTAATTCACCGTCATTCTACTTCAGTCTTGTGTTAAGTGAATACAAATAGGTAAGGTGCTACTAAGAGCTGTATATGAATTAATCACTTGCCCGTTTCTTTTTCTCCCAGATGGTTATGTTTTTTTCACACATTTTTACAATATTTACAAGTCACAGTTGAATGCGTGTATAGGAATTAGAATATCTTGAACAGAAAATCCTGGTAGTGCAGATCCTTATTGATAGACCAGAAATCTGGAGCAAAAATACATTTTCGAAAGTATTATCTGGACACATAACCGAAAAAAAGATAAGGGTGGGCACTCATCTCAATGCTTTTCTTGTGCTGGACTGCACTCATTTATATTCTGCTGGAAGCTCAATTGATTTAACTATTTCTCTCAATCGTTTTTCACTTTTCTTAATTTCTCAATTTCTCTTAATCGTTTCTCTCGCGATTGAAGGAGTATTTGTGTATTTCATTTTAAATAAATGTATATTTTTAATCTTCCTTAATATTTCCATTTTTATATTAACTCCTAGAGATAATTTGCACTAAGGTGCAGAAATCGATCAGAATATTAAAACACCTAATTGGTGACCTGCAGGGAAAAAAATCCCATTTCACTTGCTCTTTCCATAATCTCCTAGCTTTGTGACAAAACAATGAAGAACCGCCGGTACAAATGAATCACCAATAAGGCAGATCAGGGTTGGAAAAGGTAAAGTAATCACAGGTGACCTAGAGAGGAAGAATACGCTGAAAATGAACACCAATGTCAGAAAATTTAGAAAAAAGTCGCCAGATGCTCTTTTAATGACCTGGCACAGATAATTAAAATCGAATCGTAGCCTGAAGCCGGCCCAGTGTCAGAAACGAGCTACACATTTCATCCTGAATTTACGATAACAATATTGCAGAAACCATACTAATGTATATCGGTAGATAAAATACAAGCAGGTATGCTTCTCCGTAGTCTTGGGGGTGGAGGTGGTGGTGGTGGGGGGGAGTTAACACTATATTGCATTTTATTGCTACATTAAAGTCAGTGGAGAGACAAAAGACACTGCGGTTGCTGGACTATGGGGCAATGATCACTCTATTAAAGGCAGTATTGAAGTGCAAAATAAACAGGGACAAAAAAATAGAATCTCACATAGAGATTATTTCAATCTAAAATAGAAATAAAAAAGGAAACAAAGATAGAACGCTATTCCCTGCTACACCAAAAGACAAAGGGTTAATTTACAATGATACCGCTGATTTATCCTAACAGAACTGAACTGAGGGAATAATGGCCACAACTTACATGTTTAGTATGTTTTGGTAAATAGAACGAGTCCCGATATTGATTAGGTCTGACAATGAGATTACTTTTGAACACAACGACTTTATTTTTTTTCCTAGGTGCGATTAAAATGTCCTGCAGCTATAGTGTTCTCAAATTAATAAAAGAGCAATGGAAATGTGCAGCCTAATACGACTCGCTCCTTATTTAAAACAGTGATTTAAAACATTACAAAAGCGCGACGTTAAAGGGCACAGTGCTCAGTTCAGCGTCGTTTCCTTTGGAACACTAAGAATGAAGTTCGAAGTGAATTTATTATCGAAGTACATATATGTCACCTGAGATTCATTTTCTTGTGGGCGTTCGTAGTAAATACAAAGAAACACAATGGAATCAAAGGAAACCCGCACACAACAAGACGGACAAACAACCAATGTGCAAAAAACAACAAAACTGTCCAAATACAAAAAGAATAATAAAGAAATAAGTAATAAATATCGAAAGTGAGTCCATAGACTATGGGAATAATTCAGTGTTATGGTGGCTGAAGTTATCCCCTCTGCTTCAAGAATGATGGTTGAGGGGTAATAACTCTTCCTGAACCCGGTGGCGTGGCTCCCGAGGCTCCGGTACCTCCTTTCTGCAGGCGGCAGCGAGAAGAGACCAAGGCCATCCTGGGTGGGTCATGTCCCAGTTGGCTGCTCTGATATTGATATATCCAATCAACGCTCCCAAACTGTAACCTGTGAGAAACAATCACAGTGTTTATTTTTGCCGGGATAATCTGTATTAGGCCTTGAATATCTCAATAATAATCAAAAGGTTTCCCTCAGGAGGACACTGCTGACACTCAGATTTCATAGACACAAGAGGTACTGCAGATGCTAGAAATCTAGAACAATACGCACAATGCGCTGGAGGAGCTCAGCAAGTCAGGCAGCATCTACGGATGGGAATAAACAGTCGACGTTTCGGACCGAGACCCGATGAAGGATCTCGGCCCGAAATGTCGACTGTTTGTTGATGCTGCCTGACTTGCTGAGCTCCTGCAGCGCAATGTGTGTATTTCACTCAGATGTGTTCCAATTGTTATAAAATTGTTGTTATAACGATGTCTGCGAGACAAGTGGTGAGAATCTCACCTTTTAAAGCAACTGTATATGGTTACAACCAACACGCTACATGCTCATGAATCTAGACGGAAAAAGCGTCAAGGAATAATATTTGGAATAATTGAGTTATTGATATTGTGCGAAACTGATGGTTGTTATGGCTCATAGAATTTCTTCCCATTTAATGTGTTTTGTTTGATTACCAGCTATTTGCTTTTGACTATATTCCAGTGATCTTAATGGTGCCAATTTCTTTCAATTCGTTATTAGTTATGAATTCAAAGGCCCGTCCGTATAAAGGCGGATACTCAAATTTGTAAATCGTTCCTAATTTAAGGTCTATCTACAATTACATATCTTCAATTATTTTTTTCCCCCGTGAAGAGAACATAGCCGTATAATTAATAGCAGAGAGGACACATTAGCTTATCCGCGTGTGTGTGAGAGAATTATTACATTCGTACGTGCCTTGTTCGTTTAAAATTTATGTATAATATACAAAGCGTCAGAATCCGACCCAATACAGTCAAAGATACTTTGAAATTGCTCACTTTTTACAGAAATTGAAGTATCTTCAGTTATAAAACAAAATAAGTCAAATTTGCAAGTAAAGGAGTTGTCTGTAAGCGGCATTATTACTCATTGCCAGTCATCTTAACTATTCTCTTATTTTGAAAGGTACGTTATCTTAGAGCAAATGTGCGTATACTGAATATGGACTGTGCAGTTTACCATTCTATTACTTAGAATTATAATCTATCAATTTTACATTTATAATAAAACTGCAAGTTACTTAACTACATGTTGAATTAATATACACTTTTTTTTTGTTAGAGAAAAGATTGCCAAAACAACTTGGGAATAATTAACAACGGTAAATCAGCTAATTACTCTCGCAACGTTTAACGGGCGACTGGGCAGTGGCAAATCTAACAGGTTTTAACTAACGGTTTCTGCGACACCTGATATTGCAACCAAACCAATAGCAAATCGGGTGAAAGTCATGTGACAAGAGAAGTCGTTTGTGTTACGATTGTTTTCGAATACCCTCCTATGGTGAATTTTATTTTTAACCGGAACGTTCAATAGCCAATGCTCATATTAGCTTAGTTTCACTTTAAATTCGACTGGCCTTCCAAGAACTTCGTCCAACTGAAATGAATGAAGCTGAGGGGAAGACGAGTGTGGCCCGTTTGCTCAGTGCAGTTGAATGTGACCTGGTGGCGGGCAGTGAGAAGGGAGATCCCACCGAAAAGCAATTGAAAGTGGTCCTGGAAGATGCAAATCTTTGGCAAAAGTTCAAAGCAGTCACCAACGAAATGATTGTCACCAAGAATGGAAGGTCAGTTAATCAACCTACAGGCCAGCTAAATGTAGAATACATTAATAGATTTGCGATCATTAGGATTCAAGAATCTTAAGTTACTGGAATAAGATAACTTCAGTCAAATAGTGTTGGTAAAATAATTATTAATAACATTGTGAATAATTAATTGCAACCATTTAATTGAAAAAGTATGGCTCAAATACTTATGATATACATCATGTTTATGCATATCTTCTACCATGTTCATATTCTATATGATACTTAGCGGTGCTGTTAACTAATGTTCAATTTTTATATATACATTTTCAAATGTTCTTTATGAAATTTTATTTTTAGTGGGCAAACTGCTTATTGTACGTTTGTTTCAGGTTCAAGTTTATTGTCTTTCAACACTTGCATGTAAACAGCTAAAGAAAACCAAGTTCCTCGGGGACCAATGTGCAACATACAGCACATTAAATATTATTAACAGATAAAAAAGTACTCTGTGGAGACGCTGTTCAAGTTGACAAAAAAGCATATAGTTAAGTATGCAACAGTTTTACTGCTACTGGCGCTGTTATAAATAATGGGTACTGGGTGCTCAGAAGTCTCACAGCCTTGGGGGAAGAAACTGTTACCTAGCCTAACAAAGTCCTTGTTACCTCCCCCCGCCCCCCCAACGGTAGGATGTTAAAGAGATGTATACAAAACTATTTTTACTCTGACCTAGTTCAGTTAATTTGTTTTTCTGTTTGTTCTCTTTCGTTCAATTCCTATGATTCGTCTCTGATTATCAGTTGTTTGCATTTCTTCATTTTATTTATTCATTTTATTATTTGAAACGGAAAAGGAATTCAGATTATATGGGAGTTGTGTAAATATGTCATTGTAGTAGCTAGTTGGATGGGTGTTGAGTTTAGACAAACGTGCAGTAAAAGCAGATAACTTTAATGAGTTCAAGTGGCGAGGAGTCTCGGTGCCAAAAGTCGGCTGTTTATTCCTCTGCATAGACGCTGCCTGACCTGCTGAGTTCATCCAGCATTTTGATCTGAAAAATGTACTAATGATTAAAAATATCCCGAAAAAACAAGATGTTTCAGGAGTGAAGACTGGTACTATGTTAAGCAGTTCATACCCTCGTGACAATTGGGGAAGAGAGAGAATTCACTTATGTCCCTTTCCTTAAGAGGTAAAGGAAAACTTCAAACTAAATGATGAACTTAATCGGGTAAAACATCTTCACATGTGAAGACAGGGCTTGATAGAATTGCAAAATAATGACAAAACCGAGAACGTGATGTTCGAGAGAAAGGGAAGTTGGAAATCAACTTTCACCGAGCGAGGGATCGAGGGTGGTCAGAAGCAAGGTGAATTCCTGGAATATTAATGGCAGTGATGACGAATAAAGAAATGAACGAGAGTGGGCCAGATGATAACATTTCTTCTGTGTACGGGCTTGACTTCCGTGCACGTAAATTGCTTAGGTGTGAGGAGGGCAGCCCTGTAGAGTTGGCTACCTTCATTAAAACATTAAGTGTCGGCATGTCTTTAAAAGTCACAATTAAATTACTAAAAGATGTTTATTTTGAAATTATTTGTTTCTATGTGAACTTTTTGCATGTCTTTAGTTTCAGAAAAATAGCAGTGAGCTGTCAGAGTTGGGAGTCCCGGGGAAAAATTGTATCGTTCTCGTCAGTTTTTCAATGTCTTTCAAAGCTCTGGGTCAGCAGAGAGAATCCTCAGTGATTCCCATTGTAAAAGGCATGATAGAATTAACTTCGAAAGTGGCAAAGATTAAACCAATATATCGCCAATTTTGGTTGGTTAGGCAGCGTCTGAAACCGGGTGGCGGGTGCGGTCCCTTGGGCACGTTCCGGGTGCAGTCTCCAGCAAGCCTACCACAAGGCTGAAAGTGACCCCGGTTCACGTGGACACAATTGATGGCGAACCCAACTGTGAGCGTAGCTTTGGACCGCTTTAATAGCCTTCGTGGGGGCCCCACGACCTGGTTAAGGGCACGGATGATGTGGCGTGCGGGAGAGAGTACTGGAAAGGTACCCAGTTCCATACAACGAAAAAGAATTAAAACTACAGTAGATCCTGGAATTTTGAAGTATATATTTTTTAAAAAGCGTAAATCTTGCAGTGCAGTGTCAATGTTCTAACCCTCAACGGAGTACAAACTTCCCCAAAGAATCCTTTGAATTCTGACCTCTAGTTGTGGAGAGCCGGCAGTTGCATATACAATATCATTAAGTTACACAAATCGCAACCTGTGCCAAACCAGGACCGGCTGAATGAAAATTTCTGTTTCAGTTATTGGAATTACTGTGTGTTAAATCAGTGTTTAAAACTTTTGAATGCAATTCCTGGATTGCAGTTTTTTTTTCTATGCACATTCAATGAGATGGAGTGTATTGGCATTAACACTGAATGTAATATAGCAAACAAGGCACTTGCTAATTACCTTTCCAAAGCCTACAGTTTCTAAAAATAAAACTAATGTTATTGGCACCGTTGAGTAGAAGTCTGGTAATTATTTTTTCCCCTCTCCCTCTGAAAGGCTCTGCTGACGGCCTAGTAAATAACTGAGCGTGAAGGTGTATTTGGTTCATTGTGTTTTCACTGGTGAAAACTGCTGAGAATTGAGATGGAGAATGGCCTGAAATTGGGAACGGAAGAAATAAATTGGGTGGCTGGTGTTCCTGCCCACGGCAAGGCGGGGTCTTGGCTGGTGTTCCCGCCTGCAGCTCTGAGGACTGTGGCAGTACTGTGGTTGGTGTTGCCCAGTTAATTCCTCCACCCCCTGTCCCACTTGTTCTCTGCTCTGGGACTTGTCATCTTCAACTTTCATGAAAGAGTCCTTGCTTTCTTTGTGCTATCTCACCTACCATGGCCTGCAATTGCTGGCACTCTTACCGAGAATAAGTTGAAACCCAACTACTTGAATGATATCTTGCTGGAGGTACTGTGCAGATCCAATCCCCATTGATCCAATCCCTTCTTTTGAAAATCTTACTTGGTGTACAAGATGTTGTGTTTATAATGCAATCCATTTGCCTATCACAGCAAAATATTATAGTCCATGACAATTTTTTTATTGTGAGAGGATGGCACCACACGATGTGATTATGCTTCAAATGAGATTTCCTTCCATTTTATTGTTATTTATTGAGTAGTCCCTTCTGGCCCTTTGAGACTCAACAGCCAGCAATCCCCCGACTTAATCCTATCCTAATCATGGGACAATTTACAATTTACCAACCTAGTATCTCTTTGGACTGTGGAGCACTTGGAGAAGCCCACGTGGTCATGGGGAGAATGTACAATCTCCTTGCAGGCAGTGGTGGGAATTGAACCTGGGTTGCCTGTATTGTAAAGCATTGTGCTAACCACTGCACCACTGTGCCACCCTACAACATCTGTATCAATATAATCCTCTTTTTCTTTCTCATTAGAAGATGCTTACCAAGTATCCTCTCTTACTATCTGAGCTATTTTCCTAAATTACCCTTGGCAGTTAGTTCCACTTTCTCATCACTCTGTTTACATTGACAGCACTGAGTTTGAGACTTTCCACCAGAGGAAACATTTGAGACGAATCGATTAAATACAAAAAAATCTCTGGATCACACATCACTCTTATCATTCACACCATTCCCAGAATTATCACCAGGCCATTGCCTTGTATGTACTGAAGCAAAATAGTGATTATCTTTTTAACTATTAATGGAGAACAGCCATGCTTGGCTTTGTTTAATATAGGGAGACTGATGCACGGTAGTTCTTGACAGATCAGAGTCAGGGTCAGGTTACATGGAATGCAAGGTGACTGGGGACGCTTCACAGCTGCAGCCTTCGTCTGCCTTCACTGCCATTGTGAGGCATCATCTTCTACCAGCTCCATTGCTGAGGTCTTGGTTGGATTTCACTTTGTCTGAACCCCGTCCTCTGACCTTGCCATCATGCGTGACCCCACCAGGAGCTGAGCTCCAGAAGGCATCATGCTTGACATCCGAGGAACTCACAAGCCTTTCCCCCATGACAAAGTGAAAATCCTCAGAGAAGCCTTATTATTACTAATTTCAATATGCCTGGAGTAAAGCAAAGAGTTGTTTGGGTAATGCCTATACAGAAAGATATTGAGTTAATCTTTCAGGTTGATGATCTTCCTTTAGAACTAAAGTCAGAGGTAAAATAAGTTTTAAGATGAGCAGAAACTTTGACCTTTTGAAAAGGATGCAGTGAATGTCTATAAGCATTTGCAACTTTCAGCACATCTAAAATCCTACATACATTTCAAGGGAAGGAGAGATTGAATGACAAATGCTATTTTAGTGTAATGTGAAAGAATGGTAGTCAGTTGTGCATAACAAATTAGGTCCGGAGGAATAGTAAAGGGGAGAGAATGAATTATTAACTGGACTTGGAGGGGAAAAAATGAAATTGGAATTAAGAGATACAAGGCTGCATTGCTGATAACCCGAAATTATTGAACTTTGATGGCTGCAGTTTGCCCAGATAGATGATGATGATCCCAGGGCACACAATAGTTTTCACTGGAATAGTGTAAGGGGCTGAAGCTCGTGGTCACATTTCTGGATGAATTGGGGAAGTTTATGCAAATAGTCATCCTCGCTTTAGTGTCTCCATAGCAGAAGAGCTGTCATTCTGAGCAATGAATGTTAAAATAGTATGTGTAAATTCCTGCCTCACTGTTTCCACAGCCGCTGTACTGGAAACTCTTTCCAATAAAACTTGAGCCCCACAGTCCTTGCTTACTACCGTGGTCTTGCTGTAGAACTCTGTAACTGCCCATTTGCACTTTGTCTCCAAACCAAACTGGCTTCCTTTAATGAGAACGCTTGCTTTTGTGCATCACATGATGTCTCGCGATGCTTCTGAATTTTAATGTAATGGGTCCATAAACAAAATGGTCATTGGCTCATAATGCAACAGTGGATTAATGTTGATAAGTTGTTTGAAATGTATGTAGGGTTTTAGATAACATGCTGAAAGTTGCAAATGATTATGCACTCTTTGTATTATTATCTGATAATGCACTGATAAATTTTGCCTTTGAAAAATATTAATTATTTTCACTGTATTGGTTTGTTCCATGATGTAGTAAAATTACACCTGTCCTGAAAGATCAATTCTGCAACTTGTATTTTTAATCCTGTTACTTTCCATCTGCCTTTGATTTGATGAACACTTTATTTATTTAGAGATACAGTGTGGAACTTGCCCTTCTGTCCCAGCAAGTCACGCCACCCAACAATCCACTTATTTAACATTAGTCTAATCTCAGGACAAATTACAATGGCCAATTAACTCTCTAACTAGTACATCTTTGGACTGTGGGAGGAAACTGGAGCACCAGGAGAAAATCCACAGGGAGAATGTACAAACTCTTTACAAGATAGTGCTGGAATTGAACTCCAAACCCCAGAATAAGAAATAGGAGCAAGAGGAGGCTATCTAGCATGTCGAGCCTGCTCTGCCATTCAATAAGATCATGGCCGATCTGGCCATGGACTCTTCTCCACCTACCGGCTGTTTTCCCCATAACCCTTAACTCCCCTACTATGCAAAAATCTATCCAACCTTGTCTTAAATATATTTACTGAGGTAGCCTCCACTGCTTAAATTGGGCAGAGAATTCCACAGGTTCATCACTCTCTTGGAAAAGCAGTTCCTCCTCATCTCTGTCCCAAATATACTCCCCCCCCCCCCACCCCGAACTCTAATAGTGTCACACTAACCACTATGCTACCATGGCTTTGAAACTATTGACTCGCTACTTGCCTAAATATGTGCTTGGACTAACATGAGAATTAGTATTTGCACCTGAATATTAGTCAGGCTTTTTTTTTTTGAAATGATTATTATGCTTTCTTGGTATTTTCTGGAATTATCTTTATACTTCCCAAAAGCAAAAATTGATATTCCTCCTCTTTCTCCCCCCCCAACTCCTTTTATCCCCTCCTCCCCACCCGCTTCTTTCCTTGTTTCAGGCGGATGTTTCCAGTTCTGAAAATAAGTGTATCTGGATTAGATCCAAATGGCATGTATTCATTCCTGCTCGACTTTGTTGCTGCTGACAGTCATCGCTGGAAATACGTGAATGGTGAATGGATCCCAGCTGGTAAACTGGAACCCCTGACACAAAGCTGTGTTTACATCCACCCAGAATCCCCTAACTTCGGAGCACACTGGATGAAAGCACCAATATCTTTCAGTAAAGTCAAGTTGACGAATAAAGCAAACACCACTGGACAGGTAAGGTTTTCTTTTTTCCCTCTCATTTAGTAATCACAAGCAGGGCAATTGTGAAATATCAAGTGTGCATTAATGTAATTATAGCAATCCACTCATCCTGCTCTACTCATATAGGCTATTGTTTGAAAGGAAACCAAATGTAAACAAGAATAAACGGGACTAATTGGCATATTCAGAGTTTAATGGACATCATGTTGTAGTCAGGGGAAAAAAGGGTTTGCTTGATGCAGCCCAGTAAGCATTAAGAGATCTCCCTATGAATACAATTTCATGTAAAAGCATTTGTAATGAATTCAGTCATTTATGTTTTTCTTGGCACAAAATTTTCTAAAATTGACACAAACAAAAGTAAGTGCTTTATGCAAAATTACATAATTGGAGTTGTTTTGTAATTATGAAATTAATTGCGAATCTTTTAGAATGCCTAAAAAAGCCTAATAAAATCACACTAAGGAATATACAAATTTACTTTGGGGGGGGGTGGGTGGTGGTGGTGGTAAGCCTATGGTGTTTTTAGTTCTGGGACAAAGTTGCAAGGCTGCATTTAAAATGATCAACATCCATGATAGTCATTTAATCCTTGATTAGCCTTGTATGACATCTTCAATATTTCAAAATATCACATAGTGCCTTCCCTTTTAAACCCTGTTTCAAAAGGTTCCTTGTAAACAAGTAAATCAATTATGACTCCTGTTAATAAATTGGCATTTCTTGTAATTTATTATGAATGAACTTACAGTAATATAATGGAAGGCCTTTCAGTTTTTCTCCATCAATCAGCAGAAAGCCTTGATCCATTCTTGTGGAGGGGGGGGGTGTGGGGAAGCACATTTTTGTTTACTAAAGAATTATTTAGCTGGTATCAGCTAGCATTCTGCTGGGTAACATCAGCTGTTCTTGTTTAGGTGCAAGTTCTTTTGTTGCATAGAGTTGGAAATTTCCTTGTGTTATTGTTGCAGGTGCTGGATTTCTCTCTGACTACTTAATGAGTGCCTGAACCCACTGAGGTTTAAATCATCAATCTACTGTTGAGGGATTTTGCTTGCTGTATCCTCCTATGTTTTCCCTATAAGAAGTGTCTTGGGTGAACACATTTTCTTCTAATCTTCAGGCTATTATCTAATCAAGGGGTGTGGGGATTATGATATGTTTTGTGATTCCAGAAACTTGTGAAAGAACAACTCTGGAGCCAGGAAACAGGTCTACTTAGTTTTTCTTTAATGAGGTGCTCACATATGACGTTGTGGCATAAAGAAGTATGCCATTCATGTGCTTCTTGCATATAACACGTAAGAAATTGTGTAAACAAAGAATGCTTAATCTAACAAATATTTACAATATTGCTCAAATATGTATTACTGAGATATTAATATACCATACTCCTCACTCTTGTGGGATAATGTCTTTCCTGACAAGAGGGGTCAGTCTGCTTGGCAGGTGAGACTTGTGGCTGTGAAAATAATCTCAGATTCTGTGGCCTCTCCGTGGTGGTTGTAGGAGTTGATTCTGGGACTGCAGGAAGTGGTTCTGACAGCTCTGAATGCCTTTCTCCTGGTTGTGTTGGCGTCCAGAACAGTGTATGGCAAGCTGCTCGATCTGCTGATCTATCCCAGGCCACCAGACAAAGGTTTGAGCTAAGGCTTTCATTTAGACCACACCCAGATGACCGGCATGTAGTTCCTCCAATACTTAGCTGTCAGCTTGGAAGGTGCGACAGCTTTGAATACCCACATAAAGCAAGTTCATCTTGGCACTGGTAGAAATGAGGGAACTAGAATTTATACTGCACATTCCAGACATTCTGTGTTGCCATGTAGATCTGAGACAGTGTGGGGTCTTTTAGGAACATAGAAACATAGAAAATAGGTGCAGGAGTGGGCCATTCGGCCTTTCGAGCCTGCACCGCCATTCAGTATGATCATGGCTGATCATCCAACTCAGAACCCAGTACCTGCCTACTCTCCATACTCTCCATACTCCCTGATCCCTTTAGCCACAAAGGCCATATCTAGCTCCCTCTTAAATATAGAAAATGAACTGGCCTCAACTGTTTCCTGGGGCAGAGAATTCCACAGATTCACCACTCTCTGTGTGAAGAAGTTTTTCCTCATCTCGATCCTAAAAGGCTTCCCCATTATCCTTAAACTGTGACCCCTCGTTCTGGACTTCCCCAACATCGGGAACAATCTTCCTGCACCTGGCCTGTCCAATCCCTTTAGAATTTTATACGTTTCAATAAGATCTCCCCTCAATCTTCTAAATTCCAACGAGTGCAAGCCTAGTCGATCCAGTCTTTCATCATGTGAAAGCCCTGCCATCCCAGGAATCAATCTGGTGAACCTCCTTTGTACTCCCTCTATGGCAAGGATGTCTTTCCTCAGATTAGGGGACCAAAACTGCACACAATACTCCAGGTGTGGTCTCACCAAGGCCTTGTACAACTGCAGTAGTACCTCCCTGCTCCTGTACTTGAATTCTCTTGCTATGAATGCCAGCATACCATTCGCCTTTTTCACCGCCTGCTGTACCTGCACGCCCACTTTCAATGACTGGTGTACAATGACACTCAGGTCTGGTTCCTGGTTCTGGTTCCCTTTGAATCATCTCTGCTGTAATAGGGAGAATACATTAAGAGGAGTCCCCTCTTTGGTAAATTTTTCAGGTATTTCCTTTTCCAAGGGTAAATGGGACAATTCATCAGCATTTCTATGATTAGTTGTCTTCATGAATTCCATCTTGTAATTGTTTCCTCCAAGAAACAGAGCCCATCTCTGCACTTGTGCTACTGCTATTAGTGGACCACCCTTCTGTGGGTTGAAAATGGACTCTAGTGGTTGATGATCAGTAATGAGGGTAAACTTTCTCCGATGCAGGTACTGGTTGAAACACTTTACACCTCAAACCAGGCTCCAGGCCTCTGTCAATCTGCACATAATTTTTCTCTGAAGTGGTTAGGAAACGTGATGCAAGGGCTATGGGGCACTCACCTCCATCACTCATCACATGTGACATAGCTGCCCCTATACCATAAGGCGAGCTTCCCAGACAAGCTTCAATGTACAATGTGGATCATAATGTGTGAGTACAGTGTCTGATGTTACCATTTCCTTTGCCTTTTGGAAAGCCACCCCACACTGCGTTGTCATGTGGCATTTCTTCCCAATCTGTAGTAACGCGCTCAAGAGGAAGAATATAGTAGCCAGGTTTGACGGAACTTGTCATAGTAATTGACAATCCTAAAATGGACCACAATCGTGACGTGTCCTTTTGCCTCGGGGTAGCCACCACTGCTTGAATTTTCTCAGCACACTTGTGTAATCCTTGTACATCAATGCTGTGACCACAGTAAGTGATACTTGGTTTAAAGAATTCACACTTGTTGCATTGTGCTTGAGCCCATAATCTTCTAATCTTTTTAACTCTGTGTTAAGATTTTGGAGCTGTTCCTTGTCATCCTCACTGATAACCATGATCTTATCCAGGTAACACTGAACGCCTGGGCAGCCTTGCAGCTCCTGGTCCATAGCTTTTTGCCAGCCTGCAAGTACAGATGCTGCTCCAAAAATAAGCCGATTATAGTGATAATTATAGATATAAATGAGTGAGAAATCTTTGGAGTTTTCTTCCATCTCTATCTGTAGGTGGGCCTCAGCTAAGTCCACTTTGCTGAAGCGGTTTCCTCCAGAAAGGTTTGCAAAGATGACCTTTATCCTGGGCAGACAGTATTGACCTACTTTC
This sequence comes from Mobula hypostoma, assembly GCF_963921235.1. Taxonomy (NCBI): domain Eukaryota; kingdom Metazoa; phylum Chordata; class Chondrichthyes; order Myliobatiformes; family Myliobatidae; genus Mobula; species Mobula hypostoma. The sequence goes on along the minus strand of NC_086102.1, from coordinate 32,373,063 downwards.
AGTACTGGGTTATAGTTACCTTAAAATCACCAAGATCCTGACAGCCCCATTCATCTTGGCTACTCGGACCACTGGTATTTTCCATGGGCTCCACTCAACCTTGGAACGAATTCCTTCAGTCTCCATGTGAGCTAGCTCACTGGCTACTTTATCACAGATGGTATACAGAACCAGACAGCTTTGTAAACTAGGGTGTTGCTTTCTCATTTAGCACTATTTTATCCTTTTTGTGTTTGAGTCCTTAAACTGCTGTGGCATCATCCAATATCTTTATTAATTCACTTTCAGTCGACTCTATTGCAGGGGACGTGGCATGCAAATGCTGGATGGATCTCCAATCAAGTTCTGGTTGTCTCAGCCACTCTCAACCCCACAATGCTGGCCCTCCTCCTTTTACCACCTACAAGCCCAATGTGGCTAGTTGTTTGTTGTATTTCGCTGTTACTCTTTGTATTTGTCCTACTTTGTTGTATTTTCTGGAAGTTTCACCTTTAAATCTTCTTTGGTCTGGCGTATGTGAGCCTGCGTCACAGCTGCTGCACAATTTGTTTGGCCAGGCAGTTTTCTGTTAAGGCGTTGCAATTTTGTTCACACGTTAATTTCTGACTGCAATTAAATTGTGTCTCTGGCTGCTGTTTCTATTGATACAGCAATTTCAGCTGCTCTTTTAAATGGAGTTGTACTTCAGTCGGGACCTGTTTTTAAATGCTTTCCTGTAAGATTCCAAAAAAAACTAACAATTTCTCAGTGCATCATTAAGCTCATCATTGAACTGACATTGTTTGGACTATTTTTTCAGTTCGGCCAATGAATGGACTCCCCTTCCTTTTGGTTCTATTTATGAAACCTAAAGTATTCTGTGGTCTACATTGGTTTTGGTTCTAAATGTTCCTGCATTATGCTCATGATATAAGCAAAGCTCATTTCAGCTGGCGTGGTTGGAGCAATCAAACTTCTAAGTGTGTTTTCCCACCTATTGCACTCAGTCACACTGGCACTTGCTTTTCATTGGCAATTTAATTTGCTTCAAACTATTGCTCAATTCATTCGGTATACATCATCTGTTGTGCAATCAAATGCATCTATCTTTTTGAGCCAGCCATTTCTGCTCTTTTTAAAATAAAATTTGAATATTATCACTTGCTACTCATTTATGAACAGATTTCATTTTATCTCTGCCTTTATAAAAAAAACACTTGATCATCTCTGTCTCCTTCCAAAGAAATGTGCTGCGCTTCTAAAAACTCTAACATCTCTCTTCTTGTGAAGAAAAACATGTTGCATTTGAACAGGAGGTAGTTAACTCAGTTTGTTTTAGACTTGTTCATCACCACTATTGATTTGCAGCTCCAGAAATTTTATGAAAGGGAAACATGGTTGTCAGGAAATGGATCTATTTTCTCTTCAGTGGGGCCTTACATATGATGTGGTGGTATACTGACCTATGCCATTCATGCAATTTTTACATATAACTCGTAATGAATTGTGTAAACAAATAATACTTAATCAAACATTATATTTACAATATTACTCAAATGTTATGGAAATGTTAAATACACTACAGAATTAGGAAGAGGTTTTGTGGTTATAAGACAGTGTGTTGTTGTGAGAAGAGGGAATCAGATCCATAATTCACAAGCACTTAAAATTGTGAAGAATTTTGGTACGTTTTGGGGGTGTAAATGCAAGCCTGCCTATTGATATTTGAAATGTGCATCACTGTTGCAGAAAACAGCCAGGATCTTTTGTTTTTGTGAGTGTGCTTGATTGATGGCCCTTGGGATATTAGCATCTTTGATACTGGGGTTACTGAGTGAGGAATCTGGTAACAAGACTGCTGAAAATCTGTTGCTTGGTTTCTTAATTATAACCAAATACAAGAAGTACAGCAATTGCACTTAAAGGCCCATCGTGGTGAGTACAAGTGGCAAAGAGATTTTATTGGTTTAGAAATTTGTCATTTTTGGTGGTCATTTTAAAAAAATAAGCACACGTCACTTGATATTGGTCCTGATAACATACTTATTCCTCATTCATAGCAAAAATGAGGGGCAGCTTTTACTTTGTATACATGAATTGGGAAGTTTGTATCATCAGCCAGTGCAGCTAGATCATTCCAGTTGTGATTTTACTTCATTGATAAACTCCATCCATGTGGTTTGCACTTAATTTTTATGTCGTTTTCATTATTTTTCAGGTGATTTTAAATTCTCTGCATAAGTACAAGCCCCAAGTTCATATAGTGCGTGTTGGAGGCCCTCACAGAATGATTTCTAATCACACTTTCCCTGAAACTCAGTTCATTGCTGTGACTGCATACCAGAATGAAGAGGTCAGTACAGTTATTGTTGCAATGCCAACTTGTATTGAACTTCTCTCAATTACTTTAATAAATTGTATTTAAACAATTTTTATCAAATGTTTTTAAATGTTTCCTTGCTTAAAATGGGTATTGTTTCACTTGCTGCCTGTTAGCGTTTAGGGCAGCATTGAAGGTCTTCCATCTCTGGTGGTGTTCAGGGCTTCATTCACATCAGTAGCTTCCTCTGTCAGTCATGCAAGTCCCAGCTGGAGACTCAGGAATACAGCTGCACTCAGATGTAGAAGGATTCTTCGTTGCTGTTTTACCAGTCAGGGTCGTTGGTCCTGAGCTGAACCCCCGAACCTGGAGGACTAGTGGATCATTCTTAGTCTGTCCTCTACCCTTTGACCTGTTTGGCATGGGTGACCCTACCAAAAGCCAAAGCATGAAACCCTGAATCCAGCCAGCATAGCTCTCCCGGTCTTTGAGGCATGCAAGCCTCCAAACCTAATGACAAGGCTGTGGTCCTCTTGGAGGGATATCTTTTAAACAATAACTGTAAAAGCTAGATAAATAGTGCAATTGTTTTCCCTTGAGTCAGGAATTCCAGGTTATAAAACTCATTTAAAAATCAATGTGGATTTGATGGTACAGGTCGACCTTCGCTAATCCGACTACCTGTAATCCGGTTCCTTCAATAATCCAGCACTGATTATGCTTAATGTGAACCTTCTGTCATTTGGCATTTTCACTAATCCGGCACTCCTCAGGTCCCAGTGGTGCCGGATTAGAGAAGGCCGACTTGTATTGGGGCAGGTTAGTGCTAAAATGCCACTGCTTGGTGAAATACAAATTCTAAAAGAAATAGAGTAGAGTCAAACTCTAAACTTCTAAACTGTATGGAGTGTTGGCACCTGGCTCACCAGGTGATGTATCTGGCATTCACAAGGGTGGTATGGTTAGCATAATGCTATTACACTGCCAGTGATCCCGGTTCAATTCCCACCACCGCCCGTAAGAAGTTTGTACGCTCTCCCTGTGACTGCGTGGGTTTCCTCTGAGTGCTCTGGTTTCCTCCCACATGCCTATGGATGAGCAGGTTAATTGGTCACGGGTGTAATTGGGCAGCACAGGCTTGTGGGGCTGGAAGGGCCTGTTGTCGTGGTGTCTCTAAACCAAACAGTCCACTCATGACGGCCTTGGTGCCTGGCTCCTTTAATCTTGCCATTAAATTTAAAAGGGCCTTGTACAACATGCTCCCTTTAAATTGACTGGGGTCGCTGGAAAAATTCATTGTCTTATTGTGAAACATTGACGGAGAAAGTGAGTTGTGCATGTTTCAGCATCAATAAGATATCAGATAGTCTGCAACATTCTGCTAACCCAGCACCCATCTAGCTATGATCTGCGCAAAGTTATCAAGGCTGTGAAACAACGATACAGGGACAAGATTGAGTCAAGATTCACAACCAATAGCACACATGACTTGTGCCGAAGGTTGCATACCATCGCAGACTTCAAAGCAAAACGTTGTGCTGCCGCCAACATCGCGGCCTCTCTCCCCGATGACCTCGATCAGTTCGATGTTGCTAAATCTGAGCCTCCGAGGAAAGCCACCGCTGTAATCTGCAACCTGGTCATCTCTGAGGCCCACAGATGTTTCCAGCAAGTGGACAGTCGCAAGGCTGCAGGACCGGACGGCATCCCAGAGCGAGTACTCAGAATGTGCTTAGCACAACCAGCAGGTTTTTACTGACATTTTTAATCTCTCCCTCTCCCAGTGTAGAGTGCCTCCTGCTTCTTATCCACCATTGTCCTTGTACCAAAAAAGACCATGGTAACATGTCTGAACGACTGGCCTCCTGTCGCACTCACCTCAATAATAAGCAAATGCTTTGAGATGCTGGTCAAGGATTACATCTGCAGCTTGCTACCACCCAAACTGGACCCTGTACAGTTTGCCTACCAACACAACCGATCGACAGATGACGCAATAGCCACAGCTCTACATACCGTCCTTGCACATCTGGAGAAGAGGGATGCTTATGTGAGAATGCTGTTCTTGGACTACAGTTCAGCATTCAACACCATAGTTCCATCCAGGCTCGACAAGAAGCCCAGAGACCTTGGCCTTGACCCTGCCTTGTGCAGCTGGATCCTACACTTCCTGTCAGATCGCAAGTGGTGGTAAGAATGGGTTCCCTCACCTCCCCCCCCAATGACTCTCAATACAGGAGCCCCTCAGGGCTGTGTACTAACTCCCCTCCTTTACACCCTGTACACCCATGACTGTATCGCCACCCACAGCTCCAATCTGCTAATTAAATTTACCGACGGCACTACATTGATAGACCTTGTCTCAAACAATAACGAGGTGGCCTACAGGGAAGAAGTCATCTCTCTGACACAGTGGTGTCAAGAAATAATCTCTCCCTCTTTGTAACAAAAACAAAGGAGCTGGTTGTGGGTTACAGGAGGACTGGAGACCGGCTATCCCCTGTTGACATCAATGGATCTGGGGTTGAGAGGGTGAACAGCTTTAAGTTCCTCGGCATAAACATCACTGAGATTCTCACGTGGTCTGTACAACAGTGCCTTTTTCATCTCAGACGGTTGGGGAAGTTTGGTATGGGGGCCCCCAAATCCTAGGAACTTTCTACAGGGACACACTTGAGAGCATCCTGACTGGCTGCATCAGTATGGTGCAGTATGGTTCCTAGTATGGGAACTGTACTTCCCTCAATCGCAGAGGGTGGTGTGGACAGCCCAGCACATCTGTAGTGGTGAACTTCCCATGATTCAGGACATTTGCAAGGACAGGTGTGAAGCAAAAAAAAAAAAAGAGCCCATGGGATCATTGGGAACCCGCGTCACCCCAACTGCAATCTATTCCGCAGCATAAAAGCCAGGACCAACATGCTCTGGGACAGATTCTTCCACCAGGCCATCAGACTCGCACTGATTTGAGTGTACTCTGAAACATTGACTGTTCTACTTATTATAAATTACTATGATTGCACATTTAGACGGAGATGTAATGTAAAGATTTTTACTCCTTGTGTATGCGAAGGATGTAAGAAATAAAGTCAATTCAATTCCAGGACCTGAGCTTGGTGGATTAAAGGAGTTTAAATATATTATTGCAGCTGTTTCTTCCTGCAGGTGGTACTTACATTGTCTTCCTTCTGAATTATGCTGCTTTTCCAGTTGGCCAATAAGCAAGCCATTTTTTATTCCTGATTGGCTTACTGGTAGTCTGCCAGAACTTAAAAATGCTATGAGTGCAAGATTCTTCTCTCCATCGATATAGAACTGTACAACACATGAACAGACCCATGCTGTTGTGCGAAACTAATGAACTAATTACACCAAATTAAACTAGACCCTTTTGTCTGTGCATGGTCCGTATCCATCCATTCTCTGCATTTTCATGTGCCTATCTGAGCACTAGCTTGGGCAGAAAAATGGCCTAGGGATGGTGGAATTGTCACTTCCGCCCTGGTGGTGTATTAGTAACTACCGTTAGAGTTCCCTTTACTGGCTTGGCATGGACATAGTATATAATTTTTCAATGTGTCTCACTTTTTCAAAATTGAGTTGCAACTTCACAACGTTACCTGCTAGAAGTGGGAAATGTAAAACCGCCACAACTTTCAAAAGGGATTCAAAGCACATTTATTATCAAAAATGTATAAATTTTACACCTTGGAATTTGTCTGCTTACAGGCAGCTGCAAATTCGCTGTTTCAACAGCCTTGTAGGGAAAATGGCCTGCTTCTTGGGTTAGTTTTGACATTTAGTTGGATTTTGCTGTCTAGATAATTATCTAATTGCATTACAGTATCTATTGTGCATAATTATTTTTAAGGTTACAGCACTGAAGATTAAGAATAATCCCTTCGCCAAAGCATTCCTAGATTCTAAAGAAAGGTAAGGCAATGGCTTGCAACAGAACGGCAAGTTACTCTGCTGATTGATTTAAGTTGCTTCTTCATTACTGTAGTTATGAAATTAGTTGCATTTTTTTTTTGCACTTGGCATGCTAGTCAAAGTGACCAGAAGCAGTGATTTTAAACCCTTCAAGTGTAGCTACTGAGGGCCTGAATTAAAGAAATTTAAAAAAAAATGTAAATCTAAGTATAGGTAAAGAAGACATCCATTAGCAGCTCGGGAAATGCCAATGTAGGTATGGGCATTTTTGCATACATTTCTATTTTATTTTATTGCATGGCATATTCTACAATTCATTACATGCAGTTGTATAATGTGTTTGGTAACCTTATGCAGTTGTGTAATGTGTCTGATAATTCATCTTTCTCCCCTTTAACTGTAAACCAGTGTATCCGATTCCTCCTGTTCTCATACTGACGATCATTTTGCTGTCTTGGTTTACATTGCTTTTTGTCTCCCCGATGAATTGTTTTGTCATTGTCACGTGCACTAAGGTACAGTGAAAAGCTTGCCTTGTATGCTGTTCTTGCAGATCAAATCATTACACAGTGCATTGAGGTAGTACAAGGTAAAACAACAACAGAATGCAGAATAAAGTGTAACAGCTACAGAGAAAGTGCCATACACGTAGACAATGTGTCAGATCATTGCATAATTTAGTTAATTTTACTAAGTTTTGCAAGAGTCCTAGGTCATGACTGATTTTACTTTGCCCTGATGGGTTCAGGCCAGACTCATGTACCAATATGCAGTGAAAAGCTTGTCTTGCATGCTGATTATGCAGATCAAATTATTATACAATATATTAAGATTGAACTAGGTAAAACAATAACAATGCAGAACAAATGTGAAAGCTATAGAGAAAATGCAGTGTAGTTTTACATACCATTTGCACTTGTTTTGCGTTAATGAGATTGACCCTTGAACTTGCAATGAGATGCACTGAGTTCAAGGGTCCATCTTATCTTCCAAGAGGTCCATTCAAGTGTCTGATGATAGAGGGATGGAAGCTTTCCTTGAGTCTGGTGGTACGTGCTTTCAGACTTTTGTTCTTTCTGCACAGTGGGAGAGGGGAGAAGAGAGAATGTGTGGGGTGAGTGGGGTCTTTGATTATGCTGGTTGCTTTACTGAGGTAATGAGTAGGCAGAGTCAATGGAGTCAATGCATTAAACCCACAAGGATGTTGAGTGTAATGTGATGTTGGCCCTGCTGAATGGTTTTTCTCAGGAGCACGAGCCCAGGAAGAAAAATTACCCGTGGACGGTAGAACTGGTAATTTCATCCTTTAGCTTCCTCTAGAGCAGGGGCTCGCAACCTTTCTTTTTGTGCCAGGGACCAATAACACTAAGCAAAGGGTCTGCGGACCCCACCTTGGGAACCTCTGCTTTAGAGAGACCCCCTTACTGGCTTGGCTTGGAGATAGTACACATTTGCAAAGTGCTTCAGTTTTGTTGTAAATAATCAAGAACCTCACAATCTCTTGTGCCAGAAGTCGAGAGTAATACCCATCTTACAGCTTTTCTGTAAATATAATTGCACCTCGGATCAAAATTCTTCAGGATAATCAGAGGCAACTTGAGGTCCAGCAACCTGAGAAATATACTGTACTGCAAATTAAATAATTAAGCCATCTAAGAATAAGTAAAAGGGAACACCTTCACGCACATTTGGGAAACTTTTAGTTAAGAAGAATTATTAATACAGCATGTGCCGCTCGCTGCCTTTCACATAGACCCAATAAATGGTATTTAAATTTAGAAAAAAACAACTTTATAATTTAGTTGCTCAATTCCCTCATTTAGCATGATGTTATCTTTACTTGTGCTCTTACAGAGTCAGTTATAAGGAGAGTTCAGATGACATTCCTGGAAATCATCACTTGAGTTACTCTCACAGTAAGTCATAACTTTGTATAGAATGAAAGGTTCTTGGTTCTGGAGGATGAATAATGGGAAGACCTGAGATCAGTCTGCAAGCATGTATCCTGTTTGTTGAAGAAAAAAAAGCTAGCTAGACTTTTGTGCAAGTGGACCTCACTAGTATTTGAAGTGCATATTATTCCAATATACATTTTTTTTACTGAGAAAATTATCCGGTTTTATCCTGGGAGAACATTATCCCAATTATTTACAATAATCACTGATTAAAGAATTAACTTCACTTTCAACATTTTTCTCCTTCGGTTGAATATTTTCTTCTTTTTCCCCGTAGATGCTGTGTGAAGGTTTTTAATGACAAGTTTTAATTGCCATTATAGTTAAAACTGAAACCACATCAAGAAGTTTAATGTGGACTGTGGTAACTATTTCCTTGAAAAAGGCACACTCGACAACTTCATGCCCAAAGAAACAACTTTATCTTGAACGTCAAAACCGATAGGTATATACAGAGGCTTTTACAACCCGTACGGCATGGCAGGAACACTATATACAAAGCACACCGGAAGTAAAAAAAAACGAACGGAAGTAAAACCACACCCCCCTGCCAGAATCCTAATTAGTATTAACTTACCTTTAATAATGCTCACATTACAACACTTCTCCCCCTTTAAAATCCAACATTCCCCAAATGTAAAAACTAGGAAATAAAAACAGTGGTGTTATTAACTTGCGTACCCCTGAAAACTTATACTAGTATCTCAGCAACAGTTTAGCAATACAAAACATCTGGGAAACACAACAGATTCAACATTCAATCTAACAACAACAACAAAAAAACTGTCCCGTCAAAGATTCAGTCTGTCAGGAGGTTTATGAGTGCGCTGTGATCTGCGCACTACCCCCGGTGACCCAGCAGGCACCACTGGTGATGGAGTTTTGGGTGGATCTGGTTTTGGGGGCATGAGAGGGGTCCGTGTGTCTACATGAGAATGTCCATCCTCTTCAGGGGACCCCGACCCCTCTGCCAGCGTCTCTCCCATTGGCAAAGTCACTGGTGGACATGCTTCCACAGTAGTCTGTTTCACTTTTGCCTTCATGTCCGGACGCAGCAGGTCCAATCTTGACTTGGGCCTATGCCCCATCAGCATCTCTGCTGGAGTGTGGGCGGTCGTAGTCTGTGGCGTGAGGCGGTATTTAAACAGGAAACATGAAAGCCGAATGCTAAGAGAGTCCCCTGTCATCCACTTCAGGCCTTCCTTCACTGTCTGAACAGCCCGCTCAGCCAAACCATTGGAGGCTGGGTGGAAAGGGGCTGTCCTAATGTGATGAATGCCACTCTGCTGCATGAACTCACTGAACGGTTCACTGGTGAACGTCAGGCCATTATCAGTGACCAGAGTGTCAGGCAACCTGTGGACTGCAAACACTTGCCTGAGTTTGTCTATGGTTGAGGGGGCTGTGATGTTGCTCATGATGTGAGCTTCGATCTATTTAGAACGTGCATCTACCATTACAAGAAACATCTGCTCCATAAAAGGGCCAGCAAAGTCCAAATGTAGCCTGGACCAGAGGTGGTCTGGCCACTCCCATGGGTGCAAAGGAGCTGGTGGTGGCATATTCTGATTAGTCTGACATTGCGTGCATGATTTTACCTTGTTCTCCAGATCCTGATGCATTCTTGGCCACCAGACGTAGGATCTTGCGAGGCTTTTCATTCGAGACACTCCTGGGTGAGCCTCATGAATTTCCTCCACAATCTGTGAACAGCCAGGGGGAGGCACAATGACCCTCGCCCTCCAGAAAATGCAGCCAATCCTGCAGACTGATTTCTGTCTTGTGTTTGGCATAAGGCCTCAGTTCCTCTCTTTCCACGACTCTGGGCCAACCTTGTAAAAGAAAAGTCTTGACTTGGGACAGGACTGGGTCCTTCTCTGTCCACTGCTTGATCTGGGTCACCTTTACAGGTGTCTCTGACAGCCTCTCCAATGAAAACACAGTCTCTGGAGGCACATGTATAGTAACAGGTGTCTCAGGTAAAGGTAGTCAACTCAGTGCATTGGCGTTTGCATTGTTCCCACCTGCTCTGTACACTATAGTGTACCGGTAGGCTGACAATGCAAGAGCCCAACGCTGTATCCTGGCTGAGGCTAGCGGTGGGATGCATCTAGTCTCACTGAACAGGCTCATCAGTGGTTTATGGTCCGTATAAATTGTAAATACACATCCATAAAGGTACTGATGAAAGCGTTTGACCGCAAAAACAATGGCCAGACCTTCTTTGTTGAGCTGTGAATATCCCTTCTCAGCAGCTATTAGGGTACGTGAAGCAAAACCAATAGGCTTCTCTGAGTGGTCCTCCATTACATTGGAGAGAACTGCCCCAACTCCATAGGGCGAGGCATCACATGCAAGGGTGATCTCCTTGTCTGGGTCATAGTGAACAAGCAGCTTCACTGAGTGGAGAAGTTCTTTCACTTCCTTGAAGGCTTTCTCCTGCTCTTCACCCCATTGCCACTTAGTGTCATTGTGAAGCAGCTTATACAGTGGTGTCAAAACCCTTGAGAGGTCAGGAAGAAACTTACCATAATAATTCACCATGCCCAAAAATGATCTGAGTTCCGTGACAGTCTTAGGGCTTGGGGCCTCCTTAATAGCTCTCACTTTGTCCTCCACACGGCAAAGCCCCTCAGCTGTGATCTTGTGTACCAGGTAAGTCACACTTGATGCCAGGAACACACATTTTCCGCGTTTCAACCGCAGCCCTGCGTCTGACGGCCTCTTAGGCACCCGTTCTAAATTAGCCTGATTCTCCACCTCTGTAGCCCCTGTGATCAAAATATCATTAAGGTACACTGCTATGTGTGGAATCCCCTGCAGCAAAGGGGATTCCTTTGGAAAATGGCAGGGCTGGATGCCACTCCAAACACCAAGCAATTGTACTTGAATAATCCCTTGTGCGTATTAATTGTGATGTACTCCTTGGAATCCTCGTCGAGCAGCAGCTGTTGGTAGGCATGGCTCATGTCCGGCTTTGTGAACAGCTTACCCCCTGACAGGGTCGCAGACAGGTCATCCACCTGTAGCAATGGGTACTCCTCCAGCCTAGAGACCTGATTCACCGTAAGGTTATAATCCCCACATATCCTCACTGTTTTGTCTGCCTTTGAAACTGGAACAATGGGAGCCGCCCACCTTGAAAACTGGACGGGCTCAATAAAGCCCAGCCCCTGTAAACGTTCCAGCTCCTCCTCGACTTTGCCTTTCATGACATAGGGCACCGACCTGGGCTTAAAAAAACGTGGTGTAGCCTCAGGATCGACATGGAGTTTCACTATCACACCCTTCAGTGTTCCCAGCTCGTCCCTGAAAACGTCACTGTACCACTGCAGAACGTCCTCCGTCGTGTGTGCATACTTAATTTCATGCTAGTTTAGCCAGATTTTGCGTAGCCAATCGCGACCCAAAAGACTGGGCCCCCTGCCGTTAGCTATCACTAGCCTGGCTTCAGCCTTCTGACCCCCAGCTGAAATATCCACATATAACACCCCTAAATGAGGTATGGGCTGCCCCGTATAGGTCCTGAGTTTGAGCTTTGACAGCCTAATGGGAGGCAGGCTGGACCCCCGTGTCCTTCTGTAGGTCTCCTCACTAATGACCGATGCAGTAGCCCCTGAATCAATCTCAAACTTAATGTCCTTTCCCCGACAGTGATTGTGGCATAACATGGTTCAGGCGGTTCCTCATCTGTTTCCACGCCAAACATATAGGCACACGCTGCCTCTTCATCTGCTTCTTCTAGATGGTGTGTGGCTGCCTGAGCCTGTAGAGCCCCGCCCAGGATTAATCTTACCCTTTGAACTTCTGCACTTTTTAGCTAAATGTCCCTTTTTGCTACAAGCATGGCAGACAGTGTCTTTGAATTTGCAATCATTTGCATAGCACGTCTCTCCACACTGGAAACATTCCACCCGCTTTGCCTGTTTACCAGTCTCCCTCCTGACTTGGTGCACTGCCACCGACTGCGATCACCATGTCCTTTCCGGATATCCTTGACATTATTAGCAGCCATCCCCATGCCTTGGGCAATCTCTAAGGCTTTCTTGAAAGTCAACGGTGGGGTTTCCCCTAACAGGCAGTGTTGTATGCCATCATTATCAATGCCACATACCAATCTGTCCCAGAGCATGTCTTCTGACACCGCTCCGAAATCTCAATGCTCCGACAGCTGCCAAAGCTCGGCCACAGACTGACCTGGCTTCCTGAAACGGCTGTGAAACTTACACCGTTGGACTATCACAGAAGGTTTTAGATTGTAGTGGTTCCCCACGAGCTTTTCCAGTTCGTCATATGGAATGGCCCCCAGTTTCCGTGGTGTGGCTGAATTCCTTATTAGTTTGTAAGTCTTTGCCCCACACACACTCAGGAGAATAGAGCGCTTCTTAGCCTCCTCCTCAGTAATTCCATTAGCACAGAAGAAGTGTCCCAACCTTTCCTCATACTCCGGCCAGTCCTCCATTACTTCCACAAATTCACCGATAGTCCCAAACATAGCCATCTGAACATGAGGCCCCTTATCGATGCTGCTGCTCCTGTTTGAAACGTGCCGACACGTCCACAAAACCAGTTCACCTCGTCGCCAAAAATATGTGGTAACTTCTACCTTGAAAAAGGCACACTCAACAACTTCATACCCAAAGAAACAACTTTATCTCGAACGTCAAAACAACTATGTATATACAGAGGCTTTCACAGCCCGTACGGCATGGCACCGGAAGTAAAAAGAACTGAAGTAAAGCCCCCCATTGTCCTAATTAGCATTAACTTATTTTTAATAATGCTGACATTACAACATGGACAATAAAGCATGGCAATCAACCAGAGGTGAATTGAAAGTAACTGCTCCTGGAATAGAGGGGGCATTTGACTATGGCCTCAAGGAGCCCTGTCAAAATTGGAGTCAATGGGAATTGATGGAAGAAGGAACTCTCTGCTGGTTGGAATCAAACCTAGCACAAAGGCTGTGGTAGCTGGAGGTTAATCATCTCAACCAGAGGGCATCTCTGCAGGGTGTCCTGGTGTCAACCATCAACTACTTCATCAATGACCTTTCATCAGTTGTAAGAAGGAGGGATATTTGCTGACGATTGAACTACATTCACCATATTAATATTGTAAAGTATTAACTTGAGCTTTAAATTTCAAAGATGCATAAATAATATTGTAGGATTTTTGAAGGTGTAGAAGTGTGCCGTGTGTTAAGAATCACAGAATTCTGGAAACAAGGGTGTGATGACAGATGAGGAAAAGGTACCAGCAGGCTGTTCAAACATCTGCTGAACCTCCTTCTGGTTTGTAATGGCTGAATGGTTACCCACAGGCCATTTCTCCCTGCATTCAGTTTAAGGTTCTAATGTAGTTAAGAGTTTAAAGGATTTGTACAGTGACTCTATATGATTTGATTAGTTCTGCTTATTGCTCAGAATACAAAAAGAGTCAAACTGGAAAATGCTTGGCACGTAGAAGTTTGGCAGCATTTGTGGGTAGAGGATGAGAATTAATGTCTCAGCTTGATGAACCTTCATCAGAATGAGACACTTGTCAACTGGAACTTAGTGACAGGGGACTTGATTGAAATGTAGCATCCTGAGTGATGTTGATAGTGTGGATGTGGAGAGTGATTTTCTTTCTTTCCCCCAGTAAATTAACTTGGAATGGGGTTGCCATTTAAAACTAAGGGTGGCCCATTTAAGACAAATGGGACTTTTTTTTTCTCTCAAAGGCAGATGAATCCTTCAAACTCTTTTCCTTGATAACTGGTGGAAACTGAGTCTTTGAATATTTTTAAGGTAGAGGCAGGTTTATGATTTAAAAATACTGGTTAAAAGAATGCCAGAGGTAGGTGGGAATGTAGAGATGTGGTTACATTCTGATTGACTATGATCTTCTAAATAGCAGCACAGGCTTAATTGACTAGAACTGGCTACTGCCGCTCTTTTTTTCTATTCCTTGTTCTTCAGATTTGTACTTGTGTGTGATTTAATTAGATAAAATAACTTGTATCTCAAAGTCGTCAACGTTAATTTTTAAGGTAACATTTTTAAGCCATTATTACTTTGTGCTTGTATTTCTAATTCAGCATCTTGCCACTAATATTGGCAACCTCTGAGATATTAGAAAATGTGAATCATTTATTAAATCCCCTAAATGAAGTTTGTTTTCATAACTTTCATATTCTGAAACTACCAAATTTTAATCTTGACATATGATCTGTAATATTTGATTTGCTGGCTATTAAGAAAATGTCAATGCTGATTGATTGGAGTATATAAATGTTATGGCTAATGTATAAGGGAGCATCTTTTAAGGTGATTGGAATAGAGAATCGGGAGTGGGGGATGTCAGAGGTAAGGATCTCAGTGTGGTAGATGTACGCAGTCCTACCAGGGTTAGTAGTAGAGGCAAATAGGTTAAGGGCATTTAAGAAAGGCACATGGATGATGGACAAATGAAGGGCAATGTAGGAGGGAAGAGTTAGATTGACCTTGGAGTAGGTTAAATGTTTGGCAGAGCACTGTCAACCAAAAGGTCTGTGTTGTCATGTTCTATACATGGCCCAGATATTTGAAATTCTCTTGTCGGTGAGGCGTTTCACACAATAAGTCAATAAATTCTGGTAGTTATTTTCCATAATTTTGAATTATTACTGATTTTATTCTCTCCAGTAAGCAGCTGGTTGATACCTAATGGTGAGACTATTTGTATCCCAGCAAATCCAAGTTATCAGTACCATTCTGCCTTACCACTTCCAAGTGGTGCCCACACACTCCACAACAGTGAACGGTACAGCTCGCGTTGCAGCCACCTTGCCACTCCATATCCAACGTCATATGTACATAGAAATTACTCAGCAGGTAAGCTCTGATTTGTTAAGGTTCCGATTTAGATATTAAGTATATACAGTAAATCAGAATATTTCAAAATGAGTTTTGTATTTCAAGATATATTGGTAATAAAACAAAACGTCCATGACTGATTTAAACATGTTAAAACTTTAACTCCAATCTTTAAATACAGGTCCATAATCCATTGAAAATGGTGTCACAGGTAGATAGAGTCATAAAGAAAGCGTTTGGCACATTGGCCTTCATAAATCAAAGTATTAAGTACTGGAGATGGGATGTTGTGTTGAAGTTGTATAAGAAATCGGTGAGGCCTAATTTGGAGTATTGTGTCTAGTTTTGGTCACCTACCTAAAGGAAATGTATAAATAAGATTGGAAAAAATACAGAAAACTTACAAGGATGTTGTGGAGGACCTGAGCTATAAGGAAAGATTGAATAGGTTTGGACTTTGGAATGTAGAAGATTGAGAGGAGATTTGATGGAAGTTTACAAAATTGAGGGTTATAGATAGAGTAAATGCAAGCAGGCTTTTTCCACTGAGGTTGGGCAGGATTATAACCAGAAGTCATGGGTTAAGAGCGAAAGGTGAAAAGTTTAAGGGGAACATGAGGGGAAATTTCTTCACTCAGGGTTGTGAGTGTGGAATGAGTTGCCAGTGCAAGTGATGCATGAGAGCTCAATTTCAACATTTAAGAGAAGGTTAGATAAATGCAGGGATGGTAGGGGTCTCGAGGGCTCTGGTCCTGGTGCAGGTTGATGGGAGTTGGCAGCTTAAATGGTTCAGCATGGACTTGAAGGGCCAAAGGACCTGTTTCTGAGCTGAATTTTTCTATGACTGTATTCTGATTTTTCACTCCACACATCTCCCACTGCTGAGTATTTCCCTTTTTTATAACATACTGGGAGGACTCTTGCTACATGTGAGGTGAAAAGCTAGTGAGGAGTTCCTAGTTATGGAAAGTGACAATCTCCTGTACTATAGGAAGGATGTGAGTTGGTGCAGAAGAGATTCACAAGCATATTGCTAGAATTGGAGGGATGGAATTAGAGAGGGTGGATAGGCAGCAGGACTGTTTTCCCTGCAGTCAAGAGGGCTTGACAGAGACATCAGAGAGGTTTATAAAATCATGGGGGACATTGATAAGATGAATGGTTAGTCTTTTACCCCAGATGAGGGAGTCTAAAACTAGAGGCAGAGATTTAAGGTGTGAAGGGTAAGATTTGAAGGGGATCTGAGGGACAGATTTTTCCAGAGGGTGGTGAATGGACTACACCATCAGAGGAAGTGGTAGAACTGAGTACAAGTGTACTTTAAAACCCATTTAGACAAGTACATCAAAAGGAAAGGTTTAGAGGGATATGGGCCAAATGCAGGCAAAATAGGACCAGCGCAGCTAGTAAAGTTGCTCAGTATTGTCAAGTAAGGCCAAAGGGCTTGTTTGCATGCTCTATAACTTTATAACTAATGTGTTGATGTAAACCCTAGGGATGATCTATGTGAATAGAAAATGACTTTAATTGTAGACAAAACGTATACTGGAGAAATCTAAATGATTTTTATCATCGTTAGATGACCAGCTTTAATTCTATTTCATAGGTATGTTCTAGAGGATGGAGGCTTGAAAAAGATTCCAGCTTTAACTGAAAGGAATAGGATTTTCTTTTTTCCAAAGTTTAGCATGGAATTTTTCCTCTGAGAATGATTAAGCTAGGTAGTAAGGATTTGTGTTTTTCTTATTTCTTTATAATGCTAAAGTTCTGGTTACTGAACATTATTTTATTTTTAACAAGTGCCCTTTGCAGAAAACACTAACAACTTTCAGGCTTTACCGGGACATGACAATTGGTCAACCTTACCGCCACCTCCACATGCCAACATGTTACCACTGACTCATGCACCTGGAACTGGATCCAATTCCAGGTGAGGAAAACAGGTTGGGAAATCTAGGCAACACACACAAAATGAGTTTTGGGCCCCGAACCGTTGACTGTTTACTCTTCCATAGATGCTGCCTGGCCAACTGAGTTCCTCCAGCGTTTTGTTTGTGTTGCTCGGATTTCTAGCATCCGCAGACTTTCTCTTGCTTGTGATTGGGAAAAGCAGGAATTGCTTGCAATTTTAAATTTTTGAGTGGATGTTGCTCCATTGTGGAAATTCAACTGATCCAAAAACAACTGGCTTGTGACTCCCTACAGTTCCCTAAAAATCATACTATTTTCTGTAGCAAGCCCTTTTAAAAACCATTTGTTTCAACTGCCTAATTCTTCTGCTAAGCCAATCCTTCAGGGTTAAAAGTGACCTGCTTTAATTTGCGTTCACCAGCAACTCTGATGTGTGTTGCTTTAATTTCTGTTTTCTTTTGGGGTTCTGAAGAGTGTCTGGAGACTGAAATTACCTGCTTTCCATCACCTGTTCTTACATCAGATTCAGATTTTTTTCATCACATGTACATCATAAGGTACACAGAAATGTGAAATTTTCAGTACAGCCAATATGTCCAAAAGTGTTGTCACACATTCAGCACCAACATGGCATTCCCACAATGTCAGCAAAACAAGCCCCTTACCTGTGAGCTCTTCAGCTGATTATTTTGCACTCACGTACACCTGGAGAAATTTGTGCTTACTGCCTTCCCTCAAACTTGGACCATAAGATCAGAAGACATTGGAGCAGAATTAGGCCATTCAGCCTGTTGAGTTTATTTTCACTCAAATAGACTCATAGGATCATGGCTGATCCCTGATCCCGGATCCCTCTCAACTCCAGACACCTGCCTTCTTGCCATATCCTTTGATGCCCTGACTGTTAAGAAAGCTATCAACTTCTGTCTTAAATTTACCTGCAGACTTGGCCTCCACTGCAGCCTGTGGCAGAACATTCCACAGATTCATTACTCTCTGGCTTAAAAAAATGTCTCCTTACCTCTGTTCTAAAAGGTTGCCTATCAATTTTGAGACTGTGCCCTCTAGTTCTGAATACCCCCACCATAGGAAACATCCACTCCACCTTATCTAGTCCTTTCAGCATTTAATAGGTTTCAATGAAATCCCCACATTCTTCTAAATTCCAGTGAGTACAGGCACAAAGCTGCCAAATGCTCGTCGTATATTAACCCCTTCAATCCCAGAATCATCCTCATGAACCTCCTCTGGACTTTCTCCAATCACAACACATCCTTTCTGAGATATAGGATCCAAAACTGTTGATAATACTCCAAGTTTGGCCTGATTAGCATCTTATAAAGCTTTTATATTCTATTCCCCTTGAAATAAATGCCAACATTGCATTTCCCTTTACCACAGACTCAACCTGTAAATTAACCTTCTGGGAGTCTTGCACAAGTCCCTCTGCATCTCTGATGTTTGAACCTTCTCCCCATTTATATAATAGTCCTTACTATTGCTCCTTTAACCAAAATGCATTATCATTCATTTCCCAAAACTGTATTCCATCTGCCACTTTTTGTTTTGCTCAATCTTCCAATTTGTTTAGGACCTGCTGCAATTGCACTGCTTCCTCAGCACTACCTACTCCTCCACCTATCTTTGTATGATCCGCAAACTTTGCCACAAAGCCATCAATTCCATTATCCAAATCATTGACATACAATGTGAAAAGTAGCAGTTCCCTGAGGAACACCACTAGTCGCTGGCAGCCAACCAGAAAAGGCTGTCTCTGTTTCCACTCACTGCCCATGCCAGTATCTTTCCTGTAATATCATATCATTTTGTCTTGTTAAGCAGCCTCGTTTGTGGTGCTGCATTAAATGCCATCTGAAAATCCAAGTAAATGACATCCACTGCCTCTCCTTTTCCACCCTGCTTGTTCCTTTCTCGAAGAACTCTATGATTTGTCAGGCAAGATTTCTCTTGACAGAAACCATGCTGACCTTGACTTATTTTATATTTAGCTTCTCCGCCATTCAGGCCAAATATTTTCATGAGTTGATGAGAATATTGCACTTTTTACAGTGAGGGTTTTGAGAACTCCCCTCTTTCACTCCAAACTGAGTAATTGTAGTTGTCTACAATTAATCTAGAAAATGATTTAAAAATGCTTGTTCTGAAATCTTTGATCAAATTACACAATGCATGAATGTTATTTTGTAGTTTTTAAAGTGTTTGATAATAATTGTCTATACATTATTTTCAGCCAGTATACGTGTCATTGGGCCATGGGCAATCGTTCGGTTAGTCCAACTAACCAAATGACCTCAGCTGCTGTAAATCCTCAAAGTTCATTTATTCGAGGGAACCTGAGCTTGTCAACAACTCCTTCATCCTTGGTCGCTGTGACGAGTTCAAGTGGAGCCGCAGTGGAGATGATCAGTGAATCCCCACTAACCAGGCTTGTGGTATCACCTTGGAGCTCAAGTTCATCTCCATCATTCTCATAATTTACTATATGTGATGATTGATTGTTGTTACCATCTCCTTCAGCAACATCAGAATTAACTTTTATCTGCATACTTCTATCTAATTGTGTTTTAGCCTCAAATTTTTAAATGTGAGAAAGGAATATTTGTCATATTGGGTTAGGGTGCCCTCTTTGTTTGGCAATCTCCTCTATCTACCAGTCCCAATTAATCCTAAGCAAAACCTTGAGTAATTCTATGAAATGAAGTGCAGCCAAATTAAATCTTTTCAACTCCATACATTGGTTTTATACTGAAATTGAGGATAATAACTGTTGACAAGTTCAGCAAATAGAATGTTGATCAGTTCAGATTCGGTGGGGTGAAGGCTCTGTTTCCCAGCTGGATGTCTCAATGAGTTCACCTTCCATTTGTAGTGGCCTGTATTTTAACCCCAGAATTCTTTTGCTAATGTTCATCCAGACCCAAATCCCCATTCGGTTGCAATTTTGCATTCCGGTTCAGCTTGCATAACATTTTGTATAGACTTTAGGATTGAATTTCGGGCAAAAATTTCACTTGGTGCAGGTGGATTTGGCAATAGCTGGTTATGCCCACAAAACTAGCCACAGCTCCAAATCAAATGTACTGATGATTGCACACCCATCTATTTGTTTGTTAAGAAAATAATTTTCTATCTTTTGTGGTGAGTTTTAAATTTGTTATTGTCACATGTTCAGAATGAACCAAGGTGTGACAATTACAAAGTAAGTGTAGTACATGCAGACAGGAATGCGCAAGGTTATGACCAGGTAGACTGAAGGCAAGTGTCCATCTTATTAGCAAAAAGTCCATTTGATAATCTTATAACAGTGAAATAGAAATTGTACTTAAGCTTGACAGAACATGCTTTTAGGTTTTTTAGATATTTAGCTTATTAAGAAATTGACTGTTATATACATAAATATTTTTGCAGTTTTCATCGCAGCACTGAAGGTGTCCATCACTGTCAGAGATGCACTCTGATGAAATTTTAAGCTTGAGTCCTGTCCCTTTTCTCTGCTGGACCCAATGGTCTTATTTAATCTATCTGAAGAAGAGCAAAGGAGTTGCCGAGTTGTCTTCATTACTAGTCCCTCAGTCAATATTATACATTACATGGTAGCATGGCAGCTAGTGTAACACTTTAAAGGGCCAACGATCAGGCTTTGTTGTAAGGAGTGTGCATGTTCTTGCTATGACTATGTTGGTTTCCTCTGGGTGTCAATTTCCTATCACACTTCAAAGACATACGGGTTAGTAATTGTTGGTAAATTGTGATCGGGATATGTTGATGCCAGAAATATGCTGACACTTGTGGGCTGCTCCCAGTACATCCTTGGATTGAGTTGACCATTGATGCAAGCAACACATTTCACTATGTTTTGATGTATGTGTGATGAATAAAGCCAATCATTATCTATTTTTTCTCTTTAAAATAGATTATCTGGTCACTGATGTATTTGTTTATAGTACCTTGCTGTATGCATACTGGCTATTATGATTCTTAAATTAAAACAGTGTAAAAGAACTTAAGGCTTTGTTGTTGTGTGAATGAAATCGCTGGGGAGAGTGTTACTGGCAGATACAAAGCAGCTTCTTTATTCAACAAAACAAGGTACAGCAGGCGTCATATGGAGATGCTTTTGGTGGAAAGGTCTGCTGGCCCAAGGTGGGGCTCGATATTTATTTGCTAAACACAAAGGACAATTCCATATTTACAAAGTATAGACAATGCTTCTTTTGAAGCTACATACAAACTTCACACCTTCTAAATCACATCCATCCCACAGGCGCCAGCAGCGTCTGGACTGGGATCTGCAGCTTTTAGGAAATGCATTGTTCCAAATTATATCCACGATACATTATCAAGGAACAGAAGACAGGTAGCCAAAGCCATTTGCTAAATGTAAATGACCTAAACCCAAAAATCACTCTAACACATTTATTATCAAAATGTGTAGATATTATACAACCTTGAGATTTGTCTCCTAACAGACGGTCTTGAAACAAAGAAAACCAAAAAGAACCCATATTTTTTTAAAAAAAAACAAAGACCATCAAACACCCAATGTGTGGGGGGTGGGTTGGGGGAAAACAAATAATGCGAACAATAAATAGTGTTCTGAAATGAAGTCCATGGAGGGTCAGTCCCTAAAGATGGTTCAGAGCAGAGTGGAGCAACGAGTCAAACGGGCCCGTCCCTCACCTCATGCCCGGACAGTTAGCAGTACTTGGAAATAACCTGATGGCTTAACTTTTAATTACAAGTATAAATTCTTACTTTTGCTTGCAGGACTTTTATAGGTTCTGTTCCTAAGAATTGTCCATAACCCGAAAAGTTCATAGGGTCAGAAATGATCCGATACAACTGTGACAGAGGAGTGAGCAAGTGCTGGAAGAGCTGCTATTAACACTCAAGTATGAGTTTGCTCGTTGCTATCACTTGGCTTGATGTGTTTGGAGAGGGGGGGGGGAAGGGAGGTGGAGGGAGGGACAGTGGAGGGAAGTCATGCAGAAAAGTGCTATCCTTGTCCTTGCACAGCAGCAGACAAATCCATCCACGCTGTATGTCTGTTCTAAGTTCAAAGTAACTTTATTACCAAGGTACATCTATGCCACCATACCTTTTTCTTTCCTAGAAGCCCTCCACTGGTCAGGATGGGCAATCAATATTGTGCCTTAGCTGTCTTCAAGATGTGCAAGCCACGTGTGATGAAGAAATACTCAAATGGCAAAACAGTACAACTGTGGCAGACAAGGGATGTCAAAGCTCATGTAGAAGCAATACAGAGGGCATACAACAAAGCAGAAACTAGTGGGAGGACAGAGGATTGGGCAGCTGTTAAAAACCTACAGAGAGCAGCTAACAGAATCATTAGGAGGGAAGATGAAATGTGAAAGCAAGCTAGCAAACAATATCAAAGTGGGTTGTAAAAGCTTTCAAGTATGTTAAATGTAGGGATGAGAGTGGATATAGGACCACTAGGAAACGAGACTGGAGAAATAACAATGGGAACAAGGTGCTGGCAGATGAACTAATTGATATTTTGCATCAGTCTTCATTGTGGAAGACACTAGCAGTGTGCCAGATGTTGAAGGGTGTGAGAGAAGAAAAGTGGGTGCAGTTAGTATTACAAGAGAGGGTCATAAGGTGGTGGCTGGGAACGGACCCAAGTGCAAGACACAGACACTGAAGTACTAGGGACAGGACTAGGATACAGGGTGAGGGCTAGGACATGGACACGAAAACCGGGAACCTGGAACAGGACTGGACAAGAGAGCTAGGAGCCCGGGCTTGGACTCTGAGCCAGAGACTGGACAAGGACCCAGAACCTGGGCCTTGCCTCTGGCTCGGATCCCAGAACTAGGCAAGGACGTGACTTGGCTGGCAGGCAGGGCGAGGCTTGAGACTTGGGGATGAGGCTGGAGACCAGAGACTTGGGGCGAGGCTTGGGGTCTTGAAGCTCTTCCTCGGCAGGGCGCGGATCTCCACCTGATGGAGGCAAGGGACAGGAAGGGACAGAACCCACCGCAGGGTAACGGCAATCTGGCCTGACTTACCCGAAGAGGCAGATCGACTGCGCCAGCCGCTAACCCCAAGTAGGGTTAGGGTTTGGCTTGGGTTTAGGATTAGGGTTAGGGTTGGATGCCTGACAACCCTAGCTCTGCCCCTCACGTGTCGTTGCCATGTCGCCCGTTATACATTAACACGGGTGGTGGTGGGAAAGGGAGTTAGGACTTGACGCCGGCTAGCTGCATGGTGGTGGACACATGAATAACGTAGTCCTTAGGCAATTGTCATTGAATGAGCTTTATTGAAATGATTAGCAATGTAGTCAGTACAGTACAGATAGGTTTCATTATACATTCATACAATATCAAGCTTGTCTTGATGTTGAAGTGACACTCGGTACCTGAGCAGTACTGCACCGCGGCGGTGTGCCTGGTACTTTGCCTGGTGTCTGAAGTTCGAACTCCACATCCGACATGTCGAATGAGCAGGGTACAGTAATTGTGTCTTTAATTTCTGTCTGCTTAATTCTGGCAGTAGATTCTGTGTAAGGGAAAATATCTTTTACTTTAGAAGCATCGAATTAAACATAGAAACATAGAAAATAGGTGCAGGAGTAGGCCATTCGGCCCTTCGAGCCTGCACCGCCATTTATTATGATCATGGCTGATCATCCAACTCAGAACCCAGCCTTCCCTCCATACCCCCTGACCCCTGTAGCCACAAGGGAACAGGACTGGACAAGAGGATTGGAGCCCAAGCTTGGACTCTGAGCCAGAGACTGGACAAGGACCCTGAACCTGGGTCTTGTCTCTGGCTTGGACCCCAGAACTAAGCAAGGACATGACTTGGCTGGCAGGCTGGACGAGGCTGGAGGCTTGAGACTTGGGGCGAGGCTGGGCTAGAGGCTTGGGGTCTTGAAGCTCCTCCCAGGCAGGGAGCGATCTCCACCCGACAGAGGCAAGGGACAGAACTCACCGCAGGGTAATGGCAATCTGGCCTGGCTTACCTGTCAGAGGCAAGGGACAGGAAGGGACAGAACCGACTGCAGGGTAACGGCAATCTGGCCTGGCTTACCCGATGGAGGTAAGGGACAGGAAGGGAGCTAGGTACAGGGTGACTCCCAGACAAGACTTCAGGCGAGGCGAGAGTTACCAGCAAGACAAGGCAAGGCTTCAGGCAATGCAAGGTGAGACAAGAACTTCAGGCGAGGCGAGAGTTACCGGCAAGACAAGGCATGACTTAAGGTGAGGAAACAGAAGGCAGGGGAAGAGAAACAAGGAGTAAGGACAAGAACAATCCAGAAGCCACACTCTGGTCTCTGGAGGTATTTATGCAGCCAGCCCCAATGAGAATCAGTTGCTTCAATTAGTGCTCAACAGGAACAGGAAAACCTGGAGCAAGGGTCGATGGACTGGACCGTGAACCGGAATGCGGACTTCACGGACTGGACCATGACAGAGAGGGCATACAAGGAAGCCAAAGCTAGTGGGAAGATAGAGGATTGGGAAGCTTTTTTAAAAACTTGCAGAAGGAAACTAAGAAGCCCATTAGGAAGGAAAAGATGAATTGTGAAAGGAAGCTGGCAACTAATATCAAAGAAGACACTAAAAGCTTTATTAAGTATATGAAGGGTAAAAGAGAGTAGAGGGTAGATATAGGACAGATACAAAATGACGCTGGAGATATTGTAATGAGAGACGCAGAGACGGCAAAGGAACTGAATGTGTATTTTGCATCAGTCTTCACAGTGGAAGACATTTGCAGTATACCAGACATTCAAGAGTGTCAGGGAAGTGAAGTAAGTGCAGTGAAAATTATGACTGAGAAGGTGCTCAGGAAGCTTAATGGTCTGAGAGTGGATAAATCTCCTAGACCTGATGGAAATGTACCCTCGGCTTCTGAAGGAAATAGCTGGAGAGATTGTGGAGGCATTATGACCATCTTTCAAGAATCGATAGATTCTGGCATCATACTGGATGACTAGAAAATTGCAAATGTTTCTCTGCTATTTAAGAAGGGTGGGAGGCAGCAGAAAGGAAACCATAGACCTGTTAGCCTGACATCGGTGGTTGGGAGGTTGTTGGAATCAATTGTTAGGGATGAAATTATGGAGTACCTGGAGGCACACAACAAGATAGGCCAAAGTAAGCATGGTTCCCTGAAAGGTAAATCCTGCCTGACAAACCTACTGCAATTTTTTTTGAGGAAATTACGAGCAGGGTAGACAAAGGAGATGCAGTAAATCTGGTGTACATGGATTTTCAGAATGCCTTTGACAAGGTGCTGCATATGAGGCTGCTTAGTAAGATAAGAGCCCAAGGAATTACAGGAAGTTACCAGTGTAATCCTCGGTTCGGCGAGCGGCTTAATCTTGGGATGACAGCCTCAGCCCGGCCAAACTTAAGAAATCTCGTTTGAGTGGATGCCGCGCGATGTGTCCTCTGTTGCAAATCAGCACCACGAAATAACAAACAGTACACAATATGCAATTAAACGATTGAACTTTATAATTCTTAATTTGACTAAATGGTTAGTAAAGAAAAAAAAGGGCCCATTCTCATGAAACAGTCTAATGTGCAAAATTAGAGCTCACAGTGTCATCCATTTGTTCCCGTCGACCTCCTCCGAGCGTAGCCGACCCTCGGACCCTCGCTCCTCAGTCTACTCCATCCAGCGGTCTACCAACTCTCTCCATTTGCATCCTCTCTCTTCATCACTCCCCGACAAAAGACTGTGAAATCCCTGCTCCCAGCCACACAAGAAAGAACAACATCCCCCTCATTGGCTAACATGCCCCCTTATCTCTAGTCATAACCCAAACATTACTGCTACAGACAAACCATTACCTTAGCAGTGGAACATTACAGAGAAGCCATTACATTAGCCTTAGCAGTGAAATATTACACCAAGGCCATTACATTAGCAGTGAAACATTACAGCGTGCTACACTAGCATGGGTGGAGCATTGGCTGATTGGCAGAATACAGAATGGGAATAAAGGGATACTATTCTGTGCAGTTCCACAGGGGCTGGTGTTGGGACCGCTGGTTTTTACGATGCATGTCAATGATTTGGACTATGGGATTACTGTAATGGATTTGTGACTAAATTCGCTGATGATACAGTGATAGGTGGGGGAGTGGGTAGTGTTGAGGAAACAGAGACTTAGATAGTTTTGGGGAATAGCCAAAGAAGTGGCAAATGAAATACAATGTTGGAAAGTGTATGGTCATGCACTTTGGTGGAAGAAATAAATGGGCAGACAGGGATCAGTTAGGGAGATGAACTGAGGAATGGCAAATGTGTTTCAATGAAAATAAGTGTGAGGTATGTATCTGGACTGTCAAACCAGGGTATACTTTATACAATGTGTGGCAGGGCACTGATGAATGTAATGTCATGAGTATCTGGAATGAGCTGCCAGAGGAAATGCTCAAGGTGGGTATAATTGCAATGATTAAATGACATTTCGATAGTTCAACGTAAATTTATTATCAAAGTACATATATGTCACCATATACAACTCTGAGATTCATTTTCTTGCGGGCATACTCAATAAATCCATAATAAAACATAGAACATAGAAAATAGAATAGTACAGCACATTACAGGCCCTTCAGCCAACAATGTTGTGCTGACTCTCAAACCCTGCCTCCCTGTAGCTCTCATCTATGACTGCCTCATTCTCCCTTATGAGTTGAAGGTCATCCAGCTGCTGCTCCAGATTCCTTACATGGTCTTCCAGATCGCCCAGCCATATGCACTTCAGGCAGATGTGACTCTGCGGGAGAGGGGCGTTCCCCCAAGACTGCCAAATCTCACATGAGAGGCACATCACCGTCTCAGGAGGCATTGTAAAGACTAACTGCGAGCAAGCTTGTCCTCTGCCCCTTCTCGTCGAAGCCTCTCGAGTCAAAACAATAACCATAATTGAATCAATGGAAGACCGAACACACTTGGGTGTTCAACAGGTGTGCAAAAGACAATAAATTGTGCAAATACTAAGAGCAAGAAATAATAATAATAATAAATAAAAAAGCAATAAATATCAAGAACATGAGATGAAGAGTTCTTGAAAGTAAGTCCATAGGTTGTGGAATCACTTCAAAGACTGGCAAGTGAAGTTGAGTGAAATTATCCCCTTTGGTTCAGGAGCCTGATGGTTGATGGGTAATAACTGTTCCTGAACCTGGTCATGTGAGTCCTGAGGCTTCAGCACTTTCCTCCTGATGGCGGCAGCAAAAAGAGAGCCTGACCTGGGTGGTAAACATCTCTGATAATGGAGGCTGCGTTCTTGCAACATTTTTTATTGAGTGCTCAAAGGTGGGGAGCGGCCATATCTACTGCGTCTTCTTCAAAGAACGGGGTTCATTTCTTCCACCATTGATGCTGCCCTCATCTATAACTCACCTTTACCTCCGTCCTACACTCCACTTCCTCCATGATTCCCTTGTCCATGTATCTCTTCCCACTAATCTCCCTCCTGGCACATATCCCTGCAAACAACAGAAATGCTACACCTGCCCATTCACCTCCTCCCATACATCCATTCAGGGCCCCAAACAGTCCTTCCAGGTGAGGCAACACTTCACTTTTGAATCAGTTGGGGTCATGTATTGTGTCCAGTGCTCCCAATGTGGTCTCCTCTACATTGGTGAGAGCCAATGAAAACTGGGGACCCCTTTGCTGAGCACCTCTGCTCCAACTGCCAAAAGTGGAATTTCCCAGTTACCAACCATTTTAATTCCTATCACATTCCTGTTCCGAAAGGTCGGTCAATAATTTACCTCTTTTGATCTATTCATGATTATAAATTATTTCCAGTGTGAACAGTAACTGTTCAAATGACACAAACAGTAGCACTGCATTCTTTATTTCCTTAATGATTCAGTCACTTCATTTAATAATAGATCTGATAGGTATTTTATATTTTATTATATGAGCTTCCCATCAACAATATGGAATTAACTCGTAATATTCTCTGTCCAGCCATTCTTTAAGATGAATTTTGTGGTGAATTCTATGAATATGTTGAATACATAACTTTGCAGGTAGCTTTAGACATTGAGTATTAATTCAAAAGCTTTTTGGAAATCCTTTTACATTTTCTCCATGTGGTATTGTTCTCATTATTTGTAGTTACTGTGACACCTGTTTTAAATCTGTGTTATTTAATAGCTACCCTAAATATAAATCTATTTTAATGCAGTTTTCAAAAATAACTATTATTTAACATTTGTACTAGTAGAAACATTTATACTGTGCAAATTGTGTGTTATATTGTAATAATTATTAGAAGTAGATATCACCTTGTATTGTGTATCTATCGTAATATGTTGTTCTCTCAAATTAAGAGGATGTATTTAAGGTAAACAAATGAAGTTGTAATAAAGTATAAATTGTTGCAAAAGAGAATTAAGAAAACATTGATGACATTCATCTGTCCTGTTTAGAATCAGGATTAGATTTATTGTCACTGACTTATTTGTGGTGATCTTTTTCTGTGGGCAGGACAGTGCAAAGATATAAAATTACTACAAATGACAAATAAATACGTAGTGCATATCCAAAAGGAGTAACAAAGCTGATGGACCATTAAGAAATTAGAATCAGGTCCACACGGTAGGCTTATTCAGAAAGTTAGAAGGCATGGGATCCAGGGAAGTTTGGCCAGATGGATTCAGAATTGGCTTGCCTGCAGAAGGCAGAGGGTTGTGGTGGAGGGAGGACATTCAGATTGGAGGATTGTGACTAGTGATGTCCCACAAGGATCT
Organism: Mobula hypostoma; assembly: GCF_963921235.1. Lineage (NCBI taxonomy): Eukaryota > Metazoa > Chordata > Chondrichthyes > Myliobatiformes > Myliobatidae > Mobula > Mobula hypostoma. The sequence goes on along the minus strand of NC_086102.1, from coordinate 32,344,343 downwards.
GTTCTGGGACCTCTACTTTTTGTGATTTTTATTAATGACCTGGATGTGGGGGTAGAAGGGTGGGTTGGCAAGTTTGCAGACGACACAAAGGTTGGTAGTGTTGTAGATAGTGTAGAGGATTGTCAAAGATTGCAGAGATTCATTGATAGGATGCAGAAGTGGGCTGAGAAGTGGCAGATGGAGTTCAACCCGGAGAAGTGTGAGGTGGTACACTTTGGAAGGACAAACTCCAAGGCAGAGTACAAAGTAAATGGCACGATACTTGGTAGTGTGGAGGAGCAGAGGGATCTCGGGGTACATGTCCACAGATCCCTGAAAGTTGCCTCACAGGTGGATAGGGTAGATAAGAAAGCTTATGGGGTATTACCTTTCATAAGTCGAGGGATAGAATTTAAGAGTCGCGATGTAATGATGCAGCTCTATAAAACTCTGGTTAGGCCACACTTGGAGTATTGTGTCCAGTTCTGGTCACCTCACTACAGGAAGGATGTGGAAGCATTGGAAAGGGTACAGAGGAGATTTACCAGAATGCTGCCTGGTTTAGAAAGTATGGATTATGATCAGAGATTAAGGGAGCTAGGGCTTTAGTCTTTGGAGAGAAGGAGGATGAGAGGAGACATGATAGAGGTGTACAAGATAATAAGAGGAATAGATAGAGTGGATAGCCAGCGCCTCTTCCCCAGGGCACCACTGCTCAATACAAGAGGACATGGCTTTAAGGTAAGGGATGGGAAGTTCAAGGGGGATATTAGAGGAAGGTTTTTTACTCAGAGAGTGGTTGGTGCGTGGAATGCACTGCCTGAGTCAGTGGTGGAGGCAGATACACTAGTGAAGTTTAAGAGACTACTAGACGGGTATATGGAGGAATCTAAGGTGGGGGCTTATATGGGAGGCAGGGTTTGAGGGTTGGCACAACATTGTGGGCCGAAGGGCCTGTACTGTGCTGTACTATTCTATGTTCTATGTTCTATTATCACTGATAGATGTTGTGAACTTTGTTTTTTTTTCGGTAGCAGTACAGTGCAAAAGTATTATGAGTTATAAATAGTGCCAAAGATGAATAAGGAATGGTCAAGAAGAAAAAGCTGTGAATTGTTGAGCCTGAGCCCTTAGACTTCTCTGCAATTAACTTGCGTTTTAAAGCTTTCTGCCAATCACTATCTGACAAACAATTTTAATAACTGACTAACAGAGCTGAAAATGCTGGGATATGGACTTTGCCAAAGGACTAAGGCAGTTCAGATGCAGCTACAGTACTTCAAATAGTGAGAAGGAGGCTGCAATTAATTACTCCCAAATTTATCCTGGACTCTTTCAGGCTACCCAAAATGAAGGCAGTTTAAGAATCTGTGAACCTAAAATACGTACTTGGATAAGATTAGTCCATGCAACAGAATCTAAGCCAAATCTTCCCTGTAAGGAGGGAGACGCGCTTCACTCACAAACTCTCCAACCTGCAATTCATTACAAGTCACAAACTGGAGGATCCGACCAATAGCGAACGTAAGAGGGCGCATGCGTGCCGGTGCCGGCGTTCCTGCGTCGCCTGTCCAGTTCCTAATTACTTTGCCCTGACGGACGCTCTTTGTACCAACACAGCTCTTTGGCTTTGGAAGGCTAGTTCCGCCATTTGTCAGAGTGAAACATGTCCCAATTTGTGCAAAAGCTCCACCGAGTGTTCAGCCCACAGGCAAGAGAGATGGAGCGGTTTGAGGAAGAGGAAGTTGGGAGCTGGGGTTTGACAGGTTGGTGCCGCTGCGCCGGGAAGTCGCATTAATTCCCCAACCACCCGATCCCTCTGCTCGGTGTCCACAGTGAACTCTACTCTAATCCTCTCAACTTCGGACCACCCCTGCGCTGAACTCTTCTCAGTTAGTATCTGCATTAACCCCTCCCCTGTTACGTCGGCAATAACGCTATCCCTTGCTTGGCGTCCACGTTTAGAGTGCATTCCCTTCTCTGATGTTTGTAGTAATCACTCCCCCCCAGCTCAGTTACCTTCTCGGTGTCTACACTCATTCCTCCCAACTCGAAACTGAAATGTCTTCAAAGACCACCACTACTACCCTCATCCCCATCGCCAGCTCTCAGTACTGTCGCTTACCTGGTTATCTCCTACTGGCAATTTCTACTTCTTGCTGATTACATTAACCTGGATCGCTCAATCACGGGAAAACAAGAAGCTTTGGATTCTGGAAATACAACATAGTGCACAGAACAGAACAGAACAGAACAGATCCTTCAGCCTGCAACGGCATCAAACAGAGTCCTGAATGAAACTGAATCCCTTCTGCACAAACTGTAAAACAAACATCAAGTTCTAGAACTGCTTTGCAGGTCAAGTTGTACTTGTGGAGAAAGAAATAGCCAATGTTTCCGATGTTGACCTTTTATCAGAAGAATACTCATAAATTGACGAAGATTATCATACATTCTTTTTAAAATCTAGAATTCTAGTACGTCACTGCCTGCTTTTGCTAACTATAGTTTCTGATCTTATTTTTATATAGAATTGAAAATGCTCTTTTCAATTTGGTAAATCTGTGGGAACACATTTCAGTGATGGTACAACTAGATCGTACTTTAGATGGGAGTTTCAGTGAGACCAGGTGCAAAAGCAACAGTACTTAAAGTGCTCTTATTTTTATAACATTTTACTTAAAATATTCCCATTGTGCCACTGGCCTTTGAAACTGCTCCATAAATTAGTTTCCATCCGAGGGTTTTAAGAAGGTAGCTGAGAATATCCTCTCTTGATACGCGAACTATATCATGTTCGAAAACTTGTGTCACTCGACTATTTAACGAATGAGACAGAATACAAGATCAGTTAAATTAACATCCGTCGTTAGGAAATTGTATGGTGGTATAGACAAGACTGGTTGGGAAATTTCATAATTAGCAGGACATATTCTGGCTAATTGGCAAAATGTGCTTAGTGGTTGTGTTCTACCATATTTGGGGGCCTCAACTTTTCATTATTTATTAATACCATTAGCATTCATGTTTCTTGATGCGGTTACAGCATTACTGAAATCAACATAGATAGAAGCAAAAATATATGAAAAGTTATTAATAGATTTTGTAAATGAGCAGAATGTGTAAGAATGGATTTCAGTATCTGCAAATCAGAGGCTATTTCTGCAGCTGCTTTCTAAATGGTATCAAATAAGACATAGTAAACTTTTGTAGGGACATGGGGTTCCATACACACACAAAATGCATCAGCTGGTGGCACTCTTGCATTATAAAGCTAGATTTTCAAGTCTCGTTCCAGAGACAAGCACAGAGAACTAGCAGCTTTTCCAGAAAGGTATAAAGTCAAGAAACAGTGCTGTCTTTTTATTTTAAAATGGGATGGGATTTTAACTCAAAGTCCCACCAACTCCCTTGGGTGGATCTAAAAGATACAATGTCATGCATAAAGGGGCAAAATTAAATAAGTAGTGAATCTTAATTAGCCAGTGGCTGGTTTAAAGTTTTGAACATTAACTGCAATGTTTAAAAATCCTGTGCTTTCATACTTAAAGGCTCCTTTCCAGAAAACACAAGAGTACAATGAGAACAGTAATTGTGTATTAATTACAGTAATAGTGATAGTCCGGTGGTGATATCATATTTATGGAAGCTTAGATATGCAGCATACTATATCCTCTACAGTCTTACTGTGTGCAGAAATGTTTGCCAATCTCTATAAATTGGTCAGGAATCAAAGGTTGAGCACGGTGTGACTACTGTCCTGAGCTGCATATGTTTCAGTGCAAGAAGTATTGTTGGAAAGGTGGATGAGCTCAGGGTATGGATCAACACCTGGAATCATGACATTGTAGCCATTGGTGAGACTTGGTTGCAGGAGGGACAGGACTGGCAGCTCAACGTTCTGGGGTTTTGTTGTTTTAGACATGACGGACTGGGAGGGGTTAAAGGAGGAGAGGTGGTATTACCAGTCAGGGGAAATGCCACAGCACTGCTCCATCAGGACAGACTGGAGAACTCATCTGGTGAGGCGTTATGGGTGAAAATGAGAAATAAGGTAGGTATGACTATGTTACTGGGGCTATATTACAGACCACCTAACAGTACTAGAGATTGAGAAGAACAAATTTGTAAAGAGATCACAGATCGTTGCAAGGAACATAAGATTGTGATAGTAGGTGATTTTAACTTTTCACATATTGACTAGGATTCCCATACTGTAAAAGGACTAGATGGGATAGTGTTTGTCAAATATGTTCAGGAAAGTTTCATTAATCAGTACGTAGAAGTCCCAGTGAGAGAGCGTGCAAAACTGGATTTGCTATTAAAAAATGAGATGGCAGGTGATGGAAGTTTGTGTAGGGGAACACTTTGCATCTAGTAACCACAATGCCATTAGATTTAAAGTTAATATGCAAAAAGATAGGTTGAGATTTTAAATTAGAGAAAGGGATCTGGGAATACAGGTCCATAATTCATTGAAAGTGGTTTCACAGTTAGATAGGGTCATAAATAAAGCTTCTGGCACATTGGCCTTCATAAATCAATGTATTGAGCACTGGAGATGGAATGTTATGTTGAAGTTACATAAGACGATGGTGAGGCCTAATTTGGAGTATTGTGTGCAGTTTTGGTCACCTACCTACAGGAAAGATGCAAGTAGGATTGAAAGAGTACAGAGAAAATTGACAGGGATGTTGCTAGATCTGTAGGGCCTGAGTTATAAGGAAAGATTCAATGGGCTAGGACTATATTCCTTAGAACGTAGAAGATTGAGAGATTGATAGAGGTATTCCAGGTTTTGAGGGGTATGGATAGGCTAAGTGCAAGCAGGCTTTTTCTGCTGAGGTTGGGTGGGACTACAACCAGAGATCATGGGTTAAAGGAGAAATGTTTAAGGGGAACATGAGGGAAAACCTCTTTACTCAGAGGTTCGTGAGAGTCTAGAATGAGCTGCCAGTACAACTGGTGTATGCGAGCTCGATTTCAATGTTTAAGAGAAGTTTGGATAGGTGCATGGATAGTAGGGATACGGAGGGCTATGGTTCCAGTGCACATCGATGGGAGTAGGCAGTTTAACTGCTTTCAGCATGGACCAGATGGGCTGAAGGGCCTATTTCTGTGCTGTTCTTCTCTATGACTCTAAATGCAAAGATATGGTTTTAACCATTGAACCAAAAGAAACTTGAGAAGGTAGAAATGAGCAACTGTTGAACCAATTGAGGATTTTAATGAACCTAAAGTACTATGCAATATGTTTGATGCCTTTTTAAAGCGTTCTGAATTATTCTTTTCATAATCTCTGCTGCTCCATTATTCATGGAGGTACTCCACTGCATTACCTTGCAGAGAATGAAGATTACATAGTCATGATCTCTTCAGTGACTCTCTAAGCTCAAGGGGCCAAGGGCCAAGTGGTTTATCCTATGTCTGTATCTTTATCAAACCTTTGGAATTCTCATGCAATCTTTCATGTCTCTGATGTGGAATATAATCAACTAATATTGACGTTTCTTGTTTTCCTAAATTTGTATAGTTGCCCCAAAGTTAGAAATACACATGATCTTACAACCTCACGATATCCATTTCCTATTTCTCACAACCTGAGGTGAAATTTTCTTCACATTGACTCTTTTATTTGGCACCTGATTATAATGTAGGGCTCCGTTACTTGTCATTGCTTTCCTTTTAGGTATAAATCTCCGTTCGTACCAACTTAATGGCCTAAACTGGCTTATTCATTGCCACACTATTCAACACGGTAGCATCCTTGCAGATGAGATGGGTCTTGGTAAAACATGTCAGGTAAGATAACCTGTCCAGAACTTGTAACTGCATTAGTTTTAATAAACAGGTGATTTTGTAGTAAATACAGTTGTAAGAAAAAGTTTGTGAACCCTTTGCAATTATGTTGGTTTTCTGCATTAATTACTTATAAAATATGGTCTGATCTTCATCCAAGTCACAATAATAGACAAACACAATCTGCCTAAACTAATAACACACAAACAGTTGCACTTCTCATCAATACTGAATACACCATTTAAGCAATCGCAGTCTAGGATCAAAAAAGTATGTGAACGCCTGGGGTAATGCCTTTTACAAAAGCTATTTGGAATCAGGTGTCCAATCAATGAGATGAGATTGGAGGTGTGGGATTGCCCTATAAAAAAGACATACAAAGTTAGGTTACTGACAGAGCCTGCTCTTCTCAAGAAAGATCTGTTTATGTGCACCATGCCTTGATCAACACAACTTTCAGAGGACCTTAGAATTGTAGAGATGCATGCAGCTGGAAAATACTACCAAAAACGTTTCTGAAGACTTGAGTATTCATTAGTCCACAATATGAGAATTTGTCTACAAATGGAGGAAACTCAGTACTGTTGCTACTTTCTCTAGGAGTGGACATCCTGCAAAGATCACACCATGAGCACAACATGCAGATATCCCACCTGTCCCGGAAGTTCCGGGAGTCTCCAGCATATTGATGGCAGCTCCCTGACGCCTGCAAATTATATACAATATCCCGGAAATCGACTTTTGTTGAGAGGGAGAGGAAGAGGGAGAGCTCAATGCATCCTGATTGGTCTCACTTTGTGCTAAGTAGACCTATCAGTTTTCTCTGTGGGCGGGCTTTACAGTCGACCTCAGAAATAATAACAGTATTGCTTGCTGCACTGTTTGCAACAGTGATTTTTCTATTGCCCATGGTGGTTTAAAATGTAAAAGACATGTTGAGGTGAGGTTAACAGGTGTCATTCGTTCATTAGCATAGCTAACGTTATTGAAACTAGCTGGCTAGCTGCTAAAGAGCTACTATATTGATGTCCTACGTGATGAGGCTAAACTCCCTGTAGACTTGCTTAAAGTTGTAATAGAATAAAAAACGACTCCATGATAATATAAGTACATATTTTAATGTCACATTTTCTGCATATACCCAACTTGGTTTACAGAATAGACAAAATCACTAAACAAAGTATTACATACACCCTTGGCAGTTGACTGGGGGGCGGGGGGTGCTACCTCCCTGAAATGAGCTTTTGCAGGGTGGGATATCTGAACACGCAATGCTGAAGGAGGTGAAAAAGAACTGAAGGGGAGCAGCAAAAGACCTGCAGAAATCTTGAGAACTTGCTAAAGTCTCTGTTCATGTGTCAACCATAAGAAAAACACTGAACAAGAATGGTGTTCATGGAAGGACACCATGGAGGAAACCATTGCTCTCCAAAAAAAAAATTGCTGCACATATCAAGTTTGTAAAAGACCACCTGGATGTTCCACAATGCTTCTGGAACACTGCTCTGTGAACAGATGAGACAAAAGTTGAACTTTTAGGCAGAAATGCACACTGCTATGTTTGGAGGAAAAAGGGCATTACACACCAACACCAAAACCTCATCCCAACTGTGAAGCATCATGGTTTGGGGCTGCTTTGCTGCCTCAGGGCCTGGACAGCTTGCAAATGTTGAGGGAACAGTGAATTCAAAATTGTATCAAGACATTTTACAGAAGAATGTCAGGGTGGTGGTCTGTCACCTGAAGCTTAATAGAAGTTGAATGATGCAACAAGACAATGATTCAAAACACAAGAGTAAATCGACAACAGAACAGTTTAAATAGAAGAAAATTAGTTTTTTGGAATAGCCAAGTCAGAGTCCAGATCTTGACCCAATTGAGATGTTGTGGCATGACCTGAGGAGGCTGTTCATGCAAGGTATCCCAGAAATATTGATGAACTGAAACAGTTTTGTATGGAGGAATGGTCTAAAATTCCTCCTCACTTTGTGCGTCTGATCAGCAGTTACAGGAAATGTTTGGTGTAAGTTATTGCTGCTAAAGGAGTTTCTACCAGTTATTAAATACAAGGGTTCACATACTCTTTCCAGCCTGGACTGTGAATGATTAAACAATGTGTTCAAGACGTGAAAAGTACAATTGTTTGTGTGCTATTAGTTTAGGCAGATTGCGTTTGTCTATTATTGCGACTTAGATGAAGATCAGACCACATTGTATGAGTTTCTAATGCAGAAAACGAGATGATTACAAAGGGTTCACAAACTTCGACTTGTAAGGGTAACTTTATGATTCTTAACATGACATAAAAAAAATTGGAGCAGGTATAGTACCCTGGAAGGTATAATACCCTGTCTATTATTTTCATATTCGCTACAAGCTTAGCAACAAAACAGAGTACAGTCTGAGGGTTCAATCCTAAGAATAAATACTTTAAAGTATTTGAGAGATTTTAATTTAGATAACTAAAGACAGGAATAATGGACAAATTGGATTTTAGTTAAGACCTGTTACACAATGACATGTTCACATTTCTTTTCAGTCAATATCATTTCTCCTCTATCTAACTGGAAAACAAAAGGAGAAAGGTCCTTTCCTGATCCTGTGTCCGCTGTCTGTACTAAGGAATTGGTCGGAGGAAATGGGAAGGTAAAACAATTATTTCTCATGTTTCCTGGGTTACTCTGAATTAGAGTTTCTTCTATTTTCTTGCTTCTGGTCCTGCTCTCTTTTTGTTATTTCCTTGCAACTGCCCTGTCAACCTTTGGTTGAGAGATTAGTAAAATATTAAAGCGGTAATTGAAGAAGAAAGAAAATTTGCTTGCCCAAGAACCTGTCAACTAGTTGTTGCTTTGAGTTGTGTAAAATCAGTAACAGTTTTTAGTTTGCATTGACTCCAGTGGAAAGTTAGATTGGACTGAATCAATAATGCATTTTTGCAATGTGTAAGTTGCTCTTTGTTTATAAGTGATATTATAGAATTTTATTAAATGACAGAGTGTGATTTCCTTGTCTAACAAGATGTTTGTGTGCATTACAGTTCCTGTCATTGAGAAATAAAGCATGGAAACAGGCCCTTTGGCCCAGCTGGTCCATGCTAACTACAGCATCCTCCCTGTTAGTCCCAGTTGCCAGCATTCGGCCCATAACCCTCCAAGTCCCTCTCCTTCATGTTTATATTCAACTGCTTCCTAAGTGTTGCAAATACACCTGCCTTGACCACTTCCTCTGGCAGTTCGTTCCAGATACTCACTATCAACTGTGAAAGGAAGGTATCATTTAAATCTTTCCTCTCTTCTCTAGTTTTGAATTCCTTCATCCTTGTGAAAAATATGACTGTCCATCTTATCCATACTCATTATAATTTTATAAACTTTTATGACATCACCCCTCATTTTCCTACGCTCGAAGGAATAACAATCCAGCATGGCAAAGCTCTCCCTATAAGCAAGTACAGGACAAAAACTTGTTTCATATGAAGGTCAAGAATCTGTTCAATGAAAGTGGATTTTGGTTTGAGGCCAGATCTGTTGGCCCTGGATTACTGAGATGTATTCCATATGAAACAAAGTGGCAGATGGGCTTATACATGTCATTCAGCTCAGTAAGGAGATGCATCAAGGACATTGAAGTCAGAGGCTTCTTTGTGCATGGATAAATGCTGGCAGTTCCTTCCATTCCTCTGGCCAGATCTTATAGTTTTAGCTAAATTATCCTGTGAGGTGCATTGGAAATGCACAAATCTTGCACTCTGGAAATCCTTAACTAAACTTGTTTAAGTTCTCTATTTTCCCTTTCCCTCTATTCAAGTTACAATAAGCCACACATGATAAAATATATAATGGTAATTGATGTCTGCATCTTTATTAATGCAACTTGTCGTTCTAATCATCTCCTGAATCAAAAGGTTACAACCCAGTCTCGAGATGACCCTATGACACAATCTAGTGCAGTACTGAGGGAGTACTACTTAGAAGAAGAACAGAGGATTTTTCTCCACTGTATTAGCCAATATGATCTCCAATTACACATAAAACAATTATCTTCAATTTTGGGCCCTTGTGCTCTGCTGTTTTTCCAACATTACAAGTCTAACCACACATATAAGCTACTTGCAAAGTGTTTTGGGACTTTGTTAAGATCAGCTGTGCGATGTAAACTGCTTCATTTCTTTTCTCTTCCTTTTGTTGTAATTAATAACCGTATGGTGTGCCACTGGAGCAGAGCTATGCCTAAGCAGATCCTCATGTTGGAGCTTCACTGTGTTCCAGCACCACAACGCTTTTATTATACTAGTTAATTTATTCTGCAGATTTGCTCCACAACTTTCATATGTTGTGTACAGCGGAGACAAAGAAACAAGAATATCTGCACAACAAGACCTGGAAAATTGTAATTTTCATGTACTGCTTACCACATACGAGGTATGAGGGAAGACGAACATTCTCCTCAATATAGTTTGCAGGATCAGTATATTGTCTTCATACGTGTTTTTATGTCTCAAGTATGATTGAATAATAGTAATTCATTATTGACGTCCCTAGACTAATTTTTGTCTGCATGTTGTTACTTCATTCATTTGATTTAAAGTTAACCAATGTTAACTGTCTTTTAATGTGAAACTTTTGTTTAGGGTAGAGCTGCAAGTGATTTTGAGAATAAAATACTGTATTATATTTAATGAGTCAACCTATCATTTTAAAACAGTAGTTTTATATTGTCACAAGTTTAATGCTAGATGCTCACAATATGTAAAAACAAAAGGTTTGTTGTTGGCTTAGACATATCTTCTTAATCAAATTCAAAACAACTTCCTGATTAAGTGATAAACATTTGTTTGCTTTAGATTTGCCTGAAAGATGCATCTTTTCTGAGAAGGTGAGTTACTCTGTAAATTGGATAAATTATTTTAGCCCTAATTTAGTTCCAATATAGTAAAATATTATTAATATTGTTGGTAAAGTAGTATGCTTGCACTTATTAAAGGCTTTTCTGTTACCAAATTATGATCTAGAAAGCTTTATTTGATTTAGTCTAATGGAAAGTAAAAAGAATGCCTTTGCATGGACTTTGTATTTATCTATGCACTTAACATTTCCAACATTCACCTGCGCATGGTAAAATTGAGATACTGGACTGATTCACACTGGCTGTGACTATTGTTCAGCCATTCACACACAAGTAAAGAAAATAAAATGCTGGGAACACTCAACAGGCAATGTGGAGTCTATGGAAATAGAAACAGAGTGTACATTGCAGATCAAAGACTTAAGTGCTTTCACCATTTTCTGTTTTTATTTCTGATTTATAGCATCTTCTGGTTTTTGGATTCTTTGTTTAAGTAAATCACAGAGTTGGGTAGACATGCTGTAAGACTGAGTGTTAGATTTTACCAGTAGAGGGAAGCCTTAAATTATTTCTGCAACATTTCATCCTAAATCTACATCTTATTGCACACACTTAAATTGTGTCTTTTTTATACTCCATAATTCACTGAATTAAGTGAATGATCAAAATTACTGAATATAAAATGAATGATTACTTTTGCAAATGTTGTAGAGCCTTACTGTGCATCTGTTAATCACAGAGCTTTAAAAGATGTATTCTGAAGGTGGTGAAAGATTCTATGGTGCAAGGTAATACTACACAAAAGGTGACAAATAGCAACCAAAAGATACAAGGTGGAATTAATCAACTTTTCATGTATATACTTTAAAACTAAAAGATGCCAAAACAAACACTCAAAGACACGTTTATTCCAGGGAATAAAGGCAAGAGACAAGATTAATATTGGTGACCAAACTTACAAAAGGACAGTGCAAATGTGTACATATATTCCCAGGTAGTTTAATAAATGTGTTCAATTTATATAGGGAAACAAATTAATAAGTAGTCTGTCAAATATGGACAGAATTTTCTTCTAATGGAAGAGACCAGGCTTGTGGGAACAGGTAGAAAAGTAAAGGCTAAGATCAGATCAACAGTTATTTAATAACTGTGAGGCTTTCCTGATGGCTCACAAGAAAGTGTTTTGGCATTTTGTGATCCACGATGGAAGGGTAGGAACAGTGAATAAAGGGAATTAATGAAGGAGGAATTAGATGCTCCAATCCAGGGGTTCCCAAACTTTTTATACACCGTGGATCCCTATCGAGGGGTCTATGAACCCCAGGTTGGGAACCCCGGCTCCAGTCAGTGTGGTGTGCATTTAGATTGATGGAGAGACAAAAATGCGTTGGAAGGCACTTGATTATTTTTGTGAAATGTGACTCTGAAACATTGCATATAGTCATACATGGTTCATTTAGTAAAGATGTTGTGCCTGCCAAAATGACTTTAAAATGAGATTTGTAGCAACTTAAATACAGAGCAGTGAATATTGCTGAAGAGGTGCTAAAGTAGCTGCATAAATATGTTTGTCAGTACAGTGAAGCCAAAGGGAAATTCACTTTGCTTTTACTGTTTTAAGTACAGTCTATTTCATGTCAAAGTTTTGAATTAACTTTATAGTGGTCAGCCAACACACAGAATATGGTACATAAAACATTATCTAAGCAGAACAATACTCTTGGAATCAGGCCAGAGTAAGCATTACCTTCTTGAAAAGCACATCAAATTTTCTATGGCTATCCAACAACAACAATTAAGTCTAAATGTGAAATTCCTTGAATTCACAAATTTGGCTGTGATTTAAATCAGAATAATTATGAGTAAATAGCAGTTTAAATTATCTTAGTTTCAGGTCTTCAACTAAACTGATATACCTGTATTACTTAAAGATTAATGTGCTCTGTTCCAGGTTGAACTGGAATGTCCTGATTGTGGATGAGGCCCATAGGTTAAAGAACCAGAACTCTCTACTGTATAAGACTCTGAAAACTGTAAGACTTGTTTAAAGATACATTTCTCACAATTGCTGAGATTGCCACATTCTCAGTTTCTCTCATTTTTTCAATTTTGTATCAATGTAGTGGTATAAAAATGGAAATGTGCTTATCAGTGTTTGATTGTTTGTTGCTAGTTTTCAGTACGATTCACACTTTTGTTAACTGGAACACCAGTACAGAACAATCTTCATGAACTCTACTCACTGCTGAGCTTTGTGGAACCAAAGGTGTTCTCAGCGGATGAAACTGATGAATTTGTTAAACATTACAGCAGTGTAGAAGAGAACACAGAAAAAGGTATGTTTGCTTTGGAGTAGTAAATTATTTAATTTTATCATGCGGGGAAGCTACGTAAGATATTCTATCCAGGATACCCTTTTTTCAATTTGTGTAATGCATCAAATGCAAATTGCTGGGTAACCCCTAACTCTGGTGCTGGTGCTCCTGAAAATTGTATCTTCTTTCTGATAATACTGGCAATTACTGTGCATGACTTGCAAAAATGGAAAATTAAATGTGAGAAAGTATAGATGTTTGTCATAGCATGTTATGTTGCAAGTAAAACCATAGGTTAAGACACAATTGATCACTATTGCCAATTTAATAATATTTTACACTACTGGGATTTAGGTTTGTTAACAAGAGGAATCTTCATCTATGGGTGAGGCAATGTGACAACCTTTGCCCCAAATAGCCAAGGGTACCTCCACACACGAGGAATTCTGCAGATGCTGGAAATTCAAGCAGCACACATCAAAGTTGCTGGTGAACGCAGCAGGCCAGGCAGCATCTCTAGGAAGAGGTACTGTCCACGTTTCGGACCCTTCGTCAGGACTAACTGAAGGAAGAGCTAATAAGAGATTTGTAAGTCTGAAGGGGAGGGGGATATCCAAAATGATAGGAGAAGACAGGAGGGGGAGGGATGGAGCCAAGAGCTGGGCAGTTGATTGGCAAAAGGGATATGAAAGGATCATGGGACAGGAGGCCCAGGGAGAAGGAAAAGGGGGAGGGGGGAAACCCAGAGGTTGGGCAAGGGGTATAGTCAGAGCGAGAAAAAGGAGAGACAGAGTGAGAGAAAGAATGTGTGTATATAAATAAATAATGGATGGGGTACGAGGGGGAGGTGGGGTATTAGCGGAAGTTTGAGAAGTCAATGTTCATGCCATTAGGTTGGAGGCTACCCAGACGGAATACAAGGTGTTGTTCCTCCAACCTGAGTGTGGCTTCGTCTTTACAGTAGGGGAGGCCGTGGATAGACGTACCAGAATGGGAATGGGATGTGGCATTACATTCCCATTCTGATATGTCTATCCACGGCCTCCCCTACTGTAAAGACGAAGCCACACTCAGGTTGGAGGAACAACACCTTATATTCCGTCTGGGTAGCCTCCAACCTGATGGCATGAACATTGACTTCTCAAACTTCCGCTAATGCCCCATTTCCCCCTCGTACCCCATCCATTATTTATTTATATACACACATTCTTTCTCTCACTCTGTCTCTCCTTTTTCTCGCTCTGACTATACCCCTTGCCCAACCTCTGGGTTTCCCCCCTCCCCCTTTTCCTTCTCCCTGGGCCTCCTGTCCCATGATCCTCTCATATCCCTTTTGCCAATCAACTGTCCAGCTCTTGGCTCCATCCCTCCCCCTCCTGTCTTCTCTTATCATTTTGGATCTCCCCCTCCCCCTTTCAAATCTCTTACTAGCTCTTCCTTCAGTTAGTCCTGACGTAGGGTCTCAGCCCAAAATGTCAACTGTACCTCTTCCTAGAGATGCTGCAAGGGTACCTCCAGCAGGGTGGAAGCAAGGAAAGAAAAAAAGATTTCTAATTGCTTTGTGGAAACTACTCCTTTCATTCAACTGTTTTTGATAAGTATTTTATTTCATCCTACAATATTATTCCCTTTAGCCATAACTTACCTTCCAACAGTAAATGAGTTATAGGAGTAGCAGAACTGTTACGGATAGAGCTCTTATCCCATTTTAACCTTTGTTCATCACCTGTGATTGTATCAAATGCAGATAGTTAATTTTATTGTCATGCAGAGTGCGGCACAAAATTACTTAGTACCTGCTTTACTTGTTTTATTTTAAAATCAAACACTTCATATCCGCTGCCGACAATAGCTCAGTTAGTAACACCCTCTGAATCATAAGATTATGGGTTTGAAGTCCAGATTTCAATGCAAAACTCTAGGCTCCCTTTACAATGATGCAGTTGAAACTAGATTTTTTTTTGGGTGAGATGCTATATTGAAGGTCCATCTATTCTCAAAGGGAGATATAAAAGACTTTGAAGAAATATTGAGCAAAGAGGTTATCCTTAGCATTCTGGCCAACATATCCTTTAACTAACATTGCTAAAGCAGATTATTTGATTATTATCTGTTTGAGGGAGTTTGCTGTGCAGATTGTATTCTGTAATACCCACAGTAATGATTATACTTCAAGTGTACATTGGCAAAAAAAAGCTTTTCTTTGATCTGAGGTGCTGAATAAATGCAAACCTTTTAATCTTTTTATTTATAGTTGAATTTTAACTTTAAAATAATTAACCACAAAAGTAACCACAAGGTAGCGTATAATTTAATGTACTATTCTGAACATTAGAATATTACTAATGTTATTACAAACAAAATTTATCGTGTTTTTATGACATTTTCTTCTTCCTCGCCTTAGCTAAAGAACTACACAGTCTGATGCAGCCGTTTCTCCTGCGAAGAATCAAGGCTGATGTTGTATCTGAACTACCTAAAAAGATGGATGTTGTTCTCTATCATGGAATGTCTGTATTGCAGAAGAAGTACTATAAAGCCATTCTGATGAAGGATTTGGGTGAGTACTAAATACCTATTTCTTAAAAGAAAAAGCAGTGTGATGCTTGTTACATATAATTTTTCAGAACATTACCATACTATAACTGTTCTGTGAAAATATATGAAACCTTGACTATATTATGCTTGCAAGCATTTACTGATCTACTTAAGATGTTTATTTAATTCTTGAGCAATTCCCAATGAAATATTATAACACCTGGCCTGAGGTCAATAATGCTGATCTATAGTAGACTAAAGCAGTACTAAACACAGGTGATCATACTGATATTTTGCTCATAAATTTGTAGATTATATCACTGGAACACAGCTTGATTATCAAAACAAGTTCCGTTTTCCCTAGTCTGTTGATTTCGATGGAGATTCTATGTAGTGGGGAAGGGAAGAGTAAGATGGCATTTTTTTGTTTATTTAATGAGATAGAGTGCAGAGTAGGCCCTTCAAGCCGCGTTGCCCAGCAACCCCCGATTTAACCCTAACCTAATCATGGGGCAATTCAGAATGACCAATTAATCTACCAACTGGTACGTCCTTGGATTGAAGGTGGAAAGTGGAGCACCCAGAGGAAACCACACCGTCGTGTATAGAAAGTACAAACTCCTTACAGGCAGCAGTGGGAATTGAACCTGGGTCGCTGGTCCTGTATAGTGTTGTGCTACCATGCTGCCCATGGTTAGTTGATTTTGTTTTGTTATGAAATGTTAATTTTAACTCTATTTCACTTTCAATAGTTTAGGAGTATTTCTGATGGTCAGAAATGTTCTGGGATATTTAGAACTCTGAAGGCTTTGACAGCTTACAAATCTGGGACATTGTTTGTTCTGGCCCATTTGTGTCATTTCACTGCATTGTTTGAGGTCATGTTGCAGCACAAGGCTGCTACATCTCAACTCCAGGAGTGTCTAGAACAGCATTCTATATTTGGCTAAATCAGTTTGGAGTAGGGGAAACTAGTTAGTTGGCAGGTTGTTTCAGTAAAATCCAGGCCAATATTTGTATACTCACAGAAAGTAACTACTGTTGAAATTATCCAGTTTCTTAAGTGCTTGAAGTGGTATAGAAGTTGCCACATGGTCACAATGAAAGCTTTGACATACAATTGCCACCCATGCTGCCACAGTTCATGAAGGCAGATGACAGTTAGTTCAGACGCATTTAGGGATGAGCAATAAACATCCATCTTGCTGCTAACTCCCATAAATGAAGTTTAAAAAAATGTTCACAGGGCAAGTTGGTATTGTTGGATTCGTTATCTAGAGTATCAAACTACGCAGACTGCAATATATTTGTAGAAAGGTTTGATATTGGATTTGTTCCTGAAGTTTTATCACACTGTTAAATACACAGTGAAAAGTATGGTGTACTCATCAACACCTGAGCTGATGGAGAAAGAGCAGAGAAAAATCAACATTATTTTAAAATATTCAGTTGCTTGTTCGTGGCTGGGAATTTTTTTTCAAATAGCACGTTGCTTTACTAGGTCTTAGAAGAAAATAAAATTTAATATAAAGATGCTTTCATTAATATTGTGCTCTGTATAATTTGTATAAAAGATGTGCAGTAACTTATTCTATAAGCTTTCTGATCTGGACGGACCTATGCATCAGCAATACATATCTGTTATCAGTGATGTAAAAGATAGAAGGGTCAGCCGCTTATGGGGAAGCATCACCTGTCATAATGCCTGAACTACAGAAATGTTGATTTGCTTGCATAGGTCTCTCATCAGAGACACTCAAGATTAAGTATCAGCTGAATGAAATAGGGCTCAAGAGCATTGTCCATGTCACACAATCATTGCTTAGTCTTGGTTAAATAGTCCTGGCTTCAGCTTATTCCACTGACGTTTCAAATCAGATTTTGTACTTTCTGGAGCGAAGATGTAGTTAATGCTTTGGTAAGACAGATCCCATATCTGTGCTTTAGAAAGGTTGAAAGCTGACTCTGCAAGCTGATATTCCTGTGACAAATTGCTGGTAAAAACCCCTTTGCCATCAGTCTGAGAACAGAAAAAATGATCACAATCATTATTTTTGCAAATGCTTGAAACACAACTAGTTGTTTTGTCAAAAGCTATCTGTGCTTAAATAACTAATTTCATTATTCCTTGTAATAATTCATCACAAGCTTTTGTGTTGCTTCCTATTTAAAACAAGGTATAATGCCATAAATTGTTCCTCATGAGTTCTGTGAATAAATACATACTTACTGGAGAGAAAGGCCATAATTATTAACTTATAATTGAGACAAGATGTATTTGTATTAATGCTGTAATGTACTTGTATAAATGTTCAAACAAACATTGCCACGTTCTATCCATTTAATCTCATTCATATTGTTGCTTATTTAAATATTTAATAGTTTGAATACTAGAATGTAGGATGTCAACCCTATTCATCACACTTAACTCATGCTGAGGCATACTTTGCTTTACCTAAATAGATACCTAAAAGATTCTTAGCTGAATTATTTTAACAAATACTATCAGCTGGGCAAAGGAGTCACCTCCTTTTCACCACCCCCTCCCACAAGCTCCAGTCCACTGCATAATTTTTTTTAACACAAGTTTCCCTCTTTACAATTTTATCTGTACTTAAGATGTATAGATGAAATTGGGAAGTCATGTTGTTAATTATTATAGAAAGAGTTGGGTCTCTCTCTTCTTCCATTTTGTACTTGCCAGACTTGAAACATCAACAAGTGCAATTGAAATCAAAATGCATGCAATAGCTTCCACTGGATCAAGATACAGTAATTCTAGAATACAGAAGATTATGCATACAGACTTTGACTGTGAGAATGTTTTATGAAAAACAGCCAAGGGCATGGAGAAGTTGGCAGGGGAGGAGGAGGAATTACTGGAGAGAGGCCAGTTTCACATTCTGTCCCACAAAATTCTGAGTTCAGTAATGAGTGTTTCCAAGCAGACACCCTGAGATTAGACATGCACAATGAATGTTCAAACCATAGTGTTTGCCTATGTGGTATTTAAGAAAATACAAATTCTTGGTCTAAATCAGGTCATGTGAAGGAGAGAACTGAGTGACTGGGGATGTCAAAGTATTCTCCTTGATTCTATAAACCCCATTTCCAGAAAAGTTGAGATATTTTCCAAAATGCAATAAAAACAAAAATCTGTGATATATTAATTCACGTGAACCTTTATTTAACTGACAAAAGTACAAAGAAAAGATTTTCAATAGTTTTACTGACCAACTTAATTGTATTTTGTAAACATACACAAATTTAGAATTTGATGGCTGCAACACACTCAACAAAAGTTGGGACAGGGGCATGTTTACCATTGTGTTACATCACCTTTCCTTTTAATAACACTTTTTAATCGTTTTGGAACTGAGGATACTAATTGTAGTAGATTTGCAATTGGAAATTTTGTCCATTTTTGCTTGATATAAGACTTCAGCTGCTCAACAGTCTGTGGTCTCTGTTGTCTGATTCTCCTCTTCATGATGCGCCATACATTTTCAAAAGGAGATAGATCTAGACTGGCAGCAGGCCAGTCAAGCACACGCACTCTGTGTCTACAAAGCCATGCTGTTGTAGCCCGTGCAGAATGTGGTCTGGCATTGTCCTGCTGAAATAAGCATGGATGTCTCGGGAAGAGACGTCGCCTTGCTGGCAACATATGTCTCTGTAAGATCCTAATATATGCCTCAGAGTCAATGGTACCTTCACATACATGCAACTCACCCATGCCGTGGGCACTGATGCACCCCCATACCATAACAGATGCTGGCTTTTGCACCTTTCGCTGATAACAATCTAGATGGTCATTTTTATCTTTGGCACGGAGAACTCAACACTCGTTTTTTCCAAAAATTAGTTGAAATGTGGACTGATCTGACCACAGCACATGGTTCCACAGTCTTTCGGTCCATCTGAGATGAGCTCGGGCCCAGAGAACTCGCCGGCGTTTCTGCATAGAGTTGATGTATGGCTTCCTCCTTGCGTAATACAGTTTCAAGCTGCATTTCTGGATGCAGCGACGGACTGTGTTGAGTGACAACGGTTTTCCGAAGTACTCCCGAGCCCAGGTGGCTATAATTGTCACAGCAGCATGATGGTTTCTGTGTACTTTTCAATCTTATTTTAACTCTGTCCCAACTTTTGTTGTGTGTGTTGCAGCCATCAAATTCTAAATTTGTGTATGTTTACAAAATACAATGAAGTTGGTCAGTAAAACTATTGAAAATCTTTTCTTTGTACTTTTGTCAGTTAAATAAAGTTCACGTGAATTAACATATCACAGATTTTTGTTTTTATTGCATTTTGGAAAATATCCCAACTTTTCTGGAAATGGGGTTTGTAATAGTGTATCAGTAGTTTATAATGAGTATGTGTTGGGTGATTCTTAAAGGTTGTCATAGCCAGGGTAGGTACTGAGGATAAGCTCCCACTACTTATTACATGCTCTCAATAGCATGTGTCTTAAATAGCCTCTGACAATCAAGTTCAGCTCCTGGCCTTCACGTGTGGCTTAGCTATTAAGCCCATCGAAACTGACAGGAGAACGGGCAAAAGTGCGTTACTGGTGCCAGGCACTTTGGGCAAATGGAGCTCAGCAGCCATGGTTAGCAGCTCATCTAGGAGAAAGAAACCTCTGGTGTCTTGCAGCGATACACACTTATGGGAAAGCCTTTGTGAGTAAACCCCGAAGAAAGATCCAGAGCTGGAGTTCAACGCTGACTGGCAACTCCTATCATGCAGCTGGTACCAAACTATTGGTCTCTGCTGTTCCTTTGAATTCATCAGCTGTGTGGAGAGGGGTGCCTGGTGCATGGGCCAGAGCCTGTTCCCTACATCATACTGCTCTGGCTTACGTATTGTGTGGATAGCTGGGGCGCAATATCCATGGTGGACTTTGACCAAAGGAGGTGCTCAGATAAAGTGAAAATGTTGTAACATCTCCATGAGAAGCACTGAATCTATCAGAAAGATAATGTGCTCCTTATATTGACAATATGCTAGCCTTTTTCATTTCTTTGCAAAAGCAACATATCTGAAAGTAAATCTACACATCAATTACTATCTAATGACATCAAAGTAAAGTGGACTTACACAAAGTATGCTGGGGTGTCCACAATTGTGCCAATACTGGAAATGGTGTTCACTGTATGATGAGACAGTTTGACCCTTGACATTTGATGTCAAGCAAAGCTCTGGAAAACAGATAACATAAATTGTGTTGTAACCATGTCCTTGTAAATGAAAGTAACTGCAGATGCTGAAACAAGAATAAAAATGCTGAAGACATTCACCAGAATCTGACACCATTTGCATTTGAAGAAACAGATTGAATGTCTCAGGCTGATGACTTTATTGAGGACAGGCTGTTTTTCCACTTTGCCAGTACTGATGAAAGGTCTCCACTTGAAACATTAACCTTTTCTCTCTTCGTAGGTGTTTCCTCGTCTCCTGTCTATCTCCCACATTTTCTGTTTGTATTATGACTTTTTCTTGCTGTTCAAATTATAAGTGCTGCAGTAAAACTTAAATAAAATTTCTCATTCTTTAAATGATTTACAGAGGGGTTCGGACCATCTGTGCAATATAAAGGTAATGTTTTACTGATGGAGATATCTACTTTCACATAAAACAGTAAAATAAACCCCCATCTGTAGGCTTGGATGCAAAATGTTCAACAACATTTCAAAAAGTCCACATAACTCAGCCAGCTGGAGAGACCCATTTTCACGTAAAATAGTAAAATAAAGCCCATCTGTAGGCTTGGATTGGATGCAAAATATTCAAAAAGTACATTTAACCCAGCCAGTGTTTGTCTCTTGTGCATTACCACAACTTTTTATTAGGCATTTTATCAGATTCCTGTGCACTCCTGCTGTTAGTCTATCAGAAGGAAAATACAGCATAGGAACAGGCCCTTTGACTCACAATGTTGAGCCAACCTCATTAAGCTGATGATGCCTAATTAAATTAACTCCTTCTACCTGCACATGGCCCATATTCATCCATTCTCTGTATATGCCTATCTAAGAACCTCTTAAATGTCTCTATCTTACCGGCCTCCACTATCACCCCGGCACCCTCATCCTTCCCAGAAGTACTTAATTATCTGCACAGCGCCTTGATATATTCCGAGATTGTGGAAGGGACTGTGTTACTGCAAGTTTGTCTGTCTTCATAAGGTTTTACTTTCTTTCTTCTTTATTACATAGCTATCTCTAACCATGAATAAAGGACTGGATTCCAAATCTCTGTGTCTTTGAATTTGTATTGGAAGTTACAAAGTGGTAACAAAATAGCAGAAAATTTTACTTTCTTTGTTTTAGAACCTAAGGTATAGGAGTAGAATTATTCTATTTGGCCTATTGAGTCCACTCGATTAAATGGACTTGGAGAACATGCACACTCATTCCTCAATCATACTTGTGCACAAGGAGAACAGCATGGCCCGTGTCACCACACTGCTCTGCAGACAGGACAGAAGCTTTTTAAAATACAATATTGGCTTATTAGATACAGATACTGACCATTGATAAACTGTATAATTCCTTACTAGCAAGATCAATTGCCATTCACAATTGAGGTATTAAAAGTCAATAGAAACTACAAGCTGACAACCAATGATACTTTGAAGTAAAGTACTTGTCCCTTAATTGGTAGACACGAGGAAATCTGCAGATGCTGGAATTTCAAGCAACACACATAAAAATTGCTGGTGAACGCAGCAGGCCAGGCAGCATCTATAGGAAGAGGTACAGTCGACGATTCGGGCTGAGACCCTTCGTCAGGACTCAGTTAGTCCTGAAGGGTCTCAGCCCGAAATGTCGACTGTACCTCTTACCATAGATGCTGCCTGGCCTGCTGCGTTCACTAGCAATTTTTATGTGTGTTCCTTAATTGGTGGATGTGTTTTGCATCCTTCTGTTGTACTCTTATCTGTCTGCCACTGGCACTCTGTGTAAAGAGGAGCTACCTTCTTCAAAGACCTTTCTAGAAAAGTCTCACTTCAAAGGCCCCACTTATCTGGGTTGATCACACACTGAACCAGGCTAACCTTTCCTGGACGTTGTCTTTAACCCTTGCTGTACTGCAACGGCCACACTCCCCTAGATGGTCTGCTCCAGCAAATGAAAGGAACTTCCCCTAAAGCTTAATCAAGAAGTCATAAGTATACGATGGGAGCAGAAGAGACATCTGTGATATAGAATAGCACAACATTAACATAATATGCTTCAGGAATTCCCCCCCCCCCAAAAAAAATTCTGCAAAAATTTTCATTCAATGAGTTGTATGTTTTCTGTAGAACCATTACTTGTCTAAGCCAAAGAAAATGTTACCTATGGGTATTTGATACTTCTTAATAGTGTTGACCAACTGGTCTGTCCCTCCAGCTTCAGGATGAAGGAATGTACCATGGCCAATCCTGTCTGGTGGAAGACCAAGTAACATTTCCCATTCTTCATTTTTATTTGGGATCTTAATGAAAAATATAATTGTTTTTGTTAATGTTCTTCCATCAAAAGAAATTTTAATTATTTTACGATGAACAATTTTTAATTGGATATATTTGTTACATTAAGTAGGTAAGATTCATATGATTCAATATTTTAAGAATTAATATATCCTTTTCTGTAAAAAAAAATTTAGAGATAGTTACTTAACTAGTTTAAATGCTTCTTACCTCAGCCATGTGCACAGCAAGCTTAAGACCAATATTTCTAGCTGCTTGAAGTGGGGCAAGAAAGCTCTTAGCATGTTCTACCTTAAAAAGTAGAAAATGGTAAACAATATTATACAACTAAAACTGATTCATTATTGATGTAAGCAAACAAATCTGATTTGATGCAACACTGAGTTTTGTGTAACCTTTATCCCCCCGCCAAATCCTTTAAGTGCATATCTGACATCTGACCCCTCCAGATATTGACCACTCTTCACTTTTATTCAAAACTATTTCAGACTGCTGTGTAATTTGTGGATTTTTAAATGCATAGATTAACGAATGGTGAATGATAGGAATCACATGCATACTTAAGGCTACACCAAGTTCTCCTTATCCATGCAGGATAGGGATGCAGACTACCTGTGCAGAAGAAAATGCATGCACTCCTAAGGCCACTGACATTGACTTTAAAGCTACAGTAACATACAACAGTTGATTCCTAAGTGTATGCTTCAGATTTTGATTTATCACATCATTATAAGGAGAAAATCAACAATCTTCTGATTTATCCCATCATATCTGGTAGTTAGCTTGATCCTGAGCTTAGCTCTAGCTGCACACCCAGCCTTCATTTGAAGTCAGATAAGTACAAATAATATCAATGTACGTTTGTAGATGTAAATTTACTTGTGTAGAATAAAAATGCTATCTACAAAAGCACTTGGCTCAGGTTCCAATTCCTGGCACAGGACGCACACCATACAGTCAGAGTCATAATGCACTACAACACAGAAACAAGCCCTTCCGCCGATCTAGCCTGTGCTGAACTATTATTCTGCCTAGTCCCATCAACATGCACCTGGACCATTGCCCTCCATACCTGTCACATCCATCTACTGTACTTATCCAAGTTTCCCTTAAACGTTGAAATTGAACCCGCATTCGCCACTTCCACTGGCAGCCTGCACCGCCCCTGAATGAAGAAGTTCCCCCACTCAGATTCTCTTTAAATATTTCACCTTTCACCCTTAACATATAACTTCTAGTTCTTGTTTCACATAACTTCAGTGGAAAAAGCCTGCTTGCATTTACCCTATCTATACCCCTCAAAATTTTGTATACCAACTACTGCCGCTTCACAACTGCCAGCAGGCATCAAATACAATCCATCTCATTGCAAACAGGGGCGTTTGCACGTCTCTTGCACGTTACAAGAGAGGGTCTAGTCCCATATGGCTGGTCTTGTGTTGATTCAGCATATCAGCAGATGATGAAGACGAGGTTAACAGTTAATGGCCATGTGAAGACCAGCTAAAAACATCTAAATGATGTCAGTTTATAGGAAAAGTAATCTTTAAATTAATGTTCATTTAAGTAGAAAGAATCCAACAAAATGATTGCATGAGACAGGATACGGCACCCTGCTGCTCTGAATTAAGATAGACACAGGTAAATAAAAATTAGTTACTCACTGCGGGATCGCCACTTAAATCCAAGCCAACCACTAGCCCATCAGAGGATGTAAAGAATTCTTCTGCAAGTTTTACAGTCTCTATGGCAACAGCAGGCCCACCTCTTCTATCTATGGATAACAGAAACCTAAGGAAATAAAAGTTAACGTTTTTTTGCATTTGAGATGAACAAGAAAATGAATTAAGAATCCTACCACTGAATATTGCATCAAGTAGATCCTCTCTCCTGAAAACTTGCTGGCAAATGGAACCTCTCTTCCTCATACTGAAAGCACTTGGCTGCTTTGAAGTACAGGCTCTCACCATCTTACAAATGCCCAACTTACCTACAGCTTGCACTTACAAACGAGCTTTTGGGACAACGCTGCGATGGATTTGCTGACCATTAAAGGGTTGCAGACATCTGCTGTGTGGGAGCTTGGTTTAGCACTTCCCATGTGCAAGCTGTTGGGTTATGAATAGTTCACAGGAACAGAACCCTGCCACAACTTGGACAGCCTGTACCTTACTTTTGGCCCCATCAGACCTTGTGTTACCAGTGCTGCTGACAATCCAGAGAAGCATTCAGCACAGCAAGTGTCATATATATCACTCACAACCCAAGCATTCCTGTGCTCCCAGGCTCCAAGAAATATCTACTTCAAACAACAAGAAGGCTTTTCTGGTTCCAAAACTCCCAGCAAGTCCATGTTTTGCATACTTTTGCATCTAATCTCCCCCCACTTCATCCAAACTTCTCAAACACCAAAATCCTAAGGAGCTTCTAAACTTCACAATGTTCAGCAGTTACTGCCAAGACCCATTAATTCATCCCTAGCATAAGTAAATTTAGAAACACCACCCACATCATGAAGACCCTGGAGAGACTTGTTCTGGAGCTGCTCCGGCCTATGGTCAGGCCACACTTAGATCCCCTCCAGTTCGCCTACCAGCCCCGACTAGGAGTTGAGGATGCCATCGTCTACCTGCTGAACCGTGTCTACGCCCGCGATAAGCCAGCGAGCACTGTGAGGGTCATGTTTTTTGACTTCTCCAGTGCGTTCAACACCATCCGCCCTGCTCTGCTGGGGAGAAGTTAACAGCGATGCAGGTGGATGCTTCCCTGGTGTCATGGATTCTTGATTACCTGACTGGCAGACCACAGTACGTGTGCTTGCAACACTGTGTGTCCGACAGAGTGATCAGCAGCACTGGGGCTCCACAGGGGACTGTCTTGTCTCCCTTTCTCTTCACCATTTACACCTCAGACTTCAATTACTGCACAGAGTCTTGTCACCTTCAAAAGTTTTCGGATGACTCTGCCATAGTTGGATGCATCAGCAAGGGAGATGAGGTTGAGTACAGGGCTATGGTAGGAAACTTTGTCACATGGTGTGAGCAGAATTATCTGCAGCTTAATGTAAAAAGACTAAGGAGCTGGTGGTAGACCTGAGGAGAGCTAAGGTACCAGTGACCCCTGTTTCCATCCAGGGGGTCAGTGTGGACATGGTGAAGGATTACAAATACCTGGGGATACG
Organism: Mobula hypostoma; assembly: GCF_963921235.1. Lineage (NCBI taxonomy): Eukaryota > Metazoa > Chordata > Chondrichthyes > Myliobatiformes > Myliobatidae > Mobula > Mobula hypostoma. The sequence goes on along the minus strand of NC_086102.1, from coordinate 32,318,209 downwards.
AATTGACGATAAACTGGACTGGTCTAAGAATACTGAGGCTGTCTACAAGTAGGGTCAGAGCCGTCTCTATTTCCTGAGGAGACTGAGGTCCTTTAACATCTGCCGGACGATGCTGAGGATGTTCTACGAGTCTGTGGTGGCCAGTGCTATCATGTTTGCTGTTGTGTGCTGGGGCAGCAGGCTGAAGGTAGCAGACACCAACAGAATCAATAAACTCATTCGTAAGGCCAGTGATGTTGTGGGGATGGAACTGGACTCTCTCACGGTGGTGTCTGAAAAGAGGATGCTGTCTAAGTTGCATGCCATCTTGGTCAATGTCTCCCATCCACTACATAATGTACTGGGTGGGCACAGCAGTACATTCAGCCAGAGACTCATTCCTCTGAGATGCAGCACAGAGCGTCATAGGAAGTCATTCCCGCCTGTGGCCATCAAACTTTACAACTCCTCCCTTGGAGGGTCAGACACCCTGAGCCGATAGGCTGGTCCTGGACTTATTTCATAATTTACTGGCATAATTTACATATTACTATTTAACTATTTATGGTTCTATTACTATTTATTATTTATGGTGCAACTGTAACGAAAACCAATTTCCCCTGGGATCAATAAAGTATGACTATGACTTTCAGTACCCATAGGTAACCTGCCATGCTTTCTGCATCATTTTGCTGTAACGCCTTTGATATTACAAACATAGAAGAAAAAATTGATTAGAATAAGTTACAGTCAAAATCACTGAACTAGCTTTTCAAATGATTTTCAATGTATAACAATGTCTTGCCAATAAATGTTCCTAAATAATTTCAGTATGTCCCTTTGAGACCCTTCTAGTTCTTGAGCAGTGATTTTAGCCTTAGTAGTGGCCTGATCATTTTAACAATTTAACCTTTATGTTTTTTATCTGGGTTCCAGCCCACCAATGATGCCATGGAAACCAGCTGATTACAGTATAAATATCACGTACCTTACGTCTATGTCTACATTCTCTTGTTTGCATTGTTTTATGGCTTCAAGTATAGCCTCAACATATGACTTCTTGCTCATCCCTGTTTTAGAAATAAAAATAAGTAACATTTACAAGTTATCTACCATAAATCTATTTCAAAGTCATTGATCTGAAACAGCTGCTACCCGATGCTTAGTACTTCCAGCATTTGGTTTTTATTTTACAAGTTAAAACTTCTTAACCACCTTTTTATAATATTCCGTAAGAAAGAATTGGGTTTCTGAATTTGTACACAGGCATGCCTCACAAAAGTAAAGTGTATGTTTGAAAAATTAGCTTATACTAATTAAAATATAATTTATATAGTCTTGTGATAGTACCTGTTGTGTTTTCTGTTCGTGGTGTACTTCGTAGCTCAAGATATTTCACTCCATCAGCTGCAAATTCCTTAATAACCTCTTTGGTCACCTAGAAGAGTTCATCATATTATAAATGTACTTGCTCAGTGTGGGCATGTGGCCAAGTGGTTAAGGCATTTGACTAGTGATCTGAAGGTTGTGAGTTAGAGGCCCAGCTGAGGCAACGTGTTGTGTCTTTGAGCAAAACAACACTGGTGCCAAGCTGTATGGGTTCGAATGCCCTTCCCTTGGACAACATCAGTGTCGTGGAGGGGAGACTTGCAGCATGGGCAACTGCCTGTCTTCCATACAACCTTGCTCAGGCCCGCGCCCTGGAGAGTGAAGACTTTCCAGGCGCAGATCCATGGTCTCGCAAGACTAACGGATGCTCAGTATAATGATGCATTCCTGCTCTCTGCTGCTGTTTTGTGCAAAATTGTTGCACTGTGAAGCTGTTGCTGTGAAAGCTTTACTGATAAGAGCAGCAAGTGGAGAAACAGACATTTGAGTTCCGAGTGAAACACAAATTTCTGTGTACATGTCCTCCCTGTTCACATACACCTGACATACAAAGCCCACACATATGAACAAGCATTTGCAAGACAGACAGGATGGATTTGCCAGCTGCTGTGCAGCTGTAGACATTTCTACCGTGTGGGATCTCAGTTTGTGGCAATATCATTACACCTTGCAAAGACATCTGAATGGTTGAGTTAAATTCCCTGATTCAATTATATGTTGCCTTTAGTTGGTCTTTTTTTTTATTTGCATACAGTATATGACTAGGCGGCCACATTTCCAATGTGCAAACTGGGTTATGGTACATTTCTCAGGAATGGAACCCTGTTGTAACTTGGGGAGTATAATCCATGCTTTAAGACTTTCCATTCTCCTTTTAAACAGTGTGGGTCCAACATGGAAATCTGTCTTGCTGTTGGGTAGATTGGCATGTTTGTAGCCCACCAGCAACATGGATAAAAAGCCCAGCCAACATGATTGGACTGGCTGGAACTTCAGCACAGCCCAATGATTCCTTAATAACACTCCAAGAAAACATTTGCAACCCTAACAAAAAATATCTTTTGTTAGCATGAACTAAGTAGTTCTATATTTACTGCTGCACATCTACTTTGGCTCAGTGGGTTAATCTTGTAAAAATGACTATCATTTACCATGAAGATTCGTTCTACGCTGTCAGTTAACTGATGAATTATTTTAAATATCTCAAAGCATCTGTGGAAAAAAAAAAGTGTAACTTAAAAGAAGTTGTATCTTTTCAACAAGTTTCAATTTTAATGGTTAACATTCCCTATAAATTTAGTGTTTGTGAGAAGCAGGTTCTACTTTGCATCAGTTCTAAACTTACACTGAAAAACTGATGTAGTTTGCATCTTCAACTTTAGATTGAACTTAGTGTGCTTTTCTTTGCACTAATAGCATACTTGAAAATTTATGCAACTTTAACGTTGCTTGCTTATAATCATAGTAAATATACAGTGCACTGTGATAATGAGAAATAAATCAGGAATGATCTGAAACGATTGCCTAGCTATGTTATGAGACATTAACCAATTTCATTTCTAATCTAAGATAAATTCTGCAGAACATTTCATCAACTTTTATAACTGGTTTAAGATATTAAGTTAATTTTGATCTTAAGTCCATAGTTATCAGTACACACTCTTCCAATGTTCTTGTGTGGCCTTTCCTGATCATGGTCATATTGTGGTCAACATTGAGATGTGGTTTCTGCAGTATCAGCTTTTCCATTGTGGTGCTGCTGATAGAGGTATTGAGATGAGCATGGAGTTCCTGGAAGGGAAAACAGATCATTATTAACTTATGACATTCCTTGCTCTGTTTACAAATCAATGAACACTAATTTCCCTTCATAACAGCATTCTTCACACTGAAATTGAAAGCAGAAAATAGCAAGTGCTAAAAATCTTCAGAAACAGAAAATTCTGGGAATACTTCAGTCAGGTAATATGCGAGGAGAGAGAAATATTTCAGATTGATGACCGGAGATCAGAAATGTTGCTTGCCCTGCTTGGTATTTTCAGCATTCTCTGCTTTTAATTATGTTTAAATATATTCAGAGGTTCAGGGTAGCTATGTGTTTTCCACAGGCACCAGTAATATGTTTTGACTTTAGAAGAATAAAGATTGGTGGAATTTTAAATTAATTGTAGTTCCATTTCAATCTTTAAAAATTAAATTTGATTTGTAAATACAGTTTTGTACTTAACTATAATAATCTGATGATCTGTGCAATTCAGTTTAAGCTGTATACCTGGTCTTTCTGCTCAGCTTCTGTATTTCACAGTATGGAAAATTAAAAGAAGGAGACAACATTTACAGAGGCTAAAATTTGACCTGAAGAGTCAGAAACCATGTTGTGACATTGTAATGAGCAACCGCAGGCAGTGAGTGAAGTTGGCTGAGGTAGTTTCTTCACACCAAAACTACTATTAGTTCTGGGCCCATCCTTGCCTTCAGAATACAAGAAACAAAAATAAACCGTGACAGCCTGCTGTAAATAAATGACTTTGTCCTTTTATTATGAGGTTGAGTTCAGGATCCTAAATTGCACTGCAGAACACACCTAGATTTTGGGTTTTCTGAAGCACTTACAACTTTAGGCAACGCTTGATGAAACAGCACCATTACTTCTGTAGCTACGATGACACTATCAGGAATTCTGCAGCATAGGATGTTCGAGTCACAATTTTTTTTTTCTTGAATACTTTCACTCTTTTTCCAGTTATGGGAAAAGTCGGCTGTTTACCGTGATCTAAGGGACAATTTAAACAAGAGCAAATTAATTCAAACATACTATCTAAATTCAAAAAACAACTTCAAACAATATCTGGTAGTATAGCTTTCAAATATCTGTACAAGTTTAAGCACATCTGATAGCTAGATATTTTGCATTGATGTAATATTTCATGCCACATTTAGCTGGAAAATAAGAGTGTCCAGGTATTGTGGCACGGTAGCGTAGTGGCTAGCAATCAGGGTCCAATTCCCGCTGTCTGCAGGGAGCTTGTACGTTCTCTCTATGACCTCCAGGTGCTCTGGTTTCCTCCCACATTCCAAATACATAAGTTGTAGGCATGCTGTGTTGGCCCCAGTGGCACTTGTGGGCTGCCTTCAGCACATTCTCGGACTGTTGGTTGTTAACGCAAACTATGCATTTCATTGTATATTTCGAAATACACGTGACAAATAAAGCTAATCTTTACAAAATATATTTAAACCAAAGTTATTTTACATTGTATGTCTGTTTGTTTCTGTTACTTTAAATTGACCCTTTTACTTTAAATTAATTCTTGAATTCCAATAGCTCATGAAATAACTTTTATTGAGTTCTCAGCCTGGGGTCCATGGACTCCTTGGTTAATGGTTGGGGTCCATGGCTTAAAAAAATGTTGGGAACCCCTGCTCTAATCTTTCCTCCAGTGCCATGTATTTTTCAGTAATGTAAAAAAACATGAACACATATTTTAAGGAAAATTCCTACATATTTTATATTCACTGAGGGAACGTGGGCTTTGCCGGCAGAGCCAGTGTGTAATTACGCATCCCTAGTTGCTCTTGAGGAGGTTGTGAGCTGCCTTCTTGAACTGCTGCTGAACCTTGAGGTGAGGGTATATTTACAATGCTCCTAGGCAGAGTGCGCCTTGATTTTAACCCAGCAATATTGAAGGAATGGTAATATAATTCCCTTATCAGGGTGGTGTGTGGCTTGGAGGGTAACTTCCCTATGCTTTCGATGCCCTTGTCTTTCTAGCTGCTGAAGGTCGTGGGTGATGGGAGTTCTTGTGAGTTGCTGCAGTAGATGGTACAAACTTCTACTGAAATGAGTGAGTGAGTGGGTTGTCTATCAAGCCGACTGTCATGTTCTGTTTGTTTCTTGTATATTGTTGAATTTGTACTCATCCAGGCAAGTGAAGAGTATTCCTCTTGACTTTAGCCTTGAAGACAGTGGAGAAATTTTGGGGAGTTAGGAGGTGAGTTACTGGCTATGGAATTCCAAGCATCTGACCTGCTCTTGCAGCCAGGTCAATATTAACCCCCAGGATACTGATGGTGCAGGATTCATTAATGGCAATGCCACCGAATGTCAGGGTGTAAGAGCTGGATTTTCCCTTCATGTTGATCATAATTGCCCAGCACTTGTGTAGGGCAAACAACAGGAATTCTGCAGATGCTGGAAATTCAAGCAACACACATCAAAGTTGCTGGTGAACGCAGCAGGCCAGGCAGCATCTATAGGAAGAGGCGCAGTCGACGTTTCAGGCCGAGACCCTTCGTCAGGACTAACTGAAGGAAGAGTGTAGGGCAAATGTTACTTGCCATCTATCAGGCCAACCTGGATAATGTCCAGCTCTCGCTTCATCACCTAAGAAACTGGGGATCATCAGGAAACATCCGTACTTCTGACCTTGTAACTGAAAGATAATTGATGAAGCAGTTGAAGAGATGATTGACCTTCAACCGCCATGACCATCTTCTTTTGTGTTAGGTACGATACCAAACAGCAGAGAGTTTTCCCGCCTGACTCCCATTGACAACAGTTCAGCCAGGATTCCTTGATGCCATAGTCAATCAAATGCTGTCTTGATGTCAAGGGCAGTTATTCTAAGTTCATCTCTAGAGTTCATATTTTATAACAACATATATTTAAATAAAGACTCAATCAAATAAACAAAACTGTTTTGTCAAGAAATAAATTTGAGTATATTTTTACATGCGACTGTCACAATTTAATAAAAAAAATGCATTTATTTAATACGTTATTTTTTTGTAAAAGTCCCAGCATAAGGAAATGCAGTCATTGTTTTGTGTACAACCAACTGATGAAAGAAATGATTACTTAATTTGGTTTTAGATGTCTCAGTTCAATACCAGCCAAAAGAATATCTGCAGGCATTCTGACCTCTGCAAGGGACTGGCAGCTGATGGTGGACCTCGAAGGGCAGCTGAACTTCCCCAACCATATCGCAGCCACCACCCTGTGACCAGACATTGTCCTAGTGCCTGAGTCTACTAAGCAAGTGGTGCTGCTGGAGCTGACAGTCCCATGGGAAGACAGCTTGGAGGAGGCCTTTGAAAGGAAGCTCTCCATGTACGCAGGACTGGTCAGCAACTGTCAGCAGGCTGGATGGAGAGCGAGGTGTCTCCCAGTGGAGGTTGGTTGTAGGGGATTCGTAGCCTGTTCTTTTGTTAGAGCCTTCAGCATTTTGGGCATCGAGGGAGAGAGGAAGCGGAGAGCCATCCGCAGTACCACCGATGCGGCAGAGAGGGCCTCAAGATGGCTGTGGCTCAGAAGAGGGGAGCCATGGAGTCATAAGTAGCTAGCCATCTGGACTCAAGCTGGGGTCTGATCAGCCCCGGCTGGGTCACCTGGAGGAGGTTGTATGATGTTGAAAGACCCGAAACACCCGATGATTCCAGGAACATCACTGAAGATGTGTCCAGGAGCATCAATAGATGTATGTACACATCATTATGGAATATAGGTCACTAGAAGTTGCTATTTTTTCAAGTGTTATAACATCCAACACCCAGAAGAAAACTCAGTGTAGATTATAATCCAATAAGCTAAATACCACATTTCTTCCAGTATTCTACATGATTCTCACCAAAATCCTTTATTTTCTCATTCATGAAAGATTCCCATCTAGGAAAGCTGTGAATAAATTAAGCTATTAATGCACTTCTATGAATATAATTTTTATCCCTTATAGAGACCAAATCATGAACAATTGATGGTCATTAGTTGTCATATTATCTGTTATCTATATTTACATTTTATATTTAATTAATGGTGCTTCTGCTAACAAACTTGAAATGTGCAGTAAAATATGAGGATTAAAGCTGGATTAAATATACTGCTATAATTTTCCTTAAGCTGACAATATACTTTGGTCAGCCAGAGGCACTGCCTTCAGGACGACACTCAACTCTCAGTGGCAGGTTTCAGCTATACTTCTCTGAGGGAGTTAGCTGACTTTAATTAAGACACGATGGTTTCCATCAATAATGCTCTGTCACCAGCAGAGGATGGAGCTTTGTCTGGGCAGCCAGGTACAGGGACAGAAAAGACCATGAAAGATCATATTGCATGCCACTGAGAGTTGTGGCTGGTGACGGGGAGACTTGAATGTCTCAAGTAATTCTTGTCTAATTCCTGTCTAAAGTAATTCTTGCTCATCTGACTCAGTCCCCAAAGCCCACACTGACATTTGGTCTGTGCAGAATCAGTCACTACTATGGCTAATTCTGCATTTTTTCTCCTTCTTTGCCCTTATCTAGTAATGCTGTGGCAATCTATTCTGCCATCAGGCAGAGAGGGATTTACAGCTGGATCTACCTCTAAGCAAAAGCACTATGTTCTTTATAGTGTGGACCCTGAATTGAGAGAGCAGGCACTGTGATAGGTTTTCAGATTAATTCATAGACTCCTGGATCACCTACCATTTCTGTAGCCTGGATGTGTTCCACCTATGGGAGGCTTCTCAATTCTGATTGTACTCTCCTGATTTTTGTGCACCCAGTATGGATGGTGGCAAGTCGGGGAGGGGTACTCATTGGTCTGCTGTTTGGCCTTGCCAAGATGGGCAATTACAAGCCTAGCCGGTTACTAACTGCTCCTTTCCAAAGGATAAGTCTGTGCCCAAGTCCCTGAAAAAGCAGCACTGCTGAAGTTTTCCTGGTCCGGTGAGTGCACTAGGTTGCATTCCGGACAGGGAGGATTGGTTTACTTCTTTCAAAAGTGTAAATAAGTTTATGAAGTATGTTGCGAACAAAATAACAGTGAAATGTGTTACTTTGATCTACAGTACATTGTGCACCTGGGGCATTAGTGAGCTGTGTAATTAGAGCGGCACCGCTATGTAACTGGGGCAGGCGGTTAGCATCAGCACAAATGCAGCCCAAGCCCCGGGGACGGGTGGAGCCACCTGCCCTCGGACCTCCCGCAGCAACACTCGAGACTGACCTGCTCCCGAGCCACAAGGCCGCTGCCTGCACCGTGCACCTCTGGCCGTAAAGGATGTGTCCCCGTTCACCTCACGTGTTTTCCGGCAGAATTCTGCCGCCTCCCGGCCACGACGCTGACCACAGCGACCCCAGCCGGCGGCCGCTCGGGTTGCAGTCAAAGTCCAATGAAAACCATTGCAGTAACATCACCAGCACATAGCATCGTATAAGCAGCGTTCACGAGTAAAAATGCTCAAATAAATTATACGCAATTCTTGCAAGAAAAACACAATTTGAAAAAAATGTATTTTTACTGCGAAGTGGTGTTGATGTTGCTAAACTTTCGAGCACAGCACAGTACGGGCCCTTCAACACATGATATGCCAACCTTTTAAGCTGTTTCATGTACAATATAACCTTTTCATTCTACTAGCCCATAACCCAATTTATTTTATCCATCTGCCTATTTTAAATGTGCCTGTACCACCACCCCTGGCTGTTTATTCCAGGCATTTTCACTTTGTAAAAAACCTACCTCTTACAACTCCCCTAAACATTACATCCCTCATCTTAGAATAATGCCCTCTGGCATTAGTTACTGCCACTCTCAGAAAAAGACCCCAGCTGTCCACTCTCCCTATGTCTCTAAAATCTTAAATAGACATCTATCAAGTTGCCTCTCATCCTCCTTCAATCCAAAGATGAAAGCCTTAGCTTGCACAAACTTTCCTCATAACTATTCTCTAATCTAGGCAGCATCCTGGTAAATCTCCTTTGCACCTTCTCTAAAGCTTCTACATCCTTCCTATAATGAGATGACCAGAACTGTACACGATACTGCAAATGCGCTCTAACCAGAGTCTTGCAGAGCTGCAACATAACCTCACGGCACTTGAACTCAGTCTCCTGACCAAGTACACCATACTTAAACCACCATATTAATCTGCATAGCAACTTTGAGAGATCAACGGACTTGGAGACCAAGATCCCTCTCTTCTGTCGCACTGCTAAGAATCCTGCCATTAACCTTGTAGCTTGCCTTCAAGATAAATCTTTACACTTCTATGTGGTGTATCAGCCAGTTGAGTGGTGGTGCAGCTCCACCCTTGCACTCAATGTCAGAAAAACCAAGGAACTGATTATGGATTTCAGAAAGGGTAAGATGAGGGAACACAAACACACACCAGTCCTCATTGAGGGATCAGAAGTGGAAAGTGTGAACAGTGTCAAGCTCCTGGGTGTGAACATCTCTGAGGATGTATCCTGGACCCAAGGTATCAATGCAGCTATAAAGAAAGCACGGCAGTGGCGATATTTTATTAGGAGTTTGAGGAGATTCAGTATGTCACTGAAGATGCTCGCAAGTTTCTACCGATGTGTCGTGGAGAGCATTCTAACTGGCTATATCACCATCTGGTATGGGTAGGGGGCTACTGCACCGGGTCAAAACAGGCAGCAGAGAATTGTAGCAACAGACACAAAAATGCTGGAGGAAATCAGCAGGCCAGACAGCATCTATGGAAAAGAGTAAACAGTCGGTATTTCAGGCCAAGACCCTTCATCAGAGAATTGTAGATTTACTCAGCTCCATCATGGCACTGGCCTCCATAGTGTCTGGGATATCTTCAAGGAGCGATGCCTCAACAAGGTGGCATCCATCATTAAGGCCCCCCCCCCCCGTCACTCAGGTGATGCCTTGTTCTCATTGCTACCATCAGGAAGGAGGCACAGAAGTCTGAAGGCACATACTCAATGATTCAGGAACAGCTTCTTCCCCTCTGTCATCTAATTTCTGAATGGACATTGTACCCATGGACACTACCTCACTACTTCTTTATTTCTATTTTTGCACTAATTTAATTTAACTATTTAATATATATATATTTACTGTAATTCATATTTTTTCTATTAGGTATTGCATTGTACTGCTGCTGCAGAGACAACAAATTTCACGACATATGCCAGTGATATTAAACCTATTCTGATTCTAATTAATTCACACTTTTCCAGATTGAACTGCATCTGCCTCCTCTCAGCCCAGTTCTGCATCCCATCCATATCCTGTAGTAACCTACTACAATAACAAACACCATTTTTGTGTCATCCTCACTTTAGTGGATTAGGATTTTACCACTTTGTTCAAGAACTTAATGGATCACTGAACAGTTTTAATTTTCTAGATTTTGGCGTGAGCTGCAAAAGTGCTGAAAATTTATTTTAGGGTAAATTTAAATCCTGTTTAATTTTAAGCATTTAGTGAACATAGGTTCAAAACGTACAAACTGATTTGCAGATTAATAAGTACCCAGATTCCCATTTTTAAAGTTCTGAATGTTAAAACAACTCACAATCATTTATCATTTTTAATATTCTCTAAGTTTTTGCAGCTGTGGCCATTTTTATGTATTCCATATGGAATTACAGTGTGGAATTTAGTTGTATCACATGTTTTTTAATGATTAGTTTGTACTGTATTACAACTGTAATTTTCTTTTCAGATGCATTCGAAAATGAAATGAGCAAGAAAGCTCGATTGATGAATATCTTGATTCAACTTAGAAAATGTGTTGGTCATCCTTATCTTTTTGATGGTAAGCAAAGCAGTAATCCATAGAGTATATGGAGTCATTTGTAATTTACTTGGATTGAGGTGAATCTAGATTTAAATTTATTCCATGTTTGGGTAAAAAATCTCAGTTGTAATCCTTTAGGTAAGACTAACCATAAATTATAAGCCACTATGCTCGATTGACATAGAGCATACCCCCAGGGGTTGCATCCGATGCTTGGATTTCACTGGGCAGCCCCCAGTCAAAAAGGTTCTGTCCTGCCACAGTATGCTTTGCTCATTGGATGCATGGGGATTAGATATTATCTGAACTGCAGACTGGAAACGCTATACCAGGTGAACCAAAACAGCAGCATAAGAGACCTGCTCTAAAACTGGGATGTTGGAGTGCTCAGACAATGATGGCTGGCCTCCCTGGTAACCTCTGAGACATCAGTGATGTCAGGAACATGGCTGTAATAAACAAGAAGCTCAAAAGACTTCACATTGATATAGCCTGCCTCCAGGAGACATGTCTGGCTGACTCGGGCACACTAAAGGAGAAAGATTATACCTTCTTCTGGCAAGGGAACGGCCTTGACAAGCCCAGAGAGCATGGAGTAGGCTTCGCAGCGAGGAGCACATTGTTGAAGATGGTGAAACCAGGCAGCAATGGATCTGAGTGACTTACTCTTTGACTCAACACCACTGAAGGTCCAGTTACTCTTGTAAGCATGTGAGTGTGTATGCTTCCATGCTGTGCTCCATGTCTCATGCAAAGGATTACTTTCATGAGAACCTTGCAACCACCATCAAATGTATATCCCCAGCAAGGACCATCTTGTTCTTCTGGGCGATTTCAATACCAAAGTGGGTGCAGATCACAACTCATGACCATCCTGCTTAGGTTACTTTGGTGTGGGCAAAATGAACGAGAGCAGACTGTGATTGCTGGAGTTCTGCACCTATCATGATCTATGTAGCACCAATTCTTACTTCCAGACAAAGTTTCTATCTGAGGTTTCCTGGAGATACTCTAGCTCCAGACACTGGGACGAGCTGGACTAGATCCTGGACAGGTGCTCCTTCCTCAGCAGTGTGTTTTCCTACATTCCTATCCAGATATTCCAGACTGCACCAAAGGGGATCTACCTCCACACTAGATCAGATGGCAGGCTTTTTAACCTCACCCACCTAAGAGCCAGAACCAAAGGATATGATCAGAGGCATGCTGTTTACTGATGATCCAGCTGTCGCAACGCACACTCTGCAGCAGCTCCAGAGCTTGATGGATCACTTCTCCCAGGCCTGAAAGGAACTTGGTCTGACTATCAGCCTGAAAAGGAGAAATATTTTGGGACAAGGAATGGAGGCACCACCAGTCAATTGATAACTACAAACTGTTGCTCATTAGTTCACATACCTGGTGTCCATCATCAGTAACAACCTTTCCTTGGACATAGAAATTGACAAGTGCATTGGGAAGATTGCAATAGCTCTTGCCTGCCTCACTACGTGAGTCTGGGAGAACTTCAGACTCTCAGACAAAAGAAAAGTGGCAGTGTACAACACTTTGGTCACTAGCAGACTGCTGCATAGCAGTGAGACCTGGACAACAGGTATCAGGGCAGCTGGAATCCATCAATGCTGACTAATTATCATTAGACATTTAAGTGAGAAGCCTCTGACACTGAGTACAAATGAAAATCATCAACAAAACATTTTTAGCTTAGTTGAACTATTGCAAACCATCAATTAATTGCATTATAATCAATAAAATTTAATTTCCTCTTTCTCCAAATGCCCAAGTGAATCAAGTAGTCTGGAATTATATTTATGTTCAGCTTCAAGTGGTCTATCATAACCACAAAAAAATTCTGAGGAAGCAACACTTTTTGAAAAAAATTGCTGTCCAGTGTTAGAGGACATCACTGTGGGGTTATTACTTTCTTGAAAAAAGCTATACATAGAATATTTACCATTCACTGTATAATTTACAGAAAACATCTTGTTGCAAAAAGCCTAAGTGATCGGCTGCACACATCATAAAATACTGTTATCACAGCAGTAAATAAAACCAAGTCCCATGCTGTCAATTCTCGACTATTTCAAGAGCTTTGTATTGCGAATGATAAATAGTTTAAAAGCTTGCTGTTGCACACAGAAGTCAGATGGCTCTCAAAAGAAAATCGTCTGAGATGGTTTGAAACTGATAAAATTCTTTGAAGCTTCATTCAATAATCAACTCAAGAATATTAGGCTTAACGTTGCTTATTTGTTAGAATTATTGACATAGTTTAATGAAGTCAAACTTTAACTGCAACACAGTGATGTGAATTGTGTCAGTCATCTCCATGTTTTTGTCTCAGTTAACCCTATTTCAGTGCAACTCTGGCTATTGCGACCTTTTCCAATTTCCAAGCCTAAGTTGGAAGAGAAAGAAAAATACCAAATGACGATCTTCAAGTATACTGTTCCTACCTGGGTGAGCTGTGTGAAGACTTTTGGTTGTCAGAGAGAGATTTTAGGATCTTCTCTCAATATAAGTTCTAGATTGGGTAATAAATCCATTGCTGAACGCTGTAATGAGGAATTAACAGGAAGAATGGAGGAAGAACTGATTTTGCTGCAAAATGACTTTGAGCTGAAGCCGAGGTTCAAAAAATCATATCAAGACTTTTGATTGCTGAAATAAGTCTCTGAATACTATCCTGCACTGTGGAAAAAGTTCAAGATGTTCTTTTTTGCCTTTCCAACATCGTAATTAATGAAGCATGGTTACAGTGCGGTCACCCAACTTCTTTCAAAGCAACGAAACAGACTGCCAGTTATCGATTGTGAGGATCTGAGACTCCTTCTGAGAGCAATTCTGCCTCATGTTGAGAATCTGATATTACTGAACCAAGCCCATCCATCTCACTGAAAGATGAAAAAGCAATGTAGTGAATAGCTAGACCACCAATGTACAGTCTAAAATAGTTGCTGAAAATTTTTACCGTAATTAAATAAAAAGATAATTTTATTTGTACCTTTAAATAGAATTGGATAATCTTTGGAATTGTTTGTAAGTGCTTTGAATTTGCAGTTCCTATCTTCTTTCACTGTGCATCATAAATCAAAATTCTGTATAGTTCTTCTGTAGTGGCCAGAAAGGGCATTGAGGCACTGGGGATGTGACCTAAAAATTTCTTGTTTAATAAATTAACCATACTTCATAGCTTCAAAGTGCATATGCATCCTAGGATTATATTTATAGTATATTGAAAAGATCTTCAAAGTAGTAAAGAATTCACATAATTGACCACTGTTATATCATACCGGTCTATGCTTCAAGCCTCCACTGGTGACCATCCCGCATTTTGCCTATGCTATATCGATGACTGCATTGGTGCTGCTTCCCGCACCCATGCTGAATTTGTCGACTTCATCCACTTTGCTTCCAACTCCCATCCTGTCCTCAAATTCACCTGGTTCATTTCTGACACCTCCCTTCCCTTTCTCCATCTCACTGTCTCTATCTCCAGAGACAGTTTATCCACCAATGCCTATTACAAATCCACGGGCTCTCACAGCTACCTGGACTATACCTCGTCTCACCCTGCTACTTGAAAAAACACCTTCTCCTTCTCTCAATTCCTCTGCTTCTACTGCATCTGATCTCAGGATAAGGCTTTTCATTCTAGAATGAAGGAGAAGTCCTTTCTCAAAGAAAGGGGCTTCCCTTGCTCCACCATCAACGCTGCCCTCAACCACTTCTCTTCCATTTCATGCATGTCTACTCTTATCCATCCTTCCATCACCTTACCAGGGATAGGGTTCCTCGTCCTCATGCCACCAGCCTCCATATCCAGCACATAATTCTCTGAAACTTCCGCCACCTCCAACAGGATCCCACCACCAAACACGTTTGTCGCCCCCACTTTCTGCCTTCTGCAGGGATCGCTTCTAGATGACTCCCTTGTCCACTTGTCCCTCCCCATTGATCTCCCTCCTGGCACTTATCCTTGCAAGTGAAACAAGTGCTACACCTGTCCCCACACCACCTCCGTCACTACCATCCAGGGCCCTAAACAGTCCTTCCATGTGAGTGGAACACTTCACCTGTGAGTCGAATGTGGTCATTTACTGTGTTTGGTGCTCCTGGTATGACCTTCTGTATATTGTTAAGACCCAATGTAGATTGGGAAGCCACTTTGCTGAGCATCTACACTCTGCCCGCCAGAACAAGAGGGATCTCTGAGTGGTCACCCATTTTAATTCCACTTCCCATTCCCATTCTGATATGTTCATCCATAGTTTCCTCCACTGTCATAATGAGGCCACACTTGGGTTGGAGGAACAACATCTTGTATTCCATTTGGGTAGCCTCCAACATGATGGCATGAACATTGATATCTCAAACTTCCGGTAATGCCCCCCAACCCCCTTCACTATTTCCCATCCCCTTTTCCCTCTCTCACCTTTATCTCTTTCCCTGTCCATTGCCTCTGTCTGGTGCTCCTCTCCACTTTTCTTTCTTCCATGGCCTTCTGTCTCTTTCACCTATCAACTTCCCAGCTCTTTAATTCATCCCTCCCCCTCCAGGTTTCACCTTTCACCTGGTGTTTCTCTCTCCCATCCCCCACCTTTTAAATCTACTCCTCAGCTCTTTTTCTCCAGTCCTGCCAAAGGGTTTCGGACGGAAACGTCGACTGTGCTTTTTTCCATAGATGCTGCCTGGCCTGCTGAGTTCCTCCAGAATTTTGTTGTGTTGCTTGTATTTTTAAAAATGTTTATTTTCCTACCTGTATTGGTTTCCATCTTTTAAAGGATGGATAGAAATAGTAATAATTTTGATGTCTCAGTCCAGACTTCTGTCATTTTTTGCATTTTGTGTTTTGTTGTTTTAGGGGTGGAACCAGAACCGTTTCAGATTGGAGAACACCTTGTTGAAGCAAGTGGGAAACTTCATCTACTGGACAAATTGCTGGCGTTTCTACACCCCAGGCATGATTATTATAACTACTTGCATAAGATTGCTTTGCTATGATTTCTGTGCATTGTGCCAACAAGAATTAATTTTTTAAAACAAATCAAGTTTTACATCAGTGTCTACTCAAAGTTACAAAGCCATTATATTCATTAGCAATAATATTGGCTTAATGTACCAAGACTGAAAAATATTAGATTAACTCATACAAGTGGTCTCAGATTCCTGTTAAAGTATACTTGTCTGTAGATGTTTTATATTTTTACTGAGTGTAGCTACTAAGCAAGATTTTGGGGTAAATCTGCACGGTTTGCTGTTAAACTCTTCAACAGGAAAGGTATAAACCAATGGTAAATGGTCTCAGTTGTTGTTTTAATTGGATTAACTGTTGACTATTGTTTTGTAGGCATTTTAGAATTACGCACAGTTCTCTTCTTAGTACCTACCTTGGCACTCTACCCTATTTTTCACCTGCCTGTGTGAAACAATCCATATGTTTGTTTTCCAGGAAGCTAGCCTCTTAATGAGAATATGGTTTCTGAGAATGGCAATTCCAATTAATCTCCACTGTAAGGAGATCTAAACTGAAATCTAATATTTTCTAGAAAATTGAGATTTGAAGTACGATAACAACTAACGTTTATCTGATGTTCATGAAAATTTCTGAAAATATCCAGCAATTTCATAAAATGCTGAAATGGTGAATTTAATTGCTGCATCATTGTCTGGTATGGAGGGGCTACTGCACAGGACCAAAAGAAGCTGCAGAAGGTTGTAAATCTAGTCAGCTCCGTCTTGGGTACTAGCCTATAAAGTACCCAGGACATCTTCAAGGAGCGGTGTCTCATAAAGGCAGCGTCCATTATTAAAGATGTCCAGCACCCAGGGCATGCCCTTTTCTCACTGTTACCATCAGGTAGGAGGTACAGAAGCCTGAAGGCACACACTCAGCAATTCAGGAACAGCTTCTTCCCCTCTGTCATCTGATTCCCAAGTGGACATTGAAGCTTTGGGCACTACCTCACTTTTTTTTAATATACAGTATTTCTGTTTTTGCAATTAAAAAAAAATCTATTCAATATATGTAATTGATTTATGTGTTTTAAAAAATTTTTATTCTTTATTATTATTATTATTTTCTCTCTGCTAGACTATGTATTGCATTAAACTGCTGCTGCTGAGTTGTTAACAAATTTCACATCACATGCTGGTGATAATAAACCTGATTCTGATTCTCATTCTGATTCTGATTCTGAAGTGTTCTGCAAAATTGATGTGAAAGACATTTTTGGTTTATTTGCATTTGTACATGAAGTACCTTTTTACTGGGCCTCTCTAGAGATGTGGCTTGTTAGCCCCTCGCCAACAGTCACCAGACTCAATGGTGAGAAAACCACCATTCTCAGACCCTGTACGTTTAAGGTTGATATGACTTGAGTCTCGCCAAACCCAGGAGGCTGAGATGTCTCACCCACCCGAACCATGACCTGAGCGAATACTGTACAAATTACCTGTCAGCAAGAAATAACGACCGTACACTGGGTACAATTATAGAGAAAGTATATTTACAAATTTTAGCTTTATCGAACAGTGAGTAGGACAAGAAAAAGAAAAAAAAAAGAGCCCATTACAGTTAACCCAGTCCAAATGTGCACTTAAGTTGCAGCTCATCTTGAAGTTATCTTAAACTCATGAGCTGTCCCCACGGTCTGTGTGAAAGCACACACCAATTCTGAATGTCGCTTCAAATCCATCTAGACCAAACGGGTTCTCCCACAGGAGTACTGGTTCTTCCTCCTTGAAGCCATTCATCTGCACAAAGCACCTTGCGCAACAGGGACGGCATCCTCAGCCATCTGCCCTCCTGTCTTCTCCCAGCTCCCATCAAAAAGTCCTTGACCCACGCCAGTGTCTGTCACAAAAACCTCTCTGCCCAGCGTTCTCTATAACCTTCTTCCAATTCCACCATCCTGCTTGGATGACACTACATTCCTAAACATGAACATCACAACCCTTCTTCTTTAGGTCAAACCCAAACATGATGAAAGCAGAACAAACTGCTCTTACAGAATTGCTAAAATGAAACACCTGCTGCATAGCAGTAAAAATCTTGACTGGATGTTACATACATAAGGGCAGTACAGTTGCAGGCTGATCGGCAGCAACATTTTCTTTGAAGATTTGTCACTTAATGTAATGGTGAACACAGTCATTGATTTGAATTATGGGCTGTATTTCACATTGACGACGTTTAGCCTTAAATATATAATTGCATTGTAAAACAATGATATTTAAAATGGTAAGGAGGTGACATATAGTTTGGTAGGTTATTTAAAGGCTTATGCATAAAATATTAGTGTATGAAGTACAGTAATTTTTTGAGCTATTATTCTATAACTGGCATATTCATACAATTGATACACCCCATTCCTCATGAATACTGGGTAGCTACAGTACACTGTGTTTGATACTATCAGTAAGCTATCCACAACCAGTACTATTCCTCTCTTTAAACAGTAGTGTATGTATCTTGTGCACAGGGAGAAGGAGGAATGAAAAAAATCTCTTAAATATATGAGATAATTAAGCTGTAATTTTAATTTATTCATCAGAGGTCACCGAGTGTTGCTGTTTTCCCAAATGACCAGAATGCTGGATATTCTGCAGGACTATATGGAATATAGAGGTAAACACTGCAAAGGCATTTATATAATGATTCCTTTTTAGCTGGCAATGTTGAAAAAGTGAACATTTGCAGAACGTCTTTGACAATTGGACTTGCCCGTCTCAATTTTCTAGTCATAGAAATGGAATAGCATCAGGATCCAGGGAACGTTCTGTGGATTTATTTTGCAACATCCATAACAAGCTTTATAGTTGTGAAAGCAAATGAATGGAAACATAATGTAATTTTTCTAGGTGTTGTCCTTTCTGTTTTAGGAAATTAGCTCCTGAAGGCAAATGTGACTTTGTTTGCTTGAACGAAGCTTACTAAATGGCTTACCTCTGCCCTATCAGTATACCTTTCCTATCTTTTAGAATGAAACATTACGTGATCCTTTTGGCCACTGTCAATGATGTTAAAGATCTCATGGTACCATTTCAAAGTAGAACAGAGGGATCCTCTCTGGTGTCCTTGCCAATATTCATCTCTCAACCAATATCCCCCAAAATAATCTGTTGTTATCATTTTACTGATTATAGGACTTTGTCTGTGCTCTTGCTGGCGTATTGTTTCCTACATTGCAATGGTACTTACATACTTCAAATAGTTTAGGTTAAACCATGAGTTTGTGTTAGGCACTGGCTATAAGTTGATGCTATTATTAATATTGTGTGATTCTCACATATATTCCTAATTTTACTTTCTTGAAGGTTACAGCTATGAACGCATGGATGGGTCAGTACGTGGAGAAGAACGGTATCTCGCAATCAAAAACTTTAATCAACAAGATGTATTTGTTTTTCTTTTAAGCACCAGAGCAGGTTTGTAGGAATAAGCATGATTTTTCCCCGAAAATAATACTGCTGACTTAAAATCATAGAATTCTACTGGACAGAAAAAGATCATCATGGCACTACTGGCTACTGTTAGGTCTTATACTACCTGTGTACTTTGTTATAAAATATTTACCTGTGTTCTTAAAATGTCTTCTGGACACTATTTCCAACATTGCTTCTGGTGGAGCATTCCATACAGTAAAAAACATGTTAAGTGCTTTATTTCTTTGTAGATTATTTAAAATTTACTTTATTTTAAACCCTACTGTTCTTATTAAAAGAAAATCACTTTTTTTGGTAGCTGAAGCCTCTCATCACAATATACGCTTTTTCCTCTTGTCTTTCGAATTGCATGTTTCATTGACTTGGGTCATTTGTTTTAAAATGGTTATGAGTAAGGATAAAATTGGATCTTGCCGGAAGGTACTAAATTGAGGGAGGGCAAATTATGATCGAGTTCTCTGAGGAGGTGACAAAGGTGCTTGATGAGGATAAGGCAGTGGGTCGTTGTCTACACTATCTTTAGAAAGATATTTGAAAAGGCCCTTCATGGAAGGTTGATTCAGAAGATAAGGATCTATTGCATCCATGGCGAATTGTAAGTCTGGATTCAGGACTAGCTCGCCCAGAGAAGACAGAGAGCAGGGTTGCAAGGCTGTTATCCTGGCTGGAGGTCTGTGACCAGTGGTATTCCAAAAGGATCAGTGCTGGGACTTCTGTTGTTTGTGATATCTATCAAAGATTTGGATTTAAAATGCAGATGGGTTGCAGGTGCCTAGAATAGGTATTAGTGAAAACAGGCAGTTTGGTGACGTCGAAGGGGCTCTTAGATGGAAATATGAAGGAAATGGAGGGATATAGATGACACACAGGAAAAGACCATTAAATAAAAACTAGCATCAAAATTAATACAACGTTTTTGACGTAATAGCCAACCTAATGCTCAAATGTTATGATTTTCTTTTTAAAACAGGTGGAGTAGGAATGAACCTGACTGCTGCTGACACTGTCATATTTGTAGACAGTGATTTCAATCCTCAAAATGACCTCCAGGCATCTGCAAGGGCCCACAGGATTGGCCAGAAAAGGTGATGGGATTAATATTCATTAGAATGATTTGCTTATATTTGAACCCATACATTACTTACCTTGAGGTTGGTTGAAAAGGTCTGGCTTCAGATGCTGTATCTTTTGCAAGCTTCTAAAATTTACATGAATATGCAAATTACTCTCCAAAAGTATAGTTATTGAAATTTGTTCTTTAAAGCCATGCTATTGAGAGTTAATGCTGCGTATCATGGATGGCATTTCCTTTTACCAGGTGCTAGCTTGTTTAGTCCTGCAGATTATTATTGTTGAAAATTATTCTATAAACATTCCTTGCAATAAGTTGACAGGAAGAATTTGGAACAGAATTCAATCCAATGAGTAACTGGATTGAGACTGAAAGCTGGTTTGGTTGGTTTGGGTGGCTGAGGATTGCAAAATAAAAAAGGTCTATTCAATGAGGAGGCAGGACTGGAGGTCATGAATGGCTGTCCCCTTTCTTCAACTCCACCCCTGCAGTGAATAGGTATTTTAAACATCTGACTTTTTCAAATGTTGGTGTTGCCAAAATATATTAATTACAAAGATTTTACTTCCTGAATACTTTTGGGTGTATCTTATGGATTTTGGGCTGCTGATCATGAAAATCACCATGAAATTTCCCTAACTTGCACCATTTTTGTAAAAGTAACCTATATTTGTTATTTCAATTCATAATTCAAGTCAATTAAAATATTGCCCACCAATGTAAACTGAACAGTTTTCTATCTCGTCCAGGCATGCCTGGGCGTGGTTCGGCGGGGCGGATTCTGCATAGCAAGACGGGTTTTAGAAAGGCTGGAAAAGCATCACACACACACCGTTCTGTGCATTGTGTTTACATGTATATCGGTTTGCAATCACGTTGATGCACATGCTCTATGTGCATGGAATATCATGTGTACTCGTAATTGTACCTTCAGGAGTATTTGTGATAGTAAAGTATCTTGCCAGTGCTGCTGCAGCCACAATACTTTCTGTTATATTGGTAGCGAGTATATGCTTGAGTCTCAAAGACTGTGCATGATCCCCTTATTTTAAAAAATTTTTTTTTATTTATTACAAATAAACAAACAAAAAAACAAAAAAAACCCAGCACATCCACAAAAACCACAACCATAACAAAATCAAATTAAATATTAAGTAGCAAAAGGGAGAAAAATATAAAGGCAAAAAACAACATACACAGCAGAGGTGCACCGCACCAAAAAACCTCAGTCCTCACCCCATAAGAAAGTCCAATACAGGGCCCCATATCCTTTCAAAGATGTCTTCTCTGTCCTCATTACATAGTCTCAGTCTCTCCAAATATAAAGTATTTGCCAGTTCTCTCAGCCACAGATCGTACGTAGACACAGAGTCCATTTTCCACATTTGCAGGATTAACTTCTTAGCAATCGCCATTCCAAACAATACAGCCATTTTTTCATACATATTGGCTGAAGATAGGGAGCTTTTTGCTCCAAGGACGGCTATGAGCGGGTCTGGTTCCCACCGCTTCCCAAAAGCCTCAGAGAAACAGTGAAAAATACTGTTTTTTCCACCATCCATTCATTGCATGGTGGAAAAAAGACCCACCCTCTACCTCAGACTTGTGCTCAGCATGGTTACTCTCAGAGCGAATGCTTTATAAGAAGACTTCCTTACCAACTCTCCTTAATAGCCCCACTGCAGTTAATAAGTCACATTTTAGTAACAGCTTCGTGGTTGGTAGCACTATAAGAATTTGGAAGCTGATTCAACTACACATTAAGACCCCAAAAACTTATACTGACACTCCGATTTGTGACAATCATTCCTTTTTGCCTGGCCTGAATGATACTGTTTTTTCTACCTGGAAACAGAGAGGCATCTGTAGTGTAGTTGACCTATATATTAATGGAAACTTTGCCTCATTTGCGCAGTTACAAGCAGTTTACAATATCCCTGCATCTAGTTTTTTTAGATATTTACAAATTCAAGATTATTTTAGGAAATATATACCTAACTTTGAGGTTTTAAACAAACATGAGTCCCTGGAGGCAATAAATAAATTTGATCCTATTACTCGTAGTGTGATATCCTATTTTTTATCAGATCCTACATAATGGAGCTCAGGTGAATACTGCAGGTTTTAAACAGGCATGGGTGGATGAATTGGGTATAGAACTGACAGAGGAGGTCTGGGACGAGTGTATAAAGAGTATACATGATTGTTTGGCCAACGTCAGATGCAGACTTATACAGTTTAAAACAACACATAGACTCCATTATTCCAAAGAAAAGTTGCACAGTTTCTCCCCAGGAGTTTCACCAGTTTGTAATAGATGTAGATCTGTGAACAGTAACTTGTCACATTCATTCTGGTATGATCCCCTTATTAAAAGAAGCCTATGAGCTCTACTTTTCATGTAGAAATGGCAACAAAAACAAAATCTGGGCTCTTCACATTTGTTGCATAACATGCGTCGTTGATCTTAGAGCTTAGTACAGAGGTACTCGGATGTCAACACACTTCACTGTGCTAATGATATGGCGAGAACATAAGGATCATTCTCGTCTGTCTGACCAGTGTGTCTGGTTTCTCTACTAAAAACAAGAAGTCCATTGAATACCCCAATCTATCTTCAGCCGTGAGACCTATGCTACCATGATGATAGTCTTCTGGTACTGAACCCACCAGAGACATGGAGTCTAGAGGAAACAGACAAAGATGCCATGATGCACGAGCCAGGAATGGAAAATAACACTGATACTGATACTGATTTTCGAACCCTTTATGTCGATTGAGCCTCATCTGATAACTCAATGTGAGCTAAATAACCTGGTCAGAGACAAATTTGTCAAAGACACAAGCAGAATTACTGAGTTCAAGACTGCAATGATGCAATCTGTTGTCACCAGACACAAAAGTTTCCGTGAAGGATTTCGATATTTGTGACAGATGTTTCCCAGAATAACTGATGGCAAGATTAAGAAGGCATTTTTGTTGGTCCACAAATCAAAAATGGAAAACATAGAAACATAGAAAACCTACAGTACAATACAGGCCCTTTGGCTCACAAAGTTGCGCTGAACATGTCCCTACCTTAGAAATTACTAGACTTACCCATAGCCCTCTATTTTTCTAAGCTCCATGTACCTATCCAAAAGTCTCTTAAAAGACCCTATCGTATCCACCTCCACTACCATTGCCGGCAGTCCATTCCATGCACTCACCACTAAGTAAAAAACTTACCCTGACATCAACAATGACAGGCAATTCGAAGAACTTCTAGTGGGACCGGAGAAAATCGCATGGAAGCATTCAAGAATGTTGTTAAGAATTTTCTTGGCAACTACAGAGCATCAAACTACGTGCAGCTGGTTGATTACATTTTTCAAGCATATAAAACCAGGTGGTGCAACATGTCACTAAAGGATAATTTTATGCATTCCCATTTAGTCTTCTTCCCTGCAAATCTTGGTGCTGTCAGTGATGAGCATGGTGAAAGGTTTCATCAGGATATTGCAGAATAGTGAAATGGTATCAGGGCAATTGGAATCTATCAATGCTGACTGCTTCTTGTTGGATACTTAAGTCAGACACTGAGTACAAGTGAACATCATAAACAAAACACCTTTAACTTCGTTGAGCTATTGCAAAGCATCAGCACTTTTATGCAATATTCAATAAACGTCCATTTCTTGTTTCTCCAAATTTCTGTGTGATACAAGTAGTCTGGAATTTTATTTATAGTCAGCTTCAAGTGATCTATCATAACCACAAAATAATTCTGAGGAAGCAACACTTATGAAAAAAATTGCTATCCAGTGTTATATTGAAGTGCTCTTAATATGAATACTTTTAGGATGGAAGTCAACATCATCACATAATGTTGCCAGAAGTGTACTCTTGAACTTGTAAATCAATGCCCTCTTTACTGATTCTGCAACTTTGGCTTGATCAGTTTTAGGTGGACAGAACTGTGAAGTGATTGAGTTTGTTGGGTCCTCTGGTCCTACCTACCAATTCTATACAAAAATATCCTTGATTTGATTTCTCCAAATACATAGTTCTTGCAAACAAAAGCAAAATATTCAGATCAGGATTATGTGCAGCCTTGTCCAAGAGAGAAAGGGGTCACAGAACTTTGAACTGGCCCATCCATGTCTTAAATTAATGCATACAGCGATACAGAGTATCAATGAACTGCAATCAGAATCAAGTTTAATATCACCGGCATGTGTCATGTGACAGCAGTACAAGGCAATACATGATAATACTGTATAGAAAAAAATGAATTATAGTGTGTATTTGTGTATAATCAAATAGTTAAATAAGTAGTGCAAAAACAGAAATTTAAAAAAATAATGATGTAGTGTTCATGGTTTCAATGTCCATTCAGAAATCAGATTGCAGAGGGGAAGAATTTGTTCCTGAGTCACTGAGTGTGTGCCTTCAAGCTTCTGTACCTCCTTTCTGTTGGTAATGGTGAGAAGAGGGCATGTCCTGTGTGGTGGGGGTCCTTAATGATGGATGCTGCCTTTTTGAGGAACTGCTCCTTGAAGAATTCTTGGATTCTACGGAGGCTAGTACCCATGGATGGAACTGACTAATTTTACAACTCTTGGTTGAAAAATTACATTTCCAAGGCAGGACCACAAATAACATTTCTCTTCTCCCTTTATCTCTGATTGTGGGCTGCTGAAATCAGATACATGTTTTCCACCATTTCTGATATATGCTATTATTGCAAACATATAATCTCCTTGGTCAATGAAGAAAACTTGATTAATTAGAAAAAAATATTGGTACATTTAAAGAACTCTTTCTTTAAAAACATATACAGTTTTGCTTTTGTGTACAGTGTCTATGTAGTTAGAGAAATCAAATCCAGGATATTTTTGTGTAGAATTGATCTGTAGAACCAGAGGACCCAACGCACTCAATCACTGCTACACCACAATCAGGAACAATTACTGTGCCATCCTACCACCTGCACTTTGGCAAGTCTGATCACCCGGCTGTACTTCTACACTTGGTATACAGAAAGAGACTGAGGACCATAACACCAGTGGTGAAGATCGCAAAGTTATGGTCAAGGGATGTGGAAGACTGTTTATTGGACAGTTTTGAATCAGTAGACTGGACCATATTCAGGGATTCATCTTTGGATCTGAATGAATGCACCACAGCCATCATTGACTTCATCAAGACCTGTGTGAATGAGTGTGTGCCTTTAAGAACAGAGCCAACTATTCCCAAACTGGAACCCTTGGATGAAAGCCAGAATATTAGCTGCCCCTTGAAGGCTAGATCCGTGGCGTTCAAGACTGGCGATCCAGAATTCTACAAGAAGTCCAGATGAGAGCAAAAAGACAATTCCAAATGAAGACAGAGATAACACTGAATGCATGACAGCTATGGCAGGGTTTGCATGTGATTACTTCCTATGAGGCAAAATCTAACCGCATAATTGGCAGTGATGCTTCACTCCCGACCGGACTCGGTGCCTTTTATGCACGCTTTGAAAGGGAGAATAACACTACGCCTGTACGCAGCTGGTGACCCTGTGATCTTCGACTCAGAGGCCAATGTCCGAACATCTTTTAAAAAGTTGTATCAGGCTCAGTTGGTATACCTGACCGAGTACTGAAAACTTCTGCTGACTAACTGGCTGGAGTATTTCAGGACATCTTTAACCTCTCACTGTTGCAGTCTGAGAATCGTACTTGCATCAAAAGAGTGTCAGTCAGTGCCCAAGAAGAGCAGGGTGAGCTGCCACAATAACTATCACCTTGTTGCACTCACATTTATTGTAATGAAGTGCTTTGAGAGGTTGGATGTGCCTAGAACAAACTCTTGCTTGGGTAATGACCTGGTCACTGCATTTTGCCTCCTGCTGCAACAGTAGATGCAGTCTCCCTGGCTCTTGTAGTCTGCTTTGGAACATCTAGATGACTGCAAGATGTGTGGCAAGATACAGGTTTTCATTTATAGCTCTGCACTCAACACCATCATTCCCTCAGTATTAATCACCAGGTTACAGCCCCTGGGCCTCTGCACCTTTGTCTGCAATTGGATCCTTGCTTACTGAGAAATCACAGTCATTGCAGATTGGTAACCCTCTGACTATCACATAGGCGCACCTGACAAACTCGTGATGCCTACTGCTCCACTCTCTATACACTCATGACTGTGTGGCTTAGCACAGTTCAAATGGCGTCTATAAATTTGCTGATGACACTATTGCTGTTGGTAGGATCTCAGATGGCAATGTGGAGGCTTACAAAAGAGAGACAGATTGGCTGTTTCAGTGGTGTAACAACGACCACCTTGCACTCAACATCAGCAAGACAGAGGAATTGATTGTGGACGTCAGGACGGGGAAGTTGGGGGAACAGACACCTGTCCTCACTGAGGGACCAGCGGTGGGAAGGGTAAGCAGCTTCAAGTTCCTGGGTGTTGACATCCTAAGAGGGTTCATCCCGGGCCCAACATGTTGATGCAATCATAAAGAAGGCTTGATGGTGCCTGTACTTCATGAGGAGGTTAGGTATGTTGCCGAAGACCTGTAAGTTTCTACAGATGTATAGTGGAGAGCATTCTGACTGGTTGCATCACAGACCAGTATGGAGGCTCCAATACGAAGGATCGCAAGAGGCTGCGGAGGACTCTAGACTCACTGGCACAACCCTCTCCACCATCGAGGACATCTTCAGGAGGTGGTGCCTCAAGAGGCCTGTACCTATCATTAAGGACCCTCACTATCTGGGACATGCCCTCTGCTCATTACTACCATCAGGGAGGGGGTAGAGGAGCCTAAAGACCCACATTAAATGATTTTGGAACAGCTTCCTCCCCTCTGCCTTTAGATTTCTGAATGTTCCAAGAATCCTCATTACTACTTTTGTTTTGTACTGTTTACTTATATTTGTAATTTATAGACTTTGTGCCGTACCGTACTGCTGCCTCACAGCAACAAATTTCACATCATATGTCAATGATATTAAATCAATTCCATTTATTCAATTAGAGGTGCACGGTTGCAGCAGAACATCATAGATTTCTTTTACAAATAAATTGATCTGAGCGTATTCCACTAGGGAAATATCCTGCTTCCATTAATTGCTTTGTGATGTTGGGTTCATCTCCAAGCACCACGTCAAAGCGACATGGATTCATTCTCTATTTTTCTATTGAATGGAAGTTTCCCCCATCACTTACTAATTTAGCTCCAAACCAAAAAGCAATTATACCAGATGTTTCCAAATGGAAGGCATTATTACTAAATCCATTTTTTTTTGGTCTGTTTGCATGTTTATGTAAAGCAACAATATCACGGCAATGTAAGTAAAAATCTCATTATGTAAAGAGTTGAAGCTGAAAAGTAATTTGTCCATGTTAGACTGCACGAACAGTGTAGTCAAAATATTTTTGTATATTTGCTTATACAAAAATTGGTATGGTTAAGCTTAGAACATGATGTCTTGACAAGTTGGTACAATTTGTCAAGATGAATGGAACCTTTTTCTCCTCTAAAATTATCTTTTGTACAAAGACCAGTTAAAATTATTCGCCTGATCGGAAGAGACACAGTTGAACAGTTGATATACAGCCGGGCTATGTCAAAATTGAAGTTGACAAATACTTTGATTGAAGGTGGTCAATTCTCAATGAAGGAACAGGGAGAATCATCTGGGATTTCTGATATGCAGGTGAGCAATTACTAACCATTATGGTCCAAATAGGCAAAGAAGTCATAGGTCTGCTGTTGTAATGTGACCTTCTGTTGCTATCTTGGATTGGTACCTCCATAACTATCATTTAGAATCAAAAATCTTGTACTCCATACATGATGATTTTGCCATGTTAAACATGTCAAAAACCTAGTTCTGTTCTCATTTCTGCAGGATTGTTGGTCGGGGGTGTGCAGTCTGGGCTTGAAAACAGTTTCAACCTATGTTCAATCTTAAATGATCTAGCACTTTATCCACACCATGTAGCAAACTGCTTACAGTTTTGCCAGTATTAATATTTTCCCTACTATCCTATGTGCAATTGGTACTGGCCATAGCCATTTATCTTAGCACTGTGTACACATTCTACTGTAAACATCTCTGTATAATTAAGCAAATAAAAGTAAGCTTGAACATTAACAATGTGATATCTCATAAATGATGGGGAGTATAGGAGAATATTGTTTACGTAACAGTAATAACAAGCCTGATTATTGATCACAGGATTATATTCCACCATGGAACTATAAATTTAAATTCAGCTGTTAAATAAGAAATAATATCTAGTTTTGGTAAAGTGACCAGGAACAGTGAAGTGTGATTCACTAAGGTCCTTGGTATAGGAAACCTGTCTGTACAGATATGCTTCCAGACATGCACTAATATTGTTCACTATAAAATCCGTCTGCAAAGGCTCATTAGCCTAACTGTTGTACTGAATTACCACAAGGTGCAACAATTAGGTGGGGGGGATCACCCAAGCTAGGCAATGATATTGATAAAAGAAACCGTGTTAGTCAATGTGTAAATTCCTAACATCAGCAGTTAGATAATTGTGCCACACCTGAAAATGTTTAACCGGGCTTTAGTTAAAGTGCTTTCTTGACACAGAATTAATGCCTTTGAACCCATGGCCCAGACTCCTCAATTACCGCTCTCCACAGCTGATCAGACAGCACTGTTCCTTGTCCAACAGCACTGTTCCTTGTCCAACAGCACCAGGAGGAAGCGCTGAGGGCAACACAAGCACAGACCATCCTGCTTGGGGAATAATCCAAGGCTCTGTGGCACCTTATTGGATATGGTTGTTGGAGTCTTGGCAGACAAACCTGTAAAGCTGGGCTTGCAGCTGGTAAAAAGAATTCTATTCTGCCTATCTAGGACAATATTGGGAGGAGTAGCCAAGTGCCATCCTTTCAGACATGTCTCCAAACTGAGGATGTTGTGTTATGTGGCACTAACTTCATGCAATTAGAGATAAATTCTGACCAGTCCAAACCTTAGTAAATATGTAGTGTTGAGAGCCATCAATGTCAATGGTGTTGAACAGCCTGAAAAACCAGCTTATCGCAACTATACCATGTACAGTAAACTGGCCAACTGATATCCCATGTCAAAACACTGTTAAAAGGGAATGATGAAGATTTGTTGAAAATGAACAGTTTGGAGGTGATCCAATAGATAAAGTAAGTCAGGAGCATCGCAAGGTAAAGGTGACATTACTATCTGGGACACAGATGTAAAGTTATGGTAAAATTAGTGTTTTTGAAGGACTCTTTTCACAAGGAGAAATACAAAATTGGAAGTCTTTTTAGCAAAATAGATGGGCAGGTATTGCTTAACAAAGCAGCTTGGAAACTATAAAAGGTGGAATTATAGACTCTTTACACAAGGATAAGCTAAAATAATCCCCCGGACTTTCCACTTTAATCCTCAGCTTGCTCAATGAATAAGAAATTTGCAAGTATTGTAATTTTGATTTAAGCAGGCACATCCTCAGAAACTTTCATCAGTTCCATTAATGCTATGATTTCTTTCTTAATTGTATAAATGAAAATAACATTCAAAATTCAAAGATAAATATTTAATTTGTTTTATTTTCTGCAAAACATTATAGTAGCATGGTTTGGCACAATGATTCATCAAGGTTCAAAATCAAATTTCTTTTCTTTTTCTTTTCCGTAGCTAAGTGAAATCCTGAAATTTGGGTTGGATAAGCTGTTGTCTTCTGAAGAGAGTACTATTGAAGATGTTAGTCTGGAAAATATTCTTGGAGAAACCAGAAAAGGAATGTGGGTCACACAGGAGCAAGCGAGTAACAAAATGGAAGCAAATGAAGAACTGGAGACTACAAGTATGTGCTTGCGATTTCATACACAGAGTCAAGTTCAAGTTCAAGTTCGTTTAATTGTCATTCAATCAGATTTGGATATTCTTGAATACAAAACAGCTTTACTCCAGAGCCAAGGTGCAAAACACAGCACCAACATCCATATACTGTACAGCAGAGGACACATATAGCATATATAAGATAGCAAGAACATAAAAGATAGCAATAAAATACAGTCACACAAAAAATATATAGTCCAAGTCCCTGAGTCCTTGAATGTTGCAGCAGTCTGCAGTCAAATGCAATATGGCTTGTCTTCTGTCAAGCAAACTTTGGGGGGTAGCATCAACTCCAGCATAGAGGCTGTGCCACACTGCCTTCGCTACTGAGGTGGAGTGCATGACTCCAAGGCCTCCGGCTCTCAGGGGCAGTTGTAAACAGGCAACACCATGGCTTGAGGGCTCAAGGCTGAGTTATACTTCTACGTAGGCTCTACGCTGCAGCCTACGCAAGTGGCCTACGCTGTTGTGAGCATTTATACTTGTGTGTTGGTGTGTCTGCAATTCACCGCCAAAATGCTAGTTGGCAGTGGGGTTTCTATGCCACTGTGTTGAGTTTCTTTGTGTACTTCAAACAATGGCGACTGAAACTGAGCGCATCATGTTGGAGTTGGAGCTAATAAATGTTGAACAAGAGTTACTTTTATTGAAACTGATGTTTGTGGAAATTTCTTTCCACGAATTGATGCCATTTGGCAGTCTTTATAGTCTGGCGATGAAGAGTCGTACAAATGTACGTATCTTTGGACTTCCTCAATTAATCTCTCCTCGATTTGGTCCATTTTCCAACTCACGTTAACTCACATTCTTCTTCTCTCTTCTCTCTCAATTTGAAAATGGCGGAGAAGAAGAAGCAACCGGAAATGCGTAGGAGGAAGTGCGATGCTACTAAGCGGACCAATCACTGTTGTTGTGGTCTGCGTCGCCGCGACACATAGTTACATTTTTGGAGAGGTGTGCGTCAGGCTATGGCGTAGGGTATGCGGCTACGCCGTACCTGTGGCGTAGATTCGATGCAGAAGTATAAATTGGTCTTCATTCTCAGTACACGTTACCATGTTCTTCTCAGGCACCGGTGTAATTGAAGCCTGTGTGAAGCAGGTGGATATCTCAGTTTGCCAAAGTGAAAGGTTAAAAATATTGGTGAATATTCCAGACAGTTGATCAGCACAGGTCTTAAGTACAGCTTAAACAGTTTTACCAGAAAAGTGAACATATTTGAAGTTCTTTTTTTTAATCCCAAAAGCACGATTAACACATCCAGAATGGTTTATTTACCAAACCACGATCTACAAGTAGCTATTAATATTGTAACCAAAATATCTTTAAAAAATCTTTTCAATTTGTTGATGTAAAGTTAAGGATGAAATGGTAAAAAAATCTAAGGTGAGTGGGTGGTTTTGTTTTTTTTTGATTTATATGAATGCAGCAAAATTTTTAATCTCACTTATTACCAAGGTCATTTTTTGTTTTAGCACATATGTACCAGTACGAGGGGAGAGATTACTCTAAGGAACCTAGTTCAGCAGACCAGAAAACTTTTGAACAACTCCTAGAACTTCACAAAATGGTGCTGGAAGAATCTAGTAAAGGAGGAAGATCACTTCGCACAAAGTCCAATGTAAGACAGTTAATTTCTGAGTATTTTTCCATATCAGTAAAGAATAGCTGTCTTATTTTGATTTTTGTCTATATAGCTTCTTCCAGATGCTGCATTAAGTATAACCACCAGAAAGAAACGAATATTGTCTCCTGAAGAGCTTCAACAGAGATGTCAGAAACATCAAGAAGCAGCAGCTAAGCGTGCAAAACTGCTGGAAGAGAAGAAACAGAAACGGGAAGAGGAGGAGCTAAAGAAAAAGTAAAGGCTGTCTCATGTTACTTTTACGCTCGATTTTGGGGAAGTATACAGTGTGGTGACATGCCTTCACCAATACCATATTTTGTACATCCAAATTCGATAGCTAGATACACAAATTTCTGTGTTGTCTCAAGGGCTTATTAATCAAAATCTTTGATTCAATGGAAAGCATTGTAGTTAAGCTGGTTTCAATGTTGTTTAACACTAATTTGGCTATGTGGGTTTGGAGTGGCATGTTAGCATACTGGTTAGCATAGCATTATTACAGTGCCAGAGACCTGTGTTTAATTCTGCCGTTGACTGTAAGGAGTTTGTAAGTTCCCTCTGTAACTGCATGCGTTTCCTCCAGATGCTCCAGTTTCTTCTCACCTTCCAAACATGTGTGGATTAATAGGTTAATTGATCGTATGCGTGTAATTGGGCAGCATGGGCTTGTTGGGCTGGATAGGCCTGTTACCATGCTGTATCTCGATATATTAAAATACTACTCGTTCATTGCCACAACTGGACCTGCCAAGTGTTTTCAAAACTACTGAACAAAAATTGTTCCCACTACTGATAAGTAATAGAAATTAGAAATTATTGATGAGTGCAGCTTGGAGGAGAATTGAATGCACAGCTCTTATTGGATGAGATGATTGTCCTAACACGGGAGACTAAATAGTTTGTGCCTGTATTCCTGGCAGTTAAGGAAAATAAGAGAAGATCTTATTCAAACATATATGATCTTTCTAGAGCTTTGCAGATTAGATGTTGAGATTAGATGTTTTTCACGAGTGGAAGAGTCTCAAACAATGGGGTGTTACAACATGTTAAAGGACCAGTCATTTAAAGCGGAGATACATAGAAATTTCTTCTCACAGATGGTGTTGTGTCTCTGGAACACTCTGCTGTGGCAGGTGGTGGAAGTTGCATCATTTTAGCTATTTAAGGTTGAAGTAGATAAATATTCGATTTATAAATATTTATAATTTATAAATATAAATATTCGAGGAATGGGGGGTATGAAGAAATGGTGCAGAAGTGGAGTTGAGGCCTGCATGAATCAGCTGTGATCATACTGAGTGGAAAGGTAGGCCTGCACCTGGTCCATTTTTATTCTGTTCTTGTGTTAAGTGGTGGCTTTCTAAAATTAATTCAATACATTGAAGATTCTAGAGTGAAGAAAAAAGTGGGGCCTCCTTGATTCCTTTTGCAGAACTGCTCTAGCTCAGTGAGCCACTGGGATTCTTCTGTAGTGCTACTTAATGATTCTATTCAGAAACTAAAAGGCATCAAGAATAGGTGCCAGAAGCTGGGCAGAGAATGAAATAGCTTTAGCATCCTCAGCACCTCTTTTATTGGTAATAGTTTTTCTTACACTCCAGCAAGTATTGATTTCTTAGTGAAGTATAAGATTGTTTCCTTTGATCTCTCTGCAATGTCTCAGTAATGTAACTCTTATGTAAGGGTACGCTCGCATTGAAGATAGTGGAGAAAATGTTCGCTGGATTAGTTGGATAAGCAATGATTGAGGATGGGTTGAGCAGGTTAGGGCTTCACTTTATAATAATAGGAGATTTAAAAAAAAGAGATTATTTTGAGTTTGTTTTTGGAAGAATCAGTTATTCTTCATTAATTAACTGTCATATATTCAATAAACTTTCCCTCAGGATGGCTTGGTGGAATTCTTGTGGCTATAGATCACTATGTCTTCCACCATTGGATAGTGGAAGTGAGGACGAATCGGAGGAAGATGAAAATGACCTTCCAGGTGATCTAGATTCTGCGGATACAGAGCAGAAGTCTATTTGTTATGTCCTCGGTGATGTCACTCACTCTTCAGCTGCTGACGAAGAGGATGTCATAATAGTGCACTGTGTTGGTAAGCAGAAAAATAACTTATTCTATTGCTGAAGTCGTATGTCTAGAATGGTGAGATGTCAGCTCATTCACATATCTTTCCAAATCTCACTGATCTATATGATTTATCTTCTACTTGTTCATATTATCCCAAGGCATGGTGTGTCCCTATACCCTGCATCCATCTCCAGACATACAGCTCTCTGTATCCATCCTTGTGTGTTTTTAACTGGGAGACGTGCCTTAAACACGGGCTCTAGGGCAGGGGTTCCCAACCTTGTTTATGCCATAGACTGATACCATTATGCTAAAGGTCCGTGGACCCCAGGTTGGAAACCCCTGCTCTAGGGTGTCATATTGAAGTCCGAACATCCCTATTTCTATTTCCTTATTTGAAGGCATCCTTACAAATGTATCTCTTAGATTAAGATTTAAAATCTAACTCAGTTCTTTGATAATTCATCTTGAAATGTCTAAGAATAGTTTTCTATATTAAAACTACAGATTATGTTTATCTGCTTTGTTAAATACTGTTAGGCCGCCCTAGATACAGTGGTTAAGTATGTGGTATCTTCCTTATACTTGAATCAGGCTGGCATATTGATGCTGCAGGACCTACTCAGGTGACTGGGTTCCTTTTCCCTTTTTGGAGCCTGTAGCATATCTTGGCAGCTGGAAGGACTGGAGGAACACACAAAAACCTGGGGGAACTCAGTGGGTCAGGCAGCGCTTGTGGAGGGAAATGGGCAGTTGATGTTTCTGGTCGAGACCCTTCATCGGGATAGTGGAAATAACTCATTCCTCTTCCAGATCCGACCAGTTTCATTCTAAAGAAGCTGCTCATAATTCCAGTACTTGCCTGAAGAAACTGGAATGACACAGCTGCTGAGGCTTCTGTTTTATTTACACCCATTCAAAGAAAGTAAGAGCAATTCAAAACTCGCAATCCCTGCATACCAGGAATGAGAACAATCTATTGTAGGTCATGCTTCACTGAAATATCACAGAACTGAAAATCAGGTATGCTGTAACTCGAGACAGAGGTTCAGTGCAAGTTCAAGGTGCACAGAAAGGAAGAGCCCTTACTTGTTATTAAAGTATTTACCTGAGTTAATTTGAAAGATAAACTCTTGGCCACTTTATTAGGACACTTGTACTCCTCATTAACACAAATACCTGAACAGCCAATTATGTGGCAGCAACTCAATGCATAAAAGCATGCAGACATGGTCAAGAGGTTCAGTTGTTATTCAAACCAAACGTCAGAATGGGGAAGAAATGCTATTTAAGTGACTTCGACTGTGGAATAATTGCTAGTGCCAGACAGGGTGGTTTGGTATCTCAGATTTCCTGGTAATTTCACACACAACGTCCTCTAGAGTTTACAGATAATAGTTCAAAAAACAATAAACATCTAGTGAGCAGCAGTTCTGTGGGTGAAAACACTTTGTTAATGAGAGAGGTCAGAGGAGAATGGTTCAAGCTGACAGGTGATGTTACTCAGTAACCACGTGTTACAACGGTGATGTGCAGAAGAGCATCTCTGAATGCACAATGTGTTGAACCTTGAACTGGATGGGCTACAGCAGCAGAAGACACAGGTACCTAATAAAATGGTCACTGATTCTTGTAATCATGAAAAAATTTTTCTTTTCTTTAGATGACTCTGGAAGATGGGGTAACGGAGGGCTTTTTACAGCACTGGAAGCTCGATCTGATGAGCCAAGAAAGCAATATGGAAAAGCAGGGAAAATGAAAGGTAAGAGAGACCAGAGTTTTAAAAACATGCACTTTTTATCTGATTTTGTTTTAAGTCACTGCATTCTAAAGGCTATTGAACCATTTTACCTATGTAATTGAGTAGATTTCTAGAATAAAATGTCTTCAAGTTCAAGTTTAATTGTCATTCAACCATGCATGAATACCCATGGATACAGCCAAATGAAACAGCATTACTCCAGGACAAGGTGCAAAACACAATACCAACAGTCAGACACAGAATGAGCCACATATAAGGTAGAAAGTACATATAAGATATCAGGAAAATACAGTCACGCAAAAAAAAACATAGTCCAACACCCTGAGTCCCATGGATGTTGCAGGAGTTGCAGTTGAACACAATACAGCTTGTTTTCTGATGAGTGAACACTAGGGGGGAGCATCACCTCCAGCCTGGATGATACATCACTGCGCCTCTGATGGAGCGCAAGGACTCCGATATCTCTCTCCTGGGCGGCTGTAAACAGGCGATACCACAGCTTGAGACCTAGTCCTCACTACTGGGGCCACGTAGCTCCCTCGCCAATAAATCAGCGAATTGGACCTGCAGCATTCCATATTAACAATGTCCGCCAGAGTCTTGCGATCACAAGAAAAGTGACGAAGACGATCGCTCGCGGTCTTCGCACACCGTCTTCATGCACTGATTCCTCTCTGACACCTCTCTGATGTAGGCAGTAGCACGATCTGCACCAAGTCCAACGCCTTCACTTTCTCCGCCAATGAGCAACTTGCTGATAGGGTAGTCCTGTGGCACTTTAAGTTCATAATATTCAGCAGGGTCTTGTGATCATAAAAAATACAGTTAAGAAGGACAGTTATATCTTTGGTTGACCCACTAAAAGCCACTGCGATCAACTGCACCGCCATTTTACCAGAAGATCTAGTGTTCAACATAAACTTATTCATTATATTATTTCACTTTTCTGATTTGAACCTCATGGTGTCTACTGCAACAGATTTCCTTTCTAGACATGAAAAAGTATTTTAAATAAATTATTTAAAAAAAATATTTATTTTAAAATAACATTAAGATTCTGTAAGGAAAAGCACATCTATTCACTGATTCCATAATTGTTTCACTTCATTAACACAACTCACCCTGCTGATCACTCAGATTTAGCTGTTTCCTT
Source organism: Mobula hypostoma (assembly GCF_963921235.1). Lineage (NCBI taxonomy): Eukaryota > Metazoa > Chordata > Chondrichthyes > Myliobatiformes > Myliobatidae > Mobula > Mobula hypostoma. The sequence goes on along the minus strand of NC_086102.1, from coordinate 32,281,286 downwards.
CTCTACAAATGATCCATCCTGTGTACAACCCCTTGTAAGCTGCCCCCCCCACCCTCTGTTTGCCCCATTCAACCTTCTATGACAGCTGTAGGATGCAAACAGCCTTTTCACTGGTATCATTTATGTCTAACTAAACCCACGTATGCCCATATATTGCAAACTTTATTAATCGTTCTCATCAATTTTCATAGCAAAGTTGTTTTGAGAGGGTAGGTTTCAGGTTTACTGGCACTTTGAAAAGCTTTTACTCGAGTGAACCCAACCCTCATGGGTCAATGTTACTAAGACCTCCATAATTAAAACTGCTTTCTTACCTATTCCTAAACATTAATTAAAAATGGCAGAACAGTTTGGAACAGTGTTTCTGGGCTTATGAATAGAGGCATGCGATACAAAATCAAGGAAGTCATGGTGATTATTTATTTAACACCAATTTGGCTGCATTTGCAGTCTTGTTGTTTTGCTCTGGGCACTACTCATTAAGTATAAAATTTCTGTTACATGACTACACTGGAAAAGCTTGAATTGTTTTCAGTAGAAGAGATTGTGAGAGGTCATGATAGATATATCAAAATCATAAAGGACAGAGATAATGTGAATGCAAGCAGGCTTTTTCCACTGAGGCAAAAGGAGAAAAAAAACCAGAGGACATGGGTTAAGGGTGAAGGGGGAAAAGTTTAAAGGGAACATTAGTGGGGGGCTTCTTCACACAGAGAGTGGTGGGAGTGTGGAATGAGCTGCCAGACGAGGTGGTAAATGCGGGTTCTTTTTTAACATTTAAGAATAAATTGGACAGATACATGGATGGGAGGTGTATGGAGGGATATGGTCTATGTGCAGGTCAGTGGGGCTAGGCAGAAAATGGTTTGGCACAGCCAAGAAGGGCCAAAAGGCCTGTTTCTGTGCTGTAGTTTCTATTGTTTCTTTCTATAAAGAAAAACTATTTGCATTGGCAGAGAGGTCAACAGTTGTGGACATGGAATCAGGTTGAGTGGAAAGAAAACCGAATTGAACATGAAGTGAAATGTTTTATGCAGTGAATGACTATGTACTATAGGGCAATAGTGAAGGCAAACTCAAATGTAGTGTTCAAAAGGAAACTGGGTAATTAACTCAAAGGAAAAAAAAGTTCAAAACTGTGGAAGGACATTTCGGGTATAACTGGGTTGGCTCTACATTGAGATGGTACAGACTAGAGAAGCTGATGACATTCTTTGATGCGATAATCATTCTGTGATTCTAAACCTTTTGAAGCACTTTAACTTCCAGTTCTGTCTCATGTTTATGCTAACGTAAGATGGCCACTTTTGTATCAAATGGAAAGAACTGTCCTGTGTTATCAACCATGACCTGTCTCTGCAGTACGAGTGAGTGAAAAAACACAGAAAGCGAGCATAAATAATCGATAATCATAATGAATGGTTAGGCAGACTTTAAGGGCATGGTGGCATATTCCTACTCTTATTTCCTATGTTTCTAGCATTTATTTCAAAGTTTTGCTGGAGGAAATTGTGGTTTATCCTACTGGATAGTAGACAGGCATTTTGACGGCAAGGAGGACGTGGAGGAGTCAGGAGAGATTATGGAATGGTTGATTTAGTATTTTTTTGAGTCATTTTCGTGGTGGCATCCAGCACAGAAAGAGGCTCTTTAATCTGCTATTCCATGCCACCCTTTTATCTTTTTACACTAGCCCTATTTACCTCATTGTTTCTGCTTAATCCTTCTGCACCCTCTTCACAACTCACAGCCCAGTTTCCTTCACTCTGCTCTCCCCGCTCCAACCTGTGGCTGACACTGTTGAAACACACCTTGGCTAGTTGCCTCTTTGTTCTGTCCGTCCCTACCCTGGTCCGCACCAAGTGGTCCGCTAGACCATCTCCCTTTCAGGTGCACTCGAACTCCACGTTACCATCTCCCTTTAATCTCACTTGAGCTGGATATTGCTCTCCCCCTTCCACATCTGCTTTAGCTTCACCCTGCCAGGTCCACACCCTGTTTGCCAGATTCATTCTAGGTCAATTGTGATGCCATGCTCTTTTCTTGCTGCTGCTATCATGTAGAAGGTACAAGTACCTCAGGACTTGCACGACCAGGTTGAAGAACATTTACTGTCCCTCAACCATCAGGTTCTTGAACAAAAGGGGATAGCTACACTCATTTAAGGACTCTTATTGCTATTTATTTACAAACGGTATATCTGCATTTGCTGTTTGTTTAGTTTACAGTTCCTGATGTTTACAGTTACTGTTCTATAGATTTGCTAAGTATGCCCGCAGAAAAAGAATCTTAGGATTGTATGTGGAGACATGTGTGTAGTCTGATAATAAATTTTACTTTGAATTTTGAACTTCTGAACTTTGATACCTTTGCATTTTTCCCTGCCACCATATAGCTTTTTACATTTTGGGGTGAACTCTATTCACTCTGTGGCCAATTGCAATTGAGCATTCCTTGGTGAGTTGCCACTTCTCTCCGTCCACCCTTGTCCCTGCTTCACTCCACACTGTCTACTGGGCCAGCACCCTTTCAGTTACTGGGAAGTATTTGAAAATCTGAAGTTCTGTCTGTGCATGGTCTCACCAAAGATGAAGCAAAGATGTTCCAAAGGAAAACAGCAGTACTTGTTTCATATAAATGGATTTTTTGCTTTGTATGCAGGATGTTCTGAATTTAACTGGCTTTTATATGTTATAATTCATTTTTTGGACTTTGGAGAGAAAATTCCGCAACTTCTCAGAAAATTAAACTTCAGAAGGGAGTTCACGATAGGGTGTAATGTTCAGTGGAAGGCTTTTTCTGATTTTGTAAGGTGTACTAACCACGTAATTACTAATTAGTGCATTGCACAATTCATTAGTGGCTGATAATATTTTATGACTTTGGCCCTGGACTTTACCTTGAACTGTAAAATATATATAAAAGTTTAAATGCAAGTAAGAAAATACATTACAGGACTTCAGTGGGTAGTTGTGTAGATGCAATGTAGTTATATACTAGACAATGGGGTGACACGTTGGGGCACCCTTTGAGAGAAGGGTAGTGCAGTCTGATGTGATCAGAATGAACATTAAATTTTCCTGAATGCTATTGCTATCTCTTTGATTTGGAAATTAAAGAAGAAAAACTCAACTTATTAAAGAAGGAAGATGCATAGCAAGACAAATATGTGACCAGAATGAAAATTAAAATATCCATGAAGTAAATTTGAAGGAATCGGGCTTGCTGGGTCGGGTTTGGAATTAAATGTCCGATGTAATGATGGATTTGGCCTTGAATAATCACAGAAGGATTCCATCGATTCCTAGTTGGAATGACTTCTTTGGCACCAAAGGATGTCATTTGGAAGAGGCAATTGTATCGTCTGATGTTCTTCCTGAACTCGTTTGCAATCGGTTTATCATTGCTGTACAAATTGAGGAGTTCATTAGGTAGAGGCTGCAAATTGCCTATCCTGACCTGTCCCTTCATACAGCAGAAATGTGTTGTTTCTCCAGTGAATAGGAAGGCATGACAGTGAGGGCATACTCTCATCGTCGAACCAACATCAGCAGAAATGTGCCAGCATGCGAGTCGTGCATTTTGTCTTGCTCTTTCTCTGTCGAGGTATTGTCGTCGAAAGCGGCCATTGTCGTCTTCAGCAACTCTCGCAATAATTACTCTGTGCTGCACATTCTCGAGTTGATCTTTCCTTTTCTCCTCTGTCTCTTCCTCTCTCCTCCTCCTCTCCCTGTTTTTGTCATTCTGGAGACGCGCAGCCCTTTCATCCTTCGTCTCTTCATCTCTTCTACCATTTGTTCTTTCTCTCTGATCCTGGAGTCGTGCGACCCTGGCCGGATCGGATTCTTGTTCTCTCCTCCGTCTGTGCCTATTGTTGTCATTTTGGAGACGTGCATGCCTGTCCTTCTCTGTCTCGTCTTCTCTCATCTTTTTATTGTCCTGACTCTTTGATCCTGGAGTCGTGCGGCCCTGGCTTCATCCGATTGTTATTCTCTCCCTCTCCTTGCCGCTTCCCAACGATGTTTGGCGTCATCTCTTGAGCATAATGTCCCCCTTCTCTTTCCACATGGCATAATTAGGCTATCCATATACTTTTACCCTAATGCTTGATAGAAGATAGGAAGCAGTAACACCAAAGCCTCCAAGCTGCTGAGGCTGGCTGTGTGCATGCGTCAGGCTGTGGCGTCGCGGTCTCCATGGAAGGTGGAAGCAGCTCTGTGAGTATCGTGAGGCACTGCTGAGGCTGGCCGTGCCCATGCATCTGGGGTGGCGTCGCGGTCTCCGTGGAAGGTGGAAGCGGCTCTGTGAGTATCGTGAGGTGCTGCTGAGGCGGCTGTGCACATGTGTCGGGCTGTGGCGTCCCGATTTCCATGATGGCTGATCGGATCTCGGGTGAAAGGCAGCCTGTTGATTTTTGGCGAATAAGCAATTTTATACGAATATGTAACCCTGAACTTTGCCTGCATTCTGTAAGTTAGCGCATTTTAATTCGATTTAGCCAAAAGAAGTGCCGCTCTAATGCACAGTTTGCGTTAATTGGAGGTCACAAACAGACAGACAGACAGAGCATGAGAGTTTTAGTAGTATATAGATAGATACAGAAGTCCCATTAAACAAATAATTTTACATATTGTGGGATGTTTATATGAAATCAGGCATTGCAGGGTACAGCATTAATCAGAAGAGTATGGCTTGTATACTGACAGACATGTCCTAAGATAACGTTATCCTTCAATTATAAAAATAATTAAACAATCTTATATATGCACCTCTAATATTAGAAGTCATGACACAATTTTCTTATCATTGCTGTTTGATTCAGTTGTTGTTTTTTTTTTCAGATCTTTCTCTGGGTAGTGTCCTGTTATTTCCCATTGATGATAAAGAATCACGAAATACTAGTCAAGACTTGGTACGTAGGAAGAATATGTTTATCTTGGATTATTTTTAATTTATGTATTCTGCCTCTTTGCATAACCCAATGTACTGAGGGATGTCATTGAGAATCAAGATGAATTTTGGTAGTACTGATGAGCATATCATTATGATTATCTGTTTAACCACAGCACAGTTTCAAAATGATGCAAATTCTGAGCAGTGTGAAGGTTCTTAGATGTGGAAGTGTGAAGGAAAGTTGTTTTTAACTCTTCCTTTTCTACTCTTCATGGGAATGTGTTTTTTTTATCACTTGTTCCTCTGTATTAGCAATCAACTTGAGTCATTGAACTATTTTTTCTTCCAATAAGCCACCTAGTATAATTACCTCTTTTGTGTGCTCTACATGTTCACTTTAATATACCATTTTCTTACCCAATATCTACTTCCTTGTTTGAAGAACTTGAGGGCCACTACTTTAATAACTATTTAGGAAGAGGATTTTGTAATTTAATCAGTCATAAATATAATTTTTCTAATTTACCTCAAGACATTTGAATGTGTTCAGTTTGTGACTCTCACTATTGTCTCACTGACATGATGAAATCATAGATCATCTTGTAGCTTATGATCCATTTTGGAGACCATAAGATATAGGAGCAGAACTAGGCCATTCGGCCCATCGAGTCTGCTCCTCCATTCAATTATGGGCCAATCCAATTCTTCCACTCATCTCCACTACCCTGCCTTCACCCCATACCCTTTGATGCCTTGGCTACTCAAGAACTTATCTATCTCTGCCTTAAATGCACCCAATAATTTGGCCTCCACAGCCGCTCGTGGCAAGAAATTCCACAGATTTACCACCCTCTGACTAAAGTAATTTCTCTACATATCTGTTCTAAATGGACGACCTTCAATCCTGAATTCGTGCCCCCTTGTCCTGGACTCCCTTACCATGGAAAATAACTTTGCCGTGTCTAATCTGTTCAGGACTTTTAACATTCAGAATGTTTCTATGAGATCCCCCCTCATTCTCCTGACCTCCAGGGAATACAGCCCAAGAGCTGCCAGACATTCCTCATAGAGTAAGCCTTTCATTCCTGGAATCATTTCTGTGAATCTTCTCTGAACCCTCTCCAATGTCAGTATATCCTTTCTTAAATAAGGAGCCCAAAACTGCACACAATACTCTAAACGTGATCTCATGAGTGCCTTAGAGAGCAACATAACATCCCTGCTCTTATATACTATACCTCTAGAAATGAATGCCAATATTGCATTTGCCTTCTTCACCACTGACTCAACCTGGAGGTTAACCTTCAGGGTATCCTGCACAAGGACTCCCAAGTCCCTTTGCATCACTGCATTTTGAATTCTCTCCCCATCTAAATAATAGTCTGCCTGTTTATTTCTTCCCCCAAAGTGCATGACCATGCACTTTCCAACTTTCCAACATTGTATTTGAGACAGCAGGTCATCCTTTTAACATTGGTTATATCTAAACAAAGTCCTAATGGTGTCATATCTCTTAGTTTTCAAATGTTTTTATTGTGAAGCAACATCAGCTTAACCACAACCGACAATGTCCTAAAGTACAAAGCTTCTTTTTTCCTTTTCTTTCTTATAATAACATAATGAAAGTCAAATGAATGTATGTATAGTAAACAAGCAAAAAGCAAAGGAAACCCTACCACCCCATCTCCTTCCCCCTTCCCAGTCCTACCCTCCCCTCACTTCACTGGTCAGGAGGGGTGACTTCCTGACTGGGAGACCTCAGTCAGTCTGGATTGGAAGCAGTATCTCCAACACCATCACACTGAGCATGGGGGCCCCCCAGGGCTGTGTGCTCAGTCCACTGCTGTTCACTCTGCTGACCCACGACTGTGCTGCAACACACAGCTCGAACCACATCATCAAGTTCGCCGATGACAGGACCGTGGTGGGTCTCATCAGCAAGAATGACGAGTCAGCATACAGAGAGGAGGTGCTGTGGTAACGGACTGGTGCAGAGCCAACAACCTGTCTCTGAATGTGAACAAAACAAAAGAGATGGTTGTTGACTTAAGGAGGACACGGAGCGACCACTCTCCACTGAACATCGACGACTCCTCCGTAGAGATGGTTAAGAGCACCAAATTTCTTGGTGTTCACCTGGCGGAGAATCTCACCTGGTCCCTCAACACCTGCTCCATAGCCAAGAAAGCCCAGCAGCCTCTGTACTTTCTGCGAAGGCTGAGAAAAGTCCATCTCCCACTCCCCATCCTCACCACATTCTACAGGGGTTGTATTGAGAGCATCCTGAGCAGCTGCATCACTGCCTGGTTTGGAAATTGCACCATCGCGGATCACAAGACCCTGCAGCGGATAGTGAGGTCAGCTGAGAAGATCATCGGGGTCTCTCTTCCGGCCATTACAGATATTTACACCACACTCTACATCCGTAAAGCAAACAGGATTATGAAGGACCCCACGCACCCCTCATACAAACTCTCCTCCCTCCTGCCATCTGGCAAAAGGCACCGAAATATTCGGGCTCTCACGACCAGACTACGTAACAGTTTCTACCCCCAAGCCATCAGACTCCTCAATACCCAGAGCCTGAACTGACACCAATCTACTGCCCTCTACTGTGCCTATTGTCTTCTTTATTATTTATTGTAATGCCTGCACTGTTTTGTGCACTTTATGCGGTCCTGGGTAGGTCTGTAGTCTAGTGTAGTTTTGTGTTGTTTTACGTAGTTCAGTGTAGTTTTTGTATTGTTCTTGTAGCACCATGGTCCTGAAAAATGTTGTCTCGTTGTTACTATGTACTGTACCAGCAGTTATGGTCGAAATGACAATAAAAAGTGACTTGACTTGACTATTTCCAGCAAAACTGGAATAGTAATATATGTATACATGAGGAATTCTGCAGATGCTGGAAATTCAAGCAACACACATCAAAGTTGCGGGTGAACGCAGCAGGCCAGGCAGCATCTCTAGGAAGAGGTACAGTCGACATTTCAGGCCGAGACCCTGAGCCCTGAAGAAGGGTCCCGGCCTGAAACGTCGACTGTACCTCTTCCTAGAGATGCTGCCTGGCCTGCTGTGTTCACCAGCAACTTTGATGTGTGTTGATAGTAATATATGGTTTTGTTACAAACAACAAAACATCATCCACATAAAGGGAAGTGTTGTTGATAATATATTCTGTATTGTACCCATAAATTTCGGGGTGAGAACATATAGTCTCCGCCAGTGGTTCCAGGGCCAACGCAAACAATAAGGGACTTAATGCACAGCCCTGTCTTGTGCCCCTGTGCAATCTGAATGGTTCAGAGAGGGTCTGCTTACTTAGCATCTTAGCACTAGGTTACTGTACAGTAGCTTAATCCAAGTTATAAGTTTGTCTCCCATTCCAAATTATTTCAAAACCTCATAGAGGTACTGCTATTCCACATGGTCGAATGCTTTCTCAGCATCTAAACTTAATACTATAAGGTCTTCCTTAGGATGTCTTGGGGAATGCATTATATTAAGAAGGCACCTATTGTTATAGAAAGAATTCCTTTTAGGGATAAACCCTATTTGATCTGAGTGTACCAATTTATTTGGTCATATCTCTTAGTAACTATGATTTTACATCCTTGATAATCTCCACATCTTGCACTGCTTTTAAGTTTTTTCTTTGCTTCTCTCTGAACGTTTGCACTAAACGAGGTCCTACGTGACAAGTGCATGGTAGGCTGGCACAGAAGGTAAATCTGTAAGGTATCTGAGGCATGTTGGTGAACTGGATCCAAAACTGGCTGGGTGAAAGAGACAGAAGATAGTGGTGGATGCATGTTCTTCTGATTGGAAATCTTTAACTAGTGGTATACCAAAGGGATCAGCATTGGGACACTTGGTTTTTGTTTGAAAAAGCTTGAATGAGAAAGATGGTGACATCATTAATAAGTTTGCAAATAATGCAAAATCGAGAAGGTTATTTAAAAATGTATTGGGACCTAGGTCAGCTAGAAAGCTGGGCAGAGTGGAGGCAAATGCAACTTAGTCCAGATAAGTATGAAGTAATGAACATTGGGAGGTCCTTTTCTGTTAGAACATACAGATTAAATGTCAGGGATCACAGACGCATTGATTTACAGAGACATTGCATACAGACCCATGGCTCCCTGAAAGTGGCCATAGATAGATGATGTAGTAAAAAAGATATTTAGTATGCTTGCCTTCATACATCAAGGAATTGAGTGTAAGTGTTGCAATAGGACATAATATTGATTAATCTGCACTTTGAGTATTATGTACGGTCTGGTTGGCACAGTGCAGTGGGGATGTAATAGCAACAGATAGTGCAGAAGAAATTCATTGGGACATTGCCTGGAATGGAGAGCTGTAGTTAAAAGGAGAGATGAGCTGGATTTGTACTCAGTGGAGGATGAAGGGTGAGCATATCAAGGCTTACAAAGTTAAGCTAAGTTGAGATAAAACTTTATTTATCCCAAAGAAAATTATTGTTACAAAGTTGCTTGGTCAGAAATATAAACTTTAAAGTGCAAAATGTAAGCATTGAAGTACGAAAAAAAATACAAAATGTGCATTAAAGAGTAATAGTAAAAAATACAGATGTGGAATGAAATCATACACTTGTCGTCGTGGGTATCCCTCGAGGTTGAGGATGATGGTCTTCGTTCTGTTGATCTACTTATGGGCTCTCTTATGAGTCCAATCTTGGCTTTGAAAGTTCTTCGGCATTCAGGACAGGTAGTTCCAGATGGCAGATCGGGCTTTGGTTGTTGCTGCCTCTCTTTCCATTTTCTTCTCTTTTCTTCTAATTCTGCACATCTGTTGGCTTCGAAAGTTGCTGTTCCTTCTCGGATGATGGCTTGCCAGAGTTTTCTGTCCTTGGCATTGGTTTCCCAATTGTTGATGTGGATGTTACATTTCTTCATGTTGGCTTTTAAGATGTCTTTGGATCTCTTCCGTTGTCCGCCTCTTTTACGTTTGCCTTCTTTAAACTGGGAGTAGATTTGTTTCGGCAGACGTTCGTCTTTCATCTGAACAACATGACCACTCCAACTTAGTTGGTTCTTGATGACGTAGGCTTCAATGCTTGTTGTTTTTGCTTCAATTAGCACACTGACGTTGGTTCTTCTATCTTCCCAGCTGATATTTAAGACGTTTCCAAGACAGCGTTGATGGAACTTTTCAAGTGCCTTTAGATGTCGTCGGTATGTTGCCCAGGTTTCTGATGCATACAGGAGCGTTGGGATTACCACCGCTTTGTACACTAACATTTTGGTGTCTGTTCGGATGTATACTTAAGGAGGAGGGGTTGTAGAGTCTTATAGTCACAGGGAGAAAGGATATCCTGTGGCATTCAGTGGTGCTCCTCTTATGGAAAGAGTTTGTTACTAAAGGTGCTCCTCTGTTTGTCAAGTATGTCATGGAAGGGGTGAGAAAGATTGTCCATATTGCTTATAAGTTAAAAGATTAAATAACGGACTGAATCTTTTTCCCAGGGCAAAGAAGTCTAAAACTAGAGGTGCAGGTGAAAGGTGACAGGAGAAATTTAAAGGAGATCTGAGGAGTAAGCTTTTCATGCATTGAGAGGTGAAGATTTGGAACAGGCTGCCAGAAAGTGTAATGGAGGAAGACACAGTTGCACTGCTTAAATGGCATTTGGATAATTACCTGGGTTGAAAGGAAAAGATGTAGAGGAATATGGGCCTAATATGGACAAATAGGATTATTGTAGATGGCCATTGTGGTCGGCATGAACAGAGTGGGCCGTTTCTGTTCTATAATTCAATGAAAACTTTACACAGTACTCTAACCTCTACTTAGCTTTGATGTGATATATAAGTGTTACTCCTTACTTTTGTATTTGCTATTTAATTGACCATATCCATCAACGCCACCACTCTATTACTCTGTGCAAGTATCAGTTCCCATTTTACAGCCGTCTTTGACCCAGCTAATGGCCAAAAACTCTTCTCCTCTGACAAGTCAATGAGAATTCGTTAAGGCCCTATGTTTACTATCATCATCAAGATTCAGACTTGTCTCATCAATTCCTTTGCTTCATTTGCTGTCAGAGTAAAAGAAAAGCTTAAACCAGCAACTTTTATGTGTGTACCTTAAACAAGAGTCTGGAAAACCGCTCAATATTTCCAGTCAGAACAGCCTACTTTTATTCCAATACAGGGGTGACCACCTCGAATCCGGCAATCACTAATCCGGTTCTACCGCTGTTTTGGACATAATTTTCGCCAGCCTAATTTCAAATTTCCCATGTTGCTGTGCCAACCCGTTGTCACTATTTTGGTGGCACCATTAGCAGAATCAGCTGTTGTTGGCACAGCCTTTAAAAAGAGCAAATCGTTTGTCTGTGTTATTCTGCATTTATTTTTATAACCGATGCTTATATAGCCCCAGTCATGTCTTCATTGAATAAAGGAAGTGTTTCTTGTGATGTAAAGTGCAAACATCATACGGTATCTGTACAAGATATGGTGGAAGTTCTGAAAAAATCTCCACAGAGGTGTGGCTGTGAAAAACACAGGCAACATAGGTAGAATGAAGAAAGAGGTTCTGCTGAGGGAGTTTGAGCAGCCAGAGACTAAATTAAAAGGCAGAACCAAAATGGATAATCTCTAGATTACTACCTGAGCCATGTGCAACTTGGCATGGGTTCAAGAAGATTTAGAGAGTTAAAAACGTGGCTCAAGGAAAGGTGTGGGAGAAGTGGGTTTGAATTCATAGAACATAGAACATAGAATAGTACAGCACAGTACAGTACAGGCCCTTTGGCCCACAATGTTGTGCCGACCCTCAAACCCTGCCTCCCATATAACCCCCCACCTTAAATTCCTCCATATACCTGTCTAGTAGTCTCTTAAACTTCACTAGTGTATCTGCCTCCACCACTGACTCAGGCAGTGCATTCCACGCACCAACCACTCTCTGAGTAAAAAACCTTCCTCTAATATCCCCCTTGAACTTCCCACCCCTTACCTTAAAGCCATGTCCTCTTGTATTGAGCAGTGGTGCCCTGGGGAAGAGGCACTGGCTATCCACTCTATCTATTCCTCTTATTATCTTGTACACCTCTATCATGTCTCCTCTCATCCTCCTTCTCTCCAGAGAGTAAAGCCCTAGCTCCCTTAATCTCTGATCATAATGCATACTCTCTAAACCAGGCAGCATCCTGGTAAGTCTCCTCTGTACCCTTTCCAATGCTTCCACATCTTTCCTATAGTGAGGTGACCAGAACTGGACACAGTACTCCAAGTGTGGCCTAACCAGAGTTTTATAGAGCTGCATCATTACCTCGCGATTCTTAAACTCTATCCTTCGACTTATGAAAGCTAACACCCCATAAGCTTTCTTAACTACCCTATCTACCTGTGAGGCAACTTTCAGGGATCTGTGGACATGTACCCCCAGATCCCTCTGCTCCTCCACACTACCAAGTATCCTGCCATTTACTTTGTACTCTGCCTTAGAGTTTGTCCTTCCAAAGTGTACCACCTCACACTTCTCCGGGTTGAACTCCATCTGCCACTTCTCAGCCCACTTCTGCATCCTATCAATGTCTCTCTGCAATCTTCGACAATCTCTGCACTATCTACAACACCACCAACCTTTGTGTCATCTGCAAACTTGCCAACCCACCCTTCTACCCCCACATCATGGGAAATTGGCACCAGTATTGGGAAGGAAGGAGCTGTACCATTGGGATGGGCTCCATCTGAACCGTGATGGGGCCTGGATCCTCACAAATTGCGTAACTAGGGCTGTGGATAGGGCTTTAAACTAAATAGTGGGGGGAGGGTGGATTCAACAGATTGGAGAAGTATGGATAAAGTAAAAAAGAAAAGTGTGGAAAAAGATAACGAAAAACAAAAGATAAAAAAGAGAAAAGTAAGAGACAAGTGAAGAAAAGTCAAGTGTAAAAGAATAAACAATTACAAGGTTTTAAAAGCACAATAATTGTAGGAGCACTTTATTCGAATGCCTGTAGTATCTGAAACAAGATCAGTGAACTTGTGGCACAAATGAGTACAAAGGGGTATGATTTAGTTGCCATTACAGAAGGGTGGAGATGATTGGGAATAAAATATACAAGGATATCAGGTTATATGGAAGGATAGGAGGGAAGGTACGGGAGGTGGGGTAGCATTCAAATTAAAGATGAGATCAGGGAGATAGTGAGAGATGATATAAGATCTAAGGAGCAGAATGTTGAATCCATCTGGGTAGAGATTAGGAATAGTAATGGGAAAAAAATCACTGTTGGAAATTGTCTATCGGCCATCGAATAATAACATAACAGTGGCACAGGCAATAAACAGAGAAATATCTGATGCATGTAAAAATGGAACAGCAGTTATCGTGCAGGACTTTAAGTTGCACATAGATTAGGTGAATCAAGTTGGTCGAGGCAGTCTTGAAGAGGACTTCGTAGAATCCATCCATGATGGCTTTCTTGAACAGCATGTTTCTGAACTTACAAGGGAATGTGTTATCTTAGATCTGGTCCTGTGCAATGAGACAGGTTAAAATTAGTGATCTTGTAGTTAGGGAACCTCTTGGAAAGAGTGATCACAGTACGACTGAATTTCTCATACAAATGGAGGGTACAATAGTTCGATCTAAAACCAGAGTATTATGCCTAAACAATGGAGACTACAATGAGATGAGGGAGGATTTGGGTGGTGTAGACTGGGAACACAGGCTATATGGTGGGATGGTTGAGGAACAGTGGAAGACTTTCAAAGAGATTTTTCATGGTGCTCAACAAAAGTATATTCCAGTTAAAAAGCAAGGACAGTAAGGGCGGAGAGTGCCAGCCTTGGATAATTAAGGAATTAAAAGAAGGCATCAAACTAAAAGTTTGTGCTTACGAAGTCGCCAAGAGGTTAGACAATAGGTGCAGGAGTAGGCCATTCGACCCTTCGAGCCAGCACCACCATTCACTGTGATCATGGCTGATCATCCGCAATCAGTATCCAGTTCCTGCCTTATCCCCATAACCTTTGATTCCGCTATCTTTAAGAGCTCTATCCATCTCTTTCTTGAAAGCATCCCAGACTTGGCCTCCACAGCCTTCTGGGACAGAGCGTTCCATATATCCACCACTCTCTGGGTGAAAAAGTTTTTCCTCAACTCCGTTCTAAATGGCCTACCCCTTATTTTCAAACTGTGGCCTCTGGTTCTGGACTCACCCATCAGCGGGAACATGCTTCCTGCCTCCAGCGAGTCCAATCCCTTAATAATCTTATATGTTTCAATAAGATCCCCTCTCCGCCTTCTAAATTCCAGAGTATACAAGCCCAGTTGCTCCAATCTTTCGACATATGACAGCCCAGCCATCCTGGGAGTTAACCTTGTGAACCTATGCTGCACTCCCTCAATAGCAAGAATGTCCTTCCTCAAATTTGGAGACCAAAACTGCACACAGTACTCCAGGTGTGGTCTCACCAGGGCCCTGTACAACTGCAGAAGGACCTCTTTGCTCTTATACTCAATTCCCCTTGTTATGAAGGCCAGCATGCCATTAGCTTTCTTCACTGCCTGCTGTACTTGCATGCTTGCTTTCAGTGACTTATGTACAAGAACACCTAGATCTCATTGTACCTCCCCTTTTCCTAACTTGACTCCTTTTAGATAATAATCTGCCTTCCTGTTCTTACCACCAAAGTGGATAACCTCACATTTATCCACATTAAACTGCATCTGCCATGCATCTGCCCACTCACCCAGCCTGTCCAAGTCACCCTGCATTCTCATAACATCCTCCTCACATTTCACACTGCCACACAGCTTTGTGTCATTGGCAAATTTGCCAATGTTACTTTTAATTCCCTCATCTAAATCATTAATATATATTGTAAACAGCTGCGGTTCCAGCACTGAACCCTGCGGTACCCCACTGGTCACTGCCTGCCATTCCGAAAGGGACCCGTTAATCGCTACCCTTTGTTTTCTGTCAGCCAGCCAATTTTCAATCCATGTCAGTACTCTGCCCCCAATACCATGTGCCCTAATTTTGACCACTAATCTCCTATGTGGGGCTTTATCAAAGGCTTTCTGAAAGTCCAGGTACACTACATCCACTGGCTCTCCCTTGTCCATTTTCATAGTTACAACGTCAAAAAATTCCAGAAGATTAATCAAGCACGATTTCCCCTTCGTAAATCCATGCTGACTCAGACTGATCCTGTTACTGCTATCCAGGTGTGTCGTAATTTCATCTTTTATAATTGACTCCAGCATCTTTCCCACCACCAACGTCAGGCTAACCGGTCTATAATTTGCTGTTTTCTCTCTTCCTCCCTTCTTGAAGAGAGGGACAACATTAGCCACCCTCCAATCCACAGGAACTGATCCTGAATCTATAGAACATTGGAAAATGATTACCAATGCGTCCACGATTTCTAAAGCCACCTCCTTAAGTACCCTGGGATGCAGACCATCAGGTCCCGGAGACTTATCAGCCTTCAGACCCAACAGTCTATCCAACACCATTTCCTGCGTAATATAAATTTCCTTCAGTTCATCCGTTACCCTAGGTCCTTTGGCCACTATTATATCTGGGAGATTGTTTGTGTCTTCCCTAGTGAAGACAGATCCAAAGTACCTGTTCAACTCGTCTGCCATTTCCTTGTACTCCATAGTAAATTCACCTGTTTCTGTCTTCAAGGGCCCAATTTTGGTCTTAACTATTTTTTCCTTTTCACATACCTAAAGAAGCTTTTAATATCCTCCTTTATATTCTTGGCTAGCTTACCTTTGTACCTCATTTTTTCTCCGCGCATTGCCTTTTTAGTTACCTTCTGTTGCTCTTTAAAAGTTTTCCGATCCTCCGGCTTCCCACTTGTCTTTGCTATGTTATACTTCTTCTCTTTTATTTTTATACTGTCCATTACTTCCCTTGTCAGCCACGGCCTCCCCTTACTTCCCTTAGGATCCTTCTTCCTCTTTGGAATGAACTGATCCTGCACCTTCCACATTATTCCCAGAAACACTTGCCATTGCTGTTCCACTGTCATCCCTGCTAGGGTATTGTTCCTTTGAACTTTGGCCAGCTCCTCCCTTATAGCACCATAGTTCCCTTTGTTCAACTGTAATACTGACACTTCTGAGTTTCCCTCCTCCCTCTCAAACTGTAGATTTAAAACATCATATTATGATCACTCCCTCCTAATGGCTCCTTTACCTTGAGGTCCCTGATCAAATCCGGTTCATTGCACAACACTAAATCTAGAATTGCATTCTCTCTGGTAGGCTGCAGTACAAGCTGTTTTAAGAATCCATCTCGGAGGGACTCCACAAACTCCCTTTCTTGGGGTCCAATACCAACCTGATTCCTCCAGTCTATCTGCATGTTGAAGTCCCCCATAACAACTGTAGCATTACCTTTGCGACATGCAAAGCTACTTGTATAGTTTCATAATCTATCTCCCCTTTCTTTATTGCTCAAAGTATGGTTCAAAGGTACAATTTAATGTCAGAGAAATGTATACAATATACATCCTGAAATACTTTTTCTTCGCAACTATCCACGAAAACAGAGAAGTGCCCCAAAGAATGACTGACAGTTAAATGTTAGAACTGCAAAGTCCCACCCCCAGCTTCCCCCCGCCACGTGTAAACGGCAGTGAGTAACAATCCCCCCCAACCAGCAAAAAAAAGGCATCAGCACCGTCAGCGAGCACTCAAGCATGAGTAAAGCAACAGCAAAGACACAGACTTGCAGTTACCCCAAAGATTTGTGTTTCACCCAGTATTTGACATACCACAGGTTCTCTCTCTCGCTAAAAAGGGAGAAAGAGATGTCTTCATTTTCCCTGCGAGCGGGGAGACATAATAAACAACTCGCTGGTTTACAATGTTAAAAGTCCACCACGTCGCTTTGTTCGAGCTTTGTGCCCAAAAAACTGGGCACACAGTTGCAGATATCCCGACTCCCCCGACGATACACGGGTTTTCTGTCATGACACCGACCCTTGATCCGCCCATCTCCAGAGCCCCGTGATCCCAGGCTTCTGAATCTGAGCCGGACTCTTAGGCCGAGTCTTTGCTGTGCCAAACAACAATGGCCGGTTGTGAAACCCAGACGCACAAAGAAACGTAGTCAGCATGTAACTCCAGGTCAGGGTCTTCAAAAGAACTCTGAAAAGGAAAAATAGAGATATTAAATATGGAAATAGAGCTTTTTCCGAAGATGCAACAAAGGAGTTGTCATTAGGCGCCATTAACCCTCCTAAGCTCCACGTCCTAAGAGTAGTGAGAAACTGGAAGATTAGGAAAACTTTAAAAAGCAACAAAGAACCATTGAGTGAGCAATAAAGAAAGGGGAGCTAGATTATGAAGCTATACTAGTACAAAATATAAAAATGGATAGTAAAAGTTTTTATAATTATATAAAGCAGAAAAAGGTGGCTAAAGTGGAAGTAGGTCCCTTGGAGGATGAGAAAGGGGAATTGATATTGGGTAATGAAGAAGTAGCAAAGGCTTTGAATGACTATTTTGTGTTGGTTTTCACAGTGGAGGACGCGTCTAACATGTCAAATAGAGAAGTTATAGATGTGAGGAGCTCGATAAAATAGGGGTAGTACTGAGCAAACTTGTGGGCCTGAAGATAGATAAGTCCCATGGTCCTGATGGAATGCATCCCAGGGTACTGAATGGAATGGCAGAAGATATAGCTGAGACTTTGGTGATAATTTAGCAAAATTCTCTGGACTCTGGGCAGGTCCCAGCAGATTGAAAGACGGCAAATGTCATGCCACTGTTCAAAAACGGATGTAGGCAAAAGGCAGGTAACTATAGGCCAGTTAGTTTGACATCTGTATTTGGGAAAATGCTTGAAGCTATCTTTGAAGAAGAAATAGCGAGGCATCTGGAAAGAAATGGATCCATCAGGCAGACTCAGCATGGATTCAGCAAAGGCGGATCCTGTTTGACAAACTTACAGGAATTCTTTAAGGATATAATGAGCGCAGTGGATTGAGGGGAATAGATGGACGTTATTTACTTGGATTTCCAGAAGGTGTTCGATAAGGGCTGCATAAAAGACTTATCCATAAGATAAGGGTGCATAGAGTTGGGGGTGATGTATTAGCACGGATAGAGGATTAGTTAACTAATAGAAAGCTGAAAGTTGGGATACTCTGGTGTTACTCTGGTTGGCAACCAGTGATGAGTGGTGTTCCATAGGGGTCAGTACTAGGCCTGCAACTGTTCACAATATACATTAATAGTCTGGAAGAAGGGAGCAAGTGGGGTGTATCTAAGTTTGCTGATGATACTTAATTGAGTGGAAAAGCAAATTATGCAGAAGATTCAAAGAGCCTGCAGAGAGATAATAATGGGTTAAGTGAGTGGTAAGGGTCTGGCAGATGGAATACAATGTTGGTAAATGTGAGGTCATCCACAAAAGAGCAGATTATTATTTAAATGGTAAATAATTGCAGCATGCTGCTGTGCAGAGGGATTTGGGAGTGCTTGTGCATGAATCACAAAAGGCTGGTTTGCAGGTGCAGCAGGCTATCAAGAAGGCAAATGGAAAGTTGGCCTCCATTGCTAAAGGGATTGAATGTAAGAGCAGGGAGGGTATGCTGCAATTGTACAGCGTACTGGTGAGGCCATACCTGGAGTATTGCATGCAGTTGTGGTCTCCTTACTTGAGGAAGGATATACTGGCTTTGGAGGTGGTTCAGAACGGGTTCACCAAGTTGATTCCAGAGATAAGGGAATTAGACTAAGAGGAGTGATTGAGTCGCCTGGGACTGTACTCGTTGCAATTCAAAAGAATGAAAGGAGATCTTATAGAATTATATAAAATTATAAGGGGTAGATAAGATAGAGGTAGGAAAGTTGTTTTCACTGGTAGGTGAGTCTAGAACTTGGGGACATAGCTTCAAGTTTCAAGGGAGTAGATGAGGAGGAACTGTTTTTCCCAGAGAGTAGCAAATCTGTGGAATTCTCTGCCCAATTAAACAGTGGAGGCTACCTCAGTAAATATACAGGACAAGATTGGATAGATTTTTGTATAGACGGGGGGAATTAAGGGTTATGGGGAAAAGGCAGGTAGGTGGAGATGAGTCCATGGCCAGATCTGCTAAGATCATTGAATGGCGGAGCAGGCTCGATGAGCCAGATGGCCTACTCCTGCTCCCATTTCTTACGTTTTTACATTCTTTTATAACATCGGCTCTTCCACGGTTTATGATATAAAGAAACGAAAAGAAAAGTTGCTCCAGTCCTTTGCTGACAGCAAATTAAAAAAAAACAGATATGCATAAGGTAAACAATGAGATATGGAAGATGTTCACAACTGGATAAAGTTCTCAAAGTGTTTTAAACTCCGCGTCAGTGAAGGTGTAGAACTGACTGGAGAGATACTAGACACTAGAATACTACAGCACAGTACAGGCCCTTTGGCCCTCGATGTTGTGCCGACCTATATATTCCTTAAAAAACAAAAAAAACATGTACCTATGGTGTAGGAATAAGCAAAATTATCTCATGAAGAATTAGGACTGGAATATGAGTGTGATTACAGTGATGGGTGACCTCAGCATTTCAAGTAGTGCCATCAACTTTGGCTCACGCAGATTTGCGGCCACCATCTTCACCAGTTCTTGAAGATGCTGTGTCAACTTCATCACCACCACCAGGTCATGAAGATTCAATCGTTTTTCAAGATGAAGCACAAGACAATCCTGATGGCCCCCACTTTCAGACCTGTAACACTGTTTAGTTGTACAATCTGACTCCTTACTTTGGAAGTGGCAATAACCAACCCTCTGATGTATGTAAATATATCTACCTTGCAAGGTTATTTTGCCTGTACTTCAATAAATTTCACTTGCCTTTCATTTGTCATTTGTTTTTTCTTTATTATCTATGGGTGAGGTGATCATTAACTGGGTTAGATGTGCTTATTTATTTAATCCTAATGTAACCACCAGTGATTTGGCAAGATCACTAATCCAGCACTGCACAGGTCTCAATCATTGTGGATTTGTGGTTGTCAACCTGTATCTACAACTCTTCTCTGATCCTAACAGTGGAGCTAAATTCTGCTTCATTCATATTCTACAAGTGTATTCTCCTCTACTTCACAATATCTTTGTCATTGCCTTCTTATCAGTATTTTATAAAATATCTTTAACATAATGTAAGCAATATCCTGTGCATTTCCGTTATTTCTCAAGGAATGTTGAACATTCATGTGTCATCTCTTGGCATGATTTTCTTTTCCAAAGGATCTTGTGAAATTTTAGCCAAAGCCTCTATTCCCACATTGTCCACTTCCTTCAAAATGTATGGGAATAAGCAACATTTACTGGCAATATTTGTTTTGACAGTGAGTTTCAGGCATCTACCACTATTTGCAAAATAAAAACTTGCCTTGCACATCTCCTTTAAACTTTTCCCCTCTCATAATTTTATATACTGCTATCAGGCTGCCCCTCAGCTTTTTATGCTGTAACAATCCAGGTTTGTCCAGCCTCTGCTTATAGCTAATACTGCCCAGTTCAAGCAACATCCAGGTGAAGCTGTTCTGCGTCCTCTCTAAAGCCTTCACATTTTTCCCGTAAAGTGATGACCAGAATTGAATACAGTATTCCAAATGTGGCCTAACTAAAATCTTATACAGCTGCAACATGACTAATTTTATATTCAGTGCCCTGACTGATGAAGGCAAATGGATGAAATGCCTTCTTTACCACCTTTATATTAATCATTTGATTCACATGGCATCAAGAGTACATTTCTGTCCTTTATAGTATAAAACTATAAGTTATAGGAGCAGAATTAGGCCATTTGGCCCATCGAGTCTGCTCTGCCATTTCATTATGGCTGATCTAATTTTCCTCTCAGCCCCAGTCTCCTGCCTTCTCCCTGTATCCCTTCATGCCCTGACCAGCCAACATCTTTCTCATGTTTAGACCACAGTTTTAAATTCCTTTTGATCAATGAAGCACAATATATGTTTTGTCTGCCTGTTTTGTTTTTAAATAGATAATGTTCTGTAAATGTTTAACAAAGATTTTTTTTAAAGTTGGCATTAATAGTTACCCAACACAGAGACCGCTCCAACAATATCTCCGGCATCAAATTAACAGCTTTAGAAGAAGGGCTGAAAAAGATCCACAAAGCTGCAAAGAAAAGAAATGGTATGTAAATGTTCAAAAGCTGATTTTCAGTGTTTTTGGAACATGGTGGGGCTAAAACCAGGGAAACATAGAAACATAGAAAATAGGTGCAGGAGTAGGCCATTCGGCCCTTTGAGCCTGCACTGCCATTCAGTATGATCATGGCTGATCTTCCAACTCAGAACACTGTACCTGCCTTCCCTCCACACCCCTGATCCCTTTAGCCACAAGGGCCATATCTAACTCGCTCTTAAATATAGCTAATGAACTGGCCTCAACTGTTTCCTGTGGCAGAGAATTCCACAGATTCACCACTCTCTGTGTGAAGAACTTTTCCCTCATCTTGGTCCTAAAAGGCTTCCCCTTTATCCTCAAACTGTGACCCCTCGTTCCGGACTTCCCCAACATCGGGATCAATCTTCCTGCATCTAGCCTGTCCGATCCCTTTAGGATTTTATACGTTTCAATCAGATACCCCCTCAATCTTCTAAATTCCAACGAGTATAAGCCTAGTCGATCCAGTTTTTCATTATATGAAAGTCCTGCCATCCCAGGAATCAATCTGGTGAACTTTCTTTGTACTCCCTCTATGGCAAGAATGTCTTTCCTCAGATTAGGGGACCAAAACTGCACACAATACTCCAGGTGTGGTCTCACCAAGGCCTTGTACAACTGCAGTAGTACCTCCTAATAGCATAATAGTTAATAGTTAATAGCATAACCTGAAACTCCAGTCCACTGGTCTCTAAGCCTGCTCAAGAGAAATTGTCACTTCAGCACGGATAGACACTTAATTATGTGACTATCCACACTAATTCACGTGACTTTTAAAATTTAACTGTGTAGGTTATTTTTTTCCTGGATTTTTTGCTTAAGGAAGGTGAGAACACAGTGGCAATTGAGAGGGTGAAATGAAATGTGCTTGTGAATGTTGAAACCCCACAGTTCCTTACTTCTCTCTTCCTCTGAATGACTCTGTTCACAGGGTTGATGTATTAAGTTACTGCTTTGGCAACTCTGCAACTCTGATCTACTATATCAACATGGGTGCCCCTTTTCCTTTTTTACTTGGACCTGGAGCAAGAAAGAGATTTAAAGAATAACTTTTTGTCACCTACATCGAAACATCGTAACAAACATTGAAATTTGTTCTTTTGTGTCAACCGTCATTTTTTTTTAATTAAATGCAATCGTGAACAATAGCCAGATCAGAAATGCTGATCAAGTCAACTAGTTCCCAAAGAGAACTCTGATAGGCCAATCAGATGGTGCACTGCTGCTCAGCGATAGAACACAAAAAAAATCATATGTACAATTAAGAAACATTAAAAAAAGTAGAAATATTGGAGTCATGACGATCATGATGAAGTCATCATGCTCCAAGAATTGTGCTCAGGCCAGCTCGCAAATGTCACCATGCCTCTGGTGCCGGCGTAAAATGCCCACAACTCACTAACGCTAACGTGTACGTCTTTGGAATGTGGGAGGAAACAAGAACACCTGGAGGAAATCCACTGGTCACGGGGAGAATGTGCAAACAGCAGCAGGGATTTAACCCTGATTGGTGATTGTTGGCATTGTAAAGTGATTGTGGTAAACACTATGATGCCATAACTAGCATTAGGAAGTAAGCATTGTATCAGCAGGAACAATAACAGTTTTGTCAAACCAGGGGTAGGGTCCTCTATTCCTCACCTACCACCTCACCAGCCTCCGCATCCAGCACATAATTCTCTGGAACTGCTGCCATTTCCAATGGGATCCCACCACCAAGCACATCTCTACCTTCCCCCCGCCCCCCAGCTTTCTGCTTTATGCGGGGATCACTCCCTACGTGGCTCCCTTGTCCATTTGGCCCTCCCCACTGACTTCCCTCCTGGCACTTATCCTTCCAAGCGGAACAAGTGCTAGACCTGTCCCTACACCTCCTCCCTCACTACCATTCAGGGCCCAAACAGTCCTTCCAGGTGAGGCAAAACATCACCTGTGAGTGTGTTGGGGTCATCAACTGTATCCTGTGCTCCCAGTGTGGCCTCCTGTATATTGGTGAGACCTGATGTAGATTGTGAGATGGCTTTGCCAAGCACTTACCCTCTGTCCACCAGAAAAAGCAGGATCTCCCAGTGGCCATCCATGTTAAATCCATTTCCCATTCCTATTCCGACATGTCAGTCCATGGCCTCCCCTAGTTTCGCGGTGAGGCTAGGAGGAGCAACACTTTATATTCTGTTTGGGTAGCTCCAATCTGATGGCATGAACATTGATTTCTTGAACTTCTGGTAATGCCCCTCCCTCTCCCCCTTCGCCATTTCCCATTCCCTCTCCTTACCTCCTTACTTGCCCATCACATCCCTCTGGTGCTTCTTCCCCTTTTCTTTCTTCCATGGCCTTCTGTCCTCTCCTCTCAGATTCCCCCTTTCTCCAGCCCTGTAGCTCTTTTACCAATCAACTTCTCAGCTCTTTACTTCACCCCTCCCCCTCCCTGTTTCACCTAGTGTTTCTTCCTCTCCTCCCCCCCCCCCAACCCGCCTTCTAACTCCGACTCCTCATTGTTTTATTTCTCCAGTCCTGATGAAGGGTCTCGGCCTGAAACGTTGAATATACTCTTTACCATAGACACTGCCTGGCCTGCTGAGTTCCTCCAGCATTGTGTGTGTGTTTATGCAGATGATTATATTTTAAGTTGCCATTACATGCAGATTTTCTGCTTTGCTTAGCTTACTAAAACATTGAATCCACATGGGCATGGTACCTCACTGCAGCTACTAATTTCATGTGAAATCTGCAGCCCAGATGTTTCACCACGGATTTCCTCCACTGATCAGATTTGCTCACAGATATTCTCCCAGTTTATCATCACACTCATTTTATTGACTCAACTCTGTAATGTGAGACATAACTGTCAATCAGTTGAATACATTATTGATTGCCACAGTATTTAATATTACCTAATAGTCACCTAGACTCCTTAATGTTTGGCTCCAAAGGTTAAGAACAAGGCTATTGTTTTGATGTTTGTACAATAGCTTAATGCAACAAGTGCTTCCTTTGAAAGATCAGAGATGATCTTAATTATGTGCTCTTTATTCTTGAAAGTAGTTTGATTTTTATACTACAGTTAATAGGGAAATTAACACACATGGTAATTCAATAGTTTTATTTATATTTTAATTCAAACCACAGCTGTGATATTTGTACAATGAAATCTGAATGGCAAGAATGCAATAAAGCAAAACAAGAATAATATTTAACAGCTTAAATTATAATATTTTGAATTAACTAATAAAAGCTAGAAGGGATTCATGCTACAAATAAATAAGAAAAATTTTGTATACTGACTTACTGTAATTTCTAATAAATTGAGAACTATTGTATATTTGCACTGAAGCTATGTTGAAATGTGTTTTGATACCAATGTAACTATATCCTTTTTTATTAATTTTTATAGAAATGTTTTGTTTTTATCATTTATTAATATTAAAATACAAATTGGTATTAATACACAAATTAAGACATAGTATATGAGATACATACTTAATTTTTGTTTTTGTTTTCAGCAAGTGTTCATCTACCACGCATAGGGCACACAACCAGAGGATTCAACTGGTACGGTACCGAAAGACTGATTCGGAAATATCTTTCATCAAGAGGGATAGCAACATACATGTATCCTTATGATCTAGAAAGTGATAGCTGTGGTTTACTTTATATGTGGTTAATTTCCTTTGGGATCAATAAAGTACCTATCTATCTATCTATCTCTGCCTCACCTGCATTCCATCAAAATATTAAGTGTTCAGCTTTGGGATGTCCTTGCCATGCCTGTAATATTATTTTATGTAACTAATATAACTCATGTTCTTGCAGCTCTTTGCTCTCATGATCTCATTTAGGCTGGATATTTGAAAGTTCTTTACTCATCTCTTTGTTGCCATTGTTATTTTAGGGTTGTTTGCTTTGATACAGTCAACTCCATACAGTCTTCAGCTTTGATCAGAAGCCGTTTTGTATCTATAAAGATACTTGTGGCAAAGGCTGAAGATCAGAACAGGGGAAACCATCGATTTCGGTTTTAAGCTGAATCAGAGTCAACTGTTTTAAATCATACAGCCAGCTGAGTCGAGTTTTTTGTCCACATCCCTGCCATCCTTCAAAGGGGATTGTGAATGTGTATTTAGGATGCCTCAATGAAATGTTATGATTGTTTATAAGTTTCTAGGGAGGTATGTTCCACACAATTCTGGATGTGTAGCTTTTAAACTAACCCAATTTTAAACTTTGATGTTCACAGTGTACTTCCTTCCTTCACCTTCCTTACTTATCCAAATCCAAGATGCATTTCACCCTAAAGAGGAACTGAAGGAAGAAGGGGCATAAATAGGGACTCGAGGTATAGGACTTACAATCTATGACCAATTGTAGCACAGGAACACAAGTACTGACTGAATGGAGTCAGTTCCGATGGCTGTGACTATCATAGGCTGATGGTGAGATAGCCAGTGTGGAGGAGAATCCTCTTTGATTTGACCTTTCCACTCTAATTATGGACCATGACACTATTGATGGGAGTGACTGCACAATTCTAGTGCCCCATATTGCTGAGGAGAGAGTCTATCAGGTTGTATGGTGTTAACATTGTGCTGAATGGAGTGGTTTAGAATAGACCTGACAAATGCACACATCCTGAAGAACTGTGGCCCAATGAGGGTAGAAATCTCTTCTGTTGAGACTGGAATATCCTTCACTTGTACCATTAACAGTAAGCTAGGGGAGCAACCTTGTTCAGTGCAAAATATAGAAGAGCCTACCAGGAACACAACCAGATGTTCCAGTAAAATATGTTCCAACCTCCTGAGGTTGGTCATCAGCAATGTGATGGACGGTGTAATTGTTCTCTATTGTTTAAAAGGGCAAGAGTGCCCTGGAATAAACTTTTAGCAAGCACCCAAATCGAGTATTATCTTGAAAAGGAATTGTGTGGCCATGTCAAACTCCTGGAACTCCCTGCTTAACAGTGCTGTTATAATACCCTGGACTCCAAAGTGGCTCACCACCATATTCCCAACAGATTTAGAGATACGCAACAAGTGTTTGCCTTGCCAGCAGCACCTCCATGATCGAATGAAAAAAATGTTAAACTTGTGACAGTTTTTCTGTTTAGGCAAATACACCTCATCAAAAAAAATTTAGAGAACCAATTTCTTAAATATCTCATTTTCAGTGAATAGTTGCTTTCCCATCAATTACTTGCAGGCAGCCCCCGGGACAAGGTCTCGGCCTCAAACATTGACTGTTTATTCATTTCCACAGATGCTGCCTGACCTGAGTTCTTCCAGCATTTGGATTTCCAGCATTCTCGTGTTCATCATAAGGTGTGTTGGTTGTCAATGCAAATGACACATTTCACTGTATGTTTCCATGTACATGTGATAAATAAATCTGAATCAGAATTGTTTGAAGTTTGTCAAATCAATGGTCAATTCTATACTGAGGATTTGAATGACATTACTGTAGGGTTTATTTTGTATTACTGCTTCTCAGTCTGATCTGCTGAGGATCTCAAGCCTTTCTTTTCTATTTCCGGTTTCTGGTATTGGCTAACCCACTGTCATCTAAAGGTGGAATAGAAGGAGATTGGAAGAAGGAAGAAAGTGAGAATGCTATAAATATATGCATTTAGAGCTGTAAGCACTGATGTAAATGCTTTTTAATGAGGTAAATCGAACAGGCATAAACAATCCACGTATGTTCAAAGACTCATGTCCATAAATATCCTCAATCATTGTTGGGGCCTACACTTTCGATGCCCCTGATTCTACCATATACCTCTTTTTTTAAATTTTGGACTATAAATTTGAGATCTATACATACACAGCAGGAGGAGTTCAAAGTTAACCATTCATTGAGATTTCCTGTCTCCTCTTTAAGTGCTGTGATTTGATGGAGCATATGATAACTTCTTGGTTATGGTGCTTTCAGTGAACTCTACTCTGGGGTCTCTTTTACGAAATTACTTCATCTAATTGCAAAGATTCATTCCTTTACAAGATATGCTAGCTATTATTTCAAAAGGCATCACGCCACCGCAACTACTTGTGGATCCTCACCTTCTACCACCGAAGCTTCAGCAAATGATGATGAAGAAAACAGAAGCAGGACAGAGAATGATGTGACGGGACAATCAGCAGGAGGTCCAGGCACTTTGCCAGATTTCATGTCTGGAGTGAACGTTTACTTTTACAATGTACCAGAAGAGAAGATGTTAAGCCGCTATTTGATTACATATCCTTTTATTTTATGTGGTAAGCGTAGTCTGATGTGTTAGCTATATTTCCTGGTTTCATGCTTATGGCAGTCAGAATTACTGAAATAGTCGTTATCTAGTTACTGAGTCTTACAGAAATAACACTGTGGAAACACAATTCCAACTGTCTACTATCCCTTTATACTGATCCAACATTATTCCCAACATTTTATTCTGCCCGTATTCTCATTAACTGTCCCCCCCCGTATTGAAAATTTGCAATAAAAATACAATGGGGTTTATTCTGTAATCTTAGTCAAATGCTAATTTATTCTATGATTTTGTTATCACAATGTACTTGATTTGAATTTAATCTGCAGTCAGCATGAGTGTTCTCCTTGAATCAAAGCACAGAGTATTAGCAGAGAGCAAATGAACGTGAATACTTTGCAAGTGGACTATATAGGGAAAACCAAAATGATCACTGTATTAATCAGAACACAGAAATAATGATGAAATGAATGAAACCTTCTTTTGCTCTAAGTGGATTTTAAGTTTCTACTTGAACAGTTCCTCAGCACCAAATATGGCCTCCTTCCTCTCCAGTCCTGCTGGTCATGATAAAGCTATTGTAGAACCCACAGATTAGGATGTAGGTGGCATGACGGTGTAGTGGTTTGTGTAACACTATTAAACACCAGCTGTCGGATCGGGGTTTGATTCCTGCCATTGTCTGTGAGGAGTTTCTACAATTTCCCTGTGACTGCATGGATTTTCTCCTGGTGCTCCGGTGTCCTCCCGTATCCCAAAGGTGTACAGGTCAGGGTTAGTGATTTGTGGGCATACTATGTTGATGCCGGAAGCGTTATGACACTTGTGGGTTGCCCAGCACAGTTCTTGCTGATTTTTTGATTTGACTACAGAACACATTCTCTGTATTACACATTAAATAGACCTAAGCTGTATGTTTCACTGTAGATGTGACAAATAAGATCTCTCTCTCTTCAGTTGAAGCAGGGTGTACTTAGCAGGATAGTTTGGGAACTTTGTGTGCTACCATACAGGTACAGTTGGCCCTCCGTATCCGTGGGTTCTGCATCCACGGATTCAGCCAACCGCGGATTGAAAATATTTGAAAAAGAAATTCCAGAAAGTTCCAAAAAGCAAAACTTGAATTTGCCGCACGCCGAGCACTAAGCTGAATCCACGTGAATGAAGTGATGTGTAGCCATACCCTGCTGTAGCCTCCCGCCACTTCACAGATCCTCAGTCTCCAGCACTCATTGTTTGAGCATTGTTCGCCTCGCGTCTCGTTCGTTCGCTACTTGTGTTGTGAGTGAGAGGAAGGAGTTTAAGGCTAGTAAGGGATGGCTGGCTAGCTATGTAAAGCGCTACAGCCTCAAGAGCTTAAAGATCGGGGAGGGGGGAATTGACATCAGCTGATGCCAAGGCAGCATCAGCGTTCCCAGAAGAGCTACGATGGTTGCGTCTGTACTGAACATGTACAGACTTTTTTTTCTTGTCATTATTCCCTAAACAATACAGTATAACAACTATTTACATAGCATTTATATTGTATTAGGTATTATAAGTAATCTAGAGATGATTTAAAGTATACGGGAGGACGTGCGTAGGTTATATGGAAATACTACACTGTTTTATACAAGGGACTTGAGCATCCGCAGATTTTGGTATCCGCGGAGGGTCCTGGAACCAGTCCCCCACGGATACCGAGGGACAACTGTATTCTGTGTGCTTCTTCTGCAAGAGCTTGAGGTTCTCAGTGCCATACCAAGTGTTCTTCCTTCACTTTGAACAGTCATTAGTCAAGGACTTCTCAGGAGTTAGCAAGAACTTTACAATTTTCTTAAGGAGGTTTCAAAAACATCCTTGCATCTTTTCCCCTGTCCTTTAGGTAATGGCTTCCCATGATACCATTCAGTTTAGGGCTTCTGTTTTGAGAGTCTGGTATCAGGTATTGAAAAGATGTGATCTGCCCAGTGAAGGTAACTGGGTGTAATTTGGCTTCAGTGCTGACAATATTGTTCTGGGGAGAATGCAGATGTTGGTTCCCTCATCCAGCCAATGGATTTTGCAGAGAGAGCAATGTTGGTATCTGTCTTACACTTTGGACTGGATGCTGAAGTTAGATCAAATCTCAGAAGCATGTGGTAGGCAGGGATCACTGTTGTATGGTAAAGTATGAGTTTTGTGCCACATCGGAAATTATGATCTGCCTTTCAAACACTGCCCTGGTGACTGATGGTTTATACAGATGCTGCCCGACCTGCTGAGTTCCTGCATTGTGTTGTGACTGGTGGCAGTGGTGACGTTCACCCTTCAATTTCTGCCTCTGCTGAGAAGTACATGGCTCCAGTTGTATGGGAAATTGTCCACGTTTTTCAGAGGAAGTGTTGTGTGGTGGGAGCAGATTGATGGAGGACATATGTTTTGTAAATTCTGAGCGTGTAGTCCATCCTTTTAAATGCCATACTGAATGAGCTGAAGGTGACCCGGAGATTGGCTTCTCAAACTATAACTACCATCTGAATATTACAGCTTGCCAACCATAATTGGAAGTGACATTAGCTCTGTGGAAGCAATGTTGACTGAACAACTTCCATTAGTCTTCAACTTTGTTTGACACATGTCTGTGAAGAGATTGAACCCATTGATAAATATTGTATGCAAGAAGAAGACGACTGGGAGATTAACGTGGGCAGTCAAATGTGAGGAGGATGTCACACAAAGCTTCCTGTTTGGTGGAGTCAAAAGTTAGGTCCAGAACTATTGCTTGCAATACTCTTACAGATGTCACTTAGTATGGATTTTAAAACAGGTTTACTGTGTGTGTGTTAATAACCGTGCCTGTGCAGTTCATTTCAATGTTTCAATCAAAGAGAGAAATAAAACATCCCAACAGTATAGGCCAGCAATAAACATATACTTGTAATAATCGGTAGCAAAGCAGCTATTATGCTCTTAAATAACGACACTAATGACGAACGTAGATTTCTCTAACTTACAGTACTTCTTCCCTTCCCTCTTCTTCCATGCTCCCTCTTATCACTACTCTTCACCACCCATCACCTCCCCCTGCTGCCCCCTCTCCTTCCCTTTCTCCCAGGGTCCACTCTCCTGTCCTATCAGATTCCTCCATCTTCAGCCAGTTACCTTCGTCACCCATCACCGCTCAGCTTCTCACTTCGTGCCCTCCCCCACCCACCTAGCTTCCCCCTCACCCGGCTTCTAGCTAGTACCCCTTCCCTGCCTCCAGCTTCTTATTCTGCATTCCTGATGAAGGTCCTCGGCTTGAAACGCTGACTCTTTGTTCCTTTCTATAGATGCTGCCTGACATGCTGAGTTCATCCGGCATTTTGAGTGTGTTACTCTCGATACTAAAGCTACTGCTAGTGTTTATTGGAAAAAGAAATGTAGGTCAGGCAAGATGAAGGCGGTCCAGGTTTACGATGTTGAATTGTGTCTTGTGGTTAATCAGACCTAGTTAAGGGTCTAAATTAGTTTTTGCAGAGTCTACACAGAGCTAGTGTGGCCATGTAGCTCTTTTAGCCCCTTTATTCAATAGATGATCCTGATTTAAGTTTAATTAATTAATAAATATGAAATTGAATTGAAAATTAATATCAATAATGATGAACACAAATCTACAGGTTTATTGCATAAACCCATCTGGTTTTCAATTATCCTTCAGGGAAGGAAATCAACATGCTTACTAGTATATGATACCCACACTTGTAACAAAGGTGATTGTTCCCAATTAAGTGAGAAACCAAACCAATATATCCCAGTGGCTGCTTGTTGAACTGCTGTGGTTCAAGGTGTGTTACTGTCTGCTATACGCTGGTATTTAGGGTAGATACCAGCAAAGTCCTCGTCTTGGATGGTGTTCAGGGCTTCATTCATCACGTCAATAGCTATTTGTTGGTTTTCATTACTGGCAGTTGTGCAAGTCCCAGGTAGAGACTCAGGAATACCATCACACTCAGATGTGGAAGGGTTTTTCATTGATGTTTCTGCAACAATTTTGTTTTACCAGTCAGTGCTGTTAGCCCTGAGCTGAACCCCTGAACCTGGAAGACCGGTGGACCACTCATAGTCTGGCCTCTACCCTTTGACCTGTTTGTCATGGGTGACCCTACCAGGAGCCAAAGCATAACTGAGGTAATTGAGGCACACAATGCCTCCAAACCATGACAAGATTGTGGTCCTCTTGGAGGGGTTCAAGGTGACCGATTATCAATTTTCCCAGGGTGATACCCACATGTCATAAACCTGAATTGAAAGAAGATACTGACTGCATTCTTTTAAGTTGTGAATTAATTGTTATTTCCTTTGGGATGATTACTTTCCTTAATTAAAATGCACCTATAATGGTAATGTGGATCGCAATTTCTGTGCTGAAACTACCCACGTTGTGGCACAAGTGGATAATTCTAACCAAATGCAGGTAAGCAGGATTAGTTTTTCAGTAAATTTTGTGTTTTTTCTTTTTATACTATTATTTACATTTTTCCACTTTTTTCTTAAATTATCTCTTGCAATCCTGCAAATCTTGTGTTGAAGTTGTTTCATTTGAGGAGAAAATAGTAAATGTGAGAAGGTTAAGAGGTGAAGGTTGAGTGCCCAAGATATGGCTGAAGATATCTGAAAGACAGAAAGTAATTAAGGAAGGTGTTATGGTGGTTATATAAGTATTGACTGATAATGGAAAAAGGGTTCAGTATTCAAGCCTTAATTACTTATTGTTTCAGTCTGAAGGAAGACAGGGACAAATCCAAAGAAGGATTGAAAATGAAGTCTAGAATTTTGAAACCACACTGTTAGATCAAGCAGCATCAAATTACAGGATGTGGGATATTGTCTGGATGAGAAGCAGGATTACAGCCTGTGCCTCATGCCCGTGAGAGTAGAAACAGGATGATTTGGCAAATTAATGCATGACTGAGAAGTTGGTGCAGGGGGCAGGGCGTCAGGTTCTTGGATCATTGGGATCTATTCTGGGGGAGGTATGACCTGTTCAAAATTGACGGGTTGCACCTGAACCCCAGTGGAACCAATATTCTTGCGGGTAGGTTTGTTAGAGCTGCTGGGGAGGATAAAAACTAATTTGGCAGGGGGTTGGGAACCAGAATGAAGGGACTCAGGATAGGACAGATGGTGGAAAAAGCAAAGATAGCATGTGGTCAGACTGTCAGGAAGGGCAGGCAGATGATGGGACAAAATTGCAGCCAGCAGGACGAGTACCAGTACATTAGGGATGCAGAATCAAAAAGGGTAGTAAGTACAGTACTCAAAGTGTTATATCTTGATGCACAGAGTATAAGAAATAAGGTGGATGACCTTGTTGCACTTTTACAGATTGTCAGGTATGATTTGTGGCAGTCACTGAAACGTGGCTATCGGATGATTGTAGTTGAGAACTAAATGCCCAAGGTTACATGTTGTTTCAGAGGGATAGGAAGGTAGGAAGAGGGGGTGGTGTGGCTCTACTGATAAAGAACTGCATCAAATTAGTAGAAAGATGTGACTTGGGGGTCAGAAGATGTTGAATTCTTGTGAGTTGAGTTAAGAAACTGCAAGTGCGGCTGGAGAAATAATAAGACCATAGGACATAGGAGTAGAATTAGGCCATCTGGCCCATAGAGTCTGCTCTGCCATTCAATCATGGCTGATCCCTTTTTCTCCCCTCTCCTCCTCAGCCCCAGTTCCTGGCCTTCTCCCCGAAACCTTTGATGCTATGTCCATTCAAGAACCTATCAATCTCTGCCTTAAATACACCCAACGATCTGGCCTCCATAGCTGCATGTGGCAACAAATTCCACAAATTCACCACACTTTGGCTAAAGAAATTTCTCACCATCTCTGTTTTGAAAGGGCGCCCCTTTATGCTGAAGCTGTGCTCTCTTGTCCTAGACTCTCCCACCATGGGAAACATCCTTTTCCTTTCCACATCTATTCCGTCTAGGCCTTTCAACTTTCGAAAGGTTTCAATGAGAACCCCCCCCCCCCCGCCCCCATACTTCTGAACTCCGATGAGTACAGACCCAGAGCCATCAAATGTTTCTCGTATGATAACTCTTTGAATCCTGGAATCATCCTTGTGAACTTCCTCTGGACCTTCTCTAATGCCAGCACATCTTTTCCCAAATGAGGGACGCAAAACTGTTCACAATACTCAAGGTGAGGCCTCACCAGTGCCTTATAAAGCCTCTGCATCACATCCTTGCTCTTGTATTCTAGACCTGTTCAAATGAATGCTAAAATGGCATTTGCCTTCCCTTCCACCGACTCAACCTGCAAGTTAACCTTCAGAGTGTTCTGAACAAGGATTTCTCTGCATCTCAGATTCCTGGATTTTTTTCCCTATTTAGAAAATAGTCTGCACATTTATTTCTACTATCAAAGTGCATGACCAGACATTTTCCAACATTGTATTTCATTTGCCACTTTCTTGCCCATTTTCCTAAGCTGTCTAAGTCCTTCTGCATCCATCATGTTTCCTCAACACTACCTGCCCCTCCACCAATCTTCATATCATCTGCAAGCTTGGCAACAAAGCCAATTATTCCATCATCGAAATCATTGATATACAGCATAAAAAGAAGTGGTCCCAACACTGACCCCTGTGGAATACCACTAGTCACTGGCAGCCAACCAGAAATGATCCTATTTATTCTCACCTGCTGCCTTCTACCAATCAGCAATCTACCAATGCTCTAACCGTGTTAGTAACTTTCCTGTAATACCATGGGCTCTTAACTTGGTGAGCAGCCTCATGTGTGGCACCTCGTCAAAGGCCTTCTGAAAGTTCAAATGTACAACATCCATTGCATCTCCTTTATCTATCCTACTTGTAATCTCCTCAAAGATTTCCAACAGGTTCATCAGGCAGGATTTTCCCTTAAGGAAACCATGCTGACTTTGTCCTATCTTGTCCTGTGTCACCAAGTACTCCATCACCTCATCCTTAACAATTGACTCTTAACATCTTTCCAACCACTGGGGTCAGTCTAACTGGTCTATAATTTCCTTTCTGCTGCCTTCCTCCTTTCTTAAAGTGTGGATTGACATTTGCAATTTTCCAGTCCTCTGGCACCATACTAGAGTCCAGTGATTTTTGGAAAGATCATTTCTAATGTCACCAAAATCTCTAATGCTACCTCATTCAGAACCCAAGGGTGCAGTTCACCTTGTCCGGGTGACTTGTGTAACCTTAGGTCTTTCAGCTTTTTGAGCAGCTTCTCTCTTGTAATAGTAACTGCACCACTTACTTTCTTTCACACACTACAACATCAAGCATACTGTTAGTGTCTTCCACAATGAAGACTGATGCAAAATACTCATTTTACTCAAAATGCTCATAACGGGGGACAGCAGATGGCAGATAAACTAAATGAGTATTTTGCATTAGTCTTCACCATGGAAGACACTAGCAGTGTGCCAGATGTTGAAGGGAGTAAGGGAAGAGAAGTGAGTGCAGTTACTATTAGAAGGGAGAAGGTGATCAAAAAGTTGAAAGATCTAAGGGTACATAAGTCACCCGGACAGACGGATTGTACCCTAGGGTTCCAAAAGAGGTAAGGGTAGAGATTGTGGAGGCATTAGTAACGACCTTTCAAAAAATTACAAATGTCACTCGACTCTTTAAGAAAGGAGGGAGGCAGCCGAAAGGAAATTATAGGCAGTGTTATGTACCCCGTACCTGGGTTGCCAAACCAGCAGAGATGGAACGCTCGTTGGAGTTTGTGATTATTAGGAACTAATAAAGTTTTATTAAAGAAATAAGTAATACAGTACACTAATCGCAAAGGTATAAATGGAACAGGTTAGCAATGATAATACACACATATACACAGAATCAGGGTAATAGGAATCAACCAAGCTCTATTGCAGTCTAGGGGTAAAATAATCAGTCTTAAGTGAAGCAGACAACAGGAATTCTGCAGATGCTGGAAATTCAAGCAACACACATCAAAGTTGCTGGTGAACGCAGCAGGCCAGGCAGCATGTCTAGGAAGAGGTGCAGTCGACGTTTCAGGCTGAGACCCTTCGGTAGTCCTGATGAAGGGTCTCGGCCTGAAACATCGACTGCACCTCTTCCTAGAGATGCTGCCTGGCCTGCTGCGTTCACCAGCAACTTTGATGTGTGTTGGTTAAGTGAAGCAGAGTTCAGTTTAGTGAAGTTTGAAGGAATCGCTGTTGTTGTACGTTGGGGGGGGGGTGGGGGAGGAGAGGGAGAGAGAGAGAGAGATGCAGTTGGTTTCAGGCAGACCTTTTGATGTCTTCTGATCCCGCTGTGGTCACCGACTGTGACCCCTCTGTTCCGGATACAATCGTTCTTCCGCGGTGAACCCGGCACCCAGGCAAGGGCGGACACACACCCCAGGTTCCCACCGATCATATCTTTACACCCTCTGAGCCTCTGACCAATTCCCGCGAACCGGTCCTCCAAACTTGTGGGGGCGCACTGCTCTTTCCAGGGTCTCATGGTGTATCCCGTGCCTAAGCAAACCTGCTCTTTTTATCCCCCTGCTGGGCTATCAGCTGTCATCAAACTTCAAACAGTTCAGGTTCAAAGCAAACGGTCTGTCAATATCTGAATTGTGTTTCTTTCTCATTAATCTCTCTCTTATTAGCATTTTGAATGTTTCTCCATTGTCTTCCGTTATCTCTCTCATGAGCATCATCCGTCTGGTAGCTCTGCTTGGCGTCACACATGACAGCAGTTAGCCAATTGTTAAAGATAAGGTTATGGAGTACTTGGTGACACGGGACAAGATAGGACAAAGTCAGCGTGGTTTCCTTAAGGGTGAATCTTGCCTTTCGAACCTGTTGGAATTCTTTGAGGAGAATACAAATAGGATAGATAAAGGGGATGGAGTGGATGTTGTATATTTGGACTTTAAGAAGGCCTTTGACAAGGTGCCACACATGAGGCTGCTTACCAAGTTAGGAACCCATGGCATTACAGGAAAGTTACTGGCACAGTTAGAGCTTTGACAGATTGTTAGGAGGCACCGAGTGGGAATATAAGGATCCTTTTCTGGTTGGCTGCCAGTGAGTAGTGGTATTCCGCAGGGGTAGCTGTTGGGTCACTTCTTTTTATGCAGTATATCAATGATTTAACTGATGGCATAGATTGCTTTGTTGCCAAGTTTGCAGATGATATGAAGATTGGTGGGGGCAGATAGTGTTGAGGAACTAGGTAGGCTGCAGAAGGCCTTAGGTTAGGAGAATGGGCAAGAAAGTGGGAAATTAAATACAATATTGGAAAATGCATGGCCATGCACTTTGGTAGTTGAAATAAATGTGCTTACTATTTTCTAAATGGGCGGGGGGGATCCAAAAATCTGAGATGTAAAGGGACTTTGGAGTCCTTGCACTGAACACCCTAAAGGTTAACTTGCAGGCTGAGTCAGCGGTGAGGAAGGCAAATGCAACATTAGTATTCATTTCAAGAAGTCTAGAACACAGGATCAAGGATGTGATGCTGAGGCTTTATAAGGCCCTGGTGAGGCCTCACCTCGAGTATTATGAACAGTTTTGGGCTCCTCATCTGAGAAATGATGTGCTGGCATTGCAGAGGGTTCAGAGGAGGTTCACAAGGATGATTCTAGGAATGAAAGGGTTATCATACATGAAATGTTTGATGGCTCTGTGTCTGTACTCGCTGGAATTTAGAAGGATGAGGGGGGATCTCATTGAAACCTTTGGAATGTTGAAAGGCCTAGACAGAGTAGATGTGGAATGGATATTTCCCACAGTGGGTGAGTCTAGGACAAGAGGGCACAACCTCAGCATAAAGATTTAAAACAGAGATGCAGAGAAATTTCTTTAGCCAGAGGGTGGTGAATTTGTGGAACTTATTACCACGGGCAGCTGTGAAGGCCAGGTTGTTGGGTGTTGTTAAGGCAGAACTTGATTGAGCATGGCATCAAAGGTTACAAGAAGGTTGAGGAGGGAGAAAAAGGATCAGCCAAGATTGAATGGTGCAGCAGACTCGATGGGCCAAATGGCCTAATTCTCTTTCTATGTCTTATGGTCTTATCTAGAGCAGTTTCATTCGTTTGAGTTGGATTGGTGTATTTTAATAGAAGGGTAAGTAAAGGTAAGTAGTTTGTGTTTTTCACCTCATTTTGCTACTTTTATTCATGCCCATTGTTAGTGGTTTAAAAATAAGCATAATTTAAAAAAAAATCTTAAAATTGATCAGCTTTTTTTTCATTCTAAATGTCTCTGATTATCAGAAACATTTGGAAATGCTAGAAGAAACTGTCTGACAGCACTATCTGTTGAAATCTTGTCAGGCTTAGTTTCTGTCAGTTGCCCAACTTCTGTTTGTGAAATAGCCACAGTAATGAAAGGCAATCCACGATGAGGATCAGATTTATTATCTCTGAGATACGACATGAAATGTGTTCTTTCGTGGCAGCAGTACAGTGCAAAGACATAAAATTACTGTAAATCATACAGATAAAATGATGCAAGGAGAGGAATAATGAGATGATGTTCATGGAGGGCAAGATGGAGGAGTGACAGGGGTGAGGAAGCTCTTCCTGCATCATTGACTGTGGGTCCTCGGGTTCCTCTTCCTCTTCCCTGATGGTAGTAAAGAGAAGAGAGTATGTCCTGGAAGGTGAGAGTCCTCAGTGATTGATGCCACCTTCCTGAGGCATCATCTCTTGAAGATGGGTTTGGTTGTGCCTGTGATTGAACTGGCTGCATCTATAATGCTCTGCTGCTTCTTGTGATCCTGTGCATAGGAGACTCTATATCAGGCAGTGATGCAGCCAGTCAGAATGCTCTCTACTGTATGTCTACAGAAATTTGCAAGATGTGTAAAATCCCCTCAAACTCCTAATGAAGTAGAACCATTGGAATACCTTCATGATTGCATCAATGCCTGTTGGGCCTGGATGGATCCTTGGAGGTGATGGACACAGAGAAACTTTAAGCTGTTCCTCCCTTTCCACTGCTGACCCCTCAGTGAGAGCTGGTGTGTGTGTGTGTGTGTTCTGCAAGTTTTTTTTTTCTTCCTGACGTTCACAGTTTCTTTCTTGGTCTCGATGACGTTGAGTGCAAGGTGAAAAGAATGCAAGATATGATTCATGAACAGCACATTCTTGCTCATGTAGAGGTGCAATGTAATCTCAAACCATGTTGTGTTTTGACTTTAGGAATTGCAAAGCTGTCTGCAGGAGAATCCCGAAGCAGTGCTGGTTCAAGTGCAATGGCTGAAAGCATGTTTCTCAAAGCAGCAGAAGGTTAATACTTCTTCGTATGAAATAAAACAATAATTTTTAGTGAATTCCACGAAGCAAAAGTCATTCAGGAAGCATTCTGAAGATATGTAAATATAGGACTGCATAAATGCGTAATTTACGGCTAACCATGTCTGCTTTAGTTTATTAAAGAATTTTGAATATTTATTTCCATGGTTTGAGTTTGTTTTTAATTTGGTATTTGTTTTGGCACTGAAACATTCACGGTACATGTTCTGTCAGTTTCTACTTGTGTTTGGCTGGGGTTTATTTTTTTCAAACTCAAATTGCAAAACACTTGTATTTCATGATGCCTTCCCCCATTTGGAAGGTTAATAGCCTGTTGATTATCATGCAGGACGAACAATTAAGAGGTGAGGCAGAAGAGGATGAGGACGCAGTTTATTTTGTCAGTTATTACAGAATATGAAATGCCAAAACAAGAAATAAAATGTAGGTGACAACGGTGCTATTTAATTGAGTTATGCATGTATTGGGATTAATTCAGAAATAAAACATGGATTTAGGTTTTAAAAATGTCAGGCAATCTAGGTGGATCTTGTCCAGTGCTTCCTTCTGCAGAAATCCAGTAGAAAATGTTTATGCTGATGTGTGATGCCACCATCATAGAGTGGATAACTGAAAGACTGCCCATAATCAAACAAGTTAGGAGTATTGCTTGATGCAGAATTAACACTGTATACCATCAAGAAATAAGCTATATTTTTGTACCATATCCATAAAATCTTAACATGTTGTATTGTTTAATCCTTCTGGAAAAGCAAAAGTTCAGTGAGATGCCTGAAACAACAAAGCATTAACTGTTCAAAAAAAGTTGTAGGAAGGAATAAAGCACTATCATAAAGCCAGATCAAAATAGAAGAGGGAGGGAGGAAGAGTCTAATATATCTATTTTTTGGAGTTTATTTGATGGAAAACTCAGAATAAGTAATTATTATTTGCTGTTATAACCATATAACAATTACAGCATGGAAACAGGCCATCTTGGCCCTTCTAATCCGTGCTGAACTCCTACCCTCTCTTGGTCCCACCGACCTGCACTCAGCCCATAACCCTCCATGAACCTATTCTTCACCATACTTGAAAACTCCACCTGTGATGGACTGGGCTGTGGTTACCTCTCACTGCAGATTCAGCTGGTCCCAAGCAGGGCAGGTGCCATAACTGTCAGAATTATCTCAGAATTATCTTAACCTTTCAAGTTTAAGTTTAATTGTCATTCAATGAATACAGTCAAATGAAACAGCCAAGGTGCAAAACACAGAACCAATAGTCACACACAGCACATATAAGATAGCAGTAAGATACAGTCACACAAGAAATATAGTCCAAGTCCCTGAGCTCATGAATACTGCAGCAGCCTGCAGTCAAACACAAAAAAAAGCTTGTCTTCTGCCGATCGAATATTGGAGAGCAGCTGACTCCGCCGACGTGGAATCCATGTCACTCCGCCTCCAGCAGCAACCCAACACCTCTGCCAACAGGTGACACTGTGGCTTGAGGTCTAGTCCTTACCATGACAGAGGTCATGCAGCTCCGTCCACCATCCACCAATGAACCAGGGAACCGGACCTGCAGCATTCCACATTACCAATGTCCAATGGGTCCTGTGATCACAAGAAAAGCGACTGAGCCAATCGCTCACTGTTAGGCTGCACACTGCACTGGGTCCAGATCCTCCAGTTTCTCTGCCAACAAACAACTCGCTGATGGGGTATACCTGCAATACCTTAAGTTCTTAATGTCCAGCAGGAACTTATGATTGTAAAAAATACATTAAAAAAAGACAATAACCCCTTTCATTGATTCCATAGAAGCCTCTGCATCCAAGCACACTGCCATTTTACTGGTTTATTTACTGAACTTGCAGACATATAGAAAAAAATATATTTCAAACTAGAAGTAAATTTATTATCAAAAATACATTCTTAATGTATCACCATATTACTGAAAGTTTCATCAGATGCATAAAGTGTAAAAGAGAGGTGAGAGTGAATAGCGAACTGCTGGACAACGATGCTGGAGAGGTCATAATGGGAGACAACGAAATAGTGGACAAACTGAATAAGAATTTTGCATCAGTCTTCACTGTGGAAGACACTAGCAGTATGGTGGAAGTTCCAGGTGTCAGGGGGCATGAAGTGTGTGAAGTTACCATAACTAGAGAGAAGATTCTTGGGAAACTGGAAGGTCTGATGGTAGATAAGTCACCTGGACCAGATGGTGTACACCCCAGTTTTCTGAAAGTTGTGGCTGAAAAGATTGTGGAGCATTAGTAATGATCTTTCAAGAATCACTATATTCGAGAATGGTTCTGGAAGACTAGAAAATTGCAAAAGTCACCCACTCTTCGGGAAGGGAGAGAGACAGAAGAAAGGAAACTATATGCCAGCTATTCTGACCTCAGTGGTTCGGAAGTTGTTGGAGTTGATTGTTAAGGACATGGTTTTTGGGGTGCTCGGAGGCACATGATAAAATAGGCCGTAGTCAGCATGGTTTCCTTAAGGGAAAATCCTACCTGACAAATCTATTGGAATTCTTTGAAGAAGTAACAAGCAGGACAGACAATGGAGAATCGGTTGATGCTGTGTGCTTGGATTTTTAGAAGGCCTTTGACAAGGTGCCACACTGAGGCTTGTTAACAAGCTATGAGCCCGTAGTATTACAGGAATGATTCTAGCATGGATAAAGCAGTGGCTGATTGGCAGGAGGCAAAGAGTGGGTATGAAGAGAGCTTTTTCTGACTGGCTGCCAGGGAGTAGTGGTGTTTCACAGGGGTCTGTGTTGGAACCGATTCTTTATACGTTATATGTCAATGATTTGGATGATGGAATTGATGGCTTTGTTGCAAAGTTTGCAGACAACATGAAGATAGGTGGAGGGTAAGGTAGCTTTGAGGAAACAGAGGGGCTATGGAAGCACTTAGACAGATGAGGAGAATGAGCATAGAAGTGGCAGATGGAATACTGTTGAGAAGTGTATGGTCATGCACTTTGGTAGAAGAAATGAAAGAGTTGACTGTTTTCTATATGGAGAGAAAATACTAACAACTGAGGTGCAAAGGGACTTGGGAGTCCTTGTGCAGGATTCCCTAAAGGTTAATTTGCAGGTTGAGTCTGTTGAAGAAGATGTTAGCATTCATTTCAAGAGGACTAGAATATAAAAGCAAGGATATCATGTTGAAACTTTATAAAGCGCTGGTGAGGCCTCACTTGGAGTATTGTGAGCAGGTTTGGGTCTTTTATTTTAGAAAGCATGTGTTGAAACTGGAGACAGTTCAAAGGAGGTTCACGAAAATGATTCCAGGATTGAGTAGTTTGTCATATGAAGAGCATTTGGTGGTTCAGGGACTGTATTCACTAGAATTCAGAAGAATGATGGGTGACCTCATTGAAACCTATCAAATGGTGAAAAGCCTTGATAGAGTGGATGGGGAGAGGATGTTTCCTATGGTGTGAGAGTCTCAGACCAGAGGACACAGCCTCAGAATAGAGGGGCATCCCTTTAGAACAGAGATGAGGAGGAACTTCTTTAGCCAGAGAGTGGTAAATCAGTGGAATTCTTTGCCACAGGCAACTGTGGAGGCCAAATCTTTA
Organism: Mobula hypostoma; assembly: GCF_963921235.1. Taxonomy (NCBI): domain Eukaryota; kingdom Metazoa; phylum Chordata; class Chondrichthyes; order Myliobatiformes; family Myliobatidae; genus Mobula; species Mobula hypostoma. The sequence continues at coordinate 32,239,111 of NC_086102.1, read as the reverse complement.
TGTATATTTAAGGAACAGGTTGATAAGATTCTCGACTGATAGGGCATGAGGGGATATGGGGAGAAGTCAGGAGATTGAGGCTGAGAGGAAATAATGGAATAGACTCAATAGGCCAAATGGCCTAATTCTGCTCTTATATCGTATGGTCTTGTATTACAACTGAGATTAGTTTTCTTGTGGGCATACTCAGTAAATCCAAGAACCATTAAATAATCAATGAAACACAACAGGGTGAGCAAACAACGAATGTGCAAAAGACAACCAACTGTGCAAATACAGGAGAGAGAAAAAATAAGCAATAAATATTGAGAACATGAGATGAAGAGTCCTTGAAAATGAGTCTATAGGGAACATTTCAGTGATGGGCAAGTGAAGTGGAATAAAAGTAGCCCAACTGGTTAAAGAGTCTGAGGGTTGAGGGTAATAATTGTTCCTGAACCTGGTAGTGTGGCTTCTGAGGCTCCTGTACCCTTTTCCTGATCGAAATGAAGGAAAAAGTAGATGTGTCTAATTAAAAAGCATCAGAAAGTATCTGGGACGCAAAAATATTTAATATTTCAAGGAAAATGTATTGACGGAAGTAAAATTTTCTGTAAATTGAACTCTCGCAGTTTGTAGCTCATAACTTTTGGGAAATCAATATTAACCTTGATTTATATCTAACTAAGTAAAATATACTCTTCTACATATATGGTGCCATTAACATAGAAAAAAAAATACTATGACCTTTCACATGAACAATATCAAACAAAAACCTCACACCAAGTACATAAGATTTTACACATAACCAAAAGGGAAGTTTTGGGCCAAACCATAGCCGCCTAAGATGCAGTGATAAAATCCTCAGATGACCAAAAGCTGAAATTAGAGTTTTGCCCTTTTCTTGCAGAAATATACAACCAGATCGATATTCAGAGCAAAGAAGTTCAATGTTCAAAGTAAAGTAAATGTATTATCAAAGTACATATGTGTCACCATATACAACCCAGAGATTCATTTTCTTGTGGGCATACTCAGTAAATCAGTGAATTCGAATGAATCAAGGACAGTGGAAGCAGACAAACCAATTGTCTTTGTTCTTGCCGTGTGCTTGAAGGAGATGGAGGTTGTCATTTTACCCATACCAAACAGGTCAAAGGGTAGAGGACAGAGTAAGAGTGGTCTATGGGTCCTCCAAGTTCATGGGTTCAGTTCAGGGCTAACAACCCCTGAATGGTAAAACAAAATTATTACAGAAACAGCAAAGAGGAATCCATCTACATCTGAGTGCGATGGTACTCTTGAGCCTCCACCCGGAGGAGAGGAAACTGAGAGGAAACTACTGACATGATGAAGGAAGCCCTGAACATCACCAGAAATGGAGGACCTTCATTGCTGCTCTAAGCACCAGTGCGTAACAGGCAAGACTCTATAGGTTCACTTTACTGTTATTACCTTTTCTATTCTTTGTTTGTTCACAGAGGGTCAGGAAAACTTAGTAGGTGTGCACACAGGTTGTATAAATTGACTAGTTCTCCCATTGAGACAATAGAGGTACTTGTCGGTAATTACAGATTCTCTCTGTGCCTCTCTGATCATTTTGCTAAGGGGTAGATCCTTGTAGCAATAATAACAGGGCCAAAGAGGAATTTGAAAGCAAGAGCAAGAATTTTACATTGAGGGGACTTCTTAAGCAGATGTTTGTGTTGGTTGACTGGCATCAAGAGCTAGGAATTGAATGGGGAAGGGCGAAGCTTGATAGGTATTTGAAAATCTGTGATAATAAGATATGAATCAGCTCAAGTTTAAAGAGAGTAGGATAAGGGAATCATATAAAGAGAGAAGCAAAACACATTTTAGGATTTTGATTGCAGATACATTAATAGAGAATCAAATCAGATGATGACTTAACAGAAAACATTCAATGACGGGGTGATAAGAGGTCTGAAACTCTTAGTGTCAAATTTATTATTGATTTCCAAAAGAGATCACCAAGAAGGATGGCACTATACTGTAAATGAAGCAAAAGAAAAAATCCAAAGCCAAGTTGTATATTGCTTTCTTCCTGAGTTATGATGAAAGGTCATTAAAAGAAATGTTAAGTCAGTTTCACTCTCCACAGATGCTGGCTGGCCTATTGATTCGTTCTAAAAACTTTTAAAAGTTTGTTGTTCCTGTGGACTTACTGATTTTTTTTGGTGGTATTGCTGGCAGGGTGGTATTTATTGCTCTAAAGTAGATGGTGATTGCAAATCACCCTCTTGATAAAGATAAGGAGCTAAATATCCAAAGCAGTATGATATGTGACTTAGAAGCCAAAAGTAGTGGCATTTTCACGCATCTGCTGCCCATGTCTTCCTTGAAGGTAGAGATTTGGGTGATATTGTTGGCCTAACCCAGATGAAAAACCACAAAGCATTCTGCAGATTTACACAGAACTGTCACAGTGTGCTGTTGGTGAAGAGAGTGAATGTTTTGTTGCTGAATGGAGGTGAAATCAAGCAGCCAGATTGGTCTTGGGTATTGCTGAGCTTCTTGAGATTTGCTGAAACTGCAATCAAAGCAAGCAGGAAAGGTTCCCACTGAGCTCCTGACTAGGTAATTAGAAAGACCACAGGAATTTGGGTGGTATCAGAGATTCTTTTCCTAAACTATCCTGGCATTATCAACCAGTGGCCATTGGGGTATCCAACTATTGCAATACAACACCTCTCATTTTAGTGCTTATGATTTTAAAAAAAGCAGGTAGTATAGTGGCATAGCAGGTAGTGCAGATGTCTCTCAGCTCAGATGACAATGTTTGATCCTGACCCTGGCTACTGTCTGTGTGGCATTTGGGTGCTTTCCCGTGACCATGTGTCTTTCTCACAAATGCTTTGGATGTGCTGATGGGTTTAATAGTAACTGTAAAATTATCCCCAGTGCAGCTGAACAGATATAGAATCAGAGTGGGGTTGATAGGTAAATGAGAGAGAATAGGAACAACATGTGAATTCTCTGAATCAGGTAGCATAGTTCCAATGGCTCAAAGACCTCCTTTACATCATCAGAAAATATGGAAATATAAATATTAAAAATGCATATCTGTGATGTATTCCACAGTAAACCAATTAAATTCTTGTTTCAACCATGTTTCTATAATACAAACATGTCCATGCATTTAAAAAGCAGTAATACTCAAAGTCTAATGAACAAGTCCCAATGTTGACTTGTGGCTCTTTATCAACGTATAGATCTGAAGACATAGGAGGAAAGTTAGGTCATTTGGTCCACCAAGTTTGCTCCACCATTTGATTGTGCCTGATTTACTTTCTCTCTCAATCCTATTCTCCTACCTTCTCCCCGTAATGTTTGACAGCCTGCCTAATAAAGAACCTATTAATCTCCGCTCTAAAAATGCCCAATGACTTGGCTTCCATGCATGTGACAATGAGTTTCACAAATTCACCACCCTCTGACTAAAGAAATTCCTCCTCATCTTTGTTCTAAAGTAACATCCTTCTATTTTGAAGCTGAGCCCTCCGGTCCTGGACTCTCCTCTCCATGTCCATTCTCTAGTCCTTTCAGTATTTGGTAGCTTTCAATGGGATTCCCTCTCATTCTTCTAAACTATAGTTAGTAAAGACCCAGAGGCATCAAATGCTCCTCATCAATTAACCATTCCATTCCTGGGATAATTTTTGTAAGCTTCCTTTGAACCCAGCACATCCTTTCTTAACTAAGAGGCCCAAAACTTCTCACAATACTCTAAGTCTGGTCTGACTAATGTCCTATAAAGCCTCAGCATTTCATCCTGGTTTTCATATTCTAGTCCTCTCAAAATGAATGCTAATATTTAATTTGCTTTCCTTGCTACCAACTATGATATATTGACTATCCTGTTGTACATACTATTTATTATAAATTACTATAAATTGCACATTTAGATAGAGACATAACGTAAAGAGTTTTACTCCTCATGTATATGAGGGATGTAAGTCAGTTCAATTCAATCTGCAAGATAAGCTTTAGGAAATCCTACACCAAAACTCCCAAGTCCCTTTGCATCTCCTATTTCCGAATCCACCCCCTTACTCCCATTTCGAAAATAGTCTACCAAAGAGGCCTGGCAATACAATTCCTTAATCCATACTCCAACTTTCACTTCTTTGCCCATTCTCCGAATCTGTCCAAGTCCTCTGTAGACTTGCTGCTACCTCAGTTTCACCTACCCCTCCACCTATCTTTGTACTATTTGCAGACTTGGCCACAAAGCAATCAATTCCATCATCCAGATCATTAACATAAGGTGAAATGTAGTGCACTCAACACTGACCCCTGTAGAACACCACTGGCCATTGGCAGTCAACTTGAAAAGGCTCCTTTTATACTCACTCTTGAATTCTGCCAGTGAGGCAATTTTCTGTCATGCTAATATCTTTCTAGTAATACCATGGACTTTCATTGTGTTTAGCAGCCTGAGGTTGTGACCTTTGGATCACTTTAATGCAATGATTCAGTTTGTGATTCAAATCATTAGGATATTGACTCTTGTGGACAGATGCTGAGATAATTTGGACTGTAGTAATGAGAGGGAAGTATCTAAGGCTGCTGTCTGAGCAACCATGACTATGACTGGAGCACGATTGTGATGCAGCTTATCGGTGTATTGCCTCTCAGCTCTGATGACCCAGTTTAAATTCTGATCTATGGTGCTGCTCTGTGGAATTTGCACATATTGCCCCCTGTGAGTGCATGGGGTTCCTCAAGGTGTTCCAGTTACCTTCCACATCCCAAAGATGTTTTAGTCATTAGGTTAATTTGGCATCTATAAAGTGAGTATTTAGGTGAGTGGTAGAATATCAGGAGAGTTGAGGGGAACATTCAAACTTCAAAGTAAATTTATTATCAAAGTATGTATGTCACCAGACACAACCCTGAGATTCATTTTCTTGCAGGCATTCACGTTAGAACAAAGAAAAACAACACACAAAGATGACAAGTAACCAATGTGCTAAAGAAGACAAACTGTGCAAGTACAAAAAAAAGTAAATATAACACTGGGAACATGAGTTGTAGAATCCTTGAAAGTGAGAAAAATAGGTCGGGAGGAGAGAGAGCAGCACGCCGCGCGTGCACAGCCCTCCAGTGAAAGATGATAACATATCCGTTAAATAGGGGCCGTGGACAATTCTGATTTGATGGAGACCGACGTGAAAGCACAGAGGAACATCTGGTGAAATTTCTGAAACGCCAGTTCGCTGCTGTTGTTACTGCGCAATCGGGAATCTTTCGGAGGGAAGGCCTCAAAATCCCCGACTTTGCCTGCCGCTGGCAACCGAGATTGAGGTCGAATCGTTCAGACAGAGATGGTGCTTGGTACTCGGTGTCGGAGTGATGCTGATCAGAGGCTCGAAGTTTTCGGATGACTCAGAGTCGGACTGTGGTCGGGTATGGCAGGGAGAGTTTTTCTTCCTTCTCCCGTCTGCGTGAGATGTGGGACATTTGAGAGACTTTGAATTTTTACTGTGCTCATGGACTGTTCTTCATCAAGTTATGGTATTGTTGCACTGTTGTAACTATATATGTTACAATTATGTGGTTTTGTTATTTTTTTTCAGTCTTGGTGTGTCCTGTGTTTCTGCGATATCACACTGGAGGAAATATTATATCATCTCTTAATGCATGCATTACTAGATGACAATAAAAGAGGACTGCGTGTCTTTATAATTTAAATAAAATAAGGTTGCTGTATGGTTATTGTGATTGGGTGTTTGATGGTTGGGCGGACAGCGTGTGGTGAAAGGCCCATTTTTGTGGTATATGACTCAGTGACTGGCAAGAACGAGAAATAACTAAAGTGGTTTCTAAAGAAGTTTAAGTGGGGCAAATTATATGGAAGGCAAGTTTGAGGAAAGAAAGGAAGAGAATGAAATTAGCAATGGGACAAGTTGAGCCCTAGATTGAAAATGTGGGCGAAGCCAGGCTTGATAGAAAGAGTGAACACATGGAAATCTGTTTCTTGAGGAAGAAAATGTATCGTGGGCAATTGGTAGGAACTTTACAGAATTAATGCCTCTGTAAAACTCTAAGATGTAGATCACAGACTGGTACAGGTAGACTGGAAAAGTGGACATTGTGCAGGAAGAGTGGATTCATTAATCTGCGTTTGAGGTCTACCTAGTAAACAGTGTAATTTATTTTCTGGAATACAGAAGCCATGTAGAGAAAAACTTTGAATTTCTCAAGAACTGTCACTGCAGAACAACCTGGCCTGCTGAGTCTCTCCAGCATTTTCTGCTTGGATTTCCAGCAGCTGCAATCTTTCTTGTCTTAAATCCTTCCTAATTAGTGACACTGCGTTTGGAGCTGCCGTTACACTTTGTACCCGATAGTTAAAAACAAGACTTTGTTTGGCAAGGTAAACGTCAGGCTGGCAGCTTGATTGCTATCACGTGAAATTCTGGAAACCGAGCGGAAGTAGTTTTCCGGCTAGTGGCCGTCGTTTAGTTGCTGGCTGAAAATATAGTGGGACTGTGCCTTGTATTGCAACAAAACAAAAGAAGAGTTGGAATGAAAATAAGTTTGAATCCAGAGGATCGTGTTCACTAACAGAAGTGCACGGAAGACGCGGCGACGGGAGCGAGCGGCCCGGGTTTGTTAACTGACAGCAGGCAATTTGACCCGGCCCAATCGGAGCGACCAGGTAACAGCGGAGACGTGATCGATCGTGCGAGCGCGGAGTGGCGCGATCGAATCTGGAAGAGGAAAGTCACCGGAGCTTTGGACAGCTTCTGGGCCAATCTGTGGACATGAGTAGTACCGTGAGGATATTAAGGTGAGATGAGGAGTGCGGCTTTATCCAAGTCTTTTGCCCTCCCCCCCCCCCGTACAAAGTTTCAATACTTTTTCTTCCGGACAAATTGACCTCGTTATGTTAAGGGCGTTTCTTGCGAGTTATAATATGCTTGAGCGCACCTGATAGTATTTAAGATACAATTCGAGCTGGGAGTTCTTGGAGTCTTGTTGTTATGCTTTTAGTTTTTGGACTATCGTTAATACAGAGCGCAAATCCAGTGGAATATTAAATCGAGAGCTGGATCTAGGAATTGTGCTGTACTCCCCGGGAGCCCAGCCACGAGAGGCCGCTTGCAAGTGGGCAGAAGGGCAGCCGCTCTTCCGCTTGGTTACCCCGTTCCTCAGCCGAAGATGCAGCGTTAGTAGATACGTACTGTCAACGTTGATGAGTACAAGAACCCTGATGCTTGGAGAAGATTTTAAGTCACTTTCAACTTTATGGGCTAAAACTGACAAAAGTAGCAGAATGTATGAGCGAGTGGTTGTCAAATTCATGACATCATCTGCCCTTTTAGAACTTTAGTAACTTAAATGGTTTTACAGCATAGCATTTCAGCTTAATCGTTTGTATTACCGGAATATTTAATTGAGGTTTAGCATGTAGTCCGCATATGCGGCCAATTGATAACTTACGGCAGAACAGTGATTTAACTGTGTAGATGGGAATGTGTTCTACTAGTTGGGCACTCTATACTACCGATTTAAATAGCTGGTATTTCTGAAGTCTGTTTGCAAGTTGGTACTTTTATTTTAAATGTTAGTTGGTATTGTAGGAATGGAGTCCTCCTATTTGCCTCCCTTTTGTTGCCTCCAAGTATCACTCCTCAGCCTCTGTCACGACCTCCACCCTCGCCTCCCCTGAGTGTATTTGCCGGTCATCCACTGCCTCACCTGGTTTCATCTGACACTTTCTAGCTCTTGTCCCTACCCCGTCTTTATACTGTCTATCTCTATCCTAACGCTTTCAGAAGAACTCGACCCAAAACATCCAGTTCTCTCCACGGATGCTGCCGGATCTGCGGAGTATTTGGCTTTCATTTAAATACTGCTTCACATCAAAACCATTGTAAAATAGGTTTCTATGTATTTGCTGCTGCTTTTGAGATCCTCCCAATCACTTCTGGCCTTCTGGTGTTGCGTGACTTAGCGTCATGTTTAGCTTTGAAGGCACACCCTTAAAACTCACCAGGAGGGTTTTGTTGCACGTAGGATGGACGCTATATACATTCCATTTAAATGCTTTCACAGCCCTGCTTTAAATCAGATGATCATTAAAAATGTCACAGCAGAGGTATTCCAAGCCAGAGGGGGTGGGAGGAAACTTAGAGTTACAAATTGGGAGGGGGAGGAAACAAATCAATAATTTCTTGAGGAACACCTTACAAATTTCTTTAAGTAATATTCAGAGGCCAATTTTTAAAGAAAAATGGTTAAAGTAGAGCTTTATAGAATGCCTTGTACTGGATGTGCATTGAAGAAAAAGATTTAAAAATTAGGCATAGCAGGAACTGCGGTGTAAATTTAAGATCTGTATATGCTTAATCCGTAAGAAACCTTTCTACCACTTGTTTGTTTTCTCCATCCTGAGGTTGAAATTGTGAGAAGTCGGTAGATGTTACTTTGACATTGACTGTTCATAGTTTCAACCTTCTATTTCTATGTCCTTCATTTTGTGCCAATGCATTGCTGCTGCTTTGGAACTACTTTTCAAGAGTTTGTTGGCAGAAATGTTGTGAAACATATTCTGAAGAAATACTTGCGAAATCTCTGACTGTTCTACCAAGATGTAGCAAAATAGTAATTTTTATAAAAGGCAATGGACAATAATAATAGAATAATATGTTGAAAGGTTTTGGTACCCAGGTCTTCCTAATTCTCCATTCAAGATCACAGATATCCATTCATTTATCAAGTTTCAATACAGGTAGATCAGATCAAATTATTTTTGCAAAATGTTATTTGAAAACGGCTGCTCCTGATTGGATACCTGTTCTTTTTCAGAACCACTTTAGCGTGAGCTCGGGGATAATTTATAGCTATAATAGATGAGAGTTTATTGTTGTTTACCTGCACTTTGAATGTTTGATAGGTTAGTCATTACAGCCATTTTATTAATTTATACAATAACCACTTCATGAAGTCATAACATTAATATGAGCAGGCCCATATTGGTGTTCGACTTCTGTGCAAATAGTGGGCTAATTGCATTGACTAATCAAGGGTCCATTTTGATCTCAGTCCTTTTTCACTTCGTGCACGTAACCTAGGTAACAAGAGATGATGCATTTTTCATTGAATTAAAAATAACTTGGCAACAACAATAAATGTAGTTCCCTTTTCTTTAACTGAATAACAGAGCAACATGAACTGTAGCCTTCATAGGTTTAGGGTGGCTTTTGAAAAGGTAGTGGTTAACAGAGGAGTATCTCTGAATGCACAACATGTCCAAACCTTGAAGTGGATGGGCTTACAGCAGCCGAGACCTCACCTGGTTGCATTCCTGTACCTAATAAAGTGGCCACTGTGCATATGCAGAGTACTGTATAATCAATCCAAGTCAGATACTATTCATGCAGAACAAAACTGAAGAAAAGCCTTTGTTCTGAAATATTAACTCTCCTCCCCCCATGTCACTTCCGCAGATGCCACTAGCTTGCTGTATTTTCGGTATTTTCTGAAATTCTTCAGGGCGTTCAAAGTATTGGTATCTATTAGTGTGATAGAAGCTTGACACATCAAATAGAGGAGAGTGGAATAAAAACAAAATCCTTTCTCTGATATTTCAGCATTGAGTACATTTCTAGAGGAAGTACTCTGTCACGGAAAATCAATATAGTACACCCAGATGAATGGATAATATTGTACGACATTGATTTTCAGTCTTTCTTTCTTCCCACCTAGTCAAGACACAAGTCAAGTCACAAGCCTGGAAGAATACAAGCCTAACGTTGCTTAGAAAGCTCATAGCGTTCAAGCCACATCAGTCTCCCTGATTCGAATCGTTCTATTTAATATCAGAGCATGTATACAGTCTTTAAATTCTTGCTGTTCACAGACATACACAAAACAAGAAACCCCAAAGAATGAGTGATAGAAACATCAGGTCCCCAAAGCCACCTCTCCTCCGCCCCCACCCCCCCCCCAGTGCTAGAAGAAACACCGACACCCACCCCCCAACCATGCAGGGACTAACAAAAGACCCCTAAAGAGACCTTGATATAGAATCTATTGGTAATTACAGTTCATAACCCAGCTCTTCAGCATCTCAGACAGGCCGTTTCTCACCAGCAAGGAGGAGTGGGATCAGTTCTGCCACAATGAGGGTAGAGCTTGCTGATCTGATCTAGCAATCTTCCACATTGCTTCTCCAAGCCCCCATCTTGGGGACCGCCAGGCTCCTGCTGACCAAGAAAAGAGAGATCGCTCAAGTAGGGGGGGCCTTCTTCCGACAGCAGCGCACACTGCCTGCTGTCCTGGCGTTTCAGTCAGCAAAATCAGCGAGGATCCGGGTCATCTACTGGGCTGCTCCCCAAAGGCGCACTCCCTCCAGGCTGTTCCTGAAAGTAGCAAAGCGTCAGGCCACACAGCCGGTCTGAAGGCCTGCCACTTGCAGAGAACTGTAGTTTGAGCTGTAGGTCACGGACTACAACAAAACCCCAGCCACCTTGAAAAGAAAACAAAACATAAGAGAAAAAGAAGAGAAAAAGTTTCATGGACGAACTGGAAGAAGTCGCCTGGGCCTAAAATAAATAACTGGCGCCATCTTTCTTCTATCTGAACTATTGAGGTGAATTGCATTGGCTTTAAAATGCTGTCAGTCTTGGAGTTAGAGTTAAAAATACATGTGGACTAAGATGTTAACTGTCCTGTGCTATCACTGTTTCACTGCAGCTTGGACATTTTGTGACACATGCTGGCCTCTGCCCACGATGCTCTGCATTGTGCACTCCTGTGGAAGGAGATGCAGTGTTTTCCGGTTCATGCTGGTGGACTCTGTGGAGAATTGACTGACATCACATGTCCTTTTACTGCAGCCTAGTAAACACAACAAATCACAGCGACTCCTCCCTGAAAACAGCACCATATGCAACAAGTGAAACATTAACTTAAATTTCATTTTTATGTCCTATTAAAATTAATATGGTTACTTGTTCTTTTTGTTTGAATTTAAACAGATTTTAAAATCTTGGACAATTTATTTATGTACGATGACCAAAATGTATTCAAAGTGCTTTAAATTGAAACTTATGTGCACGTCAGCAAAGAATCCATGATCTAGGGAGTGAATCTGTCACTAAGCTTCACTGGCAGATGACTCATTAAGTCTGAAGCTGCCATGAATCTTGCAAGAATTTCCCCAGTCATGAACAAGTAGCAGAGAGAGACAGCTGTTACAGCTCCCATAATCCAGGTTAAATCCTTGACCTCTGGTGCTATCTTTGGGGAGTTTGTACCTGCTCTATGTAACTGTCAGATTCCTCCATGGACCCTGTGTTATCCCCCATACTCCAAAGATTAGTAGGTTGGTAGGACTTCAGTTACTGTTAATTGACCTTGGAATATAGGGAACAAGTAGAATCCTGGCAGAAAGGAAGGGGGAGTGGATGAAAATGTGGAATAACATGGTGAAGGATAGGTTTAGTGTAAATGGGTAGTTAAAGGTTGGCATGTACTCTGGGTCAAAAGAGCCTGTATTTTTTTTATGACACTATTACTGCTTGAGATGTTACCATCTATCATCTGCAGTACAGCAATTTGGTTCAGGCTGACAACTTGCCACTTCTTCAGGCCACCGAAGGCTCAGCATAGATGTCTCATGTTTCCAGCAACACCCGATTCCTGGAAGTATTTTGTTAATGAAGACAAAGCTAATTGTTCTTTCCACACAAAGGAAGAATAATATATTTATATAGTTACATAGCTGCCAGCTGTCACAAAGTGCATTATCATGAAGATTTTTTTGAAGGGTAGTGGCTATTAAAATATGGAAAACGCAGCAGGCAATGGATGCCCAACAAGCTCCCAAGTTTTAAATGTAGGATGTATAATGGAACAATGGACAACTTGCCTGCTCTTTGAAATAATAGTGGAGATCTCTTATCCAAGGGAAAATAGGAGTTCAACAATGCGTCCAAAAGCCGTCTTTCTGACAGCTCTGTGTGGTTCATCTGCGTTGCCTCGCAGTGTTTGATGAGATCTGTGTGCAAGTTAGGGAAATGGCATTTGAGCTCTTCTGTGTAAGGTAAAAGGTGATGATTGAGAATGGAGGAGGTGAAATAACCCACTTTCTCATTAGTGCAATTTTATGTAACTTTTGGTTGTCATTTATGATGAAGCTTTGCCCTGAAGGAATTTATGCATAATTGATATAATTTTGCTTTGCATCGCCTTATGCCTTGCCTGACACCGGCCCCCTAGGCCTGAGTCGATGTAGTAGTAACACAAAATACTCTGCAGATGCTGGGGTCAAAGCAACACTCACAAAACACTGGAGGAACTCAGCAGGTTGGGCAGCATCCGTGGAAGCAATCAGTCAACATTTCGGCTGGAACCCTTCATCAGGACTGAAGAGGGAAGGGGCAGAGGCCCTATAAAGAAGGTGGGGGGAGGGTGGGAAGGAGAAGGCTGGAAGGTTCCAGGTGAAACACCAGTAAGGGGAAAGATAAAGGGGTGGGGGAGGGGAAGCAGGGAGGTGATAGGCAGGAAAGGTGAAGTAGGAATAGGGGAAAACACAATGGGTAGGAGAAGATGGAACCATGAGGGAGGTGATAGGCAGCTGGGGGAGGAGGCATTCCCCTATCCCTATTTCACTCTGCAAAAGTGTGTTTAACCCAGATCAGTGTGAGGTGGTTCATTTTGGTAGGTCAAATATTTTGGTAAGATTCTTGGCAGTGTGGAGGATCAGAGGGATCTTGGAGTCTGTGTCCATAGGACACTCAAAGCTACTGTGCAGGTTGACTCTGTGGTTAAGAAGGCATATGGTGTATTGGCCTTCATCAACTGTGGGATTGAGTTCAAGAGCTGAGAGGTAATGTTACAGCTATATAGGAAGCTGGTCAGACCCCATTTGGAGTACTGTGCTCAGTTTTGGTCACCTCACTACAGGAAGGATGTGGAAACAATAGAAAGGGTGCAGAGAAGATTCACAAGTGCGTTGCCTGGATTGGGGAGCATGCCTTATGCGAATAGGTTGAGTGAATTTGGCCGTTTCTCCTTGGAGCGACAGAGGATAAGAGGTGACCTGATAGAGGTGTATAAGATGATGAGAGGCATTGATCATGTGGATAGTCAGAGACTTTTTCCCAGGGCTGAAATGGCTAACACGAGAGGGCACAGTTTTAAGGTGCTTGGACGTAGGTACGGAGGAGATGTCAGGGTAAGTTTTTTACCCGGAGAGTGGTGAGTGCGTGGAATGGGCTGCCAGCGATTGTGGTGGAGATGGATACAATGGGGTCTTTTAAGAGGCTCCTGGATAGGTACGAGGAACTTAGAAAAATAGAGGGCTATGGGTAACCTGAGGTAATTTCTAAAGTAAGTACATGTTTGGCACAGCAATGTGGGCCGAAGGGCCTGTATTGTGCTGTAGGTTTTCTTTGTTTCTGTTAGTCTCTTATATACCTGAAACTTCCCTAAATTATGGCATTTTGTTTATCAAACATGATGCACATATTAAAATTATCTTTTTGTTTGAATTTCCTTTTGTAATCTGAATAAAGTTAAGAGACTGATGCTTAATGACTCCCTGATCACATTAATAACTAATCATTTTTTTTCCATTATTCATCATTGAAAACTAATTGCAGATTAAAATTCAGGCTTTTGGTATTGTATTAAGTTAGGCTTAGCTTTTCTGGCTGGAGAATGAACAGTGATACTGAAGGAGCAATAGAACATTGAGTCAAAAATGGGACTCTGATGTTCGAAGGAGCAAATGGTAAATAATCAAGTGACATGAGATATGGATCTAGTTGGAGCAAGGAAGCCACTTGGTCTTCGATTGCTGTGGTATTTTGATCACTAAAATCAATACTATAGACTCCTGTTAAGTACGACATATGGAAGAAAGGTTCACATAAAGACTTTAAAGGAAGACTTGAAAGAAAGTTGACTGAAGGCAATCATCTTTGTTGAAAGTGTTCTAAAAACCAAGTGTTGTTAACTACTTGGCAACTTTCGCCTACTGTTAGGTAGAACCTCTTTGCCTGAAGTATTAAGAAATGATTTACTGGTCAGTTGAATCTAAAAGGATGAACCAAAGAAAAACTGTGAACAAATCCAAATAAACCCATCGCCAAACTCCTAGACTGAGAGGCAACACCTCACTCTGCAACTAGATCCTCAACTTCATGACCGACAGACCACAATCACCAAGGAAAGGCAGCAACACCTCCTGCATGATTGTTTTCAATGGTGCTGCTTCACAAGATTGTGTCCTCAGCCCTCTACTCATGAGTGCATGGCTGGATTCTGCTCTAATTCCATCTGCAGGTCTGCAGATGATGCCATTGTAGTGGGCATATCTCAAATAATGGTTAGTCAGTGTTCGGGAAGGAGATAGCAAGATGGTGTCATTACAATGAAACTAAGGCTACGTCCACACTAGACCGGATAATTTTGAAAACGCCGGTTTCGCGTAAAAACGATAGGTGTCTACACCAGGCATTTTTGAAAATACCTCCGTCCACATTAAAAAGGGTATTTGGACGAATCTCCTCCTACTGGGCATGCGCAGGACACATCTACAGAAAACAAGTGAAGAGGAAACGGTATACTTGGTGCGCATTTCTCCAGCTACAGACTGGAAAAACTTAAAAGGAAATTGCCAAACAATGGACAGCTGTTAGCTCTCGCATAGGAGGACTTAAAACTAAAAAACAAATACTGGAGCGTATGGACGCAACGGACAGGGAGTTCACGGACAGTATGACCCGGCTGACGACGAACATTGAAAAACTGACTAACTCTGTTGCAGAGGGATTTGCAATGATGAGGAATATGATGGCTTCCCCCGCCCCCCCCCCCCCGGTACTTTTCACCTCCACAATACCAGCCTCACAGCCACTACAATAGCTACACATATGGACACACAGACCCCCGGGTGGCCCCACCAACATCTTCCCCACTCCCACAGAGGGGGTCACCCTGGAAACATTTCCTACAGCCGTAGTCTCTTCACCGATGAAAGGGACGACTTTTTTTTAAAACCTCCGGTTACCCCATACACACTACAATGCCCAACCAGCGTTTTCAGATTTAAACACTCTGGAGAGTGCTTTAGAAAGGTTCCGTTTTCGGGGGAGGAAAACACCGTTTCAGTGTGGATGGAGGGTCAAAACGAAGAGAAAAAGCTTCAGTTACAGATTTTCCTGGTCTAGTGTGGACATAGCCTAAGACTCTGAAATGTCGACAGTTTATTCATTTCCTTAATTGTGACCTGACCTGCTGAGTTCCTCCAGCATTTTGTGTGTGTTACCTTGGATTTCCAGCGTCTACAGACTTCATTTTTATCTTGTACTGCCTCAATGCATTGTGTAGTGAATTGATCTCTATGAACAGTATGATAGTCAAGCTCTGTACTTGTGACAATGACCAATTTTGAGTCCAACACACATTTATTCTGGCTGAAGTTGTTTCTGGTGATTTGAGTGTAATAGTGCACATGAATTTGCATTGCAATTACTTGCTATTGTAAGAGGAATTATCTCTTTAAGATAAACAACCTGGTTCACCCCACTAGGATTAGGGTTCCCCTGGTCCTCACGTACCACCCCACCAGCCTCCGGGTCCAACATATTATTCTCCGTAACTTCCGCCACCTCCAACGGGATCCCACCACTAAACACATCTTTCCCTCCCCCTCCTCTGCTTTCCGCAGGGATCACTCCCTACGCGACTCCCTTGTCCATTCGTCCCCCCCATCCCTCCCCACTGATCTCCCTCCTGGCACTTATCCTTGTAAGCGGAACAAGTGCTACACATGCCCTTACACTTCCTCCCTTACCACCATTCAGGGCCCCCAGACAGTCCTTCCAGGTGAGGCGACACTTCACCTGTGAGTCGGCTGGGGTGATATACAGTGTCCGGTGCTCCCAATGTGGCCTTCTATATATTGGCGAGACCTGATGCAGACTGGGAGACCGTTTTGCTGAACACCTACGCTCTCTCTTCCAGAGAAAGCAGGATCTCCCAGTGGCCACACATTTTAATTCCACATCCCATTCCCATTCTGATATGTCTATCCAGGGCCTCCTCTACTGTCAAGATGAAGCCACACTCAGGTTGGAGGAACAACACCTTATATTCCGTCTGGGTAGCCTCCAACCTGATGGCATGAACATTGACTTCTCTAACTTCCGCTAATGCCCCACCTCCCCCTCG
This sequence comes from Mobula hypostoma, assembly GCF_963921235.1. Classification (NCBI taxonomy): domain Eukaryota; kingdom Metazoa; phylum Chordata; class Chondrichthyes; order Myliobatiformes; family Myliobatidae; genus Mobula; species Mobula hypostoma. The sequence continues at coordinate 32,222,917 of NC_086102.1, read as the reverse complement.
TACCCCATCCATTATTTATTTATATACACACATTCTTTTTTTCTCTCTCTCTCTCTCTCTCTCCTTTTTCTCCCTCTGTCCCTCTGACGATACCCCTTGCCCATCCTCTGGGCTTCCCCCCCTCCCCCTTTTCCTTCTCCCTGGGCCTCCATAGGAAGAGGTACAGTCGACGTTTCGGTCCGAGACCCTTCGTCAGGACTGGTTAGAAATAAAGTTTTATCAACCTTATTTAGCCAGCCTACTCAACAGCCTCCTTTCATTGAATTTTATGTGTTGTACTACAAAAACACTGCAGGTGAACCAGTTCTGAATTTTGTGAAATTTGGAGGCACATACCCTGAGTCTCAGAAACAGCACTTAAGGTTTCAAAGGTACATTTAATGTCAGGGAAATGTATACAATATACATCCTGAAATGCTTTTTCTTCGCAACCATCCAGGAAAAACAGAGGAGTGCCTCCAAAGGATGACTGACAATTAAATGTTAGAACCCCATAGTCCCCCCCACCCCCAGCTCCGCTCCCTCCCGCATATAACTGGCAGCAAGCAACGATCCCCCTTCTCCCCCGCCCCGGCACCAGCAAAAAAAAGCATCAGCACCCACCACCGAGCACTCAAGCGTGAGCAAAGCAATAGCAAAGACACAGACTTACAGTACCCCAAAGATTACTCGTTCACCTGGTATTTGACATACCACGGGCTCTCTATTTCCCTAGTAAGAGAGAAAGAGATGTTTCTGTTTCAACTCATGTAATGTCAATAAAACATGTTCGTCTTTTGCTCCTTTCACTTCACCATGAGAAATGTGAAATCTACTTATTTACTGGTTTTTTTTTGTACAAGCTAATATCTCCCAGCAATGGGACTTTAAATATAAACCACAACCTATTGGCACCTTTTATTCCACAAATTGGCACCTTTTATTCCACATAGGAAAGAGAAGTTCAGCTAATTTAAGAAATAATCCCTATCCCAACTTCAGAATGGATACTGATGGATTGTATGTATTTTGAAAGAACTTCAGTTTAGTTCACAGTATGCTCATTGCCATCGGCAAGAGTTCAACTTCATGAAGGTTCAGCTAGATTTGGCTGTACCTGTTTAGATAGACTTTTAAAGAGGCAATCTAAGTGCTTTTGGAACCGTTAATTGGTATAGCATTTTCAAAATCTATTTCTATATTTTTTAAGTAAAGAAATAGGGTTATTACCTTTTACCTTATGGGTGGCATATAAATTTAAAAAATATTTTAAGTAATTTGGCTAACTTTTAAGTTAGAGATCTGTGAACCAGTGGAAACTCAATTAAAAATACTCCATTTCATATGGGAGTTTGATCAAGAAGATTCAGTTGTTTGGCAGCCAAGATGAGGTAGTAAAATGGATTAGACATCGCCGATGCGGGAGAAGCCAGAGAGTAGAAGTGGATGGCTGATTCTCCGACTGGAGGCTTAAGACTAGTGGTCTGCTGCAGGGATCAGTGCTGGGTATATTATTGTTTGTCACCTATACCCACAATCATGATGTGGTAAACTGGATCAGCAAATTTGTGGGTGACACCAAGATTGGGGGTGCAGTGGACAGTGAGCAGGACTATCAAAGCTTTCAGCAGGATCTGGACCAGCTGGAAAAATGGCCTGAAAAGTGGCAGATGCAGTTTAATGCAGACAAGTGTGAAGTGTTGCACTTTGGGAGGACAAACCACTGTAGGCCTTGTATGGTGAGTGGTGGGGCACTGAGGAGTGTGGTAGGAGAAAGGGATCTGGGAATACAAATCCATAATTCCTTGAAAGTGGTGCACCAGTAGAAAGGATCGTAAAGGAAGCTTTTGGCACGTTGGGTTTCATAAATCAGTGTATGGAGTATGGGAGTTAGGATGCTATGTTAAAATTGTATAAGATGTTGGTGAGGCCGGTTTTGGAGTATTGTGTGCAAATTTGATCACCTACCTACAAGAAAGATGTAAATAAGATTGAATCAGGTTTATTATCACTGGCATGTGACATGAAATTTGTTAACTTAGCAGCAGTTCAATGCAATACATAAGGTAGAAGAATAAGAAAAAATAATAAATAAAATAATAAATCAATTACATATATTGAATAGGTTAAAAAAATGTGCAAAAACAAAAATACTGTATATTTGGGGAAAAAAAAATGAGGTAGTGTCCAAAGCTTCAAAGTCCATTTAGGAATTGGATGGCAGAGGGGTAGAAGTTGTTCCTGCATCGCTGAGTGTGTGCCTTCAGGCTTCTGTACCTCCTACCTGATGGTAACAGTGGGAAAAGGGCATGCCCTGGGTGCTGGACGTCCTTAATAATGGACGCTGCCTTTCTGAGACACTTCTTAAGGATGTTCTGGGTACTTTGTAGGGTTGTAGCCAAGATGGATCTGACTAGATTTACAACCTTCTGCATCTTCTTTTGTTCCTGTGCAGTAGCCCCTCCATACCAGACAGTGATGCAGCCTGTCAGAATGCTTTCCACGGTACAACTATAGAAGTTTCTGAATGTATTTGTTGACATGCCAAATGTCTTCAAACTCCTAATAAGGTATAGCTGCTGTCTTGCCTTTATGACTACATCGATATGTTGGGACCAGGTTAGATCCTCAGAGATCTTGACACCCAAGAACTTGAATCTGCTGTCTCTCCACTTCTGATACCTCTATGAGGATTGGTATATGTCCCTTTGTTTTACCCTTCCTGAAGTCCACAATCAGCTCTTTCATCTTACTGACATTGAGTGCCAGTCTGTTGCTGTGGCACCACTCCACTAGTTGGCATATCTAGTGGAATGAGCACTGAGAAAATTTACAAGAATATTGCTGGAATTGAGGAACTGAGTTATAGAGAAAGATTGAATAGGTTATGATTTTATTCACTGTAACATAGAAGATTAAGGGGAGATTTGATAGAGGTGTACAAAGTTATGAAGGTTGTAGATAGGGTAAATGCAAGCAGGCTTTTTCTACTGAAGTTGGGTGAGACTAAAACCAGAGGTGGTGGGAAATGTTTAAAGGAAACATGAGGGGGATTCCTAAACTCAGGAGGGTGGTGAGAGCATGGAATGATCTGCTGGCGCAGGTGGTGGATGCGGTTGGATTTCAACATTTAAGAGAAATTTGGATATGTACATGGATGGGAGGAATGTGGAGGGTTCCAGTCCGGGTGCGGGTCAATGGGAGTAGGCAGATTAATGGCTTCTCACAGACTGGCTGGCCCGGAGGTCCTGTTTCTGTGCTGTAGTGTTCTATGACTAGAACTCTTCAACTATTGTGTACAAAATTGCAAATGCCAAATTTAGAATGTGCCAAACGTAAATGGCTGCTGTACCTTGATCTTGTAGCTGAACATTGGCTTGCAGTTGTGCTCAATTTTGAGATCTTCGAAATAGTGCAGAGAACCTCATGAAGTTGATTCTGGAAGTGAGAAGACAGCGAGTCACCTGGGATTATTTCTGCTGGAATTCAGGAGAATGAGAGGGAATCTTATAGAAATATATAACATTATGAAAGGGCTAGATGAGATAGAGGCAGGAAAGTTGTTTCCACTGATAAGAGAGACTAGATCTAAGGGATGTAGCTTCAAGATTTAGATTAGAGGTGAGAAATTGCTGTCCCAGAGAGTAGAGTGTCTGGAATTCTCTGCCCAGGGAAGTGGTGAGTCTGCCTCATTAAATGCAGTTAGATATATGTTTGCATAGTGGGGGATTAAGGGTTACTGGGGGGGGGGGCGGTGGGGGAGGAGGTGGAGGGAAGCAGGTAGGTGGAGCTGAGTCCATTGTCAGACCTGCCAGCCTACTCATCCAGTTATCCAGTTTCTTGTGTTCCTATTAAATCTCTGGGCTTGTGCTACAATATGCTTTTAGTTTTTATATTTGTATGTGTGCATTGTGCCAAGACGACAAGATGTGTCACTCTCAGCGTGGATAGTGATTGCTAAATGCAAAAAAAAAACAAAGTAAGTAATTAAGAAATAATAAGAATATGTGAGGAAATGAGAATATTCATCTCATTTATAAATGCAACACATGACTATTTCTTAATCTTGAGTGCGACGGAATCCGGTTTCTTCTTGATTTAGCTGTTGCAATTTTCTTTATAAGAAAGTGGATTTGCCTCTGCTTTAGAGTTAATGGAATGGAATATGTTTGGTGTAGTCTGCCCTACTGATTTCCAAGGTGACTGTAACCTTTTGTGGCTCCACTGTACAGAAGACCTCCACTTCTTGGGATTTCTGCAATGTGAAGTAGACGAATTGTAGATGCCACAGGCTCATTTTATTGTTTGCAACCTTTTAAACATTGAAAACAATTGCTTAATCTCCTTAATGTGAAGTACATCGAGTTTAAAAATGTATTAAACTACTGTAAATCAAGGCGGAAAAAAAATCTCAACTTGAGCTCACCTCTTTACTAAAGGTCAATCATCTTGTTCAAAGGAATTGTGTGACTATTTGTACACTACCATGGCTGGTCTGAAGCTGAGTAGGTAGATCTGAAGTGCATCATGCTCCTCCGGTCAATATGTATTCACGTGTGATTTCCAGTGTATTTACTGTGGAACCACTGCTCACAAAAGACCTTGGACCAGTGCCTTATTTCAGGCTGATGACTTTTTATTTCTCGTTGTAGATGCCTTCATCCTGCAGAGAATTTTTAACTTGTTTTTCTTTCCACAAATTTCCAATGTCTGCTGAGTATTTCTGTCCTTTTATGGAAAGAGGCATGATCTTGAAATCAAGTATGAACTCTTGTCATTTATGGAATTGTCACTTGTTTTATGTTTGACAGTACAGCCCATTCAGATCATGGTGTTCTGTCAACCTATATAAACCGAGTGCACGGTTAATCTAACCCTAACCTCCTACACAGCCAATACCCCCCCCCCCACCCATTCTTATATCCAAGTGTCTATCTAAGAGTCTTTTCAATGTCCTGTTTGTATCAGCCTCTAACACCACACCTGGCAGTGTGTTGCAGTCACCCACTACTATGTTATGAAAAATAACTCTTTAGGGGAGAGGACGTCTCCCCTAAACTTTCCTCCATTTACACTGAATGGATGTCCTCTGGTATTGGCTATTACTGCCCTGCAGGAAAGGTGCTAGTGAAGATTTCTTGGACCTTAGCAAAGTTTCCTTGGATCCCTTCCCTCATGACTTTCTGGTTGAGCCTGCCATGGGGAACCTTGTCAAAGACCTTACAAAGTCCGTATACACCACACATGCAAGGCAACATCTATGGAGGGAAACATGGCCTCCACTACTGCCATAATGAAACCAAACTCAGCTTGGAGGTACAGCACTTCATACTGTCTGGATAGCCTCCAATCTGATGGCATGAACACTGATTTCTCTAACTTGCAGTCATTTCTCCTCCCACCTCATTTTATTTTTCCATTCCTCAATCTTGTTACCCTCTTACTACTTCTCATCTCCTCACCTTCCTATTACCTCCCCCAGTTTCCCTCCTATTTTTTTTTTCTGTGGCCCATTGTCCTCTTCTGTTGGGTTTCTTCTTCAGTCCTATACCTCTTCCACCTATCCTCACCCAGCTTCTTAGTTCATCCTTCCCCCTCACCCAACTTCCCCTTCATCTGGTTCATTTATCATTTGACAATTTGTTCTCCTTCTCCTCACCCCTCCTTATTCTGGCTTCTGCCCCCTTCCTTTCCAATTCTGAGTAAGCATCTTGGCCTGAAATGTTGATTGTTTATTTCCCTCCGAGAGGCTACCTGACTTGCTAAGTTCTACCAACAACTTGTATGTCATTGCTCAAGAATTCAAGCATCTGCAGTATCTTTTGTGTTTAAATTTGCTATCCACTTAAGTTTTGCGAAGTAAAGATTGCAACACACAGCGTTTAGTTTCTATCTGAATAAATTGTAAAAAAAGTATTGAAATAATTGGGAGCAGATTGAGATCAAGCAAAAACAACATTCAACATGTAGTCAGAAGGGAAAGTTCCTGTTTGCCCAAACTGATCATTTTCAGTGTTTGCCCAAACTGATCATTCTTAACACAACGCTGAATGCATCAGTATTGGAAAGACTAAAAGAAAGCTGCACATCAAAAGACAGAAATTACCATAAAACTTGAGGAACCGCCCTTTGATTATCCAGAAATGTCAGTGTTCAGAATCTGGCTAACCAAGTGATGTTTCCTACGCTCCCTTTAAATTTCCCAGGCATAATTTCCCTTTAAGGTCACTGGGTTTCTACTTCCTGTGCCGACTTTGACCTTAACCAGTCCACAGGGAAATTTTTTTATACTGTGGCGAAACCTCTTTAGCAATAGCAATTTAAATGTGTTGTAGCTTTAATAGGAATAACATCCAGTCGTATGAGTGGCTCAGTGTGCAATATTAACTGCTGCCGTCATTTCTAGTGGCCTGGGTTTTTATCCTGATCTTGGGTGCTGGTAGGTTGGTGTTTTGTTGTCACATATGCCAAGATACAGTGGAAAAACTTAGTTTTGCATAGCATCTATACAGATATCTCCATCACATCAGTACATTGAAGTAGTATGAGGAAAAACAGCAACCAAAAGCAGAATAAAGTGTTACATTTACAGAACGATAAGGGGAGAAGAGAAAACGTCTGGGGTCTTTGATTATGCTGGCTGCTTTGCTGAGCGCTGGTTTCTGTGAAGTGCTGAGCTGTATCCATAACTCTCTGCTGTTTCTTGTAGTCACAGGCAGACCAATTGCCATACTAAGCTGTAATGCATCCAGGCAGGATACTTTCTGTGGTGCATCTATGAAAATTGGTGAGTTTCAAAGGGGACGTAAATTATTTTAGCTGCCTGAGTAAGTAGAGGTGCTGGCATGCCTTCTTGGCCATGGTTGGACCGGTACAGATCTGTGTGGAGTTGTTAATGCTCTTCCTGTGACCACATGGGCTTCCTCTGGGAGGACCGGGTTCTTCTCACATCCCAAAGCTGTGTGAGTTGGTTGGTTAATTAGCCACAATCAATTGTCCATAGTATTTCACAGAGTGGTGGAACCTTGGTGAAGTTAAAAGGGAATGTTGGAAGAATTAAAACTAAAGGGGTTAATACAGTAATAGTGTAGTTGTATAATTGATGGTTGACATCTGGTGTTCATTAAAGTCCTAAGGGTGCCAAGTTGAGAGTAATCTCAAAGTTACCAGATTCAGTACAAACCCATAAATTGATAAAAAGCCATCTGAATGATGGAAAATCATATGTGAATGGAGAATTTAGCTTTGTGAAAGCCAGTGGTGAGGTCGAAGGCGTGTGGTGTTGGTGAGGTTGGAGGCATGTGGCTAACACATTTAGGGTAATCCCCCTGTTATTTTAAGAAAGAAGGTACCATGATGAGCTAACATTAATCTTAAGAATGGATGAATTGGTTTGAATTGGAAAAAGTCTGCAGATATCTTGATTTTGGAATTGTGATTAGTGAAAAGATTTTCTAATTACTTGTGTGTGCATCAATTCATTATCCAGTTTGAATGTCCCTTTATCTAATCTGGTATTTTAATTTAGATGGGTTTTAATCTGTTTTATCTTTATTATCTGCCCTTGCCATTTTTGAAATAAACCTTTTTTTTCTCCAATGAAAATTTATTTTCGTTATTTTTTACTTTAAGCTCTTTTTTGAAAGCATTGATTATCCTTGTTACTTGTTTTGCTTTGAATGATCGTGTGCTCCATAACGTGATGATCAGTATCAGTTCAGAACTACTCATGCAAACATACATCTTAAAAGACGTTTAATTATGATCAGTTCTGTTAATTGATTAGATACTTAATATTGAGGTTTCCTATTAAAATAATAGGAAATATACACTGTTAATTACATGTATGCATCTCTTGGGTAATAGTGTTAGGTTAAAGTCGGGGAGTTACTTCTAATGGAACCAATTTTTTTTCGATATAATTGAATAATATGGATTGATTCTAAAACACTATTGTGCAGAAGTGCATATACTATAACTCCTGATGCCAAATTAGAACAGATTTATAATAGGAAAAGAGAAGTTATAGTCAGTGGTAGGAAAATGGATGTGGTTAGATATCCTGTCAGTAACTAAGGAGTGAATAACAAATGGTGACTTGTCATTTTTCTGTCTGTGACAGCTATAACAATGTTAATAATTGGCCATCTGAGGAAGTGAATTAAATGGTGGAATTTTATAGAAGCCTACAGCAATGATCTGGGGATAGTTTATGAAAATATGTTGAGGATGTTCTTATTATGGACATGTTATGTTTTGTGAAATGTATTTTGATCAGTGGTGGAAGTACGAAGGTATAATGTTGAGGCATATGGAATTCTGAGTTTAAATGTTTTATATCTACAGTTAAAATGTATTACTTGCTGATGGTATACTTTTGGTGTTCACTCCCAGAAGAGTAGGAAACAAAAGGCCAGGAAATAAAATTAAAGCCATTTTGATGTTTTGCAGTCCATTTCTAACCTATGGGCTACTGTCAGTGGACTTCCTTTCCTTTTCAAAAGCTTCAGAAGTTCATTTATTAACATATGTGGTATGCAACCCTGAGATTCGTCTACTCCAGATAGCCATGAAACAAAGAAAACCATGGAAGTCAGCTCAGAGAGAAACAGCAAACCACTCCCCTCACAAAAACAAATGGCACCACAATCATCAACATCTCCAATCCCCCACTGCCCAAAACGCAACAAAAACGTTGACCCTTAACCCACCCCCTCCCCTGCATGAAGAAGCGTAACAAGAGTATCAACTCCTAAATTCTCTCCCCCACAAAAAATGACCAAAATGCAACAAAAACATTAACTTCACCCCCACCCCCCTCACAAGCACAAAACTCAATAAGAACCCTCAAATCCTCTCCTCCACACAAAAAAAACACAAGAAAGAATGGGCAAAAACACAGAATATAAATACCGTAAGACTGACAAAGTCTTATGCAGCAAAGAGTTTGGCTGAAGGAGAAATGAAACCATGCCCATGCACATAGGAATTTACCTATATCTTTTAAATATTTTGGAACATTTTTCTCAGGGATTTGAGCATCATTTCATAAACATTATATGCAGTCTTGTGGAACAATTTTTAAGGTTGAGTGAAATCTGTTTGCATGGTGGAGTTGCAGATTAGTGGTGTAGGGTAATGTTATCGGTGGAAACGTACACAATTCACGAACACCGACGTGAGTTTGGGCCCACTTTAAGAGGCTGGTCTGATGCGGTGACGCATTATTTGAATTTCAGTTACTGCGCGTTCTGTTCAGGTTTTGGAGTAAAATAGATCAGCGGACCCCAACCACTGGGCTGCAAAGCATGTGCTACCGGGCCGCGAAGAAACGATATGATTTGGCGATATGAGTCAGCAGCACCATTCCTTATTCTCTATCACGCCCTGTTGAGCTTGAACGCACACGAGGTCATTACCCGCGTGTCATCCATGTCAGCGAGGGAGATCAATTCCGCGAGCTTGCGAATGACGGCGGGCTGAAAAGTATGTTTGACATAACATCTGTGCCGGCATTCTGGATCAAAGTCAAGGCTAAATATCCCGAGATAGCCACGAAAGCACTGAAAACGTTGCTTCCATTTTCAACATATCTCTGCAATTAATGCAACGAAAACCAAATTGCGGAATAGACTGGACATAAGGAACCCCCTTCGAGTAGGACCGTCTTATTGCAGGGAAACAAGCCCAGGGCTCCCACCGATTCAGCGATATTGGTGTGTTGCAAAGATTTTATGTGTTCATATGGGGAAAATAGGTGCTGTGTGTTTAATATCCAAACGTTACTAAAAATGTTGTGATGCTATTGACTTATATAACCATATAACAATTACAGCACGGAAACAGGCCATCTCTGCCCTTCTAGTCCGTGCCGAACACTACTCTCACCTAGTCCCACCGACCAGCACTAGCTCATAACCCTCCATTCCTTTCCTGTCCATATAGCTATCCAATTTTTCTTTAAATGATAATATCGAACCTGCCTCTACTACTTCTACTGGAAGTTCGTTCAACACTTACTTCAAGCTCCCCTGTCCTACCCTGATAATTGACTTAACACTATATTCATGCGAGGAAAATATGCGCTGTGTGTTTAATATTAAATTGGTTAGATAACCCCTTTTAGAAACGAAATTGAGGTTATTAGCCACTTATCACCTATATTACGGTTGGGATTATCACCACCACCCCACCCACCCTCCCGGAACAGAATCGCCAAAAAAGATTTGTAGAAAAAAATCAGCATGTACACGCATGCGCACTGGTGCCCGCGCAAGGCTTCATGGTCATTGTAGTCTTTCTCGGGGTAAACACAGCGTATTTGACTACTACTCTTGTCCGTTGGCAACCCTACCACCCCGCCCGCCCCCCCCCCGCCAGGTCGGCCGGTCCGCAAGAATATTATCAATATTAAACCAGTCCGCAGAGCAAAAAAGGTTGGGGACCCCTGAAATAGATGAATTGTTAGACTTCTTCTAAAACATAAAATACCTCACGTCAATTTATTTGTGAAAATCTACATTGTTGACCCCGATGCTTTAGGATGATTCTAGAGTTACTGACATGTGGCCAACATAGTTGCTTTGAAATGCTGGAGTTTTGGGAGCAAAATGCCATTACTTGGTTGTACGAACTGAGGCCCAACTTGCACTTTGAGAAATCTCTGCCGACAGCATCAAATATTTCTATGTGGTAGCTTTGTTCAACAACTCCACGGCTGCTAGAATGGTGAGTCTACTAGAACACTGGCGTGAACACAATAAATACCGATCGCTGAATACTTCTGGACTATCGGAGACTGAGCGTGCCAAACAATTGCTCACCTTGCCCGGCCTTGGCGATCCTAAGCCATCGGAGCTAGTGGACCATGTGCTGTGTCTTCTGAGAAATCACCATCCTTGTTTTATTTTAAAAGAACTCTTGATGCAGCAAATGCCTGATCAAGTTCGCATAGCCCTCGCTAATGCACTTGTGAAGGACTATAGGGAACTTGCTAAAATGGCTGATGGTGTATACACACCCAGGCAGAGCTGCATAATTCCTCCTTTCTCTGCCTCAATAGCCCAGTCAGCAAGGCCTCCAAACAGACAACACTTGTTTGGAGGCCTCCACACAGACCATGCTTGCTTGGGTATGAATGCTAGGAAGTGCCGACCGTCTTGTAGCTTCGACAGTGCCTGCGCATTGGGGCACCAGGGGTTGTGAACACCTTGGATCCCAGTTGCAAGGGATGGCTACTGCTCATTACAGACACCCATTCTTGCTGCCCTCTAACAGCAGCAAGCTCCAGACTTGGGGACACAACGGGTGACGCTCTGCATCAGTGGGCAGCGTTACACATGAGACTTCGGCTTGGCCAGAGTGGCTAGACCTCTGCTTGGTACAGACTTCTGTGTGCCCAAGGACTGTTAGTCAACTTTAAGACCTGCTGGCTTGTGGACGCCAAGGACTTTGGGTCATTACACTGCTTCCTCAGCAAATTCCTGACAACGATTCTGTCAGGCGCGTCCACCACAGCATGTGAGTCTACTCGACTGCTGGGTGAATTCCCAAACCTCACCAAGCTCACAATCTCCATTATAGTTGCACTACATTTCCACACTGGCTCTCCAGTCCATGCCTGTGCACGAAGACTGGACCCAGAAAAGCTGGCAACCGTGAAGGCTGAGTTTGCCAACATGGAAAGACTTGGAATAGTACGTTAGTCAAATTGCCCCTGGGCTTTGTCCCTCTGTGTGATCACCAAGTCTGTTGGTGGTTGCTGCCCATGTGGCGATTACCGACGCCTTAATGAGGTCACCAGCCCTGATCGCTACCCAGTCCCCCACATCCAAGACTTTTCAGCATGTTTAGCTGGAAAGTTAATTTGTTTACAAAGTCAGCTTAATTAGGGAATACCATCAGGTGCCTGTGTGTTCAGAGGGCATTTCCAAATAGCTGTAATAACTCCGTTTGCCCTCTGAGTTTCTGTGCATGGTGTTTGGACTGAAAAATGCAGCATAGACTTTCCAACAGCTGATGGACTCTCTATTACAAGATTTAGATTTTGTTTTCGTTTACCTGGTTGACATAATTGTCGTTAGAGCATCGAAATCCGAACGTGTATCTCATTTCCGCATACTTTTGTGTGCTTAAACCAACACTGGTTGATTGTTAACGCTGTCTAACCCCAGTCAGGGTTGCCAAATGTTGACTTTCATGCCATCGCGTCTCCACAGAAGGTGCAAAGCCCCTCCCATCAAAAGAAGCCGCTATTGTGGATTTCTCACTGCCCCGCTTTACTAAAAAACGACAGGAGCTTTTTAGCTATGGTTAATGTCTATCACCGCTTCATTCTGTGAGCTGCTACCTATAATCACGAGTTTGACTGGTCAGCAGATACGTCCAGGGCACTTGATACCAAACCAGCTCTTTCCGGTGTGACCTTGCTGGTACACTGGCTTCCCAATGCACCTATAGCCATTACTGCTGATGCTTCAGACTATGCCATGGGTGCTATGCTCGAACAGTTGGTTGGAGGTGTGCGGTAGCCGCTCGCCTTCTTCAGCCAGCAGTTCCGTCCCCCGGAAAGGAAGTACAACACATTCTCTTCTAGAGGGTTGCCATTCCATAGCATTTGTTGACCACAGATCCCTCATGTACCCTTGGTCTGCACAGCAGCAACATCACCTGGCCTACATCTGAGTTCACAACTGATGTGCAACACATCAAGGAGAAAAATAAAGCCGTGACTGATTGCTCTCACGGACGGCTGACAAAGCTACTGACCCAGAGCTCCAGGCTTACTGAACAGCAGTTAGAGCCCTACGGTTGGCTGACATTAAGTTTGGTGAAACTGGGGTTTCTCTTCGGTGCGATGTCTCAACCAGTCGCCTTCACCCCATCATGCCCACAAACTGGAGGCGGACTGTTTTTGACTCCATACGTGGGCTCTTGCATCTGGGTCGAAGGCCTCACAGATCCTCACAGAAATTGGTTGCACTAAAGTTTGTGTGGCACCGCCTTAGAAAGGACGTGGGTGATTGGACTGCAGCCTATGTGCAATGCCAGTGGGCAAAGATTTACTGTCATGTTCAGGTACCATTGGCACCTTATGAGGTCCCTGAGTGACGGTTTGGCCTGGCCCATGTGGATCTTGTTAGTTCTCTTACCTCTCCCTGTGGTTTCACACACCTCATTGCCATGGTGCACCACACTGCCAGATAGCCTGTGGTTGTCCCTTTAGTATTGATGATGGCCACAGGTGTGGCTCAGGTGTACATCAGCACCTGGGTTGCTCGGTTTGCCACCCCATCTGATATTTACTCTGATCGCAGTCCCCAAGTCGTTTCAGACGATGGCCTGGAACCTGGGTGCTAGGCTGCATCACACCATGGTGTATCGCATGGCCTAAGTGAACGGTGCCCTTAAAGGCTGCTCTGAGGGCTTCAGTGACGGATGAGCGTTGGCACGATTGTCCCTCGTGGATCCTTTTGGGGCTTAGACTAGCTCCAGTAGCATACCTGCAGTCATCCGCGGCTGAGTTGGTATCCGGGCAGCTGTTACGAGTGCCAGGTGATTTTGTTCCTGATGCCATGACTGCCTGGGCGGCCTCGCATCAGCGTTCCATCCTCCTCAGTAAATTCAATTCCTTTGCACCTATCTCTACCTCCCGTTATAGCATACAGCACTCTTGGGTTCCTCTTGACTAGGGTTGCCAACTTTCTCACTCCCAATTAAGGGACGAAAGTAGCAGTCAAATACGGGACACTTGTGTTTACCCCGAGAAAGACTACCATGAAGCCTTGCACGGGCACCTGTGTGCGCATGCGTGTACGTGCCGATTTTTCTTTTCCTACTAATCGGTTTTGGCTTAATCTTCCCGATTCTGATGCACTGTACATACATTATTTCTACTTTATACAGGCTGTGTATTTATCATATCATTCCTGCTTTTACTATGTTAGTATTTTAGGTTTTATGTGTTATTGGTATGATTTGTTAGGTTATTTTTTGGGTCTGGGAATGCTCAAAATTTTTTCCCATATAAATTAATGGTAGTTGCTTCTGTGCTTTACGCCATTTCGGCTTATGAACGGTTTCATAGGAATGCTCTACTTTAGTGGGGGAAATACGGGACAAGGGCGGTCCAGTTTGGGACAAACCAATTTAGCCCAATATACGGGATGTCCCGGCTAATACGGGACAGTTGGCAATCCTACTCTTGACCTACATTCCACCTCGTTTGTTTTCATCTGCCATGACTCGCACCAGCATCCCCTTAGGCCCCTTTACAACGGCTCATTCTATATTTTGGAACAGAGAAAAAAGACTTTCATTGTAGATAAGAGGGATAAGCCTGAACGTATTTCACCTTAAACTGACCCACCGTGCCCCTGCTGTCACAACATGACTGTGAGCGTGTCAACACACCTCTAGAAGAGCCAGAGGCATCTGCTGTTCCTCCATTCATGGAACATAGGACCCAAGCTGGGTGGCTCGTCCAAGTTCTGGTTAGGCTCACAATGCTGATTTTAGTGAATTCTCGGGGGTGGGTGGGTGCTGTATAGGGTAATGTAATTGGTGGAGGTGTACATAATTCACAACCACCCACCCATTGAGTTGCAGTTCATTGCTGTCGAGACAACAGAGACTTATGGAGAAGAGGAGTTTGGTGGGTAATAAAATGGATGAGTTCACGGCGCTAGCCAGGCGTCAGAGAACATTTCGGGAGTGCGGAGTTATGTGTTTCACTGGAACGGGGCTGCACGAGGACATACCCGATCAAAACTTCTCCATGGACGGCTTCCAGACCGTTTGGGCTGACCGGAAGTGCACTGAGAGCGGTAAGTGTAAAGGAGTTGGGTGCTTACTGTTCTGGTTAACAACAGATGGTGCAATCCAGCTCATATTACGATCGAGGAACGTGTTTGTAGACCGGATATTCAACTTTTTACTGTTGGACTTTGGCCATATTCCACTGAGATACAACACTGGAGGTCGTTCCTGCCTGTGGCCATCGAACTTGCAGCTCCTCCTGTGGAGGGTCAGACACCCTGAGCCAATAGACTAGTCCTGGACTTATCTTCCATCTGGCATAGTTTGCATTTTGTTGTTTGATTGTTTGTGGTTTTTGTATTGCTATATTTATGCTCTATGCTTGGTTGGTGCAGCTGTAACGAAACCCAATTTCCCTCGGGATCAATAAAGTATATCTATCTATCTTTAAGAGGCTGGTCTGACGTGATGATGTGAAGTTTGGTTATCGCTGTTTGTGTTCAGGTTTTGATGCGTAATAAATGAGTTGTTATGGTTTTACACATAAAAAGTTTTATTTGCATAAAACTACAGTGGCAGCAAGTGGTGGTCATTTAATTTTTTCAACTATGGGAGTGCATTGGAGCAGGGCATGACTTCCTCTTTCAAAATCAGCCCAAGCACCAGCATCTTCACGTTCGGTTGGAGCACCCAAGTTATATTTACATGGGTCTTTCAGTTGAATGAGTGTTCTACAAAAGTTTGATAAGAATCACAGAAATATCAGAACAAATAACTAAATCAGAGCTCATGGCAGTGGAATCAATGCATAAACATAGATAATGACTGCTTAACTGATAGAAAATGGGATCTTGATAAATGATTCGTGGCCATTTTCAGGTTGCCAACCTGTTATGAGTGAGATAATTCGAGTGTTGGTGTGGGGATTGAACTATTTGCTGACAACATCAAGGTCAGAAATGAAGGCACCAAGCATTTTGCAGCCACATTTGCTGCATACAGGTGATAAAAGCTGATCGTGAAGGTGACAGACACTATCTTCAAAGGAATTGGGCAAATATTTGGCAGATGGAGTTTAATGTGGGAAAAGGGAAGATATTTTATCTGGTTTGTGAGTAGAAAAGTGCAGTATGGTTTAAATGCATGGCACAGTAGCACAGCTAGTAGGGTTGCTACCTCTCAGTTCCAGTGATTCTCATTCGATCCTGACCTCTGGTGCTCTCTGTTGAGCTTGGCCCATTTTCATAGAGGCTGCATGGATTTCCTCCTTTGCTCCCGTTTCCTCCCACTCCCTAAAGCTGTGGGTTGGTAGGTTACACACATCAAAGAACGCAGCAGGCCAGGCAGCATCTCTAGGAAGAGGTACAGTCGACGTTTCAGGCCGAGACCCTTCGTCAGGACTAACTGAAGGAAGAGTTAGTAAGAGATTTGAAAGTTGGAGGGGGAGGGGGAGATCCAAAATGATAGGAGAAGACAGGAGGGGGAGGGATGGAGCCAAGAGCTGGACAGGTGATTGGCAAAGGGGATATGAGAGGATCATGGGACAGGAGGTCCGGGGAGAAAGACAAGGGCGGGGGGGAACCCAGAGGATGGGCAAGGGGTATAGTCAGAGGGACAGAGGGAGAAAAAGGAGAGAGAGAAAAAGAATGTGTGTATAAAAATAAATAACAGATGGGATATGAAGGGGAGGTGGGGCATTAGCGGAAGTTAGAGAAGTCGATGTTCATGCCATCAGGTTGGAGGCTACCCAGACGGAATATAAGGTGTTGTTCCTCCAACCCCCTCCTCCTCCCACTTTCAAATTTCTCACTAACTCTTCCTTCAGTTAGGCCTGAAACGTCGACTGTACCTCTTCCTAAAGATGCTGCCTGGCCTGCTGCGTTCACCAGCAACTTTGAGTGTTGCTTGAATTTCCAGCATCTGCAGAATTCCTGTAGTGTGGGTTGGTAGGTTAATAGCTTGCTCTAAATTGTGCCCAGTGTGTAGGTGGGTGATAGAATCTGGGGAAGTAGGTTAGGGTAGTTTAACTAGCTGGGTGATGATCAGCATGAATGCAGTGGGCTGAAGGTTTCTTTCCGTGCTGTATCATTCTTTGACACTGTGGTTAGAAGTGAAGTGTATCTATCCAGTGGGATGTGGATTTCCTGTCTATGAAAAACCCAGATGACACATAGCTAGAGCAAGAATGTTGGCGTTTGTGTTCAGTCCCCTGTGTAATATAGAAACATAGAAAATAGGTGCAGGAGTAGGCCATTCGGCCTTTTGAGCCTGCACTGCCATTCAGTACGATCATGGCTGATCATCCAAAGATGCAGCATGGCTGCGGCCACCCTGAGTAATATGCATCATTTTTATGAGAATGGGGGGGGGCATAGTCTCACAACAAGGGGGTTGCCCGTTCAAGGTAAAAGTGAGGATATACTTAGAGAGTTGTGAATGTTTTGAATTCTGTGCTGCAGAGAGATGTGGAAGTTGTCACTGAATATGTTCATGACAAAATTGGACAGATTTGTGGATTGTCAGGAAACAACATTTGGAGACAAGGTAGCGCCTAGGGTTGCGTTTAGACCAGCCATAACTCTGGTGTATAATGCAGTAGGCTTGAGGGATCCCACGGGCTGGATTCATTAAGTCTAATTGTTTCAAAGGCCTGGATGAGACTCTGGAAGAAAAGCAGCTTGGGCGGGGGTGGATAGGTGTTGTCCCACGAGGAAGTATAATGATGGGTGGTCCGTGAAAGATTAGGTAGGTAGATGAAAGCTCAGCTCTGTGTCAAAAGCAGTGGAAAGATTGTAGAGACCCTGTCTGAGCTTTCACAAATCTTTTAAATGACGTTTGTGGCCTGGAAGCATAGCCGATGGCCAGTGCTAAAGCTAATTATTCTGTTCTCATAATTATTCCTATCAAGCATTGTAAGAAATCTCCATATAACTAGTTTTGGATTCCCCTAAACAATATGACTGGTTAAGTGAGGCAATGGAAAAAGATAGCTTTAACTAGCAGGCATACACCTGATCCTGAGTTGTTGAATTGTATCATCTGAGGGCAGCTTTTAAATGACAAGTAGAAAGGGGACAAGAATAAATAAGAGTAAACATGTGGGAAGAGGGATGGGGTCTGAGGAGAGAGGTGGTAGATACCAAGTGTCAGTGGGAACAAAAACTGTAGTTATGACAAGGAAGGGAATGGTGTACTGTCAATAAAAGTTGTACAAAAAAAATCATAGCAAAGTAGAAGTGTTCCGCTCTATATAGTCATAGTCATACTTTATTGATCCCGGGGGAAGTTGGTTTTCATTACAGTTGCACCATAAATAATTAAATAGTAATATGTAAATTATGCCAGGAAATAAGTCCAGGACCAGCCTATTGGCTCAGGGTGTCTGACCCTCCAAGGGAGGAGTTGTAAAGGTTGATGGCCACAGGCAGGAATGACTTCCTATGATGCTCTGTGTTGCACCTCGGTGGAATGAGTCTCTGGCTGAATGTACTCCTGTGCCCAACCAGTACATTAGGTAGTGGATGGGAGACATTGTCCAAGATGGCATGCAACTTGGACAGCATCCTCTTTTCAGACACCACAGTCAGAGAGAGTCCAGTTCCATCCCCACAACATCACTGGCCTTACGAATGAGTTTGTTGATTCTGTTGGTGTCTGCTACTCTCAGCCTGCTGCCCCAGCACACAACAGCAAACATGATAGCACTGGCCACCACAGACTCCTCAGCATCGTCCAGCAGATGTTAAAGGACCTCAGTCTCCTCAGGAAATAGAGACGGCTCTAACCCTTCTTGTAGACAGCCTCAGTGTTCTTTGACCAGTCCAGTTTATTGTCAATTTGTATCCCCAGGTATTTGTAATCCTCCACCATGTCCACACTGACCCCCTGGATGGAAACGGGGGTCACCGGTACCTTAGCTTTCCTCAGGTCTACCACCAGCTCCTTAGGATTTTTCACATTAAGCTGCAGATAATTCTGCTCACACCATGTGACAAAGTTTCCTACCATAGCCCTGTACTCCGCCTCATCTCCCTTGCTGATGCATCCAACATTACCCAATATACTCCACTTCTCCCCCTCTTCAGCTCTCCTCCAAAAACAGAAAAACCACCCTGAAAACAAAATGTTGCATTTCAAGGAAGACCAAGATTTTTCAACACAGGTAAGTAACGAGGAAGTAACACGCAGGGTGGATAAAGGAGAGGCAGTGAATGTCATTTAATATGATTTTTAGTGGGCATTTGATAATGTGCCACACATGAGATTCCTTAACAGGATAAAATCCTACAGTGTTACAACAGATGCAGGCATGATAGAGGATTGGCTGACGTGTAGGATACAGCAAGTGGGAATAAAAGGAGCCATTCCCAGTTGGCTGCCAGTGACTGCTGGTGTTCTTCAGGGTCAGTATGGAACCACTACTTTTCACATTGTCTGCCAGTGATTTAGATAATAGAATTGATGGCTTTGTGGCAAAGTATGTGGATGATATGAGGATAGGTGGAGGGGTAGGCAGTTCTGAGGAAGCAATGCGATTGAAGCCGGACTTGGACAAATTGGAAGAATGGGCAAAAAAAAAGTGGCAGGTGGAATACAGTGTTGGAAAATGTATGATGCATTTTGGTAATGGGAACAATAGTGTAGACAATCATCTAAATGGGGAGAAAATTCAAACATTGGAGGTGCAGAGGGACTTAAGAGTCCTTGTGCAAGATTCCCAGAAGATTAATTTACAGGTTGAGTCTGTGGTAAGAAGGCGAATACAATGTTGGCACTTATTTCAAGGGGAATAGAACATGAAAGCAAGGAGGTAATACTGAGGCTTTATAAGACACTGGTCAGGCTGCACAGAGTATTGTCAACAGTTTTGGGCCCCATATCTCAGAAAGGATGTGCTATCATTGGAGAGAGTCCAGAGGAGGTTCATGAGGATGATCCTGGGAATGGAGGAGTTAACATATGAGGAATGTTTGGCAGCTTTGGGTCTGTAATCACTGGAATTTAGAAGAATGCGGGGGAATCTCATTGAAACTTACTGGATGTTGAAAGGATGTGGAGAGGATGTTTTCTCTGTTGGGGGTATCCAGAGCTAGACGACAGCCTCAAAACTGAGGGGCAACCTTTTAGAACAGAGGTCAGGAGGATTTTTAAAATCCAGAGTGTAGTGAATCTGTTGAATGCTCTGCCGCAGACTATGGTGGAGGCCCAGTCCATGGGGGTATATTTAAGGTGGAAGTTGATCGTTTCATGTTTGGTCAGAGCATCAAATGATATGGCGAGAAGGTAGGTATATGGGGTGAAGTGGTATCTAGGATCATCCATGATGAAACGGTGGAGTGGACTTGGGCTGAATGGCCTAATTCTGTTCCTATGTCTTATGATCTTATGGGTAAGTTGTGAATGAGGTGGGAAATGTACAGAAATTTAGTTGTATTTGAGTTAGACAGGAGGGTGTTGAAAGAGAAAGCTAAATGCTGAAGAGACACAATTGGAAGTTCAAACCACAATTTCTGCATGAGTGTTTTAAAAATTGCCCTAAAATTATTCATTATGGTAAATACAACCATTTTGTATGAATGATATAAAAGAAAGTATAAAGTGAAATTGAGTGTTTGAATTGTCATTTAAAAATGGAGCTCCTCAACCCTAGCACATGGTCATTTACCCTGTGGATCAAAACCTGTGATTGGCATTACATGGTGTTCTTTGCACTTTAGGAAAGGCAGGTGGAATATAGAGGCACTTTTCTCTGACACTATAGCCAGTTACCTTTTTCTTCACCCAGCTGAAATGGCTTTTGCACATTCTACCAATCTTTTTCTCTCTGCATCATCCTCATCTAATAGAATCCACACCATCGCATTTCTCTTCGACACTGGGAGAGTGAGAGAATGAAATGGAGTGGGGTTGGAAGAGCTGTATGCAGTGTGGTACCCTTGGTGTGAATATGTGATTAGGTGAACTAAAGAAGGCTGGGAAGAGGATCAAATGGAATATACAGGTTTCCCTGCCATCCGAAGGTAGAGCGTTCCTATGAAATGGTTCGTAAGCTGGAATGTTGTAAAGCGAAGAAGCGATTGCCATTTATTTATATGGGAAAATTTTGTGAGCGTTCGTAGACCCAAAAATAACGTCCTAAATCATGCCAAATAACACAAAACCTAAAATAACTAACATATAGTAAAAGCAGGAATGATATGATAAATACACAGCCTATATAAAGTGGAAATACTTTTCCACAATCATTACTGAACTGTTCTCCATAGCGAAAATCTCACGCAAGCACTGTTGGCAAGAACAGTCTCTCCAGTATCCTTTAAGCTATGAAGCTGCCAAATCATACCAAATAACACCTAAAAATACACAGCCTATGTAAAGTAGAAATAATGTATGTACAGTGTAGTATCATTTACCGGAATTGGGACAGCGCTGAGCAGACTGATGGTGTGTTAGACTGAGTCGTCGCAGGCTGGGTGGTGCAGTGGCCCCCACCCTCCAGGCCACCAACTGATACCGATCCGCGAAGCACGCAGGGGTCCAGCGGTAGCCGGGAGGTACACAGCACATCTTTAAGAGAAAAGCCAAAACAAACATGCTAATTAATTAGGTGCTGCCCGTAATTGTCGGCCCAGATCAGTGCCGATTTCCAATTGCGTCATCTCTAAACTGGGCCGACAATTACATGTCAGCGGCACCTAATTAATTAGCATGTTTATCTCGGCTTTTTTCTTAAAGATGTGCTGTGTGCCTCCCGGCTACCTTTGCATTCTCTGCGAATTGGTATCTGTCCGTGGCCTGGGGGTTGGGGTGGTGGGACACTGGGGTGTTTTCTATCGCACAGTCCTTTAATAAGGACTCAAACCATCCTGCAAATATCTCCTAAACCGACGTA
Organism: Mobula hypostoma; assembly: GCF_963921235.1. NCBI lineage: Eukaryota > Metazoa > Chordata > Chondrichthyes > Myliobatiformes > Myliobatidae > Mobula > Mobula hypostoma. The sequence goes on along the minus strand of NC_086102.1, from coordinate 32,201,289 downwards.
CCCTTTCAAAATTAAAGTCGTACTTTATCATTACTCATCCGGTTTTGATTGTTATCCTTTTTTCTTCCAATTGCATCAGCTCCTCATCTATCAGTTCTTGGTGATGGGATGCCAAAACCTCTTCAACATCATGTTCGTCAGCTTCCACAAGCCGAACTCACGTTGTCCTTACTTCGTTCATCACGATCAAAACGCTTAATTATGTCTAGTTTTACGCTAAGTGTAACACCCTTATGAGCTCTTTCAGGCTTTTCCGATACCATAGAATTCATCTTGCTAACGGCTGCTCAATGCAACGTGTTAAAGCAATGCCGTTCCAAATCCGGGGGAGAGCAGCTGCTCAGGGCGCGCTGCCTTTTATGGCGCGCTGATATTTTCGTGCGCTGAATTCTTTTTCGTAACAGTGAAAACACCTTCTGAAAGCGAAACCAGGGTACTAATGTAGGTCTTTCGTAACAGTGAAGTTTCGTAAAGCAAACGTTCGAAAAGCGGAGTCACCTGTACTGTAGATTGGTTGGGTCAAACAACCTGCTTCAGTGTTTAAAAACTGCCGCTATAGCCAGTTACGTTAAAGTATCTCACAGTGTAATAATGATCAGTGTAGAACCCATTAACTTGACAGGACCTAACTATGTTTGGGCTATATGTTATTTTGCTCGGTGCAAATGTTGCTAGGTGCATTCTTTGTTCTTGATTGATATTTCCCTCTTCAGGCAGATCACTAGGATGTTGCGATTTTTGTATTATCCATGAAGTTTAGGAATGAAAAGGAACCTGAAGTATTCAGGTTCAGTTTGTTTGGGTTTAATGTTACAGCTGGGACAATCTTGAATGCAAAACTATCCCTTTGTCCTAAATTTTCAAATCAGGATCTAGGATCTTCTCCTTTCCCTATGCTTTGGTCTGGTAACTAATAACAAACCTTTAGTGTTTTAATGTAATTGATTCTAGTTAAAACCTCATTAATTACCTTATTTCTACTGATTTTGCAATTTTCATCTTTGGATTTGAAGCATAGAGATGGGGATGATCTTCCTTGAACATGTGGGAGATTCTTTCTGCAGAGTGTGATGAATCCCTGGAATTCCCTACCCCTGACCACTGAAGTTGTTTAAAAAGCAGGTTGATACATTTTTGAAGGATCGTAGAGTTGAGGGCTATGGGGAACTTGTGTTGAAGCATGGTAGCATAGTGGTTAGCTCGACACTTTACTGTTCCTGCGATAGAGGTTCCTTTCCCACTGCTGTCTGTAAGGAGCCTGTATGTTCTGCTCTTGTGCTATGAGTTGGAACCTCAGAGCATTAAATTAATTGAAAGGAAATCATAGGAGTCCAGGAATGTAGGTCTGGCTTTGTCTTTTCTCTTGGCGAGGTGTGGACATAGCACGTGGTAGTGTGATGATGTCTGCAATTAATGTATTTTTACATATAACCCATAATTAATAACTTAAATGAACAAGAATGCTCAATCAAACAATGTATACACAGGATTACTCAAATATTATCCCACAGTCCAAAGACATGATGGTTGATAGGTTAATTGGTCATTGTAATTTGTCCAGTGATTAGTCTAGGGTTAAATCAGGGATTGTTGGGTAGTGTGACTCAAAGGGCTGGAAAGGCTTATTCCACACTATATCTCAAATCAATCAATCAGAGGAGTCAAGACCTGGGACAGATCATATTGAATGATGGGGCAGGCTGGATGGCCTATTCCTACTCCTATTTTCTAATGTTGTTTTGGGGAGGGAAGGGCAGCAATATTGCTTGCAGCTACTGTATACCTAAATGTTTCAGTTTTTAAAGAGGTTGAATGTTAATCTTCTTGGAGAAAGTCCTGTCATCAGTATCTTCTTAACGTCCATTGGTTCAGTACTTTTAATCAAACACTTTCAAAGTTTGGCATCGTAAGGCATTTGCAATTTATTTTTTTTTTTTTTGCAATCATGGGTCACTGTTTCAAAACATGTCTGAGATTTAGAAAGGAGTAAATGGCCTGTTTCAAGTTTGCATGTTGTATGATGAGCAGTCACTACCTGATCTCACCTTTGCTTCCTGTGATAATCTTTTAACAACTGCTTAAAAAACCTAGCCTGAAAGTGTTGCTCTTTGTAATGGCTCTACATTTTCTCACTGTGTCCACATGAGTTTCTTCAGGGTGCTTCTGTTACTCAGGCAACATCCTTCGCTAACAATCCCTACCATCCAGGACATGGCCTCTTCACATTGTGTGGTAAACCATGTATATATGTTGTAACTCAGTTACCTGTCTGGACACACCCCTCTGCTGACTGTCCCTGTGGCTGCTCCCACAGAGTCCTATATAAAGGTGTTTGCCTTGGCCCTCCCCCTCAGTCCGGGGGCAGACACTCACTGTGGAGGTCGTATTGTACAGCGAATAAAAGCCTTTCAGTATTTTACCAAACCTCAGTCTTTTGGAGTAATTGAAGGTGCTTCAATTTTATTCGCTGTACGTTTTAAAACATGGAACAGGCCCTGAGACCAGAAAAATTAGACCTCAATCCGCAAATGCCTGACGCTGGAAACGCTTTCGAACTCTGGCTGGCCTGCTTCAAAGCGTATCTAGAGGAGATTAAAGCGACCGACCCCATAGCGAAGCGCAGAGTTCTACTCTCCAGGGTCAGTCCACGGGCCTATTCGCTGATCAGAGACCAGCCGAACTACGACGGCGCGATGAACGCACTCAAAAGACAATACCTGCGGCGACAGCGTCTATGCTCGGCACCGTTTAGCGACACGGCAACAATGCCCCGGGGAATTGAGTGTTGAATTCGTCCAGGCCCTATGGACGCTCGTGCGAGCCTGCAATTGCCAGGAGCTGACGGCGGTGCAGCATGCAGAACTCCTAGTGAGAGACGCCTTCGTTACGGGGACCAGGTCAGTGTACGTGCGCCAGCGGCTGCTGGAAAAAGCCGATCTTACCCTAAATTTGGCGATGGAGCTGGCTGATACGTTGGAGGCCGCTCTGCTTAACTCCGAGGCTCTCCAGGCACGCGATCCCCCGATGGCCTTGTGGGTGCCGCAGACCCCGCAACCTGCCGGCGAATCGACCTCGGCTGCCGCCAGTCGTGAGTCCGCGAAGTGCTACTTCTGCGGACTGGAGAAGCACCCCCGGAAACGCTGCCCGGCCTGATAAGCTACCTGTTCCAGCTGCGGAAAGAAGGGCCACTTCGCCAAGGTCTGTCAGTCAAAACCGCGAGCAGGATCGAGCAGCGCCGCGTGCGAAACGTGGGGGCCGCCATCTTGCCTGCCGCCATCTTCCCTGCACGCCACCACCATGTGCGAGACATGGGGGCGGCCATCTTGGTCGGTGCCACCTCCCACTGCCTACGACCAACGGGTGCTCACGGGGCACCCCACCACGCCGGACCAAGACAGCGACCCCACCCTGGCTTCCGTGACCCTCGACCAAAGCGCTCCCCACCAGCTCGCAAGGTCAATGATGGACATCCTGGTGGAGGGGCACAGGACAAGCTGCCTGTTTGACACAGGCAGCACGGAGAGTTTTATCCACCCGGCCACGGTGCAGCATTGTGGACTCATGATACGGCCGGTAAGTCGAAGGGTCACCATGGCCTCCAGGTCGCATACAACAGACATCCGGGGGGGGGGCGTTGTATAGCGACGCTAGTGGTGCAGGGCACAGAATATCGGGACTTTACGTTACTGGTCTTGCCTCAACTGTGTGCCCCTGTGCTGTTGGGGTTGGACTTCCAGGGCCACCTGAAAAGCGTGACAATGAAGTATGATGGGCCCCTCCCGCCAATTACTGTCATAAATCCCCTGTTTTGTAGAGATATGTCACGTACCCCATTACTGACCACACATACACACCGACCCGCACATCCCACCCAACATCATGCCAACTGCCACACTACCGACACCACTTGCAGCCTCTCCACCCTCAGGATCCCTCCCCCACCGCTGTTCGCCAACCTGACCCCCGACTGTAAACCTGTGGCAACTAAAAGCAGGAGGTACAGCGCGGGGGACAGAGCTTTCATTAAGTCAGAGGTGCAGCGGCTGCTCAGGGAGGGGGTCATTGAGGCAAGCACAAGTCCTTGGAGGGCGCAGGTGGTGGTTGTTCGGAACGGGGAGAAGAATAGGATGGTCGTGGACTATAGCCAGACCATCAATAGGTTCACGCAGCTCGACGCGTACCCTCTACCCCGCATCGCGGATATGGTCAATCAGATAGCACAGTACAAGGTGTACTCGACCATAGACCTAAAATCTGCTTACCATCAGCTCCCCATCCGCCGGGAGGACCGCCCTTACACTGCCTTCGAGGCGGACGGCAGGCTTTATCACTTCCTGCGTGTCCCCTTTGGTGTCACGAATGGTGTATCTGTCTTCCAGAGGGCAATGGACCGGATGGTGGACTAGTGTCAGCTGAAGGCCACGTTCCCATATCTGGATAACATCACCATCTGCGGTCACGACCAGCAGGATCACGACAACAACCTCCAAAAATTTCTCCAAGCGGCCAAATCTTTCAACCTCACCTATAAAAAGGACAAGTGTGTATTTGGGATCACCTGACTTGCTATCCTTGAGTGTGTCATGGAGAATGGAGTCATTGGCCCTGACCCCGACCATATGCGCCCCTTGTTGGAACTCCCTCTTCCCAATACCCTCAGAGCCCTCAAAAGGTGCCTGGGCTTCTTTTCATATTACGCCCAATGGGTCTCTAACTATGCAGACAAGGCCCGCCCCCGGTCAAGTCCACCACATTCCCCCTCTCTGCCGAGGCCCACGCAGCCTTCAACCCCGCATAAAAGGGGACATTGCCGAAGCAGCAATGCATGCGGTGGATGAGGCCATTCCCTTCCAAGTAGAGAGTGACGCCTCCGACTTCGCGCTGGCTGCTACCCTCAACCAGGCGGGAAGACCAGTGGCGTTCTTCTCCCGTACCCTTCAAGGCCCTGAAATTCGGCACTCTGCGGTAGAGAAAGAGGCCCAGGAAGTGGAAGCTATAAAGCACTGGAGGCACTATCTTGCCGGCAAAAGGTTTACCCTGCTAACTGACCAGCGCTCAGTCGCATTCATGTTTAATAATCAGCAGCGGAGCAAAATCAAAAATGATAAAATTCTGAGGTGGAGAATCGAACTCTCCACCTCCAACTGTGACATCATGTACAGGCCTGGGAAGCTCAACGAGCCCTCCGATGCCCTAGCTCGGGGAACATGCGCCAGCGCGCAGATCGACCGGCTATACGCCCTACATGTAGACCTTTGCCACCCGGGAGTCACCCGGCTTTTCCACTTCGTGAAAGCCCGGAACCTGCCTTACTCCCTTGAGGAGATCAGGATGATGACGACCAGGGACTGCCAAATCTGCGCAGAGTGCAAACCGCACTTCTACTGAACCGAAAAGGCACCACTCATCAAGGCCACCCGCTCCTTTGAGCGACTGAGTGTTGACTTTAAGGGCCCCCTTCCCTCCACCGACTGCAATGTGTACTTTCTTAACATAATTGACGAGTACTCGCGGTTCCCCTTTGCCATCCCCTGCCCCGACACCACTACCACGTCAGTTATAAAAGCCCTGCGCAAGCTCTTCACTCTGTTCGGATACCCATGCTATATCCACAGTGACAGAGGGCCCTCGTTTATGAGTGACGAGCTGCGCCAATACCTACTGGCTAGGGGTATTGCAACTAGTAGGACCACGAGCTATAATCCCCGGGGGAATGGACAGGTAGAGAAGGAGAATGGCACAGTGTGGAAAACCACACTCTTAGCCCTCAGGTCAAAGGGACTGCCGGTCTCCCGCTGGCAGGAGGTCCTTCCCGAGGCACTCCACTCCATCCGCTCCCTGTTATGCACGGCCACCAATGCCTCCCCTCATGAGCGGCTCTTTTTTTTTCCCAGAAAATCGACCACTGGGACCACCCTACCAACTTGGCTGACGTCCCCGGGGCCAATGCTGCTCCGGAAACATGTGAGGAGCAATAAATACTCCCCGATAGTCGAGAGGGTTCACTTACTTCATGCGAACCCTCAGTATGCCTACGTGGTTTTACCTGATGGGCGGGAGGACACGGTCTCCATCCGCGACCTGGTGCCCGCGGGAGCTCCGGGCCCCTACCCTGGACACTCCGTGGTGACTATTGACCCCGTACCCACCAATGTATGTACCTACAAGACACCGTGCACCCCAAACCCTATACAGACACCACACGACACTCCCATACTGGGCGCGACGCACACGCACGAGGGATTACCGACGCCTAACATGCTGGTACCTGAAGTCAGGCCGGAGCCAGCACAACCACCATCGCTGGTGCAATCACCACCGGTGCTACGTAGATCACAGCGACGGACTCGACCGCCTGATAGACTTGACCTGTAAATATACTCGTTTTAAATATTGTCAGTCACTTCACCCCGCGGGACTCTTTTTTAAAAAAAAGGAGGGGTGAATGTGGTAAACCATGTATATATGTTGTAACTCGGTTACCTGTCTGGACACGCCCCTCTGCTGACTGCCCCTGTGGCTCCTCCCACAGAGTCCTGTATAAAGGTGTTTCGCCTTGCCCCTCCCCCTCAGTCCGGGGGCAGACACTCACTGTGGAAGTCGTATTGTACAGCGAATAAAAGCCTTTCAGTATTTTACCCAACTTCAGTCTTTTGGAGTAATTGAAGATGCTTCACATTGCTACCACCAGAGAGGAGGTGCACACTCCGAAAACACACACTCAACGTTTCAGGAACAGCTTCTTCCCCTCCACCTTTAGATGTTTGAATGGACCAAGAACACTACCTCACTTTTTGCTCCCTTTTTACACTGATTTATTTTTAATATTACTTTTTGTAACTTGTAACTGTTTATGTATTTCACTGTACTGCAAATTTTATGATGTATGTAAGTGATAAACCTGATTTTGATCATTCCCATGTGCAAGGAATAAGCTGATAAGTAAGTTGATGCTTCCCACTATAACCTACTGCAATTGTAGGTATTTGGTTGAAGAACTGGAGTGGAGTTGGTGATAGTGGAGAGTTTATAAGGAAATGCTTGGTAAGATGGGATTGATGGCATTGCACTGAGAGGTAGAATATTTTTAATGGGCTGAACGATCTCCTATGTCACGAAGAAATATGAAATACGCAACTGTGAATGCAAACTTGATGGTCTGCATTTGTCATAACCAGCTTGTGTGATTGTCTTCTGGAGGGAGTAGTTTATTCTGTTTGAATGCTGCTTCCATCGTGCTGATTGGTCCGTTAAAGGTATGCGATGCTCTTTTCCCATTGGTTGGCTAATGGGTACAATGGAACCCATTTCTGGTTCCAGGCACCCTGGGGGTATAAAAGTCAGCACATGCAGAGGGTTTGCTGTCTTTCCTTCCTGCCACCCTCAGGCCCGACTTCAGGTTGAATTTGTGACCTGTCCTGAAGACCACTGAGAGAGAGCACTGCAGACATCGACTCCTCCTCCCCCCCCCACCTGCGGTTTGTTTAGTTAAGGACCCGTTTGTAACGTGCTTACTTCCCAGGTTTTATAAATCGGAGAGGTTTAGCAGGGTGTCCATTCATTTAAAGTGTAACTGAATATACGATGTAGTGGTTTTGAGTAGCTTAGATGAATGCTTGTTTTGCTAGATGCCTGATTTAGTGCCTCACTGTTCATTTCTTAAATAAATACCTCACATACCCGTTGTTAAATCAGTGTCTCCTGTTTTGCTCATTGGATCCTTGAACCTGCTCTCCCACATTACAGTTATCCATGTGTTTTGCTAATACTTTTTTACTTCACCATAGAAACCTTTTCCTTTGTCATCTGATTTCTCTGGTATGCTTAGTTAATTGCTGAGGTTGATTTGATAGTATGTTTGCTACAACAGGAAACCAGGTGCTCATGGTAATTACTGAATATTGCATCATGCTGAAGAGACTAAACAGTATAAGTGGCCTCTGGTTATGTAACACACACAAAATGCTCAAGGAACTTGGCGTGTCAGGCAGGAGTTCCCAACTTTTTTTATGCCATGATCCAATGCCATTAAGCACGGGGTTCCTGAACCCCAGGTTGGGAACCCCTGATTTTTAGAATGGAATAAAGGGGAAAGGTTTCAGGCAGAGACCCTTCATCAGGACTGGAGTGGAAAGGGGAGGAAATCTGAATAAGAAGATGTAGAAGGTGGTGGGTGAAAGCCGGTGAGGGAGTAAGGTGGGTGTGTGGGGGAATATTGAGAGGCTGGGGGGTGATGGGTGGAAAAGGTAAAAGGCTGAAGAAGGGGGAATCTGATAGAAGAGGATCATAGGAGAAAAGGAATGAAGAATCGGGAAATACCGCTTACTGCAGACGGAGCGAAGGGAGTCCGCTGATCTACGTCGGGTCTCACCAATATAGAGGAGGCCACACCAGGAGCACTAGATACAGTAGCTGACTCTGATAGAACTGCAGGTGAAGTGCGGCCTCACCTGGAATGGAGTGGAGGGAGGAGGAAAATGGGCAGTTGTAGCACTTATTCCGCTTTTAGGGACAAGTGCCAGGAGGAAGATCAGTGGGAGGGATGGATGGACAAGGGAATCACTGAGAGTGCGATCCCTGCGGAAAGAGTATTGTTTGGTGGTAGGATTCCATTGAAGATGGCAGAAGTTATAGAGGATGATGTGCTGAATACCTATGCTCATGGGGCGGTAGTTAAAGTCAAGGAGAACTGTATCCTTGTTAAGGTGGCAGGAAGATGGGGTGAGGGCGGATGTCTGGGAAATGGAGGGGATTTGGGTGAGGGCAGCATCAATAGTGGAGGAAAGGAAACCTCGTTCTTTGAAGGAGGATATTTCTGATGATCTGGAAAGGAGAGCCCCGTCCTGAGAGCAGATGTGGCAGAGACGAAGGAACTGAAGGTATGATTGTGTTGAACCTGAGCTGATGTCAATAAACAGCAGCTTGACATAGGTATTGCTGTTGCCCAGGTGATCTAAGGCCGAGTGGAGAGCCAGTGAGATTGCATCTGCTGTAGACCTATTGTGATAGGCAAATTGCAGTGGGTCCAGGTCCTTGGTTAGCTAGGAGTTAATTCAAGCCATAACCAATCTCTCAAAACACTTCATTGCAGATGTGAGTGCCACTGGGTGGTAATCTTTGAGGTAGCTCACACTGCTCTTGGAGCATTAGTATGACTGTTTCCCTTTTGAAGCAGGTGGGAACCTCTGACTGCAGCATTGAGAGATTGAAGACGTCCTTGAACCCTTCCGCCAGTTGGTTGGCACAGCTTTTCAGAGCCCTACCAGGTACACCACCAGGTCCTGATGCCCTTGTGAGGGTTCATGTACTTGAAGGATTGCTGATTAAGGAACTTAGCTCGTCCAGTGTCTGCCTGACACTGGCCTGAGGTGGAATGTAGACCGCTATCAGGATGATGGTGGCAGGTAAAAAGGATTTTATCATTGAATGTTCCAGGTTGGGTGAATAAGACTGAGAGAGAACCATCATTTCTGTGCACCACGATGAGTTAATTATAAAGCATACTCCACTTCGGCCTTTAAAAGACTGAGCTGTCCTGTCTTTGCAGAGGAAGGTGAAGCCATCAAGCTGTAGCGTTTCATCGAAAATAGCAGGGGATAGCCATGTTTCTGTGAAGCAAAGTACACAGCAGTCTCTGATGTCCTTCTGGTACAGCAATATTGCTCTGACGTCTTCAATTTTATTTTTCATTTGCCAGAAGGATAGTCAGGAGTGGGGGTATAAATCCTTTGTCTTTCAGTCTTTCTTTCCTTTTTTTCCCTTTTTCTTAAAGGGAAACTGCACTCGCAACCTAAGTCTGTAGTCTAGGATTTGTCAATTTTGAGTATCGATAGCTTTTTAAAAACGTCTTAAAACAATATTGCTTACTGAAGTACCTGCGGCTGTGACTGGATTTCAGCTGAGGTGATCCTCAACAGGAATATTTGGTGATTTCCACTGGAACTGCATGCAACCAGTCACCTGTTATTGGTGCCATCATTGAGCAGAAATGTCTTTGTACCTTGTTTAATTGTGCTTTTGTAGCCGAATATCATGTAAGCTTTTTGGTTGTCAGTCTAGAGCTAAGATCATTATTTCTAATGCTTATTTCCTGTTTCCTCCCTTCTTCTATCCAGCCATACTGCCTCTCATTTCACTACTTCAAAATTCTGTGCTCTCTCTCACTCTCAGCTCAACTCATCACCACTCCTTTCTTTGCTTTCTTTTTCTGTGGCCATTCCTAGTTTCAATTCCTTGTAGCTCTTTGGTTTCTTTCTAGCATTTTTCTTAAGGCATCATTGAGAATTCCAGCACTTGCTTCCAATCACAATTTTCTCTCTCTTGTATCTCCAGTTTTTAAAAAATTTTACTTGTTTTATCTTGGTTATAGAATTCTTATCACCTGTTGCCTCCACTTAGTCAAACGTTTCCTCCCAAAGATTGTGCATCCTTGTTTTCCTCTTTTCAAAATACATTCAAAGATTTCAAAGTACATTTATTATCAAAGAATGTATAAGTTATATACCTTGGGATTTGTCTGCTTACAGGCAGCCGCAAAGCGAAAAACCCAATATCCCAATTTTTTTAAAAAAGCAAGACCAAAAGCCACCGTGTAGAGAAAGAAAAATGCAAATCATGCAAACAATAGAAGCAAGCCAACAGCATTCCGAACCAGATCGAGTCTCAGATTTTCTTCTATTGGATTTAATAATTTTAATTGACACCTACCTTTTGGTAGCGTTATAGGGCAACATAGCTCAGTATAGGCCTTTTGGCCCAAAAAGACCAAGCCAACCATGGTGCCCATCTAGCTGATGCCAATTTCCTGTGTTTGGCCCATATCCCACTAATGCTCACCTATCCAAATGCTTCTTAAATGATACTATTATACTTACCTCAACCAATTTCCTCTGGAAGCTCCTTTCATGCACTTACCATCCTCTGTATGGGAGAAATTGCCCCTCAGGTCCCTTTTAAATCTTTTCTCTCTCTTCCTACACCCACAGCCCTTAGTTTTAGGGCTCCCTTAAAACTAAGGGGAAAAGATTGTTACAGTCTACCTCATCTATGTTTGTCATAATTTTGAACATATTCTATAAGGTTGCCCCTCAGCCTCTTACAATCCAAGGAATAAAGACTTAGCCTGGCCAATCTCTTCCGATAACTCAGGCTGCCTGGAAATATCTTTGTAAATCTTTTCTGCACTCTTTCCAGTTTAATCACATCTTTTTTTCTAACAGGGTGACCAAAACTGTACATAGCCAATTGTGGCCTCACTAATGATTCGTACGTTGGCAAGTGCCATGACTGATGAAGACCGCACTCTAAATGCATTTCTCACCACTCTGTCTACCTAACACTGTGTTCAGTGAAGTGCTCACTTGTACTCAGTTTCTTCTTTTCCATTACATTCCCTTGTGCCCTCCCATTCATTGTACAAGCCCTAAAGTCCTTGTTTGATGTTCCAAAATGCATCAGTGCACACTCATCTGATTTGAAATCCATTTGCCATTCCCTAGTTGAATGGCATTCCCTTGTAATCTATGATAACTATCTTCACTATCAACAACACCTCCTCATTTGATATTATACACAAACTTACTGGTCAAATTTTTTATACAAATGATGAACAGCATGGGTACAATGCTTAACTCAATCTCCCTGTATCCCAAGGGACCAAACCATCTAGGCTAATCTACCATACAAGACCTTGTCAAAAGACTTGTTGAAGTCAAAATAGATAACATTCAATGCTCTTCCCAAATCTACCATTTTGGTTACCTCTTCAAAAATGTTTTGTCAAAGAGGACTTCCCACGCACACCTAATCAGATTCTGTCTTTCCCAATGCCGGTTGATCCTATTCCTCAGAATTCCCTCCATTCTCCAACCATGTGAGGAAAGGATCATTCCGAAGGAGCTACAAGCCAGTTAGTACATCCTGTCATGCACATCCACACCTGCCTTCCAACCCATTTCTTCCTGACATTGGGAACGTGTGGATGTGAGGAGGGAATGCAGTCTATCTTCAATCATTAGGATTTAATGAACATGTACTTGGGAATAGATCCCAAAAGGATTGAAGCAGTGTTTATGACTGAGCGTTTTATTTTTTCCTGCACTTATTAAATAGTGTTTTATTCTCTTTCATACTCTGTTTAAATTCAGTATGCTGAAATTAAGATACGCAGTACTCTTTAAACTGATCAGCTGCAATCTTGAGCCTTTCGGTTCCATACTTTGGGTGTTTAAACCAAAGTTTTAACATTTCTTATTGTTTTTCCACAGTTACCCACAATCTTCTCAAGAACATACCTCACAGAACGGACCAGAGGAAAATGATGAAACGGACTGCGAGAGTTCTCTTTCGACATCACAGATCCCATCATGTGACGTTTACAGGCCAGTGCCAGGGAATTGGTGCTCCACTGATCATTTCAGACAACTCTCTCCGTCTCCAACATGTTCTGATGCCTTATCTAAAGGTGCTGACAGTACTTGTGGTGACGCTCCATTTTATCATATGAATAACTATAGCAGTTCTCCTTCAAGACATGGTCAACATTGGCACAGTCCTTCTGCCACCAGGTCAATGGGATGTGATAGTTTTGTATCTGGTGACAACTTGATGCAGAGTGCTGACATGACTTATTCACTGCAGAATGGGAGCGTACCATTATCAACGGTTGCATCACATGGCACGCTTGGACTACAGCACCTTGAACCAGGGCTTCCCTTGCTGTCTTATCAAGTTCGACCACGCAGTCCTTTCTCGCATCAGAGCCCTTGCCAACCTGGCGTTTCTGTGTATGTTCCTGAACCACGTTGTTTTCCTTTCGTACCACCCAGAAGAGTAGACCACAGCCCTTTTGGGACACCAGGTGAGCTATGAATTTTTCTTGATGGCATGTTCATGAAACAACTCATTAAAATGGTTCTGTACTATCTGAGGAAGTTTTATTCCTATATACATTGTTATTAGATGTCAGAACTGCAAAATTGTAGCTGGGTGGATCCACTGCTTTGATGACTTACAGTGGTGCGAGAAAGTTTGTGAACCCTGTAGAATTTTCTCTGTATCTGCGTAAATATGACCTAAAATCTGATCAGATCTTCACGCAAGTCCTAAAACCAGATGAAAGGAACCCAATTGAATAAATAACACAAAAACATTATTTATTGAGAAAAATGATCTTGTATTGCATGTATTTGTTGGAAAAAGTATGTGAACCTCTGGGGTAATGCCTTCTACAAAAGCTATTTGGAGTCAGATGCTCAAATCAATGAGATGAGATTGGAGGTGTGGGATGTAGAGGTGCCCTGCCCTATACAAAAGACACACAAAGGCAGGTTACAGACAGAGCCTGCTCTTCTCAAGAAAGTTCTGTTTATATGTACCATCCCTCAATCAAAACAACTTTCAGAGGATGTTAGAAGAATCGTAGAGATGCATAAAGCTGGAAAAGACCTGAGTGTTCACCAGTCCACACTAAAGGAAATTGTCTGCAAATGGAGGAAACTCAGCACTGTTGTTAATCTCCCTAGTGAGTGGGCATCCTCCATGAGCACAATGTGCAAAGTAGAAGGAGGTGGAAAAAAACCCAAGGGTAACAGCAGAAGACGTGCAGAAATCTTTAGAACGTGCTAAAGTCTCTGTTCATGTGTCCACTATGAGAAAAACACTGAACAAGAATGGTGCTTATTGAAGGTCACTACGGAGGAAACCATTGCTCTTCAAAAAAAAACATTGTTGCACATATCAAGACCACTGGGATGTTCTACAATGCTTCTGGGACAATGTTCTGTGGACAGATGAGACAGAAGTTAAACTTTTTGGCAGAAATGTACATTGCTATGTTTGGAGGAAAAAGGGCACTGCACACCAGCACCAAAACCTCATCCCAACTGTGAAGCGTGGTAGAAGGAGCATCATAATTTGGGGCTGCTTTGCTGCCTCAGGGCCTCAATAGCTTGCAATCTTAGCAAGAACAATTAATTCAAAATTGAATCAGGACATTTTGCAGAAGAATGTCAGGGTAGCAGCCAAACACCTGAAGTTTAATAGAAGTTGGATAATGCAATAAGACAATGATTCCGAAAGACAAGAGTAACTTAACAATAGAATGTTTTAAAAAGAAAAAAATTTGTGTTTTGGAATGACTGAGTCAAAGTCCTGACCTTAAACCTATAAAAATATTGTGGAAAGATCTAAAGCAAGCAGGTCATGCAAGGCCCACCAACATCCTAGAGTTGAAGCAGTTTTGTAAGGAGGAACGGCCTAAAATTCCTCCAAATCAATGTGCAGGACTGATCAGCAGTTACTGGAAATGTTTGGTTGAAGTTATCGCTGTACAAGGGGGCCACACCAGTTATTTAAAGCAAAGATTCACATACATTTTCCAACAAGTGCATGTAATATCAGATCATTTTTCTTAATAAATGAATGTATAATGTTTTTTGTGTTATTTAATTGGGTTCTCTTTATCTAGTTTCAGGACGTGTGAAGATCTGGTCACACTTTAGGTCATATTTATGCAGAAATAGAGAAAATTCTACAGGGTTCACAAACTTTCTAGCACCATGGTACCAATCGCATTATGATTTTGAATCAAACGTACTTGCTTCCTAGAACATCCGAAAGAGAATTATTTTGAAGTGTTGTCATTATGTCTTAAGGCAATCACATTAATCAATAAGTGTGTAACAAGAAAAGGCAATCATTTTGACATGTTGACATTATCGTGGCCATCTGTATTACTCCCACATGCCTGCATTAATTCCATGTTTGTCTTTGCCTTGCTCATTCAAATACTTGTCTAGATGCCACTTAAATGTTCTTGCTTTTCCAACCTCTATCTTTACCTCTGGCAGCTCATTCCAGATATCAACTATTCTTTGTGTGGAAAAACTTACTCCTCAGATCTTCTCTGATCCCATCCCCTGCCAACTTAAATCCATGCCCTCTGGCTTTAGATACCCAGAAAATGTGTTTGTCTGGAGGTGCTAGCTGGGGAGGAAGTGGGCCAGTCACTGAATCTGGAACTTTTAACATTAGCATGGTAGGTGTATTTCATGATTTATCGGTCATTGTTGTGATAAGTGCTGTCTCCTAATGAACATGTTACACCGTGTCTTACTCAGTATTTAAAGTTGTTGGTCAAATGTTATTGCAGTCATAGAAATACAAAAATAGGCCTTTCAATTTAGGCTCCAAATAATTTGAATGCTTCACATGAATAACGTCCTGTTTTTCTCCATCTCCATTAAAATTTGAAATAGAAGATGGCCAAAAGGAGACCCTTGCCTTCGCTACCATTCAATACCATCTTGACTGACCTTTTACCTGGTAGGAAAATAAATGGTCAAGTGACCATAAGGAGGCTGGAAGTATTTTAATGGGTTAAGTGAATGGGCAAAAATATGGCAACTGGATGATAATCTTGAAAAATTATTTCCAATTTATATTAAGGGAAAGACTGTGTGACAGCTGGAGAGACAGCTGACAGGAGGAAATAGACCCCAACGGGGCTGTTAGGAGCTAGCTACCCATAACAGCAGGCTCCGTCACCTTGTCAGGACACAAGAGCCACCCTCACTTGGCTAGGGAAAATTTAAAAAGAAGTATACCCCAGAGTCTGCGAGAGCAGGGGCGCAAGAAGACTCTCTGACTGACCTCCCGGTAATGAACCTTGGCATGGACACGACAATGAATCAAGAAAGTGGCAATACTCTTGAGAAACCAGCAGCCGGACATGTTCTTCAGACCTGTAGGTGTGGCTGGACTAAAGTAGCATCAACTCGTGGTCTAAAAATTCACCAAGGACGGAAGAAATGCTTGAAAATCTCCAACCCAGGGCCCCGCATTGACTAGATTCTGTTAAGAGGAAGATCAAATCAGTCGGATGAAACTTAGTGGCAGGAAGAAACCCGCAGTCCGCAGAGTATCAGCACCCCACGGGATGTGGAAGAAGTTTCAGGCACAAGCAACAGTCCAAGACACAGCCAGGCACATTGTAAAGTGGAGAACATGTAAGGGCATAAGCCATTATGAAATGGCCAAAGTCTAACGGCAAGGAGTGGCAGTTGAATGCCAAAGTAGAGAATATCTCAGTAATGTGGGGTAACATTTGGACTACTAGAAAATATACTTTGAATTAACAGGCCTCCTTATTTAAGGAAAGAAATACTGAAATCAGTTCAAGCAAGGTTTATTCGGCTGATACTTGGGGAAAAATGGGTTGTCTCATTAGTAAATGTGGATAAAGTGTGCTTCTTTCTTTCTGTTGGAGTTAAGGAAAGTCTGAGGGGACTTACTGGAACCATTCGAGATCCTGAGAGATCTTGACGTGGTAAATGTGTACAAGGTGGTTCCTGTGGGAGAATGTCGATTTAGGGTTACTCTTTTTAAGGCAGAGATAAGACAATTTTTTTTTTTAAGTGCAATGAGCCTATGAGATGTTCTTCCACAACAGGGATGCTTAAGGTGGAGTCTTTAAGGCAGAGATAGATAGCTGCTTTTTTTCAAAGATTAGTTTTATTTGTCACATGTTCATTGAAACATAGTGAATTGCATGTTTTAGACCATAAGACCACAAGATATGGGCTGAATAGCCTAATTCTGCTCCTATCTGGAAAACCCAACCAGGGAGAAATCAACTGCTCTTCTATCCTTTCAGAATTTTGTTTTTCAATGAGATCATGACACATTCTTCTAAGTCTGAAAATGTAAACTTGTCCTTCTCCACTTCTTCTCATAAGGAAATGCACCCTAACTCTCCTGAATTAACCTGGTAACCAACACTATATCCACTCTATTCACATCGGTGCACTTTATAGTTGTAGGAAGGGGTAAGTCTAGGATCAAGGGCCCAGCCTGAGAACAGAAGGCTGGCCCTTTAGAATAGAGATGTGGAGGAATTTCTTTACAGCCAGAGCGTGGTAAACCTGTGGAATTCATTTGCACAGTCGGCCGTGGAGTCCAAGTCATTGGGAATATTTAAAGTGAAGGTTGATAAGTTCTTAATTGGTAGGTATCTCAAAGGTTATGGGAGACAGCAGGAGGATGAGGTTGAGAAGGAAAATAAATCATCCATAATTGAATGGTGGAGCAGACTTGTAGAACAGTGCAACACAGGAACAGGCTCTTTGGCCCAAAGAGTTGTGCAATACCAATTAAATTAGCAATCAAATAGCCAATTAAACTAATCCCCTCTTCCTACACTGTCCTTATCATTCCATTTCATTCACATTAATGCCTCTCTAAATGTCTGCTAAAAATCCGTACTGTATCTGCCTCTGCCTCTACCTCTACCACCAGCATAGGCTGCGCATTCCAGACACCCACCACTGCCTGTGTATTTAAAGAAGAAAAGTCCATCATATCTCCTTTGAACTTGCTCCCTCTCACCTTAAATGCATGCCCCCTGGTATCAGACATTTCAACCTTGGGGGAGAAAGGTACTGTCTCTCTATCTATGCCTCTCACATTGTAAACTTCTGTCAGATCTCCCCGCAAGCTTCCACCACTCCAGAGAAAACAACCCAAGCTTTCCCCAACCTCCCTTTATAGCACCTCCTTTAATCCAGGCAGCATACGGGTAAACCTCTTCTGTATCCTCTCCAAGGCCTCAATGTCCTTCCTATGATGGATTCAATAGCCTAATTCTGCTCCTATGTCTTATGATCTTAAGGTGTCCCCACTAGAGCACTTAAATCCTCTTGCAACACAGGCCTTTCTCATTACCCCATATCTTTTTAATCCTTTCTATATCTAAATACCCTTTTAATTGTTCAAATG
Source organism: Mobula hypostoma (assembly GCF_963921235.1). NCBI lineage: Eukaryota > Metazoa > Chordata > Chondrichthyes > Myliobatiformes > Myliobatidae > Mobula > Mobula hypostoma. The sequence goes on along the minus strand of NC_086102.1, from coordinate 32,183,514 downwards.
ACCTCGACAAATGTTGAACAGCAGCTGTGATCAAAATGTTATTTGTAGAATATTTGATTAACTATTCTCCAGTCTGACTAACTATTAACCTCCAAAACATTTAATAAAACAAAAGCCCATTAACTTTTTTTGAGTTGTGCTGTTCTTCCTCTGACTTCACACTTCTGTGCTAGGGCATGGGCTGATTTTTACTTAAAAGTCTGTTTTAAAAAAATCCAAGTATATATCTATAAGCTAATCCTTATCTGTCCTCTCGGATTCTGTAAGGTTGGTCAAGCGAGTCCGTCCCCTTTGGAATTCACTGCTTATTTTTTCAATTTCTTGTTATTTTGTTCTATTACATCATTTGAATAAGGATTCTGTAATATTTCTAACCACTGATGTTAAGCAAATTAGACTGTAGTTCCCTGGACTTAATGCTAAATCCTTTTTTTTATATGAAGGTTAACCACTGGTTTTCTGGCACCTTTCCCTCTTGTAACAATTTTTCAGATATGGAAATCCTCTAAGTTTAACTGGTTTATTATTGTTTACCAGCTCCACTTTGTATCTTAAATATTTTTGATGTGATCATGTCTTGGAGAAGCTGTCATTGGCTCTGAACTATGGTCTAAAGCTTTTATCAGGTGAAAGGTCAGCGTCCTATTTCTTCTTCCCATATGCTGCCTGAGCTACTGGGTATCTCTCCCACTTTTTTTAAATTCATATTTGTAGCATTTACATTTTGTTTTGTTTCTCTGTTTATAAACTTAGTGCTAGATGTTACTGTTTTTGGGATGTGGACAAGGCCCGTGCCCAATTTTATTGAATAAAACAGCACCTCGGCCTGTTCAGAGGATGTCTTTGAACCAGCCACAGGGCTATGTGGTTAGAAGCACAGAAGCTGATCTGGGTAATGTTAAGGATGACAAATTTCCTCCCCGAGGGAATTTCAGTTATAATAATGATCTTATGGTTGTTACTAACTTGATTTTATATTTATTAAAGTTATTAACTGAATTAATGCTCCACAGGTGCAGTGGTGGGATTTGAACTCTGGTTTCTGGATTGTTCATCCGAGCATCCGGGTTACGCATCAAAAGCTTAATCACTGCATCAGTAGAATGTCCCAATAGAGCTCATCTGTTCTGAAATAAGTTCAGTAAATCTCTTTAATCTCCTTCAGTACCTCAGCTGCTAGAATTGTCTGGTACTGCACCGTGTTTATCTGCCACAAGCTGTGTTACAATACTGGTTAACTTACAAGCCTTACAATTTGCTAGGCTGGTTCTGTTGATTCAAATCCTACCAAGGCAACAGGGCATGTTCCTTTATAAAGGAGAGTTTCCCTTTTCCAAAAGTGACCCGAGACTGTTGAATATTAACTGCTCTTTAAAATGGTCCAGCAAGTCCACTTAGTTCAAGAGGAATTACAAAGGACTGTGTAGGCCTTGTCAGTATTGCTATATCCTGTGGAGGAATACAAGGTGTACTTTAAACAACTTACTTCTGATAAATCAGTCCAATAGAAACAGGGTAAAACGCATGTGTTTGGCTGAGTGATTATCTTGTTTACTCTATGCTTATCACTGCTTTTCTTCAGACATCTATCATCATCCTACATCTTTAATCTTGTTGAACTTCATTTAATCTGTGAGTTCTTGGAAGCTATACAGGGTAATGAGCCCAGAGCCAGGGGTCACAATATTGAAATCAGGGGTGGGCCATTAGGACAGGAGTATGAAAATTCTACACCAAGCGGGTGGTCAGTCTTCAGAATATTCAACCCTGAGGGGCTCTTAGAGATGAGTAAATGATTGATTTTAGTGTAATAATTAATAATTATCTGGGTATTAAAGGAAGGAGGGATATGGAATAAGGCAGTGAAATGGTGTTTGAAGCCATGGAAGGGTTGAATGGCCTTCGTTCTTATGTTCTTCAAAGTGTATGTTGGAGCAGAAGTGAACTGAAAGCACTTTAATGTCAGTGGCCATTAACTTCATTTATCCAGAAATACTTGCAGATGAGTGCGGATGATATTCGCACATTTCTTGACCCTTTTATTCAAACTAATGAGTGCTATATTTTCAGTAAATAGGGCTTATGGAGTGAGTTTTTAAAGGTATTAGCTGATTATTGCTCTTTTCAATGATCACTTGAAACCTTTAACGGAAGGTGGGGAGCTACTTTTTTGGGAAGTCTGCATTCTTTGAATTCCTGTCCATCTGTTTTCTACTGTGACATCCCTATTAATCTCAGTATAGTTCACTGTTATAACTAGTTAATACTGCACCAATAGTATTATCTTGTTCATAAGGATGGGCACTCTTGAAATGTGGTGAAACCATAGCTTTCCAACAGAGCTCTTCTCTTTTCTTCTGAGGAATAGGTGAATATTTGAAATTTAAAAGTATTTGCCACTTCTGAATCTGTGCACATACATTTAGTAGTGAAATATTCATGCATTCGTATTCATTGTTAAGTGACATGGGGTTTAAATAAAAAGAGAGGGAAGAATGGCTGAAGATCAGCAGATGATGGCTCTGGGAACATTACCAGAGTCAAAATGTAAACTCCTGGAAGAAATGGCAGTAATAAGCATGAATTACATTTTGGAAATCAGCTGACTCATTGCAGTTAATCTGTAATAATCAACAGTTTACTCTGTGTGACTGGTCATATTTTAATTTAATTGCAGGTTTCATACCTCCAAATGGTCCTGCAAATTTTTCTTTACAGAGGTAGGAATTTTAAGTATTTTTCTTGTTTCCTTTTTGCCATTTTAGAGGTCATGATTTTTTAAAAAAATGTGTATTAGTTACATAAAAATATAGGTTAGGCATTTTTCTGTGACATTTATAAAGATTGATTTATCGATTACTGATGTTTTACATAGCAGCCTACAGGAAGCAGTAATAGTGAAAATGCTAAGACTATGTAGGTTAATGTAATAGTTTAAAAACATTAGTAGAGTACATAAAATGGAATGCAACAAAATGACAAATATAATTGTTAAAATGATTCATTTGGGGAGGGGAGAAAAGTCTGGATAATCACTTTATTGTGTGAGTTTTGTGTGTTTAATAGGCAGACAGAAATATTTCACTGCCATTATACCTAATGGCATTTTTTGCTCACTGTACTTAAAAATAAATCAGTCTGGTACATTCCTTTGTGTTATTACTAAAGATGCGGTACAAATAAATGAGCTTTTTTGCACTGCAAGCATCACATCTCTGTGCATTGCCAAGCCAATGCCTGTGAGTGTCACAGGATGATGATGCCTCCAAGGAGAGTTCATCATGTCTGGATGTGTCTTTGTGACAATCCACTGGACATCAGGACCTTACTATATGCCTGAGCCTGAGCGTTTGCTTTATCATCTCGTCAGAGCCGCAATGCTTCGTTCTCCAAGGTGAGAATGTAAGCTCTGAGACTACTTAGGAGCTGTGTTTTTCAAGTAACTGGCCAAAAAGATGACAAATGGGGTGTGAGGTGAGGAAACATGGATTTTTAAACATTTGATATAAGAATGTGAAAGCAGACTTTTTTCCCAGAAGGTAAGAGTTTGAAGATTTGTATACTGATTATAGAAACCAAATTATGTTGGTGCAACATGCAGTGGTGAGACTGTTATTATCTTGACCTTAATGGATTGTGAATGTGATGGTATGGAGATTGACTGAAGAGATCACAAAGGTAAAGCAGTGCACAGTTTAAATTACTTCTTTGGAAGGGTTCAGTGTTGGTTTATTAGATTGGTTAGAGTTATACAGCATGGAAATAGGCCCTTTGGTCAAAGTGGGCCATTATGATCAACATGCCTATCCAAGCTAATTCCATTTGTGATTATTAGCTTCCAAACCTTTTCTATTCATGTGCCTGCCCAACTCTCTTTTAAAAGTTGTATCTTTCTAACCACTTCTGGCAGCTCATTCCACATACCTACCAGCTTACATACCAGGAAATAGAAAAGGTGTGTCAAAAGGACAATGTTATGATGGTCATGGGAGATTTTAACACGCAGGTCGATTGGGAAAATCAGGTTGGTAATGGATCTCAAGAGAGTGAGTTTGTTGAATGCCTAAAGGATGGCTTTTTAGAGCAGTTTGTCGTTGAGCCTACTAGGCGATCAGCCGTACTAGATCGGGTGTTATGTAATGAACTGGAGGCGATTCAGGAGCTTAAGGTAAAATAACCCTCAGAAACCACTGTTCACAATATGATTGAATTCAATTTGAAATTTGATAGGGAGAAAGTAAAGTCTGATGTAGCAGTATTTCAGTGGAGTAAGGGAAGTTACAGTGGTGTGAGAGAGGAGTTGGCCTAAGTAAATTGGAAGGAGCTGCTGTCAGGAATGTCGAGCAGCGATGGCATGCGTTTCTGGGAAAAATGAGGATGTTGCAGGACGTATATTCCAAAAGTGAAGAAATACTTAAATGGCAGAATTGTACAACTGTGGTTGACAGGGGAAATCAAAGCTAATATAAAAACCAAAGAGAGGGCATACAAAAAGCAAAAAGTTGTGGGAGGACTGAGGATTAGGAAGTTTATAAAAACCTACAGAGAGCAACTAAAAGAATCATTAGAAGGGAAAAGATGAAATATGAAATAATATCAAAGTGGATAGTAAAAACTAGCAAATAATGTCAAAGTGGATAGTAAAAGCTTTTTCAAGTGTGTTTTTAAAAAAAGAAAGGGAGATTAGAGTGGATATAGCACTGCTAGATGAGGCAGGAGAAATAATGACAGGGGGCAAGGAGATGGCAGATGAACTAAAAGAGTTTTCGATTAGTTTTCACTGTGGAATACACTAGCAGTGTGCCAGATGTAGTGTGTGAAGGAAGAGAAGTGGGTGCAGTTATGATTACAAGAGAGAAGGTACTCAAAAAGCTAAAAGACTGAAAGGTACATAGGTCACCCGGACCAGATGAACTGCAACCCTAGGGTTCTGAATGAGGTAGCATGATCTTCCAAAAATCATTGGACTCTGGCATGGTGCCAGAGGACTGGAAAATTGAAAATGTCTCTCCACTCTTTAAGAAAGGAGAAAGGCAACAGAAAGGAAATCATAGACCAGTTAGCCTGACCTCAGTGGTTGGGAAGATGTTAGAGTCAATTGTTAAGGACAAGGTGATGGAGTACTTGGTGACACAAGACAAGATAGGACAAAGTCAGCATGATTTCCTTAAGGGAAAATCCTGCCTGATGAACCTGTTGGAATTCTTTGAAGAGATTACAAGTAGGATAGATAAAAGGGATGCAGTGGATGTTGTATATTTGGAATTTTAGAAGGCCTTTGACAAGGTGCTACACGTGAGGATGCTTACCAAGTTAAGAGCCCGTGATATTATAGGAAAGTTACTAAGATGGTTAGAACATTGGCTGATTGGAAGAAGGCAGTGAGTGGGAATAAAAGGACCCTTGTCTGGTTGGCTGCCAGTGACTAGTAGTGTTCTCAAGGGGTTGGTGTTAGGACCGCTTTTTATGCTGTATGTAAATGATTTAGATGATAGAATAGATGGCTTTGTTGTCAAATTTGCAGATGATACAAAGATTGGTGGAGGGGCAGGTAGTGTTGAGGAAACAGGATGCGGAAAGGCAGATTTGGAGAATGGGCAAGAAAGTGGCAAAGAAAGGTTAACTTGCAGGTTGAGTCGATGGTGAGGAAGGCAAATACAATATTAGTATGCATTTTTAAGAGGTCTAGAATGCAAGAGCAGGGATGTGGTTCTGAGGCTTTATAAGGCACTGGTGAGGCCTCACCATGAACAGTTTTGGGCTCCTCATTTTAGAAAAGATGTGCTGACATTGGAGAGGGTCCAGAAGAGCTTCACAAGGATGATCCCAGGAATGGGAGGGTTATCATACAAGGAACGTTTGATGGCTCTGGGTCTCTATTCACTGGAACACAGGAGGTTGAAGGGGGATCCCATTGAAACCTTTCAAATGTTGAAAGGGTTAGATGGAGTGGATGTGGAAAGGCTGCTTCCCATGGTGGGAGAGTCTAGGACAAGAGGGCACAGCCTCAGGATAGAGGGGTGCTCATTCAAAACAGAAATGCACAGGAATTTCTTTAGCCAGAGGGTGGTGAATTTGTGGAATTGGTTGCCACATGCAGCTGTGGAGGCCAGGTCGTTGGGTGTGTTTAAGGCAGAGATTGATGGGTTCTTGATTGGACATGGCATCAAAGGTTACAAGGAGAAGGCCGGGAAATGGGGTTGAGGAGGAGGGAAAAAAGGATCAGCCACGATTGAATGGTGGAGGAGACTCGAATGAGCCAAATGGCCTAATTCTGCTCCTGTGTCTTGTGGTCTTATGTGTACGTACAAAAAAGTTGCCTCTCAAATTCCTATTAAATCTTTCCCCTCTAACTTCAACCTATATCCTCTAGTTCTCGATTTCCCCTAACCTTGGGGCCTTTCTTGATAGGAAGGGATGTCCTGAGCTGAAACCGAGTCAGGCAGTATGGTGCTTTTTTTTTTGGACTTTAGAAGAATGAGAGATCATATTGTTCAAATGTTGTTTCGCAGAATAGATGCCAAGGGGCTGTGTCTGAGGCCTGCAAATCGAGAAATGGGTGTTTCCATTGTGGGGAAAAAAATCCTTCTTAGGAAGTAAATCTTTGAACATCCACAACCTTCTGGGAAAGAATTCCTGTCTTTGAGCATTTTCAACACACATGATGGTGAATTCTGAATGGTGGGAAAAGCCCGAGGGACTCGTGCAGCCTAATTCCAGCTGTGATGTTCTCATGTTTGTGCTGACTGGTTATTCTGATTATGCAGGACAACTTTATTTTGTCTAGAAGTCTGAGTCTGAGTTATAAATGTCTCACGGAAGAGTTCTATTATAAATATTTATTTATGTGTAAAGTGAGGAACAGAATTGTAGCTTGCAACAGAATATTTACAACCTTCTCATGTTCTATCTTGTGTTCTCAGGCCACTTGCTCCCACAGATCCAGTAAATACAAATACGCCAGTCAGCGTGCCACTTCCCCGTGAACAGAGTAAGTTTCCAGGTTGAGGCGAGGATCTTTTTCAGAAAAAATCATGTATCTGCTGTGTTAATTTTGTATTTCTAACTTGGAAATCGTATTTGCATAGACAATACTGTGTATACAAAGAGGTAACAACAGTATTGCATTTCCTGTCTAAGCAGAGTTATTTAAATGGGATGAATGTTATTTCATCCTCTGCAGGGAGTTCTTAATTGCGATTGGTATTGAATTTCCACAGTGAAAACATAGAAAAGATGCATCAGAATTTTCAAAGATGATCTGTATTGAGATGATAATGTTTTAATTTTTACCAGGAAAAGTCTTTGTGACATATGCAACAGATAATGACAAGCACGTTGGAGAAGTCATCAGTTTCGTTGCTTTACTGATCAGGAATGGATTTGAAACTCAGGTTGGCTTTGCCATTATCTCCTCTTTTCATGTATACCATTGCCACTTGCATCCATGATCTTGGGAGTTTTGAGGGGAAAAGAGCTTATGAACAAACCTGAAGGAAGTAGACAGAATTATTCTATTGCAGATCAGGAAGAATCATGTAAATATTTGGATTATTTAATCAGAAATCATGTATTACCAAAAGTTTTGAGGTTGGGTGAAGTAGTGCATCTCTTGCCTTTTGTCTTAAAGCAAAATTATAATTGTAAGTATACACTCAGTCGCCACTTTCTTAGATACACTGTTACACCTGCTTATTAATGCAAATACCTAATCAGCCAATATTGTTGCAGTGACTCAATGCATCAAAGCATGTAGACCTGATCAAGAGATTCAGTTGTTGTTCAGACCTAACGTTAGAAAGGAGAAGAAATATGATCTATATTCCTTTGACAGTGGAATGATTGTTGGTGCCAGATGGGGTGGTTTGAGTATCTCTGAAAATGGTGACCTCCTGGGATTTACACGCACAACAGATTCTAGAGTTTTACAGAGAATAGGTACAAAAAAAAAAGCATCCTGTGAGTGCCAGTTCTGTGGGTAAAAAAGCCTTGTTAATGAGAGAGGTCAGAGGACAAAGGCCAGACTTTCTAGCTGACAAGAAGGCAACTCAAATAACCACATGTTACAACAGTGAAGTGCAGAAGAGCATCTCTGAATGTAAAATATGTCAAACCTTGGGCTACAGCAGCAGAAGACCACAAACATACACTCAGTGGCCAGTTTATTAGGTACGGAGGCTACCTAATAAAGTGGCTACTGAGTGTAGTTCTTAAATTAGAACATTTAGCAAATGGATTTTTTGGAATACTTTTGCTGTGCAGTTTCATTCACTTGGTAGGAATGTTTTGCCTTGTTCATTCAGCAGAAAAGTATTTGGCTTTTGTCAGAAAACCATTCTTGAAGTTCCCATAGATGTTTAAAATTGACGTGGTTTCCAGTATAGAGTTTTGAGTCATTAATACCAAAATTACATGGCTGAGTTTGTCTACTTGGAAGCAATTTCAGGATAACTTTTAAAGAAACATGTTCTTCAAACTGATTTAAATTGTATTAAAATTCATCTGGGTGACATACTTTTGTCTGAGCTTCTTGACTTTTGATTCATGAAACATATCTATCTTGAATTTGGAGTCAATATGTTAATCCCAAATGGTGAAGGACAAAGTCATGTTCAATCCAAGTCAAGTGTACTATTCTGGTTCCACTGGGTAGCTTTGTGCTTGCAACATATTGTGCTATGTCTGATCCTGTTTTTGACCCGTTTTTAAAAAAAAACTCTTTCATTGCTTTTCAATCCTTATCTTACTTTTTCTTGAATAGAAAATGGTGTTTGCAATTGAAATGCATTACTGCTTATCTGTAGTTTCCTGTAATTTGCATAATACTTCCAAATTTAGGGGTAATAAGAATTGAGGGAATGATATCAAATTCTGATCAAAAATAGGAAGTCATTTGTAAGTTTTAACCAATGCAGTATTGTATGTAATTAAAACATGCATAAAATTACCATTCTTAATAATTTATTCTAAGTCCAGCTGTTTCTTTTTAGATTGATATATTTGAACAGCAATTCAGAAGTATAAACAAAATTGACTGGATGGAAAGATACATAAATGATGTGAGTATTCCTCATGAAATTTTGTAATGGTTTAAATTTCCCTTCAATTTTAATCAAATATTTGTACAGAGAATAAATAGCATACAGCTATTTCTTAACGTACTTGATCACTTCTGATTATGGTGTCTTTTTTTTAATGTGCATTTTCAGAAAGACTACCTGATCATTATCATCATTAGCCCTAAATACTATGAGGCAGTTACATCTCAAAACTTTGACATCAAAAATGATGAACATTCTTTGAATTCTGTCTTTATTTATAAACAGGTAAGCTGATAATCACAGCAATCATATTACTCAGATTTTTAGTTTGATAATCCCCCCCCACCCTGTCAGTTTCCTCAGCTATTTTACTGCATTTTCCTAGCAAACATCTCTCCTTCCGTATTTATGATCTACCAGTGTTCCTTAGTAACATTTTGTTGTTCAAACATGCTCTAAATGCCACTAGATTAGTGAGTCAGGAGTGGCAATGGTCCATTTTGTTTAAGATCAGAGATTTTCCCACTGAAATACATTGGCGAATCAGATTGTTACTGTTGAATATTTTCTGTTTTAAATTCCACATTGTTAATCTGAATTGAAATTCTCCAGCTGTTTGAATTTGGGCTTCTGGAATTGTTAGCCCTGTAAAATTAACCAGTGCTCCACCACTGTAAACCCAAGAGATTCTACAGATGCTGGATATCCAGAGTAACACACACAAAATGCTGAAAGGAGTTCCAACAGGTCAGGCGGCATCTATGGGGAGATGTAAAGAGCTGACAGTTCAGGTCTAGACTCATCAGGACTGAATCCATTTTTTTAAACACATCCTGGGAAGAGAACAAAGTATAACTGTCTTGTTTGAAATGTTGTTTTTAATTGAAGTGGAAGGAGTTACAGTAGTGGCACTTTAGAGATTATTACGTACATAACTGTTAAGTTACACATTTTAAAGACTGCATTTTGAGCAACACTTTAAAAAAAATTTTTGCATTGGCTTTAATGCTAATTGTCATTTCTGAAATGTTCTTAAATATATTTTAATTGGATCATTATTTTGTTGCAGCTGCAAAATGAATTCATTCAGAATGGAAGCAGGAATTTCAGATTTGTTCCCATTATTTTTCCAGGTGCTTGCATGGTAAGCAAACATCAAAGTAAATTTGGGTCAACAGTTCAACAGAAGGGAGATCTTTGGAACTTTAGAGGTTGTAAGGTTGCAAGAGGAAAGGCTACTTTGGTGTGGTACCATCAAAGGGAAGAGGAAACCTCCAAAGTTCAAAATGCCTGACATAAATAAAAGATTTACTAAGTTCACATCTGATGGTTTAAAATGTTAACTTTTTAAAAATATTATGTAGTTTCATATACACTCAATAGCCATTCTATTAGATAAACCTTATTAATACAAATATCGAATCTGCCAATCATGTGCAGCAATGGAATGTATAAGAGCTTGCAGACATGGTCAAGAGGTTCAGCTGTTCAAACAAAACATCAGAATAGGGAAGTAATATGATCTAAATGATTTTGACCATGGAATGATTGCTGCTGCCAGATGGGGTGGTTTGAGTATCTCTGAAACTGCTGATCTCCTGGAATTTTCATACACAACAATCTCTAGAGTTTACAGAGAATGGTGCGAAAAGCCAAAAAAAAAAAGAAATGTAGTGAGCGGCAGTTCTATGAACAAGAATGCTTTTGTTAATGAGAGAAGTCAGAGGAAAGTGGCCAGATTGAACTGATCCTACAACCATTCAAGGACTCCACAACACGTTCTCTATATTTGTTGCTTATTTATCCTTTTTCTATTTGCACAATTTGTTTTTTGCACGTTGGTTATTTGAATGTCTTTTATTGTATTTACTGTGAATGTCTGCATAAAAATGAATCTGAGTGGTATATGGTGACACACGTGCACTTTGATTAAAAAAAAATTACTTTATAGCTGACAGGAAAGGGACAGTGACTCAAATAACCACTAGTTACAACAGTGGTGTGCAGGAGAGCACCCTTGAATGCACAACACATCAAACCTTGAGGTGGATGGGTTGCTGCAGCAGACGACCATACTGAGTTGCACTCCTGTACCTAATAAAGTGGCTACTGAGTGTATATAATGTTCGATGGGTGCAAAAGCAATGAAATCAGGCCGAAGCATAATAGTACAAACTGAGATAGAGCAAAGTGAAATGCTAAAAGTCCAGCAAGCAAAATTCGAAAGATTGAAGGTTACAGGTTTGTGATTTATCTTAGCAGCATTTTTAAAAGCAAAATACCTGAGTTATTACCAGAACATTATTATATAAAGAGACATACTCTGAAGCACAAGTTACTTTGTCAGATGCCCAAAGGTATTTTCTGGAACGTTACACATGATGAATGAGGAAAAAGAGTATAGAGGGGGACATCTAGAACTTGGGTACTTAGCAGCTGAAAGCATGTCAAACTTTGTGGTTTTCAATCTTAGGATGGTTAGACCATTATTTAAGAAGCACAGGTACCTCAGGAAATATTTGGAAGATATAAAAAATTTGGAAACGAGGAGAAAGTTAATATCTAGGCACTGGTTAATTAGGATGCACTGAGTTCAGCAAATCACACAGTAAATGGTTGGAATAGGCAAAGTTAGGTGTGGATGGGGTCTTCAAACAGGTGGAAATGGTTGACGCTGGAGGAGCAAATACGTAACCTATCTTGCTGTGCTTTGGTATTATTTTGTGGATAAGAAATGTACTTGGACTGAGCTTAACGATATGGCAAATTTGATTTAATTTTACTTAGAAACTTGGCAGGTTCTTGTCATTTAATCCATTTTGAAGTGGTGAACCAGATGGTGAGATGCTGTTCTTAGTGAAGCAGTTCATCCCATCTCAAACCATAGTAACTGTACTTCCAAATTTAACCCAGGATCTATTCTTGCATGAACTTGCAGCATTTGTACATAATACTTGCAGCATTTGTACATAAATACTGGCATTGTTAATTGGGAAATCCATTAAGGTAGCTGAAAATGTTTGCATTAAGGATGTTATCCTTAAGGAACTCCTTGTCTTTTGGCAATCAAGATATTCTACTTGAAGCATGACTCAAGTATTTACCACTAGTCTGAATTTGGCTTGGTTTCTAAACACCTTAATTTTAAAAAAAGAGTCTCAATCTTGAGGACCACATTTCTCTATTTTCTCCAGCTTTAAAGTTTGCATGTCATCAGGAGCCAATTATGTTTTTATTTAATTGGCGTGGCCTGATGCCATAATTGGTGCATTTTCCACCATTTTGATGTTCCAGATAAAACTTTTGATTTAGTTTTTGGCTGGAGTAGCTGCAATATGTATTAAGTAGTGATTCTTCTGAGAAAACTAGAGGTAACAGATTAATGAGTAAGGAACTGAAAGGCAATAGAGAATTCACATTGCAGTAATTTTGAGTATATATTTAAAATATTGGGTTATATATACACTTGCAGGTGCTTTTGTATTTTATCAACCACTAAAGATCATTTTATATTTTCACAACAGTTTTAGTTGTTAATGAACATATCGACTTTGACTCTTGGATTTGTTCTGTTCTTTTTTCCCCCCACATTGGAGATGCAAAGAACTGGCTAGTGATCTTCTCTGGGACTAGATATAGACTAATGCTGCAAGTTTGAAGAAATATAGGTGGAGGGTTTAAAGGGAGGGCCATGAATGTGGAGGAGAATTTAATTAATGAGTCAAGCATAATTTTTAGCAGAAGCTGATGGTGTACAGGAAAGAAAGGGAACCAGTTACTCTGCCTTTGTATTGGAAGTCAAATGCAATGGATTCCGGTTAATTGGGACACATTTTGGCCAATTAAACAGCTGTCTCAATTAGCTGAAGTTTCATGGATATAGTTAAAAGTTTTTTTTTTAAAAAAGTAACTCCCATTTAACTCTGTAACACATTATGTATTTAGATGAAATACAGAACAAATAAGAGCACTACCAATACTTCGACAGTACTTTAAAATTGTACTGTTCCTTATAGTTATCGATAGAGGAATTCATCCAGGGTACTCTGCTGTGTTCTTTTGATTGACTGTAAATAAACAGTATCAGCACATACACCTAATGCAGATAATGGACTGCCTTCATACTATGGTTTGATAATTGCATCCTGTAAATCTTCATTTCCATTGTAGCATTCAAAATGATGTTTGATACCTTCAAATGCCACGTAGTTGCTAACTTGTTAAAGTAGTGAAATCATTTCATTTTTCACTCCTGGTTGTTTCTGGCATCTCCAAGACTGAATGTTTGAAACTGCCGTGAGCAAAACAGTACTAAATGGTCTTGCTGCTTATTTCTTGCCAGCTATCAGTGGCAAAAATCACTGCTTTTTCTACACAAATGCATGCAACTGACACTATTTAGAAACTGTTTCCTCTAAGCATGGTGTAATGTCTAATGGGCATAGCAAAAGTACGTGACTGACACTGTTTAGAAACTGTTTGGCAATAGTCTCCTGTCCCAATTAAGCAATACAGTGTCCTAAATAAATAAAAGGAATCCTGGCTACTTTCTTGATTAGCTTTTGTTCTTTAAGAGTTGTCTCAAATAAGTGACTGTCCCAATTAACCAATGGCCCAATTAACTGGAATCCACTGTGCTTGAATGAGCATGAAATTCAGTCTGCATGTGCGTGAAAAATTTAGGTGATACAGTATATCTTGACTGTGACTGGAGTAAAGAAAAAAAAATAGGAGATCAACATTCAGGTTCATACTGTAGATGAACTTGAGTTAAAGACAGTACAATTAACTTGAAGCATTGATAAACTGATGTGCTTAGCTTAAGAAATGTATGAAGATGGCTAGAATTTTAATGGGCACACTGGAGGTTTTGGGACTGAGTAAGGTGACTGCGGTGGCAGAGGTTAATTTGTGTTGTTAATTCCGAAAATTGTTTCAAATTAAAATGTAGACATGAATTTTGGTAATTGTGCATTTCCTTTTGAAAATTATACAAACCATATTAAACTCAAGATTGTTTATTGTCATTCGTCTGTACACAAGTGTAAAGGAAAACAAAAATATTATAACTCCAGATCTGAGAGCATAAAAAAATCCACAATAAGCATAAAGAACACAGTTTAAGAAAACATAATACATATAAATACTTAAGATAAGCTTACATACATAGACTGAATATATGTACATAAAGTGGTACTAGGCTCAGGAGTCTCTATACATATGGTGACTGTCAGGAGAAATAAAATGGTGGTGTGTGAATGGGTGGAGGTGTTGATAAGCTGATGGCTTGGGGGAAATAACTATTTCTGAGTCTGGTGGTCCTGGTGTACCCTCTTCCCTGTTGAGAGTGGGACAACAGTCCATGAGCAGGCTGGGTGAAATCCTTCAAGATATTGCTGGCCATTTTCTGCCACCTTTCTGTATATATGTCCTTGTCCTTGATGGTGGAAAAGCTGAAGCTGATTATGAGTTGGGCAGTTTTAACTGGCCGTTGTAGGACTCTCTTGTCCATAACAGTGCAGTTTGTGTACCACAGTGATGCTCTTAGCTGCCCACCTGTAGGAGGTCGTGAGTACTGATGTACATAGATTCAGTAGAGATGTAGAGATGTTGGTGAGCTTTCTTGTGGGTAGACCGAGGTATATTGGAACTTAAAGTGACAGGTAACAGAGAATGAAGTGTGCTTAATTAAGATCTGATTAAACCATAGTGATCAATTAGTAATTTGACTAACAGATTGCAAACCTTGTCTTTGGTATCAACTGATTTTAATCATTGTTCATGTTGTTTGTTCAGAAACATGTTCCTTCATGGCTTCAAAATACGCATGTCTACAACTGGCCGATGCAGCGTCAAGATATCCTACGACGATTAATGCGTTTGGAAAAGTACAACCCACCTCCAGTTGGTGAACTACCCACCATTATACAGAAATCTATTTAATGCATTTGGAATTTGTTGCTATAAATGTCATAACAAATGCATGAGCTAGTTAAGTCCCATACATTCTCTTGGTGATTTGTAAGTACTGGGGCAAAGATCAGCCAATTCACTAGAGGTCTGGAAACCCTGATTTGCTGAGTTACTCACTTCAGAATATTTTGGAATCTTTTAAGATTTGCTACACTTTGACATGGATATACATTTGATATGAACATAACTAACCTCTGAGATGAGGCGGATGGGAAAACAAGAAGAAATGTTCAAACATTAATCTGACTTTGTATTTGGAAGGTTACTTTCCACTTTGAGGCTTCTTTTCGCAGCCACATTCAGTGATGGGAGTGTTGGGTTAAAGATTACTCTGATCAATAAATGGCTGAGGTAATACTATGTAAACAAGATTGGAGCAGTTGATTAACTTAACTAAGTTTGCACAAAAGAGCAGTGTGTTTTAATCTGATAAGAGTGTATTTGGCGTTGACATCTGAGAATGGAAATTGGCAAATGCTTGTTCCCATATATAAACAATTGCTTGCAATAATGGGCAGTAAAATGATTTTGAGCTTTCTAATATTCCCAATGTCAGCTCAATTATAGTGTGATTATTGCCTTTTGTGAAACATTGGAGCAGAACAGCACAGTGAAATCTGCGATTCTACTAAAATCACTTGCTGTTTCATTTGCATAGGTGATTTTTTTTTGTTTTAGAAAAAGCTGCAGAACCTTCTAAAATTGGGGCTGAATTAAAACATAGCAAATCTTTTACCTGGAAAATGATATGAGAGGTTTATTTTTAAATATAACTACTAAATAATTTCCAAATGTG
Organism: Mobula hypostoma; assembly: GCF_963921235.1. Lineage (NCBI taxonomy): Eukaryota > Metazoa > Chordata > Chondrichthyes > Myliobatiformes > Myliobatidae > Mobula > Mobula hypostoma. The sequence goes on along the minus strand of NC_086102.1, from coordinate 32,167,704 downwards.
CCCAAATTATTCCCATGCTTTAATTTGTTTTGTATTTTGTTCATAAAACCATCCTCTATTTTGTTTTTAATACAGAATTTTCACTTATCTACAAGGTTACAATAATATGACATGAGGTTTAAATCCACATAAAATACAAGTCTCATTTCTAGTGAATATGTCCACATTTTATTTTAAATTTGGATGTTCATCAAAGTCTAGGTTGGCCAAAGAGCCTGTTTCTGTGCTGTTGTGTTCTATGAATTTGGCAAGGCTAATATCGTCCATTTCTAAATGTTCTCGAGGTAGTGGTGATGAAAGACTACAATGCTTCTGGTGAAGATGTTGGGTGGGTGTAGTGAAGATGAAGAACTTTGGCAGTGTGGTCTTTGTAAATTGCATCAAGGCTGCCACCTTGTCCGAGTAGACGTGACATACTTTGTATAGTAATGAACAATAATGACCAGCATCACTTCCATAGTTAAGAATGATTCGGGTTGAAATGGTGAATGCGGACACAATAATTTATTTTGCAGTGGCAATGCCAGCACAGTAACTCATCTCATGTCTTGTGGAGCATAAAATGTTTTGAATTCTGTTCTCTTGACTTAGTTAGTGGTATTTCCTTGAGTGTTTGTTTTCTTATTGAACAAGAACAGCTTTAAGTTTTATGTGAAGACTAAGTGTTGCTGAACAATCCACAAGGACTCGGAAACTAACTTTTCATGTGAAGTTTGAGGAACCAGGAGGATTTTGTTTATTGTTCCATCATGTTCCAGCATAACTTGTGTTCCTGGAGTTGAGGAAGGCACAGTGACCATCTGCAGCAATAGATTATAAATACAGAAACTGTGTATGAAGGCATTTAAATTTGATCATATTTGGAGAGAGAGAAAAAGACACATTGTGCTCAAATGTGCATGTCTTTAACATGATTACTTGATTATTGCAGAGAGGAAAGCAGTGGATATGCCCTGCATGGCCACTTTACATATCTCTGATGTACAGGAACAAATTGTTAAGAGTATAGCCATATAAAATCTATTGACTGAGTTGTCTTTGAACTCTGGTGCATTAAACATAAAACAAAACAACATAATGTTTGTTTAGTTGCTATTAATGGTTTTGAGATTGTTTTGTGTTTCTCCTGACCAGATGATAGTTGGTAAAAATATAATGTAATTATGATGGTGCCATGTATTATTATGGTGTGTTCTCACTTAAGTATAAAATTGGGAAGAGAGACATGAAGCTGAATTTGGAAAGTAGCTGGTAACCCAGCCTAAGATTGCATTATCTACATACAGCAAGATTGATATGAAGGCAGAAGAAGCATACTTATAAAATCATGCTTATAATTCTTTAGTGAATCTAGTTGGCAACATTTTGTAGCTGTATTGTTGCAAGCTATCTTTACTGCAAAGTATGATGGATTTTGACCAAAGAGAGTGCCTTACATAAAATAGCCGTTGGAAATGTTACTCAAATTAATGCAATTTTACTTATGTGATGGAATTGAGTGTCAAGAATTAGACAATAGACAAATGTTGTTTGTGCTTCAAAATCAGATGATACTGTCATGTTATCCACAAGGTTTATTGTTGTACTGGGTTTTTTCTGGGTTTAATAAATCTATATTCTTGCCAAGCAAAATAGTTTGACTTTTTTTTCGCAAACAACAGGAATTCTGCAGATGCTGGAAATTCAAGCAACACACATCAAAGTTGCTGGTGAACGCAGCAGGCCAGGCAGCATCTCTAGGAAGAGTTTTTTTTTGTTGCTTTCTTCATGAAAAAATGCTTCATAAGAGTTGAGCATCTTTGATGCGATTTTGATGATTGTGGTTGATTCTGTTAAACTTCTGCTATATGGGTAGTGAAGATTCTCCCATAAAAATGCTTGATGAAGATGACAATGACATTAAATGAGCAATATTATATCCAAGATATTGTGTGTTTTATAGAGGGGACAGTGTTAGAAGTGTTCTCCTGTATTTCCTGCTCCTCAAGGTTGCAGAAGTGCTGGGTTTAACAGGGGGCTTCTGATTTTAAAAAAACACACAAAGTTTAGCATTACTGTCAATAGAGCATAGTGCAGCTCCTGCAACATAGCTGGAGTGAATGGATGGTAAACAAGCTAATGGTGTCAGTGAATTGATCATTCCTGGAGAGTATCAAAATGAATGTTGCTGAAGCTGTGAAGGTGAAAACTACTGCACCACAATCCTGATATTTATTTAAATAGTGGGAAGGTTTAAGAGTAGCACAATAGTGTGATAGGTAGTGTAACGCAATTAAGAGCGCCAGCAACCCGGATTGAATCCCATTGCTGTATATGTGTTCTTCCCATGACCCCATGCCTCCTCCAGGCACCCTGGTTTCCTTCCACGTTCCAAAGGCATATGGGTTCGTAGGTTAATTGGACCCTTGGGTGTAATTGGGCAGGGTGAGCTCATCAGACTGGCAGGACCTGTTACCATGCTGTGCCTCTAAATAAATAAAAATGAGAATCAAGCTCTCACTGTTTAAACACCACTCATGGTCCCACCGCTCCAGTAGGTCTGTACATCGAGGTAATCTGGATGATGATCTAATTGATGGTGGACCAGCAAGGCATTTGGTGGTGTTCATACTGTTAAATATCACGGGCAATAGATTTCCTGCCATTGTGTGGCACAAATATTGTTTAGCGTACCCAAGCTTGAACGGTGCCCAAAGTATAATGGCATCATGGTCATACGTTTTGTGTACTGCAATCATCAATGAACAGTCACACTGAGGGGTAGGTTGTCATTTCAGCAACTGGAAGATGGGGCCGAGGAGCTGCTTCAGCAATGACACGGGGAATTGGCCTTCAGCCTTCTCTCGTGCAAGGTACGATTCCAGTCTCTCATATTAATGCACATCACCCACATTGTTACTGTTTTACTTTGGTTCATTTATGTTCTCCCCTCTCCTCTTCACCCTACCTGCTGTTCAATCGACCCTCATTCAAAACAGGATGTGGTATCTTCCTAGACCTGATATGATGGTTGTGGCATTGCTTAGTTCTGAGAATGCTTCATTTGCTGTTTTGCTTGTATGTAGTCCAGTATTGTGGTTTTAAGAGATTACTACTTTGTTACTCTGGATATTGCTCAGCATGCCCTTGGAGGCTATTCATTCGTAATCCTTAATTCCATAGTGTAAATGATAGACTGGGAAATATTTCATCAGCAAATATGAACTGCTCTGATTCAGAGTGACCCATGGATGCCCAGTTTTGAGTCCCTTTTTGCTAGATCTGCATTAATGTAGCATAGTGCAAACACTTGTTGAGTATGATGTCCTCCTAAGGGATTATCCCCTTAATGAAAAGTGCCTGTGCATGACGTTGTTTAACCATAGGAGGCTGATGCACGGAGAGGCACCACACGGTCCTTGATAGATTGTCGTCCGTGGCAAGGAAAGCCAAACCACTGGGGACCCTTCACTGCTGCAGACTTGCTGCACCTTCGCTGCTGTTGTGATGAGGCATCGTTTTCCAACAGTGCCGCTGTTGAGGTCTTGGCCGGATTGCTGCTTGTTCTTGCCACTGTGGGGCTGAACACCGGATGGTTAAATCCTAGGTGGCATTGCTCTCAGGATCGCAGGAACTCACAAACCTCTCTGCCACAACAAGGTGATGATCCTTGGAGAAGTATTAATGTTTTACTCTGCACATTAACCTTTCCCAAGTTACTTCATCCACCTTGAAACGCTACAATCCTAATCAACAGTGACATCTGATTGCTGGATTTGTTCACCTTGGAATCTTAAGCATTTTATTTTGTTTTAAATGCTTTTTAAAAATGTTGAGTGAATTGTGATATAACACGATGTGATAAATGTGTGTGTGTGTGTGTGTGTGTGTCGACTGTTAGTATTCATAAACACAAGAGATCCTGTAGATGCTGGATATCAGCAGGTCAGGCCCCTAACCTGTTGCGCCTCTCCAGCACTTTGTTTGTGTTAGCATTCATTACCTGTTTTCAATACCACTTCAGATTTTGATGTGTATGCCTGGCATGTTTCTTAAAAAAAAATAATTTGGAGTCAGAGTTATGCCATACAAAAAAACTGACCTTCCTTTCAGTCCAACCTGTCTGTGCCAACCAAGGTGTCTGTCTGAGCTACTACCACTTGTCTGTGTTAGGCCCATAGTCCCCAAGTCTTTTTTTAATCACTTACCTGTCCGAATCTCTTAACAGTTTAAATTATAACCACCTTGACCACTTTGAGTGGCAACTCATCATATACTCACTGCACTCTGTGGAGAAAAACTTGCACCTAGATTCCCTGTAAATGTTAAACCTGTGCTTTCTAGTTTTAGATCCCCTAGATTGATTAGAAAACTGTGATAGTCCACCTTGTCTGCGTCCTGCTGGACTTTTAGAAATCTATAAGGTCACTACTCAGTCTCCTTTGCTTTGGGGGAAATAGCCCCTCCTTAAAACTCTTGCACAGCACAGATGAAGTGATGTTCAAAAAGACCATCAGAAGAGTAGAATGGAGAATGGCATTGTTGGACAGATGAGATTGAGAAACTAGGAAAATGCAACTTTTCCAGAAAGTAGTTATAAAGCTAGCAGATATTGGTCATTATCCTCTCCCCTTAAATGGTGGGAGGGAAGTAATGAAGGTAAATGTGAAGGTGAGGAAAGGGTAAAAATCAGCAATAAGATTGTTGATACCTCCCTGTTTTCTGAAAGTGCTTTCTCAGGTAGTTAAGGTGGTAAATTAAGTTTCTGGCCTGCTGGTCTTTATCAGTTGGGACACTGAGTATAGGGTTCCACAATCAGAATCAGGTTTATTGTGATGTGAAATTTGTTAACTTAGCAGCAGCAGTTCAATGCACTCCATAATCTAGCAGAGAGAGAGAAAAAATAAAATAAAACATAATAATAAACAAGTGAATCAATTATGTATTGAATAGTTTATTAAAAATGTGCAAAAACAGAAATACTGTATATTTTTTAAAAAAGTGAGGTAGTGTCCAAAGTTTCAAAGCATTCAGGATTTGGATGGCAGAGGGGAAGAAGCTGTTCCTGAATTGCTGAGTGTGTGCCTTCAGGCTTCTGTATCTCCTACGTGATGGTAACAGTGAGAAAAGGGCATGCCCTGGGTGCTGGAGGTCTTTAATAATGGACGCTGCCTTTCTGAGACACTGCTCCCTAAAGGTGTCCTGGGTACTTTGTAGGCTATTGTCCAAGATGGAGTTGACTAGATTTACAACCTTCTGCAGCTTCTTTTGTTCCTGTGCAGTAGCCCCTCCATACCAGACAGTGATGTAGCCTGTCAGAATGCTCTCCATGGTACAACTATAGAAGTTTTTGAGTGTATTTGTTGACATGCCAAATTGCTTCAAACTCCTAATTAAGTATAGCCACTGTCTTGCCTTCTTTATGACTACATCAATGTGTTGGGACCAGGTTAGATCCTCAGAGATCTTGACACCCAGGAACTTGAAGCTGCTCACTCTCTCCCCTTCTGATCCGTCTATGAGGATTGGTGTGTGTTCCTTCATCTTACCCTTCCTGAAGTCGACAATCAACTCTTTCATCTTACTGAATGATGAAGGATGTGATAACAGCACATTTGGAAAGCGGTGAAATGATCGGACAAAGTCAGCATGGATTTGTGAAAGGAAAATCATGTCTGACGAATCTCATAGAATTTTTTGAGGATGTAACTAGTAGAGTGGATAGGGGAGAACCAGTGGATGTGGTATATTTGGATTTTCAAAAGGCTTTTGACAAGGTCCCACATAGGAGATTAGTGTGCAAACTTAAAGCACACGGTATTGGGGGTAAGGTATTGGTGTGGGTGGAGAATTGGTTAGCAGACAGGAAGCAAAGAGTGGGAATAAACGGGACCTTTTCAGAATGGCAGGCGGTGACTAGTGGGGTACCGCAAGGCTCAGTGCTGGGACCCCAGTTGTTTACAATATATATTAATGACTTGGATGAGGGAATTAAATGCAGCATCTCCAAGTTTGCAGATGACACGAAGCTGGGTGGCAGTGTTAGCAGTGAGGAGGATGCTAAGAGGATGCAGGGTGACTTGGATAGGTTGGGTGAGTGGGCAAACTCATGGCAGATGCAATTTAATGTGGATAAATGTGAAGTTATCCACTTTGGTGGCAAAAATAGGAAAACAGATTATTATCTGAATGGTGGCCGATTAGGAAAAGGGGAGGTGCAACGAGACCTGGGTGTCATTATACACCAGTTCTTGAAAGTGGGCATGCAGGTACAGCAGGCGGTGAAAAAGGCGAACGGTATGCTGGCATTTATAGCGAGAGGATTCGAGTACAGGAGCAGGGAGGTACTACTGCAGTTGTACAAGGCCTTGGTGAGACCACACCTGGAGTATTGTGTGCAGTTTTGGTCCCCTAATCTGAGGAAAGACATCTTTGCCATAGAGGGAGTACAAAGAAGGTTCACCAGATTGATTCCTGGGATGGCAGGTCTTTCATATGAAGAAAGACTGGATGAACTGGGCTTGTACTCGTTGGAATTTAGAAGATTGAGGGGGGATCTGATTGAAACGTATAAGATCCTAAAGGGATTGGACAGGCTAGATGCAGGAAGATTGTTCCCGATGTTGGGGAGGTCTAGAACGAGGGGTCACAGTTTGAGGATAGAGGGGAAGCCTTTTAGGACCGAGGTTAGGAAAAACTTCTTCACACAGAGAGTGGTGAATCTGTGGAATTCTCTGCCACAGCAAACTGTTGAGGCCAGTTCATTAGCTATGTTTAAAAGGAAGTTAGATATGGCCCTTGTGGCTACAGGGGTCAGGGGGTATGGAGGGAAGGCTGGGTTCTGAGTTGGATGATCAGCCATGATCATAATAAATGGCGGTGCAGGCTCGAAGGGCCGAATGGCCTACTCCTGCACCTATTTTCTATGTTTCTATGAATGCCAGGTTGTTGCTGCGGCACCATTCCACTAGTTGACATATCTCACTCCTGTACACTCTCTCGTCACCACCTGAGATTCTACCAACAATGGTTGTACCATCAGCAAATTTGTAGATGGTACTTGAGCTAAGCCTAGCCACACAGTCATGTGTATACAGAGAGTAGAGCAGTGGGCTAAGCACACATCCTTGAGGTGCGCCAGTGTTGATCATCAGCGAAGAAGGTATGTTATCACCAATCGGCACAAACTGTGGTCTTCTGGTTAGGAAGTCGAGGATCCAATTACAGAGGGAGGTACAGAGGCCCAGGTTCTGCAACTTCTCAATCAAGATTGTGGGAATGGTGGTATTAAATGCTGAGCTATAGTTGATGAACAGCATCCTGACATAGGTGTTTGTGTTGTCTAGGTGGTCTAAAGCCGTGTAAAGAGCCATGGAGATTGCGTCTGCCGTGGACCTATTGTGACAATAGGCAAATTGCAATGGGTCCAGGTCCTTGCTGAGGGAGGAGTTCAGTCTAATCATAACCAACCTTTCAAAGCGTTTCATCACTGTCGATGGGAAGTTACAGTGCAGTTCCACTCAGTGGCCACTTTATTAGGTACACCTGTATGTCTTATTAATGCAAATGTCTAATCTGCCAATCGTGGCAACAACTCAATACATGCAGATATAGTCGAGAGGTTCATTTGTTGTTCAGACCAAACATCAGAATGGGGAAGTAATGTGATCTAAGTGACTTTGACTGTGGAATGATTGTTGGTGCTAGACGGGGTGGTTTGAGTATCTCAGAAACTGCTCATCTTTTGGGATTTTCATGCACAATAGACTGTAGAGTTTATAGAGAATAGAGTGAAAAACAAAAAAAAAAGCATCCAGTGAGTGGCAGATCTGTGTGCAAAAAGACCTTGTTAATGAGAGAGGTCAGAGGGGAAAGGTCAGATTGATTCAAGCTGACAGGAACATGACGACAACTCAAGTAAACGCGTTACAGGTGATGTGCAGAACTCAAATAAACACACGTTACAAGCGACATGCAGAAGAACATCTCTGAATGCACAACATGTGGAACTTTGAATTGGAAGGGCTGCAGGAGCCAATTCCACTGGATTCCATTCCTCTTGTACCTAATAAAGTGGCCACGGCGAGTATATTAGACGCAGATGAGACTTCACTTGGAGTATTGCGCATAGTTTTGATAGTAGGAAAGATACTATTAAACTAGAAAAGGTGCTAGAAAGATTTACTAGGATGTTGCTTGGACTAGGGGGTCTGAGTTACAAGAAGTTATTGCACAGTCTAGGACCTTATTCCCTGAAATGTAGAGGATTTGGTGGGTGACCTGACAGAGGTATACAAGATCATGAGGGACATAGACATGGTAAACATACATGGTCTTTTTCCCAGGAAGGCGGTGCTTAAAACAAGAGGGCATAGGTTTTCTCAGAAGTGAGAGATTTAGAAGGAACATCAGGGACAGAGCTTCACGTGCAGGGTAGTATGTATTTGGAATAAGTTGCCAGAAATAGTGGTAGAGGCAGGAGCATTAGTACTGTAATGTTTAAAAGTTATCTAGGTAATTTCATAGATAAGAGAAGTTTAGAAGGCAATGGGCCAAATGTGGGCAGATGGGACTAGTTCACTGGGCAATGAGTCAGCATAAATGACTTGGACCTGAAGGCCTATTTTCATGCTGTAAAACTCTGACTCTATGTTCTAAGCAATTCCATTTGTAATCTTTCATGTGCTGGTGGAGGAGATGAGAATGTGAGTAGAACAAGTTCCCCACAAGCAGACAGATACAGTTTGGGTTAATGTGGGTTCCAAATTTAAAGAGTACCTTGGGGTGAAAGTGAAAGGAATTAAAGGAAAATATGATGACTGTTTCATTGGTTAAGGAGGGAGGGGACTGCAATGGTTTCCAAACAAGTGAAGGCTCCTTAGGTGGAAGGGGCGAGGGGTAGACAGGGATTGGAGTCCATGGTAAAAATAAGGAGAAAGTAGGAAATCTTCTAGCGGTAGAATTTGGAATTTAAAGAGTTGTAGTGATGAAGAGATAATTAGAACCCAGTTTATTATCACTGGTACATGTCATGAAATTTGTTGTTTAGTGGCAGCAGTACAGTGCAATACGTAAAATATACTATAAAGTAAGAAATATATATTAAGTAGTGCAAAAAGAAAACAAAAACCAAAGTACTGTTTCTGGCTTCATTGACAATGCAGAATTCTGATGGCAGTGGGGAAGAAGCTGTTCTTAAAAGGATGAATGTGTGTCTTCTGCTCCTGTCCCACCTCACTGATGGTAGTAATGTGAAGAGGGCAAGTGTTGAGCGGTGGGGGCACTTAATGATGGTTGCCACTTTTTTGAGGCAGTGTTTCTTGAAGACGTCTTCGATGGTAGGGAGACAGTGGTTGAACAAGAAGAGATGGTCACGGGGAAAGAACTGTGGAATGATGCTGGTTGTCATCTGGATGTCCTTGAATAATCCTCGGCTTTCCTGACTATAAGTTGTTCAGAAAAGTGTTAAATAGTTCTGTTGTTTTTAATTAATTTACAGGATGTGGTGCCATTTTGCTCAAGCTATACTTACTCACTCTTGGGAAGGTGATGGTGAGCCTGCTCGAAGCACTGCAGGTCTTCAAGTGGTGGTACTGAAACAGTGTTGTTGGGTAGGGAATTCCAAGATTGGAATCTCATGATAATAAAGGAATGTCAATATATTTTTAGCAAAGTAGGCAGATTGCTGAAGTAACTCAAAGTCAGGTAGCATCTATGAAGGGGAATAAGCAGTCAACATTTCGAGCAGTTACGTTTTGATCGTCAATGGCATCTGTGCCAGCTGTAGCCAGAATCAGCCAAGGCAGATGGAAACAGTGAATTTCTGTGCAAACCAAGTGTACAGAATTTTGCCATTAATACCTGCGGTGCAGAAACACCTTCTGCAGCCACACTTGGACCTACTTCTGAGAGGATCCTTTAAGAAATGCTGCTCCCGTGTACAGTTTTGCTGCTGCAATGTCAGTTTATTTTATCCCAATGTTTAGAAATATTCCTGCCATTCAGTCCAACTCTCACCATGCATTTCAAATTGTATTGTTTCAAAGGAAACCTTTGCATTAATTAGGTCAATCACAGAAAAATATGAGTACAAGTGAAACCAGCCAGCTAGTTTTGTTCCCTGGCAAATCCACAAAATGTTAACGTTCTTATGATCTTAAGAGGAACAACTGAAAATAACAAGGAAATTCACCTCTCCAAGGGTACTCATCTGTGGAAAAGTCTGACATTAAGTTATCATATAAAAATGTAAACCATGTTTAATTCTTGCTTTCATCAGTACACACTTAAAAATGCTCCTACACATCTGAGCTTCTGAGATGATCTGTTAAAAAGATTATGCTGTTGTCTGAATGGTTGTACAAATTTGTTGATGTAGGACTCTGTGACCACATAATGGGTGACCCAATAATTTTATCTGATAAAAGTTGCATTCAGGAAATGTTATTTAGATACCTTATTCTTAGTGGAAAAAATTGCACATCTAAATCAACTTTCAGTTTTTCACTGTTGAGAAAATCTAGAGCTACAAATAACACCCCATTTGATAAAATGTGCTGAAGTTTAATCTGAATACCGTCCACGATTAGTGTGACTCTATTCTACATGTGCTCCAGGGCCTAATAGTTAAGGATGTACAAAGGTAGTTTGATTGCTAGATTCTGCCAGGGGAGAAATCGTTGAATGTCAAACTAGGGCTGATCTTGTGTGGTATAAAAATCATTCACGGTGTTTGGCCATATGGAGAGAAAATTCAAAGTCGAGTTTATTGTCAAACGCACAAGTAAATTTATGTACAAGTGCAATGAAAAGTTTCCTTGGAGGAGCATCTCAGGCACATAGCATCATAGAAACAGTGTTTACAAGAGAAACTTAAATTAATCATAAATTATATGCATTGTTTTTTTTACAAGAAAACATAATTAGAACAAAAAGCAGTCTATTTTAGTGCAGGGTAGTCAGAGGTCATAGTGTCACTAAACTGTAGTGACAAGGTTTTGCCAGATGTTTCAGGACCCAAGCCGTTGACGGGAAGTAGCTGTTCTTCAATCTGGTGTGTGGGATGTCAGATACTTCCTGAACAGATGGCATGGCATAGATGGTGGGGATTGGGGTGTGGGTAGGTAGCATCATTCCAACTGGGTAGGAGAGTCTGGTGTAAAGTTAGGGATGGTGTTGACGGAGAAGAAAGCAGTAGGACTGGTACTGCAGGGAGGGTTTAGGGCCGGCTGGAGAACCGATTGACATCATTGATGGTGCTGATTGGCTTATGGGGCTGGATGTGTGTGAACACTAAAAACACTGCTTAATGGAGAATTAATCTTAAAGGTGATCCTTGTGCTTTCCCAATAAGCAGCTGTCCCCTAAGTTTCAGCCTCCATTAGCCAATGATTATTCTTACTTCCAGGGTGCCATCATCGTGCAAACAGTTCCAGTGGAAACCATCAAATACTCCTGTTTCAGCCTGCTACATCTGAAAACCACAACTACATCCAAGCTCTGTACAGTTAGTAACATTGTTTTAAGGTGATTAAAACGTTTATCGCTACTTAAAGTTAAAGACTCAGTTCGCTGGGGCGGTTCTCCTTTAAGACAGTGGACGAGAGGGTGCCACTCTGGTTTAAAAGTTCATCTGAGGAAGTCCAGCTTTCGACTTCCAATATCTATCATCTGCAGTCTCTGATAAATAAAATCAAAGACCTCAGAGCTAGACTGTTGTACAGAGGAACATTAAAAATTGTGTTTTTGTTTCATGGAATCCTGGTTAACCCCCTCTATTCTAAATGCAGCAATCCAGATCGATGGGGTCACAATACGCCACCAAGATAAGACTGCTTAGTCTTTCAAAGGCATAGGGGTGGAGTATGCTTTATGATCAATTCCTTGTGGAGTACAAAAGTTGTGGTGCTGTCCCAGTCCTGCTCTCACAACCTGGAACACATTGTGATCAGGTGTCGTCCATTTTACCTGGCATAGGAGATTTCAGTGATCATCTTGATAGTGGTGTATATCCCACCTCAGGCCAGTGTAAAACAGGCTTTAGACAAGCTGAGTAATTTACTCAACAGGCATGTTGATTAACAGCACATTCTGATGACTTTCCCGTCATTCTGGAGAGTTTTAACCAGGCCAACTTGAAAATGTCTCTAAGTAATTATTACCAATAAATCACTTGTAGTGTCAGAGGAACCAACACAGTGGGCCACTGTAACACCACCATCAAGAGAGCTTACCGTGCTATCCCACAACCCACACTTCGGAAAGTCTGATCACCTGGCTGTACTTCTACTCCCTGAGTATAGGCAGAGGCTGGAGACTGCAGCAGCAGTAGTGAGGACCAAAAACGTTTGTATAAGGGATGTGCAGGAGTGTTTATAGGACCGCTTTGATTCGATGGACTCAATTGTATTCAGGGATTCATTTTTGCATCTGTCACTGACTTCATTAAAACCTGTGTGGATGAGAGTGTGCCTAAGAGAACCTACTGTACACACCCAAATCCAGGGCTGTGGAGGGCCAGGAGCTTGGTATTCTGCTGAGGGCCACATCTGTGGCATTCAAGTCTGGTAACTCAGGTCTGAACAGGGAAACCAGGTATGACTTGCGGAGGGCTATCTCAATACAGTAGTAAAAGAACAATTTTGAACGAGGTTGGAGGTGGAATCAGATGCACACCAACTCTGGCAGGGTTTGCAGACCATCAGTTCCTTCAAAGCGAAACCTAACATCATGAATGGCTGTGATGCTTCACTCCCAAACGAGTACAAAGCCTTTTATGCTGGCTTTGAAAGGGAGAATAAAACTACAGCTATGAGGATCCCTGCAGCACCCGGTGACCCTGTGATCTCTGTCATGGAGGCTGACATCAGGCTGTCTTTCAACAGGCGGGAACCTTCACAAGACAACAAGTCCCCATGGAGTAGGACTCTGATAACCTGTGCCAACCAACTAGTGGGGGTGTTCAAATACATTTTTCAATCTCTCATTGCTACAGATGAAATTCCCACCTGCTTCACAGCAGGCACTGTTCCAAGCTGAAAGAATTGCAAGTATTCTATTCCCTGGATTGAGTCTATGTCAATGATTGAGGTTGTTACCATAACTTTTATACTGAACTTCCTAACATACTGTGAGAATGCTATTACTTGTATAGCAGTATCCCCAAGCACACTACCTGGGATAGGAGTTCCTACTTCCAAGTCCTGACCATGAAAGTAGCTCCAGGACCACAAAATATACAGACTTTCTTCCTATACAACATGTCCTAAATTCATACTATAAAGTCTTCTTTCAATAAGCCCAAAAATAACCTCAATTTCTTTAAACACCAACACTTGAAGCTGCTAATTGGCTTCTTCTCTCTTCTATTCCAGTCCTGATGAAGGGTCTCAGCCCAAAATATCAACTGTTTATTCATTTTCATAGATGCGACCTGACCTATTGAGTTCCCTCAGTGTCCAAGAAGAGCAGGGTGAGCGGCCTTATTGATTACTGTCCAAGAGCACTCACATCTACGGTGAGAATGTCAGTTGCAGTGAACAGGATAAACTAAACATTGAATATTAAAATTAGATGAGTATTGTTTTACCCATATGAATTATCACAATTTTAGTATTTGTTTATAGAATGTTACGTACCCCGTAACTGGGTTGCCAAACCAGTAGAAATGGAACACTCACTGGAGTCTGTGATTAATAGGAATTAATAAAGTTTTATTAAAGAAATAAGTAATACAGTACACTAATCACAAGGATATAAATGTAACAGGTTAGCAATGATAATACACACATATACACAGAAATAGGGTAATAGGAATCAACCAAGCTCTATCGCAGTCTAGGGGTAAAATGATCAGTCTTAAATGAAGCAGAGTTCAGTTCAGTTTAGTTCAGTTCGAAGTAATCGCTGTTGTTGTACCGTGAGAGAGAGAGAGAGATGCAGTTGGTTTTGGGCAGACCTTTTCATGTCTTCTGATCCTGCTGTGGTCACCAACTGTGACCCCTCTGTTCCAGATACAATCGTTCTTCCGCGGTGAACCCGGCACCCAGGCAAGGGCGGACACACACCCCAGGTTCCCACTGATCATACCTTTACACCCTGTGAGCCTCTGACTGATTCTCATGAACCGGTCCTCCAAACTCTCACCAACTTGTGGGGGCACATTGTTCTTTCCAGGGTCTCGTGGCACGTCGTGCCTTAGCAAACCTGCTCTTTTATCCTCCTGCTGGGGTATCACCTGTCCATCAAACTTCAAACAGTTCAGGTTCAAAGCAAACGGTCTGTCAATATCTGAATTGTGTTTCTTTCTCGTTAATCTCTCTCTTCTCTCTTATTAGCATTTTGAATGTTTCTTCATTGTCTTCCATTATCTCTCTCATTAGCATCATCCGTCCGGTAACTCTGCTTGGCGTCACACATGACAAGAAAAAAATGACAGTAAATTCATAAGAAATTTAAGAAAGTTTGCTCTGCAGTGTTCAGAAGTATGCAGCCATTGGAACTATACAATATTTCATAGCTTTTTCAGAAAATGTGTAAGTAACCTCTATTTTTATTATAAGTAAATCATAGGGTTCCTTTCTTTCTCAGTTCATTAGATGGAATTCATGGCATCTTTGAGCAAAGTAAGAAGTTGCGGGGTTCTGCTTACTAATTAGCTCTTCATGGCACTCAGTCTTGATGATCCTGGTGTGTTCCTGCACACTTGACTTGGAGTAGCTAATGGTGAATTGTCACCCATAATGCCTGCCCTGGGAGTTCACCTCAGCTATCCTAATGGCTGTTATTCCAACTCAAGTAGCCCAAGAAGGCATGAAGCTTGCACTCAATGAGCTATAATCTGTGGTCAACAGCCTTGAAATGGGATACCCAGAGGCTACTTTCATCATAGCCAGTAACTTCAACCAGGCCTATTTTCAGAGTCTATTACCAACATACTACCAGAACGTTTCTTGTCCCAGCAGGGGCCCATATATCATTGCCCATTGCTAGCAAACTATCAAAGGCACGAACCGATCCATCCTATGGTAAATTGGGCCACCAAGTTGTGCTACTTTTCCCTACCTACAAACAAAAGCTGGGGATCAGGTACAGAAAGTCACTCGGTGCTAGTCTGAGGAAATAGAGGAGCTTCTGGGCCATCTTGGTAGTCTGGTCTACATTCGAAGCTCAACAGCCAACCTAGATGAGTATGTCATCACCATCATGGACTTCATGAACAAGTGCGCTGAGCACTGTGTACAAAAGAAGACAATCAAGATATTTCAAAGCAGTAAACAATGGCTGAGCTGGAGATGGGCTCCCAAATGCAGAGTTCAAATCAGGTGACCCTGACCTATGCAAGAAATCAGATATAACATTAAGAAAGCTATCACGGATGCCAAGAGACAATACCAACCCAGAATCGAGTTCCAGACTAGTCATCAGTTATGCCATGCTATAAGAGGCTACAAAACCAAATCAGGCAGTACTGATGACAACAGCGCATTTCTTCTTGATGAGATTAATGCATCCTTTGCATATTTTGAACAGAATGGAAGTGGAAAGTCACCAACCGCCCTGATAGTCTCCAATGCACCAGAACCCCCAATCACCATTGAGGACATCATGTCAGTCTTGTGAAGAGTGAACTTGTGGAAAGCATATGTCCCAGCCGTGACCTTCTATTCCATGCAGATCACCTGGACATTTGTAACCACTCTCTACTTTGATCTGAGGTTCTCATCAGCTTTAAGAAGACCACTATAATTCCAGTACTAATGGAAATTAAAGCAATTTGCCTTGATGGCTACCGCCTGGTGATCTGACATTCACCATCATGTACAGTTCATAGCATGCATTAACTCCACCCTTCCAGATAAACCTGACTCACTGCAATTCACCTACCACCAAAACAGGTTTACAACAGATGACGTCTCCCGAGTCCTACCCTTATCTCTGGAATGTCTGGATGGTAAAGACATACATTAGACACCTATTTATTGATAACTGCTCCATCTTGAGTATTATAATTCCAAGCAAACTCATCTCGAAACCCTTAGACCTGTGGCTCAATACTTCCCTTTGTATTGGATTCTGGACTGAAGATTTCCTCAGTTATCTCAACTATACATCCTATCACCTGGCTTCAAATAAAATCTCCAAGGAGTTCTTCCTTTGCCTTTGTCCCTGTCATGCTTAACACTGATAATGAGACTTTCCACATAGGTGCCTCTGAGACGTCGTTTTTTTAAACTTAACATTGGTTACTGCTTTATTGATAATTGACACAATTTCAATGCTGTCTCATCTGTTTATGGCAAATCTGCTCTCATCCTCTCTCCAATTAAGCAGAACATATGGAAAGTTTCCCTGGTCCTTAACTTTCACCCCATTATTATTTGCATACATTGGATTATAATTTGCAATTCCCACCAAATTCCTGCACTAGACACAGCAGAAAGTGAGCAGATTTGGGCCTCTTATCTTGGAAAGGCTGTGCTGGCGCTTGAGAGGGTCCAGAGGAGATCCATGAGAATGATCCTTGGAATGAAAGGGTTAACAGATGAAAAGCATTTGATGGCTCTGAGCCCATACTCTCGACTTTTCAAGTTGGATAAAGGCCTTCGTCCTGAAATGTCGGCTCTTTATTTTTCTCCACAGACGCTGCCTGACCTGCTGAGTTCCTCTAGCATTTTGTGTGTGTTATACTTGCAGCTGTGTAACCCTTGGGGACAGGTTGAAAATATGTTTAACCCACAGTCTAAACAAGTCTATGTGCTGATGCATCTGGAACTGATTAGTCATATTGCTGCCAATTTGTTGGATACCAGTGTAGTTACATCATAATAGGCACATCAGTGAATTCCTCTTCACCTTTTTAACTTACAAATTTAACAAGTTCTGACAGTCTGATTTTTGTAGTTGGTTGTATAATATAACTGGAAGTTACACTGAGGAGGATAAAAATCGTAGTAGCTAATTCTAGGAAAAAGTGCTGAAGATTACCAAATTCACAATTAATGCAAGCCAGAATTTGAATATTGGGAAGTTATTAGCAACAAATTCCAGATCTGTCCTTTGCAATACTGGTGGAGCCTAGAGTTTTTGTCCTCAGGATCCATGCATAACTATCTTTGTATTGATTTGTATGTTGTTACTGTAGACCAATCCAATTTTCAATCTCCAGATGAAGTGGAAAATAACAGAAACAGGATAAAGACACACAGTGGAGGAACAGAATATATTAACCAACCGACATGTCTTTGTGACGTTGGCACCTAATCAAATTCAAAGGAACCACAAGGGAAGCACATATTTCCATCAATACGGCACCTGAGATCACGATTGAAGCTGGGTTCTGATAGCTGTATGGCTGCTGCAGACCTGGGCCACTTCCAGCATGATCCACTCGGCACTGGGAAAAATAACATCAATGCCGTCTCTACAAAATCTTCTGCATTCAATTGAAGGATAAGGTAATTGCTACCACTGGCCTCCCCCATGCCACCATCCACAGCACTGACACCCTAGCTCAGAGGTTCCTCAGCTGGCATCCACAGACCCCTTGCTTAATGCCCTTGCTCCATGGCATAAAGGAGGCTGGGAACTCCAAACTTCTTAATGCCATAGACCAATACCAACTAGGGTCTAGTTGCTCTTAGCTGAGTTGTGGGACATTTTGTGCCACTCATGTGCCCAATTCAAGACTCCTGAAACATCTTGTGTGCAGTTCTGGTCACCTAGCTGTAGGAAAGATATCATTAAATTGGAAAGTGCAGCAATGATTCACCAGCACGTTACTGGGACTGCAGGGCTTGAGTTATCAGGAGAGACCGGACAGACTGGAGCATTTTCTCTATCGAGAACAGGAAGCTTCACTAGTCACCTGTTTTTTTAAGGCATCCATTAGTTTTATGAGACCATGGATCTGCGCCTGGAAAGTCTTCACTCTCCAGGGCGCAGGCCTGGGCAATGTTGTATGGAAGACTGGCAGTTGCCCATGCTGTAAATCTCCCCTCTCCACGACACCAATCCTGTCAAGGGAAGGGCACTAGGGCCGATACAGCTTGGCACCGGTGTCGTCGGAGAGTACTGTGTGGTCAAGTGCCTTGCTCAAGGACACAACACGATACCTCGGCTGGGGCTCGAACTCACGACCTTCAGGTCGCTAGTCGAATGCCTTAACCACTTGGCCACGTGCCCACACGTTAGTCACCTGTACGTCAAAGCAAAGAGCGAAGTGTGTCGTTTGTGTCAAATCAGATCAGCAAGTTTTGTGCTGGGCAAACTGCAAGTCTCGCCATACCCATAACTAACTAACCCAACCTGTGCATCTTTGGAATGTGGGAGGAAACTGGAGCACCCAGAGGAAATCCACACTGTCATGGGGACAACGTATACGCCCCTAACATAGAATGGTGGGGACTGAATCCTGATCTTACTACTGGCACTGTAACAGCGTTACACTAACTGCTACACTACCCAGTAGAAGGCATAACTTCACAGCGGTTCATAGATCATAGATAAAGAGAATGATCACAGTCTAAAACAGAAGCTCCCAACATTTTTAATGCCAGTATGCCTTACCATTAAGCAAGGGACCCCAGTTTAGGAGCCCCTAGTCTAAGATGAGGATATTGATTTTAAAGTGAGAGGGAAAAGTGTAAAAAGGATCCAAGGACAAACTTTATCATACAGAGCTTTGTAGGTATATAGTAGTGATAGAGACAGTTACAATTACATTCAGTAAGATGACGGCGCACATGGTTGCAGTGGCCTCTCCAGGGTCCAACCAAGGTTGTAATTGTTCATCCTTTATGTCTTTTTTACGATTGCAAAGCACTGCTGGATGTTAAGAAGAGCAGGTATTGCAGGTCTTCCCCATTAGCGAGTTGTTCCATAGCGATGGAGATGGCCATTGCGTATTGTGTTGTCACCTGGACTTGTTGCGTACTATTGATGTGCGGAGGTGGTGCGCATCCAACGAACAGTGCAAATGATTGTCTTGTATATTGTATTGCGATTTCAAGGCCCTGTTGGACACTGGTAATGTAGAATACTGTAAGTCCAGTTCACTGGTCAGACCCACGGTAGGGGAGCTGCGTTGCTCTGATTGTTGCGTGGACGAGACCCTCACACTGCGGTGTCACCTGTTGCAGCCACTCAGGAGAGGAGATGCTGGAAGCGGTGTGCGAAACACCAGAGGCCTCTATGGGTCATTATAAACTATACTGGGTCAGGGCTGGTCCCTTCTGTTGGTGCTGTTCTCCTGTGTTCGCTCGGTGGAAGACAAGCTAAACCCGGACAAGATGTTTAATAAGAGGGAAAACATTAAGGATAGTAGAATGATAGGTGGATGACCTTGTGGGTTAGGAGAAGGCTTTTCTGGACATTTCAAATGTTCATTTGAAGTAATAAAATTAGCGTACATTTTTCGATATTATTTCACGTCGCAAGAATTCACTTTGTGTTATTTGCATAGTACACAGAATGACTTTGCCAGTCTCCTTGGAGACCTGTATCATATTCATATCTTCAGTTTTTATTGGCTTATGCAGAGATTAATTAAATGTTCATTATTTTTCAGGAATCAACATTCAATCAGATGTGAGATAAGTGTGATCAATGGTGTGTGCTTTGTAATGCAATGTAAGATCACAATTTATATTAATAACTAATAGGCTTATTTAAGTTAAGCTTTATGTATTTTCTAGTCTGTATTTTTGGACACATAGGTGTAAGCCGACATCGTGGAGAATGTCTTTGTAGTTTTTGTGTTTTGCATCACTGCTGTTGAGAAATTCTGCACAGCCTATGCGGAACTGCAAGAATCAAAACATTATGTGCCTTGTATATAAGTTCTGCAATCTCAGATCTTGTAGAAAGTACTACTGCCAGTCAGTCGGGTGGAGACGCGTCTCTTCCAAAAGCGGTGTAAGGCTGTCCTTTCCCCCGTTAGCATGCAGGTCACCCTTGGACAAGGTGTAGCACCTGCTTAGCTCCCCGCCCAGCACCATGCCGATCAGGTTCATGTGAAGCCATGGGAGCAAGTGGTGGATGGTCGTATGAACAGCTGGTGTATAGCACAAGTCTTGTTTATGTGACCACTGATGCCAGGCAGACAACTCTGTGAAGAGGATTGATAATGGCTGGTGTCAGCTGTCTTGTAGAGACACTGTCCAACAGAAGAAGGCGATGATAAACCACTTCTGTTGAAAACTTTGCCAAGAACAATCATGATCATGAGACCCTGATCGCCTATGTCATACAACATGTCATATAGTGATGATGACTACCAGAAACTGACAAATTTACCCATGCCTGCCCACTCTAACTCTGCTTGCAGTTTTTAGGTTGCTGTTTCATCAAAGCTAGTCAAGATCAATAATAAGATTAAAACCAGAACTGCATTTTGAGTTGGGATATGACCAAACATTTCGTGGGAACACAAGAAAAACAGCAATTTCACTTAGGTTTGCGGCTGAAGATTAAAGAAGGCAGCTCTTTGTGGCAGTTTTCGGAATTGAACTGTACCCAATCAGTGAACGGGACTCATTCGAAAGAGTGAATAAAAATAAGGCAGGGGCAAGTGGGGCAGTGCGAGGGTGGCTCTGGCTCGTCAGGCTTCGATGAGATCAGGTTTGGGCGAGGTGAGTATCTGGTAAGTTTCTTCTGTTGGCTCCAGGGGTTGTGTTTTGCTTGGTGTGTGTGATGTAGGAATTCCGGGAGACGTTCAGTATCCCGGGTAACCTCATCTGCACCAGGGGAACCGAGCGGCAGCTGCTTAGACAATTTGTTAAGGAATTGGAGTGACAGCTTAATGACCTTCAGCTCATACAGGAGACTGAGGCAGTGATAGATAGGAGCTACAGGGAGGTAGTCACACCTAGGTTGCAGGGAACTGAGTGACTGTCAGGAGATGAAAGAAATGGGCAAAAATAAGTATACTACTTCAGATACTATTGGAAGGGGAGAGGTTCTCAGTGACTGGGTCTCTGTCACTGAGTTTGGCAATTTGACACAGAAGGGAAGAAAAGTGAAGAGGACTGCATTAGTGATACGAGATTCCATAATTAGAGGAATAGTGACGAGGTTCTGTGGACACGATAGAGATACCTGCATGGTATGTTGCCTCTCTGGTGCCAGGGTCAGGGGTGTCTCAGTTCAGGTCCACAGTATTCTAAGGGGAGAAGGTGAGCAGCTAGAAGTCTTGGTACATATTGGCACCAGTGACATAGGGAGGAAAGGTGAGGAGATTCTGAAGAATGATTTAGGGAGCTGGGTAGAAAGCAGAAAATTAGGACCCCCAGGGTAGTAATCTCTGGATTGCTGCCTGTGCCACATGCCAGTGAGAGTAAGAATAGGATGATTTGGTGGGTGAATGTGTGGCTGAGGATCTGGTGCAGGGGCCAAGGTTTCAGATTTCTGAATCATTGGGCTGTACAAAGAGATGGGTTACACCTGAACCTGAGGCTACCAATATCTTTGTGGGCAGTTTTATGGAACAGTGGCAAGGAAGAAGCCCCGTCTTAAAAAAAAAGCAGCATATCCTTCTCCGTCAAGACTTTGCAAAGCGCCATTAAAAATGTCATTAAGAAAGTAAAGATGGAATACGAAAGCAAGCTAGCCAATAATATTAAAGAGGATACCAAAAGTTTCTTCAGGCACATAAAGTGTAAAAGAGAGATGAGAGTGAATTTCGGACTGCTGGACAATGATGTTGGGGAGGTAGTAATGGGGGATAAGGAAATGACGGACAAATTGAATAAGTATTTCGTATCAGTCTTCGTTGTGGAAGACACTAGCAGTCTGATGGAAGTTCCAGGTGTCAAGGGTCATGAAGTGTGTGAAGTTACCATTTCTAGAGAGAAGTTTTTGGGAAACTGAAATTCTGAAAGTAGATAAGTCACCTGGACCAGATGGTGTACATCCCCGTGTTCTGAAAGGGGTGGTAGAAGAGATTGTGGAGTGATCCTGATTGAGAGATCTTGAATGATCTTTCAAGAAAAACACCAGATTCTGGAATGGTTCCAGAAGACTGGAAAATTGGAAAAGTCACCCATTCTTCAAGAAGGCAGAAGAAAGGCAACTTTAGGCCAATTAGTCTGACCGCGGTGGTTGGGAAGATGTTGGAGTTGATTATTATGGTTGTGGTTTCGGAGTACTTGGAGGCAAATGATAAAATAGGCCATAGTCAGCATGGTTTCCTGAAGGGAAATTTTTGCCTGACAAATCTGTTGGAATTCTTTGAAGAAATAACAAGCAGGATAAACAAAGGATAATTGGTTAGTGTTGTGTACTTGGATTTTCAGAAGGCCTTTGACAAGGTGCCACTCATAAGGCGGCTTGACAAGCTACGAACCCATGGTGTTACAGGAAAGTTTCTAGTTCAGAAAAAAGAGTGGCTAATTGGCAGGAGGCAAAGACTGGGAATAAAGAGAACCTTTTCTGGTTGGATGCTGGTGACTAGTGGTGTTCCACAGGGGTCTGTGTTAGGACCGATCCTCTTTACATTACATATCATTGATTTGGGCGGTGGAATTGATGGCTTTGTAGCAAAGTTTGCAGACAATATGAAGATAAGTGGAAGGGCAGGTAGTTTTGAAAAACCAGAGAGGCTACAAAAGGACTTTGACAGATTAGGAGAATGGACAAAGAAATAGCAGATGAAATACCGTGTTGGGAAGTTTATGGTAAAAGTGTATGCACTTTGGTAGAAGAAATGAAAGGATTGACTATTTTCTAAATGGAGAGAAAATGCAAACAGCTAAGGTGCAAAGGGAAGATTTCCTAAAGCTTAATTTGCAGGTTAAGTCTGTGGTGAGGAAGGCAAATTCAATGTTAGCATCCATTTCAAGAGGACTAGAATGTAAAAGCAAGGGTGTAATGTTGAGACTTTATAAAGCATTGGTGAGGCCTCACTTGGAGTATTGCGAGCAGTTTTGAGCCCCTTATCTTGGAAAGGATATGCTGGAAAGGGTTCAAAGGAGGTTCACGAAAGTTTTTCCAGGATTGAATCGCTTGTCATTTGAAGAGTGATGATGGCCTAATTCTCCTATATCTTATGAGAGGATGTTTCTTTGAGCGAGTCTAAGACCAGAGGACACAGCCTCAGAATAGAAGGGTGTCCTTTTAGAATGGAGGTGAGGTGGAATTTCTTTAGCCAGAGAGTGGTGAATCTGTGAAATTCTTTGCTACAGGCAGTTGTGGAGGCCAAGTCTTTACGTATATTCAAGGCAGAGGTTGATAAATTCTTGATTGGTCAGGGTGTGAAGGAATCCAGGAAGAAGGCAGGAGGTTGGGGCTCAGAGGAAAATTGGAATGAAATGGTGGAACAGACTTGATGGGCGAAATGGCCTAATTCTCCTATATCTTATGATCTAATGGTCACTTCGCAGATGCTGTAAAGATGTGGAAGAAGGTCTTGTGGTGAGATGAGGCTAAAGTGGAACTTTTTGGCCTCAATACTTGGTGGTACATTTGGCGTAAATCTAACACTACACTCAGCCAGGTAACAGCATCTCTACTGTAAAGTATGGTGGAGATAGCATCATGCTATGGGGATAGTTTTCAGCAGCAGGGTGATTGCTACTAAATACTGAGAGATCTTGGATTTAAAAAAAAACTTCTTGGCTCTGCCAGAGAGCTTGAGCTGAGAAGGAAATTAGTCATTTAGTAGGGCCATGACCCAAACCACACTGTCAGAGAAACCATGGAAAGATTTTAAATGAAGAAAATCAATGTCCTTGAGAGGCTCAGTCAGAGTCCTGAACTTGGTATGATTGCACTGCTTCTGGGAAACGCTGTCTCATTCTGCCCTGCAGAGCTGATGTATGGTTAGAATGACAATGACGTTTTTTGAATCTTGACACATCTTGAGTAATTTTGCAAGGAGATATGGACAAATCTTGCTCCATCATGCTGTGCAAAGCTAATAAAGACTTACAAAGCTATTGGCTGTAGTAGCTGCGAGAGCTGATTCAACTAAGTACTGAGTAAAGGGAGATGAATACTTTTGAACTGCTGACATTCCAGTGTTTGAATTTTTAGTTTTTCATGCTTTACAATTTTCCGTTTTTTTTTTAGGGCTCTACTGTGAAAAGGGAATATGTGATTCACAAATTACATTTCTCAGTTAAGTTGATCAAAATCCCTGTTGTAATACTATTTCATACCCTGTGGGTATCTTGTGACTGTCTTATGATCATGATGTAATGGTTTTGTGATGGTGAGGTGATGTAATTTTCCCACCAGTGTGTGGTCACATGATGTAATTTTCCTGTCGATGTGAGGTCACGTAATGACATGTTTACAACAGGTATAAAAGGGAGACCCCTGGTGTGATGCAGTTAGTTTCAACTGAGTTGTTGTTTGCTTCGTTAGTTACTCCATTATGCTGCGTATTCGTCTCATGACGCAGTTTAGTTTTAAAACGGAGTTTTACTTTCTGTTGTAAGGTACAGAATCGTTGTTCCAGCAGTTTCACCAATCACTGTCAGCTTTGTTGGTGTGTCTTTGATTTACCTTTACAGTAGTATTGGAGAGTGAAGACCTTATTAAAGGACAGGAACCTAAAGGATCGGAACAAAGTTGGAGTCGTTCGGCGGTTTAATGAACAATCGACCTTATTGAGGATTCGTTCAGAATATGGTGACCTGTATCTGAGATAACTCCTGCAAGAGCAGGGAAGTTTGTGCAGTGTTCACTCGCCAGGAAAAAGTCAGTTCCTTTAAGCCGTTTTATTTCCTTCGTCGTGAATCCTTTGGAGAATCAGCAGTAACATCACGTCTTCGAAGAAATCTGTTTCCAGAGAAGTCTCTCCTTATTGACTGTGTAAATCACTTGGACTTTCAAATTTACCACTTTAAGAACTGTTTTTGAATTTACCCTTTTAAGAACTGTTCCAGAGTTGACGTATAGCAGTTAACTTCAGGTTAAGTTAGTCGTTGGAACACTTTTCTCTATTGTTGAGCGGAGTTTAATAAATGTTTGTTTGTTTTTTCTACAACCTGACTCCAATGATATATTCATTGTTGCTGGTCACGTGACAATATTCACTTAGGTGAACAGAGGGTTGGATGCTGAATATTTTTACAAGGTTCTTTATTTGTCTTCAAGATGTTGGAGCTGAACAGATTATACTGTATATTTATTTTTGATAATAAGATGCTTACAATGGAGGATGTCACAGTTTTAAAAAACTTGGTTGAACAAGTCTACATCTTGTTGTGTTCATTACCAAGGAAAAGAAAGTTTTACTCATTTTTGGATTTATACTTGGATTTCATTAGAAAACATACCTTTTATTGTGTGGTTTTAGATAGTCTTACCTTATTTTGTCTTGCTTGGCTAGCTTGGATCTTTAATGAGAACATGGTAGTGTTTCAGTGATCCTGGCATTATGACGGTAACTTCTAATGCATAATCCTGGGATTAAACGTTTAACTGAGTTACAAGTTGTATATTTAAATGAAATATAGAAATCTAGTTCAAAAAGCTCATGGTGGCCATGTTTCTCCACCTAAAATCAGCATTTGCAATAATTGCATGCCTCAACATCACACATCTGGCAGCTCTGATCTGATTTGGCTGACCCTCCATACCTCAGAGTCTAGGGGTGTCTCCTCGCAGTGTTAGCAGACAGTACACCGCGGAGTGGCACATTTTGTACAGCTGGTTCAGTTCATCAGGTACATTTAATGTCGGAGAAATGTATACGATATACATCCTGAAATTCTTTTTCTTCGCAAACATCCACAAAAACAGAGGAATGCCCCAAAGAATGAATGACAATAAAATGGGGTTAGGCTTTGCCTGGCCTAAAAAATGTAATTGATTTGTAAGTTATTAACTGCCTCTAGTGTCCAGAAATATTGTAAAAGGTATCAAAGATGAGGTAGATAACTTAAAAGATTAAAATGTCATAAATTTTTAAAATGAAAATTGAAAACCCCTGTAAGTATTTAAAAACATAAAAACTCAAATGAGAAAAAAACTCCCACCACACTTCCAGTTAATGGTTTGCTCTAGAGTTCATATTGAATTCAATGGGGTTTGGTCTGCCACAGTTGAAGGGGTGACTTCACTAGCTGGGAATACCACCAAGATTGAGGTTCACCAGTAGGCTCCATGTTGGTATCAGCTGCAGAACTTTGGTCTTCCAAATTAGTAATGGTGGGACTTCCTAATTTTACAGTTCATGTGAAGGGGATCTCAGATGCCACAGTAGTACAGCTAGTAGGGCCTCATTCTGTAACACCAGAAAACCAGGTTCATTCTTGACCTTGGGTGCTATCTGCGTGGAGATGCTTGTTGTCCTTGACATCCTGGTTCTTCTCGGGGTGTCTCTAAGTGCTTGTGCATTGGTAGGTATATTGGCCACTGTAAATTGCCTCTAGTGCGTGGGGGTGTAGTAGAACTTAGGGAAGTTGAGAGAGTGCGGAGAAAATTAAAAATGGCAATAGTGTAGGGTTATGTAGGGTTAATATAAATGGGCAGTTGATAGTCTGCGTGCGTCTGTTTCCACACTTAATCTTTCTCTCAATCTGTGTCTGCAGTTTCACTGACTGAATGGTAGTGGCTCCAATCAGAAAGACCTGACCTAATAATAACTTGGTCAATTTCTATTGGTTGAAATCTGCATCTCTTTTCTATCACCCCTTACTAGTTGCCTCCTTGACTCATAGAAACATAGAAAATCTATAGCACAATACAGGCCCTTCGGCCCACAAAGCTGTGCCAAACATGTCCTTACCTGAGAAATTACCTAGGGTCACCCATAGCCCACTATTTTTCTGAGCTCCATATACCTGTCCAGGAGTTTCTTAAAAGACCCTATCGTATCTACCTCCACCACCGTCGCTGGCAGCCCATTCCACGCACTCACTACTCTCTGTGTAAAAAAACTTTCCCCGATATCTCCTCTGTACCTACTTCCAAGCACCTTAAAACTGTGCCCTCTCGTGTTAGCCATTTCAGCCCTGGGAAAAAAGCCTTTGACTATCCACACAATCAATGCTTCTCATTATCTTACACACCTCTATCAGGTCACCTCTCATCCTCCGTTGCTGCAAGGAAAAAAGGCCGAGTTCACTCAACCTACTCTCATAAGGTATGCCCCCAATCCAGGCAACATCCTTGTAAATCTCCTCTGCACCCCTTCTATGGTTTCCACATCCTTCCTATAGTGAGGCAACCAGAACCGAGCACAGTACTCCAAGTGGGGTCTGACCAGGGTCCTATATAGCTGTAACATTATCTCTGAGCTCCTAAACTCAATCCCACGATTGATGAAGGCCAATGCACCGTATGTTTTCTTAACCACAGAGTCAACCTGCACCGCAGCCTTGAGTGTCCTATGGACTTGGACCCCAAGATCCCTCTAATCCTCCACACTGCCAAAAGTCTTCCCATTAATACCATATTCTGTCATCATATTTGACCTTCCAAAATGAACCACCTCACACTTATCTGGGTCAAACTCCGTGTGCCACTTCTCAGCCCAGTTTTGCATCCTATCAGTGTCCTGTTGTAACCTCTGACAGCCCTCCACACTATCCACAACACCCCCAAACTTTGTGTCATCAGCAAATTTACTAACCCATCTCTTCACTTCTTCATCCAGGTCCTTTATAAAAATCACAGAGAGTTGGGGTCCCAGAACAGATCCCTGAGGCACACCACTGGTCACTGACCTCCATGCAGAATATGACCCTTCTACAGCCACTCTTTGCCTTCTGTGGGCAAGCCAGTTCTGGATCCACGAAGCAATTTCCCCTTGGATCCCATGCCTCCTTACTTTCTCAATAAGCCTTGCATGAGGTATCTTATCAAATGCCTTGCTGAAATCCATATGCACTACATCTACTGCTCTACCATCATCAATGTGTTTAGTCACCAATTCAATCAGGATTGTAAGGCATGACCTGCCTTTCACAAAGCCATGCCAACTATTCCTAATCATAGATCCTGCCCCTCAAGATCTTCTGCATCAACTTGCCAATCACTGAAGTAAGACTCACTGGTCAATAATTTCCTGGGCTATCTCTATTCCCTTCCTTGAATAAAGGAACAACATCCACAACCCTCCAATCCTCCGGATCCTCTCCCGTCCCCATTGATGACAAAGATCATTGTCAGAGGCTCAGCAATCTCCTCCCTCGCCTCCCACAGTAGCCTGGGGTACGTTTCATCCGGTCCAGGAGACTTACTCAACCTGATGCTTTCCAAAAGCTCCAGCGCATCCTCTTTCTTAATATCTACATGCTCAAGTTTTTCAGTCCACCGTAAGTCATCCTTACAATCGTCAATATCCTTTTCCATAGTGATTACTGAAGCAGAGTACTCATTAAGTACCTCTGCTATCTCCTCCAGTTCCATACACACTTTTCCACTGTCACACTTGATTGGTCCTATTCTCAAGCCTTATCCTCTTGCTCTTAACATATTTGTAGAATTCCTTAGGGTTTTCCTTAATTCTGTCTACGAGGGCCTTCTCATAGCTCCTTCGGGCTCTCCTAAATTTTTTCCTGAGCTCCTTCTTGCTGGCCTTATAATCTTCGAGCTCTAGCTCCAACTCATCTCACAGTTCTGGATCTGGCCCATTAGTCAATATCACATACCCAATAAAAGCTCATGTCGACTGAAGCTGAGGGTATGTTTTAATGTCATATTAATGATAAGATGCTGCACACTGCATTCTGGTTTCCTGATGCTTGATGGAGTTTTACTGACCACAGCAGTAAAACCACCAATTGTCCAGCTTCAAAGAGTAGTCCTTAACCTTTCTTAAGTACTCATGTTTGCACCGAAAAGAACATAACGCTACTATTTCCTATAACTCCAATGCCTTGTAACATGTGTGGCCCACTGTGCCATGTGACTTTGGTCAATTTTTCTACCCTCCTGGGATTTCTAATTTTTGTTCATTCAGGGAGTACCTGTTCTTCAAGTTGAAGGGCTGAGGCTCCACTGGAGCTATCTTCTGGATCTCCATGTTCCTTCACTCATAGTCAACCCTCCTGTCCCTTTTGATTGACCAAATAGCCTGCTTCAGACTGCTGTAGAAACTATAGAAAAACAAACCTTGGGGGACAATTTCAGCACGAGTGTGATAGATCAAAGGGCTTGTTTCTGTGAATAGAGTGCATTTACTGTGCATACGGAGTTTTTAAAAAAATTATTGTAATTTTTGGGTTTTCAAAATGACAGTGTAAGCTTCAGTTAGTCATCTTAACATTTCATAAATTGTTGAATTTATTTTTTTATAGGTAGCTATATATTGGTTTCATGGATAGCCTACAGCATATGATGCTACCAAGGGGGATGTTGGATGTTGGCTACTGAGAGCATCACCTTAGAACCCATGGTGGCAAATTTATCACTTCTCATTTTCAATTTGAATCCATCGTTTGGAACAGGGATTCCCAACCTTTCTATGCCATGGGCCCTTGCCATTAACTGAGCGGTCCGTGGGCCCCAGGTTGGAAACTGCTGATTCAAAAGGAATGTTTATATCAGTGAAAAATGAGAAACACTCCATTATATCTCCTTGGATGGAAGAGAAGCTTACCAACATGTGTTATTGCCATTTGCTGCAACCAATATTCAGCATGTAGTGGGTTTTAAACAATGGAAGATAGGTATTTCTAGCTGAAGAAAATGCTGGACAGTTGAGGTAAATCAGGGATCATGTCATGAAAAGGATGGAAGATTTGTTCATCTGCTTGTATGGGATTTACCTGGTTAGCCCCTGCCAGTCCCTCTTCATGAGCCTACACACTCGAAAGTTGTCTTTGGATTTAATTCAGCAGCTTTATCTTGGAGGAAGCCTTCACCAGGAGATGGGCTTGGTTCACTCTCCTCTCCTATCAGAGCCCTTTTTCACCAGCTCTTTACCTTTCTTACCCACCTATCACCTTTTAGCTATCCTCCTTCCCCTCCCAATTTTTCATTCTGTTGTCTTCCCCTTCCTTTTCAGTCTTTGAAGAAGGATCTCGGCCTGAAATGTCAACTGTTTATTCTTTTCCATTGATGCTGCCTGACCTACTGAATTCCTCCAGCATTTTGTGTGTATTGCTTTGATATGTTAGTTTTATTTATTTTTTGCTATTAGCTGTTATGGTTATGGTTTTTAACTTGCTTATCAATTGATACTATGCACGTTATTTCTGGAAGGAAGCAAAATAAGGGACTCATTATTGGTGACTTTCTCAGTAAAAGTATTTACATCACAGCCAAAAGGTATTGTTGGAATTAAGAGAAAATTATTAGATGAAGAAACCACAAATAGAATCTTTCAAAATGATAGGTTGGGTTTGCTGAACAAGTGTTAGACTTGCTAGTGGAATTAGTATTTGGTAATGCAGGAGTGCACTCATCATTCCTCATTCCTATGGCAAAACTAAGAGGAAGTGAGCTGTGTCAGAGATTGATTTCTCTAACTTCTGGTAACTATCAATAATTTTTCCACTTCCCAGTCTGGTTACTCTCTCATTCCTTCTCCTCACCTGCCCGTTTCCTCCAGTGTCCATCACCTCCCTTTGGTTCCCATCCTCATTCCATTTCTTCCATGATTGACTGTACTCTCCTATCACATTTTTTCTTCTTCAGCTTTTTACCTTGTCCACCTATCACCTCACAGCTTCTTACCTTATCCTTCTCACCCACTAACACACCTTTCCTCTCTCTTGCTTTGGCCTATGACCTGTCAACCTGTACTTCTTCCATTCCCCCCCCCCATTTTTTTTTTATTCTGGCTTCTGCCTTCTTTTCCAGTCCTGATGAAAGGTCTCACCCTGCAACATTGACTGTTTATTCCCCTCCACTGATGCTGCCGAATTCGTAGAGTTTCTCTGGAATTTTCTGTGTGTTGCTGAAATTTTCCCACATCTGCAGACTGTAGTATAGGCCCATGTGCTCGTGTTTGGCCCATATCCCTTTAAACGTTTCATATTCATGTACCTGTTGAAGTTTCTTTTCAATGTTGTTAACGTACCTGGCACAATCTCTTCCTCTGGCAACTCATTTCATGGACTGACCCCTCACCTGGAGAAAATGTTGCCCTTCAGGATCGTAATAAATCTCTTCCCCTTTTACCTGAAATCTACTCCCTCTAATTCTCATTCCCCAACTTTGCTTGGGGGATAAAAACTGTGCTCATACCCTATCTATGCTCCTCATAATTTTATACTCTTCTGTAAGATTATTCTTCATTTTCCTTCACCCAAGAGAAAAAGTCAAAATCTTCTTGACTTCTCTCCTTAACCCAGTCCATTGAATCACATCTACATTCTTGTAAATCTAACTTACACTTGATCCAGCTTAACGACATTTTTCCTACACCAGGGTGATCAAAATATAAAGCAGCATTCCAAAATGTGGCCTCACCAGCGTCCTGTGCAATTATTAATTAAGCCAAGTGAAGCACATGTGATGCTTCTCTCGCCTTAATTAATAATTTTCCCTCTTCTTCAAATTTCAGAGGTTCTTTCAGGACAGGAAGTAGCTGCTTTCTGCTGTTCAACTTCTCAGTGTTAAGACTTGTCTTACACTATTTTACAAGATTCTGATAATTCAGAGCTGCGAATAAATTTGATAAATAGCCAAAGGTTCCTTATACACATGGAAGTAAGTTCTGCCCTGATAAATTCATAGGCAGGAATCTACTTTGATTAATGATTTCAAAGGGCCTGTATGTTCTCAGTGCTGCTTTTGAATCACAGGTCCGAACGCACGGCAGCAATGGTTCTATGACTTGGTAATTGTAAAAGAGGACGTAAGTAATTATAAGGATGGAATCAATCCAACGACATCACATTATATAGGTTGAACAGTGCCTACGTTCAGCATAAGAGCTTCTACTCCTGGTGCTAAAGGTCCATGGTTCTCAAAGTTTCAAGGAATTACTCTTAAAGAAGGTAAGACTATATTATATGATAGTTAGAAGTCAAATAAAATTAATTTCAGGAGCTTTGTTATTCCCAGTGAATGTATTTTTTCCAAGCTATACTGATACAGTTAAAGAATGCAATTCCAGTTTTGTAAGTTTTTGAAAAACTTAACGAAGTTACAATGTTCTCATTTTTTGGAGTCAATGACATAGGATCCTGGAAATCTAGTAATTTCCAGGCTCAGGTAATTTTATAAACATTTAGGTCACCTGTCATCCTTGTTCAGTTCAGGGAAAGCAAACCTAAGTAGCCAATCTCTGGCCATAGCTAACATCTTCTGCTCCAGACATCAACGCTGTGACTCTTTGCATTCTCTCCAGCACAATTGCATTCCTTCTGTAGCGTGTGACCAGACCTACACACAATACTTTGTGTGTTCCGACAAGTGCTTTTTGTAATGTGGAAACTTTAACTCGGTGGGGGTCAGCGGTGGAGAGAGTGAGTAGCTTCAAGTTTCAGGGCGTCAACATCTCGGGGATCTATCCTGGGCTCAGGATGTTGATGCAGTCACAAAGAAGGTGTGTCAGTGGCTACACTGCATCAGGAATTCGAGATCTTGCAAGTCACCAAAGACTTTAGCAAATTGCCACTGTGGAGAGCATTCTGTCTGGTTGCATTACTGCCTGGTATGGAAACCCCAATGCACAGGGAGTTGTATCTCTGCCAGTTCCATCATGGGCACCCACTATAAAGGGCATCTTCAGAAAATGGAGCCTAAAGAAGGCAGCATACATTGGTAAGGACCTGACCATCTGGGACATGCCTTCTTCTCATTAGTTCCATTAGGGAGAAGGTACAGGAACCTGAAAACGCACACTTGACATAGTAAGGACGGCTTCTTCTCCTCTACCATCAGATATCTCAGTGCTTCGTGGACACTAGTCAAGTCAAGTCAAGTCACTTTTTATTGTCATTTTGACTATGACTGCTGGTACAGTACACAGTTAAAATGAGACAACGTTTTACAGGACCATGGTGCTACATGAAACAATACAAAAAATACACTGAACTACGTAAAACAACACAAAAACTACACTGGACTACAGACCTACCCAGGACTGCATAAAGTGCACAAAACAGTGCAGGCATTACAATAAATAATAAACAAGACAATAGGCACAGTAGAGGGCAATAGGTTGGTGTCAGTCCAGGCTCTGGGTATTGAGCAGTTTGATGGTTTGGGGGAAGAAACTGTTACATAGTCTGGTCATGAGAACCCGAATACTTTGGTGCATTTTGCCAGATGGCAGGAGGGAGAAGAGTTTATATGAGGGGTGCGTGGGGCCCTTCATAATGCTGTTTGCTTTACGGATGCAGTGTGTGGTGTAAATGTTTGTAATGGCGGGAAGAGAGACCCCGATGATCTTCTCAGCTGACCTCACTATCCGCTGCAGGTTCTTGCGATCGGAGATGGTGAAATTTCCAAACCAGGCAGTGATGCAGCTGCTCAGGATGCTCTCAATACAACCTCTGTAGAATGTGGTGAGGATGGGGAGTGGGAGATGGACTTTTCTCAGCCTTCGCAGAAAGTAGAGACGCTGCTGGGCTTTCTTTGCCATGGAGCTGGTGTTGAGGGACCAGGTGAGATTCTCCGCCAGGTGAACACCAAGAAATTTGGTGCTCTTAACGATCTCTACATTGGAGTTGTCGATGTTCAGTGGAGAATGGTTGCTCCGTGTCCTCCTGAAGTCAACAACCATCTCTTTTGTTTTGTTCACATTCAGAGACAGGTTGTTGGCTCTGCACCAGTCCATTAGCTGCTGCACCTCCTCTCTGTACGCTGACTCATTGTTCTTGCTGATGAGACCCACCACGGTCGTGTCATCGGCGAACTTGATGATGTGGTTCGAGCTGTGTGTTACAGCACAGTCAGGGGTCAGCAGAGTGAACAGCAGTGGACTGAGCACACAGCCCTGGGCACTACCTCACTATTCCTCTTTGGCATCATTTATTTACTTTATATTTTATTGTAACTTGAAGTATTTTTGTCTAGCACTGTACGACTGCAAAAAACAGTAAGTTTCATGACATCTATTGGTAATAATAAATCTGATTCGAATTCTGAACTTTTATACCCTGTGTCTTAAACTATGAAGGAAAGTATGCCATTTAACTTCTTCACAATTCTCTCTACCTGCATTGCTGTGTATAGAGAAGTACGCATTTGAATCCCAAAGACCCTCTGTTCGCCAACATTCCTTGGTGCTCTACCATTTATTGCATGTGTCTTGTGTCTATCTGACTTGTCAAATACATCACATTGCAGTTTTTAGGATTAAATTCCATCAGACAATACTAAACCTAACCTTCTGTTTGTTCTTTATTCTACTGTAGCCTTTGTTCTTTATTCTCCTCTTATATCTTATGGTCCAGCAATCTTCCTCACTTTACATAACACCACTGACTTTGTGTCATCTATGACCTATTAATCTTTCTTCTGACATTGGCATCCAAATGATTAATATACAGTATATTACAAAAACAAGATGAATCCCTCTGATTCAACACTAGTCACAGACTTCCTATCAGAAAAGCATTCTTCCATCACCACCCTCTATCTCCTATCATCAAGCTAATTTTGGGTTCAATAAGTCAGCTGTCCTTGAATCCCATTTCCCTTAACCTTCTGGACCTGTCTGCCATACAGTACTTCATCAATTGCCTTAATAATGACCATGTAGACAATGTCAATCATCTTACCTTCATTATTTATCTTAGTAACCTCCTCAAAGAACTCAATCAAATTAGTGAGACAAATTTGTGTCATTTTTCATATATCAGACTTACCTGAGTGGCAATGCTCCTAAATCAGTAAGGTTTGTTTTCATACAAGTATGGGTAGCATGCAGAGAACCTAATTTTGACTCTGGTCTTTGGATAATAGTCCTCCTGCTTGAAGGACTCCTCCTCTGCCTAGCTCAACCTTAGGCCTGGTTCCTTCTAATGGAGAAAGCAACTGGTACTGATCTCCTTCCTCAGGGTTTCCTATTAAAATCAATATGACATGGGAGAGAATATTTAATTATTTTAATACTCTCCATAACATTTCAACTTTCATGTTTATTTTGGCTTGATTTAATTTAATACATTTGTAATTGCAGATATATATTTCACAAATAATATAGTTTCTGGATTATATCTTGAAGGTGCTAATCCTTACATTCTAGCTAGAAATGAATTAGGGATCTGGAAACAATTTTGGATAAATTTGAGAATGACAGCATGCTTCCAAGTGTGAAATATGTAACGGGTACTTTTTCTTGATTATAAATTTCAATTTACCAAAATATTCTGCAAAGCTCAAAACCAAAATAACATAGTGTCTACTTAATTCAAACTTTATAAACCTCTATTTTCTGTGCAGTGCTAATTGTTAATTACTTAAGAAGATTTTGTTAGAAAAGTCAATTTGGAAGCTGCAAAATGTTCCTGATGTAGATATCAGATATTTGAGCCCTGTGAAAATTTTATTGTCAGCTAGGATCTCTTTCAACTCAGGTTGGCAGTGTCTGGTGTACACATCAACTTCTTTATTAAGGTGACGTCTTGCACTGAAGAAAAGACACACTGACATCTCATTTTGTCTAACTTAGCATTACAGGAATATGAGGAAATTATCCTCCTCAATCTTTGAGTAGTGGACAGATTGGATCTAAAAACAAATACCATTCACATTTCCAGGTTTGATGCTTGGTAGATTAAAGCATGGAAATGCAAACTTCATGAAGTTTTACAAGTGGTTGTCTCAGAAGACTGATATCTGCTTTCTTCAACTTACTTTCATTAAAACTTCTGGAATTTTATGGTATCTGATCATATTTTGTGCTCTGAAACGCAGTACCATTTCAAAAACCAATTTCCCTCAGGATCAATAAAGTATGACTACGACTATGATTATGATTTCACAACTGTCATTCAACAAATACAATATTTTCCCCACTTTTGTGGATTTAGACTGGATCAATAGTTTCCTCTACTGGACAATTTCCAGTGGTTTTTCTCATTTAACATCATTGATTAAGTCTGGCAGAGAGACAGAAGTAATTCAAGGCTTACAGAATGTGGGAGCATTAGCTGTCGATTGTATAAGTAACACTGTATTGGGCTGACATTGAGAAAAATAATGTGTGCAATATAATAATAGTTTCCTGCTGAACTTATTTAAAAATTGTTGAAATTTTGTTGAGGCTTCAGTTGAATTGACCTAAAATCGCATGCTTTTGTGGTTAATGACTGCATAGTTTTTGATTATATCTCAATAATTGTTTTTAAATTAGTTTTACTGTCAGTTAAGGTTTCTGTTGAAGGTACCATATGTCACTCAATGAAAACAACTTGCAAGTGTAAATTTTATGATGGTCATGTTTGCATGCAGACATGTAATACCATTGACTGACTTTTTAGCTTATAATGACTTTTGTAACAGAAGTAAGAATTGGTCAGTAAATAAAGGCAAAGGCAATGAAAAAATACTGTGCAGATTGGAGGAGCATGCTTGCTTCTCGTCCTGCAAAGGGTGATTCTTAATTATATCTAAATCTAACATTAATATACTGTGATACATTGTGTAGCATAGTGTTTGGTCTTGTTATCTTCCTAACCATTCCAACATAGCAAAAGGCAAGCTGACTTCCCATCAGGTGACAACCTGATGGAGTCACCAAATCAATTCTCTATGCTTAAATGGGAATCCAGAGGCTGTGATCAGGCAGCTTAGCTATTGATGGGAACAAACCGATGGGCAGCTAATGACTAGGTAAGTAACCTTGGTCTTCTTAATTGCCCATTTTCCTGGCAGAAACTAAAAAAGTTGCTCTTTCAAATTTATTTAACTGTCACTGAATTGGAATATTGGCTATAAAAATTGACAGTGAAGTGTTTTGTGACCAAATCAATAAAATCATTATTTTTCCAGTGAATGTGTGAAAGTACACAACATAGTTGTGTTCATGTTGTTATTCTGTCCTCTGGATACTGGAAAGGATTCCTGCATTGCAACATAGAGTCCAAAGAATCTGTACGCAATTGGATGATTGGAGTTCTTGTGATTGGAGTTAGAATGTTTCTGTTGTTCTGAAACATTTAGAAGGTATGGTTGTTGCCACAGTCAAGAAATAGTCTGGGGGGTGGCGGTTATTAACTCAAACCTGCATACATAATGTGCTACACTGAATCACTGCACTAGTGGAAAGTAGTTCTAGTAATTCTGAGGCCAATAAGAACATGTACAAACGTATTTACATTTTAATATTGTGTTCTTTTAACAGTAACCATTCCCCTCTAGAAAAAGAATAAGAATCTTTTGTTCTTTCTCTTGGATGTGCTTAGATTGTGGGACACAAGTTACATGATCAAAATCTTGAATAGAAGCTCCATTTTCTCGATCATGTATAATTACTGTCAAAAACAACAGATTTTGCATTATTTTATTAGTTTCAATGTGACACTGCTAGCTGTTATAAAGTAACATACTTAAAAAGAAATTAACTAAATTTCTTCAACTTTTAAAGGAGAGATTTTATTTAAATCTGCAAGATAAAGCCGATCATATAAAAGAATATGTGAACCAAAATAGCTAAAAGCTTCTTGTACATTGAACCCACAAACAGAATAATGGGAAAAAAAACAACCCTCCCTCTTATGAAGGAAACATTCAGATTTCGAGTAGTAATTGTTGTAATGTTAGCACTTTAAGAAGTGAAAATTATAGCACGAAGAAAAATCCCATGATTGAAGGTGCAATTATTAAATCTCAAAATGCAAGCATTAGATTTTTTGCCTAATTCAGATAATTGCTTGATTTACCATCTGACCCAAAGGAATTTCATTATGTTTATAACTTACTCATTTAAAGCCTCATAACTCAGGTTAATTTTAAGTAAATTTTCAAGTGGCATCTAAGATTTATAAAGCTGATGTATGAAGATAAATCATCCTGTTAGATTTCAATTATCCAGGCATGACTTTAGACTAACCATTATTGTTGAGGCTTGGATTGCTGTTTCGTTGTTTTCACTTAGCTGTTTTAAGTGCACTTTTCTGGAATGATCTGGGACCTCTACCTTTTATAATTATTAAAGATATATCACTAAAAATTTAGAAATTATAGTGAGCTTTTAATGAACTCTGGATATTTCATTTTCCATGGTCAATTAAGTACTTCTTGAAGTGTAATTCATGTTGTAATGTGGTTGTCAGTTTGGATTGCTGACAGCAATGTGATAATAACTGGATAGCATGTTTTAATGATGCTGATTGAGTAATGATATTATCTAATGACATACTGAAGACCATCCTTGGTGTTAGATATAACATAGAATATCTATCTGAGAGAATGAACATGGTTTTTGATTGTGTACAGTCAGAACAAGGCATAAAATGTCTCTCAACTGGATAGGAATATCAGCACCCCTATCTTAGACCAACATGCATCCAACTTCGTTGGATGTTTCATTAAATAATCACCAGATCTACTGAATTGAATGAGTATTTTTACATCGCAACCATTCAAATATTTCTCCCTGCTGCATAGGAACTATTTTAAAAATACACTGAATACTGGATTCTGAGAGGAACTTTGCAAAGATAATAAATCTATATTTTTTCATTTAATAGAAATACTTATTTTTAAGAATTTCTGACAAGGGTTGCCCTTTATTATAGAAGGATTGATCTTAAGAATATATTTGTTCTTATTCCTGTTAATGATGATCAATACACAGCCTTCTAAAAAAATCTTAGCAATGGATTGTCAGTGATATCTATACAATGTGAGCTATGTATTTATATAAAAGTAAAAAGTGAATTAGAATCAGGTTTAATATCACTGGCATTTGTTAACTTTGCGGCAGCAGTACAATTCGATACATAATAGAAGAGAGAATAAAAACTGGATTACAACTATCACTACCAACAAATCCATCAATCTTTGTATCATTTTTGAATGTATTAATGATACCTCCTTCATTTACATTGAGACTGTCCATGATATAACAAACAGCAAGGATCCCACCACCAATCCGTGCAGTATACAACTGTCTACAGATTTCTAAAAACAATTATTTATAATCACACCCTGTTTCCTATCACCAAGCCAACTTTGGAGCCATTTGCTGGCTCGCTCTGGATCAAATGGGTTCTTACCATTTGGACCTGTGCCCTTCGCAGGACTTTGGCAAAAATCATGCTGAACCTCATGTAGACTAACATCAACCACACTATTCCCTTCAAAAATTCAATCAATTTGTCAGATGTGATAAAAAATAACATTATAACAAAGCCATACTGACTGTCACTAATAGAAGTTGTAACAAAACCATACTAATTATCCCTAACTAATCCCAGGCACTTCACATGCAGATTAGTCCTGTCCCTGAGATTCTTTTCCTATAACTTCCTGCCACTGACTTTAGACTTACTGGTATGTAATGATGTGATTTTTATTTCTGTTGCCCTTCTTGAATAAGGATGTTACATTTAGTGCTCTCCAGATATCTCTTCAATGGTGAGAGATTTTTAAATTTCCTGCCAGCACTCCATCAGTAACCCCCCTTGCACCCTGAGACATCTCTCATCAAGCCATGAACATTCACCCATCTCTTTACCCATTAATTATTTAATTCTCTTCGATGCTATTGCTCCCCTCCCTAAATTCCCAACTACACTGTCATTCTCCACACAAAATACAGTTCAGACGATTCATTTAAGGGTTAACATTCTCTGGCAGCCCGAGTAGACTGCCCATTTGTTCCTTAATGGGCCCTATTCTTTTCCTGATTATATACATAATATGCTTTGAGTTTTTTCTTAACTTTACCTCTCAGTGCTATTTCTTGCCTTCTTAGCCACCCTAGCTATTTTTTAGGTCAACCCCTGCACTTTATATACACCTGTACACTCTCTCCTACTTTTAATTCCATAGGATTGTCAGTGGTAAGCTTTTCACACAGAGAGTGCTGGGTGCAAGGAATGCACTGCCAGTGACAGTGGTGGAGACAAATACAAGAGGGCCTTTTAAGAGACTCTTAGATAGTTACATGGAGCTTAGAAAAATAGAGGGCTATGCAGTAGGTAATTCTAGGCAGTTTCTAGAGTAGGTTATGTGGTCGGCACAACATTGTGGGCTGAAGGGCCTGTAATGTGCTGTGTTCTATATTCATGTATGGACTCAAAAAGCTCTCCAGAACACACTTTAAAAATTCTGTTCCTCTAAACAGTTTCACACTGGAAATCCCAGTTAAAAATAAGGAAGCTGAAATCCCTCACCACTCTGATCATTTTATTTTCACATTCTATTTTATGATTTAATATATATATTTTATACAACTTTCCTTTTTATGTAAAACCTACCAGTGTGCTTAATCAATGGTTAGATACTTTGCATGCCTTTGGATTCAGAGGAGGACACTTAAGGTCAGGGATGTTGCAGGAAAAGTCCAAGATCTCCAGCTGGATGCACTCCAGGGATACATGTACTGGACGACAACACAGTGTGGAATATGTCCACAGAAATAGTGAGCAAACAGGCTTGTTTGAAGAGCTGTCTAATTTCTCTGGTAAACAGGGGAAATCTGATTTAGGACATCATTTAAAGTGTTCAACCGCAAATAAAATGTTGTGCATAAATCATTAGTGTTACTAATTATGATGCTTTTAGATTTCAGGACTTGCGCTGGATTTTGATCTTGTTGTATTGGCTCACGCAGGATAATATGAGATTTGAAATAAATCAGGCTGATCTTACCAGGAAAGGGTGAATGAATTAATGAACACTCATCCTGCAATTTAATGTAAAATTGACTTGCTTTTATGATCTCAGAACACCTCAAGGCATTTTAAAGTGAGTGAAGTACTACTTTAATAGTGGCTGTGACAATATAGAAATTTTAGACCATAAGACATAAGAACAGAATTCGGCCATTTAGCCCATTCAGTCTGCTCTGCCATTAAGTCATGGCTGATCCTTTTAACCCCTCCTCAGTCCCACTCCTCAGCCTTCTCCACGTAACCTTTGAAGCCGTGCTCAATCAGGAACCTATAAAAATCTGCCTTAAATGCACCCAACAACCTGGACTCCACAGCTGCCTGTGGTAGTAAATTCACCACCCTCTGGATAAAGAAAACTCTCTGCATCATTGTTTTAAATGGACGCTCCTCTATGCTGAGGCTGTGCTCTCTTGTCTTAAAACTCTCCCACCATGGGAAACATCTTTTCCACATCTACTCTGTCTAGGCCTTTCAATATTCGAAAGGTTTCAATGAGATCCCCTCCCCACCAATCCTTCTAAATTTCGGTGAGTACAGACCCAGAGCTATCAAATGTTCAAATGTTCCTTATATGATGACCCTTTTATTCCTTGAATCATCCGTGTGAACCTCCTCTGGACCCTCTCCAATGCCAGTACATCTTACTGGACCTGGTGTTCGGTAATGAGCCTGGCCGGGTGACTGGCCTTTCAGGGGGTGAACAGTTAGGGAACAGTGACCTCAACTCCTGAACTTTCAGGACAGCAATAGATAAGGATAGACACGGTCCTTGTGGGACAGTTTTGAATTGGAGTAGGGAAAATTACGAGGGCATTAGGCATGACCTAAGAAGTGTCAAAAGCCAGGAGGGGCTGTGAAAAGTCCATGTCAAGTAGGATTAAGGTGAATCTCAAGGTATTCTATGCATACATCAAGAGTAAGAGGATAACCAGGGAGAGGGTGGAACCTCTCAAAGATAAAAAGTGGGGGGAGAACATGCTTGGATGCAAAGAATATGATTGAGGTACTTAACGAGCACTTTGCCAAGGAAAAAGGGTACGGAGGGCCAGGAGATCAGTGCTGAGTGTTTAAATACGTTAGGGCATTTAGAGTTCAAGGAAGAGGAAGTGTTGGACCTTCTAATGAGTATTAAGGTGAATAAGTCCTCAGGGCCTGATGGAATTTACCCCAGGTTATTGAAGGAGGCAAGAGATGAGATTACTAGGTCCTTGACCCGTATCTTTGTGGCTTCGCTAGCCACAGACAAGTCCTGGAGGAATGTCGAGTGGCCAATGCTCAATTTAAGAAGGGAACAAGGGAAAATCCTATGAACTATAGACCAGTGTGTCTCATGTCAGTTGTAGTGAAATCGTTGGAGAAAATTCTTAGAGATAGAATATAGGTGAATTTTGGAAACCCACGGCCTCATTAGGGAGAGCCAGCATGGCTTTGTGCGTGGCAGGTTGTGCCTTACCAACTTGACTGAGTTTCTGACAAGGTGACGAGTGAGATTGATGAGGGTAGGGCAGTGGATGTTGTCTATGTGGATTTTAGTAAGGTGTTTGACAAAGTCTCTCATGAGAGGCGAATCCAGAAGATTAAGATGCATGGGGTTTTGGTTCAGAACTGGCATGCGTATAGAAAACAGAGGGTAGTAGTTGAAGGAACTTATTCGAGCTGGAGGTCTGTCATTAGCAGAGTTCTGCAGGGATCTGTGCTCAAACCTCTTTTGTTTGGAATGTATAAATGACCTGGATGAAAATGTAGATGG
The DNA here is from genome assembly GCF_963921235.1 of Mobula hypostoma. Lineage (NCBI taxonomy): Eukaryota > Metazoa > Chordata > Chondrichthyes > Myliobatiformes > Myliobatidae > Mobula > Mobula hypostoma. Next base: position 32,125,278 of record NC_086102.1, on the reverse strand, counting down.
GTGGGTTCGTAAATTTGCAGGTGATGCCAAAATTGGTGGAGTTGTGGAAAGTGTAGAAGATTGGCAAAGATCAGTTGCAGATATGGGCTGAGAAATGGCAGATGGAGTTTAATCCAGGTAAATGAGATGTGTTACTCCTCTGCAGGGCAAATGCAAGGAGACCGGACACTGTGAAGGGCAAAGTCCTTAACAGTGTTGCTGAACAGAGAGAACTTGGGATCCAAGTTCATAGCTCCTTGAAAGTGGCTATACAGGATTGATAAGTTGGTTAAGAAGGCTTAAAGAATGTTTGCTTTTCGAGTTGAGGCATTGAGTTCAAATGTCAGGAAGATATGTTGCAACTTTATAAAACTCTGGTTAGGCCACGTTTGGTGTACTGCATACAGATCTGGTCGCCCCATTACAAGAAGGATGTTGAAGCTTTAGAGGGGGTGCAAAAGAGGTTTACCAGGATGCTGCCTAGTTTAGAGAGAATGCACTATCACAAAAGGCTGGATAAACTTGGGTTGTTTTCTCTGGAGCGTCGGAGGCCGAGGGGAGATCTGATGGAGGTTCAGAAGACTATGAACGGCATAGATAGAGTGGGCAGAGAGTATCTGTTTCTCAGGGTTGAAATGTCTTATACCAGAGGGCGCATGCATTGAAGGTGGGAGGGCGTAGACTCAATGGGGATGTGAGGGGTAAGTTTTTTACTCAAAGAGTTGTGGATGTCTGGAATACGATGCCTGGTATGGTGGTAGGTGTAAATACATTAGAGGCTTTTAAGAGATGTTTGGATAGGCACATGGATGTAAGGACGGTGGAGGGATATGGACATGGTGTAGGTAGGAGGGATTAGTGTTTGGGTGTTTTTGATTTTATTTTTAGTTGGTTTGGTACAACACTGTGAGCTGAATGGCTTGTGCTGTACTCTTTACGTTCTATTTCACTTCTCTTTGAGTAGCAATATGACATATTTTGTGTCCGCTTTTAGGAACTCTTCTGAAAGAGTGCACTCTAACTAAATATAGTAATGGGCAGGTATGTTGTTTTTGGAATTAATTAATTCAGAGATATGTTGGACAAGCCCAAACAAATATTTGAAGGAAGTGAGAAATTAATAATGAAGATTTTGTTTATAAATTTATTCCCAGTTAATCTGATCAACAATTCTTGTTAGCCACTCTAACCCCCTGTATCTATTATCTCAGTCACTGCACCTCACTGTAAACACTTTAAACCATTTTTATAATGCTGTTTATATTGTAAATGCATGCTGGTATTTATGTATTTATGCACATTTTATTCCATACCCACACTTTAACTGCTAACTCTATTTTTGACATAATTCTTTATAATTGGTGAATGTTGTTGTCGCACCGGTACATCACAGCAAATTCCTAATACATGTAAATGTACATGTGAAATAAAGTTCATGCCTGGTCCTTCAGATTTGGAACTTTAAAGGGGAGCAGTTGAGTACAAGTGTCTATACTCTTAGTCAGTTACTTACCCATGTGTCTGTAAATATAATTGGGCTTTGACCAGCAACCAGTCCGGACATCAGAAGTTTGAGAGGAGGGGATTTCACTCAGATTCACTGCCTCGGGTAGAAAAAGGTGGCAGCAGATTGCAGCAGCATGATTGAGCTCTGACCAGCGACCCATCCATGTTTGGGATAGACTAGTAAAAGCAAATTAAAGGAAGGCAGGGCAAGTGCAGAGGCGGTCGTCTGAATGGACAGAGTCAGTGGTGAACTTGAGGCTTTGGCTCTTTGAGACTTCAGCAAAGAGAGGCTTCAGTCAGAGAAAGCAAAGAAAAGACAAGCTCTGTGTTAAGATTTTTTTCCTTCCCTTATGTGTATCTGCTCAGTTAGGGCAGCAGAGATGCCAGGCAGGATAGTTGAATGCTCTTCTTGCAGGATGTAGGAAGGCAGGGAGGACTACAGTGTACCTGCAGCTTCTGATAATCCATGCTAAGGATCTGGAGCTGGAACTGGATGAACTGTAGATAATTTGGGAGGTGAAGGGGTGGTAGATGGAATTAGAGAGACGTAATTACACTCAAGGTGCAGGACACAGGCAACTGGGTGACAGTCAGAAGGGGAAAGAAGTTAAGGAGCCAGTGCAGAGTACCTCTGTGACCATCTCCTTCAACAACAGCTATGTCACTTTGGGTACTGTCTGGGAGTCAACCTAACAGACGACAGTCACAGTGGTTGGGTCTGGCTCTGTGACTCAAGAAGGGAAGCTGGGAGAAAAGACGTGCTGTGGTGATGGGGGATTTATTAGTTAGGGGAACGGCAGGAGGTTCTGTGGGCGAGAACAAGGTTACTGGACGGTACGTTACCTTGCAGGTGCCAGGGTCTGGGACACCTCAGAGTGAGTCCTCAGTATTCTTTACTGGGAGGGTGAGTAGCCAGAGGTCATAGTCTATGTAGGTACCGATGACATGGGTAGGTTGAGTGATGAGGTTCTGCATAGGGAGTTCAGGGAGTTAGGTGCAAAGTTAAAGAGCAGGACCTCCAATGTGCTGATCTCAGGGTTGCTACCTGCGCCGCGTGCTACTGAGGCCAGAACTAGGAACTAGTTTAACACTTGCCTAAGGAGTTGGTGAAGGAGGGAGGCCATAAGATCTTTGGACCATTGCGTTCTCTTCCTGGGAAGGTGGGACCTGTACAGAAGGGATGGTTTGCACCTGAACCGGAGGGGGACTAATATCCTTGCAGGAAGGTTTGTTAATGCTGTGCGGTGGGGTTTCAACTAGAGTCGTAGGGGGATGGGAACCAGAGTGCCAGAACAACTAGTGGAGAGATTGTGGAGGCAGATGGTGGTAAGACTTCAGACAAAGTTAGGAATCAAAAGGTTGTGCACGGTGCGACTAGTGTCCCGAGCTGAACATATTTCAATGCAAGACGTATCGTAGGAAATGCAGATGAACTCAGGGCATGGATTAACATGTGGAATTATGATGTAGTCATCAGTGAGACTTGGTTGCGGGGGGGGGGCAAGACTGGCAGCTCGATATTCCGGGGTTCTCTTGTTTTAGGCATGACAAAGCGGGAGGGATTAAAGGAAAAGGAGGAGTGGTGGCGTTACTAGTCAGGGAAAATGTCACGGAAGTGCTCCCTCAGGACAGACTGGAGAACTCCACTAGTGAGGTGTTACGGGTGGAAGTGAGAAATAAGAAAGTTATGACCATGTTAATGGGGCTATATTACAGACCATCCAACAGTCCGAGGGATTTAGAGGAACAAAGTTGTAAAAATATCAGACTGTTGTAGGAGAGATAAGGTTGTTATAGAAGTTGATTTTAACTTTCCACACATTGACTGGGAATCACATACTGTAAAAGAACGAGATGGGATAGGGTTTGTCAAATGTGTTCAGGAAAGTTTCCTTCACCAGTATGTAGAATTTCCAAGGAGAAAGCAAGTGATACTGGATCTACTATTGGGAAATGAGACAGGGCAGGTGACACACGTTTGTGTAGGGGAACACTTTGCTTCAGTGATCACAATGCCATTAGTTTCAAAGCAAATACGCAAAATGATAGGTCTCGTCCACAGGCAGAGACTCTAAATTGGAGAAAGGCCAATTCTGATGGTATCAGAAATGATCTGCCAAGTGTAGGTTGAGACCGGCTGTTGTCTGGCAAAGGTGTATTTGGAAAGTGAAAGGCTTCAAAAATGAAATTTTGAGAGTACAGAACTTATATATGCCTGTCAGAATAAAAGGTAACGACAAGTAGTGTAGGGAACCTTGGTTTTCAAGAGATATTGAGATTCTGCTTAAGAGATAGTAATTATAGGCAAGTAAGAGCAAAGGAGGTGCTTATGGTGTACAAGAAATGCAAGTGAACACTTCAGTCAGAAATCAGGAAGGCTAAGTGAAGGCGTGAAGCTGCTCTAGCAGATAATGTGAAGGAGAATTCCAAGGAATTTTACAGATATATTAAGAGCAAAAGGATTCCAAGGGACAAAATTGGTCCTCTGGGAGATCAGAATGGTAATGCATATGTGGAGCCAAAACAGATGGGGGAGGTTTAAATGCATTTTTTGTATCTATATTTACTTGGAAGATGGATATAGAGTCTATAGAACTGAGGCAAAGCGGCATTAACTTCATGGGCCCTGTACAGATTACAGAGGAGGAGGTGTTTGCTACTCTGAGCAAATCAGGGTGAACATATCCCCAGGGCCAGACAAGGTGTTCCCTCAGACCCTACAGGAGGCAAGTGCAGAAATTGCCGGGGCCCTAATGTAGATATTTAAGACATCCTTAGTGACAGGAGAGGTACCAGAGGATTGGAGGATAGCCATTGTTGTTCCACTGTTTAAAAAAGGCTCTAAACAGAAACCAGGAAATTATAGGCTGGTGAGCCTGACATCAGTTGTGGGAAAATTATTGGAAGGTATTCCAAAGGACCTGATATGTAAGTATTTAGATAGACATGGACTGATTAAGTATAGTCAGCATGACTTTGTGCATGGTAGGTCATGTCTAACCAATCTTACAGAATTTTTCGAGGAAGTTACCAGGAAAGTAGATGAATGCAAGGCAGTGGATGTTGTCTACATGGGCTATAGTAAGGCATTTGACAAGGCCCACATGGGAGGCTGGTCATGACGGTTCAGTCGCTTGGCATTAGTCATTGGCTTTATAGAAGAAGCTGGAGATTGGTAGTAGAGGGTTGCATTTGCATTTCACTTTTTCTGTGTTAGGGATGTCAGATTTGAGTTAATTCAGTGTTTCAGTTTGGAATATACTTCACAAACTTTCCTCTGATGGCTCAGCAGCGAGGTTGTTTTAATCAGAATGCCTCAAAATTGATTCCTGACCCAATAAGTTGGATGACTGTGCACATTATATTGAGGTTCTACTAACAATGACTTCTCACTCAATTAGCAACAAAGTCACTCCTGCTGCCGTTCACCATAAGGGCAGGTAACATTTGCTCAATGCTAGCTCTGCAGCTAATGATGCGATAGTTTAAGCTGGGCACATATATTATGCTGCTGGCAGAAATTGTTTTTGGATGAAACTTATGACCTTTGTTACTAATTCACAAAGAACATCACAGGAGCACATCCAGGGGTATAAGGCACTAATTAAATGGTTTTCACTGTCATGTCCATTTCCTGCATGCACCATCTCTCGGTCATTTTTAAATGCCAGCAAAATATTAAGTAATTAGCTGGAATTCCCTTCACTGATCAGAACATTTTTGTACAAACATTCATAACTTGCATGCATTGATATCTGGCCTGAGGATCAGCAGCGATAGTCAGCAGGATGGGGCTACTTCATTGCATGATCATACATGCACACTTCATCTTCCTTTACCTTGGTGTCAGGTTTTACTGCCTCTCTACTGCAGTACTCATGCTTGGGTGAAATTCAATTAAGTGCTGACTTGCTTACTGGTAGTTGTGAACTGTGCACAGAGATCCTGATGGGAACCACACAAGTGCTATTTTAGATCTTTATAAATATATAAATACCATAATGATCACTTTTTTTTGTGTTTTTGAGGAAATGGAAATCGGTACTATGTGGAATGTATGGTTAATTGACCAATCTCAGGAGAATTTCTATGCAAACTTGACTGATCAGAGTCATATTACAACAGTGCTGCTAATATGACCCTGAGTAACAGAGGGGCAATAGACCTCACAATCTACCTCATTATGATCTTGCACTTTATTTTTTTACCAGCACTGCACTCTTTACGGTAGCTTTTACATTTTATTCTCCATTGTTATTGTTTCACCTTATCCTAGCTCAGTGCTCTATGTAATGATCTGATCTGTACGAGCAGTACACAACCCAAACTTCTCACTGTAGTTTGGTTAAAAAAAACTAAACATCTAACCAAATACTTTCTGTTAACTCTTAGCACTCTCTGTACCAACAGAATTTGATCCCATGAAATTTCAGTCGTGATTTTTAAACCTGAAGTTATTAATATAATGCATAACTGATATCAAGCTCACAAATCTCCATGGAGTCTATTGTTTTGCAGCCCTTTAATTCCACCAAGCTGTAGATTATTGAGGGTCTTTGAATTCTATGCAGGACTTGAGTCAGATAATAAAAGAAAGTTGGGAAAAACTTTTGAAGTTATTAAAAATATCAGGTTAACCATCATTGTTTCTGTATCAAATCGCATCATTTAAAGCTTCTTGTGGTGCTCAGGAATCTTTTCACAATTACTTTGAAATTCATTTATGCATTTAGGTCATTTTTATAATTTGCCAGTTGTAGTTCCCAATCCAGTTCGGCATCTTCATTTAAAACAGAAGGAAATTCCTCCAGCATCTATATTCAATGGCAGAGGCCAAGAAATGTGAACTATCAGTTTTAATCGCTAGCTTTTTTGAAATTTGAGGTATTTTCCTTTTTTTGACTTTAGCTATATTATTGACTGAAATATTGATCTTCACCTTAAGCAGCTGAGTTGCTCTATGTAGATAACTCTATGATTCTGTGAATGCAAATCTTAGCAATTTAAGCAATTGGTATTTTTGGTCACGTTCTCAATGAATATAGAAATCAAATTTTGAATATACCCTGAGATTATGCATTTCTATGCTTCTCTTATAAATGTTCTAATTACTGTTGCGTATTGTAAACAAAAATGCCGTGGATAAACAAAAGCATATTTCAACTCATTCCTTGTCCATTCGTCCCTTCCCGCAAATCTCCCTCCCGGTATTTAGCTCTGCAAGTGATCTAAGTGCTACACCTGCCCATTCATCTCCTCTCACCTCCAGTTCAGGGCCCCAAGCAGTCCTTCCCGGTGAGGCAATACATCACCTTCGGATATGCTGGGGTTGTATATTATGTATGATGGTCCCGATGGTGCCCCCTCTACATTGATGAGACCCATTGTAAACTGGGGGACCGCTTTGTCGAGCACCACTGTTCCAAACGCCACAACTAGAATCTTCTGGTGGCCAAACATTTTAATTCTGATTCCTTTTCCCATTCCGACATGTTGGTCCACAGCCTGTTCTTGTGTCATGATGAAGCCACTCTCAGGGTGGAGGAACAATACCTTATATTCCATCTGGGTAGCCTCCAACCTAATGGCATGAATATTGATTTCTCCTTACTGTAAGAAAATCTCTCCCCCCCTCCTCTCACCCCCACTCTGACATTTTACCTCCTCTCACCAGCCTATTACTTCTCCCGTGTCCCTTCCTCCTTCTCTTGCTCTTATAATCCACTCTCCTCTCCTAACAGATTCCTTCTTCTCTAGCCCTTGACTTTTCCCACCCACCTGGGTTCACCTATCACGTTCCAGCTAGCTGCCTTCTCCCCACCCCCACCTTTTTATTCTGGCATCTTCCTCCTTACTTCTCCGTCCTGAAGAAGGGTCATGGCCCGAGCCGTCAACTGTTTATTCATTTCCATAGATACTGATACTGATGAGTTCCGCCAGGATTTTGTGTATGCTGCTTTGGATTTCCAGCATCCGCAGACTTTCTCATGTCCTGAATACATCTGATGCCTGGTGCATTGTTTGATAGTGTTTGTTGTCTTCAGCATGAACTTGGGATAAGCTCCCCACTGCCTGCCCACTCAATTGCCGACTCAGTACTGTCTGTCTTGATCCTGGTTGCTTATGACCTCTGCCTTTTGTCACATGACCATCATCATCCTTGCCAGACTCCTCATCTCTACCCAGCAGGGGTTGGACTTTCAGAATTTCTTAATTCTTTTTTAAATCTTGGACAAGTTGATTAGTCCTATATATCATCCTTCCTGATCGCTTGTGGTACCCAGTCACAAAATTTCAGATGTTTCTGCACCCATTTCAGGGTAGTTACTTCACTTTATCTTAATAGCAATATGAATTCCATGAAGAATTCTACTACGGATCTGTTCTGTGGTTCCAGCCAAATCCTTTCACAAATTTGGTTTAATAGTTTAATCACATCATTAATTCCAAAATATATATTCCTTTCTAAATTAATCTTTGCCATCAAAAGCTATCCACTTGCTGGTTTGAGGATACTTTTAACATTTTGTCTGTTTTTTACCCTTTTAGGCATAGAAACATAGAAAACCTACAGCACAATTCAGGCTCTTTACTTTAGAACTACCTAGGCTTACCCATAGCCCTCTATTTTTCTGAACTCCATGTACCTATCCAGGAGCCTCTTAAAAGACCCTATCGTTTCCGCCTCCACAATCATCACCAGCAGCCCATTCCACCACTCTCTGCGTTAAAAAAAACTTACCCCTGACATCTTCTCTGTATCTATTTCCAAGCACCTTAAAACTATGCCCTCTCATGCTAGCCACTTCAGCCCTGGGGAAAAAGCCTCTGACTATCCACAAGATCAATGCCTCTCATCATCTTGTACACCTATACTGTATCAAGCTCTTGTACACCTCTACCAAGCAGATGCAATTGTGAAGCATATTGATGTACTTTGCCACATAATGATATATTTGAATAGTTAATAAGTTTTTAAAAATGCTGAGGTGTTAATAGCTACATTTTGAATTTAGGATCTCAGAATTCCATATTATTGTATAAATGGACTTGAAGCTTTTTAAGGAGTTTAACATCACAGTAAAGCCATATACTTACCGGAGGTCTGCAAATGAAACATAATCATCATTCACTCTTTGGAAGCTGGTGTAGTAATTTAATATGCATGGCCACATGTGTCCAGATCATTCTTGAATCAATTTCATAAAGTGATATTTGATTTAAGGTCAATAAGTAAAAACGTGGTCCCATATATGAAATTTGGAGTGGCAGATGGAGCTATGTCGGATAGTCTTCCAAATGTTGCATGAAGTGCAATAAGCAATTAACCTATATCTTCTGTTTACATTGCCAAAAGGGAGCCATCTTCATGCTGCCTGCTCATTGTAGAGGTGTATATGTGCAGCTGTTGTAAACTACCTTATCAATTGGGACTAGGCATCAAAAGAGAAACCAGACTTATAGCTTGCTACCACCAGTCTCCATTGCCTAATGCCATCCAGCCTTTCTGCCCGAACCAGGTATAGCAAGCAAGTCTGTCCAGAGAGACGATGTGTAGCTGGATCCTGGACTTCCTGTCAGATCGCCGGCAGGTGGTAAGAGTGGACTCCCTCACCTCCACCCATCTGGCTCTCAACACAGGAGACCCTCAGGGCTGTGTACTAAGCCCCCTCCTTTACTCTCTGTATACCCTTGACTGTGACCCCACCCGCAGCTCCAATCTGCTCATTAAATTTGCTGATGACACGACACTGATTGGCCTAGTTTCAAACAATAATGAGGCAGCCTACAGAGAAGAAGTCATCACCTTGATACAGTGGTGTTAAGAAAACAACCTCTCCCTCAATGTCACAAAAACAAAGGAGCTGGTTGTGGACCACAGGAGGAATGGAGACAGGCTAGCCCTTATTGACATCAATAGATCTGGGGTTGAGAGGATGAACAGCTTTAAGTTCCTCGGCATCCACATCACCAAGGATCTCACGTGCTCTGTACATACCGGCTGTGTGGTGATAAAGGCACAACAGCGCCTCTTTCGCCTCAGATGGTTGAAGAAGTTTGATATGGCCCTCCAAATCTAAGAACTTTCTATAGGGGTACAATTGAGAGCATCCTGACTGGCTGCATCATTGCCTGGTATGGGAACTGTACTTCCCTCAATCACAAGACTCTGCAGAGAGTGGTGCGGGCAGCCCAGCGCATCTGTAGATGTGAACTTCCCTCTATTCAGGACATTTACAAAGACAGGTGTGTAAAAAGGATCATTGGGGACCCGAGTCACCCGAACCACAAACTGTTCCAGCTGTTACCATCCGGGAAACGGTACCGCAGCATAAAAGCCAGGACCAACAGGCTCCAGGACAGCTTCTTCCACCAGGCCATCAGACTGATTATTTCATGCTGACACAACTGTATTTCTATGTTCTATTGACTGTCCTGTTGTACATACTATTTATTATATATTACTATAAATTGCACATTGCACATTCAGACGGAGATGTAACATAAAGATATTTACTCCTCGTGTATGTGATGGATGTAAGTAATAAAGTCAATTCAATTCAGTTCAATTCATTGCAAAATAGGGCAATAGAATTGAGTGACAGATGCACTTGCTGTCTCGGATTTAGAGCAAATCTGTATTTGTCTGAAACCTGTCATGAATGCTACAGCCGATGTGATTCAGCCCAAGCTGTTACAGCCTTTCTGTCTTTCTTGTCCTAACACTATTTCCTTGTATCAGTGATGATTATTGAGACAAATCTTTTGGAAAGTGGGTAGAAATATCGATGTTTTGGGACAATAGGTTGGGTGGGGGACAGTAATGAAAAATAGAAATGTTTGAGTTTTTTAATATGGATCATTGCAGAATCAATTGTTTTTGGATTAATAAAAAGCTTTCATTCATGATTAAAACTTCTGACTGGTGTCCAACCAAACTTGAAAATTTATAAAGATAACTAATTCTTTCCTTTTAAACCATTATATGTGTAGTTTGTTAATAACTTTACTTAGAGAAGAATATAAATAAGTCTGGTATTATTTCCAATTTGATATCTTTTAAAATCAATTTCAGGATGGTTAGTATCAGATTTTCAGATATCAAAGACATTTTAATGATTTTGTTTATAAGTGTAGAGAATATTCAGTGGTTAGATCATTAACATGGTTCTGCACTTGAAAATCGAAGTATTTTTGTGAACTTGTGGAAGAATCTCCTGCTTGATGCAGTGAATATAGAAGTGGAATTTAGATGGGAATACCAGCCCAAACTAATGACATTCTAAGAAGATACACTACATATTACAGCCTTGAAAACTGTTCAAATAACCTCTAAAGTGAATGATGATTAATGGAATGATGATTGAGTCGCCTGGGACCATACTCTCTGGAATTCAGAAGAATGAAATGGGAGCTTATAGAAACATACAAAATTTTGAAAGGGATAGATAAGATGGAAGTAGGAAAATTGTTTCCATTGGTAGGTGAGACTAGAACCAGGGGACATTGCCTCAAGTTTCAGGGGAGAAGATTTAGGATGGAGATGAGGAGAAACTGTTTTTCCCAGAGAGTGGTGAATCTGTAGAATCCTCTGCCCAGGGAAGCAGTTGAGGCTTCTTCACTAAATATATTTAAGATACAGTTAGATAGAGTTTTACATAGTAGGGGAATTAAGGGTTATGGGGAAAAGGCAGGTAGATGGAGCTGAGTTATGGACAGATCAGCCATGATCTTATTGAACCAGATGCCCTACTCCTGCTCCTATTTCTTATGTTCTTATGTAATTGACATTATGATCTTTAAGATTACTAATGCTGGCCTAAAGAAAACTTACTGTCTTCAGGTGTGTGCCCATTGTTCTCTCGTTATAACAGTTATAAAGTTTGTTTCTCTAATTAATGCTTACTGTTATTTTGTTGTCATTGTTTGAAGTGAATTGCTCCAGTGGCTGCTGGTTGGTCATCAGATGGTCCAGCCCATCATTTCTCTACAAACTGGAGTTTCATCTAAAACAAACAATGGAATATTTTGTTGAACCTTATCTAACGGCCTTATATTTCCCACACTTTAAAGTGCTGTAATACAGTGTAAGTAACACATGTTGTTACTTTTCTAGGTGGAAGGTTTCACAAATGCAGGATCAGGTAGCAGAACACATGTTAGAATGGGAAATGCAACAGGTCAGTGAACATATGGGAATAGAAAACACAGTAATTTGATTAATTGTTTCAAAATCTTTGGCTTTAATCCTTAGGGTCTGTGCTGAACCAAAAGACATCTGAAACTCAAATTTGTTGTAATGGAAGTTGCTGAAACCTTAGTAGTTAAAAACTTGATAAATGGTTTGAGCATAACTTGTTTACATGCTAAATAGATCCCCTAACAAGTGCACTTTATTATGATTAAATATTTTCCTATTCATTGCTGTGAGATCCTGTTCCATAAAATGTCTTACTTGCTTCCAGTTTATTTTTCCCCTCCCAAGTTTATTTAAAGAACAAAATATTCTCCCAGTACAGTATATAAAACAAAATATAGAAACAAAATCTGCTGTCTGGCTGTTTCTCCTCTAATATTTAAACAAGAGCTATTCAAATTATTTTTTTTTGTGCGATGGTGAGTTGGGATAGTGGAGATAGAACAATTGAACTAGCCTGTTAACTGAAACATTTTCGTTATTGTAACTGCTCTTAAAATATCATTTGATAAGCCTTATGTTGAATGGCCTGAAAGGTATAAGTAAACCAATAAAATAATAAAAGAGGAAATAGTTCAGTGCCATATCTATTAGTTGTAAAGGACAAATTGTTCACTCTTTTGGATATAAGTACTGGCGAAATCATGCAACAAATGCCATTTTCTGCTGTTATTCATGTGGGTTCATAAATCAAGCACAGAAGATAAATCACTAGACAGCGAACCTGATAATGAGCTCTGATTTGGATTGTAAATACAGAACTCAGCTATGCTTTTCCTGGTTAGTGTTCTAATAGTGTTTGTGCATTTTAGTCTCCAGCACCATCTAATGTAAAGACTTTAAATCACTTGGATTTTTTTGCAACAGCTAATTGAGAATATTTTATGCACTGTTCCCAAAGGAATGACGGCTGACTGGACTGCATAGTAAGTTTACTTGGTGCTGGACGAGCAGGAAGATTCAAACAGTTCAATCTGCTTTGTGGGTCTTGAATTGAAAGGAGCAAAACTAGAGGCATTAGAGTCTAGTAGCCAAAATACTTACTTGATTTATCTCCACAGAAAAAGTATTTATTATTGCTCTAACATAAATATTCTATTTGTGAAGGGATTTTTATTTAGACACGATAATTAATATTGTTTATTTTCCTCCCCACAGCATTCTGCTTTGGACTTGCTGATTGCATGGTAACATGTCATGTAGTTTACCTGGCAACACTTATTGTTCTTCATTTGGAAATTGATTGCTCAGTCTCTGATGCACGGCAACCAAACTCCATTTAGATGGACGTTTAGCAGTTGATGCTACAGACACCAATGCTGACAGACTATTCTTTAGTACCTTTGACCTTGAGATCTGGGTGTCAGAATTAAATGGTTGTACCAGCTGGAAGAGAAGTCACAACACAGGATCTGCAGGTACGAATCATACCTCATTTATTCTTGTATTTAAAATAATCTTGAAAACTATATTGCAGAACAGGTAAGGTTATACATTTCTTTATGTATATATTGCTCCAGTGAATACTCTGAAGGTAGAAATAGGCTTTGTGTTGAAATGATGCCTAATTTATTATATTAAATGTAAGTGCTTTGAGGCTGATACAAAATATGTAAATGGAATGGGGCTGGACTGCCTGGAAAGATCTTAACCGGACAATGAGGCTTGCCATGACAGCTTTGCCAAGTTGTCATTCCAATAGGCTGAGATGCAAATCTATTGTTGGCAGAGCTTGAGAGGGCTGAAGTCAGTAGAGACTGTTTATTTCTTTCTATAGATGCTGCTTGACTTGTTGAGTTCCTCCAGCTTTTTGTGCATTGATCAAGATTTCCAGCATGTGCAGAATCTTTTATGCTTAGAGTAGATTAGGGAGAGGTGCTTAAAATTGTGAGGGGTTTTTGTAAATAAGAAGGAATTATTTCCGCTAATGTAATGTTTGGTAAACAGAAGTCATCACATAAAGGTAATTAGATAAAGAAATGTGCCAGGTAAGGATTTTATTTTCATACTAGGTTATTTTAATAACCTAAAAAGGCTAAAAAGGTGGAGGAAATTAAGCTGGAAAAGGAAAATAGATTTATGCTGAAAATGAAAATTCTTGCAGGAAGAGTGGGGTTTTGAAGGCACTTTCAAAATGCCAGAATGAGCACAATGAGTTGATGGGCCTCGCTTTCTGCCTACTGATTCAATTAACATACTTACGTATTGTGGAGTAACATGTCTAACAGTGAGCCCCAATGCGATTTATTGGATAACACCAGAGGCTGATCATCTGACAATTTATATAGCTGATAAATCTTCAGGAAACATTCCGTCTGAATATCGAGATTCTTTTGTAATGGTAGCGATGGCTTTCAGTGAACAGTCTCAGCCATAACTAGGTAAATGCGCAGCAAGAAGGAACTACAGGACCGACTTTAACAAGATTATGCTTCATTGTACTTGATTATGAAAAAAACTTGATGCAGAATATACAGTAATGTCTAAAATAAACATGGTTTTATATTTTGGTAAGTTTCTTTTTACAAGTTTATCTGCCTAAGTGTTTTACGATACTCTACAAATGGTCCTAATGAAGGGTCTCCACCCAAAACGTCGACTATACTCTTTTCCACAGATGCTGCCTGACCTGCTGAGTTCCTCCAGCACTTTGTGTGTGTTGCTGCTTGGTTTGTCATGACAGTTAGTACTGAGAAGGAAAATTAGTCCACATGATGAATAATATATTCTTTCTCTAAAGTGATTCTATCTGTATTGTAACATAGCCACTAAAGCTATTAAATAGTTTGCAATTCTAGATGCATCTGGCTAATGTGAAAGTGTGAAGATTTTCTTCATGTTTTAAAACATGACAATCTAAACATCTGTTTGCTTTTGCTTTTTATATCTAATACCAAAAGTGTACCATAAGTATTAAATAAATCAGATACCAGTTTAATTGTTCAGATCCCCCTCACCCCCCGTGGAATGCCCCCTTCACTCTGATATGCTCTGCGATTAGCAAACCCGCCCCCACTTGCATTTTGCATTATGCATTCTTGCATGACAGTGAAACCTCTGCCGACTGCACTCATGGAATTCACAGATGTGGAAGGGTAAGCCATTTAGGAATAAGTAATCCCATTTTTTTGATTTATTGATATGCTTTAATTATTTTTGACCACAGAAATAAAAATAAATTCAATTCAAAATAAGAGTATGTCTTCTCAAATGATCTTCCTGTCAAGATCTCAGTTTAAAAATTAAATTATTACAAAAAAAAACTTACCTTCCAGGAGGACCACAACCTCTTTGTGGTTTTTGGAAAGGTGTGTGCCTCGGTGACCCAGACAGTTATGTTAGCTGGAATCAGGGCTTTATGCTTTGGTTCTTGGTAGGGTCACCCATGCCAAACAGGTCAAAGGGTAGAGGACAGACTAAGAGTGGTCCATCAGTGCTCCAGGTTTGGGGGTTCAGTTCAGGACGACCAACTCTCACTGGTAAAACAAAATTGTTACGGAAGCAGTGAAGGTTGATTTTACCTCTGAGTAAAATAATATTCCTGAGTCTCCACCCAGGAACTGCGTGACTGACAGTAATGAAAACTGAGAGGAAGCTATTGACATGATGAAGCAAGCCCTGAAAATCGCCAGAGATGGAGGACTTTCATTGCTGCCTGAAATGCCAATGGTATAACAGGCAGTAAGTAAAAAAGATAATCAATAAACACAATTTTTAAAATATTGCTTGAAGAATGTGCCTTGCAGATATTGAGGGTATTGGTTTGGAACCCTTTAGCTGTGCCAAGGAAGAAAGTTAATGTCATTTGGAGCAGCCATTTTACCAGTGTGCTTTAAATATCTCTAGTGTATATTAGTTTGCATCAGACTTTTATTTGGGTTGCATATCTTTGCAGAGCTGTGTTAATTAACGCATACCATTTG
Source organism: Mobula hypostoma (assembly GCF_963921235.1). Taxonomy (NCBI): domain Eukaryota; kingdom Metazoa; phylum Chordata; class Chondrichthyes; order Myliobatiformes; family Myliobatidae; genus Mobula; species Mobula hypostoma. The sequence continues at coordinate 32,109,672 of NC_086102.1, read as the reverse complement.
AATGAGAAATAAAAGAGTAATAAAGAAACTAGAAAAAAATGAAGTTTGTCCTTTCTTTTTGGGGTGCAGTATTTCTTCCAGAGCAGGGGAAGGAAAAATGATTTGGTTCATCTTCTTCTTTACAATCAAGTTCAAGTTTAAGTTTAAGTTGAATTGTCATTCAACCATACCCACGAATACAGCCAAACGAAACAGCATTCCTCTGGGCCAAGGTGCCAAAAACAGTACCAACTGTAGACAGCGCCTAGCGCATATCGTTACGATAGCAGGAAAACACGAATAAATAATAGCTCAAGTCCCTGAATGACATGGCCTGTAGATTGATGGTGCATGGGATTTTGTCCAGGAGCCCCGGTTCTGCAAGAACAAGCATACAACGGTTCCTCAGCATATGCCTGGGCTAGTGCAGACAAAAGCAACCCAGCTAGTCTTCTACCGAGTGAGCCCTGGAGGGCAGCAATGATAGGAGGGGATAGCTCTCAATCCAGCACACCTGCAGAGGCCTCTGCTCTCTCTCACGCCACCTCTGGTGTGTCATCTCATGGGTGCCTGCAATAGGTGGCACTGCAGTAAGAGGGCCTGATCTGCACAACAACCGTGGAAATGCAGCTCTCCCGCCGGCGGTCTCGCCAATGAACCAGTGAATCGGACGTGCGGTATTCCACATTACCAATGTTCAACAGGGTCTTGTGATCACAAGAAAAAGGGCCAAGGCAATCACTGAGCTGTTTACTGGACCACGCACCACTTCCATTCATCAACGGTATGTAACAAGTCCAGGTGCCAACTCGGAACACAAGTTCAGCTCCTTCGCTATTGAGCAGGGTACCCCTGCAGCACTTGATGTTTGTAACATCCAGCAGTGTTTTACGATTGTAAAAAAAAGATGGAAAGGATGAACAAATACACCTTAGGTTGGACCCGTGAAGGTGTCTGCGACTATGCGTCACCTTACAGGTGCTGAAGTATTTAAAATGCAATTTTTTGGTTGCTGCCTGCCTTGAAAAGATTTTCATAGAGGTCATTAATTTATGATTTTAAAATAGCCATATCACTGCAGAATTAATTTGGACACAAACAAAATTGGTCAACAAATTTCACTAAAAAAGCACATTGCAGTACTCTTGTTCAAGTGATTGCAAATCTTGCCTTGCTGTTAGTTAACCTTTACCCCAATCCAATGCTATCACCTAGATTTGTTGCTGTAAATGGAAATATCCTTTCTACATTAAACTTAACACTTTTACATTTAACTCCATAGACTGCAGAGCATTTTGTAAAGAACTCTTGTCAGTTCATTCAACACACATAAAAGTTGCTGGTGACGTTTCAGGCCGAGACCCTTACTAGCTCTTCTTTCAGTTAGTCCTGACGAAGGGTCTCGGCCTGAAACGTCGACTGCACCTCTTCCTAGAGATGCTGCCTGGCCTGCTGCGTTCACCAGCAACTTTTATGCGTGTTGCTTGAATTTCCAGCATCTGCAGAATTCCTGTTGCTTGTCAGTTCATTCCCAGTTCTTTCTCTGCTGTATTGTCTGCCACCTTGGAGCAAACCCATAAGTTGTCATTATTAACTGGGAACACACACAACATGCTGGAGGGACTTAGTAGACCAGGCAGCATCTATAGAAAAGCGTAAATAGTCAATATTTTGGACTGAGATCCTTCATAGATGCTGCCTGGCCTGCTGCGTTCACCAGCAACTTTTATGTGTGTTGCTTGAATTTCCAGCATCTGCAGAATTCCTGTTGCTTGTCAGTTCATTCCCAGTTCTTTCTCTGCTGTATTGTCTGCCACCTTGGAGCAAACCCATAAGCTGTCATTATTAACTGGGAACACACACAACATGCTGGAGGGACTTAGTAGACCAGGCAGCATCTATAGAAAAGCGTAAATAGTCAATATTTTGGACTGAGATCCTTCATAGATGCTGCCTGGCCTGCTGCGTTCACCAGCATTTTGTGTGTGTTACTTGGATTTCCAGCATCTGCAGATTTTCTTTTGTTTGTGATTGGAATATCAACTGGGAAAGACCGGTAGGTTCAAACCTGACTGGAGACATTTATCCCTCCTGGCAGGTGACAGCAGGGTTCAGACATTTTGCTGCTGGATTCCCCACCACTTCCAAGCAGGACTCTTGCCAATTTACGTCAACGTAAGGAATCATGAGGCTTTTCATTTGATTGGAGGTTTTATAGCTGGTACATACAACGGTGAAGCAACATTGTAAAACTGAAGGCATGGTTTTTTAATTGTAAGAGTTTTCTCAGTGGGTATGTGAGTGGATCTCACCCTGGTTCGTCCACTTGATCTGATTACTTTGGACAAGCCACAGCATCACTGAGCCCACTGTTAAAGGTCCCCGACACTTTTCACAGAAAATTCATCCTTGCACATTTACAGTGGATAACTGCGCAAGCTCAGCCCCAAGTGTAGGTGATGAGGAGTTTTCCGGAAGCTTCAGGCCATTGGGCTCAATGGTCCTGAACCTGTACTGCTGGCCACTTGCGGACACTAGCCTATTTCAAATCTGGTGTGCTGTTGGAGTTGATCACCAATACCCAAAAGTCCCCCTGTGATCCGGATTAGTCTCCAAGCAGTACTTCAGCCTTCAGTGACCTATTCTGAGGCCTTGTTCCCAGACTGACCTGTGGCCTCTGGCAGGTCACTGGTGTGTGTTATGAGACCAGTCAAAGATGATCTACTTGGGTGTGAATTTGGTGCAGCTTTTACATTCACAGTTGATGAGATTACACAGTAACTGATTAACAGTAAAACTAGGCTTTGATAACCATACAGAAAATTACAGAAAGAGTAAACTAAGTCTTGATTACACAAACCTAGCAGTTAACATTGCAATTTTCTATTGCAACAATGGGTGTCAGATGGGTTATAATGAAGTTCCTGGTTCCTCGGTACTGTTGTTGTTGCTGCCTTTCTTATCTCTACTTTTAAACTTTGTCTGTGGTTCCTTGTTATCATGTTTGCATCATCCACATCCCTCTTTACAAATTATTAGCCCTCACTATTCTTTCCCCTACTACACGATCATTGATCTTCAAAGACTATATCTCTCAGTTCCCTCTGCCTGTTCATATCCCTGTCCAACTGCCACTAGGGTGGCCAACTGTCTCACTCCCAAATAAGGGACAAAAGTAACAGTCAAATACGGGACACTTGTGTTTACCCCGAGAAAGACTACCATGACCATGAAGCCTTGCGCGGGCACCTGTGTGCGCCTACTTGATGTGCGCATACGTGACGTGCGCATGCGTGTACGTGCTGGGTTTTTTTCTGCAAATCGGTTTTGGCTTAATCTTCCCGATTCTGTTAAATGGAACTACACTGTACATACATTATTTCTACTTTATATAGGCTGTGCAATTATCATTATCATTCCTGCTTTTACTATATGTTAGTGTTATTTTAGGTTTTATGTGTTATTTGGTAGGTTTTTTTTTTGGGTCTGGGAATGCTCAAAAATTTTTCCCATATAAAATAATGGCAATTGCTTCTTCGCTTTACGCCATTTCCACTTACGAACGGTTTCAAAGGAACGCTCTACCTTAGCGGGTGAAATACAGGACAAGGGCAGTCCCGTGTGGGAAAACCAATTTAGCCCAACATACAGGGTGTCCCGGCTAATACGGGATAGTTGGCAACCTTATCTGCCACTGTCCTAACTGGATCCAGCGTGTTACAGCGTGGTAACCTGCTTGTACCACGGGGCCACTGGCTAGCAATTCAGAGCGCTTGTAACGAATCAAATTTCTTCACCCCTTTCTAATTTGTTCTCCTTGAGAGAGTCAAAACATTTACTCTGTGTTACGTCAGTCAAGAGCAGACTACTTATGAATGCTGCTCTTAAATGATTTTTTGAATTAAAAATCTTAAGGAGCAAGAAAATAGCATGTAGACATTAAAAGAATTAATGCACCTTAGAAATGCTTGCAGCTGTGTCTACATGAAAAAGCTTTAATAGAATGCAATGACGATCGATAAGCTGCTGTTGAGCTGAAGTATGGAGTCAGCAAAAGGGCCCAACTTCATCAAAAGAAACAGTGGGTAAGTTATCAGAGGAAGGCCGTTTGCTGGGATAGTGTTGACCGCTTCTTGGTATCTGTACTGATCAGATTTACTAGCCAGACAGGTTATCTTGTTTAGTTTCAATATTGTTTCCCAAGAGGAGGAAATAATGATGAATAATTGAGTGAGCTTTACTTTACTTTGTTAATGTTTTAAGTGGGATATGGAATGTGAGCTACTAAAAAATTAGCCTCATTGTTTTCCTACCTTTCCCCCCATTCCGTTGGGTATACAATTAAAAATACTGAAACACTACTAAACAAAAAGCAGGGATTATTGAGGGAAAAGAAAGTGATATTGTATCAGTGGGGAAGTGGCTGTACTTGGAAATGTGTAATTATGACTTGGAAAATGGGCATTCAAATGGCATACACGAGGAAATCTGCAGATGCTGGAAATTCAAGCAACACACACACACACACACAATGCCGTTGGAACGCAGCAGGGCAGGCAGCATCTGTAAGAAGAAGTACAGTTGACGTTTTGGGCCGAGACCCTTTGTCAGGACTAACTGAAAGAAGAGATAGTAAGAGATTTGAAAGGGGGAGGGGGAGATCCAAAATGATAGGAGAAGACAGGAGGGGGAGGGATGAAGCTAAGAGCTGGAAAATTGATTAGCAAAAGGGATACGAGGCTGGAGAAGGGAGAGGATCATGGGACGGGAGGCCTAGGAAGAAAGAAAGGGGAGGGGAGCACCAGAGGAAGATGGAGAACAGACAAGGAGTTATTGTGAGAGGGACAGAGAGAGAGAAAAAAGGGGAAAATAATAAATAAATAAATAAATAAATAAATAAGGGATGGGGAAGAAGGGGAGGAGGGGCATTAACGGAAGTTAGAGAAGTCAATGTTCATGCCATCAGGTTGGAGGCTACCCAGAGAGAATATAAGGTGTTGTTCCTCCAACCTGAGTGTGGCTTCATCTTGACAGTAGGGGAGGCCATGTATAGACATATCAGAATGGGAATGGGTCGTGGAACTAAAATGTGTGGCCACTGGGAGATCTTGCTTTCTCTGGCGAACAGAATGTAGGTGTTCAGCGAAACGGTCTCCCAGGTCTCGCCAATATATAGAAGGCCGCACCGGGAGCACCGGACACAGTATATCACACCATCTGACTCACAGGTGAAGTTTCGCCTCAACTGGAAGGACTGTCTGGGGCCCTGAATGATGTTGAGGGAGGAAGTGTAAGGGCATGTGTAGCACTTGTTCCACTTACAATAAATGCCGAGAGGGAGATGATGGGAAGGGATGGGGGGGACGAATGGACAAGGGAGTCGTGTAGGGAGATATCCCTGCGGAAAGCAGAAGTGGGGTGGTGGGAAAGATGTGCTTGGTGGTCAGATCCCATTGGAGGTGGCAGAAGTTATGAAGAATATTGGTTCTGTTCTTTGTTCCCTGTTCTTTGAATAGGAAGCACAGACAAACGTAATAAAGTTGAAAGGATTGCACCCTTACTCTCAACACCTCATGCAAGTTTCAGTGTAAAATCATTGTGGAGATGTGTTAGAGAATCTGGGGCCACCAGAATTTGGAGGTGATGTTTTGTACAGTGATTATAATTTAATACAAATGTAATAATACTATTTCTATTGAGCTGATTTACTTGGGCATAGTAAGTATATCAACTGTGTAATGTAATCATGCAAAGCTATTAATTTGTGTCAGTAATTTATCATCCTATATTGAACAGATTATGCTCTACTGATGAAGGGTTCAGCCTGAAACATTGATTGTTTGTTTCTTTCCATAGGTGCTGCCTCCAGCACTTTTTACGTGTTGCTCTGACTTCCAGCATCTGCAAAATCTTGTGTTTATGTTATGCTCTACAACAGAAATTTTGATTGAATAATTTGAAATTGCAAATGAGCACATTTTTAGAACTCTTGTTTAAAAAAAAATAAATGCGAACAGGCATAAGATGTTATTCCTTTCTCCAGAGCCCTCTAGACCTTTTTCTCCAGTTTTGCACTGCTTTAGTGCTTGATCGCCATTGCAGTTGAGAATTTTTGAGCGTTTTAATCAGTATGTTTGATATCCAGTGGTTTGATTGGATTTATGGCTGATATTCATTTTTAATTCGTTTGACTTGAAAGTGCCTTAAGATATTCTTTGTTTTTTCATACAGTAGTTGGGAGCCAATCAATGATCACTGGTGTCCTTGTTGATTTTCCAATTCAAAACCTTCCCTCATGAAAAAAGCTAGTAAGCAGTGTGTGCAAATGGGAAAAAATAATATATCCCATGGAATGCCTGAGAAAGTATTTACGTCCAATGGGGACGAAAGGGGCTGTTTATTATATACTGGGTGTACACTTTCTCTTCTTTACAAATGTTTCATGCCAGCGATTAAAGCTGAAATTTGTCCTCTGTTAAGCAATATTTTACCCATAATTTGGTTTATCTTCTCATTTGTAATTTAAAATGGGCTGTTATCTGAGCACTAATTCATGTAAACAATTTAAAATTAATTCTCCTCTTTTATCTTTTTCCATACCTCATGAAATCTTTTGGCTATCAACTTGTAATTAACTGAACAGCTGTTTAGGATTGTGATGCCATAAAATGAATAGAAGCTAGCTGTGATCAAGTTCATTTATAACAGGGAAAAATCTGTGACCGATGAGAGATTTGAAACCTTGGTTGAAAATATTGAATCAGAATCAGGTTTATTATCACTGCATGTGATGTAAAATTTGTTAACTTAGCAGCAGCAGTTCGTTGCAATACATAATCTAGCACAGAAATAAATAAATAAATAAATAACCAAGTAAATCAATTACGTATATTGAATAGATAAAAAAAGTGCAAAAACAGAAATACTGTATATTTTTAAAAAGTGAGATAGTGTCCAAAGATTCAATGTCCATTTAAGAATTGGATGGCAGAGGGGAAGAAGCTGTTCCTGAATCGCTGAGTGTGTGCCTTCAGGGTTCTGTACCTCCTTCCTGATGGTAACAGTGAGAAAGGGGCTGCCCTGGGTGCTGGACGTCTTTAATAATGGTCGCTGCCTTTCTGAGACACCGCTCCCTAAAGATGTCCTGGGTACTTTGTAGGCTAGTGCCCACTCCCTAAAGATGTCCTGGGTACTTTGTAGGCTAGTGCCCACGATAGAGCTAACTAGATTTACAACCTTCTGCAGCTTCTTTCGGTCCTGTGCAGTAGCCCCTCCATACAAGACAGTGATGCAGCCTGTCAGAATGCTCTCCATGGTACAACTATAGAAGTTTTTGAATGTATTTGTTGACATGCCAAATCTCTTCAAACTCCTAATAAAGTATAGCCACTGTCTTGCCTTCTTTATAACTACATCGATATGTTGGGACCAGGTTAGACCCTCAGAGATCTTGACACCCAGGAAATTGAAGCTGCTCACTCTCTCCACTTCTAATCCCTCTATGAGTATTGGTATGTATTCCTTTGTCTTACCCTTCCTGAAGTCCACAATCAGCTCTTTCGTCTTACTGAGTGCCAGGTTGTTGCTGCAGCACCACTCCACTAGTTGGCATATCTGTATGCCCTCTCACCACTACCTGAGATTCTACCAACAATGGTTGTATCATCAGCAAATTTATAGATGGTTTTTGAGCTATGCCTAGCCACACAGTCATGAGTATACAGAGAGTAGAACAGTGGGCTAAGCACACACCCCTGAGGTGCGCCAGTGTTGATCATCAGCGAGGAGGATATGTTATCATCAATCCGCACAGACTGTGGTCTTCCGGTTAGGAAGTCGAAGATGCAATTGCAGTGGGAGATACAGAGGCCCAGGTTCTGTAACTTCTCAATCAGGATTGTGGGAATGATGGTATTAAATGCTGAGCTACAGTCAATGAACAGCATAGGTGTTTGTGTTGTCCAGGTGGTCTAAAGTAGTGTGGAGAGCCATTGAGATTGCATCTGCCATTGACCTATTGTGGCGATAGGCAATTTGCAATGGGTCCAGGTCTCCTTGCTGAGGCAGGAGTTCAGTCTAGTCATGACCAACCTCTCAAAGCATTTCATCACTGTTGATATAAGTGCTACCGGGCAATAGTTGTTAAGGCAGCCCACATTATTTTTCTTGGTATGCCTGGTATGAATTGATCAAGCTTGCAATGTTAGTTTTCTCTTGGTTACATGCTCTCATGGCAGCTATCCAAGACATATTATGTTCCAAATTAGCCTTTGAGATGTGGGCACTATATTAAATATTTCAGCTCTGTAGCACTCTGCCATAGAGAATTATAAAGATTCATAACCTGCTGAGAAGTAATTCCTCCTTTTTTTTCCACATTACAGAGGTAGAACTTTGCCCTGTGCTCTCAGTTTTCCCCATGATGAACAATCATTCACTTAGCATCTACTTTGCCAAGACCTTTTTATAAAAGTCTGTGTTTCAATTAGCCCACTGATCATTTTTGGTGAATTTGGAGAATTGAGCAGCCTAAGCAGATATCCACAAATTTGTTTGGTCCATTTACTAGTGCAATCAGCACCGCAATTGGTAGAACTACTTGTGCTGTCAGGCCGCACAGCAGAACTTTCATGGATTGCCCCATAAATGCAAAGGAACCCATCGAGGAGCTTCTCGATACGAAGTCAAGTACAATGGAAACTACTGACCTCTGCTGCCCCAAAAAGTAGACCAACTTGCAAATGGGCAAAGACAAGATGAACTTAAAAACCTCAGTGAAAACACAGAGTACCTGTTCTAGGTAAGCTGAAGATATTTAATTATTTTACTTGTGTTTTTACCTGCTTTTCAGAAGTATAATTTTGTGAGACCTCAGAAGAACTGCTTAAATCGTGGCTTCAATGGTGTTAAATATAGTTTATTTTCCTACAGGGAAAAATGCTAGCAATTTATATCAGCATGAGAGGAAAATCAATCTTAACCAGAGGGAATTAGACAGAGTTGCTGTGTGTTTTGGGCTGGAAATCTTCTAGGTCTTCCTAATTTTTGAGATTGTGGAACCCAATCTGGACATGAAAACAGATTAAATTCCTTCATCATTAAAATTAAAAATAAACACAAGCAGATACTTTTCTTGTGCTCTACCATCTTCGAGTCAGCCCTCCTAGCAAATTTTTAACTTTGTGGAATGCTAATGTTGGCACTGTCTAGCTCCACCAGAAAATGAATTATAGGTTGTTTTTCTCAAAATTCATTTTGCTGATCACAATTGTAGAGATTTTTAAGCACCAATTCACACGCTCTCCAGTTATCCCTTCATTCTATAACTTGACAGGCTGGGAACATTTTCATTCTTTCCAGTCCAGATTTCCTACTGAGCTCTTTCAAGGAATGTATCAAATCGCAGGGAGTGATAGAAGAGTATGATAAATGCTCACCTCTCAGTCATCTTATAGAAACAGTTTGTGAGGACGTTGCACCGCTTACTAATTTTGGTAGTTTGTAAATTCACCTCTTTGCTAATGGTACATTACTCTGGTGAAAATATAAGATATTTGACTGAATGAGAATTTTATTTTGGCTGCTGTTGTGTTTTTTCCGTGTTGGTGAAAATTTTAACCAAAGTGAAACTGTTATAGAAACATAGAAAATAGGTGCAGGAGTAGGCCATTCGGCCCTTCGAGCCTGCACCGCCATTCAGTTTGATCATGGCTGATCATCCAACTCAGAACCTTGTACCAGCCTTCTCTCCATACCCCCTGATCCCTTTAGCCACAAGGACCATTATGAGAAATTTATGAGAAACATTTCAGCCTCCTCAGTCTCCTCATCTTTTTTTTCAGTTGGAAACACATTGGCAACAATTCCCTGGCAAATTACAACCAATGACTGCATGGAGAAGTATTGGTTTGTGATTTCAGAGGTACATGCTTCTGCCACAGTTTAAATGGCATTATATTGGAAATTTGAATATACAGTAGTTTCACATTATTCTTTCAGTACTATATAAAAGACTTTCTGAATGGCTAATTCAAAAGTGTGGTGTGCCTTACCACTACATTTTAACTTGTGATTGATCTATTTGGCACAATCATCACAGATTCCAATCCCACTTCCTTGAGTGTAGTCAATATATTGGCTTCTCCTCCTTCCCTCTTGGGAAAGTCTTGAGTTTATATTCTGAGTTTCTCTCTTTCCTATTCTGCATCTCTCTGGTGTCCTCTTCGATGGATTACCCTCAGTAAATTCCATCACCTTCATATTGATGCCATCACCACTCCTCTTCCCTCTCCTTGTAGCAAAATTGCACAGATGTAAGACACAGACATTATTTTCTTGTAGCTAAAATCAAATGCTGGAAGCCTGAAAAACACAATAAAGTGTTGGAAACGCTCAGCAGGTCAGGCAGTCCTGAGAAAAGGTATTAGGCGTAAACATTTTCACTTTCAGCAGATGCTGCCCGATCTGTTGAGTGCTTTCACCATTTCCTGTTTTTATTTCATGTCCATCATTATTCATGGTAGGCAACACCATTCAGAAGCTACCAAAAGCTTTGTGCTTTATTTCATGAACTTATTCTCTTTCCTTTTTTAAGATTGACATTCCCTGTGTCTGTTTGACCTTAAGCAGACCTTCAATTCCAACATCCTATATATCACCAAACATTTCTACAACATTGCTAGTGTCAGACTTTGCAGCCAAACCATCATAAAACCCATGTTTATATCTTTACATCTTTTTTTCATCTCTAGGTATTTTGCTTGTAGTTGTAAAACGCAAAAAATGTGTAGATGCTACAAATCTGAAACAAAAGAAGAAAATGCTCAAAATACTCATCATATCAGACAGTATATGGAGGGAGCCGCACAGTTAACCTTTCCATGGGTCAAAGCTGTGTGGAATGCCTTTGCTCCAGCCTGCTCAGACCCTCTCCTTCACTTCTTTTTCCAGAACATGGTCGGTGCTGTAGAGAATATGAAAGTTTCATCAGCTTTTCTCAGTGAATCGATAATAGGCCAATATTCATTACAAACCCACAGATATCCACCACTATCTTGATCACACCTCCCTCTACAGTGCTTTCTGGGAAAACGCCATTCCTTTCTCCCAGTTTCTCTGCTTCTGTCATATCTTTTCTGATGGTGTTGATTTCTGCAGCTGTGCTCCTGACATTTCTCCATTATGATAACAGAACTGTGATCTCCTCTCCACGATAAAATGATTCTCAAACATTTCCCTCACTTCTGCTTAATCCTTCTCCCTACCTAAAGAAAAGTTAATTTCCCTCTGCCAGTGGATCACCCTTAGTATTATTTATCACCTTCAACTTGATGCCACTACAATCCTCTTTCTTGTCAACATTCTCAAAGGACTACACTTTGGTTCACATTTCCCTATCTACCAACCAGCATTTCATTACGAGCACTTTCTTAGGTGGCTTCAGGAGATACACAGCCTACGTACTTATTTTTTTTTTCCTTTCCCACCATCCAGGGACATTCAGCTGCTCCTTCCTGCAATTCATGTTTAGTGCTCTGAAGTTGCAGTATTGCATTATGTTGTCCCTTCCTCTGTGGAGAAACCTATGAATCAACTGCTGTAAATGGGATCAGTGTAGGCAGGTGCTTGATGGTCAGCATTCGATAAGGTGGGCTGAAGGGTTTACTTTGTTTGTTGACTCTAAGTGATATGTAAGCTAGATGTCTGGCTTGCAGAGGATGTCCATTCAGTCTCCTTGGATGACTATGAGCATCCACTGACCCATCAGTTATTATTTTAAAAGAAGTGCTTCAGCAAGCCTCCTTTTGTTGATGAATATTTTTGGGTGCAATTTTCACCCTCCCAGCAGGGTGATAAAATGATGGATGGCTTGCCCACTTCTTAGATAATCTATCCAATTTACTTTAAAATAAAACTTGGATGATGTAAAGTAACCCTATACCAGTTGATGCAGGTTTGCTGTGTCAACTTCAGAGTGCATATTCAACAGATGATTTGAATTTGCTATATTATAAGTGATGAAACATAAGTGATCTTTTTCCAGTAAATTTTCCTATGTTTGAATACATTTTCTTATAGTCCTCCTAACCAGGCAGAAAAGTCTCTGGAAAAGTTGTTGCAAAGTTAGTTTCTAAGAGGCACACAAGCTCAACTTTTGGTATACTGTAGCTGTCTTACCCACTTATTCCTGTACCTAGAGGCCAAGTGATTGGACTTTTCTGGCTGTATGCTTGTGATAACACGGCAAAGATTAGCAGTACAGTTTGTGTGAGGTTAGGGGCAACAAAATATTATTCTAACTTGATGCATTGTGTCACAAAATTGTAATTTGACTTTGTATAATCATATAGTCATTACAAATTTGTCTGTTTTTAAAGCCCTAAGCAGTTTTAATAAATTCACTTCTGCAAAATCTTGTTGCATTTTTTTCTGAACTTAACACACATTGATTAATTCTGTTCACAACGAGGAAAGATTGACCAGGCTGGTATTGTTTGCTTCAGAATGGAAGCTGTTGAGGGAAGATTTAACTGTCATGTGTAAGATTTGAAAGGCCAAGCCAACATGAGTATAAAAACTAATTTCCATTAGTAGAAAGATTTGTAATAGGGGGCTCATATTTAAAATAGTAGATTGATCTTGATTGAAGAAAGTCTTTTTATTCAAGGAGCAGTGGGATCTTGCATCTCACCGCTGAAAAGGTTGATTGGGAAACTAGTATAAGACTATAAGGCCTAGGAGCAGAGTTAGTCCATTTGGCCCATTGAGTCTGTTCCATCAGTTCATCATGGCTGATTTATTATCCCTCTCAACCCCAGTCTCCTACCTTCTCGCCACAACCTTTGACAGCCGGATTAATCAATAATATACCTTATCAATATAGAGCAAATTTTGCCCATTTGTTTTGTAATGAAAACTTTTTGTATCATAAAACTTCTGGAAAACCAGGTACTCCTTATTCTGATCATGGTAACATCTGTTGGACTAATGCAGAGGAAAACGGTAACAATATAACAGCACACACAAAAAAAAATGCTGCCTGGCCTGCTGCGTTCACCAGCATTATTTTTGTGTGTGTTGCTTGAATTTCCAGCATCTGCAGATTTCCTTGTGTGTGCGTTTTAAATAACACATTACATTCTGCAGACCCAGGAAGTTTATAGTTCTTTAAAATGTATCCCTCTAGTAGAAGGAAGTTGTACACTATGGAAATATTACATAATTAAGGTAAACTTAAATCTAAACAAAGATACCCAATAATAAAACAACGCCACTGTCAATCTGAAATTAAAATAGCATGCTGAAAACATTCAGCTGCATCTGTGGAAGAGAAATAGTTAATATTTCAGGTCCTAGACTCCTCAGCACTGTCTTAATCAATGGCAATGATCTTCATGAGAGGATATTGTGCTTATCTATTATATATTGCAAAATGAAGGATCTAGAGCCATACCAGAAAAGTACAGCACAGAAACAAACCCTTAGGCTCATCTAGTCAGTGCTGAACCATTTAAACTCCCATCACCTGCACCTCCATAGCCCTACCATTCATGTCCTTCTCTTAAATGGTGAAATCAAGCTCACATGCTGAAGCACCTTCAATAACTCCTAAAGACTGAAGTTGGGTAAAATACTGAAAGGCTTTTATTCATGGTGAGTGACTGCCCCTGGACTGAGGGGCAGGGGCAAGGCGAAACACCTTTATACAGGACTCTGTGGGAGGAGCCACAGGGGCAGTCAGCAGAGGGGTGTGTCCAGACAGGTAACCCAGTTACAACATATATACATGGTTTACCACATTCACCCCTCCTTTTTCTAAAAAGAGTCCCGCTGGGTGAAGTGACTGACAATATTTAAAACAAAAACAACAGGAATTCTGCAGATGCTGGAAATTCAAGCAACATACATCAAAGTTGCTGGTGAACGCTGCGTTCACCAGAAACTTTGATATTTAAAACAAGTATATTTACAGGTCAAGTCTATCAGGCGGTCGAGTCCGTCACTGTGATCTACGTAGCACCGGTGGTGATTGCACTGGCGACGGCGGTTGTGCTGGCTCCGGCCTGACTTGAGGTGCTAGCACATTAGGTGTTGTTAATCCCTCGTGCGTGTGCGTCGCGCCTGGTATGGGAGTGTCGTGTGGTGTCTGTGTAGGGCCTGGAGTGCGCGGTGTCTGGTGGGTACATATATCGGTGGGTACGGGGTCAATAGTCACCATGGAGTGTTCAGGGTAGGGGCCCGGTGCTCCTGCGGGCACCAGGTCGCGGATGGAGACCGTGTCCTCCCGTCCATCAGGTAAAACCACGTAGGCATACTGGGGGTTCGCATGAAGTAAGTGAACCCTCTCGACCATCAGGGAGTATTTATTGCTCCTCACATGTTTCCGGAGCAGCACTGGCCCCGGGGACGTCAGCCAAGTTGGTAGGGTGGTTCCAATGGTCGACTTTCTGGGAAAAGAAAAGAGCCGCTCATGAGGGGTGGCATTGGTGGCCGTGCATAACAGGGAGCGGATGGAGTGGAGTGCCTCGGGAAGGACCTCCTGCCAGCGAGAGACTGGCAGTCCCTTTGACCTGAGGGCTAAGAGTGTGGCTTTCCACACCGTGCCATTCTCCTTCTCTACCTGTCCATTCCCCCGGGGATTATAGCTCGTGGTCCTACTAGTTGAAAATCCCCTAGCCAGTAGGTATTGGCACAGCTCGTCACTCATAAATGAGTACCCTCTGTCACTGTGGATATAACATGGGTATCCGAACAGAGTGAAGAGCTTGCGCAGGGCTTTTATAACTGATGTGGTAGTGGTTCCGGGGCAGGGGATGGCGAAGGAGAACTGCAAGTACTCGTCGATAACGTTAAGAAAGTACACATTGCGGTCGGTGGAAGGAAGGGGGCCCTTAAAGTCAACACTCAGTCGCTCAAAGAGGTGGGTGGCCTTGATGAGTTGTGCCTTTTCGGGTCAGTAGATGTGCGGTTTGCACTCTGCACAGACTTGGCAGTCCCTGGTCATCATCCTGATCTCCTCAAGGGAGTAAGGCAGGTTTTGGGCTTTCACGAAGTGGAAAAGCCGGGTGACCCCCCAGGTGGCAAAGATCTACATGTAGGGCGTGTAGCCGGTCGATCTGCGCGCTGGCGCACATTCCCCGGGACAGGGCATCGGAGGGCTCATTGAGCTT
Organism: Mobula hypostoma; assembly: GCF_963921235.1. NCBI lineage: Eukaryota > Metazoa > Chordata > Chondrichthyes > Myliobatiformes > Myliobatidae > Mobula > Mobula hypostoma. The sequence goes on along the minus strand of NC_086102.1, from coordinate 32,094,523 downwards.
CCCAGGCCTGTACATGATGTCATAGTTGTAGGTGGAGAGTTCAATTCTCCACCTCAGAATTTTATCAGTTTTGATTTTGATCCATTGTTGGTTATTAAACATGAATGCGTCTGAGCGCTGGTCAGTTAGCAGGGTGAAACTTTTGCCTGCGAGATAGTGCCTCCAGTGCCTAATAGCTTCCACTAAGGCCTGGGCCTCTTTCTCCACCGTGGAGTGCCGAATTTCAGGGCCTTGAAGAGTACGGGAAAAGAATGCTACTGGTCTTCCCGCCAGGTTGAGGATAGCAGCCAGTACAAAGTCGGAGGCGTCACTCTCTACTTGGAAGGGAATGGCCTCTTCCACCGCATTGCTTTGGCAATGTCCCCTTTTATGCGGCTGAAGGCCGCGTGGGTCTCGGCTGAGAGGGGGAATGTGGTGGACTTGACCGGGGGCGGGCCTTGTCTGCATAGTTAGAGACCCATTGGGCGTAATATGAAAAGAAGCCCAGGCACCTTTTGCGGGCTCTGAGGGTGTTGGGAAGAGGGAGTTCCAACAAAGGGTGCATACGGTCGGGGTCAGGGCCAATGACTCCATTCTCCACGACACACCCAAGAATAGCAAGTTGGGTGGTTCCGACCACACACTTGTCCTTGTTATAGGTGAGATTGAAAGCTTTGGCCACTTGGAGAAATTTTTGGAGGTTGTTGTCGTGATCCTGCCGGTCGTGACCGCAGATGGTGATGTTATCCAGATATGGGAACGTGGCCTTCAGTTGACACTGGTCCACCATCCGGTCCATTGCCCTCTGGAAGACAGATACACCATTTGTGACACCAAAGGGGACGCGCAGGAATTGATAAAGCCTGCTGTCCGCCTCGAAGGCAGTGTAAGGGCTGTCCTCCCTGCGGAAGGGGAATTGATGGTAAGCGAATTTTAGGTCTACGGTCGAGTACACCTTGTACTGTGCTATCTGATTGACCATATCTGTGATGCGGGGTAGAGGGAACGCATCGAGCTGCGTGAACCTATTGATGGTCTGGCTGTAGTCCACGACCATCCTATTCTTCTCCCCGTTCTGAACAACCACCACCTGCGCCCTCCAAGGACTTGTGCTTGCCTCAATGACCCCCTCCCTGAGCAGCCGCTGCACCTCCGACTTAATGAAAGCTCTGTCCCCCGTGCTGTACCTCCTGCTTTTAGTTGCCACAGGTTTACAGTCGGGGGTCAGGTTGGCAAACAGCGGTGGGGGAGGGATCCTGAGGGTGGAGAGGCCGCAAGTGGCGTCGGTAGTGTGGCAGTTGGCATGGTGTTGGGTGTGACGTGCGGGTCGGTGTGTGTGTGTGGTCAGTAGCGGGGTATGTGACGTATCCCTACAAAACTGGGGATTTATGACAGTACTTGGTGGGAGGGGCCCATCATATTTCATTGTCATGCTTTTCAGGTGGCTCTGGAAGTCGAGCCCCAATAGCACAGGGGCACACAGTTGAGGCATGACCAGTAACGTAAAGTCTTGATATTCTGTTCCCTGCACCACTAGCATTGTTACACAACTCCCCCGGATGTCTGTTGTATGCGACCTGGAAGCCATGGCGACCCTCTGACTTACCGGCCGTATCGCGAGTCCGCAATGCTGCACCATGGCCGGATGGATAACACTCTCCGTGCTGCCGGAGTCAAACAGGCAGCTTGTCCTGCACCCCTCCACCAGGATGTCCATCATTGACCTTGCAAGCTGGTGGGGAGCGCTTTGGTCAAGGGTCACGGAGGCTAGGGTTGATTCGCTGTCTTGGTCCGGCGTGGTGGGGTGCCCCGTGAGCACCCGTTGGTTGTAGGTGGTGGAAGGGGGTGCCAACCAAGATGGCCGCCCTCATGTCTCACACGTAGTGGCGGCGTGCTGGGAAGATGACGGCAGGCAGGATGGCGACCCCCATGTCTCGCACGTGGTGGCGGCGTGCAGGGGAGATGGCGGCAGGCAAGTTGGCGACCTCCATGTCTTGCACGTGTCGCTGCTCGATCCCGCTCGCGGTTTGGACTTACAGACCTTGGCGAAGTGGCCCTTCTTTCCGCAGCTGGAGCAGCTAGCTTGTCGAGCTGGGCAGCGTTTCTGGGGTTGCTTTTCGAGTCCACAGAAGTAGCACTTCGCGGACTCGCGACTGGCAGTAGCCGAGGTCGATTCACCAGCGGGTTGCGGGGTCTGCGGTACCCACGAGGCCGTCGGGGGATCGTGTGCCTGGAGAGCCTCAGAGTTATGCAGAGCGGTCTCCAGCATGTCGGCCAGTTCGATCGCTGAACTTAAGGTAAGATCCGCTTTTTCCAACAGCCGCTGGCGCACATACACTGACCTGGTCCCTGTGACGAAGGCGTCTCTCACTAGGAGCTCTGCATGCTGGCCTGCCATCAGTTCTTGGCAATTGCAGGCTCGCACGAGAGTCCGTAGGGCCTGGACGAACTCATCACTTGATTCCCCGGGCTGCTGGTTCCGAGTCGCTAAACGATGTCGCGTTTAGACGCTGTTTATCGGCCGCAGGTATTGTCCTTTGAGTGCGCTCATCGCGCCGTCATAGCTCAGCTAGTCTCTGATCAGTGAATAGACCTGTGGACTGACCCTGGAGAGTAGAACTCTGTGCTTCGCTGTGGGGTCAGTTGCTTTAATCTCCTCCAGGTACCATTCGAAGCAGGCCAGCCAGAGTTCGAAAGTGTTTCCAGCTTCAGGCGTTTGTGGATCGAGATCTAACTTGTTGGGTCTCAGAGTACGTTCCATGCTTTAAAATTACAGCGAATAAAATTGAAGCACCTTCAATAACTCCAAAAGACTGAAGTTGGGTAAATACTGAAAGGCTTTTATTCGCTGTACAATACGACCTCCATGTTGAGTGTCTGCCCCTGGACTGAGGGGGAGGGGCAAGGCAAAATCACCTTTATTCAGGATTCTGTGGGAGGAGCCACAGGGGCAGTTAGCAAAGGGGCGTGTCCAGACAGTTAACCCAGTTACAACATGTATATGGTTTACCACACATGCACCACTTGTGCTGGCTGCTCATGACCCACTGAGTGAAGAAGTTTCCCCTCATGTTCTTCTTAAACTTTTCACCTTTCACCCTTAACCCATGACCTCTGATTGTAGTCCCACCCAACCTCAGTGGGCCTGACACATCAACTATTTCTCTTGCTACAGATACTGCCTGACCTGCTGAAAGTTTCCAGCATTTTACGTTTTATTATCAAATAATATGCTAATAATTTTTTTAAATGGTTTTGATACTTCAGAAATGCAATTTGGTATGCGTGCAACAGATAACTTAACTTTTTACTTAGTAGAGAAAAAGAGAAGTGAGGCTTAACAATAATCATACTTCAAAAATAATTTGGTTGTGTAAAAATACTTTGGGTATAGCAGTCTACCACATTGAAGTTGGGAATTAGCGCTGAGAACTGTACAGGTGACTCCTGTATTATGGTAATTTAGGTAACAGAATTAAGCCCTTACTTATGAAATTCATAGTCATAGTCATAGTCATACTTTATTGATCCCAGGGGAAATTGGTTTTCATTACAGTTGCTCCATAAATAATAACTAGTAATAGAACCATAAATAGTTAAATAGTAATATGTAAATTATGCCAGTAAATTATGAAATAAGTCCAGGACCAGCCTATTGGCTCAGGATGTCTGACCCTCCAAGGGAGAGTTGTAAAGTTTGATGGCCACAGGCAGGAATGACTTCCTATGACGCTCTGTGCTGCATCTTGGTGGAATGAGTCTCTGGCTGAATGTACTCCTGTGCCCACCCAGTACGTTATGTAGCGGATGGGAGACATTGACCAAGATGGCATGCAACTTAGACAGCATCCTCTTTTCAGACACCACCGTGAGAGAGTCCAGTTCCATCCCCACAACATCACTGGCCGTACGAATGAGTTTGTTGATTCTGTTTGTGTCTGCTACCCTCAACCTGCTGCCCCAGCACACAACAGCAAACATGATCGCACTGGCCACCTCAGACTCGTAGAACATCCTCAGCATTGTCTGGCAGATGTTAAAGGACCTCAGTCTCCTCAGGAAATAGAGACAGCTCTGGCCCTTCTTGCAGACAGCCTCAGTGTTCTTCAACCAGTCCAGTTTATTGTCAATTCGTATCCCCAGGTTTCTGTAATCCTCCACCATGTCCACACTGACCCCCTTGATGGAAACAGAGGTCACCGGTACCTTAGCTCTCCTCAGGCCTACCACCAGCTCCTTAGTCTTTTTCACATTAAGCTGCAGATAATTCTGCTCACACCATATGACAAAGTTTCCTACCAATGAATGGTCAATGAACTCATTACATAAAGAAATAGTAATTTTTTGGAGGTGGTTCATTTGCATTGCAGAAGATTGCTACATGAATCATTTTCCAGGAATGCAATTTCCTTGTCATCTTACAGTAAAATGGTAAAATAGGGGGTCATCTCCATTTATTCACTGTTGTATGTACATTCTAATACAAGCCCATTCTGTACTTGGTTCTTATTTGATAATTATACTGACTTTCTCAGCTTTCGGAACTGAAAAGAATGAAAGATGTTGTACTGTATTGTTTCAAATTCTTTCCCCCTCAGTTTTGATTTGTGAATACCAGGGAGGAACTTGCAGGTAGTTGCACTCCCTCGCACTTATTATTCTGTCCTCGGTGGTAGAGGTCATAGGATTATGAAGCCCTGCCAAGTGATTGGCAGATTGCTGTGGTATATTTTGTCGATGGTGCATACTGCAGCCATGGAGTGATGGTGGAAACTGGTGAGCTGGTTTATCCTTGATTGCAATGAGCTTCTTAGAGGTGCTGTCATCGATGTATGGGGCGGGGGAGTGAATATTCCATTACAGCCTTTATGCACTACTTTTAAAAAGTTTGGCATTTCAGTTGCCTCTCTATCAGAGTGTGATAGTTAAATTTAAATATATTTATATTTTGCATGAATTCCCAAAATGAAACGAATCTGCATACGTTCAACAGTTCAGACAGGTGGTACACCCTGTATCAAGGGCCTTGAAGTGATACCATTTGTTCATGGCATAACCAGCACTGCAGTAGGTTTTATTACAGGACAGTCGTGGCAGCTAATGGCCTGGGCATGGGTGAGTTCAGTGACATAAGTGGAGAAATCGTCATGAAGCTTAATGGAGAAAAATGATATTGCACTTTAGATCTCAGATAACTACAGAATTTTTATTGAAAAAGTACTCTACAAATTGTTAGATTAGTACATAAATTAAAATGTTTCATTTAAAGGATTTTGCGGTGGTTAAATTGTACATATGATTTAAAAATATTTACATATAAATATTATGTATCAAGTTGTGCAGTCTCATGTGGTTATTTTCTTCTTGGATCAGTTTAGAATTACTTTGGATTTTTGTATGTTCTAACTATTCACAGACTTCTGTCAGTGCCTCTTAAATCAAAAGGCAACATTTGAAGAAAATCTGGAACTCACTACATGAGGAACTGCCTGTATAAACACACCTCAGCTTTAATCAGTACATCAAACTACAATAAAACTGTGTGATCTTGCACATATTTGCTATGGTTTTTAGGGTTCAGGATTAGTTATACTGGGAAGTTCTCAGTTTATAAGAGTTAAATTGGTTCTGAAATTCAAAGTGAACATGTAGTGGAAGGTCAAGGTTGTTGATAGTGAAATGTTTCCATTTTGAAAGCTGGTTGAAACCAGAGAAACTATAAAATTCAAGGTTCATCAAGGACATTGTCAGGACCAGAGGGCCTGAGTTATAAGGCAAGGTGCTTGGGTATGAAACTCCCTCCACACAATATCTTGACAGCAAATGTACAGTGGCCGGAGAACAAGATTGGAGACCTAAGGGCAAGATTGGAGGGAAATGAGGATTTGCTGTGTCCTCTGTTTCACAGAGACATGGCTCACACCGGACATGCTGGATTTGTTGGTAAAACCTGAAGGCTTCTCAATAGGTAGGATGGGGTGGATTGCTGATTTGGAAAGGGCAAAAAGTGGGGGTCTGTATGTCATGATAAACTCTTCGTGGTTCTCAGACATTGCGGTCTTGTTGCACTCTTGTTGCCCTGACTTGGATCATCTAATGATTAGGTGCCAACCATTTTACTTGCCAAAAAATTCTCCTCCATGAAGCTGACTGAAATTTATACAGCGCCAAAGGTCGATGGTAAGCTGGCACTCAATTAATGAATGCCGCGATCAGCAAACAAAAACTGTCTACCCTGTCGCCTTTCAAATCATTGCCGGGGACTTCAATCAGGCTTGTTTGAATAAATCTCTGCCCAGTTTTCATCAGCATATAACCTGCAGTTCCAAGGGTATCAACACACTCAACTGCTGCTATACTACGATTAGGAATGCCTACCATTCCATGCCTAGACTGCAGTTTGGGAAATCTGATCACTTGGCTGTGCTCCTCCAAGCTGTATACAGGTAAAGGCTAATGAGCAAGGTTTCAGAGGTAATAAGGTAGTTGCTAAAGGCAGAGGAGCAGCTATGCGACTGCTTTAAGTCAGTGGACTGAACCTTGTTCAAGGACTCATCTGTAGATCTGAATGAATACAACACAGTTGACATGGACTTTATAAAAACAGTCGTAGATGTTGTGTGCCCCACAAAATCATCCAGAGTCTTCCCCAACCAGAAGCTCTGGATGAACCATGACATTCACAATTTGCCGACGGCCAGATCAGCGGCATTCAGGTCTGAATGACCAAGCCATCTCTCACGTCAAATGGCAATTCTGGATCAAACTGGGATCATCGAAGGACGCTCGAAAGCTGTGGCAGGGCTTGAATGTTATCACCTCCTACAAAGTAAAAGCAAACGACATAGGTGATATCAAGGCTTTGCTCCCAGATGAGCTCAATGCCTTTTATAATTTCTTTGGCCATCAAAACATGGAGCCATTTTCACAACTCTCACAGACTCTGATGACACGGCAAAAAAAAAGGAGGGAGAAGATGGTGGCGCAACGCAGCGCGTGCAGCCGTTCCGAATGAATATCGATTATGTGTAACTAGGGGCTGTGCACAATCCGGATTTGATGAAGAGAGCTGTGAGAAGCACAGAGGAACATCTGAAATGCCCGCTTCGCTGCCGCTGCTACTGTGCGATCGAGAATCTCCGGAGACGAAGGCCCCAAATCCTCGGCTTTGTGTATCGCCTGTTGCCGGGGCTGGAGTCGAAGTGCTTGGTGCTCAGTGTCGAAGAGGTGGTCGGAGTCAGACTGTGGTCGGATGCTTTCAGGATGCCGCATCGGCAAGTTGGCGGCGCTGGAGGTTTACTGTCTGTGTGAGATGATGGGACTTTCGGGAGACTTTGAGACTTTTACTGTGCCATGGTCTGTTCTTATCAAATTATGGTATTGCTTTGCACTATTGTAACTATATGTCATAATTAAGTGGTCTTCGTTAGTTTTTAAGTCAGTTTGTCATGTGTTTTCGTGATATCATTCTGGAAAAACGTATCGTTTCTTAATGCATGCATTACTAAATGACAATAAAAGGGGACTGCGTGTCCTCATAATTATAATAATCATAATTTCAGTCTCTAAGGCTGATGTGAGAGCATCCTTCAGGAGAGTGAACTCATGGAAAGCATCCAGCCTAGATGGGGTACCAGGCCGAGTACTAAAGAGCTGTGCTGATCAATTGGCTGGCGTGTTCACCGATATCTTTAACCTCTCACTTCAGCAGTCTGAGGTACCCACCTGTTTCAAGCAGGCATCATTTATACCAGTGCTTGAGAAGAACATGGTAACCTGCCTCAGTAATTTTCGTCCAATAGCACTTACATCCACTGCGATGGAATGCTTCTCCTACCTAAGAAGCAATATGGATCCATTCCAATTTGCCTACCATCCCAACAGGTCATCAGCATTGTGTGCAGTTTTGGGCTCCTTATTTTAGAAAGGATATACTGACATTGGAGAGGGTTCAGGGAAGAGTCACGAGAATGATTCCAGGAATGAGAAGGTTATTATGTGAGGAACGACCAGCAGCTCTTGGGCTATATTCCCTGGAGTTCAGGAGAATGAGGGGGGATCTCATAGAAACATTCTGAATGTTAAAAGGCCTGAACTGATTAGGTATGGCAAAGTTATTTCATGTGGTAGGGGAGTCTAGGACAAGAGGGCACAACTTCAGGATTGAAGGACGTCCTTTTAGAACTGAGATGTGGAGAAATTACTTTAGTCAGAGGGTGGTAAATCTGTGGAATTTGTTGCCACGAGTGGCTGTGGAGGCCAAGTTATTGGGTGTATTTAAGGCAAAGATAGATAGGTTCTTGATTAGCCAGGGCATCAAAGGGTATGGGGTGAAAGCAGGGGAGTGGGGATGACTGGAAGAATTGGATCAGCTCATGACTGAATGGCGGAGCAGACTCGATGGGCCGAATGGCCTACTTCTGCTCTAATCTCTTATGGTCTTATATGCCATTTCATTGGCTCATCACTCAACCCTGGAACAAATGGACAGCAAAGATGCATACGTAAGGATGCTCTTCATTGATTAAGCTTGGCATTGAATACTATCATCTCCTCGAACTAATCAATAAGTTTCAGTACCTCGGCCTCAGTACCTTCTAGTGCAAGTGGATGCACAATTTCCGCACTTGCAGACCCCAGACAGTTTAGATTGACAACAACATCTCCTCCACAATCTCCATCAGCACAGGTACACCATAAGGCTGTGTGCTTAGTCCCCTGCTCTACTTGCTTTATACTTACGACTGTGAGGCTAAGCACAACTGCAATGCCATATTTAAGTTTGCTGAAGGTACTGTTGTCACTGGCTGGATCAAAGGTGGTGACAAATCAGCATATTGGACGGAGAATGAAAATTTGACTGAATGGTACCACAACAACAACCTCTCACGCAAAAAGCAAGGAACTGATTATTGACTTCAGGAGGAAACGAGAGGTCTATGAGCCAGTTCTCATTGGGAGATGAGAGGTGGAGATGGTCAGCAACTTCAAATTTCTGGTTTTATCATTTTTGGAGCATGGTGGTTTATGGAATGATCTTTCACAGAAGCTGCAGAGGTATAAACGGTTACAATCTTTAAGTGACATTTAGACAGGTACATGACTGAGAAAGAGTTAGAGGGACATGGACCAACGCAAGCAAATGGACCAGTTAAGATAGGCACCTTGGTGGGCATGGCAAATTGTACTGAAGATTCCGTTTTACCCATATGGCTCTAATTCAAGGCATTAGAGTGGGATAGGGTGAATGGATGGTGGGGGCAGGGGTAGGGGGGAGGGGTCAAGATTACATGGAGAGAAACAAAGTTTGAGAAGTGATATGGGAGGTCATGGTGGTCAAGGTTAAGACCAGATGGGGAGGGGATGGGCTGCAACTCCAGCAGCATGCTCAGTTTTTCAGTTAAGTCCTATTTTATTGGGCACTGTGTGTGTGACAATTTCTAGCCTTAGATATGTTGGCAGTATATGGCTTATCACATTCTAGCAGTTCTGTTCCAGTGTATTGTTCTACTTTAAAAAGTTGTTTGTTTGCAGGAAAATTTAAGAAAGGCAATTTTTTGGTAATCTGTTCAAAATCTAAGTTGATCTTTCTGCTTCGTAATGGAAATATTTATAACATTGTCTACAAAGTATTCATTTTTCTCAAACATACTAGTATATGTTTTGTCTACATTTTAATCCAGTGAATGTGTTTCAATTTAAAGTGACTTTATTGCATTAGAGAGGTATGTTGAGTTTGTGTATGCAAAAGTGTGTAGTGACATAAGCAAATGTGATATTGAAAAGATTTTGTATAAACTATCTAAGGAATATTTCAACACGGACTCATGAAAACCTTGTCCTGCTCATACTGGGACCTGCGTGTGTTACAATTATAATGGTTGTCTTCTGTATACCCTTCGTAGCTTATGGCGAGTTTGCAAGATGTTCTATTTAAAAGATTAGATATTGTGTACAGAATCAAATAACTCACCCAAGAACCTCTAACTAGAGATACAAGGCTCAATTTCTCCCCACTGTGTTTGGTCGATATAAATAATAGAAATATAAAGGGAAATTCCATTAAAATATATACCACCTATATTTAAAATTACTTGACAGGGAAACTAAGGTTGATCTTTTGTCTTGTTCTCCAATGAAGAACTGGAGAAGGGGGAAGTAGTCGATATTTATGAATTAACAAGTGCTTGCCGATGACCAAAACATTTATATTCTGTGTAGAACTTCACCAGCCCCTATGTTGTTTACTGAACATTGGAAGAGTAAACTTTTTCTGCAAAATTTACCTTGACTTGACAATCCCTGTCATATATATTAGCTGAGGATGTGGAAAGGCTCAAAATGCTACGGGTGTGGGATTCATTCCATTCCCTCCTACCTGCACCTGGGAAATTTGAAATTGAGGACTCGAGAGCCTTTCACTGACTCCCCATTCATTCTGCTCTCTAGTTCTAATGAAGATAAACAGCCGGACGGAGGAATTTCCCAGTTTTATCACTGGAGAATGCTCAGTGCTCAACTCACAGATATAAAGGATTCCAAGTTTTGGGTTGTTAAACAGCTGGTGAATATTCATCACTACTGTTACAGCTCGTAAGCAGCACCCTGGATTGAGCAGTAAAATTCTTGGCGGTGGGAAAAGAAGTTGAAGGATGGATGGAAATTGCTTTGTCTGCAGGCCAACTGAGCTTCACACACCAAATGCTGGAGGAACTCAGCAGGCCAGGCAACATCAATGGAAGAGAGCAAGCAGTCAACATTTTGGGCCAAGACCCTTCATCAGGACTGTACAACCGAGCTTGCCTGTACAAATAGTAGATTGTCCTAAGTTTCAAGGTCAAGATTGAATAGCTATATTAGAAACGTCCTTTCTCACTAGATTAACATTCCAGTTGGAATCCCAGTCCTACTGTGGAACCCACTGTACATTTCCATTTAAGGCTAACTTTGCAAAATACCTTTGGCATGCCCATGTAATATGTAAGAGCCATTGTTGCCAAAGTATAATGGAAAATAGAAAATCTACCTAGTACTTTTTCTCTGTATCACAAGTTTCATTAGGAAATAACTAAAATAATTAGATTTACATCTAGATCAATGTTGCAATGCGATTTTTACGGAAGTGTGATTATTTACTTAACAGATGCTGTAAAATGGAGCAACAGATCATGAAAAATCTGAATTCGTCAAAGAAGCATGTTTAACAAGTTAAATCTGTTCAAACTGTCTGATTTTTGTGTTTTTTTCCTAATCTGGGAGAGAAGGAGTGATACTGGAGAATGTCATGACTCAATTGACAGCTGCAGATTCCAATGTGTGCTGATGTAGAGGCCTGGGAATTGTTCAGTGCCCCAGAAGGAAAACTAAAACCACATTGCTTCAAGAGCCTGGGCCATTTTGTGCAAGCTACGCAATGAGACAGCAAAATCTAGATCCCCTGTGAGGTCCAGGTGTCTTGTATGACAGAGTCAGCCTTGTGTACTATGTGTGGAGACAGAATTCCCCCCCAGCAGCTTCGGTGCTATGCGCTTGCACCTTTCATAAGGTTGAATACTCAAAAGGTGTCTACCATTTGATATTACTGCACAAGCCTGGTTGTCTCCATGTATATTCCCCACATATTTGCATCATGGAATTTCTGGAAGTGTGCTATGTCTGCATAAAGAATCAAATCATATTTAATGATTGGGATACAGATAAAATTATTTGAATCAGTATCAAGTTTAATATCACTGGCATATGTTGTGAAATTTGTTGTTTTGTGCCATCAGTACAATGCAACACATAATAAAACACTATAAGTTACAATAAGAAATATATATACAAAGTTTAGTTAAATAAGTAGTTTTAAAAAGATGGCAAAAAAATAGTGAGGTAGCTTTCATGGTTCATTGTCATTCTGAAATCTGATGGTGGCAGGGAAGAAGCTGTTCGTGAAGCATTGAGTTCATGTTTTCAGGCTCTTGTACCTCTCCCTGATGGTAGAAATGAGAAGAGGACATGTCCTGGGTGATGGGGGTCCTTAATGATGGATGTCACTGTTTTAAGACATCACCATTTGAAGGTGTCCTTGATACTGGGGGAAGCTAGTGCCCATGATGGAGCTCAGTGAGTTTCCAACTTTCTGCACCTTTTTCTGTTTCTATGCAGTGGGCCCTCTATATCAGATGGTTCTGCAACCAGTTAGAATGGTCTTCACAGTACATCTGAGAAAATTTGAATGAGACTTTGGTGACATACCGAGTCTTCTCAAACCCCTCATGAAATATAGCTGTTGTCGTGCCTTCTTTGTAATTGCATCAATATGTTGGACTTAGGTTAGATCTTCAGAGATCTTGACAGCCAGGAACTTGAATCTGCTCGCCCTTTCCACTGCTGCTTCCTTAATAAGGATTGTCCTGTGTTCTCCTGACTTCAGTTCCCTGAATTCCACAATCAATTCCTTGGTTTTACTGGCATTGAGTGCAAGGTTGTTGTTGCAACGCCACTCAACCAGCTGATCTAGCTCACTCCTGTATGTCTCCTTGTCACCAACTGAAATCCTGCCAACAATATTTATGTCAATGGAAACTTACAGGTGGTGTTTGTGCTGTGCCAAGCAAAGCATGGCCATGGGTGTAGAGAGAGTAGAGATGTGGGCTAAGCACACGTCCTTGAGATGCACCAGTATTGATGGTCAGTGAGGAGGAGATTTATTTCCGATCTGCACTGACTTTGGTCTCCTGATGAGGAAGTCAAGGATCCAGTTTCAGAGGGAAGATTGCCCAGTCCACTGACTCAAAGCAGTCCTGTAAGTGCACTACTCTCTCCCTTAACCACACCTTCTTGGTTCTCACCACTGGTCTCAGCCTATATGCCAGGAGTAAACGTACGGACTTTCCAAAATATAGGCATGGGATAACTTGGTAAACATTTTTCTTGATGGTGGTATAACAGTGGTCAAGTGTGTTGGCTCCTCTGGTTCCACAGGTGCTAAATTGGTAGTAGTTGTTCAGGAATTACTTCAAGCTGCCCTGGTTGAAATCCCCCGCAGTGATCAGGAAGGCATCACGGTGTGCAGGTTTGTGCCTTGCTATTACGGAGTTTAGCTCCTCCAGTGCCTGCCTGACACTGGTCTGAGGTGGAATGTACACTGCTACCAGGATGATGGTGATAAACTCTGTGAGCAGACAAAAAGTATGACACTTGGCTGTGAGGTGTTCCAGGTCAGGTGAGCAGGACTGGGGCAGAACCAGCATATCTGTGCATCATGATGTTAATTATAAAGCATACTCCACCTCACCTGCATTTAAAAGACTACGTTTTCTTGCCTTTGCAGAGAATGGCGAAACCATCAGGCTGCAGCGCTGCATCTGAAATAACAGGGGGTGAGCCATGTTACCATGAAGCAAGGTACACAGCAGTCCCTAATATCCCTCTGACCCTGCAACCTCACTCTGAGGTCTTCAATTTTATTTTCAGAAGTATGTAATACTTTGCTTTAAGACAATGCTTTATTTCATTTGTACAGATAGGCTGTTGAGTATTTTAGTTTCTGTAAATTTTCTCAGAATGCAACGTGTTCCTTTAATTAATATTATAAAATCAAGTAATTCAGCTGATAGTGTTAGGCTCGTATTCTCCAGCAGGATGTGTCTTTTTAGCATTTTTGCCAATCAGCTGCCCCAGAATATTCTAAAGGGTTCAGGGGGTAGCCTTTTTCTGGGGACAGTGTGGGAATTTTGGGGTAAGAAGGAGAAAAAAGGAAAATGGAAATGGACATAGCAGAAGAATCTGAACTCATTTGGAAGGACAGACACTGTTGTTGGAAAATCCTCATGCAGACAATAGTCTCACGGAGAATGTACAGATAACTTATCATTGGCTAGTTATCACAAGACCTTGGAGAAAGTTCGATACTTTGTCCTTGAATGTTGCATGGATATTTACTTATGCTTCGCTTGGACTGTGTTTTCAGGAAGAATTGTTTGATATCATGAGTAAATGAAGAGAAGCAAACTGGATTGATTACACAACAATGAGCTCCAATGATTATGTGAGCACTGTAGGCTAATAAATATGTAATGGGTCCTTTTTCCTAATTTCATTTGCTATAGTTTAAAATATTTTGTCAATACAATTTTAATCTAAGTTTATACTGGTTTAAGCTAAATAATTGCTCCTGGCATGGGTGTGTCAGTGTGCATACAAGTGACAGCCTTATTTTCACTTAAGACCATAAGACAAAGGACCAGAAGTCGGCCATTTGGCCCATCCAGTCTGCTCCGCCATTTTATCATGAGCTGATCCATTCTCCCATTTAGTCCCACTCCCCCGCCTTCTCACCATAACCTTTGATGCCTTGGCTACTCAGATACCTATCAATCTCTGCCTTAAATACACCCAATGACTTGGCCTCCACTGCCACCCGTGGTAACAAATTCCATAGATTCACCACCCTCTGGCTAAAAAAATTTCTTCACATTTCTGTTCTGAATGGGCGTCCTTGAATCCTTAAGTCATGCCCTCTTGTACTAGACTCCCCCATCATAGGAAACAACTTTGCCACATCCACTCTGTCCATGCCTTTCAACATTCGAAATGTTTCTGTGAGGTCTCCCCTCATTCTTCTAAACTCCAAGGAATACAGTCCAAGAGTGGACAAACGTTCCTCATATGTTAACCCTCTCATTCCCGGAATAATTCCAGCGAATCTTCTCTGTACCCTCTCCAATGTCAGCACATCCTTTCTTAAATAAGGAGACCAAAACTGCCCACAGTACTCCAAGTGAGGTCTCATCAGTGCCTTATAGAGCCTCAACATCACATCCCTGCTCCTATACTCTATTCCTCTAGAAATGAATGCAAACATTGCATTCTCCTTCTTCACCACCGACACAACCTGGAGGTTAACCTTAAGGGTATCCTGTACGAGGACTCCGAAGTCCCGTTGCATCTCAGAACTTTGAATTCTTTCCCCTTTTAAATAATAATCTGCCTGTTTATTTCTTCTGCCAAAGTGCATAACCATACACTTTCCAACATTGTATTTCATTTGCCACTTCTTTGCCCATTCTTCCAATCTATCCAAGTCTCTCTGCAGACTCTCTGTTTCCTCAGCACTACGGGCCCCTCCACCTATCTTCGTATCATCAGCAAACTTAGCCACAAAGCCATCTATTCCATAACCCAAATTGTTGATGTACGACGTAAAAAGAAGCTGCCCCAACACGGACCCCTGTGGAACACTACTGGTAACCGGCAGCCAACCAGAATAGGATCCCTTTATTCCCACTCTCTGTTTCCTGCCAATCAGCCAATGCTGTATCCATATATAAAACTTTCCTGTAATTCCATGGGCTCTTATCTTGTTAAGTAGCTTCATGTGTGGCACCTTGTCAAAGGCCTTCTGAAAATCCAAATATACAATATCCACTGCATCTCCCTTGTCAAGCTTACTTGTAATTTCCTCAAAAAATTGTAATAGGTTTGTCAGGCAGGATTTTCCTTTAAGGAATCCATGCTGAGTTCTGCCTATCTTGTCATATGCCTCCAGGTACTCTGTGACCTTATCCTTGACAATTGACTCCAACAACTTCCCAACCACCGATGTCAAGCTAACAGGTCTATAATTTCCTTTTTGCTTCCTTGCCCCCTTCTTAAGTAGCGGAGTGACATTTACAATCTTCCAGTCCTCTGGAACCATGCCAGAATCTATCGACTTTTGAAAGATCATCACTAATGCCTCCACAATCTCCACAGCTACTTTCTTCAGAACACGAGAGTGCATTCCATCTGGTCCGGGAGATTTATCTACCTTTAGACTATTCAGCTTCCTGAGTACATTCTCTGTTGTAATTGTGACTGCACACACTTCACTTCCCTGCCACCCTTGAGTGTCCGGTATACTGCTGATGTCTTCCTCAGTGAAGACTGATGCAAAATACTCGTTCAGTTCCTCCGCCATCTCCTTTAAAGGAGCATTCAAACTCATATGTTTGCATTTACCCAAATCATACCTACCCTATACATGTTTATTTATCGGAAATGTCCTTTTCATCTTTATTCCCTATGCATTGTGGAGTTATGTTACATTTAGTTTGCATTCACAGTACTAGTATGAGCCTGTGGTGAGAGGGTTACATGTACATTTGCCAGCAGGATAATTGGGAGTAGGGGCCTAAGCCCTCTACGGTTCAATCGTACCTGCAGACTGACTCATCTTCCATTCCTCCTTTATTTTAAAGGGAAATGCACTTACAACCCAAACCCGCATTCTAGGATCTACTGACTTTTGAGTGTCAATAGTTTTTTAAGTGTCTTAAAGTGAAGTGCCCACGGCTATGTCTGTGTATTTCAGCTGCAGCAGTTCCAAACAGGAATATTTGATGATTCCTACTGGAGCTTCGTGCAAAGAGTTGCCACTTATCAGCGCCATCTTCCTAATGCTTACTTCGAAATAATACTATTGTACACTACAACATTTTTGGGGCTGGGTTGTTCTTCAGATTTGTCATTGAGTTTTCAACATTGTAAGGAGGGCTACGTTTTGGTGGGAGTATGATGAAAAGTTGTACAAGTGTAAATCAGGCCCAATTGAGTTATGAGCAGAAGAGGGCTGGAAGTATTTAAAGAGAAGGCAAAGAGTTGGATATAATAGAGCTGGAAGTAGAGAAGAGGCAGGTACCTGACAATGACTCAGAACAAGAAAGTGTGTGTTCGAGGAGTTCTTGGCAACAGTGAAGAAATTAGGCAGCTTGGCTAAACTCTCAGCTGTAATGCTCAAATGCTGAAATGCTGAATCTCCCTGGTGTGATATTTGATTCCACCTTTAAGTTTGACAAGCAAGTTAATGCAGTAGTAAAAGCCAGTTTTTTCCAGCTTCAAACTATTGCCAAAATCAAACAGTTTCTCTCTTTCAAAGATCTCAAGAAAGTCATCCACGCCCTTATATCCTCCCGCTTGGACGACTCCAACTCCCTGTATACTGGGATTAGTCAGTCGTCCCTGTCCCGTTGGCAACTGGTCCAGTATGCCGCAGGCAGGCTCCTGACAGGTGGCCGGAAGAGGGACCATATTACTTCTACCCTGGCCTCCCTCCACTGGCTGCCAGTACGGTTCAGAATTGATTTTAAGGTTCTCCTGTTTGTTTATAAAGCCCTAAATGGGCTAGCCCACTGTTATATCACAGACCTTCTAACCCCTTATTCTACTTCCAGGTCCCTCGGGTCAGCTGACTTGGAGCTCCTGGCTGTCCCGCGATCTAAACTTAAGCTCAGGGGTGACCGCACTTTTGCTATTGTAGCCCCTAGACTGTGGAACAGCATTCCCCTCCCTATCGATCTGCCCCCTCCATCGACTCTTTTAAATCCAGGCTCAAAACTTACTTTTATTCACTAGCGTTTGAATCCCCCTGATATGGCTGATTTTTGGCTCGTGCCCAGGCCCTTGTGTTGTTTCTTTTGTGCATATAAGCTGTTTGCTTTGTTGGTTATGTCTGTGTTTCTTGTATTTTGCTCTGATCTGTACAGCACTTTGGTCAATATGGGTTGTTTTACAATATGCTATATAAATAAATTTGACTTGACTTGACTCCTTAGACTGTTTCAAACCAAGGTGGAGATTTCTTCTGTATGTAA
Organism: Mobula hypostoma; assembly: GCF_963921235.1. NCBI lineage: Eukaryota > Metazoa > Chordata > Chondrichthyes > Myliobatiformes > Myliobatidae > Mobula > Mobula hypostoma. Next base: position 32,076,926 of record NC_086102.1, on the reverse strand, counting down.
TGAACATTTTCTTCTTTTGAATACCTATGATTATGGTTGAAACATTTCAGTATCTCTGAATGAAATGTGACCTGCATGGCTTTCTCTTTGTCTTCCATAACCATCAAATGTGATTGTCATTTGATTTTTTTTGGTGGATAAGACTGACATGTTTAAATCAAAAACTGCAAATAGCCGCTCTTTGTAAACACTCTTCCTTGCTTGTAGACATTATTTTACAGTTGAGTTGAGTAGTAGGGACATTTACTGATGTCTCTAATATTTTTTTCACTAAATATTCCAGACTTTGTTATCCAGCATTGAAAATGTTATTCAAATTTCTTTTGTTTTTCATTGTTTTAAACCCATACAAATCTTTAGCTTTCTTATTTATGACACTTGTTGGCATTACTTATAGATTGCTAGCTCTGCCTTCTGCAGTTCTACAAATAGTAACTCTCATCATGAGTTTTTTGTTTTCATTGTCATTTTGATCACTGTCATATAGTTAGGTTGTTTGGTGTTTGTCTGCTGAATGAGCCTCAGTTCTTACTCCTGGAGCTGATGAAGGGGAAAAAAAACTTGCTCAGTTATCTCAGAGGAGCTGGAGGATCTCAGGTACGTGTGCAGCAAATAAACTAGCATTGATGCTGGATGACTCTAGTCATCCTATCTTATCATTGAAATAAGGTAGCAGCAAAAATAGCAATGCATTTTTGACAATGTAACCATTTAAAAAAAAATCTTAATTATCCTTTTATCAGATTGGCCGTTATCAATCATTGCTTCTTGATGCATATTTACTGTTATTTTTTTCTAATTCAAAGTAAAATTTATTATCAGAATACAAACAACCCTGAGAATCTTTTTCTGCAGGCATACTTAGCAAATCTATAGAAAGGTAACTGTAAACAGGATCTGTAAACTGTAAACATCAGGAACTGTCAGTTGCGTAGAGCTGGCAATGTGTAGAGTTATGTTAACGCTGAGGGGCTCCGATGACAAGCTAATAAATCAAGCAGGAGTCACAAGAAGATTGGGCTGAAAGTAGGCCACCAACTCTGCCATAGACCGGGGAGTGAGTTCCCTACACCTGAGAGACATCATTGCCAACCCATGCCTGGGGCAGCAAGGCCTCGGCTCAGTACACTTCCAACGATGGTGGAGTTCAAGCACAAGGGTCAGGCGTGACACGGCCTAGGCAGCGGTACGGAACTGTGAGGACAAAAGGAGGGTACCGAAGGCAGTGGAGTTGGGGTCACAGGGCACCTGGATGAAATGGGATCTTCCCAAGTGCAAGATCACTTAGGCAGAGCTGTGGAGACTGGAGCCCTTCTGCTTTTCTTTCCTCCCGTGTACGACACTCTCCCTACACCAGCACAGCTGCACACATGGGGTCTGAGAGAGGATTCTAACTGCAAGCTGTATGATCAGTGGGGTTCACTGACACACATACTGTCAGGATGCAAAACAGCTTTAACATGAACACAGTATAGGTGGTGACACAACAAGGTCCTGCTGTCCCTTGCTGACACACTGGAGCAGGAGAGGTGTAAAAAAAGACCAGCTGGCAAAGAGGCAAACAGGGCAGTCATTTTCATCAAGGAGAGGGCCATGCCAGTCATGTCAAAGAGGCCTAAATCCAATGTGCTGCAAACTGCCAAGTCATGGGACATGAGGGTCAATGCAGGGAGGAAGTTGCAGTTTTCAGAGGTGGTGCAAACCACACTTCAACCAGAACACATACTGTGGTCCACCAAAGACAAGAAGATCATCCTGGTGGAGCTCACAGTACCATAGGGGGAAGGATGTGAGGAGGCTCACGAGAGGAAGGCCCTGAAGTACCAGTCATTAGTCCAGGAGTGCAGGGACAAAGGATGGCAGATGTGGTTATTCTCAGTGGAGATCAGCTGTAGAGAGTTCCTGGCAGGGTCAGCATGGAGGTTGCTATCTGTGCTGGGCCTTGATGGAAAGAACAAGAACCAAGCAGCTCGCAGGATGGGGGAGGAAGCAGGAAGAGCCTTTAGCTGGATGTAGAGCAGGCGAGAGGAGTTGAGGCGGAAGTCAGGAGCAGGTGAGCAGTGACCTAGCCACCACTGGTGACCCACCAACTGGAGAGTGCAATGGTTAAGGGTCGAAATACGCCATGAAGGTTGGGCACCACCTGACAACATCTGCTCCTGGACAAAGGCTATGGTTACCTCATCAGGTAACTGTAGAGAGCATCCCGGTGTATGATGCAAATGCAGATAATAAATAACAAGCATGAAATAACAAGATAAAAGAGTCCTTAAATGAGTGTAGTTATTCCCTTTTGTTCAAGAGTCTGATGGCTGAGGGGTAGTAACTGCTTTTGAACCTGGTAGTGTGAATCCTGAGGCATTTGTACCTTTACCTGATGGCAGCAATGAGAAAGGAGCATGGTCTGGGTGGTGAGGATCTTTGAGGATGGATGCTGCTTTCTTATAGCAACGTTTTGTGCAGATGTGCTCAATGGTTGACAGGATGACACTAGGGAGTTTGCAAAACTTTTTCCTTTTCTTAAACAAATGGAATAATTAATAATTCCTACATCCTCCCCCTCCACATTTTTCCCTGGAAGCCACCTTCAGTTTGTCATATCTAATCTTACCCTTCTCAATTTTCTTTCTCTCCTTTTGTTGTGCTCCTTGGAAAATGAGAAGTGGCTTCACTCTTGGACCAGATGTGCTTGAGAATGCTTCATGAGGAATTTTCATCCTTTTTAATTTGACTTTGGAAACTATTCAACTAACTTTGATCTCTCACCCCCAAAACAAGAGTAATTAACTCTGATGATCACACACAATTTTAATAGCTAGAGGTTCCCATTAACATTTTTTATTGAAGCTAAATAGTAATGTCTCAAGATAGAAAACTTAAACATTGATTGCTTATGAAAAATGCATAACATTTCAAGTATAATTTACATCTAAGGTTTCAACTTCTGTATATTGAGTTCTGCCTTTCATAACCAGGCCATCGACATCTCCCTACTGAGGGCAATATGAATTAACTTCAGATATATTTTTTCATTCAGCTATTTGTCTGAATGATTTGTTTTCTCACGGGTATTTGGACCAGATGTAATCAGATATTTGTTTAGATTTGTATAAGAAATGAATTTTACTTGCTGTTGTGCTCCTTTGCACCTTGCATTAGCACATGTACTTGACTTTTAACTGGTTTGTCAATTCAGGGGCAATTGAAGTGGATATAAATACTGGCCTTACTGGTAACATCCTTGTCCAAGGTCTAAAACCAAAAGAAATTTCCAGTCATTGGTGTTTCTCAACAATGTTTTATTGGTAGCTGTCAATCTCAATTTTCTTTACCAGCCATGCCATCCATTACTTTGTGTAATTGATCTCGTAGGTATATGTCTAGATGTTGCAAAAGGCTGTGCCTACCTTGAAAGAATGCACTTTGTCCACAGGAAATGCAACATTTACGTTACAAGTTTAACTTGTGTGCTTTGCAGAGCTAGCTTGTACAGATTTGACAGACAATTTTGTAAGATGATATGCGTGAGTTTGAAACAGACTAAAAATTTGCAATGACAGCCTGCCATTGGAGAAATCAAATTTTCCTTTTAAAAACGAACTTGGTAATTATGCACTCTAAATTGTGGAAAAATAACAGATCAGAATGCACTCTTAAGATAAAAGCTTTTTTTAAAGCAAAATTTCAAAATGCATGTATGTTTATTTTCTGACCTCTATGTAGTACAAGCGTACAGCTGCATTACAATACTCAGAGTGAGGATTTGTTATGGAACTTACGCTCCTATATTATATTGTAGTTGTGGTGTATTTGCTCAAAATCACTGAAAAATTGACCTGGAAAAGTAGTGGATGGATGATAGGATGTTGAGCTTGGTGGTGAAGTGGTGACGGATTTCAATCCAGAAAAGTGGGAAGTGAAACGCTTTGGAAGTTCAAACTTGAAGGCAGAATACAGGGTTAATGGCAGGATTTCTTAGCAGCGTGGAGAAAAAGAGGGATCCTGTGCTCAATGTTCATCGATCTCTCAAAGTTGCCGCGCAAGTTCAAAGGGTGGTCATCATAGCTTGTCACACCAGAGAGCCAGCCACTCTAGTTTTGTTTGGTTGATGTTGAGCAGGTCACTGTCAGCTAAATCAGGTGAGAGTGGGCAGTTGCACAGAACGTGTTCAATGTTCTGCACCCTTTCGCCACACTCACAGGATTCGCTGGTCTTTAACCCCACTTCACCGTATTGTCTCCCATCCTACAAACTCCCGCTCTCGCTCTGTCGAGAGTGCACCACTTCCGCCTGTCAAGCAGTGCCCCATCTGGCAACATTTCTGTGGGGTCTTGCACTGTATTGTTTGGTGGGGTTCTGGCTTCTGTTTGTTGCCAGAGGTCAATCCTGTATGTTCTGGGGGATGTTCTGTGCATTAGATCCTCCACTGTAGCAAAGCTTTTCCTCGATTTTAGGCAGTTGGAAACTGGCACATGATGATGTGGGTGCCGTGGATCCGACTTCTGTTCACCTTTTTCAATTTTTGTTGTCATGTGTCTTCAGATCGCTGGGGGAGCAATGCCTGCAAGTCCGTAAATGGTGTTAGTGGGTGTGGGGCGCAGTGTGCCCGTGATTATTCAGTAGGCATTATTCGCTAAGCAACGGGTGTATTTTCTTCACATGGGCTGATCTGCCCCACACAGGTGTACAGTATTCTGCAGGTGCATAGCAGAGTGCTAGGGCAGTTGATCTAAGTGTGTGAACATTAGCTCCCCATTTCGTGCCTGCTAATTTTTTCAAGAGAGGATTGCGAGAGCCAACTTTCCCTCAGAGCTTTTGGATGTGGGTGACAAATGAGACCGTCCTATCCAGTGTCACGCCCAGGTAAATTGGAGTCGGATGGTGTTCAAGTTCATTCCCACACCAGAAGATCTTGAGTTTCCAAGCTGCTTCTCGATTCCTCAGGTAGAATGCACACACTTGAGTTTTTGATGGATTTGGGTTCGGAGACCATTTTTCATAATACTGCTTTATTGCTTCGAGGACTGCTGTAAGTCATACTTCAACTTCTTGGAAGGAGTTAGCTTGTATTGCTATGCATAAGTCGTCTGCATAGATAAACCTGCATGTGTTAGGAAAGGTTGGTTGGTCGTTTGTGTAGACATTAAATAGTAGAGGTGCCAGGACTGATCCTTGTGGTAGTCCATTCTATTGTGGACGCCACCTACTCTTAATTCCATTCATTTCTACATAAAATCTATGATTTTCTCAGAGGCTTCTTATTGCTTTGACTGTGGCTTCGTTCTTTAACATTTTAGATAATTTCAGTAGAAGGCCTCTGTGATTCACAGTGTTGTAATCTGCTGTTAAGCCAATGAATACTGCCCCTGTAATTTGTCGCATTTCGAAGTCATCCTCAATATACTGGGTTAAGTTCAGGACTTGACTGCAGCAAGAGCAGCCTGGCCTGAACCCGACTTGGTCTGGTGTTAGAAGATCTTCGACTAAGGGGGATATTCTTTTCAGTATGAGTCTCTCGTAAAGTTTATAGAGGGTGCAGAGCAAAGAAATCGGTCTGTAGTTTTTAGGAATGTTAGGGTCTTTAGAGCAATAGCTTTGGCTCTTCTCCACTTTTTAGGTATCTTTAATGATCTTAGGCAACAGTTAAAAAAGGACAGACGCCAGTGGAGTGCTTTAGGTCCAAGATGTTTAAGGAATTCTTTGAGACCATAAGACCATAAGACAAAGGAGCAGAAGTCGGCCATTCAGCCCATTGAGTCTGCTTCGCCATTTTATCATGAGCTGATCCATTCTCTCATTCAGTCCCACTCCCCCACCTTCTCACCATAACCTTTGATGCTCTGGCTACTCAGATACCTATCAATCTCTGCCTTAAATACACCCAATGACTTGGCCTCCACTGCCGCCCGTGGCAACAAATTCTATAGATTCACCACCCTCTGGCTAAAAAAATTTCTTTGCATCTCTGTTTTGGTAATAGACTAAGACAACTGTGCTGCTCCAAAGAGCGATATATGAGGTCGTTCTTACCCTCGGCCATTAGGCTCTATAATAAGTCAACCTATAGGTGGGGAAGTGATGACCCCCGCCTCCTGTTAGACTGATTGTGGTAACTTATTTTATTATGTTTTGTTATTCTTTCTACTTCCCTTCTAATAAATATATATCTGTGCAGTTGCAATGCTACTGTGACACTGTAATTTCCTTTGGGATCGATAAAGTGTATATTTGATTGTATGTCTGTAAAGTGGTACCAGGTTGTACATAAGGTGACTGACCTTATATACATGGGCTGTAATTGAGGGAAATAATAAAGTAGTTGTAGAGTTAGTGAGTGGAGGTGTTGATCAGTCTTACTGTTTGGGGAAAGTAACTGTTTTTGAGTCTGGTAGTCCTGGCATGGATGCTACGTAGCCTCCTCCCTCTTGGATATATATTTATATATGGGGAAAGAATTCAAAGTTCTGAGATGCAACGGGACTTGGGAGTCCTTGTACAGAATGCCCTTAAAGTTAACCTGCTGGTTGAGTCGGTGGTGAAGAAGGCGAATGCAATGTTTGCATTCATTTCTAGAGGAATAGAGTATAGGAGCAGGGATGTGATGTTGAGGCTCTATAAGGCACTGGTGAGACCTCACTTGGAGAACTGTGGGCAGTTTTGGTCTCCTTATTTAAGAAAGGATGTGCTGACGTTGGAGAGGGTACAGAGAAGATTCACTAGAATGATTCCAGGAATGAGAGGGTTAACATATGAGGAACGTTTGTCTGCTCTTGGACTGTATTCCTTGGAGTTTAGAAGAATGAAGGGAGACCTCATAGAAACATTTGAATGTTGAAAGGCATGGACAGAGTGGATGTGGCAAAGTTGTTTCCCATGATGGGGGAGTCTAGTACGAGAGGGCATGACTTAAAGATTGAAGGGCTCCCATTCAGAACAGAAATGTGAAGAAACTTTTTTAGTCAGAGGGTGGTGAATCTATGGAATTGGTTGCCATGGGCGGCAGTGGAGGCCAAGTTATTGGGTGTATTTAAGGCAGGGATTGATAGGTATCTGAGTAGCCAAGGCATCAAAGGTTATGGTGAGAAGGCGGGGGAGTGGGACTAAATGGGAGTATGGATCAGCACATGATAAAATGGCAGAGCAGACTCGATGGGCCGAATGGCCAACTTCTACTCCTTTGTCTTGTGGTCTTTTATATATATATATATCTCATGGATGATAGGGAGACCGATACCAGTAATCATTCAGGTGACAAAGTTCAAGATCCATGAGGAAATGTTACAGCTCTATAAGCTCTGGTTAGACCACATTTGGAGTATTATGATCAGTTCTGGTCATCTCATTATAGAAAGGATGCTCTCAAGATGGTGTGGAGGAGATTTACAGCTTGCTGCCTGGATTAGAAAGCATGTCTATCAGGAAAGTTTGAGCAAGACAGGGCTTTTCTCTTTGGAGCAAAGGAGGAAGAGAGGTGACTAGATCCCGTGATTTCAGTCTCTAAGGCCAACATGCAAGCAAACTTCAGGACGGTGAACCCACGTGAAGCATTTAGCCCAGTCAGGGTACCTGGCCAAGTACTAAAGATCTGTGATGATCAACTGGCTGGAGTGTTCACTGAGATCTTTAATGTCTTATTTTGGCAGTCTGAGCCACCCACCTGCTTCAAGCAGGCTTGAATTATACCCGTGCCTAAGAAGAACGTGGTGACCTCCCTCAATGACTATCATCTGGTAGCACTTACATCCACAGTGATGAAGTATTTTGAGTCGTTGGTGGTGAAAAGTACCAACTCCTATCTGAGAAGTAAATTGGATCCACTCCAATTTGCCTACTGGAGCAACAGGTCCACAGCAGATGCCATCTCATTGACTCCTCACTCAACCCTGGAACATCTGGACAGCAAAGGTGCAGACATCAGGATGCTCTTCACTGACTACAGCTTGTCATTCAAAACTATCACCCCCTCAAAACTAATCAGTAAGCTCCAAGACCTTGGCCTCAATACCTCCTTGTGGAATTGGATCCTTGATTTCCTCACTTGCAAACCCCAGTCAGGTGAGATTGGCAGCAACATCTCCTCCACAATCTCCATCAGCACAGGTGTACACAAGGCTGTAGCTTAGCTCCCTGCTCCGTCTGCTTTACACTTATGACTGTGAGGCTAAGCGCAGCTCCAATGCATTATTCAAATATATTGACGACACCACTGTCCTAGGCCGAATCAAAGGTCAGCATTTAGGAAAGAGACTGAAAATCTGGCTGAGGGTTGCCGTAACAACAACCTCTTATAAAATATCAGCAAGACCAAGTAGCTGATTATTGACTTCAGGAGAAGGAAACCAAAGGTCCACGAGCTAGTCCTCATTGCAGGATCAGAGGTGGAGAGGATCAGTAACTTTAAATTCCTCAGTGTTATTATTTTGGAGGACTTGTCCTGGGCCCAGCACGTAAGTGAAATGTTGAAGAAAGCATGGCAGCACCTCTATTTCGTTAAGAGTTTGCAAATATTCGACATGACATATAGAACTTTGACGAACTTCTGTAGATGTGCAGTGGAGAGTATATTGACTGGTTGCATCACAGCCTGGTATGGGAACACCAAAGCCCTTGAACAGAAATCCTACAAAAAGTAATGGATATAGCCCAGTCCATCATGGGTAAAACTCTCCTCGCCATTGAGCACATATACATGACACACCCTTGTAGAAAAGAAGCATCCATCATCAGGGACTCTCACCACCAGGGACATGCTGTCTTCTCACTGCTGCCATCAGGAAAGAGGTACAGGAGCCTCAGAAATCACACCACCAAGTTCAGGAACAGTCACAACTTCTTCAACAATCAGGCTCTTGAGCAAAAAGGGATAACTTCACTTAACTTCACTTGCCCCATCATTGAAATGTTCCCACAACCTATGGACTCAATTTCAAGGACTCTTCATTGTATGTTCTTGATATTATTGCTTATTTGTTTATTGTTATTCTTTCTTTTTGTACTTCACAGTTTGTTGTCTTTTGTATACCGGTTGAATGCTCAAGTTGGTGCGGTCTTTCGCGATTATGTTATGGTTATCATTCTGTGGATTTATTGTGTATACTCACAAGGCAATGAATCTCAGGGATGTACATGGTGACATAAATATGCTTTGATAATTTTACTTTGAATTTTGACTTGATGGAGGTGTACATGATGACAAGAGGCATAGATAGAGTGGACAGCCAGTGACATTTTCCCATTATGGAATAGGTTCATATGAGAGGGCATAATTTTAAGTTTTTTAGAGGAAAGTATTGGGGTGGATGTCAGAGATAAGTATTTTACAGAGAGTGGTGGGTGTGTGGAATGTGCTGCCGTGGGGTGGTAAAGGCAGATGCATTAGAGACATTTAACAGATTTTTAGATAGGCACATAGATGAAAGAATAGAGTAGGTTAAAAGTTCAGCACAGTATCATGTGCTGAAAGGACTGTATGTTCTAAAATAACAGGTTACCAGAAAATGCACATGTACTTTATGATTTTAAGTGGCTCAGCTTTATAGCTCTAGATCTTTATCATAGTTTGTTTGAAATGTGTAGAGTTATGGTTAATTGGACAATCAACAAAACATTAAAAAGCTTTCACAATTTTAGATTATTGAATAGATTGAGCATTTGCGTTGCTAGTTTATTGACCTGGACAATGTCAAGCGCTGCAATGGCTCCCACAAAATAAGATTACTTGTCTGTTCAAAAGTCAAGAATCTTCAGAGATCATGGTATCCACAACTGAGAACTTACTGGCAATCATTTCAGTATCTGTAATTTAAATCACTTCACATTCGGGTTCTCTACCAAAAGCACTCGTTCCCTCCACACGCCTGCAGGTCACCCCCCCCCCCCCCCCGGCTGCCCAGTCAGGGTCACGTGATACCATGGGAGCAGGTGGTGGATGGTCGTATGAGCAGCCGGTGCGTACCACAAGTCCTGGTTCTGCAACCACTGAGCCAGTCAGACAATCTCTGGAGAGTATTGATAATGGCTTTGGTAGCCCATCTTGTAAAGAAACTGCCCAGAACAAGGCAATGACAAGCCACTTCTGTAGAAAACTTTGCCAAGAACAATCCATGATTATAGACTATGATTGTTCACGTCATACAACATGGCATATAATGATGGTGCTGATGTGTGTATATCCCCACCCCAAATCTAGCGTCTCCAGCCCGACCCTATAGTCTGACCTCTCCCCAGCTCTATGAGCCCCTTCTCAGTGTAATGTTTCTCTCTTTACCTTCTCTCCCATTACACTGCAAGATCCAATCCTTGACCTTGAAAAATATTGCTGTTCTTCCCACTCCCTGGATCCACCTGCTTTAGAAACCCATCCTCCTCCTATTATTTTATTCCATCCCAAAGGTTCTGGGTTCTACTGTCCCTACACCCTCCTCAGCTGTTAAGCATAGCATTGTCTCCAGTTTGGGAAAGGAGGGTGGGGTGGCACATTTTTCATTATGGGCCTTTGGTGACGTGAAAGACTTATGCAGTGAGGCAATGATCAAAACGTTTGTTAGTGGCCTGACACTCCAGCATCCATAGAACAGCTAGGCATAGTGATCTGTACTTTTCTGCTGTGTGGCTCCTTTTGTTTTTAACCTCAGCAGTTGAGTACTAAGCAAAATAGGCTCCAAAGATATCTTTTTGCTTGTGATGACCTATTTTGATGCTGTCACTTCCTCTATCATGACACCAGCTTTAGTTAAGTTCATACTCACACCAAGTGCTGAAAATTAGCCATTTGAGGATATTCCCCAATAATTCCAAGTGCAAGAAAAAAGTCCAAGTACTGATTTGTCAAAGGTCGCCTGATGAGTTGCAATGATCAAAGGCTTTAACCAATTTGAATCCACTAGTCCAGACAATTGGCAAAATAATTGAGAAGACAGTGACCACCGACACAAAGTAAACTTCATTTCCAACTTTGTAGCATTAGGATTGGCTGTTAGAATTCCATCTTATTTTGAGGAAGCCTGATGTGCAGTAAACCTTTCTGAAGTACGAATGGAGCATCAATTCAATGAACTGAAGCTAATCACATTGTATCTTCACCCAATTCTAATAGTATAGCTCTTATCTTTTTATGGCTTTTCATCGAACCCAGATTTTTCAGGTTTTGTAGTAGCATTGTGACCCTTTTCTGAACCAATGAATAATCATTTCAAAATGACAAGAATCACTGTTCATAGCCAAATGATTTCCAGCTGTGGTTAGTAATTAGAGTACAAAGATTGCAGGTGAAAAAGATGATATGACCAACACAATGTGTCACTCATTTACAATGTAATTGCAAGTTCATGGAAGAAACAACAAAAAAAAAATTTTAATCTATGGTCTTGATATACACTTTAATTATGCAATTTGCACAGTCTGGGGGAACTGCATCTTATTTTGGCAACTTGGGTGTTGTGGCGACAGATCTTTCTGGGACTAATGGTTTGGAAGAAAAGTGAAACTAATTTAAATGACTTGGTGAGTGTGAAGGTGAGGTGAGGTCACAAACCTAAAATGTGTGACTGCTTGTCTTTCCACTGACACTACCTGACCTGCTGAGTTCTTCCAAATTTTTCAGTTTTTTGTTACTGCAAAATGAGCTAGTTTATGCCTTCCGTATAAAGCCAAACCATGCATTCATTCATTGTGACTGATATCAAACAGACAGAACTAGAAACAGGTTACACAGCACTGTGGACATACAGGGTGCTTTGTGAGATTACATCCCTTCACGGGTATGACCAGAGATGATTTCAATCAGTATACAATACATTTGTCATCCATTGTTCCACAGTCATCATCCTTTCCCTAAGTCGTTAGGTTTTTCTCTATTGCCTAGTGGCTGGGAATACCACGATCCCTGGCCCATTAGCCCACCCCTGAAAGCTTATTTCCTTATTAATTTAGCAACATGTGGTGCTCATCACAATTATATCCATCACCTGAGGGCAAACTGTCCCGGAGCAGACCTATTCATTGAAGTGGCATTTAAGGCTGATTTATATTTCTGCGTCATATCGACGCCATAAGTACAGCGTCGCCACGAACCCTACGCAGTGCCTATGCTGATCCCTACGCCATAGCCTGATGCGCACCTCTCCCAAAATGTAACTACGCGTCACGGCAACGCAGCAGACCGCAACAGCTGTGATTGGTCCACTTGGTAGCATCGCATTTCCTCCTACGCTGCAATAGCTTCCCATTGGGTGACTGAAGGGCAGGGAAGGAACCCTGGCTGCAATGCTTTCCATAAAGCTTTACAGACCTCCGAAATTATGGAGGACACATTTCGCTTTTACGAAAAAAGACGCTCGCTTTAAACCTGTTTACCCCAAGAAGGACTACCATGACCATGAAGCCTTGCACGGGCAGGTGTGCGCGCATGCGTGACGTGCGCGAATTGCAGAGGGACGCAGACACACCAACGCACAAGTACAAGTGCTCACAACGGGTGTAGGCCATGTGCATAGGTTACAGCATCGATTTGACGCAGAAGTATAAATCAGCCTTTACTGTTAAGGAACCTTTCTTGAGAGCCAGAGTCATTTGATTTGCACAGCACAGAAGCAGGTCCTTTGGCATACCATGCTGACTATCAAGTATCTATCAGAACTATTCTTAAGCATTTACCTGCTCTTGGTCTGTAGTCTTCTTTGCCTGGATGAATTAAGTGCTGATCTACATATCTCTTTAATAATGTGAGAGTACCCGCCTTCACCACCAGTAGAGACAGTGTGTTACAGTTTCCAACCATTCCTCATAACTTTGTGCACTCCAGGCATATGAACATGTTGAATAGTTTTAAGACCATGTGATTTAAGGGGACTTTACATATAGAATGGTGTGCATTAGCAGGACATGATCTCAGTTAAGTAAATACAGCAGCAGAACAGTAAATTCTTTTTGTTTGAGGGACCTGGCTGCCAGAAGCTACTTGGTCTCCGTCAAGGGATAAAGCACCACAAATCGAAAGGTGAGGCTAGGAGACTTTGATCTTGCAAGGGACACCTACAAAAATGACTATAGAAAGGAACAAGGACTGCTTCCTGTCAGGTGGATGGAGCCTGAGGATCTGAATCAGGTTTAATATCACCCGCACATGTCGAGAAATTTGTTAACTTTGTGGCAGCAGTACAATGCCATACATGATAAGTACAGAAAAATACTGTGAATTACAGTAAGTATATATGTATATTGAATAGTTGAATTAAATAATGCAAAAACAGAAATAAAAAAAGTAGTGAGGTAGTGTTAATGAGTTCAATGTCCATTTAGAAATCAAAGGCAGAGGGGAAGAAGCTGTTCCTGAATTGCTGAGTGTGTGCCTTCGGGCTTCTGTACTTCTTGCTGGGGCTAAAAATGAGGAGAGGACATGTCCTGGATGGTGGGGATCCATAATGATGGATGCCACCTTTCTGAGGCACTTCTCCTTGAAGATGTCTTGGAGACTACGGAGGTTAGTACCCATGATGGAGTTGACTAATTTTACAACTCTCTGCAGCTTACTTTGATCCTGTTCAAAGCTTAATTGATGGGCTGTTCACCAATCAGTCTGATATTTGGTAAATAAATGTTTAGTTGTAATGATAATGTTTGTCATGACTGATCATGGTCATCAGAATCATCCCTGCTTAGACAATAGACAATAGGTGCAGGAGTAGACCATTTGGCCCTTCGTGCCAGCACTGCCATTCACTGTGATCAAGGCTGATCACCCACAATCAGTACCCCGTTCCTGCCTTCTCCCCATATCCCTTGACTCTGCTATTTTTAAGAGCTCTATCTAACTCTTTCTTGAAAGCATCCAGAGACGTGGCCTCCACTGCCTCCTGAGGCAGAACATTCCACAGATCCACAACTCTCTGGGTGAAAAAGTTTTTCCTCAACTCCATTCTAAATGGCCTACCCCTTATTCTTAAACTGTGGCCTCTGGTTCTGGACTCCCCCAACATCGGGAACATGTTTTCTGCCTCTAGTGTGTCCAATCCCTTAATAATCTTACATGTTTCAATCAGATCCCCTCTCATCCTTCTAAATTCCAGTGTATACAAGCCCAGTCGTTCCAATCTTTCAATATATGACAGTCCTGCCATCCCGGGAATTAACCTCGTGAACCTATGCTGCACTTCGTCAATAGCAAGAATGCCCTTCCTCAAATTGGAGACCAAAACTGCACACAACACTCCAGGTGTGGTCTCACCAGGGCTCTGTACAACTGCAGAAAGACCTCTTTGCTCCTATGCTCAACTCCCCTTGTTATGAAGGCCAACATGCCATTAGCTTTCTTCACTGCCTGCTGTACCTGCATGCTTACTTTCAGTGACTGATGAACAAGGACACCTAGATCTTGTTTTTCTTCCCCTTTTCCTAACTTGACACCATTCAGATAGTAATCTGCCTTCCTGTTCTTGACACCAAAGTGGATAACCTCACATTTATCCACATTAAACTGCATCTGCCATGCATCTGCCCACTCACCCAACCTGTCCCAGTCACCCTGCATTCTCATAACGTCCTCCTCACATTTCACACTGCCACCCAACTTTGTGTCATCTGCAAATTTGCTAATGTTACTTTTAATCCCTTCGTCTAAATCATTAATGTATGTTGTAAATAGATGCGGTCCCAGCACCGAGCCTTGCGGTACCCCTCTAGTCACTGCCTGCCATTCTGAAAAGGACCCCTTAATCCCTACTCTTTGTTTCCTGCCTGTCAACCAATTTTCTATCTATGTCAATACCCTACCCCCAATACCATGTGCTCTAATTTTGCCCACTAATCTCCTATGTGGGACCTTATCAAAGGCTTTATGATAGGCCAGGTACATTACATCCACTGGCTCTCCCTCATCCATTTTCATAGTTACATCCTCAAAAAATTCCAGAAGATTAGTCAAGCATGATTTCCCCTTCCTAAATCCATGCTGACTTGGACCGATCCTGTTACTGCTATCCAACTATTTCATCTGCTATTTCATCTTTTAAAATTGACTCCAGCATCTTCCCCACCACTGACGTCAGGCTAACGGGTCTATAATTCCCTATTATCTCTCTTCCTCCTTTCTTAAAAAGTGGGATAACACTAGCTACCCTCCAATCCTCAGGAACTGATCCTGAATCTATAGAACATTGGAAAATGGTTACCAATGCGTCCACGATTTCTAGAACCACCTCTTTAAGTACCCTGGGATGCAGACCATCAGGCCCTGGGGATTGATCAGCCTTCAGTCCCATCACTTTACCCAAGACCATTTTCTGCCTAATGTGAATTTCCTTTCCACAGCAAGGAATGTGAATTGTATTGACCACAGATTTTATAATCTGTGAATTTTATTTTTGAGGTAATATGAGAGAAAAATACTTAAGCAGAGTCTATGGGCTGTTGCCATCCTTTTGTCAATAAATAGGCGCATCCTATTGAACAGCTCATTCTTGGCACCTACAGCTCAGAATTAGCCTCAGAGACAGAAAGATAAATTTTATCTGCCACATGTACATCGAAACATTGAAAAATACAGTGAAAAGTGTCATTTTTTTGTGCAAATAACTAACACAGACCGAGAATTATGCTGGGGGAGGCAGCCCGCAAGTTTTACCGGGCTTCTGGCACTAACATAGCCTGCTCGTATCTCACCAACCCTAACTGTATGTCTTTAGGATGTGGGAGGAAACCAATGACTTTCAATATACAATCATTCCAGCACTGGTTGCCCTTTTACGTTCCAGCTTTCTCCCTCCACCAGCAGTCCACATGCTCCACACTGATCCATTACCCTCCACATCCTTCTCCTGGCTAAAATACTGATGCTCAAGGAGTAGGTCTTTGCCCATCTCCTCTCCTCTTTATCCTTGAGTGGTTCTGCCCTCTTCCTAGTTATCCTCTTGCTCTTGATGACAATAAAACTAACGGATAATAATATAAGAAGAAGCAAGAGTAGGCCTATATATCTATATGGCCATTCAATAAATTCATGACTGACTGTGTACCTCAATGTCACAAACCCATAGCTTATTATTTAAGCAACTATAAATTGAAGCTCTTAATAAGTTGATTCCTATTGAACACAGTTTGTGACCTTCCATATTGAGTACACCGATGCCCATTAAATACTGTTGAAACCTTTGTGCAATTGATAACCTGATTACTAATTTAATGGTTTTGTTGGATCTTGGTGTGTGCAGTTTGGTTTATTACCTACATTACCATTGCGACTACACTTCCTTAAAGTACTTCTATGAGTGTAGTTGTCTTTCTGGATGACCGTCAATGGAACATGCCTTTGGTATTGCCTTGATCTAGGTTCAATGTTGAAAGAATGAAATCAAATGTGATCACAAAACTTAGAGCTGTGGGTGTCAACCATTGAATTAAGCTGTGCTCAGAAAATTACTTTCAGGAACTAAGTGCTCTTATGTAACAAAAATTCCTCAGTTTCCATTTCTATTAAATTTTGGAAAGCTATTTATATAATTGCAGTACTGCATTATTCCTGTGAGTGGTGCTACAGAACTATGTGGCTTGGAATTGTCTCGGATGGTGGCCTCTAGTCCATTTTCAAACATTCGTTTTACTTTAGTTTAATTAGTTAATTAAGGCCCCAATATAAAGTTGACTGGACCTTTTGTTCCCTGGCAGATTCTGTGTCAATATTGTTCCTATTTTTAAAAAAAATATTTATCCTGTTTTTTGCTGCTAAATGAGATTGTGTGACAACTACAAACTTTGTATTTTAACGAGCATTTTGAATAATTCATTCCAGGTTTGGTGGATGCTTAAAGTCTTTTATTCTAATTTTTATTAAGGGGATAAAAATCTAAAATTTTTCTCTCTGCTGGTGAACAGATTGTTGCATAAATTGTATTGGCAATTACAGATAAATATCTTGTTTACTGAGATTGGAATGTAATTTTCTCTCCAGGGCTATGCTTCGAAGTTCCAATGTAATTGGAGTTAAACAAACTAGAACAAAGTTCTCATTAAGAATTAGGTGCAAAACCACCCCAATGGATTTTTAATATTAATGCTTAACAGCTTGAAAGCTAAAAATAAATTTCAGTTATGCACATAAGCATATCAGCATGGTGTTAAATTTTCATGTTCATAGTATATGCCCCTCAAAACACTGACAAGATTTGCCTAACATTATTGATAAAGACGAGTGTTGAGTGTAAGCTGGTGACTTTCTCAGTGTAAAACAAGTAATTATGTTGAGGTGGAAAGCAAACTGAGTAAATTGTATAACTTAAGCACCAGTTATAACCCATCTATTATCACCTGCCTGGCGCAGGTGGGAAAACAGCACAGATTGCGGCAATGAGCAAGAAGCTGTCGAAATGCAATACAAAGACCGAAGGTACTAATTGAATCTCTTATCCTATCTTTCACACTCTGGCACTCCTTCATACCCATCGCAATTTTGGGCTTTATTTTGAGCTGAAATATGGACTTTTAAAAAGGCTTACAAGAATTGTGAATACACGCAAAATGTGGTTATGCAAATTTAGGTGTTCATTTTCGTCCATCTCAAGCTTCAGCACCGATACATGACATGAATGTAAGCTGAAAACACTTAGAGTGTTCACAGCCAGCCTAATGTCTTTACATGACTTTGATCATGATAAATTCTGCAAGAACTACTTGGGCTGCAAGAGAGAAGAGAAAATAGTTTTTAAAAAATGAAAATTTGGCTCCCATGCCAATAAATGCAACACATGTCGTTTGTACCTTTTGACTTTCATGTCAGAGTTTGGCCATTAAAATAATTAGAGTAAGATTAGTGTGCATCCTTCAAAAGCCTAGCAAATTGCTATTCAGTTTTTACCTCCAGTTCTTAGCCCAGCAATGCATAATAGTGAGTGGTCACGTAAGTAGAAGTATACACTTTGGATTCACAGAACAAACCAGAAAAAGATCAGCCAGTGGAATAAATAGTTTCTGCTAGCATCAGAACTAAAACCACCTGGGCACATATATTGTTTTCTAAAGGTAATACAGAATTAATTCTTAGAAGTTCTCTCTCACTCCTTCTTAGTCTGTTTGTTGATTGAGCACAAGCAATAAAAGCAATATAGATGGCTATTGTGCATTATTAGCTTACTTAGCAATGAAAAGTTTTAAAGTTCAAGAAGTTCATCTTTCTGATGTTGATCTAGACAGGAATGCCTATTTGTATGGTTAATTAGTGGAAACAAGCTTGCTGTCTGTGGAAGGGAAAGAGTTTCCTTGTTGAACAGCAGCCTGCCTTTCAAAGTGACAAATGGCATGTTAGTTAACTAAGTGTAATATGTGACACAATTAAATATTTACTTAGCACCAGAAGCAAAGGAAATGAACTCCAACAAATGACCAGGAATAATATTTACAGAGCCATTCTGCTTCCTATATCTCTGAACTCATTTTCCAGGTCATTTGGTGTCTAAATGTGGGAAGTAATGACATTGGGCCAACAAACGTAGCCAGCTCGCACCAACTTCGAAGTACTGCGCTTTGTCAGAACAGGAGGGAGGTTGGAAAAGCTGACTGTTGCTCAGGTAATGTGTGAGAATCATTGTGTAAAACATGTTTCTCTTTTGTAAAAAAAAGCAGAGAATGATTTATTACCTTCTGAACCATATAGTCATAGAGCACTGCAGCGTAGAAGCTAGCCCCTCGGTCCATCTGCTCTGTGACAAAGAATTTATTGCCTAGTCCCATTGACTGGTATTTGGATAACAGCCCTCTGTATTCCACCCCCCCCCTCCAGTCCATGTAGTACTTATCCAAACTTCTCTCAAATGTTGAAATCGAACCCGCAATCACCACTTCCACTGGAAGCTTGTTCCATACTCCCACTACCCTCTGAGTGAAGAGGCTGCCCCGCGTATTCCCCTTAACCATTTCACCTTTCACCCTTAAAGCAGTGGCTGATTGGCTGGAGGCAAAGAATGGGAATAAAGAGAGCCTTTTCTCATTGGCTGCCGGTGTGGAGGCAGCTGTGGAGGCCAGGTCTTTACGTATAATTAAGGCAGAGGTTGATAGATTCTTGACTGGTCAGGGCATGAAGGGATACAGGGAGAAAGCAGGAGGCTGGGGCTGAGAGGAAAATTGGATCCGCCGTGATGAAATGGTGGAGCAGACTCAATGGATCAAATGGCCTAATTCTGCTCCTTTATCTGATGGTCTTAACCAATGGCCTCTAGTTCTAGTCTCACTCAACCTCAGTGGGGGATAAAATGCTTGTATGCATTTACCCTAGCTATATGCCTCATAATTTTGTATACCTCTATCAAATCTCCCCTCATTCTTCTGACTGGTGAATAACTGGGGAAATCTGAATAAATTCTCAGTTGGTTTGACAGACTTTAAGTCATGGTCATAGTCATAGTCATACTTTATTGATCCCGGGGGAAATTGGTTTTCATTACAGTTGCACCATAAATAATAAATAGTAATAGAACTATAAATAGTTAAATATTAATATGTAAATTATGCCAGTAAATTATGAAATAAGTCCAGGACCGGCCTATCGGCTCAGGGTGTCTGACCCTCCAAGGGAGGGGTTGTAAAGTTTGATGGCCACAGGCAGGAATGACTTCCTATGACGCTCTGTGCTGCATCTCGGTGGAATGAGTCTCTGGCTGAATGTACTCCTGTGCCCACCCAGTACATTATGTAGTGGATGGGAGACATTGACCAAGATGGCATGCAACTTAGACAGCATCCTCTTTTCAGATACCATGGTGAGAGAGTCCAGTTCCATCCCCACAACATCACTGGCGTTACGAATGAGTTTGTTGATTCTCTTGGTGTCTGCTACCCTTAGCCTGCTGCCCCAGCACACAACAGCAAACACGATCGCACTGGCCACCACAGACTTGTAGAACATCCTCAGCATGTCCGGCAGATGTTAAAAGACCTCAGTCTCCTCAGGAAATAGAGACGGCTCTGACCCTTCTTGTCGACAGCCTTAAAGTGTTGCATCTGAGATTTGGGTGGGGGCAGAGGATAGTGGGACTGGGGTGGGGGTATTGAGGAGGTGTCAGTGCTGCAGAGCAGCTGTTGGCCTGGCCACTCAAGGGCTGGTCCTGTTGACTGGAGCCTTGCAGGCACAACACCCTCCAGATATACACCGGAACTTGGCCTGGGATTTTGGAACCCAGTCTGCTGCTTTGGCCTTGGGAATTGGAGTGCTGCTCCACCAAGCAGGGCTCTGATGATTCCAGAGGCAGGGTACATGCCATTAGCACTGTGACTATTTTGCACATAACCCAGCAGGGAGCACTTGTCATGTTTTGTAACTCCAAAACAAAACTAATTTGACGAGAAACAAAGAGAGTCCAGGATCCACATCTTACTTTCATTTTTACATTACGCGAGACACACACACGTGAAGTGGAGCGTGATGATATATGTCATGCATATACCATTACTAATAACCCGTGATGAATTATTTAAATGAATAAGAATGCTTAATCAAACACTATGTTTATAATATTACTTAAATATCACTGAAATATTAAATACACAACACTCTTTCCTGCTTCTCTGTAAACTCCAACTCCATATAGAATACTTCTCAACATAAATACACACACACGCACACGCACACACACTTTACCATATAATATAACTACTCTATAGGCGTCCACAGCATAGCAAAATTTTAAATTATTCCATGCAGGTCCCAAGATTTTATTGCTGTGGAGAATTTCTTACTCTATGGGATGATGTCTTTTCTGATAAGGGGAATCAAACTGCTTGACAGGTGAGACAAAATGGCTGTGAAACAATCTCAAGTTTTTGAGGTCTGCACGGTGGTTGTAGAAGATGACTCTGGGATTGCAGGAAGTGATTCTGACAGCTCTGGTCCCCTTCCTTCTCTAACAATGGACACTATTCTCCTCAACTGATCGATATGTTGTCCCCAGGTGATATCAGATACAATCTCCATCTTGTAGGAGAGTGGTTCAGTTCTGTCTTTAATCTTTCAAAGTACCCACTTTTGATCACCTCTGTACCCTCGCCAAGACTGCCTTCCCAGGGCAAAACATCAAACCTTCTTGTCTGAGGAGTCTTCAACTTGTCTTAGCTGTTGTCCTGCATACTACTCCTGAGATTTGGTTTGAGGGGATCACAAGGAACGGCCCAGGAACAGCATGGCTGGTGAAGTGGTTGTGGAGTGTACTGCATTGTGATATGTAAAGAGAAAATTGGTGAGTTTCTGACTCAGTGTCAGTGTAGTGTGTTTAGCTGACGTTGCTTGCACTGGATTCTTTAGACTCTGGCCAGACCTTTCCACCAAGCCATTTGTAGCTGGGCAGTGCGGTGCAGATGTAATCTGTCTTATTCTATTCATTTTCAGGAATGACTGAAACTGTTCTGCAACAAATATGTCTGTTGTCACTGAGTGTTCTGGGACATCTGTCCTTCAGAAGAGGCATCTCAACACATCGGCAGAGTGGAAGCTTTAGTGGAGGCTATCAGGAACTCTTGTGGCCACATTGTAGCTGCATCCACTACTACCAAAAAAACTTGTGCCCATGAATGGTCCTCGAAAAGGGCAAGGCAGCCCATTCCCAGGGATGGAGAGGTGCTGCTCTTGGTATCTGCTGGGTGTGTAGGGATGCAGTGGATGTGTTGGCATCCAGAACTTTGCATGGAAAGCTGCTGATAAATCCCAGGCCACCAGACAAAGCTGCGAGCTAATGATTTCATTTTGACCCTGCCTAGATAGCTGGTATGTAGCTTCTCCAACAATTTAACTCTCAGCTTGGATGGTAAAGGAACTCTCAATCCTTAAATAAGGTAAACTCTGTCAAGGGCAAGTTCATTTCAGCACTGGTAAAGATGGAGGAACTGAGAGCTCTGCTGCATATTCCAGCCATTTTGGGTTGCCATGTAGACCTGAAGAAGTGTGATGTCTTTTCTGGTTTCCCTTTGAATCAACTTTGCTGTAATAGGGCAGACTTTCGATTTGCATTAGGGAGAATACGTCAAGAGGTGTGTTCACTTTTTTAAAATGTTCAGGTGTTTCCTTTTCAGAGGGGGAGGGGGAAAATCTATCAGAATTTCCATGCTTAGGTGTGCTCTTGAACTCGATCTTGTAATTGCATCCTCCAAGAAACAGAGCACAACCCTGCATTTGTGCTGAGAGTGGAACACCTTTCTGCAGACTGAAAATGCACACCACTGGTTGATGATCAGTAAATGAGGGAATACTCACTCTTATACAAGTGTGGCATGATTACACTTATACTATAAGGCAAGGAATCACAAAAAAGCTTCATGGGACGGTGTGGATTATAATACGTGAGTACAGTGTCTGATGTCACCATTTATTTTACCTATTTGAAAGTCACCTCATAATGCTTTGTCCCTTGCAATTTCTTCCTGATCTTTACGAATGAATTCAAGGAGTGGAGCACTGTAGGAAGGTTTGGCAGGAACCTGCTATAGTAATTGACAATTCCATAAAAGTACCGCAACTGTGACATGTCCTTTAGACTTGGAACATCACCACTGCTTGAATTTTCTCAGCACACTTGTATAATTCTTGTGCGTCAATAGTGTGACCGCAGTAAGTGATGCTTGGTTTAAAGTATTTACACTTGTTGCTTGTGCCGTGAGCCCATAATCTTCTAATCTTTTCAAAGCTGTCTTGAAATTTTGGAGATGTTCCTTCTCATTCTTACCGGTAGCAAAGATTTCATTTAGGTAACACTGAGTGACTGGGCAGCCTTGCAGCATCTATTTCATAGCTTTCTGCCTGAGTGCAGGTGCAAATGCCATTCCAAAAATAAACACTTTTATAGCAATAAAGCCCTTTATGGTGAGAAACATTTTGTAAACCTTTCTGCAGGGAAACACTTCAGCAGAGTGGACTTAAATGAGGCCTATTTGCAGGCGGAAGTGGTAGAAGAGTCCAAAGTGGTTCTCACTGTAAACACTCACAAAGGGCTTTATTGCTATGACAGGCTTATTTTTGGAGTAGCATCTGCACCTACACTCCAGCAGAAAGCCATGGACCAGGTGCTGCAAGGCTGCCCAGGCACTCAGTGTTACTTGCTCACCATCAACCCATTACTGAAAGTAGATCAGTACTCTCTGCCCAGGATAGAGGATGTCTTTGCAAAACTTTCCGGAGGGAAATACTTCAGCACAGTGGATTTAGCTGAGGCCTACTTACTGATGGAAATGCAAGAAGCACCAAAGGTATCCTCTATCCTGGGCAGAGGGTATTGATCTACTTTCAGTACTGGGTTGATGGTGACCTTAAAATCACCACAGATTCTGGCAGAGCCATTCTTCTTGGCTACTGAGACCTCTGGCTTTGCTCATGAGTGTCTCTTGATCTTAGAAATAATTCCTTCAGCCTCCATTGGATCTTGTTTGCTGGTTATTTTATCATGGATGGTACAGGGAAACAGAAGGGACTTGCAAAATTTGGGTGTGGTATTTCATTTAACACTATTTTACCCTTGATATGTTTGAGTTTTCCAGTGCTATTGTTAAACACTGCCGTGGCATCATCCAGGACCTTCCTTCATTCACTTGCAGTTGACCCTATTACAGGCAATGTGGTTTGCATATTTGTAGTTCTCTCAGCCACTCATGTTCCCACAATGCTGGCCCTCCTGTTTCAACCACATATAAGCCCAATGTAGCTAGTTGGTTGTTGTATTTCACTTTTACAAATATCATTCCCACAGGAGTTATCTTTTCTCCAGTATAAGCTCTTAGTGAGATATCTTTGGTTCAGTATCTTTGAAATGCCATTCAATCTCATTTTGTGGAATGACTGCAACAGCTGAGCCAGCGTCCAATTCCATTTTAATTAATTTGCCATTCACTTCTGGTGTAAGCCATATTGTTTGTCTATTGTTATTTTTCACATTAGAAATCTCGAAGCTACGTAGTCCTCTCATCATTATCAGAATTTTGTCAGCAACGTGCAGATTAGTGCTCTTTTTAAACTACAACTTGACTTTTTATCTTTTTCTCTTCCCTGTGCAGTCCATTTAATTTTGTCTGTCCAACATGTGTCCTACTTTGTTGCATTTTCTGTAAGTTTTGCCTTTTAACCTCTGTTGGTGTGGTGTTAGTGAGCTCCTGCCGCGACAGTAACACAATTCGTTCGGCCAGGCTGGTTTCTGTTTAGACATTGCAATTTTGCTCGTGCTCACTTGCATTCTGCAACTCAGTTGTGTCTCTGTCCGCTTTTCCGATTGATGCAGTGGTTTCAACAGCCCTTTTAAATGTAAGTCATGGTTCACTTAGAAGCCATTTTTGAATGCTTTCTTGTAAGATTCCACAAACTAAACGATCTCTCAGTGAATTATTTAGCCATCTTTGAACTGACAATGCTCAGACAACTTCTTCAGTTCAATTCAACCACGTATGCTGAAATGGACACCCCTTCCTTTTGAATCCAAAGTTCAAAGTAAATTTTATTATCAGAATATATATGTCACGACATACAACCGTGAGATTCATTTTCCTGTGGGAATACTCAGCAAACCTATAGAATAGTAACTATGACAGGATCAATGAAAGATCAACCATAGTGCAGAAGACAACAAACTGTGCGAATGAAAATATAACTAAATAGCAATAAATAACCAGAACATGAAATAACCAGATAAAAAGTCCTTAAAAGTGATATAATTGGTTATGGAACATCTCAATGGATGCACACCTGAGTATAGTTTTCCCCTTTTGTTCAAGAACATGCTGGTTGAGAGGTTGAAACTGCTCTTGAACCTGTTGGTGCAAGTTCTGAGGCTCTTGTACCTTTTACCCCATAGCACCAGTGAGAAAAGAGCATGGCCTGGATGGTTAGTTGTTGTTTTCCTATGACAACATTTCATGTAGATGTACTCAGTGGTTGGGAGAGCTTTACCCATGATATACAAAGCCAAGTACACAACCTTTTGCAGGATTTTCCATTCAAACACATTGGTGTTTCCATACAAGGCTGTGATGAAGCCAGTCGATACACTTTCCACTACACATCTATAGAAGTTTTTCAAAGTTGAATCTCCACAGACTCCTAAGGAAGTAGAGGTGCCGTTGTGTTTTCTTCACAATTGCACTTACATGTTGGGTCCCAGGAGGACAGGTGCTATGAAATAGTACTACCCAGGCATTTAAAGTTGCTCACCCTTTCCATCACTGATCCTCCAATAACGACTGTCTTATGGGCCTCTGGTTTCCCTCTTCCAAAGTCCACAATCAGTTCTTTGGTCTTGCTGACATTGAGTGAAAAGTTGTTGTTATTACACCACTCAGCCAAATTTTCAATCTCCCTTCTGTATGCTGATTCATTACCACCATTGATACGGCCCACAAAAATTTGAATATGGTGTTGGGGCTGTGCTTAGCCATACAGTCATAGGGATAGAGCAAGCAGAGCCCTGTGGTGTACCTATGCTGATGGAAATCATGAAGGAGATATTTTTATCTATCTGAACTGACTGGGGTCTACAAGTGAGGATATTCAGGATCCAACTGCACAAGGAGGTTTTGAGGGCAAGTTCTTGGAGTTTATTGATCAGTTTTGAGGGGACGATGCTATTAAATGCTGAGCTGTAGTCAATAATGAGCATCCTGGTATATTCATCTTTACTGTCCAGATGTCCCAGGGTTGTGTGAAGAGCCGCTTATGAAACCTAAATCATTCTGCAGTCAACAATAGTTTTGGTTCTAAATGTTCCTGCGTTGCTTTCACGGTATCAGCAAAGCTAATTTTTACTGATTTAGTTGGAGCAGTTAAACTTCTAAGCAAACTCTATGCCTTTAAACCTAATGTACTCAACAGAACTGGCATTCACTTCTCATTGGCTATTTCACTTGCTTCAAAATACTGCTCAATTCACTCAGTATACATATTCTAGTTATCTTGTGCTTTTGAGTGTGTATGTCTTTCTGATGTAGCCAGGCATTTCTGCTTTTTTTAAAATGTCATTATTATCACCTGGTACTCATTGTTTATGAACCTGTGAAATTATCCATTTACTGTATTATTTTTAAACTCAGCTGTCTTTCTGTCTCTCCCTTCTGAAGACACGTGCAGTGATGCTTTATTTTAAAAACTCAGATGTCTCATTGTGCTTCTTTTTAAACTTGAACATCTTGCTGCACGTCAACAGGTAGGTAGTTGTCTCGAGTTCATTTTTGTAACTCCAAACCATGAAACTAATTTGAAGAAAAACACGACGAGTGTCCAGAATGCATTTTCATTTGCTTCATTTGTACTTTAAGCGAGGCATGCACGTATTATCTGGTGTCATGATGATGTATGCCATGGATGTAATTTTACATATAACCTGTAAAGAATTATTTAGACATAAAAGAGTGCTTATTCAAACAATATATTTACAATATGGTTCAAATATCAGTGAAATATGCAACAGCAATCAGAATTTATGAGGGGATTTTTGAACATTTGTCTATCTTTCCACCTCTCAAGCAACTTCAGCAGAAGGCGTGATTCTCTTTTGAAAAGGTCTCTTATTTTTGCTGACCGTGACAATGAGAGAAGCTATAAAATACACAAGGCATCCACCCATTACATCCTCACATATTAATACTTTGCTTTAAATCTTCAACAATAGAATTCTAGAACTGACTGCTGTTTAATTGGGATGGAATAATTCTGCTACTTTCCAGATTTAACCAATCAATAAGTTGTGTAAGAGAGAAGTTTTATAGAAAGCAAGTAATCCCTGTGGTCCCATCAAGATGTCACTGTGTATTTCACTATGGTAATATCAATCATCTGAAGTTAACATTTTTGACCAATATCCCTTTCTAACAGAAATAAATTAATAGAAAAGTAATAATATAGGAAAAGCTTTGTGAGGCTGGAGATATGAATAGATAACAAATCTAGTGAACAAATAGGATGATAGAGTATTTGTGGATGAGCGGTGACTTGATAGAGATGTACAGGATAATAAGATTGAGTGGATAGCCAGGGACTTGTTCCCAGGGTGGAAATGGCTAATACCAGGGGGCATAATTCTAATACCAGAGTGGTGAGTGTGTGGAACCAGAGGTGGTGGTAGAGGCAGATACTTTATGGACATTAAGAAACTCTTAGATAAGCACACAGATGATAGAAAAATGGAAGGCCTTTTCAAAGGGAAGGGTTAGATTGATCTTAGAGTTGGTATGTCATCGTGGGCTGAATGTTCTATGTGCTATGGTCTAACATTGAATAAAACCAATGCTACCTGCTTATTAACCTTTCTATTGATGTCAGTCACGCCAAAAGGTAATCAAGTTGACAATTTTCTGATCACACCATGGTTAATAAATTGAAAAACACAACAGAAAGTTAATCTCATTTTAATCTGAACCTTAAAGGATCAACTAACAAGTGAAATTTTACAACAATAAAAATAAAAGCTTATCATCCAGAGAGGTGAGCAGTTTGAGTTTGATGCTAGTTAGGTTCTACCTCTGTAATTTAAAGTCTGTTTTCTGATACTGCAGAGAGCCACAGCACTGGACTGAACGTCTCACAAATAACTGCAAGTGAAAAGTTTTGTGAGTATTTATAATTCTGAAATGGGTTCTCTGGCACCATTTCTAAAGCCACATATCTCTGAATTATTAATAAAAAACATGCTGTTTATGTGGCCATGGGAAATAAAAATAGGTTAACCTCCTTTTGGCAACTTCTGCTCCCATTGCTGTGGCATGAACGGAGAGTAGCTAGATAGTTACATGTGCATTTTTGAGAAGCTCATACAATCATACTCCACACTGCAGTTACTCATTCTTTCGTAATTCCATTGCAGTTAAGTCATTACAAGCAATCAGAGTGAGCCTAGAGTGTAATTCCATATTTGGAAATGTCATGTGAGATGTCTAGTGCCACATTAAAGTAAAATAAAGGCCAAATTGTCTGGCTGTAGCTGAATTTAATAACTGGCACTGTGCCAGGGCTTTGTAGGGAGCACAGGAAGGTCCAGCTTGTTGCAGCATCTGACGACGATAGCCAGCAGGTGCATTGTTTTCTTTTACTTGGACACTGTTCCCACACCATCACATTAACTACCCCCCCCAACCACCCGTCCCCTAAGTGACCTTCAGAATCAGATACTGGAGAAATTCTGCTTTGACGGTTTACACGAAGTGGGTTTGTCAGCCTGTGACCGTATGAAGTTAAATGATTTAAAACTGCTGTATTAACATATAAAAGCTGCTGTGTTAGTCTCTTGGAAGCGTTCACATGGGTCACGTTTATGTACTGGGGATATCCATATTTTTTCAGAAAATGTGACATTCAAGCACTAGCTAGATGCTTTAGGGCTAGTTGTAAATTGTCCAGAAATTAGATCATATTGTGCTGTTTATTTCAGTGCTGTGCAGCTGAAAATGGACTTAAGTATAACATGATAATGACCATTTCTGGATTGTCTTGCATTATTCCGGACACTTCCTGGCAAACGCTATGCTTGTGTAATGTGATTTCTGAATCAGATGCACATAAAATTATGTCATTCCCAGTGAAACTTTCCTCTCTGGTTATTAGAGAGAAGTTGCTTTAGGAGCGACCATCACTAGGTACTCTGGAAGACACTTGGTCTCCACAACACAACCCTAGACAGTTCTCCCACCACATATCTCTGCCGACTGGGGTAAGTGCCATACTGGAAGTTTAAAAAAAAACATTGCAGATTCAAGAAGTTGGAAATAAAAACAGAAAAAAACTGGGAAAACACAGCAAGTTAAGCAGTGTCTTTGGAGAGACAATAATAGTACATTTCTTTGGGGACTCTCTTTCCACAGACATTGCCTGACTATTAAATACTTACAGCATTTTCTCTTATTTTTAAGCTCTATACTTACCATTCATCTTACACACCCTTCTTCCACCCCATGTTGTCAATTCTAATGACTCTCTGACTAGCTGAAACTCCAGCATCCCAAGGTTGCTATTTTAGATCCCAACTGCCCTGCTCATTGATCTCTCTCTGCAACTTCCAACTTTCATAGAGTCATAGAAAAATACAACACAGAAATAGGCGCTTATGCCCATCTAGTCTTTGCAGAGCCATTTAAACTGCCTACTCCAATCGATCTGCACTGGGACCATAGGCCTCCATACCCCTATCATCCATGTACCTAACCAAACTTCTCTTAAGCATTGAAATTGAACTTGCATGCGCCACTTGTGCTAGCAGCTCATTTCACACTCTCACAACCCTCTGAGTGAAGAAGTTTCCTCTCATGTTCCCCTTAAACATTTCACTTTTCAGCCTTAACCCATGAAATCTAGTTGTCGTCCCTCCCAAACTAAGTGGAAAAAAGCCTGCTTGCATTTAGCCTATCTATACCCATCATAATTTTGTATACCTCTGTCAAATCTCCTCTCCATCTACTATGTTCCAAGGAATAAAGTCCTAACCTATTCAATCTTTCCATAATACTCAGGTCCTCCAGGCCCAGCAATATCCTTGTAACTTTTCTCTGTACTCCTTCAACCTTATTTACATCTTTCTTGTAGGTAGGTGACCAAAATTACACACAATACTCTAAATTAGGCCTCACCAATGTCTTCTACAACTTCAACGTACCATTCCATCTCCAGTACTCAATACTTTGATTTATGAAGGCCAACGTGTCAAAAGCTCTCTTTACAACCCTATCAACTTTCAATGAATTATGGGGCTGTATTCCCAGATGCCTTTGTTCTACATCTCTCCTCAATGCCCTACCATTTATTATGTAAGACCTACCCTGGTTGGTCCTAGTGAAGTGCATTTGTCTGCATTAAATTCCATCTGCCATTTCTCAGCCCATTTTTCCAGTTCTACAGATCGCTCTGTAAGCCATGATAGTTTTCCTCGTTATTCACTGTACCCCCAGTCCTGGTGTTATCCATACATTTGCTGATCTTGTTAGCCACATTATCATCCAGATTATTGATATAAATGACAAACAACAATGGACTCAGCACCCATCCCTGTGGCACACCACTAGTCACAGGCCTCCAGTCGGAGAGGCAACCGTCTACTACCACTCTCTGGCTTCTCTCACAAAGCCAGTGTCTCATCCATTTTACTACCTCATCTTGAATGCCAAGCAACTGAACCTTCTTGACTAACCTCCCATGCGGGACCTTGTCACTGCTTTGCTAAAGTCACTCTAGACAACTTTCATTGCCTTGAATTTGAATGTGCAGAGCCACTTCTGTATTTGCATGCCACAGTCACAATAGTCTAGTTAGACAATCATGAATAGCAATTTATAGCTGAATAGAAGTCTGAAGGCACAATATTAAATGCACATTTCAATGACGTTAGGATATTTAATTCCATTTAGTATAATATAGGTGTTGAGGTGAGAAGACATGGGGGTAGGAGGGCTCATTCTCATCAAACACATGTTCTCGCTGACTATCCTGCAGGTGTCAATCAGATTTCTGAATTGCCAGGAGTGTTTTACGGGACATTTAATCCTCAGAGGTATGAATGCCACTACAAGCTGAAGTCTCATCCTGGAGGCCACTTGTACCTCATTGCTTTATCCACTCTTTTTAATCATTTTGCAAAGTGTTCTTATTGATAGAGGAGACTTCCATTTCTTCAATCAAAGACAGATTTGTACTTGGATTGGAAGATAGAGTAAGAAGCTGGCCAGACATTCCCCAGACAGCAGGTTTTATAAACCGATCATGACTTATCTGCGTGACAGACTGAACTAACTTTGTAAGATATTTGTTGCCAATGTATGCGCAAGGCTTCAAAATATTTTTCCCTCTCTGGTTGGTTTACTTTCATTTAATCTGCTGCATTTTCAACAGCCCTTAATAACTTTCATCAGTCAAAATAAGGAATTGGGCAGTTGATCAAGATAAAATAGTTCTTTTCAACACGTAGTAGTTGCCTTGGTATTGAGTGAGCTAGGTGGTGTCACTATTGAGGTGTGAAGAAGGAGCACTATGGCTGTGAGCTAAGCAGTTACATTTTTTTATGGTTGATTAATAAAAGATAGTGATCAAAATCTTTCTGACTGCTGGCTGCCATCCTCAAGCTTTTATGATATACAATAAAAGTGTTCTATTGGGATTCCTCGATTAGATGGAAACAGCAATACAATTTGGGTGGGGCAAGAAATTTCCAGAGCCACCATGAATTCGAAATGCCCCTGTGAACCAACCAAATAATTAAAATTCTTTGTGAAAATGCCCTAATTATACATTTTCCCATTGGATTACAGTAATTTATTATAGTGTATGTATGCTGCCTATGTCGTGCTCTGGGTTACAGGAACTGTGAAGTGAGAATAAAGAGAAGTAACAGAGAGAAGTAAGTGCAGCAGTGAAAAGGAACAGCAAGGAGGAGAAAGTGAAAGATTTAAAAAGTTAGGAAAACAAAAATAGCAAGAATGTGATTATCAACACATTGGGGATAGATTCAACAAATCTGCTCCTAAATTATGCTCTTGCTGCCTAACCCCTCCTATATATTTTGGTAAAACAATAAATTTAAAATACATTTTCATGGGGATACAAGGACTTCCTATGTTATAGAAGAGCTGACTTGACTTTCCTCAAAGTCTCCAATAATATCTTAAAGAATTTTTCAAGATAGTAATAAAAATATTTTGTGGTACTCATTAACAACTGGATACAATTTATATTCCATTATGTAATTATGGGCAGCATTAGAGTGAATATTTAATGAAATGGAAAAATTATAGGAAGTGCATGCAGAATGATACATTATAGATTATTGTAGAACACGGGAAAATCAGACTGCAGATGGTTCTCAGGAATGGAACGTTTATGTAATCAGAGAACTGCCGGTATATGAGAATGAAGAAAAATATATTTGATTTCTGATGGATTGAAGATTTCAAGAAATGTTTGATTTCTTCACTGTGGTTTATTAATTTTATTTTAGCATATTCATGGTTGTAATTGAGAAAACAGAGCAGCAAATAGAGATCAAAATATTTGCTTGATTGGAAAAAAATTAATCCTGTTCAGCTTAAAATTGAATTAATGGGGATATATGTGGTAATTAATGGAGAAAGTGTTTCTGTTTTCTGTTGCAAAACAAAATGCCGTATATTAACGTTTGAACGGTATAATAAAATGTAAGTCTTTTTCAAACTCTGAAGTGCACTACTCTGAATATATACTTAAAAACCTGTGACCAGTTCTGGTCGTCATGACACGATAGATAGATTCATGTCTTTAAGACAGTTTAAAAAGCCATTCGATTAATTATTTGTGTACTAGGTTTTAGAGATGGGTCAAGACTGGGAAAACATTTTCAGCTGTAACTGTGAGTCACCAAGACACAGAAGGGAGTACAGTATATGTTTGTGAAAGGTAAGTGGGACTGCTACTTACTCTTAATGTCATAGGAAGACATCTTTCAGAGCAACTTTATAACAGATATAAGAAAGTAACTCCATATAGTAATCTATGCATCAAGTGAATTTCTGCGTAGATACAGGAGATAAACACTGAAACATCTGTATTCTGTGTCAGGAGGGATGAATCTAAGAAGGACGGCTGAATAGACTTCCTCATTCATTAAGTGCAACGTTAAAGCCCTGCAATCAAATTAAACTGCAACCATTTTATTGACCTAATTTCAATAAATTTGAAAGAGGCTGAGAAAATTTACAAGGATGTTGCCAGGACTTGAGGACCTGTGTTATGGGGAAAGGTTGAATAGATTAGGATTTTATTCCCTGGAGCGTAAGAGAACAATAGAGGTATGCAAAATTGTGAGGGGATAAAATAGCATAAAAGCAAGGTTGGGTGAGACTGTGACCAGATTAAAGTCTGTCACGAGGTGCTTATGCCGTGGCGTGAAGTGACTGAGAGTACGGGACTCCCCCCCGGATAGGACGCCAGTCTATCGTGAGGTTAACCCTCCGCATTTTTGCCGGTACCTATTCTCAGCTGGGTAGACTGGAGCATTGTGTGGTTAAGTGCTTTGCTCAAGGACACACGTGCTGCGTTGGCCGAGGCTTGAACCAAAGACCTTCAGATCGCTGGTCCAACACCCTAACCACTTGGCCACGTGCCACACATTATAACTAGAAGTCATGGGTTAAGGCTGAAAGCCGAAATGTTTAAGCAGAACATGAAGGGGAATCTTCTTCACTCAGACAGTGGTAAGAGTGTGGTACGAACTGCCGGCACAAGTGGTGGATGCGGGTTTGACTTCAAAATTTAAGAGAAATTTGGATAGATATATGAATGGGAGGGATATGGAGGGCTATGGTCCAGGTGCATGTCTATGGGACTAGGCCAAATAATAGTTTGGCATGGACTAGATGGGCTGAAGGGACTTTCTGTGTTGGAGTTTTCTATGACTCTATGACCTTCACTAAAAGAAGATAAGGAGCAAATTGACGTGCTTGTGGTTATGACCAGTAAAGTGTAAGTTATTTACCTTAATCCATTTCAATTGAACTTTCCACGTGTTACCAATGCTCTGATCACTTGCAATTTAATCAATGTCATCCCGTAGTCTGATCTATGTTGCCTATTGAGCAAATCCACAATGTTTTTAGTCATCTGCAAATTTATGATCCGTTACTAAACCTGCCTTTATATCTGAATTATTAATGTATATAATGATCAGAAATGATCTCTATCTCAATTTTTGTGCTACACTACTGGTCACAGGAAACCAGTTACAAAAGCAAACCTTCACCACTGCTATCAGCCTCCTATTGCAAAGTCTTGGATCCGATAGACCATTTTCTCATATAGGACTTAGTCAAAGGCCTTCCTGAAGTCCACGTAGACTATATTAACTACACAGCACTCATCAATATAATTTGTCAGCTCTAAAATACTTCGGCAGATGGATCACATGCAGGGAAGCTACTCTGCTTTGATTACTCCTTGCTTTTTCAGATGTAAATTAATCCTGTCTCTCAGTGTGCTTTTCTGCTGCTATAGCCCATCAGCTTCAAGGTTCAATGTGTTCTGCATTCAGAGACGCTCTTCTGCACAACATGTTTGTAATGTGTGGTTATTTGAATTACTGTCACCTTCCTGTATGCTTGAACCAATCTGGCCATTCTCCTCTGATCTCTTTCGTTAATGAGGCATTTTTTCCCACACGGAACTGCCCTTCGCTGGATGTTTTCTGCTTTTTTCATGTCATTCTCTGTAAACTCGAGAGACTATTGTGTGTGAAAGTCCCAGGAGATCAGTGGTTTCTTAAAAAAAAAGTTCAAAGATTCATTTTATTGTCAAAGTATGCATGTACAATAGAACTCTGATATTCGTCTTCTCTGGATAGCCA
The DNA here is from genome assembly GCF_963921235.1 of Mobula hypostoma. Lineage (NCBI taxonomy): Eukaryota > Metazoa > Chordata > Chondrichthyes > Myliobatiformes > Myliobatidae > Mobula > Mobula hypostoma. The sequence continues at coordinate 32,042,631 of NC_086102.1, read as the reverse complement.
TTAAGTACACCGAAGCCATTGGAGTTGTTGAATGAAAAGACATCAACTCCCCTCCATGTACAAAAAGAAAAAGAAACAAAACTCACAAACCCCAAACCCCCAATCCCTCTCTCACACAAAAAACCAGCATATTGCCCACCTGGGAGACGGCGGCCAAAACATCAAAAACCCCCAACCCCTCTTCTGCAAAAAATAAACAGCTCCAACAGCACCAAACACCAAACACCCTCTCCCACGCACAAAAACCAAGACGTCACCCACACAGAAAAATCAACAGGAACATCAGACTACAAATCCCCAACCCCTCCCTCACACAAAAACGAACACATCTCCGACTGGAACCCCAGCCCGCCAATTGGCAACAAGAAAGAAAACACAGAAAGCCGAAGGAGAACAATGTAAGCTACAATCCAATAATCACATAAATCTTAGAATTTCAAGAGCATCCTCCAGCCAGAACTGAGGAGAGTGGCCACTCAAACTCAGTCCTTCTGCGAAGAGTGAGCTCTGTACTGTCGACCCTTGGAGAGCGTCCGCTGACCTCCTCTGCATCCTCCTTGATGCTTCAGTCTTCTTCAACTCCTTGAAATGGAGTCGATCATGGCTGCACACCCCGTCTCTGGTCTTCTGCATGAGGCAGCCCGTGCTCACAGTCCTCATCGAGGACAACAGAGTGCCAGATCACTTGATCGAACTCCAAACTGCACGTCCCAGACTCCAGCAGTCTCCAAAACACAATCAAGATAAAAAGAACAAGTAGAAGGCATAGAAAAAGTGAAATAATTGAAGAGATTCCTATCTGAAAGATATCGCCTGAGGAATTGTTGTTCGCTGCTTCCATCTTGAAGGGATATAAATTTGATTGAGATGTAAACCACACTCTCTGGCACCAACAGCTATTCTAATATCAAAGTCACTTTGATCACATTTTCCCCATTATGTTTGATCCGAACAGCAGATGTTTTCATTATACTGTATGTTCTGTGACTCCATTCACAAATTGTCCCTTTCGTTCCTCATGGGCCCTAGTCTCCTCCAGTTACTTTCTCACCCTTAATGTATTATAAAATGCTTTGATTTAAAAAAAAAATTTTGTTGACTGTGATGTTATCTTTTTCCTTTTTACTCTCTTAATCTCTTTCCTGATTACCCCCTCACTGTGTGAAGAATGTATGTTCACCATAATGTGAAGGGCCTTTGCCATAAGACATAGGCCAGTTGACCCATTGGGTCTTCTCCATCATTCCATAAATGCTGATTTACTATCCCACTCAACCCCATTCTCCTGCCTTTTCCCCATAACCTTTGAAGCCCTTACTGATCAAGAATCTGTAATCTCTGCTTTAAATGTACCCAATAACTTGGCTTGCAGAGTCATCCATGGCAATGAATGTCACAGACTCACCACCCTCTGGCTAAAGAAATTCCTCTTCATCTCTGTTCTAAGGAGATGTTCTTGTATTCTGAAGCTGTGCCTGCTAGTCCCAGACTCCACCATTATAGGAAACATCCTCTCCATATCCACCCTATCTAGGTCTTATCAGATTGATCTGATTAGGTCTGCTAAGGCCATGTTCAGACATGACCACAGCCAGCCTAGAGTGCCATGGACTGCATAAGCATCCTTATGTGACCTAGAATAATTCTGATAGGCAAAGTTTAGAAATAGCCTCTTAGTCACTGCTGACACAGCCTGAGAAACACTATCTACAGGGCAAACTAACAATGCACAAAAACAATTGAGCTGCAGAACTATTATATTGGTAAGTGTATCCAGCAGATATGCATGTGAACATTCACAACCCGTCAATTATGAGAGGCTCGATTACATGTAACTTATTCTTGTATTATTTCTGAGAATATTTCGGTACCTGAAATATGAGACTGGATATTAGAGGAAACGGGATAGAGAAGATCATAAATGGTTGGGAGAAAGCAAGTGGGCAAGAAGGGAAGTTACTGTGTTAAAGAAAACCCAGCAATGCAGGAAAACTACAATTGAAACCTTAATTGGGGAAAACTTCAGTGCAAGAGTAATTTAAAATAAACTGGGAGTTAGTGTTTCAAAGAAGAAACCCTGTCCGAGGACAGGGATTTCAAAATGCACGTGTTTTTCAGGCTGCATTATTAAAATCTCTTTAATCTGCATGTCTTATGTGCTTTTGGAGAACTCATCAAAGTTATAGATGTGAAATGTATCTTTGCCTCAATGCAGTTGGCGTTCTGATTACTTGCTGCAGATGATGAGATAGAATTTTTAAAATGAGCATTTAATGTGGTCAGAGAATGAGACTTCTCCTTTATCACTTGGGATTTTTCAGCTGTGCTCCGGACCTTAACCTAAGTACCCTGTAATTTCTGGAACTTTGCTTTCTTTTCTTACTGAAGGTTGCTGATCGAGGGTTAGAGTCATCTCTTGCCGTGCTCTTGTATCCGTTACGTTTGCAGTCTTAAACAGGGTTTCCATATTAAGCAGGTCAGATTTGACTAGCACTCACACCAGATCTCACTTCCCTTCACTCCTTCCCTCCTGCTTTCTTCATCCTTTCACCATCCACTCCTTCCTTCCCTGTCCCCTTACTCTTACTTTCCTTTCTTCTCTGTTTCCAATGGTTACAATTACATCATACGGTTCAGTGCAATCAGTTGATTTGAAGACTCTGAACCTGCGGTTCTTCTGTGAAAGACAAGGTGTGGTGAGTGCCAAGCAGACATTGGTGGGACCTGAGGCCCCACACCCAGAATTACCTGATAGGCTTTTTATGGGTCAACTGTTTTCAATGTCCTTTGAAAATCAGAAACATATAAAAACAGTTCAAACAGATAGTCATGGAGTACGGAAGTAGGCTACTTGCCCCAAATGGTCCATGCTGACCAAGGTGTCTGTCTCAGCTAATCTCAACTGCCCACGTTTGACCCATATCACTCTAAACTTTCCTATCCATCTACCTACCCAAATGTCTTTTAGAAGTAGGTATTGTACTTGCCTCAATTATTTATTCAGGTAGCTTATTCCATATACGCAACATATATGCATATATGTCGGTCCGTCTCTCCCTCTCGTTTGCTGTTCCTGAGGGAAGGTCCCTGCGTTCGAATGGTCTCTCTCTCCCTCGATGCTGCTGGGGGATGGTACCGAAGTTCTGGGTCGCCAGTTTGTGGATTGGACTAATGAACACTGAACTGAACTGAATTGGGACTCCATGATTTTATGATTTATATTCTGTGTTTTTACTTGTTCTTTCTTTTTGACATTTGCATGGTTTTCTTTGTTTTGTAGCTATCTGTGGGAAGACAAATCTCAGGGTTGTATACGGCATACATACTTTGATAATAAATCCTTCTGTGTGCAGCAATTGCCCCTCAGATCTCTTTTAAATCTCTCTCCTCTCACCTTAAACATCTCTAGTTCTCAATTCCTTCTCTCTAGGAGAAGGACCTTGCATTTACCCTGTCTATGTTCCTCATGATTTTATACACATTATATGTCACCTGTGCTTTAAGGAGTGACACCCTAACCCTCCCAACCTCTCCCTATGACTTAAGCCCTTGAGTTCTGGCACATTCTTGTCAATCTTCTTTGCATTCTTATGACATCCTTCCTATAACAGAGTAACCGATACTTTATGTAATACTCCAGGGGCAGCCTCACTAATATTTTGTACATCTGCAATATTAGCCAATAACTTGTACAATTGCAATATCATAAACAAATAAATATATTGACTTCAAATAGTTTAAACTACCAGAAATTAATTAAAAATATAAAGAAAATGTAAAATAATGAAGAATAAACTAACCACTTCAGAATCAGAATCAGGTTTATTATCATCGGCATGTGTTGTGAAATTTGTTAACTTAGCAGGAGCACTTCAATGCAATCCATAATATGGAAGAAAAACAAATAAATAAGTAAATCAATTACAGTATATGTATATTGAATAGAATTAAAATTGTGCAAAAACAGAAATAATATATATTAAAAAGATGAGGTAATATTCATGGGTTCAATGTCCATATAGGAATCAGATGGCAGAGGGGAAGAAGCTGTTCCTGAATCGCTGAGTGTGTGCCTTCAGGCTTCTGTACCTCCTACCTGATGGTAACAGTGAGAAAAGGGCATGCCCTGGGTGCTGGAGGTCCTTAATAATGGATGCTGCCTTTCTGAGACACCACTCCTTGAAGATGTCCTGGGTACTTTGTAGGTTAGTACCCAAGATGGAAGAGACTAAATTTATGACTGTCTGCAGCTTCTTTTGGTTCTGTGCAGTAGCGCCCCCACACCAGACAGTGATACAACCTGTCAGAATGCTCTCCATGGTAAATCTATAGAAGCTTTTCAGTGTTTTTGTTGACATAGCAAATCTTGTCAGACTCCTAATGAGGCATAGTTGCTGTTTTGCCTTGTTTGTAGCTGCATCGATCTGTTGGGACCAGGTTGGGTCCTCAGAGTTCTTGACACCCAGGAACTTGAAACTGCTCACTCTCTCCACTTCTGATCCCTGTATGAGGATTGGTGTACGTTTCCTACTTTCCTGCTGATACCTTTTTAATCAGAACGTAAGATTGTAGGGCCAGGTGGGAAGTGCAGCTCAGGACATGTACATTTTGCTGCTGTCCTTGCCTTCCATGTTTCATTTCATCAGCATGGAGGTCAGAGGCAATCTGCCAGCATTTCTCTACAGAACTACTGACCCAACATCTGTATAATTCAGTTCCGCAACCCTTGGCTGTAACCTCAACCTGAAGCAGAAGTGGTGTGGATTTGCTGCCATCTTCATTAATAATTTGGAAGGAAAGGAACAACATCATTGTCTCCATAATTGACTGCGTACCTCTCAAGTTCATCCAATCAATTCTTCATTAATTTAGAATGCTGAAACAGTTGATGTTGGAACCTTCCAATTGCTGGGTAGTGGTAGTTTGGACTCGATGAAAATGGTCGGAAGGAGTTTAAGAGACAGCTCGGCTATAGTTAAAGCTGTGGATAAATTAAAGGCAATTTTATAGTTTGCTTTTGTTTGTACCTGACAGCTGTTTTACTCCTGAACTCTAATTGGATCATTTTTAAGAGTCCTGGAACATTTCTTAAAAGTAGAGTTTGATTATCATATTGTTTAATAGCTGTGGGAGCTGTAGCAACAAGCTGTTGAACGATTTTGGAAATTCTATAGGATATTGTATTCCTTGGTAAAGGAGTTCCAAGGACCTGAGGTGTGTTTTTTCTCAAAGTGCATTAGTCAGAAGTTACTACTACTGAGAAAATAACCAAAACTCGTCATATATGACATGTTATTCTCATCATTTCATAATTGACATTAAGGGAGCTTTTATTGATGTCAGTGTGGGGGCGCCTGTCTAGCCTGGGAAACAGGAAAGATGTCAGATTTCTAGGTGGGAGGGAGTTAAATCTTGCTCAATTACTAAAAAGTCTGTTAATACTACTGATTCTAATAGGATCAAATGAACATTATACTGTCAGATTTGATGGTAAACACATTCTACAAACAAGTTTTGATTTCTGCACCCGCCACCCCCTCTGCCCCACCTCTTCTCTTTATACCATCTGCTAGTCTCCCACTTGGTGGTGGATTGACAGGTTTTCAGTAGCCATCAGTACTGCCATGCTAACCTTTTGGTCTATCTATAAGACAGGGCCAGTTTTAAAGTTTTCCACAGGCGAGGGAAGAAGGCTTATTTTGACTGCGAGGAGCATATTTTAACAGAACACTTCCAAGTCCATTGAAAGGAGCTGTGTTCAAGAGGTCGTGGAGCATAATTAAACTTAAATGGTTTATGTGAAAGCCCACACCCTTCTATCAAAGCTACCTTCAAAACTTTTATTTAATCTATACCACACTATATACCTGTGAGGTAACACATAAAAATATGTGTTGTTCCTTTGACAAGTATCAGCGGCGACTTTTTTTCCAAAGAAACCCCAGAATATGCTCTCAGGCACATTCTGTACGCTGGGACCTCTGGTGGTTTGCGTGAGAGAGTAAGCCCACTCAGCATGTGGAGGAATAGTGTTTCCAGTTAATAAAATCCATTGTTTTAAGCTGTGTTAAAGGAGACAGGAAACCAGCCTAATTCCAGCCTCATTACATTGCCCTACTGGCTGAAGTTCAGCTTTCTGTAATGACACTGCTGTAATGCATTGCTTGTTTTAGCCATTACACTGTATTAAAATTTTCACCATTGCCAGATGGCCTGCTAACATTTTCAAAACTGAACCTTTATTATCTTAAAATGTGAAAGAATTTAAAAAAAAGGTTTCCAGCACTTTACAAATCAGGAGCTGTTAGCTTTATGGATTTAATTTTTTGCACTGTTGGGTGGCATTGAGCTTAACCTCCAATGAATGGATTCTTCCTCCTGACAAATCCGATGCAATCAGGCACAAACAGAGGACACAGATTAACTGCACCTGTTGGCTCATGAAACTATCCGATTATTTCAAAAATAGGAGTGAGTAATGGACAAATAAAAGCTGTTATTACTTTACACAGTTTGGCTTTCCACTTGTATGTTTTTTTGAGATCAACACAAAAATGTTGTTTTTTTAATTCATAGATATTTAGAACATATAAGGAGGTCAATTGGCCCATTGTGGCTATCCTGGGCAAATAAAAATAACAAGTAGGTTCTTCTAATAATTTGGCTCTCAATCAATGCTCTTGCTGGTTATGGTACTTGAAGCACTCATCCCAAGGTTTTTTTGTACATTGAGGGCTTTACTTCCACTATCTTTTCAGACAGCGAGTTCTGCATCCCAATTTCTACTTGGGCGTGAATGATTTTTCTCAGTTTCTGTTAATCCTTTTGCTAATTTGTTCAATTCTATTCCTATTTGGTAAAGGAAATGGGTTCTTTCTCTTCAATTGTTTAGTCCATTCATAATTTTATAATTAAATCTCTTCTCTGCCTCCTTTGTTTCAAGTAAAACAATCCCTGCCCAGCCACCCAGTCTCCAAAGCTGCCATTCCCCAACCATGATACCATCCTTGTGAATCTGGTACTTCAGTGCTATCAATCCTCTTCACAATAGTCTATGATGTTTCTACCATTCAAGCATAGCCTCCCTGACCGTCCCTCCCCCCACCCACTCTGCTACTTAAATTTAACTTGTTTTTTTCACTTCCTTAGTTTTAAGAATCTCTAAATTCAATTATAACTCTGGTTCTCATTCCAGCATTTTCTGTTTCTATTTCAGATTTAGAGCATCTAAGGTATGTTCTCATTTTCTGTTGTATTGACACAGTAGTGTAGTGATTAGCCAAGTTACAACATCAGTTGAAGGATCATGGTTCAGTTCCCACAATTGACTGAAAGGAATTTGTACGGTCTCCCAGTGACAGTGTTCAATTTCCATTCCACATTCCAAAGACACACAAGTTAGGGTTAGTGAGTTCTGGGCATGCTTTGTTGGTGCTGGAAGCATGGTGATAGTTGTGGGCTGCCCCTAGCCCATCTCACGCTGTTAGGTGTTGACACAAACAACATTTTACTGCACATTTCGATGCTTTGATGTACATGTGACAAATAAAACTGATCTTTAAATCTTCCTTCCCTTCTACCTTCAGGGAACAGTGGCCATGCACTCAGTTCCTGTGCACTATTTATATACTGTCACTTATTCTCCAGTCTTTTGCTTTGCCTGCCATTCCTAAATGTGTTATCTCTTCAACCTCTTAGATTCATTGGGTCATGGAAAAGTACGGCACAGAAACAGGCCCTTCAGAAAATCCAATCCGTGCCAAACCATTTAAACTGCCTTCTCCCATCGACCTGCACAGGGACCATAGCCCTACCATCCATGTACTTATCCAAACTTACTATATGTTAAACATTGAAATTGAGCTCCTGTGCACTACATGTGCTAGTAGCTTATTCCACACACTCTCGACCCTCTAAGAGAAATTTTTCCTCATGATCCTCTTAAACTTCTCACCTTTCAGCCTTAACCCAAAACCTCTGGTTGTAGCCAGTAGAAAGAGCCGGCTTGCAATTACTCTATCTATACCCCTATAATTTTGAATACCTCTAGCCAAACTCCCCTCAGTTTTCTATGTTCGAAGATATAGTGTCCTAACCTGTTCAATCTTTCTTATAACTTAGGTCCTCCAGACCCAGCAGCATCCTTATAAATTTTCTCTGTACTCTTTTAACTTTATTTACATCTTTCCCATAGATAGGTGACCAAAACTGCACACAATGCTCCAAATTCGACCTCACCAATATCTTATTCAACTTCAACATAAACAGCCCATCTCCTGTACTCAATACTTTAGTTTATGAAACCCAAGGTAAAGAGTTTTCTTTATGACTCTATTTACCTGTGCCGCCCCTTTCAATGAATTATGGACCTGTATTCCCAGATCTCTTTGTTCTACCACATTCTTCAGTGCCCCTCTGTTCACTGTGTAAGGCCTACTCTGGTTGGTCCTATCAAAGTACAATACCTCGTACATGTCTGTATTAAATTCCATCTGCCATTTTGCAGCCTGTGTTTCCAGATCCCACTGCAAACTCTGATAGTCTTCCTCGCTGTCCACTACACTCCCAATCATGGAGTCATCCACAAATTTTCTGATCCAGTTAACCACATTATTATCCAAATCATTGATCTAGATGACAAACAACAATGAACCCAGCACTGATCCCTACAGCCCACCACCAGTCACAGGCCTTCAGTCAGAGAGCAACCTTCTATTACCACTCCCTGGCTTCCCCCACAAAGCCAATACCTAATCCACTTTACTACCTCATCCTGACTGCTGGGTGACTGAACCTTCCTGATCAAGCTCCCACGTGAGATCTTGTCAAAGGCCTTGCTAAAGTCCATGTTGACAACATCCACTGCCTTGCTTTCATCAAATTTCCTTGTAACTTCCTCAAAAAACTCTATAAGATTGGTTAGATACAACCTACCATTCACGAAGCCATGCTGACCATCCCTAATCAATCCCTGTCTATCCAAATACCTATATATCTGGTCCCTTAGCATAGGGGTCCCTAACCTTTTTTGCAGGGGGCGCGGGGTGGGGAAGGTTGTTCAAGTAGGGTTAAACTCACCTCAACATGTCTTTTACAGTTAGGGTTGCCAACTTTCTCACTCCTAAATAAGGGACAAAAGTATCAGTCAAATCCCGGGACGCTTTACCCCAGGAAAGACTACCATGACCATGAAGCCTTGCATGGACACCTGTGTGTGCATGCGTGATGTGCATGTAGCTGTGCGCATGTGCATACATGCCGATTATTTTTCCACAAATTGGTTTTGCCTTCATCTTCCCGACTACACTATACATACATTATTTCTACTTTAGATAGGCTGTGTATTTATCATATCATTCCTGCTTTTACTATATGTTAATGTTATTTGGTATGATTTGGTAGGTTTTTTTTTGGCTCTGGGAACGCTCAAAAATTTTTCCCATATAAATTAATGGTAATTGCTTCTTTGCTTTACGCCATTTCGGCACAAAAGGTTTCATAGGAATGCTTTACCTTATTGGGGGAAATACGGGACAAGGGTGGTCATGTATGGGACAAACCAATTTAGCCCAATATACGGGATGTCCCGGCAAATACGGGACAGTTGGCAACCCTATGTTCAAGTTCAACAGTGTATGACAGGGAATGAGGAAAGGTGCAGCTGACTCATATTGTTTCATATTGCCAAATCATATCGTTTCCTCGCTGCCCGATAGCACATGCTCTGCGGACCGGTAGTTGGGGACCGCTTGAATACGGGACAGTGTTTACCCCGAGAAAGACTACCATGACCATGAAGCCTTGTGTGGGCACCTGTGTGCATATGTGTGACGTGCGCATGCACGTACGTGCCGATTTTTTTTCCCACAAACCTTGGTTTTGATTTAATCTTCCCGACTACGCTGTACATACATTATTTCTACTTTATATAGGCTATGTATTTATCATATAATTCCTGCTTTAATTATATGTTAGTGTTATTTTAGGTTTTATGTGTTATTTGGTATGATTTGGTAGGTTATTTTTTGGGTCTGGGAACGCACAAAAAATTTTTCCCATATAAATTAATGGTAATTGCTTCTTCGCTTTATGACATTTCGGCACGAAAGGTTTCATAGGAACGCTCTACCTTAGCAGGGGAAATACGGGACAAGGGCGGTCTCATATGGGACAAACCAATTTAGCCCAATATACGGGATGTCCCGGCAATACGGGACAGTTGGCAACCCTATGTTCAAGTTCAACAGTGCGTGACAGGGAATGAGGAAAGGTGCAGCTGACTCATATCGTTTCCTCGTGGCCCGGTAGCACATCCTTTGCCGCCTGGTGGTTGGGGACCGCTGCCTTAGAATATCTTCCAATAACATCCCTACTGCTGATGTCAGGCTCACCAGCCTAAATATTCCTGGTTTATTTTTAGAGCCTTTCTTAAACAGCGGAACAATGTTAGCTATCCTCCAATCATTCTGTACCTCCCCTGTTGCTGAGGATAAGGTAAAGATCTCTGCTAAAGCCCCTGCAAATTCTGCACTTGCCTCCCATAAGGTCCGAGGGAATACCTTATTAGGCCCTGGAGATTTATCCTCTTTAATTAGCCTTAAAACAGCAAACTCCTCCTCTGTACTCTGTATAGAGCTCATGATCTTGCTGCTGCTTTGCCTTACTTTCCATCTCCTGAGTAAATACAGATGTAAAATATCCATTTAATAATATCCGTCCCATCTCTTCTGGCTCCACATATGGATCACTATTTTGATCTTCCAGAAGACCCACTTTGACCTTTGCAATCCTTTTGCTCTTAATATATCTGTAGAATCCCTTAGGACTGTCCTTCACCTTGTCTTACATTTTATTCTATGTAATGTATGTCTTTACTTATGATTGTTAATTTTGTTTTGTTCTTTTATCACTAAATTGATTTAGCTTTACAATCTATGTAGAGCACTTAAAGCCTGCATTTTAATCCTGTCCAAGACCGGAAGAAGCTGCAGAAGATCGTGAACACAGCCCAGCACTTCACGCAAACCAATCTTCTGTCCTTGGACTCACTTTACACCGCACGCTGTCAGAGTAGTGCTGCCAAGATAATCAAGGACACCATTCACCCAGCCAACACACTTTTTGTCCCTCTTCCCTCAGGGAGAAGGCTCAGGAGCTTGAAGACTCGTACGGCCAGATTTGGAAACAGCTTCTTTCCAACTGTGATAAGACTGCTGAACGGATCCTGACTCGGATCTGGGCCGTACCCTCCAAATATCCGGACCTTCCTCTCGGTTTTTTTTACACTACCTTACTTTCCCTTTTCTATTTTCTATTTATGATTTATAATTTAAAATTTTAATATTTACTATCGATTTGTAATCTAGGGAGCGGGAAGCGCAGAATCAAATATCACTGTGATGATTGTACGCTCTAGTATCAATTGTTTGGCGACAATAAAGTAAAGTAATGTATAGAAGGTGCTATATAAATAAAGTTATTATCATTATTATTAGCTCAAAAAGTGCATATGCTAGAAGGGCTTTTGAAAGCCTAGAAATAATAAAGTGTGCAGTCTTTCAAATTCCCTTACAATGCGAGTTTCCCAAAACTCTTGTCACTCACCAGCTTAATTTGTGATGGCATTTCCTGCATTTTGATTGGCCTAGTATCTGGTAGCCTTGGTGTTTATGTCAACATCACATACCACAAGCATCTCTTGTTTTCCCCTGTCTGGAAGTTCATTGTTGTTAGGTATTAGTTCTTTAGGTCTCCAAACCATAGCACCAGGCATGGATTCAGCCAGGATCCATTTACATGGAAACTTTCACTGAGAATAAACCAGAAAGAAAACAACATGATTATTAACTATTATTTTAAACATTTTAGAGATTCCAACATAAAGTATGGAACATGGCAGTAAGACTAAAGTTAGAAACTGAAAAATCCCAGAGAAGTTCTTCAAGAAAATTGACAGGCTTTAAATTTTGAAATTATTGTCTTGGAAAAGTCTAATACACATTTTAAAAATAGCTTTCTTTGGGCCAAGGAACATTTCAATCAATAATTATGAAGTACATCGTTAGGAAGTCATTAGCATTTTGTGAGAAAAAGTAGAGAAAGTTCTGAAAATGACCCTGGCAAAAGACTGCAGCGTAGTTTTGCCTGTGGGGTATCAGGAAGCATTGAGAGAAATCTCTGGATGCCCCTGTTTAATTGTAGCTGTGGATCCTCCGAAACTGCTGTCAATTTCATGCTATAATGACCATGTATGCAGAATGACCATGAATGCTGACAGTTCAAGCTGTCATCACGTCTGCAAAACCTTGGCTGTAAAAACTGTAAACATGAACCACATTCATATTTTAGATTCTGCATTTTGCTCAACATGTTGTAAAATGAATGGATCTATACGAATAAAATTTTCAAAAATGTGAATATAACCACAATTTGTTTTGCTGCATCACCAAAGAGAGCTATTATTTCAGGATAATATCTATCATTTGCTCTCATGATAAACCACTTCCAATTCCTACTCTTAATCATCATTGTGTGCCTCCTATTTTCCTTACTACTGATTGGTTGCTTAAGCTGTGTCTAAATTTAACTGCCTTTCACGGAGAGAGATCAATAATAAAATCAAGACTCAGAGGCAGATTTTGGGCGAGTATAGGCTGAAGCTCAAATCGGCTCATATTTCTTAGTACGTTAATAAATAATTTCTTTTATTGAAACCTTCAGTAAATTCATCATCATTATGTAGAGTTAAAACTGAACTTCTGACTGCCGTAGCTCAGTGCATAATGTGTAAAGTTTGGCAACTTTTTATTTCCTGTCCTCACCAACATTTCCAAGAGTGGAATTGTGAAATTCTAGATGTTGTAACATTAGGGTGAGGAGGGCAAAGTTTAAAGGAGAGTTACCGCTGTCAGGGGAAGTGGAGGAGGTAAACACAAAAGCAGATTTAAGTATTATTTACACAGGTATATGAACAGGCAGAGACGAGATTAGATTAGTTTTTTGTCACATGCACATTGAAGCATACAGTGAAATGCGTCATTTGCATCAAAGACCAGCACAATCCAAGGATTGTCCTGGAGGCAGCCCCTCAGTGTCGCCATGGTTCTGGTGCCAACATAGCAAGCCCACAACTTACTAACTCTGACCCTGACCTCTTTGGAATGAGTGAAGAAACTGGAGCACCTGGTGGAAACCCACGCAGTCACGAGGAGAACGTAGAAATTCTTCACAAACAGCGGTGGCATTTGTAACCTAATTGGCAATTGTCGGTTTTGTATGGAGTATTTGTGCAGGCAGATGCGATTAGTTTAGGTTACTGTAATGGTTAGTACAGACATAGTGGGCAGAAAGGCCTATTCCTGTTCCTTGTTCTAAAGCAGATAGCACGATGATCCTTTTTCATCATTGGAAATCGGAGGCAACTGATTGGGTGCTTCTTTCCATGGGGAAGAGGTATCACTAGCAATATTGGTGAGCAGCTTACACCATAAAATTAACAGCAGATGAGCCATTACTTGTCTCTTTAGTGCCTATTTAGTGTCACAACATATGAATTGTGAATCTCCAGTGGAAAATGACAGACATCTGACAGACAGCGCATTGGCTTTAAGCTCCTTCAATTGCCCATCTCTGCCTTTCTTCACATCCCTGTGTATTTTAAAAATACTCCATCAAGGTGAATTATGCTTTATTTCTGTCAGTTTAAATCTGCCTGCCTGCCTTTATTTTCCCGGCTGTGCAGTAAGCTGCAGAGAAGCCCAGTGTTTTCTGTGCTAAGAGGTAAACATAATAATTCATAATCTAACTGTCAATAGGTTTTGTTGTGAATTCATTGCTGACAGAAGGATGCATTTAATTTAAACATGCTGTTTACTCTACCTAAGAATCTCTGATCATAAATAATTTAGAATAAATGAGCTTGTACATTTCCTACTCCCTTTCCCAATGTTGGGTCTTAGTTTTCTAAGAAATATCAGCAGTTCAGTATACTGATCCATAGCACCCACTACATCATCATCTGCCAGTTTCCAACCGCTTAAAATCGAGGAAAAGCTTTGCTACAGTGGAGGAACTATCATTATGAACATCCCCCAAACATACAGGATTGACCTCTGGCAATAAACAGAAGCCAGAACCCCACCAAACAATACAGTGCAAGACCCCACAGAAATGTTGCCAGACGGGGCACTGCTTGACAGACGGAAGTGGTGCACTCTCGACAGAGCGAGAGCCGGGAGTTTGTAGGATGGGAGACAATATGGTGAAGTGGGGTTTAAAGACCAGCGAATCCTGTAAGTGTGGCGAAAGGGTGCAGAACATTGAATGCGTTCTGCGCAACTGCCCTCTCTCACCTTATTTAGCTGACACTGACCTGCTCAACATCAACCAAACAACACTAGAGTGGCTGGCTGTCTGGTGTGACAAGCTATGACGATGAGTTCAGTGTAGAAATAACTTTAAGAAATCAGCCTGCTGAACTTGTTTTAGCTTAGAAGTGATACAGGCTCACCAGCTCCATGTGGTTCAGAGTGCAAAGTTTCAGACTGGATGCGGAGATCAAATAGATCGTTTCTAAGTCTGCAGATGACATAGAGTTGGGATGAGCAAATGCAAAGAAGTTCTAATGTGATTTAGGCAAATTGACTGTGTGGGCAAATGCATGACAGATGCAGTTTAATACAAATTATTATCTGGATAGATGAGGGCAAGATAAGTGCTCACCAAATCATGTACACTAGTTGCTGAAAACAAGCGTTCAGTTTCAGCCAGCAGTTAGAAAAGCAGATAATATAAACACAAAAGATTCTGCAGCTGACAGAAAGCCAGAACAGCACACATAAAATACTAGAAGAACTCAGCACATTAGGCAGCATCTATGGGGGGGGAATGAACAGCTGATGCTTCTGGCCAAAACCCTTTACCAGGACTGGAAAGAAAGAAGGAAGGGTGGGGGGGAGGGAAAGGAATACAAGCTGGCAGGTGTTAGGTGAAACCAGGTGAGAGGGAAGGTGGCTGGGTGGAGAAGGGGAGATGAAGTGAGAAGCTGGAAAGTGATAGGTGGAACAGATAAAGGGCTGAAGAAGAAAGAATGAGATACAAGATGAGAGTGTACCATGGGAGAAAAAGAAGGAGGAGGGGCACCACAGGGAGGTGATGGGCAGGCGAGGAGAAGAGAAGGGATAAGAGTACAAACAGAATGGTGAATAGAAAAGGAGAGAAGGGGAAATGTGGAGAAATAACTGGAAGTTAGAGAAATAGGTGTTCATACCATTAGGTTGGAGGTTACCCAGATGGAATAAGAGGTGTTGCTCCTCCAAGAAGAGGAGACTGGCCTCATCACAACAGTAGAGGAGGCCACGGACCGACATGTCGGAATTGGAAAAGGAAGTATAATTTAAAAAGGGTGGCCAGTGGGAAATCCCACCTGATCGAGTGAAAGTGCTTGTTGAAGCATTCCATAATCTATGTTAGATCTCACCGATATAGAGGATGCTGCACCAGGAGCACCAAATACAGTGGATGACCCCAACAGGCTTGCAGGTGAAGTGTTGCCTCACTTGGAAGGACTGTTTTGGGCCCTGAACGGCAGTGATGGAGGAGGTGAAGGGTTAGGTGTAGCACTTGTCCTGCTTGCAGGGATATGTGCCAGGACACAGATCAGTGGTGAGGGACAATGGACGAGGGAGTCATATAGGCAGCAATCCCTGTGGAAAGTGAAGAGTGTGGATGGCGGGAGTTGGGAGGGGAAGATAAGTTGAACGGTAGAATACTGTTGAAGGAGATGAAAGTTACAAAGAATTTTGTGCTGGTTGTGGAGACTCATGAGTGATAGCTAAGGACCTGTTACAGTAGTGGGAAGATGGAGTGAGGATGGATATCTGGGAAAAGAATGAGATAGGGGTGAAGGCAGCATCACACGTAGAGGAAATGATGCCCTGTTCTTTGAAGGAGGTAGACATTTCAGATATTTCTCCTCATCGTGAGAACAGATGCCATGGAGGTGGAGAAACTGAGGAAAGGGAATCGCCTTTTTTCAAGTGACAGGGTGGAAAAAGGTATAGTCAAGATAACTGAGAGTCAGGTTTATGAAAGAAATCAGTAGTCTGTTTGTCACCAGAGACAGAGACAGAGGGATTGAGAAATGGGAGAGAGGTGCCAGAGATGAACCAAGTAAGTTTGAGGGTAGGCTGGAAGTTGGAGGCAAAGTTGATGAAATTAGTGAGCTCGGCACAGGTGAAGGAAGCAGCACTATTGCAGTCATCATTATAGTGAAGGCTTAGAACATGGACTTTTTCCACATAGCTGATGCAAAGGCAGGTATAGCTGGGGCCTGGTCAGGTGCCCAAGGCTACACCTTGGGTTTGGAGAAAGTGGGATGAGCTGAAAGAGAAATTGTTGAGAGTGAGGACCAGTTCAGACGGAGGAGGGTGGTGGTAGAGTAGAATTGATTAAATCTGTTGTCTAGAATTAACTATTTCTGCACCAGCAACACCCTCCTCACTTTCCCCAGCTCTTTCTTCTACACCCTTCACCCCACCTCAACATCCCCTCTGCCTCTCTCCGAATACTTCTCATGTCCCCTCGTTCTGTTGTCACCTGGAAAAAAAACTGATATAACGTGGCTGTGCAGTTTTGCCTCAGCAACAAAGCTGGGCTTGGGCTCGGCCAGTGCAAACATACAACACAAAAGAGATCTTACACCTCTCTTCAATCCTTACTCCCTGTCCATGGGTGGAATGGGCAGAAGCCTGAGAATAACACCTAGTTGCATTCCAGGGGAGGTTTAAAAAGTAAGGCAACTTCTACAGTGGAATAATATAACGTTCTAAAAATGTCAGATGAAAGTGAAACTATTATAAAGCAGAGCAGAAATATGTAATGAAATTAAAAACAGAGCATCCTTTTGATGCCAATCCTCTACACAAGGGATAGAATGTAATGGAAATCACTACTAAGCAGCCTATTTTGTTTCCAAGTGAATTTGAGCTCTGGTAGAACATTGTTTTTAAAGGATTTCAGGAATGTTGGACTTGTTTGGTAATTATTAAATGAAATATTTACATGTGTAAATTATTATTCCTGAATTTTAAATTATTGACCGTTTAATGACCCATCAATAAGTAATAGGGAGCCTTAGACTGAAAAGGAAAGCAGCCACTTTTCATAATTTGTGTATTTATGCAAATATCAGGATTAAATGACTCACTTTTACCATTAATCATTCTATGTAATAGTTGCAAGGGAAGTTGTTATGCTGGAGGAAGACAGGGAAAGTGCGAGATTACTACCTTTTTCTTTGTGTTCACAAGAGGTCAGTAAGTGAACCCGAATTGGGGTTAGATCTTTGGTTTTGTAATTGTCGTTGAATGGGGCATGTATGAGAAGTGACCTGCTAACTTGATTTATTAAACCGTTTTTATTAATGAGCACATGCGTAATAGCAAAAATAACGGTTTCAATAAACTTAAGGCCCTAGAAATTGGGTCAATTAGGGATTGTTTTAAAGAGTTAACTGTACACAAGTTGATTTTACCTTGAGATAATTGCTCTGTTGATTATTTGAGTGAAATAGCACCTGTTGCAAAATGGGGATGAGGTCTGCAGTCATAATCCACTTAGTATGTCTGACCTCTACACAGTCAGACATGTGTGAAATAATGTAACATCAGCAGTCCACTTTTGACACCTCTGCCATCAAGAAACTGACTGCACTTAACAGTCTTTTAAAAAGGAGGAAAACATGCTGAAATCCCTGATGAGAACTAAATGATGGAGCCTCCTTTTTGACAGTGGTATTTTGATAACATCTCTTATAGTCTAATTCCAATGTTCAAGTTATTTCTACGATCTTTATTTCTTTGGCAGGCCTTCATCCATATGTTTCCTTCAAATTTAGATGGCTTTCTCTGTGGGTAAACTCAGTAAAGTTCAAAGTAAATTTATTATCAAAGTACATATATGTCACCATATACAACCCTGAGATTCATTTTCTAACAGGCATACTCAATAGATCCATAGTAGAAAAATAACCCTAAACAATCAATGAAAGATTGCACCAACTTGGGCGGTCTACCAGATGATTCACAATGATTCACTGGCATACTGGTTTGGAGAGGAACAACCCCAATGTTTTTTGCATATTTTTGGGTGCAAGCCACCCTAATGCTATTTTGAGTAACTTTTTGGCCAAGTTCGCATTTTCGGTTGCCCCACTTGGGCTCAATTTACTAATTGTAATGATGAATTAGAACATCAAAAATGGGTCTAATCTACTTTTGAGGCAAAGGTATTTTAAAAGTTATTATATCATGTGTTGCAGGAAATCACCTAGTCAAATTAAAAAATGTATAGAATCTGCAAACATCAGATCAGTGGGTGTCGAAGGCTTGGCTATCATCTTGTGATTCCATGGGAGGGTATCTGAAGAATCTGACAAATAATAGATATTTTTATATTGTCATAGGGATGATTGCTTTTTCAAATTCATTGCAGCTGTGTGTTTATTTTGGCCTTGGACAGAAAACTCAAACAATGTAAATGCACACAGATGGCCAATCTTTCAATATGCTTGCATAAATTGATTCACCATGAACTAATAAATACAGCCAATGCTTCATTATATTTTAATGTGCTTATATTTAGATTGCTGACCAAGATTTAAGTATATTAAGATTTGATAGCTTTTGGTTAATCATTGCTCCAGTAGATTACTTTCCTGTTTATTTCCCTCTAATGTGTTCTTACACATTTAATTTGTGACTCAAAATGAAATAAAAGGTTTTGTCATACCTGTGACCAGAATTTTTACCATGGAGAACAAATTATTTTTGCAGTTTGAATCTGAACAAAGCTGAAAGCTGATTGTGCTCAGTGTGTGGGTTGTGAAAGTAGGTGGTGTTTCTGTTTCAGATCTTCTGTGTGAAGGAAATGCTGAGACATGCGAACAGTACAGTCTGCTTATGCAGAGTATGAGGCTTCTTTCTTGCAACCAAAGTAATTGGATTACCTGATCCATTGTCATGGAGCTTGATGCATGGAATCCAGATACATAAATGTCCCTTTTAAGATTTTAATCCCTATTGCACTCAACACTCTTTGCCCCTGCAGTCCCAGCTAACAGTAGGTGCTTTTTGGTAACACACCATCGGAGTCTGGGTTCATCCCATCTCCACTCCATCTCCACTGGGCTGACGGCAACCATTTCAGCTCCTGCTAACCCTCAGTTTGCTTTCCTCGCTTCTGCTGGGCCTCCTGTCTCCGCTTTCCCCACCACCACTCTACAGCCCTGTGTTTCTTATACTCCACCATCACCTCTTTGGGTCGTGGGAGCCTACATCTTTCCCGCCTCCCCACCTTCCCTGGACAACCCAACCATCCTCTCTGCACTGGCACCACCAAATCTCTTCCCCGCCCCTCTGAGCCCAGCTCTAATCCTTGCAGTGTTTTCACCTTTCTGTCTGATCCTGAGGCAGAATGTTCTCTCCTCAGCAAGGGCCTCACCTTTGTCCGCCATTGCTCACACCTCAGTCAGTTACGCACCCGCCATGAGATTGAGCTCTTCTTCCGTTGCCTCTGTCTCTGAGCCCACTTCTTCTGCAGGGACCCCGCTCCCCATGCTGATGAGCTCTTCTCCTGTCTTCAGCCCTCTTCCTCTTCTTGGACACCCTGCTCTTGTTCTCTGCCTGCTCTGGGTATTTTCATCTTGGATCGCCGAAGAGTCATCAGCTGCCTCGGCTTCAGCACTCCTACTACTCCTTGAGCTTTATCCCCTCTGAATGCATTGTCTCCCACCTTCTCCGCATCAATCCCAACCTTACCATCAAACCCGCAGACAACGGGGATGGTGTCGCAGTGTGGCACACTGACCTCCACCTTGCTGAGGCCAGGTGACAACTCCTCATATCTACCTCATAACTACCCATTGAAGGAGACCCGCTTTGGATCATCATAAAACTGTCCCTGACGTCATCACTGACCTTATCAACTCTGGCACCACTGCCACCAAGTTCACAGCTCTCTTACTCTGCATTGCTCGCTTCTGCCTTTTACTCAAGGTCCACAAACCAGACTGCCTGGATAGGCTATTGCAGCTATATAGGACCCTGGTCAGACCCCACTTGGAGTACTGTGCTCAATTCTGGTCGCCTCACTACAGGAAGGACGTGGAAACCATAGAGGAGATTTACAAGGATGTTTCCTGGAGTGGGGAGCATGCCTTATGAGAATAGGTTGAGTGAACTCGGCCTTTTCTCCTTGGAGCGACAGAGGATGAGAGGTGACCTGATAGAGGTGTACAAGATAATGAGAGGCATTGATCGTGTGGCTAGTCAGAGGCTTTTTCCCCAGGGCTGAAATAGCTAGCATGAGAGGGCATGGTTTTAAGGTGCTTGGAAGTAGGTACAGAGGAGATGTCAGGGGTAAATTTTTTACGCAGAGAGTGGTGAGTGCGTGGAATGGGCTGCCGATGGTGGCGATGGAGGCGGAAATGATAGGGTCTTTTAAGAGACTCCTGGATGGATACATGGAGCTTAGAAAAATAGAGGGCTATGGATAAGCCTAGGTAGTACTAAGGTAAGGACATGTTCAGCACAGCTTTGTGGGCCGAAGGACCTGTATTGTGCTACAGGTTTTCTAGGGTTTTCTATCTATGTTTCTATTGTCTGCGCTTGCTCCTGCCTACTGAGCTCATGTCCTCTTACCTCGATCCCATTCTATCCCCCTTGATGCAGTCCCTTCCCACCTATATCCGTGGCACTTTTCATGTCCTCCATCTCCTCAGTTTCTTTCGATTCCCTGGCCCCGGCTGCCTCATTTCAACATGGATGTTCAGCCCCCATACACTTCTATTCCCATCACAAAGGCCTCAGAACTTGACAAAAGACCCAACCAATTCCGCTCCACCACCAACCTCTTCCATCTGGCAGAACTGGTCCTCACCCTCAACAATTTTTCCTTCAGCTCTTCTCACTTTCTCCAAACATGAGGGGTAGCCATGGGCACCCAGGTGGGCCTTAGCTATGTCCGCCTCTTCATGGACAGTCCATGTTCAAAGCCTTCCTTGGTTCCATCCCCTATCTCTTCCTCCGCTATGTTGACGACTGCATTCGTGCTGCTTTATTGATGCTGAGCTCACCAATTTTATCAGCTTTGCCTCTAACTTCCACCTTTTCCTTAAATTCACTTGGTCCATCTCTGATACCTCTTTCCCCTTTTATGGTATTGCTGTCTCCATCTCCAGTGACAAACTGAGAACCAACATCTTTTATCAACCTACAGATTCCCACGGTTATCTTCCCATCCTATCCCCTGTAAAAATGCTATTCCCTTTTCTCAGTTTCTTCGCTTCCACCACATCTGTTCTCAGGACACGATTTTCAGTTCCGGTCCCCCTTCTTCAAAGAACGAGGCTCCCTTCCTTCTACTATTAATGCTGGCTTCACCTGCATCTCCTCCATTTCCTCAACAGCCACACCCACCCCAAGATGAGGCCACCCTCAAGCTGGAGGAGAAACACTTTATATTCTGTCTGGGTAGCCTCCAACCTGATGACATGAATATCAATTTCTCTTTCTGGTTTTAAAAAAAACTCTCCCTCCCCTCCTATCTTCCTCTATTTGCCACTCTAACCTTTTACGTCTTCTCATCTGCCTTTCAAGTCCCCTCTTCCTTCCCTTTCTCCTATGGTCCACTCTCCTCTCCTATCAGATTCGTTCTTCTCCATCCCTTAATATTTCCCACCCACCTGGCTTCACCTATCAGCTTCCAGCTAGCCTCATTCCCCTCCTCCCAGCTTTTTATTCCGGCATCTTCCACCTTCTCAATCCTGAAGAAGGGTCTCAGCCCAAAATTGTTTATTCATTTTCATTGATGCTGCCTGACTTGCTGAGTTCCTCCAGCAATTTGTGTGTGTTGCTTTGGATTTCCACCATCTGAAGACTTTCTTGTGTTTAAAACTTGATAACAGATCTCTTGAAAGGATCCATCATTTAAAAGAAACTAATGTCTAGATAACACCCAACTCCATGAGTAGATCCAACTCCTGGGAGGACCTAATCCCAAGTTGCCAAAATGATTTCTAGGCTTTAAATGAAGTTGACATTGATTTTCAAGGGCATGCTATTGCAGTTCATTCTGTATGAGGCACTAGAAAACCTGATTTATATTTTTATCTTAAATGGCATGCTTCTTAGATTTGCGGACACCATGCAAGCTGAAACACTTCAGGTTTGCAATTTTTATAATATTGAACCAGTTAACTCTGGAAATTTTCCAGCAAATTATATTACTCTGGTCAATAAGTAGTTCATTTAAGTGGTTGTTATTCTAAGAGTTTAGTTATTGGGAAACATGCTAATGGTAGTTGGGTGAGATAACCCAGGTTGTTTTAGATGAAGTGTCCAATCACCACTGGAATTTTGTGTCTTGACAAATTGAGATAATTGCTAGCATCAGATTTGTTTTACTTGGCCACTAGAATTTTAAGTTTGGAAAATGGAAATTGTTTCCAGGCAAACAAAAAGTTTTCTTCGTTGAATGCACCATTGTATGCAGACTCTATATGAGAATGGCACATTGTCATTCAAAGTCATATTTAACATAGAACATACAACAGTCCAGCACAGTACAGGCCCTTTGGCCCACAATGTTGTGCCAACCCTTAAACCCTGCCTCCCATATAACCCCCCACCTTAAATTCCTCCGTATACCCGTCTAGTAGTCTCTTAAATTTCACTAGTGTATCTGCCTCCACCACTGACTCAGGCAGTGTATTCCACGCACCAACCACTCTCTGAGTAAAAACCCTTCCTCTAATATCCCTCTTGAACTTCCCACCCCTTACTTTAAAGCCATGTCCTTTTGTATGGAGCAGTGGTGCCCTGGGGAAGAGGCACTGGCTGTTCACTCTATCTATTCCTCTTAATCTCTTGTATACCTCTATCATGTCTCCTCTCATCCTCCTTCTCTCCAGAGAGTAAAGCCCTAGCTCCCTTAATCTCTGATCATAATGCATACTCTCTAAACCAGGCAGCATCCTGGTAAATCTCCTCTGTACCCTTTCCAATGCTTCCACATCCTTCCTATAGTGAGGCGACCAGAACTGCACACAGTACTCCAAGTGTGGCCTAACCAGAATTTTATAGAGCTGCATCATTACCCCGCGACTCTTTAACTCTATCCCTCGACTTATGAAAGCTAACACTCCATAAGCTTTCTTAACTACCCTATCTACCTGTGAGGCAACTTTCAGGGATCTGTGGATCCCTCTGCTCCTCCACACTTCCAAATATCCTGCCATTTACTTTGTACTCTGCCTTGGAATTTGTCCTTCCAAAGAGTACCACCTGATACTTCTCCGGGTTGAACTCCATCTGCCACCTTTCAGCCCATTTCTGCATTTTATCAATGTCTCTCTGCAATCTTCGACAATCCTCTACACTATCCACAACACCACCAACCTTTTGTAAATCTTTTATAACATTTTATAAACAACAGCAAAGTGGAGAAATGGATTTATGAAATGGTGTAAACTTTGAGTGATAATTCAGGGCATCTACCATGGAATTGAACGAGTTAAGAACTATCCTATACAAATTCGAAATCTCGCTTTGAAATCAACTTTGTGGTCCTCTTCAAACAGACAAGTGTTTGACAGTTTTGGATTTTCAGAAATTTGGGGGGACTTAATGAGATATATGATCAATCTGAAGTGGAGAGGTTAACATTGATAGTTGTTTCTTCATGGAACTGAAATAACCTTTCCCATTCTAGCTGCCCACAGCTAAATATTTAATTCCAACTTGTGTATCATCTTGAATGTTATCCAGCACATCTTGATCAATGTCAGATCTCCAACAAATTTGATGAGTCTTTAGGTTTGTGGCCATAATGACAGACATTTTAATGTAAGTTGTCAGCCTCATACTGGGAATACTAATAGATTACTATTAGTCTTGTTTTTGGCATTCATTCAAGCCTTTTGGTTGGCTGTTCCAAAAATATATAGTGCCATCAGCACAGGGTCAAAAGCATACTATTCTTCTCATCACATTCAGTGCAATCTTTAAGGAAGGAAATCATGCAGGAGCAATGTGAACTTCTAGAATCTTGTTTCATTTATATATTTGTACCCTATATGCTTTTGGGTTTAGGTACTTGTAGGTGTTATTACTGGGAAACGTGACCCAACCCTCCTCATTGAAATCTGTTTGGCATAGATTAAATGGATTAAGCCCCTTTTAGAACACACACACACACACACACACACACACACACACACACACTCACAGGTGGTGAAATAATGCCAAAATTTCCACCATCATGTTTTTACATAAGATTGTATATTTTCAGTGACTGTCTTCCAGCTTCCAATTTCTTCCTTGTTGCTTTCTCAGTTAATTTGATATACATTTCTTTCATTGCTCTTTGTCCTTTTTTTAAAAGAACAGAACTATTTAAAGGTAACTTAATATGTAAATATACTGTTGGAGACAAATTATTCCTTCTTTCCAATATGGGTTGCATTTGATAAATGAATGTAAAGGATTCCTGACATCAGGGAAAAGTAATGAATTGTTCACATTGATTGAGTCCTCCTTCATTTTCCCTTCACGTAATGTGAAAATCTTTAGGAAAGCATGCATTGAAGGTTTTTACAACTCTTTAAAATATAATAACTACCAAATATTCTTTCTTCTATATAAACATTGGCCTCTAACTAATTTGATTGTGGACAATCTGTCAGCAAAAAATTGGTTCCGCCATGCTATTTTTCAATACACGGTTCCACAAAACCAATTTTTTTTTATTCCCATGTGTACACCTAAAGGATTAGTCAATTAAGTCAATCAACAACAAAATTCCATTTTAAAACCCCATCTGTTGAAATTACAGTTGACATGTTTAATTGTGCATATAAGTTGAGTGTAAAAGTGAATCATTTTTCTCCAACTGGTTACAATACATATCTTTGGATTTTAACTCTTTCACCATCCCTGGAAGGTTTGCATCTTCTAAAATAATGTGATGAATATAGTTTGTTTAGGATACTTTCAATTTGATCTTATTAAATGACTTTTCTTTACTTTATTCAGTGCTTTGTTTCCAACATTACAACAATGTCTACATTTTAAAAGTACATTACAGTATTGGAATGTTCTGAATTGAGTATGGGAGGGGCTGTAAAAAGGCCAATCTCATTTTAAGGGGAAAAAAGCTTGCTATTTCTTTAGTAACAAGAAAATAATACAGTTAATATTAGCGGATGTCTTAAATTTCCTTCTAAATTCAAAGATTCAGTAGTTATAATTACAATTTATTTTTTATAAATATTTGCTGTTATACTACTTCAAAGTAGTAACATTAATTTGGGTAGTTATTTTGGATATTTGGAAGAGCAAAATGAGTAAATTGATGATGATTTCAAGTTCCCTAATAATCTTATGTATGATTTTAGGCAGTCTTCCCACACATCAGGCATTCCATGTACGTTCCCATCAGATGCTGTCCGTGGGCTGCCCCTTATTTCCTTTCATACCTAAAAATCTATCAGTCCCTTTCTTGAATATACTAATTAACTGAATCTCACAACACACTGTCCTCACAGTGAAGGATTTTTTTTAAATCTAAGGCTTTTAATTTATATACCAGCATCCTGTATAGCACTATGTCAAATAGCTTTTGGAAACCCAAATATGCTGTATCTGCAGCAGTTGTTGTATGTACTTAGATAGTTTTCTCAACTCTCCCTTTTACATCCACTAAGAATTTGAGTAAGTTTGTCTAATGTGATTTATCTTTCATAAAATTGTGTTGACCAGGTTAAATTATATTCTACTTTCCAAAATGATTAGCTGTTTCCTCTTTGATTATTGACTCTAGCATCTTGCCAATAACAGCTGTTAAGCGAACTGGTCTATAACTCCCTGCCTTCTGCCCCTCTCCTCTTCTTCGAACAAATGGGTCACGTTGGCCATTTCTCAATCTTCTGCTACCCTCCCAGAGTTTGGTGAGTCAGAGAAGTACAGCACAGAATCAGGCCCTTTGGTCCATCTAGTCCTTGCTGAAACCATTTAAACTACCTATTCCCATCAAACTGCACCAGGACCATTGCCCTCTATACCACTACTCTCCGTGTACGTACCTTTCCAAATTTCTCTTATGCATTGAAGTCGCATTCACTTGCACCACTTATGCTGGTAGCTCATTCCACGCTCTCCAGACCCTCTGAGTGAAGAGGTTTCCCCTCATGTTTCCTTAAACCTGATCCTTCACCCTTACCCCATGACGTCTGGCTGGTCTCCCACCCAACCTCAGTGGAAAAAGCCTGCTTGCATTTCCTCTATTTATACCCCTCACAATTTTGCACACCTCTTAAATCTCCTCTCAACCTTCTACATTCTAAAGAATACATTTCTAACCTTTCTAGTCTTTCCTTATAACTCAGGTCTGCCAGACCCGGCCACATCCTTGTAAATTTTCTCTGTACTCTTTCAACCTCATTTACATCTTTCCTGTAGGAAGGTGGCCAAAACTGCACACAATATCCAAATTAGGCCTCAACAGTATTTTATACAACTTCAACATAACAGCCCATCCCCTATACTTAATACATTGATTTATGAAGGCCAATGTGCCAAAAGTTTTCTCTAAGACTCTATCTACCCGTGACCCCAACTTCAATGAATTATGAACCTGTATTTCCAGATCCCTTTGTTCTACCTCACCTCTCAGTGCCCTACCCTTCACTGTATAAGATCTAACCTGCTTAGTTCTATCGAAGTGCAAAACCTTGCACTTGTCTGCAATAAATTCCATTTGTCATTTTTCAGCCCATTTTTCCAGTTGATGCCATGATAGCCTTCCTCACTGTCCACTACACTCCCATTCTTGGTGTCATCCGAAAATGTGTTGATCCAGTTAGCCACATTATCATCCAGATCATTGATATAGATGACAAACAACAACAGACCCAGCACTGATCCTTGTGGCACTCCACTAGTCACAGGCCTCCAGTCAGAGAGGCAACTCTCTGGCTTCTCCCAGAAAGCCATTGTTTAATCCACTTTACTACCACATCCTGAATGCTGAGTGACTGACCTTCTTCACCAGTCTCTGGTAAGGGACCTTGTCATATTCTTTACTAAAGTCCATGTAGACGATATATACTGTCTTGCTTTCATGATCTTTCCTGGTAACCTCCTTAAAAAGCTCTATAAGATTGGTTAGATATGACCTACCATGCACAAAGCCACGTTGACTTTCTTCAATCAGTCCATGTTTATCTAAATACTTATATATCAGGACCCTCTGCATGCCTTTCAATAACTTTCCCACAACTGATGTCACACTCACTGGCCTATGGGGTGTATGGGGTGTCAGGGTGGGGTAGCACCTCTGGTGGGGGAGCATGTCGCATCCTTTTCAAGTCGGTTAGTCCACCTTTGGTCCCCACCTGGCACTCAGCTCTCACCTGTGGCTCCCCGTAGCTGTTTGCATGTGACATCGGCCACACCCCGGGCAACGGCTTCGACAAGCCGGCTAAACCAGGTGAGGGTGGCTGACGGGTCTCAAACCCTCGGTGAGACAGGGAGTTGTCTATCCCAGCAAGTGAAGACAGACTCCGGCGGATTGAGCGGACGAGACCAATGGAAGGTCCAACGGTCAAGAAGGCGGTCTCTGCAAGCGTCGTGGAACGTGTAGAGCAGGACAAGACACAGAAGACGTCCTGGTCATCCACTGCGCCTAGTCCCATCTCCAGCCGTCTAGACAGAATCTTGCCACTGGATCCAGATGGGAATTGGGAAGGGAGAGTGAGGCTGACACTGCGCAACTCTCCCTCACTTAAATCCAAATCACGCGCTAGTCTCGACACCATCATAATGGTGTCGAGGTCCTCATCCACATCAACGATGGACAAACACATAACAGCCTATAATTTCCTGGTTTATGTTTAGAGCCTTTTTTAAACAGTGGAAAAACATTGGCTATCTTCCAATCCTCTGACACTTCTCCTGTCACTAAGGATTATTTATATATCTCTGCTAGGACTCTGGCATTTTATGCACTTGCCTCCTGTAGGGTCCAAGGGAACACATTGTCAGGCCCTGAGGATTTATCCACCCTGATTTGCCTCAGGGTAGCAAACATCTTCTCCTCTGTAATCTGTACGGGGTCCATGAAGTTGATCCCGCTTTGCCTCACTTCCATAGTCTCTGTGCCCATCTCCTGGGTAAATACAGGTGCAAAGAATCCATTTAAGACCTCCCCCATCTGTTTTGACACCACACATGGATTACCATTTTGGTCTTCCAGAGATCTAATTTTGTCTCTTTCATTCCTTTTGCTCTTAACATACCTGTAATCCCTTAGGATTCTCGTTCACCTTGTCTGCTAGAGTGACTTCATGCCTTCTTTTAACCTTCCTGGTTTCGTTCTCAAGTGTTGTCCTTGTATTTCTTACATTCAATAAACTCCTCATTTGTTCCTACTTGCCTATACCTGCTATGCACCTCCTTTTTTTCTCTTAATCAGGTCCTCAATATCTCTTGAAAACCAAGGTTCCCTACATTTGTTACCTTTAGCTTTTATTCTGACAGGCACATAGAAGGCTTGTACTCTCAAAATTTCATGTTTGAAGGCCTTCCACTTCCCAAGTACACCTTTGCCAGAAAACAGCCTGTCCCAATCAATCTACACTTGCCAGATTATTTCTGACATGATCAAAATTAGGCCATTCTCTAATTTAGAATCTCAACCTGTGGACCAGACCTATCAGTTTACATACTTACTTTGAAACTAATGGCATTGTGGTTATTGAATGCAAAGTGTTCTCTTACACAACCTTGTGTCACCTGCCCTGTCTCATTCCCTAATAGAATATCCAGTATCACATACTCTCTCATTGGGACTTCTATGTACTGATGAATGAAACTTTCCTGAACACATTTGCCGATCTCTATCCCATCTAGTTGTTTTACAGTATGGGATTCCCAGTCAATATGTGGGAAGTTAAAATCACATAACAACCTTATGTTTCTTGAAACAGTCTGCAATCTCTTTCCAAATTTGTTCCTTTAAATCCCTAGGACTGTTGGGTGGTCTGTAATATAGCCCCATTAACGTGGTCATAACTTTCTTATTTCTTAGTTTCACCCGTAACACCTCACTAGTCGAGTTATCTAGTCTATCCTGACAGAGCACTTCTGAGACATTTTCCCTGTCTAGTAATGCCATCCCTCTTCCTTTAATCCCTCTTACTCTGTCACATCTAAAACAACGGAACTCCGGAATACTGAGCTACCAGTCTTGCCCCTCCTGCAACCATGTTTCACTAATGGCTACAACGTCATAATTCAATGTGTTGATCCATGCCTTGAGCTCATCTGCCTTTCCTAAGCCTTTCAACTCCTCCTTGCATTGAAATATACGCAGCTCGGAACATTAGTCGCACCATTCTCAACTTTTTGATTCCTGACTTTGTCTGAGGTCTTAACAACATCTCCACTAACTGTTCTGGCAGTCTGGTTCCCACCCCGCTACAACTCTAGTTTAAATTTCACTGTGCAGCTTTATCAAATCTTCCTGCTCGAAGATTAGTCCCCCTCCAGTTAAGGTGCAAACCATCATTTTGGTACAGGTCCCACTTTCCCTGGAAGAGAGCCCAAGGATCCAAATATCTTATGCCCTCCTTCCTACACCAACTGCTTAGCCATGTGTTAGACTGTATAATCTTCCTAACTCTGGCCTCAGTAGCACGTGGCACAGGTAGCATTCTGGAGAACACAACCCCGGAGGTCCTGCCCTTTAACTTATCACCTAACTCCCTCAACTCCTTACGCAGAATGTCATCACTCATCCTACCCATGTCATTGGTACCCTTCCTCTTCAGAATGTTGAGGACTCAATCTGAGATGTTCCAGAGCCAGGCACCTGGGGGGCAGATACCATCTGGGAATCTCTTTCTCACCCACAGGACCTCCTGTCCGTTCTCCTAACTAATGAATTCCCTATCACCACAGAACACCTCCTCTTCCCCTCCTCCCTTCTGAGTCACAGAGGCAGACTCAGTGCCAGAGACCCGACCGCTGTGACTTTCCTCTGTTAGGTCAACACACCTCCCCACCGCATATCCAAAGTGTTCTGCCTATTGTTGAGGTGGATGGCCACAGAGGTACACTGCACTGGTTGTTTAACCACTTTCCCCTTCCTGTATGTTACGTAGTTTCCTGCATCCTGCACCTTGGGTGTAATAAAGGCATCCGTTAGTCTTGCGAGACCATGGATCTGTGCCTGGAAAGTCTTCACTCTCCAGGGCGCAGGCCTGGGCAAGGTTATATGGAAGACCAGCAGTTGCCAATGCTGCAAGTAGCCCATGTTGCAACCAATGTTGTCCAAGGGAAGGGCATTAGGACCCATACAGCTTGGCACCAGTGTCATCGCAGAGCAATATGTGAATAAGTGCCTTGCTCAAGGACACCACACGTTCCCTTGGCTGGGGCTCGAACTCACGACCTTCAGGTAGCTAGTCCAATGCCTTAACCACTTAGCCACGTGGGTGTAACTACCTCTCTATATGTCCTATCTATTACCCTTTCAACCTCGCAAGTGAGCATCCATTTCCAAATCCTTGAAGTGGCTTGTTTGAAGCTGCAACTGGATGCCCTTCTCACATTTGTAGTAGTCAGGGACACTGGAGGTCTCTCTGCCTTCCCACGTCCCACAAAAGGAGCATTCAACTATCCTGCCTGGCAGCTCTACTGTCCTAGCTGAGCTGATGTAAAGAAGGGAAGGGAAAAAGAACTTCACCTAGTGTTTTCCTTTTTTGCCTTCTCTGACGGAAGCCTCTCCTCATTGAAGCCTCGAAGAGCTATAGCCTCAGCTGAAGAATCTAACTTCGCCCACACCCAAAATGGCTGTTGTGCTTGCCCTTTGTTCCCTTAATTTGCTCTTGCTGATTAATCCCAAATGTTGGTTGGTCGCTGGTCAAAGCTGAAATATGAGATCTGGTGCTTCTCCAATACTTTATCCCTTATAACTGGGATTTTTGTCGGTTCTCCTGTCTCGTTTGAAACTAGCATGACTGATATCTGAGAGATATTAGCAATAGCTTCCATGGTGAAATCTGATGCAAAATATATATTAACATATCTGCCATTTCCTAAAGACTAACCCATCTCTTAGCTTGTTTGTTGTCATTAATGCAGCAATTGTCATTCTTTGGAGACTCCACATTTACCTTGGCTGGTCTTTTTTAAATAATATATATTGATAGAAACTTTTATTGTTGATTTTTGTACCGCATACAAGTTTTCTCTCAAAGTCCATTTTTTCCTTTCTTATGTGTTTTTTAGCGACCTGCTGCTGGATACCAAAAACTTACAAGTCTTCTGCTCTATCAATAGCCCTTTCTGCTTTGTATACCATACTTTTCAACTGAATGTAATCTTTCACCTCCTTTGTTAACCATCGAAACTCATGGATTCCTCTTTTTGATTGGAATAAATACTTGCTGTACATTACAGACCAGAAACTTAATATCTGTCACTGTTCCTTTACCAATCTGTCCTGTTCTTTAATTGCCCAGTTTTCCTTAAAATCAACTCCTTCTTCATACTGTTATAATCGGCCTTATGTAAATTGAAGACACTGGTTATAGACCTGTGGTGTTCATCTTCGAACTACATTTGGAATTCTGTTATATTGTAGTTAACACCCCCAGGGAATCTTTAATTACCAATCCCTTATTAATCCTTACTCATTACACAAGACCGAATCTAAAATAACCCATACTCTGCAATGTACTGGCCACCACTGCCGGCCCACCAACTGGAAAGGTTCGTGGTTAAGGGTCGAAACACTCTGTGAAGGTTGGGAACCACCGGATGACATCTGCTCCTGGCTGAAGGCTACGGTTACCTTATAAGGTGACTGGAGAATACAGTTGTATGTAACAAGTAAAAAAACAACCTTTAGAGACATTTTCCTCAGGTTCTTCTATTATACCCCTGCCAGTTTGTTTCATCCAATTAATAACGTAGACTAAAATCTCCCATAATAGTTGCACTTATATATATATATTTTGCCAATCTATATTAGTTTTGTCCTTTCTTTACTACTTTCTAAATTTCTCCTTGACAAAACTTCTCCCAGTCCATGATGTAGTTCAAAGCTTTATCTACTCCTTTAGTTATTCAATTCAGAAGAGCACCAGTGCTAGACTAATTCATGTGCCAATGAAACAGTTCCCTCTTTCCCCTATACTGGTATCAACCCCCATGGACTGTTTTTCCCACAACAATCTTTGAACTGTGCATTGAATTCTCTGATCCTTTTTCCTTATGCCAACACCAGCAGCTTGCTGAAATTATTTTTTATGATGTAACGGTGTAACTTTACTCTGCATCCTGCACTGGTTTCAATGACTGTCGACTAACTGTGCATTATGATTCCAAATCCAGTGCCTATTTTCAGATTTTACCAATTTTATTCCCTGTAATGTATTAGCCTTGAGTCTTTTGACAGTCTAGAACTAGGCACAGCTGCCACTCATGCTGTTTGTTGTGAACATTCTCACTGACGGAATATGTAGAACTGCTGCCTAATAACAGGCTAAATTAGTGTTCCTGGAAAACTGGTGGAATCATTTACTGCTGTGTTAAACGTATTGTAAAATGCACACAGGGGCGTAAATAGAGCTCAGCGTGCCCCTAAGGCCAATATTTCAATATTCTTCCTGGTGGTAAGCAGATGGTAAAATGACACACTGCTTAAATATTTTCCCCTACTTTTTAAGTCTGTTTCTCCAGTGTATGGTTTGTTCTAGTCTCTGAGGGACTGCAAAGCCCTGATAACACCACACCAAGATTTTTAAAGTTACTCCCAAAGCATCAAATACCATGCAGCATTACAGCTTACAAAAGAAAACAGGTCAAGCTGCAGATTTGGAAAAGAGCAGGATTTACTGTTTCAGGTGCAAGATCCTTTGTTAGATTCCAAGTTCTGACAACGGTTTTTAAATCTGTTTTGCTTTTCACAGATGCCGGCAGGCTTTCAGGTTTATCTCATGTTAGTTTAGATGTCCAGCAGCTGCAATTTTTATTCTATTTTCATTTAGCTTCTGCACTGTTGATCTTTACTAATCCAGCTCCTCGGGCCTTGTCTGAAGATCAAATTCTTCCACAGGAAGCAATTAAAATTGAAAAATTTGTTGGTGGTTTTACTGCCATGTAAACTACTTGCCTCCACTTTCTGTCACATTGCTTTAGTTGTGCACGGCCTAAAGCACATTCATTTCTCATATAGGAATGCAGACATATATACTTGAAGTACGTAAAACCAGGAGGAACATTTGACTCAGTATAGATGATGACATCATTAAACAGAACTGTTATCAACACTAATGGAAGTGAAAGGCCACAGAACATTTAAGGTTTCTCTTTGTCTACCTCCCTTATTCGCATATGCAACACACTACTTTGGTTTGGCACTCATTTATCACTTGTGAACTGCATTTTTTGCCTATTACCCTCTGTCTATATATTGTTTTCTGGGGTCCATTTAAGGTCTAAGTACTTACAAGTGCACAAGGCAATGGGGAGAAGTTCCAACGCAGGAATAACCTGCTTTCCTGATAGAGGTCACCAACCAAAGGATGTGCAGTGAGTGATTCACCAAGCATCTGAGTATGTCAACCTTGTGGAAGGAATATTCTATGGAAGATTTACACAAGCCTTAGCTGTACAGACGTTCACCGAGGTACAGAGCTCATGTTATAACTCCAGATCAAGATGCTTCCCATGGTGCACCACTTGCCTTCCTCATTGAGCTGATTGTCAAGAAGATTCCTTGGCACATTGAGGGCCAACCAAGAACATGCATGGAGTTTTCAAAATACACACAACCATACTTGCTGAAATCTGTGGCCTCTATAACAGAGTCCTTTTGAGATTGCTCATACAAGCATATAGTATGGGTGATTGCACTGGTAGGCTGATTGTCTGGAATCCTGATCCTTCTTGAGGTTAATGCATTCTATACATGCTTTGAACAGAAAGGGATTGTAATGTCATTATCTGCACCAACAGCCTCCGATGCACCCGAAACCACAGTCACTGATCCAGACTTCTGGATAGGTCTTCTGGAGAGTGAACCCATGGAAAATATTTTGCTAGATGGTGTCCCTGGCTGTGCCCTCATATCCTGCACAGCTGGTTGGGGTTACCTGCAGGTATTTTTAACTGCTCCCTGCCTCAGTCTAAGAAGATCACTATCATCCCGGTATCAAAGAGGAAAAAGCAATGTGCCTTAATAACAACTGCCCAGTTGCTCTGCCATCCACCACCTTGAAGTGCTTCCATGGCATGCAGTATCTCCAGACAACCTCGATCCACTGCAAGTCACCTACTGCCGAGAAAGATCTTTGGAGGATGCCATCTCCACGGCCCCCCATTCATCTCTGGAGCATCTAGACAGCAAAGGCACCTACATTAACTTATTCTTTATTGACTGCAGCTCTGCCTTCAAAACCATAATTCCAAACAAAATAATCTCCAAACTCCTAAACCTGAGACTCAACACCTCCTTTGTACCTGGATCCTTGACTTCCTGACCTACAGACTGCAATGAGTAAGGACAGGCAGCAACATCTCCACCATGATTGTCCTCAACACCGGTGCCCCACGAGGCTGCATCCTTAGTTCCCTTCTCTTGTCCCTATACACTCATAACTGTGTGACTAGATGCTGCTCTAATTCCATCCATAAATTTACAGATGATAACACTGTGGTGGGCAGAATCTCAATTAACAAGTAGTTACAGTACAAGAAGATAGAGAGCCTAGTGACAGGGTGCCATGACAACTTTAGTGATGATATTAACTTTAATGATGACATCATGACATTTCCTCTAGTATCATCAGAACAAAAGACTTCATTGACTTCAGGAAGCGGCGAGGTGCACAGTACATCAGTGGCGTTGAGGTTGAGAGGGCTGAGGCCTTTCAGTTCCTCAGGGGAACATCACCAGTAGGCTGACCTGATCCAATCTCATTGACGCCATGGCCAAGAAAGCTCACCAAGGCTTCTACTTCCTCCCTGTGATGGACTCTGTCTCACTTCCCGTTACCTTGGTAAAGCAGTCACCGTAATCACAGACTCCACCCAGTCTGGCCATTCTCTCTTCTCCCCACTCCCATTGGGCAAAAGATAAAAAAAGCCTGAAAGCATGTACCGTCAAGTTCAAGGACAACTTCTGTCTTGCTGTTATAAGACAAGTGAACAATCAACTAATACGATAAGATGGACTCTTCATCACATAATTTACCTTGTTTTGGCCTTATACCTTACTGCCTACCTGCTCTGCACTTTCTCTATAATTGTAATATTTTATCTTGCACTCTAACAGAATGTTGTTTTATAATTATTCTTGCCTGTTATAACAATAATTTTGTTTTTTTTTTACTTTGCACTGCCTTAATACACTGTCGTAATGAAATGATCTTTAGGAATAGTAATCAAAAGAAAATGTTTCAGTGTAACTTGATACATTTGACAATAATAAGCTAATTTACCAATTTGGAATCTGTTCTCTGTAGAGCAGGGGTACCCAACCTTCTTTATGCTGGCAATACACACACAAAGTGCTGGGGGTACTCAGCAAGCCATGCAGTATCAGTGGAGAAGAGTACAGTCAACATTTCAGGTGAGACCCTTCATCAGGACTGGGAGAAAAAGATGAGGAGTCAGAGTAAGAAAGTGGGGGAGAGGAGGGAGAACCACAAGGTGATAGGTGAAACTGGGTGGCGGGAGTCGGGGAGGGATGAAGGAAAGAGCTGGGGAAGTTGATTGGTGAAGAGTACCAGGTTGGAGAAGGGGAATCTGAATGGAGAGGACAGAAGACCGTGGAAGAAAGAAAAGGGGGAGGAGCACCGGAGGGAGGTGATGGGCCGGTAAGGAGAGAAGGAGAGAGGGAAATGGGAATGCGGAATGGTGAAGGTATGAGAGGTATTACCGGAAGTTTGAGAAATTGATGTTCATGCCATCGAGTTGGAGACTACCCAGATGGAATATAAGGTGTTGTTCCTCCAACCTGAGGGTGGCCTCATCACGATAGTAGAGGAGGCCGTGGACTTACATGTTGGAATGGTTTCAAAGGTACATTTAATGTCGGAGAAATGTATACAATATACATCCTGAAATGCTTTTTCTTCACAACCATCCATGAAAACAGAGGAGCGCTCCCAAAGAATGGACGACAGTTAAATGTTAGAACCCCAAAGTAACCCCCCAGCTCCCCTCCCTCCTGTGGGTAAGCAGAAGCAAGCAACAATCCCCCCTCCCTCCATTGTCAAAAAAATCATCGGCACCCGCCACCGAGCACTCAAACCTGAGCAAGGCAACAGCAAAGACACAGGCTTGCAGTTACCCCAAAGACTACATTGTTCACCTGGCATTCGACATACCACAGGCTCTCTCTCTCCCTAAGAACAGAGAAAGAGATGTCACCATTTCACAGCGAGAAGGGAGACATAACAAACAGCTTGCTGGTTTATGATGACACAAGTCGTTGCGATGATTTTTCTGAGCTCTGTTCCCAAAGATCTTGGGTCTCTGGGCAAACAGCCAGAGATCTTCCATCTCTGATGACACACTGATCTCTTGCAGAGGCACCAACCTCCAATCCCCCTGTCTCCAGAGCCACGAGATCCCGGGCCTCCGAAGGCGAGTGGAGCGCTTAGGCCAAGCTCTTGGCGTGCCAAACAACGGCCAGTTGCGAAACCCCGACAACGGGTTCCATTCCCGCAAAGAACTGTAGGATTGGGAAGTGGAATTAAAAGGGGTGACCACTGGGAGATACCCACTTTTTCTGGCAGATGAAGTGTAGGTTCTTGGCGAAACGGTCTCCCAACTTGCATCGGGTCTCACCAATATACAGGAGGCCACACCGGGAGCACAGGATACAGTAGATGACCCCAACAGACTCACCTGGAAGGGATGTTTGTGGCCCTCAATGGTAGTGAGGGAGGACATTCTTTGAAGAAGGAGGATATCTCTTTAGTTTTGGAAAGAAAAGCCTCATCCTAAAAGCAGATGCAGCAGAGGTGGAGGAATTGAGAGAAGGGATGGCATTTTTACAAGTAACAAGTTGGGAAGAGATATAGTCCAGGTGGCTATAAGAGTCAGTGGGTTTATTATAGACATCAGTAGATAAGCTGTCTCCAGAGACAGAGACCGAGAGATTGAGAAAGGGAGGGAAGTGTCAGAAACGGACCAGGTAAATTTGAGGACAGGGTAGAAGTTGGAGGCAAATTTGAAGAAGCCGGCGATCTCCACATGAGTGCAGGATGCAGCACCAGTGCAGTTGTCAATGTAGCGCAGGAAAAGTTGGAGAGTGATACCAGCGTAGGCTTGGAACATAGACTGTTCTACGTAGCCGACAAACAGGCAGGCATAGCTGGGACCCATGCAAGTGTCCATGGTTACACCTTTTGCTTGAAGGAAGTAGGGGGAGCCAAAGGAGAAATTATTAAGAGTGAGGACAAGTTCCGCCAGATGGAGGAGAGTGGTGGAGGGAAACTGGTTGGGTCTGGTGTCCAGAAGGAAACAGAGAGCTTTGAGACCTCCCTGGTGGGGGACGGAGGTGTAAAGAGACTGGACATCCATAGCAAAATTAGACGGTTGGAGCCAGGGAACTTGAAGTAATTGAAAAGATCAAGAGCATGTGAAGTGTCACGGATGTAGGTAGGAAAGAATTGAACCAGAAAGGGATAAAACTGAGTCAAGGTATGCAGTTATAAGTTCAGTGGAGCAGGAACAAGCAAAATCAGTGGGTCTACCTGGACAGGAAGGTTATGGATCTTTTTTATGCTATGGACCCCTACCATTAACCGAGGTGTCTGTGGAGCCCAGAATGGGAATCCCTTTGCAGAGCATTAAGTTGGCTGAGATACAGCCTGGTGCCAGGTAGTTAAGAAATACTAATGAAACATATTGCCAATTAATGGGATGATAGGACGTCTACACTCATTATCTCGATTCTGTCGTCTGCCTTTTAGGTATAGCACTACCTCAGCATTGCAGTTCTGCTGGAAGCTGAACTTTTACATCCTACGGCACGGTCAGAGATCCCAAAGCTTGCCAACAATTTGCATTTCAAAGGTCACTGCGAGCCCTGGAGGTGCACGTCTTCCATTCTACAGCGAGTGCATGAACCCTGATGGGTGAGAGAGCATTTTCATGGATTGCTGTGTTGATCTATAAAGTGCTAAAATAAAAATGTTTCAAAACATTGATTGTGGTATTCCAGTACTTGCTGACGATTCTGCAAAGCAATTTTGTTTTAGCATGGGAAGACCATGAAGGTGTATATTTGAAAAAAATATGTAAAACTTCATATATCTTTTATTCAAATGTTCTCTTGCTGAAGATGTGCATTTGAACAGGAGCCAGTATTGAATGTGGTAATGATCAGATATTTAGGTAATGTTCAGACCCTGCACTTCTGCAATATCCCACTGATCAGCAGGGGCACATCAATAATCTACTGCTGAACAATCTGTGATTCTGTGACACACAAATTTCGATGTTACTTTCAGAAGACTCCACCACATCCTGCTTAAGACATTTGACTAATGGCTTAATGGGTTGCCAATTCTGCAGAACAAAGCTATGCGGCAAACAGCGCACAACAAACCACAACCCTGTGGAACATTCTTCCTCTCGGGACGTCTTACCATGTTAAAGTCTGAATGTAAATTCAAGTTGTTATTTTACTTAAGGAAGCCAGCACTAGGCAGTCTAGGCTGCAAACCCAGGCAGTAGAATCATTGTTTAATAATGCCAGCAGACTGGATAGTAAATACTTTAGTCAAGCTGTAACAGATGAAAAATGAAAAAGGAACTTGCATTTACAAAAGCATCTTTCATGACCTTAGATTGTTTCCAAAATAGTTTACAGTTAATGAAATACTTTTGAACTATGGCTATTGTCATTTGTAGTGAATTTAAATGCCAGCTTGTGCAGTGCTAATTCATATAGACAGCAATTCCAAAAAAAAACATTCTGTGATGATTCAGGGAGGGACATAGGCTGGATAATTAGTAATAAGAAAAATGTGCAGATGTTGGAAATCAAAGCAATACATAGAAACATAGAAAACCTACAGCACAATATAGGCCCTTTGGCCCACAATGCTGTGTTGAACATGTTCTTACTTTAGAAATTACCTTGCGTTACCCTCCTGGAGAGGGATGGGCTCTGCCAGGTTTCAGATGCCCAAGACACGCCGTCCAATGAGCATACTAAAGCTTGTCATGACGGCGTCCCAACGACTCCACCAGGAGTTAAGGGCACACGCATGCACACACACACACACACACACACACACACACACACACACACACACACACACACCCCATTGCCCTCTATTTTTCTGAGCTCCATGTACCTATCCAGAAGCCTCTTAAAAGACCCTGTTGTATCCACCTCCACCACTGTTGCTAGCAGCTCATTCCACACACTGGCCACTCTCTGCATAAAAAAAACTTGCCCCTGACATCTCCTCTGTACCTACTTCTGAGCACCTTAAAACTGTGTCCTCTCGTGTTAGCCATTTCAGCCCTGGGAAAAAGCCTCTGACTAGCCACACTATCAATGCCTCTCATTATCTTGTACACCTCATCAGGTCACCTCTCATCCTCCGTCGCTCCGAGGAGAAAAGGCAGAGTTCACTCAACCTATTCTCATAAGGCATGCTTGCCAATCCAGGCAATATCCTTGTAAATCTCCTCTACACCCTTTCTATAGTTTCCACATCCTTCCTGTAGTGAGGTGACCAGAACTGAGCATAGTACTCTAAGTGGGGTCTGACCAGGTCCTATGTAGCTGCAACATTACCTCTTGGCTCTTAACTCAATCCCCCAGTACAAATTAGGACTGAAACGTCGACTGTTTACTCTTTTCCACAGATGCTGCCAGGCCTGTTGAGTTCCTCTAGCATTTTGTGTGATTGCCAGGAATATTAGTAGTTCACCATGCCCACATAGAAAGCTCAAACTTCACTGTATCTTCCTTCCACAACAAAGTGGTAGATTTTCAATGAGACTTACAGTGCCTATAAAAAGTATTCATCCCACTTGAAAGTTTTTATGTTTTATTGTTTCACAACATTGAATCACAGTGGATTTAATTTGGCTTTATTTGACACTGATCATAGAAAAAGACTCTTCCATGTCAAAATGAAAACAGATGTCTACAAAGTGATCTAAATTAATTACAAATATAAGACACAAAGTAATTAATTGCATAAGTATTCACCTCCTTTAATATGACACACCAAATCATTACTGGTGCAGCCAATTGGTTTTAGAAGTCACATAATTAGTTCAATGGTGATCACCTGTGTGCAGTCAAGGTATTTCAATTGATTGTAGGAAAAAATACACCTGTATCTGGACGGTCCAATTGCTGGTGAATAGGTATCCTGGCAGAAATTACACCATGAAGACAAAAGAACACTCCAAGCAACTCTGCGAAAAAGGCTATTGAAAAGCACAAGTCAGGAGATGGATACAAGAACATTTCCAAGTCCCTGATTATCTCTGAGAGTACAGCCAAGTCAATCATCAAGAAATGGAAAGAATGTTGCCCAGCTGTAAATCTGCCTAGAGCAGGTCGTCCTCAAAAACTGAGTGACTGTGCAAGAAGGGGACCAGTGAGGGAGGCCACTAAGAGACCTATGACAACTCTGGAGGAATTACAAGCATCAGTGG
This sequence comes from Mobula hypostoma, assembly GCF_963921235.1. Classification (NCBI taxonomy): domain Eukaryota; kingdom Metazoa; phylum Chordata; class Chondrichthyes; order Myliobatiformes; family Myliobatidae; genus Mobula; species Mobula hypostoma. The sequence continues at coordinate 32,001,865 of NC_086102.1, read as the reverse complement.
CTGTGAAGGGAGAGACTGTGCGTACGACAACTGTTGCCCAGGTGCTTCACCAGTTGCAGCTTTATGGGACAGTGGCAAAGAGAAAGCTACTACTGGAAAAGAAAAACTCACATGAAATGTCAACTAGAGTTTGCCAGAAGTCATGTGGGAGACTCTGTAGTTAGCTAGAAGAAGGTTCTATGGTCTGATGAAACCAAAATTGAACTTTTTGGCCATCAGACTAAATGTTAAGTTTGGCATGAGCCAAACACCACACATCATCAAAAACACAGCGTTCCTACAGTGAAGAATAGTCGGAGCTGCATCATGTTGTGGGTATACTTCACTGCAGCAGGCCCTGGAAGGCTTGTGAAAGTAGAGGGTAAAATGAATGCAGCAAAATACAGGAAAATCCTGGAGGGAAACCTGATACAACCTGTAAGAGAACTGCAACTTGGGAGAAGATTTGTTTTGCTGCAAGACAGTAACTCCAAGCATAAAGCCAAAGCTACACAGGAGTAGCTTTAAAACAACAAAGTTAAAGTCCTGAAGTAGTCAAGTCAGAGTCCAGACCTCCATCCAACTGAGAATTTGTGGCTGGATTTGAAAAAGGCTATTCACTCACAATCGCCATGCAATCTGACAGAGCTTGAGCAGTTTTATAAAGAACAATGGGGAAAAATTGCAGTGTCCAGATGTGCAAAGCTGAAAGAGACCTACCCACACTAACTCAAGGCTGTAATTGCTGCTAACAGTACATCTGCTAAATGCTGACTTGAAGGAGTTGAATACTTATGCAATCAAATATTTTGTGTTTTATGTTTGTAACTAATTGAGTTCACTTTGTTGAGATCTGTTTTTACTTTGACACAAAAGAGTCTTTTCCATTGATCACTGTCAAAACAAGCCACTAAATCCACTGTGATTCAATGTTGTAAAATAATAAAACATGAAAATGGTGGGGGGAGTGGTGAATACTTTTTATAGGCACAGTATTCCTCCTGGCATTTCTGGAGCAGTGGTAAATTCCCAATATGCTCAGTAGGTAAATTAACATCTTGGAATAAAAGAACCAGAGTTAATGTTTAAGATTGATGAGCATTCGTCAGTTCTGATGAAAGGTCGATGACCTGCAATGTTAAATGTTTCTTTCTCCAGCGAGACTGCTTCCTTACAACTCACTGACGAAAACTGACCCAAAATTATAGGGTGACCTTGTGTTTTAAAACAAGAGTAAAAGTATTAAGGGAAGGGAAACCAGTCCTTTCCATTGACTGCTGGCCATCAAGCATCCATTTGCATAAATCCTAATCCCATTTTATTCTCCCGACACTCCCGTCAATTCCTCCGAGATTGTACCACTCAGCAACAACTTCTCATGGCCAATAAACTACCAATCCAATTATAGGTGGGACATGGGAGGGAAATAGAGCAACTGGTGTAATCCCATGTGGTTACAAGAAGAACTTGCAAACTCCACACATTGGCAGCAGAGGTCAGGATTGAATCAGGTTTGCTGAAGCTGTGGGGAAATGGTTCTGCTGGCTGCATTGTGGCACTGCTCTTGAGATTGCACAATTGAACCCATATATTTTCAATTTCATGGAATACTTAATATCTCATGTTATATAATAAAACTGAAAATATTGCCGATGCTCGAAGTCTGAAGTGAGAAACAATGGAATGCTGGAAATGTTCAGCAGTGCAAACCGTTTCCGTGGAGAGAGAAACAAAGTTAACCTTTCAGATCATTGAATTTTCATCAGAATTAATTAAATGTCATTGATCTTAAGGATTAACTTAGTTTCTTTCTCTGCAGCCATTCATTGAACTGCTGAGTGTTTCCAACATTCTCTCAATCTATTTAGATGCTAAGTCTGATGTTCAAAACTTTTGGACACCAAGATGTTACAAAGACCTGGAACTCTCTAGAGCTATGATCTTGCTTGCATGCCAGGAGATGGTTTTATTGTCTGTGTTCTTCAGTTCTAATTATTCTTTCACTGCCAAAAGATGAAATATGAATTGCAGTAAAATAGTATGGAATAAAAACTGCAAATGCTGAAAGCACTCAGGAAATCAAGCAGCATCATAGCTTTTGTTCCATTTTTCTCACTCTATTCCGATTAACTCACTGACTTGATGACTCCACACAGCATGCTTGACCATACACTATGGGAGATATTTGCTTCATCCTATCCATCCCTCCCTCCCCATCCTCGCTCCAACTTAAAACAATAGAGCCAACAGTCTTGAGGTTTAACCAGTGAGTCTTTAGAGAAGAGGCAGAAGGGGAATGAATGTTAGAAGAAGAAAATGGATGCATTAAATTTAATGGATAAATGAAGAGGAGGAAGAATGGATTGTGAAAAGGAAAAATAATCTGAAACAACTTCTCAAGTCAGTCGACAAACTTCTTTAGCTGGAGAGGTTTACTAACATGTGAGGATGTTGAACTAATGGAAATTATCAAACTTTCGCAATACAGCCTTCTAATTTCTAATGGCAATGATTATGTAGCTAGGTCTTTGGTGTGATATCACTACACTCAGTGGCCACTTTATCAGGTACACATGCACATTAACGCAAATATGCATTATCTGCATTGAGTTGCATTAATTCAACTCAATGCATAAAGCGTGCAGGTCATGGACAAGAGGAGCAGTTAACTCCAGTACAATGAAAGGTACATTTAATAGGGACTGCCAGTGCTCTATGTTGTTACGGCACTGACAGTGTTCTAACAACACAGAACACTGTGGAATAAAAGGAAGTGTCACTGCCTTGAGCTGTCTTTAACATTAAAAAAACAACTATTCATGGAATTCAGCTTTCCGGCAGAATATTCCTGTGAGTGAATCAAAGCAACGTGCACTTGCTGATGTACACTCAGTGTATATACACTTTATCAGATACACCTGTACACCTACTCGTTAATGCAAATATCTAATCTGCCAATCATGTGGCAGCAACTCAATGCATAAAAGCATGCTGACATCGTCAAGAGGTTCATTCGGGGAAGAAATGTGATCTATGTACATTTGACCATGGAATGACTATTGGTGCCAGGCGGGGTGGTTTGAGTATCTCAGAAACTTCTGATCTCCTGGGATTTTCAGGCACAACAGTCTAGAGTTTACTGAGAAACATACAGCGAGTGGCGATTCTGTGGGCAAAAGTGAGAGCGATCAGAAGAGAATAGCCAGACTGGTTCAAGCTGACAAGAAGGTGTCATTAACTAAAGTAACCATGCATTACAACAGTGATGTCCAGAAGGGAATCCATGACATCTTGAACCTTGAAGTGGATAGGCTACAGCAGCAGAAGACTATGGACATACACTCAGTGGCCAGTTTATGAGGTACAGGAGGCATCTAACAAAGTGGCTACTGAGTGTATATTTCTACTATCATCTAACTACTATTAAACAATAGTAGAAATATGAACTAGTTTTTCATACGCATGGTACTTTAGCATAAAAGTGACATTGAATTAAATATATTTATAGAATTATTTCTGTTTGTACTTAACTGCTTTAAACATCTTATTGTGTACCTCATTTGAAACATTAGACTATCTAACTTAAAGGAGAAGATAAAATACCTTAAAATGTTCATTTCCTGAATGGCTGCATCACTGCCTGGTATGGGAACCGTACTTCCCTCAGTGGCAGGACTCTGTAAGAGAGTGGTGCGGACAGCCCAGCGCATCTGTAGATGTGAACTTCCCATTATTCAGGAGATTTACAAAGACAGGTGTGTAAAAATAGGCTGAAGGATCATTGGGGGCCTGAGTCACCCCAACCACAAACTGTTCCAGCTGCTACCATCCGGGAAACAGTACCTGCAGCGTAAAAGTCAGAACCATCAGGCTCTGGGATAGCTCCTTCCACCAGGCCATCAGACTGATACAGTTGTATTTCTATGTTATATTGACTGTCCTGTTGTACATACTATTTGTTATAAATTACTATAAATTGCACATTTAGATAGAGACATAACAAATATTTTTACTCATGTATATGAAGGATCTAAGAAATAAAGTCAATCCAATTCAATTCAATATAGCTTCCACCCACCACTCAAAAGTATTATTTTCTACACAAACCAAAGGACATACACATACTTTGATTATAGTGCAGTGACAATCCTTCCACATTTCAGTGAGTTGTGTGAGTAACATGAAAAATATTGCTGGGTGGAATATTTTCCACTCTGAGTTATTGTCATTGGGCACTGCTGTGATGAATGAATATTTTAACACAAATAATGTCACGTCTGTTGCTTTTCTGGAAGTGGTTGACAGCAGCGTGCGTTACATCAGACAAAATACAGCATAGAATTATAAGGCATCGAAGCAGGCCTTTAGTTCCACTCACTTACTCCTACCTGAGCTAGTCTCATTTATCTTCATTTGGCCATTATCCCTCAAAACTTTTCCTATCAATATACCTGTCCAAATGTATTTTAAGCATCATAATTGTATCCATCTCTACCACTTGCTCTGGTACCTCTTTACATATACTCACCACCCTCTCTGTAAAAAGCTTTCCCTTGAGCTGTCAGGGTGTTGTCCAAACATGTCTGATTCTCTGGGACCATTTACTGTAGTATCATCTGTGTTGAAGTCATTGTTGATATCGTGGCTCATCCCTTCCGTTAAATTTCTCCCTCTACTTCTGCTATCAGATGCAGTTTCCCATTTTACCAAGGCTTTTTACCAAAACTTTTGGATTTTTGGATTTTTGGATTTCTCTGATATCCATCCTCTGCACTGGCCCGAGATGTCAAATTCCTCTGTGCGCTCTGAGAGCTGAAAGACTGCACTTCTGAGGGGACTTGGGGACAGCTACTATCCAGGAGCAGCTCAATGGCGCTGTTGAAAGAGCTACTGTCCTACATGTCTGTCCTGAGCTGGGGGCTGTCTCTGTGGGGTTTGTAGGCCCCTCCCCGCACTGGCACAGCCCTCCCCCTACATTCCACCGGAACCCCTGCAATTCCCAGTGTGCATCACTTCCAGTGTGGAGGTGAGCAGTGGTATCTGGGCCGAATTGATGAGAAAAGAAGGGGAGAAAAACAAATTCATCTCCTGTAAGCTCCTTCCAATATTTCTCACAGAGCCCTAGAATTGTAAACATGGAAACAGACCAGTTGGCTGAATTTGTCCATGAAGACCAATGTGTCTACCTAAGCTAGTTCCTTTTGCCCACATCCCTCCAAACATTTTCAGTCTGTATTCTCACCTAACATATCAGCAAAACCCCTCTGTTTCCTTGTTTATTGGTGGATCAAACAATACTGATGTACTGAATGGACAGTGGAATGTAGCAATACCTTCATATCAGAAATATGTCAGTTGCAAGGTCTAAGACAATGATGCATTATGGCTGCCAAATTCCTCATATTATAACAGCCCTGTTTAAGTTATCCGTATACTACGTCTGCACTTGTGTGGGGCTCCCAATGAAACCCTCTGGAAAAAGCCAGCTGGATCTCACCATTAATACCCTACACACCGACAAACCTTATTGTGCATAAATCCTATCACATGGGTTGGACCACAGTCGGCCCAATTTGAAAGCTATTCAATAACTAGCTTCACTGTGGGCCAAAGCATCTGTACTGTGCTGTATTGTTCTATTACACTTGAGAAATTACTTTTCTTTGAATAATGAACTAAATCTAATATCACCACAAAACATCAAACTAAAGTGAAAGAATTTTAAAAGAATTAATTTATACCTGCCATGCTACAGTCTCTATTGAAATCACCAGATTTGAGATCTTGTTCATGCCATCAGGTTGAAGGCTACCTAGACGGAATATGAGGTGTTGTTCCTCCACCCTGAGAGTGGTCTCATCATGACAAAAGAGGAGGCCGTGTCCAGGTAGAATTTTGTGACCTACTGTTAGGCACCTAAAGGAGTCCAACAACAAGATCTATTATGGAAAACATTTCCAGACAACTGTCAGCGATCTTGTGTATTTGTGCGAGCCATGTGTGGAAATCCCAAATTTCCTGGAATTTATGCAGGAAATGTAGGCTGCTGTGCATGGAATTGTTGAATTTTTCTACCAATATCTGCCTCAAAGTCCAGTCTATACCTCTGTACAATTTTGAATCCAATTATGCATTTGGAGTATAATTCTGCTGATTTAAATTGTTGAAACAACAGTGCAATTATTTTGATTGCTCAGTAAGAAACGTGCATTTGCTGATGTAGGCAAAGGTATCACTTTTGCTATATTAAAATCAGCACTGAATTGCTATTTCAAATGTTTGTTTAGCTTAAGCCATTTTTCAGAGTGTGTTAATATTGGAAATCTGTTCTGATTGCTGTCCATTATCTTCAATATTTGTGTTACACTCCACTTCAAGGCACTATTATGGGATTTTATTCAGCCAGTCGCTGGGTCCTGCAGTAAGTTAATGTCAACAGGCAATTTCTGTGTAAGTATAAGTGAATTCATTTAACCACTTCTATTAAGCCTAATTATCTAACAGAGAATGTCAGTCATTCTCATCTCAGATCACATTGCCTCTCTTTAAGTTAAAATTAAGAAACAAAAAACAAATTATTCCTGTTGAGATGCTTATTGACATGATTCAATATTTTGCGTAAGGATCTGGCTGTCTATTTTATTTGAATTAGGTCAGCAGTACCAGAATGATATTTTCAACTTAATTTTCAAGATATGTTAATTGGGTTATCATTAATATATTCCAAAAAATTGCTGTGTTTTTTTTTAGAGAAAATGTAAATCTTGATTCCTGAAGGCTTTGTAAATTTTAACTATTTAAAATGCATTGATTAAGTCAAGTTTCTTTTTGCATGTTAAAATTCTTTGGGTAAGAGAGTGGCTGTTATTGGAATGTCACTAATGCAGAGCATTTACAAATGTATGCAGTGGTGCTAAATGAAACAAACAAAGGTCTATTTTATAACTGTCAAAGAACCTTTTGTGATTATCAGAAAAAAACGCAGAGAAAAGCTGTCAAATCTATTATAAAGTTTGACATTCCACACATGGTCTTTTAAGTAATGAAGTTAGCTTTCTCCTTACCCATGGTGACCATCTTGCCTTGTTCCGAAAACAGCCACCAGCTGATGCTCAAGTGTTGGACATATGAACCCCACAAGAGGACGTCATTCCAGTACATTGAAAGCTGCCCAAAACACCTGAAAAGCAGCCCCCAAGGCAGCCAGAATACTCTTGTGCACCACAATGATGGCTGCAGGAACAGTGACATCTCCCAGGGTACTGTCAATCAAGCATTTGAAGGTAAATGTGCCAGCTTTGGCTAAATAACTGATGGCATTGTAATCCCTAAATAGGAAAAAGTGGGATAATATAGCTTTGTCCCTCTTAAGGGTTAGAAATCAGAGCTTTGTGTTACATTGCAGTATAGATGAGAGAGAACATGTCTGTCGTTGGCCTAATGGGAATTGATACAAATTGGATGTTAATTCTATTGTTGATTCTATTGTTCTACCATCCAATTGAATTGAGTCCAGACTGCATCTTTTTAGAGAAGATTCACCAGTTATTTGTTTAAGTTGAAGGCAATGGACAAGTCTGCCCTAGCACTCGCATTCCCAGGTAGCCTGTCCACCATACTTCCTGCAGTGAGGGTTTTATATGAAGATCAGCAGCCAGCAGAGTACTTGCCTTTTTACAGCAGGGTGTCGTGGTTACTGTGTTCCAGTGATTGACAGGTGTTAAGGAGGATGACAGGGTGACTTTTACATCCAGTGTAGTGGCTACTGTCAAGAATTTTATTCCCACACTGCCCTTTGTTATTCTGGGTACATTGGGTATCCCACTGTTATTCTTGCAGATGCTAGACCACTGTGGAGCTATAGTATGGATACATTTTATTAGAAATAATAGTGGTCTTGGGTCATTGCTTCATGGAATGCTATCTTCAGCTTCTTTTACAGCTATCTTCTTGGCAATTTATTTGTTCGCAGTAAAAGAAATAATACAGATATACTTCTTAAACAGTGTAGTTTTATAAATCTGCATGTGTACATGTTATTGATTCTACCAATTTTAATAATATATAACCCTCCATTGTAATTACCTACTAAAATAACTGTTTAATGTCATCAAGAATCTCTGACTATGTATAGATAGTTTGTCATTTGGTAGAATAAAACCGGGCAGAGTCTTTTAAGATCTTGACTTGAATTCTACCTCTTTAAGTGTGCAGATGAAACTAATTTCAGACCATTGGGAACGTGATGCATTTTAAAACTAGATATGTTTAAACAAGTAAAATATTTTAGCTTTTTCTTTGCTCCTGGGAAATTGAATCAAATATCTCAAGTACTTTTAAGTTGATGATTTCCTAATACAACAATAGTTATGCTCATTCATAGAGAATATTATTTGGGATGTTCCAATTTGAATTGACAGACATACAAAGGAAGGGTAAAAAAAAATCACATCTGTCTTTTTTACTTATGCACGCTGAGGTGCAGGGAGAGGTCAGATTTAACTTCCCTGGATGCTTGTTACTGGCCTATAATCCTTCATTAGATCACATTTAAAATAAACATTTAGTGAATTATTTAATTTCCTTCAATCCATGTTTTGATCTCATTTGTAATGAATCCAGTTATTTTCAAAGTTCAAAGTAAAATTTCTTGCCAGAATCCATACATGCCACCACATACAACCCCGCGATTCTTTTTCCTGCAGGCATACTCGGCAAATCTATAGAATTGTAACTGTAAACAGGATCAAAGAAGATAACAAATCGTTGAAATGCAACTATAGATAAAGAGGAAACAAGAAACGAGAGCAGGAAATAACAAGATGAAGAGCCCTTAAAGTGAGATCCTCGGTTGTGGGAACATCTGAATGGATGAGTGTAGTTATCCTCTTTTCTTCAAGACCCTGGTGATTGAAATTGTTGTTGAACTTCGATGGTCTGATTCCTCAGGCACTTGTACCTTTTGCTTGATGGAGCATGGTCTGGGTGCAGTGGGTCTTTGAGGATGGATGCTGCTTTCCTGTGACAGCGTTTCATGTAGACGTGCTCAGTGGCTGGGAGGGCTTTACCCGTGAGGTACTGGACCAAATCCATTACCTTTTGTAGGACTTTCTGCTCAAGAGCATTGGTGTTCCCATACCAGGCTGTAATGCAGCCAGTCAATACACTTTCCACCACACATCTGTAGAAGTTTACCATGGTTTTTGATGGTATGCCAAATCTCCACAGCCTTCGAAGGAAGAGGAGGCACTGTCAGGCTTTCTTTGCAGTTACATTTATATAATGGGTTTATATTTTACTTGGGTTGTTGGTGTTTCAAAATTCCTGCACACATGTCTTCGCTTGTGGTTACTTTGAAGAATTAGTGATTCAGAGCTTACATTACTCTGTGCTTATTCTCAGTTTTGAGCCTTTCAGTTCTATATATTTCTTCTCTAATCGCACTTTCCCCTTTATGATAGTAAAATAATATTTGACTGATTTGATCTGTTAACTGCTTTACCTTTCTTCATGGCTCTTTTTCCCTACGTTTAATACACTTTTCATTGATTATATACATTGAAATTAGAGCCTTTGTTATTTCTGCAAGATCTATATGGACCATTCTCCTATCACAGAACTAACTTGAAGAATCAGCCCCTTGATGCTCTTTGCTCAGGGATGAATTTGCTTTCAGTTTACAGTGTATCACACATGAACACATTTGTGGCAGAGATCTCATTTTGACAAGGGTGCTCACATGCTTGCGGTCTTGGTTGCTGGCAATATGCCAACTAGTTAGACCCATAAGTAACTGAGTGACCAAGTGCTTCCAAGCTGAACAATAATGCTGCAGCCAATATCATGCTTCAGTCTAAAATTTGGCAGCAGGAAAGATCTTCACGATATAAGATATCAAGAATTTTTAATTTTTTTCCCCAGTACACAAGTAGAAAGATTAGATTAGATTAGATTCAACTTTATTGTCATTGTGCCGAGTACAGATACAAAGCCAATGAAATGCAGTTACCATCTGACCAGAAATGCAAAGAATAGTGTTATTTACAAAATAACTGCGAATAAAAAGTGCTACAGCACACAAATATAAAAGTACTGAGACAGTACAATATGGGTACAATACTGCTTAGCGCTGTGATGTGAGGTTCAGCAGGGTCACAGCCTTAGGGAAGAAGCTCTTCCTGTGCCTGCTGGTGCGGGAGCGGAGGCTCCTGTAGCATCTACCAGATGGGAAGAGAGTAAAAAGTCCATGGTTAGGGTGAGATGCATCCTTGATAATGCTTTTCACCCTGCCCAGGCAGCGTTTATGGTAGATGTTCTCAATGGTGGGCAATTGGGTGCCGATAATGAAATAATTGTTACTCTGAATCTGATAATAGTACACACAATAAGATAAGGAAAACAACAATAATAAAAACACACAATAAATATAAATACCGTATGTAAGAGCTTATATACTGTACATAGGTTGATTGTAAGTCCATACAGTGATGCCAGGCTTAGGAGTGTCTGTACGTAAGGTGACTTACAAGAAATGATAAAGTAGTGGTGGTTGGGGGTGTGGAGAGGTGGAATAGTGGGTGGAGGTGTTGAATCAGCCTTACTGCCTGGGGAAAGTAACTGTTTTTGAGTCTGGTGGTCCTGGTGTGGATCCTACGTAGCCTCCTCCCTTATGGGGGTGGAAGAAACAGTCCATGATCTGGGTGAGCGGGATCCTTAATGATATTACTGTCCCTTTTCCAGCATCTTTCTGTATATATGTCCTTGATCGCAGATAGGTTGGTGCCAGCGATGTATTGGGCAGTTTTGACCACCTATTGTAGAGATTTCTTGTCTGCTGTAATACAGTTTCCATTCCATTCAGTGATGCAGCTTTTTCGGAAGCTCTCTACAGCATGTCTGTAGAATGACATGAGTATAGATATATATAGAACAGTTCTCTTCAGCTTCCTCAGAAAGCAGAGGCGCTAGGGAGCTTTGCTGACTGTGTATGATGTGACTTGGGACCATGTGTGATGTGCACTCTCAGGAGTTTGAAATTACTCGCATTTTCCATTACTGTGCCGCAGGTGTAAGGAGGGGTGTGAGTAGTGCGAGTTCTTCTAAAGTTGATAACCATCTCCTTTGTCTTGCTGACATTGAGGAAGATGTTATTTTCCTGGCACCAGGCCTTGTGTTCTTCTACCTCCTCTCTGTAGGCCGTCTCTTTGATGTAGGTGATGAGCCCTACCACTGTTGTGTCATTGGGGAACTTGACAACGTCATCACTTAGGTGTTTGGTCAAGCAGTCGTGTATGAGCAGAGTGTACAGCAATGGGAGCAGCACACAGCCCAGGGGGGCACGCATGTTGAGGGTCTTGGGGATGGAGGAGTGGTTGTGCATCCTGACTATCCGAGGTCTGTAGATTAGGAGGTCCAATACCCGGTTGTACAGTGGTGTATTTAGACTGAGGAGTAGGAGTTTGTTCACCAGGATCTGTGGGACAATAGTGTTGAATGCCAAAATGACATCTAGAAACAGAACTCAGACATAAATATCCTTGTTTTCTAGTTGTGTCAGGGCCAGTTGCATGACAGATGGTATGGCATCTGTTGTAGAGTGGTTCTGTCGGTAAGCATATTGGCGACCGTCAAATGTGGCAAGAGTGGAGTTCTTGATGTGTGCCATTATCAGCTGTTCAAAGCACTTCATGATGATTGGCATCAGTGCCACAAGGTGGTAGTTGTTTAGTTCTGAAGGTGTAGAATTCTTTGGTACAGGGATGATAGTGGCTGATTTGAACTCAAACTTCCACATCCTTTTCCATGGTGAATGCAGATGAGGAAAGCGTTTAGGACCCCACACACATCCTCTGGATCCACACATAGATTATCCCTTTGATCCCTAAGGGCACCCATTCTTTTCATAGCTACCCAATTCGTTTACTTTACCTGGGATTTTCCTTCATCTAGCTCCTATTTTTTTTGCAGAATACTTTGAGATTTTCCTTAACATTGCTTGCCAAAAATATTTTCTGGCCCCTTTTCTTCCCTCCTAATTTCTTTTTAAAGTTCTGTCCTGCACACTCTTATAACCCACAAGAGAGATGCTCTCATAAGACTTGCTATCCTCACAGGACATGGTCTCTAGTCCAGGCAACATCCTGGTAAATCTCCTCTGCACCTCTCTAAAGCTTCCACATACTTCCTATAATGAGACGCCCAGAACTGAACACAATAATCCAAATGTGGTCTAATCAGAGTTTATAGAGCTGCAATGTTAGCATGCAGCTCTTGAACTCAATGCCCCCAATTTATGAAGCCAAATGCCTTCTTAACCACCCTATCAACTTACGTGCCAACTTTGAGGGATCTATGGACGTGGACTCCAAGATACATCTATCCCTCTCCACAGCTAAGAATCCTTCCATTAACTCTGTACTATGCCTTCAAATTCAATTTCCTAAGTGAATCACTTCATATCTTTTATAGGTTGAACACCATCTGCCACTTCTCAGCCTGGCTCTGCATCCTGTCGGTGTCCCATTACCTTCTACATTATCCACAACACCACTAGCCTTGGTGTATTTTCTGCAAGTTTATTAACCTACCCTTCCACTCCTTCATTCAAGTCATTTATAAAAATAATCACTAAGAGTAAGGTTCCCAGAACAAATTACTGCAGAACATCAATGATCACTGACCTCCAAGTATAAATATGGTCCATCTACAACCATCTCTGCCTTCCATGGGAAAGTCATTTCTGTTTAGTGCAAGCTGTCCTTCTCTCTGAAACATTTTCATGCCACATAACTACCAGGCAACGACCAACTCCTAATAAGAGAATTTCCAGTGTTTTCTTTATTTTGTATCATCTGTCTTCTCAGTATTGGTGATGGCAGGAAGATTTGGATTGTTACCATCTCAACTTAGTTCTGGCAGACTCAACAGGTAGTGTGGCATGTTGTTTGCCATATTATACAGCTCTGACAAGTCTTGTATAGGTTTTGAGATGTTAAGAGACTCACAGGATTTGTGTGAGTGCAGGAAGGTGGCAAGGAGGTGAATGATTGACCAATGGTACAGTGTGATACTCAATGCCAAGATTTCAGTTAACTGGATCCAATACCAAACTTTCAAACAGTCCTGTGCAAACCAAATACTTAGTACCTTGATTATTACCAGTGTAAGGAATGTAGACCATAAAAAATACAAATTATAATTACAGGCATCATCGAGCCATAGAACACTACAGCACAGAAACATGCTCTTTGGCTTATCTAGTCCATGCCAAACCAATAGTCTAACTAGTCTGATTGACCTGCACCTGGATCATAGCCCTCCAAACCCCTCCCATCCATGTAGTTACTCAAAATTTTCTTGAATGTTGAAATCAAATCTGCATCCACCACTTGGGCTGCCAGCTTGCTCCATACTCTCACCACGCTCTGATTGAAGTTCCCCCTCATACCCCTCTTAAATATTTCACCTTTCACCCTAAACCCTCAACCTCTAGTTCTAGGCTCACCCAACCTCAGCAGAAAAGCCTGCTTGCATTTACCTTATTTATACCCTTTGCTTTGTAAACCTTTGTCAAATTCCCCTTCAATCTTCTATACTCTAGGGGATAAAGTCCTAACCTATTCAAGCTTTCCATATAACTCAGGTCTTCAAGTCTTGGCAACATCCTTGTAAATTTTCTTTTTACTCTTTCAACCTTATTGATGTCTTTATTGTAGGTAGGTGACCAGAACTACACACAATACTCCAGATTTGGCCTCTTATACAACTTCAACATAACATCCCAACTCCTGCACTCAATATATTGATTTATGAAGGCCAATGTGCCAAAACCTTTCCTACGACCCCATTCTGACACCACTTTCAAGGAATTATGGATCTGTATTCCCTGATCCCTCTGTTCTAATGCACTCTTTAGTGCCCTACTGCTGAACCTGTAAGTCTTACCCTGGTTTGTCCTCCCAAAGTGCATCACATCACACTTGCTTGCATTAAATTCCAACTGTATTTTTCCACTCATTTTTCTAGTTGGTCTTGCAAACTTTGATAGTCTTCCTTGCAGCCCACTACATTTCTAATCTTGGTGTCATTCGCAAATTTACTTATCCAGTTTACCACATTATCATTCAGATCATTGATATAGGTGACAAACAACAAGGTCCCCAGCACCGATCCCTGCAGCACACCACTAGTCACAGGCCTCCAGTCAGAGAGGCAACCACCTACTATCACTCTCTGGCTTCTCCCACAAAGCCAATACCTAAGCCAGTTCTAATCTAATCAATGCCAAGTGAATCTTCTTACCAACCACCCATGCAGGACCTTGTCAAAGGCCTTGCTAAACTCCATGTAGGTAACATTTCACTGCCTTTTCTTCATCAACTTTCCTGGTAACTTCCTTGAAGAGTCTCTAAGATTGGTTAGACACCTCCTACCATACACAAAGACATGTTGACTATCCTAAATTGGTCCTTCACTATCCAAATACTTATATATCTGGTCCCTTCAAATACCTTCCAATAACATACCCACTACTGGTGTCACGCTAACCAGCCTGGAATTTCCTGGCTTATTCTTAGAGCCTTTCTTAAATAATAGAACAACTTCAGCTATTCTCCAATCCTCTTGCGCCTCACCTGTGGCTAAGGAAGTTTTAAATATCTCTGCTAGGGCCCCTGCAATTTCTGCACCAGCCTCCCATAGGGCCTTGTCAGGTCCTAAAGATTTATCCATCTTAATTTGCCTTAAGACAGCATACACCTCCTCCTCTGTAAATCTGTATACAGTCCATAACCTCACTAATTTTTGCCTAACCTCTATTGACTCCATGTCCATTTCCAAAGTAAATACCGATGCAAAAAAATCCTTTTAAGATCTCTCCATCTCTTTCAGCTCCATGCATAGATGACCACTCTGATCTTCCTTGCTATCCTTTTGCTCTTAAGTTATCTGTAGAAACCCTTGGAATTCTCCGTCACCTTGTCTTATTGAGCAACCTCATGCCTTCTTTTAGTCCTCCTGATTTCCTTCTAAAGCACTCTCTTGCATTTCTTATACTCCTCAAGTACCTCATTTGCTCCTTTCTGCCTGTATCTGCTGTACCCTTTCTTTTTCTTAACCAGTGTGCCAATATCTCTCAAAAACAAGTTTCCATTAACCTGTTAGCCTTGCCTTTTAGTCTGACAGGAATATACAAATTCTATACTCTCAAAGTTTCACTTTTGAAGGTCTCTCACTCACCAAGTACACCTTTGGCAGCAAATAACCTGCTCCAATACACACTTGCCAGATCCTTTCCAATACCATCAAAATTGGCATTTCTCCAAATTAGAATCTCAACCCCTTGTGCCCAACCTATCCTTCTCCATAATTATCTTGAGACTAATGGCACTATGATTACTAGATGCAAAGTGTTCCTCTACACAAACATTTGTCACCTGTCCTTTCTTATTCCCTAATAGGAGATTTAGTATCACACTCTCTCTAGTTGCGTCTTGTATGTACTGATCGAGGAAACTTTCCTGAAATATTTGACAAACTCTTTCCCATTCAGTCTTTTGACAGTATGGGAGCCCCAGTCAATTTGTGGAAAGTTAAAATCACAACCTTTTGTTTCTTGCAACAGTCTGTGATCTCTCAACAAGTTTGCTCCTCCAAATCCCATGGACTGTTGCGTGCTCTATAATATAATATAATCCAACGAACACGGTCATACCTTTCTTATTCCTCAGTTGATGCATATAGCCTAAGTAGACAAGCTCTCCAGTCTTTCTTGTCTGAACACTGCCATGACAAAAGATCTAGTGCTTTGCCAGCATATATGATGAATAAACTCTTTTCGGGCTTCCAGCCAGATACAAGTATTGATTATAACTAACATTTTTATACCTGTACCTGGCTGGAAACCCGAGAAGAGTTTACTGCCATGACATTTTCCCTGACTCGTAATGCCACCCCTCCTCCTTTAATCCCTCCCGCTTTATCACATCTAAAGCAATGGATCCCTGGAGTATTGAGCTGTCTGTCCTACCCCTCCTACAAACAGCTCTCACTAATGGCTACAATGTCAAAATTACATGTGCTAATCCATACCCTAATCTCATCTGCCTTTCCCTACAATACTCTTTGCAATGAAGTATACACACTTCAGAACATTAGGCCCACCATGCTTAAAGTTTTAATTCCTGACTTTGTATGTAGCAATCACAACAGCTTTCCACACAACCACTCCGCTATCTGATCTGGCATTCTGGTTCCCTTCCCCTGCAGCTCTAGTTTAAACACTAGCCCCCCACCATGCAGCACTAACAAACCTTCCCGCAAGGATATTAGTCCCTCTCCAACTCTGGTGCAATTCTCACTTTCCCTGAAGAGAGCCCAATGATCCCAAAATCTTAAGCCTTTCCTCCTGCACCATCTCCTTTGCACTTATTAAGCAGTATGATATACCTATTTTTGGCCTCACAAGCACGTGGTACAAGCAGCAATCCTGAGATCACAGCCCTCTAGGTCCTGTCCTTTAACTTAGCACTTAACTTACTTTGCAGGACCTTGTAACTCTTCCTAGTGAGCTTGCAAACTGCCTAATTGTGCACACTCCAATGTTTCTTCGGGAATTATGATGCATAGTATATATCCCCTTGAAATGTGAAGGAATGTGGGACACTTGACAGTGACCACATTTATACCTGACATAGGAAATGACTGCCAATTCTATTAAAACACCTGTTCTACAATATTTTATACATGTTCTGAAATAGATGCTCTGAACTTTAGCTGGGAAGTGATTGTAAAGATTCATAAAGTGAAAGAGCACTATCTACTCTGGTTATAGTCCATGACCATGCCATCTGGATGCCATCACTATGCATTTGATTCTGTGCACTCCTTTCCCTGCAGTTATTTGACATGTTCAGTGGCTTCAGCCCTGAGACCAGTAACCCATTAATAGACCAACTGGATTACAATATTGAAGTATACATGTAGTGGCCACTTTATTAGGTACCTCCTGTACTTAATGAAGTGACCATTGAGTGTATGCTTATAGTCTTCTGCAGCTGTAGTCCATCCACTTCACGGTTCAATGTCTTGTGTAGTCAGAGATTCTCTTCTGCACACCACTGTTGTAACGTGTGGCAATTTGAATCACTGTTGCTTTCCTGTCAGCTTGAACCAGCCTGGCCATTTCCTCTGACCTCTCTCATTGACAAGATGTTTTTGCCCACACAACTCCAACTTACTAAATGTTTGCTTTTTTTTTGTTTTTTGCATCATGCTCTGTAAATTCTAGAGTCTGTTGTGTGTAAAAAAATCCCAAGAGATCGGCAGTTTCAGAGATACTCAAACCACCCTGTCTGACACCAATAATTTTTCCAAGGACAAAGTCACTGAGATCATATTTCTTCCCCATTCTGATATTTGGTCTGAACAACAACTGAACCTCTTTACCATATCTGTATGTTTATGTGCATTGAATTGCTGCCACATGATTGGCTGATAAGGTATTTGCATTAACGAGCAGGTGTGCAGGTGTACCTAATAAAGTGGCCACTCACTCAGTATACAGTATGGGTACCACTAGCTACCCATTTACCAGGGAATCTAAGCATTGTGCATTAAAAATACACATAGGCACCTTCACTTGCATTGTGCTGGAGTTCTTCATCCCACCTGCACTGGGAATGAAAAGGTGCAGGACAAGCACAATTCTGAATTAGCATTTACGACCTTGGCATGGCTCACACTAAACATGCGTGGGGCCTGTTTTAAATAGCTTCATAAAGTTTTTGCATGTGGCACCTTTAAAACATTAATATGTGAGGCAACCACAATTAATTCCGGCACTCTTGCTGGAGAGCACCAGCAGAATCTATGTTGGTTAGGAACAGAGCCTTTTAACAAACCCAACACATTGCACAATCTATTTTTAGTTAAGTGGACCAAAAAAAAATGTTTTCACAAAGCAGATAGTGCAAGCCAATTTTGAAACATCTTGAAAAATGCCAGCTTATTATGTCTGCTCTGGTATTGGGTTTTGCTGAGCCACAAACTGAGCTTTTATAATAGTACAGAAATTATTGCATAATGTGCTGAATTTATTCACCAGAAGACAGACGGGCAAATATGCACTGCAGGTATTCTCAGATAAGCCAGGAGGCAGCTGAACTCATCTTTGGAACTGGACATTCACTGTGAATTTTGCCAGAAAATCAATCCGTCAGTGTTTCAGAATGGCTGCTTTTAGAAGCGGAGAGTCTGACGCTGATGCACGCTTGCCATGATCTTCTGAAAGCTTTTCAACGTCTTCATTGTTGGTGTCCTGCAAACTTGGAATCAGTTTGGAGGAATTACCACAGCTTAGATGTCTGCAGTGAGGATCGGTGCCAAACTGTACACACTGAGCTCATTCCCCGGAGAACCCTGATGACTCTCGAGATTCCAACTGTGTCAGGCAATGCTCATTTTTACAAGCCCTTTGTAGAAGTCTGAAAAGGTACTGAGACATAAAACGTTACAGAATGTTCACATCAAACCAATGTCTGGGCTTTGGTCACATTTGAGAATCTCAGGCATTTAACCTAACTCTTTGTAGCTATATGACCAAAGGGGTAGAAAGATTCTTGCAGCCACCAAAGCTGTCAAGCTGTAGGTTCATTCAAAAAGGTTCACTTGACTCTGTCATATTTTGAAAAAACATAATAGATTAATAATGATCTTACAGTTCGCATATTGATAGCTATACCAATTAGTATAATTAGTTGGTATTGAATTCGGCCTCTTTCAGTTTTACTGGAAGCCAAGGGGGAGTGATGTGGTGCAGGTTGTCATTTAATGAGTGTACTCCATTCCAACTTTAACCCAGGGCGGTCCAAATTTGTAGCCCTCAGGGACGACAATTACACAGAAAAGGTAAGTCCCATTTTCATGGGCTTGGAGCAGCAGTGCTCTTTGCTAACCCCCTCAGTACACAATCACTGCTCACTCGTTCCTTCAACCTCCAGCAATTCTGAGTCTTCCCATTGTCCTTTATGGCTACAGTCATTTCCTCTTCCCAAAATACCCTTTCCAATCCATTCTCCTCCAAGGTACTCACTCCCCAGTCTGATTGTTGTCTCCAACGTTCTCCTGTTGATGCCATCTTCCTTATTCTCTTTGTTCAATACTTCTCTGACCACTAATCACTTGCACCACATCCCTGACCTTAGATAGCAGACCTGCTCACTTGACATCCAATAAAACAAAAATATTAATAAAAGTATTAATCTGCTGTTCTCAAAGGTAAAACTGCTCACCATCAACTAACATATTTCCCCACTCTTTGACCCCAACAACTGCATTCTTCTCATTAACAATTGGACCTAAATATTCCAATACTGTTACAGGAAATAGCCCTTTTGCTTATTGGGAAGCAAGAGGATAAAGACACCCGAAGAAGTAGTAAAGTCATCTAAATGTAGATTTTACCTTCAATCTCTTGTTATTTTTAATTGGAAATCAACAATACTATCAATTGGCACTTTATAATGTCCTCATTAATCTACTCATGGATACCCAGTTTGGTCAGGACCAATTGGCTCCAAATGTGGACCGAAGAGCTAAATTCCACAGTGATCCTGACTGCCCTTGACACCAAGACAACATTTGGCTAAGTGTGACATCCAGTTACAATAAGTGAGGCAACCCATAGATGAACATAGTACGACACTGACAAAATTCAGATATGGGCTGAGAAGTGGCAAGTAATAATCATACCATAAAATTGTCAGACAAGATAATTTCAACAGGAGAGTTTAACTACCTATCATTGACAATCAATGGCATTACGTTATCCCCCACTATCAACATCCCAAGAATTATCAATGACAAGGAGCTCATTCGGACCAAACACATAAATACTATGGGCCACAAGAGTATGTCAGAAATTGCGCACCTAAGACGAATTAGGAGCATGATAGAATAGGGTCCATTTCTCTGTATGAGTGCAGTGCCAACAGCCCTGAAGAAGCTCCCACTATCCAGGATGCTTGATTGGCTCTCCATCCAGCATACTAAACATTCATTCACTCCACCACTTTTGCACACTGCCTGCCACATGTGCCATCTACCAAACACACTGCATTTACCCGCCGGGTGTACTATAAAAACAACTCCCAAAGCAGAGGGCTTCCACCAACCCACACCCCCAGCCTACAAATTTCCCCATTATCCATACATTCCTCCAACTGGTTCTTCCACTGTCCTCTTCGATCAGATTGCATCTTCTTTAGCCCTTTGTCACTTCCACCTATCGCCTCCCAGCTTCTGACATTATTCCCCACTCTCCTCCTTCACTCTCTCTGCCAGCTACCTATCACAACCCTCTCTCATCTGGATCCACCTCTCACCTGCCAGCTTTTGTACCATCCCTTTCCCCCAAGTTTTTATTCTGGCTATCTCCTCTCTTTCCTGTCCCGATGATTGGTCTTGGCTCAAAATGTACATTGTCCATTTCCCTCCATAGATGCTGGTTGACCCACTGAGTTCCCCCAGCTCTTTTTTGTGTTGCAACAGTTAAAGCATATTTATTAGCCACCAGTTAAACACATTTGTCAAGTTTTCTTCACCCAACTTCAGGTGAATGGTAGAAAACGCTGATGCACAGTTGAAAGAGAAAACAGTGTGAAATTCCATTGTCCAACATTTATTGATAAATTATCATCTGCAAACTTGGCATCTATTCCATCATCATTCTAAATCATTTATATACAGCATAAAAAGAAGTGGTCCCAACATCGACCCCTGCTGAATACCACTAGTCACTGGCAGCCACCCAGAGAGGGATCCGTTCATTCCCACACGTTGCCTCCTTCCAATCAGCCAATGCTTTAACCACGATAGTATCTTTCCTGTAATACTACAGGCTCTTAACTTGGTAAGTAGTCTCACGTATGGCACCTTGTCAAAGGCCTTCTGAAAGTCCAGATATAAAACATCCACTGCATCCCCTTTATTTATCTTACTTGAAATCTCCTCAAAGAATTCCAGCGGGTTTGTCAGGCAAGATTTTCCCTTAAGGAAACCATGCTGACTTTGTCCTATCTTGTCCTGTGTCACCAAGTACTCCATCACCTCATCCTTAAAAATTGACTCTGACATCTTCCCAACCACTGAAGTCAGGCTAACTGGTCTATAATTTCCTTCCTGTTGCCTTCCTCCTTTCTTAAAGAGTGGAGTGACATTTGCATTTTTGCAGTCCTCTGGCACCATGCCAGAGTCCAATGATTTTTGAAAGATCTTTTCTAATGCCTCCACAATCTCTAATGCTACCTCTTTCAGAATCCTAGGGTGCAGTTCCTCTGGTCTGGGTCACCTATGTACCTTTAGGTCTTTCAGTTTTTTGAGCACCTTCTCCCTTGTAACAGTAACTGCACTCACTTCTCTTCCCTAACACCCTTCAACATCTGGTACACTGCTAGTGCCTTCCACAGTGAAGACTGATGTAAAATGTAGTTCATCTGCCAATTCCTCATCTCCTGTTATTATTTCTCCTGCCTCATTTTCTAGCAGTCCTATATCCATTCGTATCTTTTATTTTTTACATTAAAAAAACTTTTACTATCCACCTTGATATTATTTGCTAGCTTGCTTTCATATTTCATCTTTTCCCTTCCAATGATTCTTTTAGTTGCTCTCTGTAGGTTTTAAAAAACTTCTCAACCCTCTATCTTCCCACCAATTTTTGCTTTTTGTATGCCCTCTCTTTTGTTTTACATTAGCTTTGACTTCCCTTGTCAGCCATGGTTATACTGTTTTGCTATTTGAGTATTTCTTCATTTTTGGAATACACATGCTCTGCAACTTCCTCATTTTTCACAGAAATGTACACCATTGTCGCTCTGCTGACTTCCCTGCCAGAAGCTCCTCCAATTTACTTTGGCCAACTCCTCTCTCACATCATTGTAATTTCCCTTACTCCACTGAAATACTGCTACGTCAGACTTTACTTTCTCCCCATCAAATTTCAAATTGAACTCAATCATATTGTGAACAGTGGTTCCTAAGGGTTCTTTTTACCTTAAGCCACCTAATCACCTCCAGTTTATTACATAACATCCAATTCAGTATAGCTGATCCCCTAGTAGACTCAACGATAAGCTGTTCTAAAAATCCATCTCTTAGACATTCAGCCAACTCTCTCTTGAGATCCATTACCAACCTAATTTTCCCCATCGACCTGCATGTTAGAATCTCCCATGACTATCGTAACATTGCTCTTTTGACACACCATTTCTATTTCCTGTTGTAATCTGTGGTCCCCATCCCAGCCACTGTTGGGAGGCCCGTATAAAACTGCCATCAGGGTTCTTGCAGTTTCTTAACTCAAACCACAAGGACTCAACACCTTCCGATCCTATGTCACATCTTTCTACTGATTTGATGGCATTCTTTACCAGTAGAGCTATGCCACCCCCTCTGCCTACCTTCCTATCCCTCCGACACAGCGTGTAGCCTTGGAAATACAGCTCCCAATTACAACCATCCTTCAGCCACGATTCAGTGATGGACACAACATCATAACTGGCAATCTATAATAGTGCAACAAGATCATCCACTTTATTTCTTAAACTCTGTCTGTGGAATCCTTAATATATGATTTATTTTGTTGCCAAAGTTTTTCATGGAGTTATCCATCAGGATGTGCAAACACATTTCTGTTTTTGACCATAAGACATAGGAGCAGAATTGGGCCATTTTGTCCATTGAGTCTGCTCCGCCATTTCATCCTGGCTGACGTATTATGCCATTCTCATTCATCGATGCTTCATTCACAGATTCTGATCAGGTTTAACACTAAGTTAATGGAATTGTGTGGCAGAGTTGGTTCAACATGGTGGTGTTTCAATCTCTGTTTGGATCGGAGTTTGAATTCAGCCCAGATCACCACTATAAAGATGTTTCTTGTCTGCTGGCTTTTAGAGTCTAATATCAAATTAGTGATGGCTGTATAAGGAGAGTACCTGAAGGAGCAGTAAGTGGATGTTATTGCAGCTTGTGGGATTTTAGTAATTCTCAGAGTGTATACTGCAACCAGAAGTAAAGCACTGAAATCCAAAGGTTCAGGAGTCGTGACCACCTTGTTTCCTCCATAACAAAACAAAATGTTTTTATCAGAAGGGCCCGAAGTTAAATTGGAGGAAGATTATCAAATACAATCAGAATAATGGATTGCAACTGCAAAACTGGTGTGCTTAAAAAGTGGAACTTATGCCACGAACAACAGCAATTCCAGAGCAACTGGAGTAAACACTTTGATACTGTGTCTTTAACATTTCATATTAATGCCAATGAATAGCAAAGATATTGTGAATTTTGGCCTTCACTTTTGTTTAACTTTTTCCTGAAAATAAACTTAACGTTTTGACAGACTGCCACCTCTGCACACCAGAAGACAGTGATCTCATTGTGAATTCTGGAAGCACATGGCATAACTACAGTCAAATGATTGAAGAGCACGACATGCTGAACAGATGTAAAAGCCCTGTGATTCATGAGTTGCAAAAGTAATGTTATATTTTTGCATTCGGTTCCATTGCCTCCAGAAGTGATGCACTATGCCTAATATTTTCTTATGAATAGAGGAACTATTTGAAAAATGCGAGTAATGTTTCTATTTTAGTTATTTGGCTAAAAGTAGTGTTTTCATTACTGTTTCTGCAAGTGTGCACAGATCCTAAACTGTATGAGGAAAGGGAAATGGTGGTGGGTATGGGGGGAAGAAAGGGGTTGGATGGGGCAAGTACAAAGTTTGAAGGGGAAGGAATGCAGGAGTTGGTGTGCTGGGATGGATAAAATTTTTCAAATTGTGCAGTAGAATTAGAGCCTCATATTGCATTTTCAGAAGCCTTTAAGGGTTTGCAAAGCAAATACAAAATCCATGGAAAATATATTGTAAACTGGATGATATAATACTTGGGATGTATTGAAACTAAATCCAGAATTCCCTGAGAATGTCTAGAAATGAGCCTGAAGTTGCATAATTGCCTTTAAAAAAGAGTAAAACTTGAAAGTACTCAACCAAAGCAAGCCTCGGGCAGGTGGTGTTATGGAATTCTTTACTACATGCTTTGAGGGCTCTTTTTGGGAGTCATCATCTGTCCTGCCAAGTACCCCCTGTGGCAGAGTCTGTAAGTCTCACATTGGCCTCATCAGTCACCACTCAGTCCACAATTCTTGAGTGGAAGCAAGAACTCTCCCAAGGGACTACCTATGATGAAGGAGCAGAAATAAATAGAAGAGGGGAAGATAGATTGTGTGAAAAACTGATCAAATGATAGTGTTAGAAGTATTAATTGTTATTTTAATGGAACATTATTATACGGTGCATGTAAAGTTTCTTCTTAATTTATGCAGTTAAATGGAAAAGTGAGCCTTGATTGAATAGGAAAGTTAAAGCTCAGGGAATCCAAGGAAAGGTGGCAAAGTAGATCAAAAATTGGCTCTATAAAGAACAGCAAAAGGAGATGGTTAAATGGAATTTTGTAACCAGAGGGCAGTGTATTTTGGTTTCATAGGGCTCAGCACCTAGTACCTACTTTTCATTTGATGTATCAGCAACTTGAGTTTAAATGAAGAGGCCTTCATTAAAGACGTTGCTGACAGTCAACGAGGTTGATAATGAGGATGAATGCTCCATGCACAAAAAAAATGACCAATGTAACAGTCTGGAGGGGAGTGAGGTAGTGCATTTGGCCAAGGGATGCCTGATAAATGATAGGAAAGTAAGAAATTGTGAGGTAGGGAACCTTGTGTGTAGTCTGTAGGTGTCTGGAAAAAAACAGCAAATATGGATGAGGTGATAGATAAGAAGGCAAGCAGGTACTTGCCTTTCTTGACCAAGGTACAAATGAACATGATGTCATCCTTGAAGTGCATTAGATATATCAGTGACTTGGACTTAAATGAACTTGATGTGACTCGGCTGGAGCATTGTATTCATTTTTGTTCATCATACTGAAGGATGTATGACAACCAGAGTGGTCACAGGGATTTATGAGGATGCCCTCAGGTCCAGGTTAAACTGGGGTTGTTTTTTAGGAACTGTATAAAATTATGAGAGCCAAGGCAGGATGAATAAAATGGACCTCCTTCCCATTGCAAAGAGACTGATGACAATCCAACGTAGGCTTATGTTATTAGTGGAATAAAGTAAGTTTCATGGGTGGAGTAGTAGGTGTAATCCTCAGGACTTAGCGTCAATAGAAGAGAAACTAAACTAAACTAAATATCCCTGGTTATAACTAGCAATCTGCCAAGCTCCCATTTTCCAGTTTTTCAGTCTGTCAGATACAGTGCTTTTATCTCACTTTCAGAGTTCTTCCATTTTGAAATTTAGAAAATCCAAGGAACCTCTTGAATCTTTAAAGGTTGGAAACACCTAAAACGTTGTTACTGAAGATCTGCATGCTAATTTTCTCATTCCATCTCACTTCAGCCAAATCACTTTCAGTCTTTTGCCAGTTATTTTTGGTGTCATGTAATCAATTTGATTATCCTACTGAACTGCTCATATTCCCATTGAAAGCTAATGCCTTAAACATGTTTGAGAGCTTCATTTACTCTGCTGTTGTTTTTGCAATAACCTGAGTTCCTTATATTCTTAACATCTGGATCTTCACCACAGCATAACTGTCTTCAGTAATGACTGTCTTGGACTGGAAACTTCTCTCTGAGTTGGCTCAGCTTCCTATTCGGTTCCAGCAGCTCACTTTGTAATCTCAGAGAAAAACAAATGCACAATGAACACCAAGGAAAAGAAAAAGAATGCAAAGTTATCTTGATATTCACCCAGTGGCCATTTTGTTAGATGCAGGAGGTACCTAATAATTTGACCACGGAAAGTATCTCTGTACATACGTGGTCTTCTGCTGTTGCAATCCATCCTCTTCAAGGTCTGACATGCTGTGCATTCAGAGATGCTCTTCTGCATGCTGCTGTTGTAACACATAGTCATTTGAGTTACTGTCGCTTTCCTGTTCAGCTTGAACCAGTCTGGCTTTCCTCCTCTGACCTCTCTCATTAACAAGACATCATTTTCATCCACAGAACTGCCGCTCACTGGATTTTTCCTTTTGGTGTTCACACCATTCTCTGTAAACCTCCAGAGACTGTTGTGTGTGAAAGTCCCAGGAGATCAGCAGTTTCTGAGATACTCAAACCACCCCATCTGGCACCAGCAATCATTGCACAGTCAGTCACTTAGATCACATTTCTTCCTCGTTCTGATGATTTGCCTGCGAGACATCTGAACTTCTTGTCCATTTTATGCATTGAGTGCTGCCACGTGTTTGTGGCTGATTAAATATTTACATTAGTGAGCAGGTGTACAGGTGTACCTAATAAAGTGGCCACTGAGTGTTGTCTGGACCAATAAGAAAAATAAAACATACATGTATGGAGAGAGAAAAACACTGGAGGTGGAGAGCATTAGCTGCTCTGATGCTTATGCAGATAGAGTTAAGATACATTTGCATTTTCTTGAGTGGTGAACCAATTGAGTTTGTTACCTGTCCAATCATAGTTAGACATGTTGATTGCTGAACATCTACGCTCTGTCCGCCAGAAAAATCAGGATCTCCCAGTGGCCACACATTTTAATCCCGTCCCATTCCCATCCTGATATGTCTATCCACGGCCTCCTCTACTGTCAAGATGAAGCCACTCAGGTTTTGAGGAACAACACCTTACATTCCATCTGGGTAGCCTCCAACCTGATGGCATGAACATTGACTTCTCTAACTTCCGTTAATGCCCCACCTCCCCTTTGTACCCCATCCATTATTTATTTATTTATTTATTTATTAATTATTATTAATTTTTTTTCTCTCTCTCTCCTTTTTCTCCCTCTGTCCCCCTCACTATACCCCTTGCCCATCCTCTGGGCTTCCCCCCTCCCCCTTTCTTTCTCCCTAGGCCTCCCGTCCCATGATCCTCTCATATCCCTTTTCCCAATCAACTTTCTAGCTCTTAGCTCCAACCCCTCCTGTCTTCTCCTATCATTTCGGATCTCCCCCTCCCACTTTCAGATCTCTTACTATCTCTTCTTTCAGTTAGTCCTGACGAAGGGTCTCGGCCCGAAATGTCGACTGTACCTCTTCCTATAGATGCTGCCTGGCCTGCTACGTTCACCAGCAAATTTTATGTGTGTTGCTTGAAATTCCAGCATCTGCAGATTTCCTCGTGTCTCCATAGTTAGACATGATATTTTTTAAATTTAATTGAAACCCATGGATTGAAAAACAGGCTTTTAAAATGGATTTATTCTTTTATGATTTTGAGTAAGTTTTTTTGAGATTAAGGGAATAAAATAAAACTATTTACTTTGTGACTTCAGAATTTTGTTACAATTATTTGGTTTGGTGTGGAGTTGCAAGAGTAAAGTATGATATAGAAAAGTAACCTCTGCAGTTGGACTTTCTGAGAGTTTTATGGACAATGGAATAGAATTGAGAAATGGACTTTGGAATAAACGGGTAACTCCTGACAAGACTGGTTTCTGCCAACAAGAGAACTGACAATAGTTGAGGTCTCCACCATTTCAGTCGCCTGTATAGCCTTATAGATGCACAGGAGATGTCTGACTTGAAGACAACATATTTGTGAAGATTTCTGTGAATTACATCACAACAATTATATGATTTAGAAAATTGCCCTGACTTCTGAATATGTTGTACAAGGTACCAGAAATTGACATAGGTGGAACTGCAGATTTCAGGAATAGCTGGGTAATGATGAGTAGCATCCGTTGTATGTCCTGTGTTCTGTCATTGGACAGAATATGGAAATAGTGACATTTACTGGGCATCTTTGAAGACATGAGTGATGAGCGTGATCAGATAACTTGAGAGACTCAATTCATTGGGACTTATACATTTGGAAATAATAGCCACAACTATCATTAGTCAACGCACAGGGTGCAAAATGCTGGAGAAACTCTGCAGGTCGTCCAGATCTGTGGAGAGAGCAACAGAGTTAATGTTTCTCAAAAGTCTAGTATGTATATATGACAAGTAATTAGGAAAACTCACAGAATACAGGGTTTCAACTTCTTGGATCTTTAGAACCTTTTCTGGGGAAGGTGTGACCTGCACAAGATGGACGGGTTGCAACTGAACTGGAGGGGAAGCAATATCGTGGCCATGAAGTTTGCTAATGCTGCTCAGGAGCGTTTAAACTAGTCTTGCAGGGGGCTGGGAACCAGAGACCCAGGTCAGTAAGGGAAGGATTGGACCAGAAAGTAGATGTCAGAAAAAGTATTAAAATCATCAAAATAACAGGTATGATGAGCTGGATAGTTTGAAATTTGTATATTTTAATGCTAGGAGTATTATGGATAAGGCTGATGAACTTAGAGCCTAGATCAGTACATGGAACTACAATGTTGTAGCCATTACTGAAGCGTGGTTGAGAAAGGGACAGGAATAGGTGATTTAGTTTTTGAAAAGGTAGAGAAGGAAGTAAAAGAGGGGGTGGAGTTGCACCACTAATCAGGGACAATATCACAGCTGCCCTCAGAGGTGTCATAATGGAGGGGTCAGACACTGAGTCCACTTGGGTGAAACTCAGGAACAGGAAGGGTGCAGTCACACTGATGGGATTGTACTACTGACCCCCTGATAGCCACTGGGCCATTCAGAAACAGATATGAAATCAGATTCAGAAAATGTGTAAAAATAATGGGGTTGTTGTCATGAAGGATTTTAACTTCCTTAATATAAACTGGGACCTTCTTAGTGTATGGCGCCTAGATGGGGCAGAATTTGTTAAGTATATCCAGGAAGGTTTCTTAAATCAATATATGAGGAGGGGATGTACTGGACCTGGCGTGGTGTAATGAGCCTGGCCAGGTGACTGACCTTACAGTGAGTGAACAGTTAGGGAATAGTGACCACAACTCCTTAAATATCAGGTTAGGTATACAAGGATAGGTATAGTGTTTGTGAGAAAGTTTTAAATTGGAGTAGGGCAAACTATGAAGGCATTAGGCATGAACAAAGAAGTGTTAATTAGGAACACTTTTTCTCTAGCAAGTACATATCAGAAATGTAAAGGGTGTTTAAAGATCAATTGCACAGAGTACAGGAAAGGTACGTTTCTGTTAGAAGGAAGGACAGGGATGGAAAGATAAGAGAACCTTGGAAGTCCAGAGAGATGATGAATTTAGTCAAGAGGAAAAAGGAAAAGTATGTAAAGCTTCAGAAGTCAGGATCAAATTAAGCACATGAGGATTATAATGAAGTGAGAAAATAACTAAAGAAGGGAATTAGAAAAACCAGGAGGGGCCATGAGAAGTCCTTGGCAACTAGGAATAAGGTGAATCCCAAGGCATTTTATACATACATCAAGAGTAAGAGAATAACTGAGGAGAGGGAGGGACCTCGCAAGGCTTGGATGCAGAGAATGTGAGTGAGGTACTTAATGACTACTTTGCTTCAGTATTTACAAAGAAAAAGGATATGGAGGACCAAGCGATCAGTATTGAGTGTAAAAATTTGTTAGAGTGTAAATAGCTCAAGGAGAAGGAAGTGTTGGGGCTCCTATTGAGTATTAAGGTGGACAAGACCCAGGGCCTGATGGGTTATTGAAGGAGGCAGGAGACGAGATAGGTGGAGTCTTGACCAGTATCTTCGTGTCCCCTCTTACCACAAGCAAAGTCACAGAGGAATGGCGAGTGGCTAATGTTGTACTTCCATTTAAGAAAGGATCGAGGGAAAATCCTGGGAACTGTAGGCTGGTGGGTCTCACGTCAGTTGTAGTGAAATTGCTGGATGAAGTTCTTAGGGGTAGGATATATGAGCATTTGGAAACCCATGGCCTAATTAGGGAGAGTCAGCATAGCTTTGTGCATGGCAGGTGGTGCCTTACCAACCTGACTGAGTTTTTTGACAAGATGATGAGAGAGATTGATGAGGATAGGGCAGTGGATGTTGTCTACATGGATTTTAGTAAGGCATTTGACAAGGCCTTTCATAGGAGGCTAATCCAGAAGATTTAGATGCATGGGATCCACAGCAAATTTGCTGTTTGGATTCAGAATTGGTTTGTGTGTAGAAGACAGAGGGTAGTGGTTGAAGGCATGTATTTGAGCTGGAGGTCTATAATTAGTGGATCTGTGCTGGGACTGTTGCTGTTTGTGATGTATATAAATGACCTGGCTGAAAATGTAGATAGGTGGGTGAGTAAACTTGTGGATGATACCAAGATTGGTGGAGTTGTGGATAGTGTAGAAGATTGGCAAAGAATACAGCACAATATAGATCAATGCAGATATGGTCTGAGAAATGGCAGGTAGAACTTAACCCAGATAAATATGAAGTTTTGCACCTCAGTAAGGCAAGTGCAAGGAGACAGTACACTGTTAAGGGGAAATAATGAACTGTGTTGCTGAGCAAAGCGATCTTAGGATCCATCTTCATAACTCCTTGAAAGTGGCCACATAGGTTGATAAGATGGTTAAGAAGGCTTATGGAATGCTTCCTGAATAAGTAGAGACGTTGAGTTCAAAAGCCAGGAGGTTACGCTGCAACTTAATAAAACTCTGGTTAGGCCACATCTGGAATATTGTGTACAGTTCCAGTCGCCCCACTATAGGAAGAGTGTTGAGGCTTTGGAGAGATTGCAGAAGAGGTATACCCGGATGCTGTCTGGATTAGAGGGCGTGTGCTATCACGAGAGGCTGGATAAACTTGGGTTGTTTTCTCTGGAGAGTTGGAGGCTGAAGTGAGATCTGATTGAGGTTTACAAGATTATGAGAGGCATAGATAGAGTACACAGAGAGTATCTGTTTCTCAGGGTTGAAATGTCTAATACCAGAGGACGTGCATTGAAGGAGAGAGCTGGTAGGTTCAATGGCGATGTGAGGGGTTAAAGTTTTTTAGTCAAAGAGTGGTGGATGTCAGGAATGTGCTGCCTGGTATGGTGGTAGAGGCAAATACATTAGAAGCTTTTAAGAGATGTTTAGATAGGCAGATGGAGGGATAGGGACATGGTGTAGGTAGGAGGGATAAGTGTTTGGGTGTTTTTGATTTGCTTTTTAGCTGGTTCGGCACAACATTGTGGGCTGAATGGCCTGTTTCTATGCTGTACTCTCCTGTGTTCTATGTTCTAATATTGTTTATCTTGTTTTATTTAGCCATACAGTGTGGAGTAGGCCATTTTGTGCTTTGAGCCAAGTTGCCCCAGCAATCCCACAACTCTGATTAACCCTAATCTATCCACAGAACAACTTTACAATGACCAATTATGTCTGCGATGTCTTTGTACTGTGGGAGGAAATTGGGGCACCCGGGGAAAAACCACACATTCCACGAACAGAGCCTGTGAGACCTGTGGGTCTCCTGTAGAAATGCAAATACAAAAGCACAGGAATAGGTGATTGGTTCTCAGCCACCATCAATTCTGCCCAGTATTTACATCCATTCAGGTAAAAAAGCATTTCCTTGAAACAAACAAATTTGTTTAATTACATTGTGCAAGAGCATGGAATTTGCAATGTGTGACATTAGGTACCCAATGGATCGTTAGGAGTTCTTGCAGGTTCTGCCACATGCATTCCTTCAAGTAAGACGTTTAAAATAGGGCCAGAGAGTCATTATATATCAATTGGGCCATTGTGGATTATACCACATTAAGCTATAATGCATGCTATTGTGCTTGTGAGTCTTTGTTAAAATCCAGTGCTCTTTATAAATGCAACCTCTAATTTTCCAGTTTAGATAATGAAACATCCAATTAAAAATAGCAATACAGGATGGTTCTGTCTATACTAAACTTCATTCATGCATGAAATTGAATTACAATTTCAACTACTTGGTGTGTGATTTACTAATGAGCAAATCTAACGTATCTTTCTATTTCAGTTTCTTGCACTAATCACTATACATCCGTCTAAGGGTGTTGAACAGGCTTGAATTGTTCTGCATCTTCTGTGCAGAAATTGTTTAAATGACGCCATGTGGAATTTGATTCTTTTATTTTTTATATACTGTACAGTTAGCTATTTAAGTAGGTATGAAATGCAGTTTGAATATAGCCATAATGAACAAACTTATTTAAAGTTGGGCAACCAAGGCAACATCGTGTTTAATGAACATAGAGAAAAAAAGAATTCCAGTTAAGTATATACATGTCTATTAAATAGTTAAGATAAGTAGTGCAACAAAAAAGGCATAAATAAAGAAGTAGTAAGGTAGTGTTCATGGGTTCAATGTCCATTTAAGAATCGGATAGCAGAGGAGAAGAAGCTGTTCCTGAATCACTGAGTGAGTGTCTTCAGGCTTCTGTACCTCCTACCTGACAGTAACAATGATACTGATTCACACAGATAAACATTGTTCTAAATGAAAAAGCAACAAAAAAAAATGTTGGAAATCTGCAATAAAAACAGAAAATGCTGGAGAAACTCAGCATGTCAACCAGATCTGTGAAGAGAGCAACAGAGCTAATGTTTCTCAAGAGACTAGCATGTAGATACAACAAGTAATTCGGAAAACTAACAGAATATTATTTATTTTATTTTATGTTATTTCATTTAGCAGTACAGTGTGGAATAGGCCCTCTCAATGCTTTGA
Organism: Mobula hypostoma; assembly: GCF_963921235.1. NCBI lineage: Eukaryota > Metazoa > Chordata > Chondrichthyes > Myliobatiformes > Myliobatidae > Mobula > Mobula hypostoma. Next base: position 31,969,283 of record NC_086102.1, on the reverse strand, counting down.
GCTCTGCCTCCTTACAGAGCAGTGCTGGAATTGAACACCCCAAGCTGTAATAGCTTTGTGCTAATCACAATGCGACTGTGACACCCTGTATAGTTTTCTTTCTAGCTAGATGAAATTAAGATAAAAGTAGGGAGATGGTGCTTTACATGTGCTAGAGATTCACTCGTTTTAGGCTGGGGGGACTGTTTGGTTTTTTGCCAAGCTCAGCTTCCTAAACACAGAAGCTGTGAGCTTCTAAAGGTCAAAGAATTGAGTTAATCTTCCAACCACTATTCTTCATTTAGCTTCTCATCATAAACAGGAACTAGTCTTCAGTCGTTAATGTAAGTTGAAAGCAATAATCAGCTTGAAGTTAAAAAGACAACTTTACAAACAAGCACTTTCTATAGAACCCAGGATGCTACTTTGCAAGACTAACTGCTGGAGTCACAATGTAACACAATGGGTTTTTAAATTCAGCTTGTTTCAAAACTGAGCCAAATTAAAATGTTTTTTTTACTACTCTTGCACCTATTTTCTATGTTCCTATGTTTCATGGATGTTGGAAGACCAAATAGATACTATGTTAGCATATTAATAACTGATATATTAATAAGTTGGAAGGCTAGTGTACTCATAGAGTCAGCTTCACAACATTAACTGTGGGTATCAGGGAACTCTGTCTCTAAGAAGCTTTTAGACCACCTGTGTTAAAAGGTATTTGAAAAAAATGTCATGCATGTATAAAGTCACCCATGTGGCAAAAAGACAGTATAAGTGTAGAAAGCAGCTTAGTCTTATTTGGAAAGGTCAAGAAAGATCAAGAAGAATAACTGAAACACAGATTAAACTAGAATTTATTCCACTCCCTTCAACTTCTGTGACAGATGACTGGTTTGTCTGAGGCTCATGTGTATGTCATTTTAGCTTATAGAAATTGTACCTGTGTTTTGATATCCTTTGTGTTTTAGAAATGGTTTGTAATTTGGAAATCTTTCATAAGGTAGAAATCTTCTGTGAATTTTAAATGTGTTTTAAGAATGTTGCTTGGAGTTAAACGTGTATCACTAAAAATAAATGAACTGCATTTAAATTTCTTTGTTAGCTGGAAGTATCTCCCTCTTGGTAGGGAAGGGAACCCACAACTCAGTAACGGGTATTGGCAGCTAAACTTGCCATGGAAGATAAACAGGGAAGTGAACTCATCATTGAAGATTGTGTATTTACAATATATCCTCTTTATAGTGAGAGTACCCATAGCTATCTATATTCAATGGGCTTAAAGTGTTCGTTTGAGTTTAGAATTTTGTGGTCAGCAAACCCAGTACTATCTCACGGATAATTAGCATATATCTGCTATTGCCTAAGGGGTGTAACATCTGATGTGCTGCACTCATAAATAGCTGACTCACTCTCTCTTCTGAGAATCACAGGCAAAGAGACCCTATGGTAAATGAGAACCACAGGTTTTCCCAAATGCAGGCTGCTTTTGAGTGTTCTTTGAAGCTGACACACAGCAACATGAAGATTTGTTACCCTAGGAAGGGTTCCACTCCTTCACTGCCCAGGTGATGAGTGCCTTTCACAGTTGATCGAGCAGGTTAGTGCTCAGAAACCTAACAGCTGCCATTATTATTTCATTCTATGCCAGTCTGCTAAATGATTTGCATTTGAACAAACCGTCGTGGGACTAATGCTTTCAACAGAAATAGACAATCAGCAAGAGGAGAAGTTTCTGCAATGCTAACCCTTCCACATGGAGAAAGTATCTACTCTAGCTGAGCTGTCCCACAATTTAAACACCACCTCTGCACACCACATACAGGAGTGGGGTAGAGTGGCTGGTTGTGGTGTCGTCACAACAACTTTGCACTCAAAGCCTGTAAGACTAAATAATTGACAGTAGACTTCAGGAAAGGGAAGTCAGGACCACCAGATGTGATTGAGAGGTCAGCTCCAGAAAGAGTGAATAGCTTCACGTTCCTGTGCATCATCGTCTCAGAAGATCTATCCTTGGCCCAACACGTTGGTGCAATCATGAAAAAGACACTCTAATGGCTCTTCATCATTAGGAGTTTGAGGAGATGTGGTATGTCATCAAAGATTCAAGCAAGTGTCCTTGCACACAGGTGTATAGAGCTGTTGGGAAGAGTTTAAACTAATTTGGAAAGGGTTGGGAACTGGAGTGATAGGGCTGAGGACAGGATGGTTGGTGTACAAATAGATGCAGTCTGTAGTGAGACTGGGAGGAAAGACAGGCAGGTGATAGGGAAAAATGGCAGTCAGTGAGATGATTGGAGGTAAAATCGAAATGGATGATGAATACAGGACTGAAGATGTTATAACTGAATGCATGCAGTATAAAGAAAAAAATAAATGATCTTGTAACACAGTTAGAGATGGGCAAGTATGACATTATGGGCACCACTGACTCGTGGCTGAAAGAAGATTATAGTTGGGAATTTAACATCCAAGAATACACATTCTATTGACAGGACAGGTAGATAGGCAGAGCAGGTGCGGTTGCTCTGCTGGTACAAAATGAAAGAGGTGACATAGAGAATCCTTGTGGGTAGAGTTAGTAAACTGCAAGGTTAAAAATTCCCTGATGGGTGTTATATACGAACTTCTGAAATATAACCAAGATGTGGGATACAAGTTATAACAGGAGGTAGAAAGGCATGTAATAAGGACAATGTTATGATAGTTTTGGGTATTTTATTATGCAGGTAGACTGGGAAAATCAGGTTGGTGTTGAAACTCAAGGGACAGAATTTGTAGAACGCACATGAGATGGCTCTTATAGCAGATTGTAGTTGTGTCCTCGACGCGAAAGACAGTTCTGGATTGGGTGTTGTGTAATGAGCCAGATTTGATTAGGGAGCTTAAGGTAAAGGAACCATTAGGAGGCAGTGATTATAGTATGATAGAATTCACTCAGCAGTTTGACAGGGAGAAGATAAAGACAGATGTTTCAGTATTTAAGTGGAGTAAAGGAATTACAGAGGCATGAGAGTGAAGCAGACCAAAGTTGATTGGAAGGAAACACAAACAGGGATGATGGCAAAACAGCAATGGCTGGATTTTCTGCGAGTAACTTGGAAGGTACCAAATAGATAAATCTAAAGGGAGGATAAGGGAACTGTGGTTGACAAGAGAAGTTAAAGACAGCATAAAAGGAAAAGAGAAAGCATATAATATAGCAATATTTAGTGAGAAGTTAGAAGATTGGGAAGCTTTTAAAAACCAACAGAAGGCAACTAAAATAAGGCAGAAGGAGATAAAAGATGAAATTTGAAGGTAAGATGGCCAGTAATATAGAATAGGATACCAAAAGTTTTATCAGATATATGAAGAGTAAAAGAAAAATGAGAGTGGATATCGGACCATTAAAAAATGACGCTGCAGAGGTAGTAATGGGGGACAAAGAAATGGTGGATGAATTTAGTAAGTGTTTTGCATCAGTCTTCACTGTGGAAGAGTTTAGCAGTATGCCAGAAGTACGAGTGTCGGGGGGCAGAAGTGAGTGTAATTGCCATTTCTAAGGAGAAGGTGCTTGGGGAGCTGAAAAGTCTGAAGGTAGATAAGTCACCTGGACCAGATGGGCTGCACGCTACGGTTCTGAAAGAGTTAGCTGAATGGATTGTGGAGTCATTAGTAATAATATTTCAAGAATCACTAGATTTAGGAATGGTTCTGGGCGTCCTTGTGAAACATTTCCTGAAGGTTAATTTGCAGATTGATTCAGTGGTGAGGAAGGCTATGCAAGGAAAGCATTCATTTCGAGAGGACTAGAATGCAAGTTCAAGGATGTAATGCTGATGATTTATAAGGCATTGGCCAGACCACACTTGGAGTATTGTGAGCAGTTTTGGGCTTATTTTCTAAGAAATATTGTGTTGGCTTTGCAGAAGGAAGGTTCATTGCAATGATCTTGGAAATGAAAGGGGTAACTTATGAGCAGAGTTTGATGGCTGTACTCACTGGAGTTTAGAATAATAAGGGGAGATCTCATTGAATGTTGTAAGACCTAGATAGAGTGGAGGTGGAAAGGACGTTGCCTATAGTGGGGGACTCTAAGACCAGAGGGCACAGCCTCAGAATAGAGGGATATCCATTTAGAACTGAAGTGAGGAGTAATTTCTTTATCCAGAGGGTAGTGAATCTGTGGAATTCATTGCCACAGACAGCTGTGGAGGCCAAGCCATTGAGTATATTTAAATCAGAGTTTAATTGGTTCTTGATTAGTCAAGGTGTCAAAGGTTATGGGGAGAACGGGATTGAGAGGGAGTAGTACATCACCCGTGATGGAATGACAGCACAGACTCGATGGAGGATAGTCTAATTCTGCTGCTATGTTTTATGGTCTTATGGTCAAATGTTTGCAGATGTATCATGGGGAGTATTCTGACTGATTATATCACTGCCTTGTATGGGGGCTCCAATGCGCAGGATCAATAAGATCTGCAGAGGGTTGAAAGCTCAGCCAGCTCCATCATGGGCACTAGCTTCCCCGTCATCAAGGACATCTTCACATCCTCATCATGCCTCTTCTCATTAGGACCATCAGCGATGAAGTACAGGAGACTAAAGACGCACACTCACCATTTTAGGAACAGCTTCTCTCTGCCATCAGATTTCTGAACAATCCATGAATGCATGAATACGACCTCAATATTTTGCTTTGTTTTCATATTATTTATTTAACCTGTATGTATTATTGTAATTTATAGTATTTTTAATATGTATTGCACTGCACTGCACTGCAAAGCAAGAAATTTCATGACATACAATAAACTGATAATAATCTGATTCTGATGACAGTTGTGGATTAGTGGGTTCCAGTGTGCAAAGGGTGCTTTCAGGATGTTAACGCAATCTAGCAGTATGTAATCCAATTGATTCCTGAGATAGAACATAGAACATAGAATGGTACAGCACAGTACAGGCCCTTCGGCCCACAATGTTGTGACAATCCTTAAACCCTGCCTCCCATATAACCCCCCACCTTAAATTCCTCCATATACCCGTCTAGTAGTCTCTTAAATTTCACTAGTGTATCTGCCTCCACCACTGACTCAGGTAGTGCATTCCACGCACCAACCACTCTCTGAGTAAAAAACCTTCCTCTAATATCCCCCTTGAACTTCCCACCCCTTACCTTAAAGCTATGTCCTCTTGTACTGAACAGTGGTGTCCTGGGGAAGAGGCGCTGGCTATCCACTCTATCTATTCCTCTTAATATCTTGTATACCTCTATCATGTCTCCTCTCATCCTCCTTCTCTCCAAAGAGTAAAGCTCCAGCTCCCTTAATCTCTGATCATAATGCATACTCTCTAAACCAGGCAGCATTCTGGTAAATCTTCTCTGTACCCTTTCCAATTCTTCCACATCCTTCCTATAGTGAGGCGACCAGAACTGGACACAGTACTCCAAGTGTGGCCTAACCAGAGTTTTATAGAGCTGCATCATTACCTCGCGACTCTTAAACTCTATCCCTCGACTTATGAAAACTAACACCCCATAAGCTTTCTTAACTACTGTATCTCCCTGTGAGGCAACTTTCAGCGGTCTGTGGACATGTACCCCCAGATCCCTCTGCTCCTCCACACTACCAAGTATCCTGCCATGGTGGGATGCTGGCAATGTTTTCCTGGAAAAACTCTTTTGCTTTTCTTCATTAAGATTTGCCTTTTTACCCCTGCAACTACATTAGGTTATTGTCTTCTAAAATCCATCCTTAATCTCTTAAACGCAAGAGATCCTGCAGTTGCTGGAAATCCAGAGCAACACTCTTTGAAAGTCAGCAACTTGCCATGAGACATACAGTATTACTGCCGTTAAGGCAGCACTACATTGAGTATCACGGTAAGCAAAGATGGATGGGAGACAAACATAAGGGTGTTTCCCAGGGTAATTAGCTGATTTTTATGTGTGATATGTTATGATTTTATTCATTAATTCACTGTGATATGCCTGCTATGTAATGACATTCATTCATGTATTACGTTCAAGAAGAAATTCAACAGATAAATATGGGACCATTGGTGACTGAGGAATTGGAGCAGCGGTTGCTGGATTAGTACTTGTCTTAGATTTTCTACAGAAAGACCAGGACAAAAACTTATTGTCTAGATTGTGTCCTCTCCAAATGTACCTCCTCCTCCACTGTATCTGGTAAAGGCTATGCCTCATTTTGGCAAAACTGTGTGGCATGTAGCGGATAGATATTGACATCAGATCTTCCAGCTACTGCTGAGATCCTTCAGCCTGCTAGCGATTTTATATATAATGCTAGTTTCATAATGCTAAACTACGGCATTATGTTCTGTGATTCACTGTCTATGACCATACAGCAAATGGACTTTAAGAGAATGGATTTGAATCCAGCTTGGGTCAATGCAGCTTCTTTAAGGTGATATGCATACATTTAATCATATGCTGCAGACTGTGGAAATCTAAAATCTTCACAAAGTTACAGACTCAGTCCATGTGTTGCTATTTGACCCTCAAAAATCATGATCTCCCAGATGCAACATTTCTTGGCAAACTGCAAAGCGCTGCAAGTATGTCTAGCTTGGACCAAGAGGGGTGAGGATGGGTGTGCCTGGGAGGCCACAGTGGAGTAGCTAGTAGAGGCACCATCTCGCAGTGACCATACCCAATCCAATCCTGAACACACTGGGCGCTTTCTGTGTGGAGTTTTCATCTTCCTTCTGTAAGCTGCAGATGCTCCATTTCCCTCCCGCATTCCAAAGCTGTGCAGGTCACAAGTAAATTGGCCTGGTGTATACTGTAAGTGAGTGGCAGAATCTGGAGAAATTGAGAAAATTCAGGTTAAATGCGAGTTCTAGATTCATACAGCATGGAAACAGGCGCTTTGGTTGAACTGGTCTACGCCAACCAAGATTTACATCTAAACTAAGTTCTATTTGCCTGCAAATGCCCAATATTCCTCTGAACCTTCCTGTCAATGTACATGTCTAAACACCTTTATAGTTGTTGATGTACCTGCCTCAGCCATTTCTTCTGGCAGCTCATTCCATATACTGACTGTTCTCTGGGTGAAGAAGTTTTCCCTCAGGTTCCTATTAAATTTCTCCCCTGTGTCCTCCAGATCTGGATTCCTCGTCTCTGGGAAAAGAACTGTGCATTGACCCTATCTATGCTCATCATAATTTTATACATCTCTATAAGGTCACTCCTCATTCTTCCACACTCCAATGGAAAAAATTTCTCAAATAAATCAGCCTCCCTCTATAATTCACTCCCTTGAGTCCCAGTAACATTCTCGTAAATCTCCTCTGCACTCTTTCTAGCTTAATGGCAACTTTCTTTCTGCAGGGAACCAAAAGTGAACAGAATGTTCCAAATTGAGCTTCTCCGATATCTAGTAAAATGTAGAGTATGTAGGACTGGTGTAAGTGGATGATAATTGGCACAGACTCAAGGGTGGGGTGAGGGGGGGATGACTTCTCTATCACATACATCTCTGTGAGTCCATTTTACAGTGTGATTGATAATTAAGCATTCATTACCTCAGTTACCTTGATAGAAACAATCCTTGCCCTGTTCCAGTGTTTTGGTTGGGGCATGGGAGGTGGCAGATTTTAGTCAGGCTATTCTTATAGAATCAAAGTCATCTCACAGATTGTACTCTGCTGAGATTAAGTTCAGAGAATTGGAATCCGAACGCATGGGTGGATAACCTAGCAGCTGTGAGACACCCCCTGCCCTATCCTTCACCAGCAACTGTTCTTATTCTATTCACTTTTTCCCAGTCTTGGTTACACAGAAGTGAATGCCTACCGATACACCCATGTCTGGAATCAACTAGTTTTTAAAAAAAAAACTAAAGTTAGAAAAATGTTCTTCAGCTGCCTTTCTTCACTGTAGGTTTCAGCCACTCAAATAACTCTGTAACTCCTGAAGTTCCCATAGAATCACAACAACATCAAAAGACCTCAATCAGATAATAATCTGAAACTAGTTGATGATCACTTCAAATAAATTGATGGGAGTATGTGTTCTTCTACCCTGCAGGCTTAGGAAGAAAGCTGTCTGTGAACTTCAACTGCCAGTTATTCAATGACTTTTGGAAATCGACTGACATCCTGATGGTCTACTTTACATAATTCCAAAGGGCATTGTTTTTGCATGTGACATAATTAATTTCACAAGTGTTTGTTCATTACAGACTTAATTTTGACTTGGAGAGGATTTTTGTTATTAACAGAAATTGGATAATTTTGCCTATATTGTATAATTATCTGCTAAAATGTATGTTGTTTCTTGGGCACTTTTCTTTTGAATGTAAGTTATTAAAGTTTACATTTATTTTTATTAAGGCAATATGCTTTCAAATGATATATTAGGGTATTAAGAATTAGTGAGATACACCTGCAAAGAGGAACAGCACTAGAGGTTTGTTTAATTTCTTTGCTTATGTAAATCAGGCTTGCATGTTCGCTGAATTTGGTAACGCTGAAGATGTATTGATTAAAGATGTGGCTTAAAATAAATAAATTTAAATTGGAGCCTTTCAGGTCAACGTAGGTAATGATTACCACTCAACAACAAATGCAAACAGTTTTAATGAATGGTTACACCAAGAATCAAAGCCCAAATTTACACACCAAAGCTTATTAGTATATAGTAAAATAAAAGAACAGCAGATTTCCAGCTTCTGCTGTATTTTTCGTTTCTGCTCTAACTGGATATTTATCCTGGATTTTTCTTCTATAGCCCGCCATATGTTTTTGGCACATTCTTTTTCATATCATATATACTGTACACCAGTTTTTGTCTGAGGGGAGAGGCATGAAAAGCAGAAATGTGGTATTGACAGTGTCAGACTGGTGGCAGTAACCAATGATGATGGAAAGGGACTTCATTATGTCATGTGTTGCCACTCCCCTGATAGCTGCATAAAAATCAATTCACTTCAAATGAGAAATGATACAAATGCACTGCAAGAAGATACTATCAATTATTCTTACATTACAAGTGCAGGAGATGAATAATCTGACATAAGCATTGAGATGATCTGGGGCATCACAAAAGATTGCCTCTTTTCAAACAAAGATCTAGCTCTGTGTGTGCTGTACCACATATAGCGAAAAGACAATAGGCTACATAGTTGACACATAACTAAATGACATCAACTAGATGACAGCAATTAGAAAAGAAATCGATTTCTATTGCATTGCACCAACGAAATTCCAATATACCAGACAACAACCTGGTGTAGGTGGTGTGGCAGATGTAATTTCTGCACTGCAGTGAAGTGAGAAAATGCACTGTCACAAACGGAAGTACGGAAGCAGCAACAAAGAAAGATGTATGAAAACTTTTCAATGTAGCAAAAAACCCAAGCCACATTTAGGGCCAGAGTTAAGATTTGAAATAATGGCCTGACAGCTGCTACTAACTTAGAGGAGCCAGTCTCCATCTGATAAAGTTGGAATCTGTTTTATCTGATTTTTTTAAGTTCAACTTTTGACTACTAATAGACCTTCTGATTTTTCCACATGCAACTTTTGTTTTGGATTGATGAATACATTTGACAGTCTAGAAGTTTTAAAATGTTTCCTAACTGTATGAGAGGATTAACTGCATCAGTGTTTCAGTGCTGAAATACTACTGTAGGGCTGATGTTATGACTGCTGATTGCTGCTGATGGATTATTCTGAACTGAGCAGATCTGCAATTCACAAATAAAGCAGACCATTGTAATACATCTTACACCTGTGATGCAGTGATCCACATTAATTGTGCACCTTTGAAAGTAATATCATCCTTAATGTCACTACCCATTTTTACCCAGCATGTTAAAGGAGAAAAGGACACATCCATCTTCTCCCACAATTATTTGGTTGCTAGTTAGAAGCTAATATCATGGAATGTTTTGTCAATGTTCATACATTTTCAAGAGAAAAATCTTTTAATTATTTTTATTTTGGAAGATTGATTGACAAAGATCTTTTATTTCAGATACAGCTTGATGAATAACTTGGTTTCGAAGTCTACTCCTTTGCCCTCCAGTGCTGTAGGTAAATTACCCGGCAGGCTTAGGTTAAAATTGGAGAGCTTCACCTACCACCATTTTCCATGTTGTCCACAATGCAAATGAGGGCAATTTTCATTTCACAATAGAAATCAGCCAACACCACATGCAGAGAGATTTTCAAGCAAGTCTTGAACTACAAATCCTGTAATGGAACCAGTGGGAAGCACATTGTATTAATTGAACTATATTGCTAGACCCAGTGGAATTTCTTCATCTCAGAGGATGGTATGAGTGTCCACGTGGATATGCCAGAAATAAAATACTGCAGACATTGAAAATCTGAAATAAAGCAGAGAAAGCTGAACATTCACTGCAGATTTGGCAACACTTGTGAGGAGAGGGATAGTCACTTTTACTAGTCAATGTATTCTCATCCAACTGTTGCTACCAAGATTTGATGAGCAATGACTTTTTTTCTAAAAAGCTGTGATATTTTTGGGGAACCAGAATAGATGCACCAATTGGTCCCAGCTGACCCATCCCCTAATCTGCCTTCACTTCTTTGATTCTTCATTCACGGGCTTAATCCTGGACATTAATCTCCAGGTTCTAAGTATTTTTGCTCCAATGTCAAGGTGCTTGATCGTGACTGGCAGTTCTCCTGGAATATTTATCCTTGACTCTGGTTCAGAGATCTCACTGCTGCCTTACTGTTTTTGAAAATAATGTCCTTTTTTGTGTGTGTTTGTGTGGGTATGTTAATGTGTACGAGTGCATGTGCAAGCATACAAACCATTTTGTGAAAGAAACGGGAATAAAATATGTAATTAGGAAGGTGAGGTGGACATTTGGCAGAGGGATTTGGAAGTGTTATCACTTAATGCAGCCCAAACACATATTTGGATTAGAACTCCAATACAGTGAAAGCTGCATTTAATAGGAACTGCCGATGTTCTGTGTTGTTACTTCACTGACAGTGTTCTGATGACACAGAACACTGTAGAACAAACAGAATGTCACTCCCTTGAGCTGTCTTTAACATATTAAAGAAACTATCCATGAGATTGAGTTTTCTGGCAGAATATTCCTGTGGTGATTTCAGTGCAACCTGCTCTTGCTGATACACACTCAGTGTATATACACTTTATCATGTACACCTGTACACCTGCTTGTTAATCCAAATATCTAATCAGCCAGTCATGTGGCAGCAATTCAATGCAGAAATGCGTGCAGACATGGTCAAAAGGTTCAGTTGTTGTTCAGACCAAACAACAGAATGTGGAAGAAATGTGATCAAAGTGACTTTGACCGGGAATGATCGTTGGTGCCAGATGGAGTAGTTTGAATATCTCAGAGACTGCTGATCTCCTGGGATTTTCATGCACAACAGCCTCTGGAGTTTACAGAGAATGGTGTGAAAAACAAAAAAAAAGCCAGTGAGTGGCAGTTCTATGGGTGAAAACACCTTGTTAATGAGAGAGGCCCGAAGATGGCCAGACTGAGAGTAACTCAAATAACCACTCATTACAAAGGTGTTTTCAGAAGAGCATCTCTGAATGCACAAGACATCGCACCTTGAATTTGATGAGCTACACTAACAGAAGACCACAAACATAAATACATTGACCACTTTATTAAGTACCTAGTACAGGAGGTACTAATACAATGACCACTGAGTGTAGTACAGGAAAGTTCATTGCAGATGAATTACACAGGTGTTGGCAGTTTCTGTGTAATTACATTCTTCGAATGCTTGGGCATTTCACATGGCTGAGATATGAAAAAACTTAAAATAAAACCAGACTACAATAATTTATATATTCAACTCTTCTTTTTAATTCAATAAGCTTATTTTGATATGTAACTGTCTGATATTTCATGAAACTACACTTGATACACCGTAATTTGAAATGCCTTGAAAAGGTTTGAAAATTAGAAGCCTTCCAGTGCACAAGGTTTCAGTGGCAGGTAAATTCAGTTTGTATAATATGTTGTCTTTTAAGTTAGTATTTCTATCATATCTTATAACTTATTTAAATTAATTTCCTTTGATTAAAATCACTTTTGTTTTCTTAATTTAAGCTTACACAGATGGGAGAGATAGGCTTCTCTACCATTAAGAGAGTGGTATGTAAGATAATGAGGGACAGAGACAGGGTAAAAGCATTTTTTTCCTCAGGGAGGGGGAGCTGAAAAACAAGATGGCATAGGTTTACAATAAGAGGGACATCAGGGGTAGCTTCTTCATGCAAAGGATGATGTGTGGTTAAAATGAGCTGCCAGAAATAGTGATCGAGGCAGGCACATTAGCAATATTTAAAAGCCATCTAAATGTGTATATGGATGCAAGAGATTTAGAGGGCTAAGGGACAAATGTGGGCATTTGAGACAAACTCATTGAGCAAGACAGTCAGCATAGACAAGTTGTGCTACAGCCTTGTTTCCATGCTGTGTGACCAGCAGTAATATTGTAAAAAAAATATCCAGCCCAGCACATACTGCTTCCTAAAGAAGGGTCTTGACCCAAAATGATGACTGTTTATTCCCCTCCATATGTGTTACCTGACTTGCTGAGTTCATTCAGCATTTTGTGCATGTTACTCAAGATTTCCAGCATCTGCAGAACCTGTGTTTATTATTAGGGCATTCTTGGGGTTAGTACATAAAGCAATTAACTTCAGCAACTAACTTCAGCCACCAATCTTCAGATCTGAATACGGATTGTAGATTAAATTTAAAATGCAGCTCTAAACAATGAGTTCCCAGGAGTCATGAACCACAGTTAAATGCAAGAACAGACAATGCTGACTTAAATTCAATTGGGTATCATTTGGGTATCTATAGTGTGGGTACAAAGAGGGAAGTGTGAAGGTTGTGTTTAGTTGAAAAGAAGTATTGTGAATGCATTGCAAAATGGAATTCTCCTTTGATCTTTAGCACATAAAATGTCATGTAGTGTTGGATCAAGCCTTTTCCTCCAAAAGGGTCTCAATATGTTCCCTGCTATGTCTCACTTTGTCGAATAAAGAGACTACTTAGTATTTTAGTGTATCAGAAACAGCGACTGTACTTTTATCCATAGATACTGCCTGGCCTGCTGACTTCCTCCAGCATTTTGTGTGTGTTGCTCGGATTTCTAGCATCTGCAGATTTTGTCTTCGTTCTACTTAGTATCTACCAGCTACTTTTCTCCAGTGACTTTGTTCAAGCAACAACATTTATGATATACCGTTTAAGCTGCACACATTTCAGGATGCATTAAAAAGCAATGTCATATAATGCAAGAACCATTTGCTTCACTCTTCCTTGATTTATATCCAGGGGAAAACTTAATTGAAGGTTTTACAATGTTTCATTCAATGAGTGTAAGTGCATCAACTATGCAATCTGGAACCATGTATTTGAACCTGAACTATATGTTCCACATTGTTTATAATTTAAGGTTAGCTGTGATGTGTCAGATGTTTGGACATTGTGAAACTGAGATTTAGTAGTATCTCTTTACTCAACCCCGTTCCATCATTGGCTAATCTAAATATCATTTATCATCCAAGAAACTAGGCAAGATTAAACTGGAAGAAAATGAGTAGACTACTTGTCTAAATTCACCATTTGCCTTTTTCTCTTTACATATGATAATTAAATGAAAGTTAATACAACTTAACACACTTTTCAAAAATATTCATTATATTTCACTTAACCTTCCTTTATATAACAACAATTTTGACAAACCATGCTTACTTTTCTCTGACAATGATAAAGAACAGTAGAGATCAGTACTGTAACCAAGTTAGAACTGTGTACTGCTTGTTGGTTCAGTATTCATCAGTTGTAGCTACTTTATTTGTAATATATCTGTATTTCTCAATTTCATTGCAAAAGTAGTTTATTCACAAAAACATTGGTTTAATGTGTGTATGCGATTAATTTAATTGTGAGAAATGTAATAAATTATGGAGGCATCTGTTTTTACGGCTCCATTAAAAGTGCCATTGACTCTTCTAATAGATTGGAATTTATTTACTGTAAAAAATTAATTTGTAAACCTTTATTGCATATTAAGATGGATGGCCAATGGAAGGAATGAAATCTTGGTGTTTTATATAATTGTGGCTTTTGACACCAATTAGAGCCAAAACACATCACTTGGTCAAAGGCAAAATCTTTAGTCTAATGCAGCAGCTGCAATTACTTATCTCCGAATATGACTGGTACTTACCTTTCACCCATCTTTAAATTAAAAGCTGTGTTTTTACTGTATGTAGTTACACAAACATTGGCACGATAAGCTTTATGGCAGACACATGATGGATTTGTTGGTATAAGTTTCTAAAAGAGAACAAATTGGCTCAAATTGTTCACTCAGAGCTAACAAGGTTTCAGCGACTTGTATAAAAGGTATAGCTTAAGTAAAAAATGAAAACTTCCTATGATTGCCATATGGTTTGGTACCTTGAAAGGATGGTAATGCTTATGAAGCATTAAGCTTCAAACAGCTGGCATTGTGTATATGATTGTTAGCATAGTCATCTGTCTAATTATACAGGAATGCAGTAAAGTCCATGTTATGTTTTGACAGCTCAGATCACCGTGTTCCCTTAAGACTTCCAATTAGACTCTGGATAGAGGAAATACTTGTAGAAATAATTTTGAGTCAAACAAATAAATTTTTGGAGTCATTATTGCTTTTATTTCCAGGCATATTTAAAATACTATAAATATCTTTAAATGTTATTTTCTCACACATTGAGCCTTTATGAGTCTTTAAAATTTAAATCAGGAAACTTTGATAGTCATTGAAATGTAGAACATTGTGTGAACATGTTATTTTACCTGAAATCTGCAATGTGATACTAGATTAAAACCAATGAAAATGATGAAAAGAATACCAGTTGTTTAAAGGGAACGTCCACAGGGGTTGAAGCCGGAAATATTTTCCCATGTTTAGTTGTAGATGTGCAAACACTGCATTTAGTTAACAAGGCAGAGCAGAATCTTTATGAGAGTTCTTTTTCCGGAAGTTCATTTAATAATATAATTGATTTTAACATTTTCTGTAGCCACAGGTCTGTGATTGCTTTCAATGCACATTTGCTTTTATTTAAATGTATACATGATAAAATAATGCACAATAATCAGTGAGCAGAAGTGGGTTATGAGGTTAGGACCACCATGCTTTGTTTTTTAATATACTACCAGTCCTTGTTTTGAAATCAGGAGTCCGGCTGGGAGTGAAACAAAAGTTTTGAAAGCCTTTTGCTCTGTACAGGAGGGTGAAAGGACAACGGGATTCTAGTGAGGGTTTTTAAAAACCTGCATTGTTACCATAGGGATGGCCTCAACTAAACACCATCTATAGCAGTGCTGAATGGTTTGGGTGATCTTCTAAATGTCATGAGCTCTGAAAAGTTTCGAAAGTGTGATCACAGTACAAAAAAAACTGTTTGAAGTTGGACCTTTATAAATTCTTTACTGGCATTTAAATCTGAGAGATCGCAGTAGTTATAGCTTTAATCTATATGCAAGGTATAAAACATTACTTGCTCAGTGATATGGATTTCTGACTTGCAAAACTAAAATACTTCATAAAATATGGATTCAATTACTTAATTTTATAAGTATTAGATTGGAATGAATTTCTGTTGACCAAATCAATGCCCACCAAAAGAGTACTGAAATGTTAATTCATATTTGCCTTCAGACAAATCTTGAGATATAGTATTTATATTTCAATCAACACCTGTGGGGACCACAATGTTCATTAGATCTAAAACATAAGAGATGGATGCTAGTAGAGTCAGAAATAAATACAGCGATAATTTTAAAAATTGTATTCCTTTCCACTCTCTGATAATCTTCTTTAGGCCTCAGGACCTTCTTGTGCAACTGGATCCTCACCTTCCTGACTTGCAAACCCAATTAGTTCAGCTTGGCAACAACATCTCCTCCACAATCACAGGTGAACTATGAGGCTGTGTGCTTAGCCCCCTGCTCTAGTTGCTTTATACATATGACTGTGAGGCTAAGCACAGCTCCAATGCCATATTTAAGTTTGCTGATGATACCACTGTCGTTGGATGAATCAATGATGGTGACAAATCAGCACATAGGAGGGAGATTGAAAATCTGGCTGAGTGGTGCTACAACAACAACCTCTTACTCAATATCAGCAAGACCAAGGAGCTGATTATTGACTTCAGGAGGAGGAAACTGAAGGTCCATGAGCCAGTACTCATTGGGGATTCAGAGGTGGTGAGGGTCAGAAACTTTAGGTTTCTCAGTGTCACCAATGCCCTTGAACAGAAAGTCCTACAAAGAGTGCTGGATGTGGCCCCGTCCATCACAGGTAAAGCCCTCCCCACCACTGAGCTCATCTACATGGAGCATTATCAAAGGAAAGTGGCATCCAGGGACCCCCACCACCCAGGTCATGCTTTCTTCTCTCTGCTGCCATAGGGAAGGAGATACAAGAGCCTCAAGACTGACACCACCAGTTTCAGGAACAGTTATTAATTCTCAACCATCAGGGTCTTGAGCCAGAGAGGATAGCATCACTCGACTTCGCTCACCCTATCACTGAATCTATGGACTCACTTTCAAGGATGCTTCATCTCATGTTCTTGATATTTATTGCTTACTTATTATTATTATTATTTTTTTAATTTCTCAACTCAAGCCGGTAAAACCTGAGGTCCGGGCATAGTCAAGCACGCTCATTTGTTAATTGGTAGGAACTTTTGGACTATTTTAGTGGTGTTTAGGATTGTGGCTTTCTGAAGATTTACATAACTGTAGATATTATTGTGTAACACTAATTGTATAATGCTATTGTGCCTTTGAAATGACACCAGTTGTAAATATTACTATCGGGACACTGTATACCTTGTTCATATTCCAAAGTCTTTCAATTTCCTCTTTTAATTCAGCATACTTCTGGTGTTCTTCATTTATTGATTTCTGTTAGTTATGTGTGTTTGGAAAATCTATTAAATATCTATTAAATAAGTTGTGGTTATTACAGATTGTCCTATCTGTAATAACTGATCAGTTATCATATAATTTGTGGTATTCTGACTCTAAAACTGGATCAGGCTTGGTTTTATAGTAAAGTTTGATTTCATTTATGAGTTTGTATCTTAAAGCAAGATTTTCATGAATGATGTTTGCAACTTGATTGTGCCCATGTAAGCAATCAGATTGTGTTAAACTGCTACAGGATCCTGTAATGTGTTGAATTGTTGTCAATATTTAGTCTGGGCAGATCATGGGGTTGTCTTTCATGGAGGGTCATCCTCTTCCATTGGTTAACTTTTTTTCCAATAGTTATAATTTCTTCATTTTTCTGGGTTGTGCTGTCATTTAAGTTTAGTGGTATGTACTTCTTATTGGAATTGCATATGCTCACATGGAATGCTGATTCCTGTTTTTGATGATGAAGGTATATCCTTAGAAGTTTTATTTGACTGTTGTGTAGAGGTTTAATGCCTGTTATTCCTCTTCCCCTTTCTGTCCTAGGTAATGTTAACCTAAGCACATTCAAATGTTTTCTGAAACTTGTTACTTCAGTTCTTATTTTTCTTTGTAAATTTTCCAGATCAGTTTCGGGCCAAGATATTATGCCAAAAGAATACATAAATATAGCTATAGCAAAAGTTTTTATTGCCTTTGTTATATTTTTACTGTTGAGCTCTGTTTGGCAGATTTTCTTAAGTAAATTCCGTCAAAAGCTTTTCCTTTATTGCACTATGATCTATTTTCTTTCCTTGTTGATATCCCAGATACTTCTATGTTTCATATTCATCCATCGGTCGTATTCTATTAGCTCTATTGCACTTTTCTTTATGTTTAATGTTCTGCACTTATCCAGTCCAAATACCGCTACTATTTGAATTAATTGCTTTAGTTTAAGTGATGAAGGGGTGTATAATTTCAAATCATCTGTGTATCATTATTATTCTCTTTTTGTATTTAGACAGTTTGTTGTCTTTCGCACATTGGTGTTTGGCTCTCTTATTGGGTGCAGTCTTTCATTGATACTGCAGTGTTTCTTTGTACTTACTATGGATGCTTACAAGAAAATGAATCTCAGGCTTGTATATGGTGATCTACGAGGGCTGATTGATAAGTTCGTGGCCTAAGGTAGACGGCGTCAATTTTAGTAAACCTAGCACATTTATTTTTCAACATAGTTCCCTCCTATATTTACACACTTAGTCCAGCGGTCGTGGAGCATATGGATCTTGGACCTCCAGAAAGTGTCCACAGCAGGGGTGATTGATAAGTTTGTGGCCTATGGTAGAGGGAGATGAGTTATACAGCTCTTTTTACAGGTACATGCAGATCAACTCTTTGAGTGATCATGCAAAAAGTTTGAAGTTAATAACTCATCGGGGGTGATTGATAAGTTCGTGGCCTAAGGTAGCCAGAGATGAGTTATTAACTTCAAACTTTCTACATAATCACTCAAAGGGTTGAAATGCATGTGCATGTAATGAGAGCTGTAACTCATCTCCTTTTACCTTAGGCCATGAACTTATTAATCATCCCTGCTGTGGGCACTATCTGGAGGTCCAAGATCCGTATGCTCCACAACCGCTGGACTAAGTGTGTAAATGCAGGAGGGGACTATGTTGAAAAATACATGTGCTAGGGTTTCTAAAATTGACTCTTTCTACCTTAGACCACGAACTTATCAATCACTCCTCATATATATACAGTACTTTGATAATAAATTTACACTAAACTTTGCACTTCTTTCTTTAATAGTTTTGGTGATGTGCATGCATCCAAAACAGATTCTCTTCATTCCACAGTAAATAACAGACACTATGTGAGTTATAAATTTTGTTGCTAATTTTCAGATTTTCAGCATCTGTAATTGAATGATTTTGGCTTTAATTTGTTTTTTCCTTCAATACCTGAGAATTATGCAGGAAAGTAACACAAGGAAGGGTTATTTGGTCCTTCAGACACTTCAGTGATCAAAATCCTTCAAAGGGAGAGCCTCTGGTGAATTCTCAGATCATATAGGATTCCTTCCAAAATTGTCCAGCATATCCAGAGTTTCTATGTAAATTTTACTTATATGGTTGGGGACTGCAATTTGAACTTCAAAGTCAAGAAAGAAGTCAGGGAAGACTGTGTGATGTTGGTGATATTATTTAACCTGGTGATTGACTGGGTTATGAGGCAAACAATGAAAGCTAGACAGAGGGTCTTTAAGTGGACTCTGGTTTCTGCTTTAGAAGACCTTGACTTTGCAGATGACCTCGTACACCAGAACACGCAAGAGAAAACTCGGCACCTGTGTACCATTGCTGGACAGGTTGGACTCAGAGTCACCAGAGAAAGACTGAGACCGTGACCCTCAATGTTGAGTCTCCTCCTCCACTCAAGGCATATGGCATCATCTTACCCAGCACCAGCAGATTCACCTATCTGGGTGTCAACATTTGGCAGGAAGGTGGGACCAAGGACGACATTCAGTGCAGACTCAGCAAAGCTAGAAATGTCTTCGGATCAATGAGCAACATGTGGTGATCAGCTTAGTACAATGCCCACACCAAGGTGAAACTGTACCCGAGCTGTGCTCTGTCCAAAGTCTCGTACAGGTCAGAACACTGTCGCATGACAGACAGCAACCTTGCCAAGCTGTCGTCATTCCACACCATGAGCCTTTGGAAGATCCACTGTATTTTCTGGCCAAGAAAAGTCTTCAACCACGCCCTGCTCCTTCAGTGCCACGAAGAGGATGTGGTCTCAACCATCATGCGGAAACATTGGAGATCGATTGGGCACACGATGAGAAGAGAAGCTAATTCCATCATTCAAACAACACCTCATTGGACCCCTGAAAGACGGAGGAAATGCAGGAGACTAAAGAAAATTTGGCACTGTGTGTAAAGGGTAGAAATGCGGATGCTGAACCAAACCTGGGGCTCAGTAGAGAAAATGGTAAAGAACAGACAGAGATGGAGGACATCGTTGCCGCCCTGAACGCCAACAGCATAAATGGCAGTAAGTACAACAATCTATTGTAGACTTGATAAAATATATTTCCATTTCCACTCTTCCAGGGATGATAACTGAACATTCTTTTATCTTTCAAGCATAGAACATTGAATAGCACAACCCAGGGACAAGGCCTTTGGCCCACAATGTTATTGCCAAACTAATTAACTTAGTAATAAAATGCCCAGCTAAACTAATTCATTCTGTCCACACAATGTCCACATCCCTCAATTTCCTCACATTCGGATTCAGATTAATTTACTTATCACATGTACCTCGAAGGATACAGTCAAATATGTCATTCGTGTTAACAAACAACACAGCCTAAGAATGTGATGGGGGCAGCCTGCGAGTGAGGCCACACATTCCAGCGCCAATATAACTTGCCCACCATTTTCACAGAACACACAAGCAACAACGACAACAGAATTCATGTGCCTATCTAATAATCTTGTGAAAGCCCCTGTTGTATTTTGCTTTCCCCACCACCACTAACAGTGCATTCCAGGCGCTCAGCATTCTCCGTGTAAAAGAAAAGCTGTGTCACACATTTCCTTTGAACACATTGCTCTCACCTTAAATGTATGCCCTCTACTACTAGACACGTCAATCCTGGGAAAAAGCTATTGTAAGCCTCTCATAATCTTATAAACCTCTGTCAGATCTCCCCTCAGCCTCCGATGCTACAGAGGAAACAAACAAGGCTTGTCCAAGCTCTGCTTACAGCACATGCCTTATAATCCAGGTAACATCCTTGTAAACCTCTTCTGCACCTCTCCAAAGCCTCCACATCCCTCCCATCACAAACAAGAGAAAATCTGCAGACGCTGGAAATCCAAGCAACACACACAAAATGCTGGAAGAACTCAGCAGGCCAGGCAGCATCTATGGAAAAGGGTACACTCGACGTTTTGGGCAGAGGTCCTTTGGCAAGACTGGAGAAAAAATGCTGAAGAGTAGAGTTAAAATGGGGGGTGGGGTGCAGGAAGAGAGTAACTCAAGGTGATAGATGAAAATGGAAGGAGGAGGGATGAAATGAAGAGCTGGGAAGTTGATTGGTGAAAGAGGTACAGGGCTGGAGAAATGGGAAGTCTGATAGAAGGGGGCAGAAGGCCATGAAGGAAAGAAAAGGGGGGAGGAGCACCAGAGGGAGGCAATGGGTGGGCGCAAGGAGGTAAGGTGAGAGAGGGAAAGGGGCATGGGGAATGGTGAAGGGTAGGGTATTACCTGAAATTCGAGAAATGGATGTTCATGCCATCCTATGATGGGGAAACAGAACTGAATGCAATACTCCAGATGCGACCTAATTAGAGTGTTGGATAGCTGCAACATAACTTCTCAACTCATGAACTGAACTCTGACCAATAAAAGTAAGCATGCCACGTGTCCATCAGACTGTGCTGCCACTCTCAGGAAGCTATCAGCTTGGTCCCCAAGATCCTTCTACTCATCAACACTTAGGGATCTTGCCTTCACTATGTACTGTCTATTGTATTTGATCTCCCAGAATATAATATTTCACATTTGGCCAGGTTAAATTCCATCTGCCATTTCACTGCCCATATCTGTAATTGATCTATATCCCAATGAATCCTCTGCCGGTCTTCTACAGCATCTAGTGCACCAACAATCTTCATATCATCTGAAGATTTACTAGCCCACCCATTTACCTCTTCAAAGCAGTGGTCCCAGTACAGTTCCCTGCAGAACACTACTGGTCACATATCTGAAAAGGAAGGGGGAAGAAGCCAGAATAAGAGAGTGCATGGAAGAGAAGGAGTACTAGCTAGAAAGTGACAGGTGAAGCCAGGTGGGTGGGGGAGGCAGTAAGAAGCAGGGAGCTAATAGGTAGAAAAGGTAAAGGCCTGGGGAAGGAGAGGAGAGTGGTTTGTGGGAGAAAGGGAAGGAGGAGGGGCACTGGGGGAGGTGATAGCCAAGTGAGGAGAGGAGGAGATGTTGGAGGGGAGTGGGGAATGGATGAAGAGGGAATGGGAGGGGAAAATTACCAAAAGTTAGAGAAACCAATGTTCATACTATCATGTTAGAGACCACCCAGACAGAATATGTGGTGGTGCTCCTCTAGCTTGAGAGTGGCCACATCGTGGTAGTAGAGGCCACTTTGAGAGCATCGGATATCGTAGTCAACCCAAGCAGATTTGCAGATGAAGTGTTGCCTCATCTGTAAGAACTATTTGTGGCCTTGAATAGACATGAAGGAGGAGGGGAATGGGAAGGTACTCAAATGTAGCCTCTTCTGCATTGGTGAGAGCCAATATAGATTGCGGGTTCGCTTTGTTGAGCACCTTCACTCCACCCGCAAAATGCAGGATGTCCCTGTGGCCAACTATTTTAATTCTAATCCCCATTCACTTTCCAATATGCCAGTCCATGGCCACTTCTACCGCCACGATGAAGCCACTCTCCGGTTGGAAGAGCAACAATGTAAGCAGATCATTAACTTTATGCGCTCTGTGGGTAGGTATGACTGGTGTGCTTCTAACAGTATTCTATTTACAATTTATCATGCTTTAATATGCTCTTGTCTGGATTATGGTTGTATGATTTATAGGGAGGCAGCTTGCTGTGTTTTATATAGGTTGGATGTTCTGCAGGCCAATACACTTAAAATCTGTAGTGCTGCTTTCTGGACCACACCTAGAAATGCATTGGGGCTTGAACTAGCTGGGATGCCTCTCGACATGTGCAGAGAAAAATTGAGCCGTGCATACTGGACTTCTTTCATAGGGTGGGGACGTCCCATTTGATGTATTCTGTTTTAATAGATTGGTGGGAATATACTAGCAGAGATGGTAAGTGCTTTGGGTAGATAATTAGAAAATATGTGCAGGAGTATGATCTTGGGGGCTTGCAGATTAACTCAACTGTGGCCTGGCCAGGAGTTCCACTGTGGAAATTCCAGATGTGGCAGTAGATTTTGATGTTAGTGGAGGATAGACAGGGTCTTGTGGGTGGTGTCAGGGTGTCTGCTCATTGATGGCAGCCATATATTTCCTTTTTGCCTATCTTTACTGATGGTTCTAAAGACCCAGTTAGTAATTGGGTGGGCTCGGGGAGATTTATGCCCTAGGTAGGGAATATATATATCGAGGTAGGGAAAAGGCTGAAAGATGGGCGGTCTGTCTATGCAGCAGAATTTATGGCAATTATCATTAGTTTGCAATGGGTTGAACAAGTTAAGCCAAACAAAGTCGTGATCTGCTCAGACTCTACCTTGGTGCTGTGGAGCTTGGAATCAAAGCACTCCGGGAGACCTGATCTGTTGATGGAATTGTATTATATTGTATATGTTCTGGAGAGTGCGAGAATAGTTATTTAGTTTTGTTGGGTACCTGCAAATGTGGATGTACTGTATTGGGTAATAAAAGGGCAGCAAAACAGGCACTTACAGTACTGGTCTGAAATCGATAGTAGGCAGCTATTGATCCCAGGGGATCATGGGTTTGCATCTCTGGTGGACTGTGTCCTCTCCAGGGTGCAAGCCTGGGCAGGAAGTTTTGAAGAACCGGCTGTTGCCTGTGCAGTGGGTTCTCCCCCTCCACATCACTGATGCAGTCCAAGGAAAGGGCAAGCAACAACACAGCTTGGCATCAGCGTCAACGCAGAGGTTGCCAGAGTGAAGTTGTAAACAACATCAAACTCCCATAGGGACCCTGGCTCCGGATTTCTTCTTTGGGGTTTATTCCCGAAGCCTTTCCCGTGGGCGGGTATGGCCGCAAGGCAGCGAATGTTTCAAATCAGAGTTTTCCTTCTCCTGGGCGGGCTGCTGTCCTAGGCTGACGAGCCCCATCTACCCGAAGCAATTGTCTTTGAGGCACCACCTTTGCCCTTTCTCTTGTCAGTAGAAACAGTTCCGCCAGGCCGAGTAGCTAAGCCACATGCAAAGGCCAAGAGTTGGACTTGGTTCTTGGAGGCTGTTAAAGAAACACGCCATTTGGAGCACTTTATAGGTAGTAGGAGCTTATCCCCACTACCACCCTGGCTATGACAACCTTAGGAACCCTGAAGTAGATACGATAATTAATATGGGAAAAGACAAAGCCAAATCTTGCATTAGGTTATCTAGGATTGGGAAATGGCAGAATCTGTTGGATAGGGAGGTGGTATTACAACTTGTTTCCATCAGACAAGGGGAGGTGCCTTTTGGGAAGGAACAGGAGGAAGGCATGTGGTTGGCGAGACTGGGGTTTGGACATACCAGTTTGCACTCCACTTTGGCACTTGTTCATAAGCATGGGAATGAGGGGTGTGATTTCTGTAAGGTCCCGGAGATGGTGGAATATGCAACCACAGTGTGCCACAGATACTTGTTGGAACATGGGAAGCTGTTTAGGCAATTATTGGGTAGATCTGGGCTGTCTAGTTTGCAGGATACTCTGCCACCTAAGGTAGGGATGAATAAGTTGTGTAGGGACCTGGTGAACTGCTTTATTCAAATAGGTTTATGGGTGGGGACAGGTACGATTTGATCCCCATCATTTCTCCCTTTATAATTCATTACAGTAGGTGGTAGTAATGCACCTTCTTGACAGGTGCAAACTTCATTAACATAACAGAAGAAAAAGATTTTAATTGCTCCACCACTGATAGCTATGAATTCAGTTGCCAGGAACCTAAGTTCTTGTGTCCTCCCTTTCAATGCATCTGCCTCTCCACCTTTCTTTCACCTTTAAAGTGCCCCTTAAGACTTACTATTCTGAACAAGTACATAATTGATGGTAACACCTAATACCTCCATATTTAGGACACTGCAAACTTTTCCTATTAAGAATACTAAATAAAAATAAGTTACCTTTGTTCCAGTGTAAATCTGGACTTAAACACAGCAAAATAAAAGGCTTGATTTCATTTCTATTTATTTCACATTATCTTTGGTCCAGCTGCCATTATTTACATTTGACATTTAATTTCATGTGCACAGATAAATATTTCCACACAGCAGATCAATCTAAAGTAAACAATAAGACAATGATCTTGAGCTTGAAACTAAACATTGAGTAAACCTTGAACATGTTAATTCACAATTATTTATGATTTTTATGTACAAACAGAAATAGAAAACATTAAATGATGGGTGAGATAATATAACACATAAAATTTACACACAAGTGATTTGTAGAGCCTTGTGCATGGTGAAAATATACATTATATGGACACATTTTTAGGTACACCTGAACACCTGATCAATAATGCAAATATCTAATCAGCCAATCATGTGGCAGCAACTCAACATGCAGACATGGTCAAGAGCTTCAGTTGTTGTTCAGGCTGAACATCAGAATGGGGATAAAATATGACCTAAGTGACTTTGACTGTGGAAAGATTGTTGGTGCCAGATGGGGAGATATGAGTAGCTCAGAAACTGCTCATCTCATGGGATTTTCACCAATGTTCTCCAGAGTTTACAGAGAATGGTGCAAAAAAAAAACCCCAAAAATAAAACATCCAGTGAGCAGCAGTTCTTTGGATGAAAACACGCTATTAACGAGAGCAGCTCGGAGGGGAATGGCCAGACTGGTTCAAGCTGACAGAAAGGTGACAGTAGCTCACATGACACACATATTACAATAGAACAGCATTACATGCAGAAGCGCATCTCTGAACACATATGTTGAAGCTTGAAGTAGACAGGCTACAGCAGCAGAAGACTACACCAAGTTCCACTCCAGTACCTAACGAATTGTTCCTCTTATATTATTGTTATAGTATTACTGTTTTTATTGATCAATTTTGCACATTATTGTGTATGTTTGCATGCATCACAGCATATTGGAAATAGATAGTCAGAAGTGATTATATAATAACTATTCTATTATGCAATAGTACCATTAACTATTGTTTGTTCTGCTATAAAACAAGTAACTAAATTCATATTCTGGATTATTTCAATTCTAACAATGATGCCAGCCATGAGGGCCAAGTTACTGAAGACATTTTTTCCAACTTGTATTTGGAATCTTGCCATAAAGGCAGTAATGACTATACAGTAATACAAAAATAATCTCACCAAGTCATTCATAAATTGTTCTACGATTACATTGTAACTATGTCAAAGCATATGTCTCCTGCCCTGGACACAATGCAAATTTTTCCACCGTTGTATAAGAATTGACACAAAATTGTTGTTTTTTATTATTGGGAATGTATCTGTCTATTTCTTTTAACTTGGTTTAATGTCCATATTAGTGCAGGGTCTTCAATATATAGCCGTAGAAACAACAGTTAAAGCTCTGTGAAGCAACTGCCGGCTGCACGCACTAATTAATTTAGGGAGCGGTCTTGCAGTCTTTTTGCTGTTTTTGGCCTGCGGATTGGAATGAAGTTATTGGCGCGTTAAATAAACCAATGAGAAGTGCGGGCACTAAATACTCTAAACTCAGCTTTGATTCGCAATTAGAAGCTAATTATTGTCGGTTTATTAGCTCAATTGATTAGAGCAGTTACCAACAATGCTGAGAGTGCAGGCCTTGTCCCGAATATTCTGATGTACCTTGGCTGGCTTTGTGGATTCCGTCCATAAACTTGCCTGTCTTTCATTTCTCTGCTGAAAGTAAATTAAATTTTTTTAAAAAAGTAT
The DNA here is from genome assembly GCF_963921235.1 of Mobula hypostoma. Lineage (NCBI taxonomy): Eukaryota > Metazoa > Chordata > Chondrichthyes > Myliobatiformes > Myliobatidae > Mobula > Mobula hypostoma. The sequence continues at coordinate 31,942,688 of NC_086102.1, read as the reverse complement.
CCTTCATAGCTTGAGCCTCAAATCAAGAAGAAAAGAGCTTAAGAATACTAAAGTTTCTGCAGCTACTCAAAATGATTATTTAATGAGATCCAGTGTGGAGTGGTAATGAGGCATTTACACAGTACAAGTTGCAGTCAGTTACGGACAGTCTTGGCAATGTGAACTAAAGCGGGCGATAGGTATTTCGACATTCCCGACAATGTAAAATAAAGGAATTGATTTGTTTCCCATTTAAAAGACGTTACAGAATCAGTAAAACTGGAAAGATAAACTCTGCCATTCTATTTTAATAGATAGTCGATAGAGGCAAAGGATTACACGACTCTAATACGGTATCTTACTCGAATTAAATTTGTAATTAATTGATGCAAACAGCTGTCATATTGTATCGGGAAACAACAGACTGCTACTAAAATAATCTCTTTTTTTCGCTGCTCACCTTCATATCACCAACTGCATATTAAAATGCTACTTAGATATTATACGTATGGACTGTTTACATCATGTTTGTAATACCAACCTTTTTAAATCGTGCCTCTTTAGTTGGGTGATGCTATGTAATACCATAGTTTTGCTGCGTGTCATTATCTCCGGCACGATATGAAATAAGGAATTGTGTACACTGACACAAATTTCACCACTAATAGAGCCTTCAGAATATAAAGGAGCATTTAACTGATTATTGAGAGCTTTCGGAACTCGACCCCTTAGCCAATCCTGGACCACCCCAGTTCGGCTCAGCATTTTCTACCATTGTTACAAGGGACAAACACAGTGAGGGGCACAATGGCCATTCCACGCGCAGAGCTCTGGCTTTGCCGATAATTTAAATAGTCTGGGTAAACAGCTTCACACCGATTGGTTGCATTTTATTTATTGTCCAGTCGGGCGATAGTTGGACGTGATGTTTGATGGCAGCATTTTACCATTTGTGACCATGTTCCATTGTGTACGCTATTTATTTACAAATACGCACAAATAAATCTGCGCAGATGCACGCTTCCACCGTGGATCAGAACTGGTTAATCCAGCAACGGCACCTTAGATCATAATTTATTACCGTGCTCGCGCCCATTCTGTCTGAATGCAATTTAGTTACACATTCCACAGACACGTATTAATTCATAGACTTTGCAATAAATTTGACAGAAGTGGGAACTAATATCAGATGTACACTTCAGTGAAAATGCTATGTCAATACAAGGTAACTGCTGGGGCTCTGTTTTAAGCGCAGTCAGTGCGGGGTTGAAACACACAGCTGCACCGTTTACACGTATCTGGATCCGTGGCTTCCACAGAAATTGTCGGAAGGAAATATTGTTCTTTGCTTTGAATTAAGAATGAGAATATGCTGTTCATTCTGCACACCACTTAAGGGTTTGCCCTGTGGTCCGTCCAATTTATTTACTCCCCTGAGGTGATATTCTGCTGTTTCAGGATACCAAAGATGATTTGAGCAAATTCTCAGGATTGTTCTCAAACATTTTAAAAGCCAGTATGATGTCTATCGGTCTTCAGTTCTCCGTTGGAAGCACGTGCGCCCTGAGATTTTCCCCTCAGAATTTGCATTTGTTTGAACAGACTCTTTTTTTCACGTGTCACGGTGCACCTCATCTCCCTTTGAAGGTAAGACACCTTCTCTGTGCACAGTTGAAAATAATTTGTTTTTGAGAAGTTCGGAGAATTTGAAATACTTCCAAGAAAGACATTCTTGCGGAATGCTGCGAAATCTAAATGAGAAAATAATGAAACGCCCTTTTCCATGTAGAAGCTTTGAATCTATATAGCGTTTACTCACCCAAATGCTGTTGTAAAACAGGGCTCACTGGTTGGAAGGTTGTGTGCGAGTCCCAATAGGAAACTGTTAATAGTACACCACATTCAAGATACTAGAACATTTATGAATGGGAATGTATTTATACTGTTACCAAGCGAATTGTCCGCAGATCACGTTGGTTTCAGAGAACTGACCCAGAACAAATCTCCCTGGACGCAATTTCACTCGCTGGATGGACGTTTTATCATGAGGCGTTTGTGAAAGGCACCACAATGCTCAGAGACATATGCACAGCTGGAAGTAGGAATATCTGATAAAGCAAGCCAAAAGGGGGGCAAGCGCTGCTTAGTTAAATATGTTCAATTTTCTCTGAAACTTCTACTATTGCCCAATTCCCAATGCAGTTCGCATCTACCCAGTGCTTTTGAATGTGGCCCGCGGAAGATCACGCTGGGAAACAACCTGTTGGCTCACGTGAGCGTCAACGGTTCCAATTTAAACATGGTCTGAATCCCCATCCACAGATCGTCTCCCATAGAGTACACTGAGGCTCTTTCACTTTTCTGAGTGATAACTTTAGATTTGTACGACACGAAAACAGTCCGGCGGCTCACTGAGCCGGCGCCGACCGTCAAACACCCATTTGCACTAATCCTATTCACTTGCACGAGAAACTGCAGAGCTTTAATCCAAAACGTCGACCCTTATCCCCCACAGACGCTGCTCGACCTGTCCAGCAGATGGTTTATTGCTCATATTTTATTCTCTTCACTTTTATCTTTCACAATGCGAGGAACGTTTACAAATTTGCCATGGAAGTTTATATGATTATCATTATTTACCTGCTTGTCATTCATATTTTTTCCTTCCTTGTGATTAAACTGATTTTTCTGTTTAACAGACTGATTACGATGATGAAAACGTTCACGTATTTGAACGGTTACATTGAGAAACAAAGATTTCTGTTCTCCAACACTGGGTCTGGTCGCGTTTATAAAGAGGCTCCAATTAACCAGAGTGTTCTTGGGCGAGATAATATCCTTAAAATAAATGACGGGAGGGGTGTGGGGCTTCATGAGAAAATTCGAAAAAGAATACATTAAAGAACTAGGAAGCACATGTAGAACCGAGTAATGGTTTAGTTATAAGAGCAAATAGGTCGAAGTGATAGGGAATAAGTATGGCGCTGGAGGCTGAGGTAATAAAATGGGCAATGTATAATAAGGATAAATTATATTGTAAATAATACGGATAAACAGGGATACATATTTCGACAACAAAATTGAAAGGTTTTTATCTGATAGCTATCGAGGAGATGCGGTTCCAGTAAGGTAGAAGGGCAAATATTTCGGAGTTAAATTAATATCGCAGCTGCACGGAGCAATGGAATTATTCAGCAAGTTCGTCACGACGTATTTGATCTCTCTGGTGTACAATACAGGTTTTCCCACGCAGCAAACCACGGCAAGGCTTCCACCAGTATTGTTGGTAAACGCATGCCATTACATACGGAGCAGGTAGTTGCATCAGACCAATATTAAACAGGACCAACCAGCGTTTTCGGTCCCGGTGGGGTATTCAGATTTGGCCAAACTATGACCAGATCTCAGTTCGTGTTGCTCTGAATACGAGGACTTTACACTTACACGTTACTTAAAAACTCCAACATTTATAAGTCTTCTATAACCTCAGCATGTTCATTGTTGGAAGTTGTTAAACTAAAGGTTATAAGTTCGACACTGTGTTCCTTTTAAAATGGTTGAAGCCATTCACAAAAATATACGGCCCTTTTGAGGTTAATTCTTCCTATGTATGGTGTTTAATAGTTTGATCTTCTCTGTCTGCACTGTTTTAATGTAACAAAATACCGCTCATTGACACACAAACCATGGACAGCTGCAGAAATTTCAACGGAGAACAAATTCATAACAAGCTTTTGTACGTCCCGGCAGATGGTTTGAATCTGCTCCGTCAACAATTGCTTCGCCGAGGGAACCACACTGCTTATTGTTTCTGTGTAAAGAAAAATGACTAGATAGTTTTTTTTCCCCTCTAAAATCGTTTTGATTGGTTTTGGAAAGACCGCGGTTAGCGTGACACTACAGTCTAGAAGAGAATAGTTATTTTTAAGTAAAAATTGAACCAAGGCGCGAAGCTGCTGAGAATTTGTTTTCCAGAGCAGAAGGTTGCAGTTACAATAACATTGTCCGTTGGTCAGAAGTTGAAAGATCATACATAGAGTTGTAAAGAAAGTTTTCATCATTTTTATTAACGAGTTTTGTATTTTATTATACAAATACTGAAATTCGCAGAAAGAATTTTGCTACAAAATGTTCCTTTTTGAATTTTAATACGCATTTTCATTATAAACAAAGAACAATATATGTAACATCTCGGAAAGAATATGTATAACACAGAATCCTGGCTCCATTCATTAAAAAGTGTCTACTTTCTTTCTTTTATAAAATTTCCAAAACTGATGATAGTGTTACCATGTCATATGTTACAGGGTGTAGTTGGGTTGGGTGGGGTGGGGTGGGGTGGGGTGGGGGGGGGGAGAGGGAAGGAGCGAAGGAACTCTGAAACATCATTCCTTACATCATTCCTTCCCGGAAGTATTTTAGCTTTGAACTTACTGGCAGATGATTTATCGGTGCGTCACTTTTACTTTTTCTTCTGCTTTTTTTTGTTTTTGGTTCATCTACTGGACCACCGACAGAATGCAGTCCGTGTAAAAAAAAATATAATTCCGTGCTCTTCCCTATAGTTGAAAAACATCACGTTGTCATCTCCATTAACGGAGAATGGCTATAATTCCCAAATTACAGATTGATTTTAAAAGCTTATAAGACAAAAATGATTCAATTGTACAAACAGATCAAAGTAAAAACATTAATGATCACGTTATTGGAATGGAAGGTTCCTTAGCCTTCTAAAAGATGAATCTATAAGTTTTCCTCTTTTGAGGACGCTATAAAATGTTGGAAATATATCAGAATGTCTTTTCCATCCTAACAATGTAAAATATGCTGAAACTCAAAAATCAGGGCCATTGTGCATCTCCTATGGTAAATAAAGAAAATGAAAAGAGTTTAAACCTGCTTTTTTAAGGACATGGTAAAAGTGCTGTTGCAGTCCACAAATGGTTAAACTATATTTAAATAAGTAAGAAGAAATGCAGAAATCCCTGGTAGTGTCATATTACATTTTTAAACAATCACAGTATTCGAAATTTATTTTAAAAATCCAACACTTCACATAATTCTTAAAACATAAAAATAAAAACATTTTCTGTTGTGCCGCATACAATATTCCAACCAGTGCTTCACCTTCAGAAAATGTACAATGCAAATGTTCACTCCTCTTGTGTTTATGATCCTCTAAGGCCATCAAATATTACGTAACTCCATTATGAAACACATTGTTAGGCACTGAAAATGTGTATTTTTTTCTAGTTGCAATAATAATTATTGATGCACTTCATCGTTCTTCAAATACGACACATGCCAACAGTTTGCTTTTCCATTTACTTTAAATAAAAAAGCTGGCAGCTTGTTCAGAATAGAATCCCATTGTTTTTTTTCCATCAAAACAATCCTTCTGAAGGTAATTGTTCCAGACCAATTCTATTCCATCAGATATCATGGTTATATTAATTTCTTTAGCGATGGAAAGATCCACCACAGAAGGGGTTCATACCCAGATGAAGTAGAGACATTTAATTTAAGAGGTTGCAGAACAAAGTAAGGGAACTATGGGCTAAAACCAAGTGTGCTCCTTGCTTTTCTCTTGATGTAGGAGTCCTGAAAAAAAGAATTGGAAGTATTTTAGCAATTGCTTTAAAATATAATTTTCTAATTTATCAGCAATAATCTTAAAATTATCTACACTCTATTGGAACACAATATTTTTATAATAATTGACCCTCCTCAAACTGATTTCAAAAATGAAAATCTTTAAGCATTCATGGGATAAGAAATGGTTAATCATCAATTTGCATCCTCTCATAAGATCAATCACACAGTTCAGCGTTAGTTAGCTCCATAAATGGTTCAGAATATAGAGAAAGTCTCAGATTGTATCATCCATGAGTCTGAGTATCAAAGTAATTGATGACTTCACCATTGTCATTGTGTGAACCTTACTTTAAACTACAAACAAACTGCAGTACAGAGTCATGTAAATTGACCTTATTTATTCCTTATGACCTCCAAGAGGATCACAACCTTAATGACCCAGAGAGCTATATTTGCTGGAGCCAGGGCTTTATGCTTTGGCTCTTGGTAGAGTCACCCATGCCAAACAGGTCAAAGGGTAGAGGACAGACTTAAGAGTGCTCCACCAGTCTTCTAGGTTTGGGGGTTCAGCTCAGGGCTAACAACCCTGACTGGTAAAGCAAAATAGTTATGGAAACAACAGTGAAGAATCATTCTGCATCTGACTGTGATGGTCTCCATTCAGGACTTATGTGACTGACAGTCATGAAAACCGAGAGGAAGCTACTGACATGAAGAAGGAAGCCCTGAACACCACCAGAGATGAAGGACCATCATTGCTGCCCTAAACGCTGGTGGTGTAATGGGGAGTAAGTAAGCATTCCTTATGAGTTACTCTGTTCTAAATGGGATCTTGAGTTCATGAGAAGCAGAAAAAAATAACTAAAGACCAGTTAGGACAGCTAAAAATTAAAAAGGCAGGTGACAGAGCAACTATGCAAGAGAAACTCTTAAAATTTTAAGCTGGAACTTTGAAGGGAAGTTTTCTGTGGGGGAGGGATGAATAAAGCAAAGGGAATATCTCTGATTGGGTGAGACCAAAAGATCGAATGTAGCAGATACAGTAGCAAATAGAATGAGATTATGCTTCTATATATACATAATGTGTTGTGAAAACTATGGTATATGCACTAGTATGCACTAATAGAAAAATGGAAATTTGAGCCAATATCATTTTATCAATATCAGAAAAGATATTGGCCCAAATCTGCAGAGAACCACAGCAGAAAATGTAGAATTTCCACACAATCTGATAAAGTGCAAGATCCAGACATAACAAGTTGAAAGGGCCAAAGCTGAGTTTTCACATTACACTGAAGAAATACCCTCTGGGATCTTGCCCCTGGTCAGACCCAGTGCTGGATTTGATATCCCATAACTTTTCTGGGGACTGTCGATCTATGGGTCAGGAGGTGATGGGAAAACACAGCATTGTGCAAAAGTCTTAGGCATATATATATAGCCTAAGACTTTTGTACAGTACTGTATATTGGTTAAAATAGGAAGGACTTGAGAAGCAGAAATAAAATTACTTAGCTTTGTATTAGCTCAGTAGCATTATGAGTTATTTGGTAACTGGAAAGTCATAATATACAGTACTGTAGATGGTTTTAGTTTTATGTTTTGAATTCAATGTTTTCATTAACTTTAAAAAAATTATTCACTTTAATTTTTCAAATGTCTTGGAATATGTGGAACACATAAAGACAATTAGAAATTGCTCACAGATTTACTCTGAAGCCAAGGCTTTGCCAGCATTCAGAACTTTCAAACTAATTTTAAGATGGAGCTTCTCATTGAACTGCAAGGACTCTGCTGCTGCTGAAATCAAACCACTGGAATTCTGGGCATCTAGATCAGGTAGGAATGGATATGAGGCGACTTTGGATAGTGATTCCAGGTAAGAGGAAATATTAGCAAAACTTGCATGGATAATTCTACAAATCCTCATAGTCTGTCCCTAGGCAACTGAAGGAAATTGGAAAGAATAGACTAAAGCACTGGAAAAGCTTTTTTCCTAACATTCTTGGATATCTAAAATGTGCTGTAATGGTTGGAGGGCAATTTTTCATTCTTTTGTTGAAAATAGAACAGAAATGTAATTTAGCTTGTTATGACATTGATAGTAACATTTAATTTAAGAAAACCTATAAAATCGTAATTTTAGAGAACTTGTGGAACTTTGAGATTTAGAAATATAAAGTGATGTTGAAATGCATCATAGATTTTTAACACCTGCTGATCTTAATACTCTAAAACTATATACTAAATGATTTAGATTGATAAAGGGAAAACAGGAGGTGGGTGTAAATGGATTTTCTTGGGAAGCTCATTAGAAAAGTGCATGATATTATTATGGATGCAAAAATCAGTTGTTAAGCAGAAAATAGAGATAGTATACAATTTAATTCTTAACCTGAAATGTGAACTCTGTTTCTCTCTCCACAGGCACTGCCTGATCTGCTGAGTATATCCGTGTTACTTTGCGTGTGTGCATGATGCCAGTATAAATGCAAAGTATCTAAAATGAAGAACAATTGCAAAAGTTATAGTCCAGAGTCATTGTTTTGTTACGGTATTTCTGTTTCTTAATTTGGGCTTGGACTTTGAGTTTAATATTAACATCTAACAATGAGCCAAATCAAAGTGGTTGATAAACAGCAAGAAAAATTATAAAAATCTTTAGGACAGCCAGCAGATGGACAGACTGCTGGTAAGTGTAAAATGGAAGAGTGTGATTTATGGTGTAGAGAATTGATCTGAAAATTTGGTGTAAAAAATTATAATATGTGCAGAGGAACAAAATGAAACATGTTCAATATGTACTGTCAATAATTGAAAGTGAGAATTTAATTATCAAAATGCATTGAACATTTTGTTTTAAGATGAATAAAGTACAAGACTGATTAATGTAAAATTTGTAGAGCATAATTGGCTGTAGCTATAATAGTTTGCAGAGAGGTATTCACTGAGGACAACATAATATTCAGATTCATTTAAGAGAGCTCAAAAAGGAAACAGTCCATGCTTGTGTACAGTAAGATCCAAACTACATTCAATCTTAGGCTGATAAGTGACAAGTAACATCTATACCATGCAAATGGCAAACAAATTACTATTTGGAACATGACCCATGGTATTCAATGGCTTTTACTGAGTCTTCCACCACCCTTGGTCATCAATGAACTGAAACTCATTTGGGCTACCACATAAATATTGTGATTGCAAGAGCAGGTCAGAGTTTGGGTAGCCTGCGGTGAGTGCCTGCTCTTCTCATTCCCCAGCACTTATTCACAATCTATAGGATACAAGTCAGGGATGTATGTATTCTGCTCCAGCCATACAGAAGAAACACAGCAGACAAAGCAACCCACTTCATTTACACCATCTCCACACACCAAATATCCATTCCCTCTATCAACAGTGCACTGTGGCTACAGTGTATATCATCTACAAAGTGCACTGAAATTATCTGCGTAGGTTTCTCTGAGAGGGTAGCTATGGTATTTACTATCAACAAGGTCCACGGTGCATGGAGACATCAACACTGCAGAATCTGCTCCAACTCATTAATCATTCTAGGGTGAATTTCAATGTACCTTTATCATTCTCTGGATCAAAATCATGGAACTTCTCACACAATTGTATGGTGGGAGTGCCTTCACCAGAAGAATGACCCATTCCTAATTGTTAGGGTAGACAAAACTGACTTTGCCTGGAAAGTCCACATCCTAAAAGACGATGAATAAAATTTGTTTTGGAAGGATATTAACATATTACAGCATAACTATGTGAATCTTGAGAGGCCAAAATTATGATTTATAAGGGTTATTTCTATTCAACTGGTTATCTGAGAGTTTTATAAAATTCTTAAATGTTTTAAGTGAATTGAATTGACTTTATTTCTTACATCCTTCACATACATGAGGAGTAAAAATCTTTATGATATGTCTCTGTCTAAATGCGCAAACATAGTAATTTATAATAAACAGAACAGTCAATAGAGGTGGCATGAATCCAGAAGTATTCTCGGTGGACAGAAGAAACAAGGGCGTTAGTTTAAAATAAAGATAAAATGATTAACAACGGTTGTAACAAAAAGCAGTCAGGATTGTTTGAAAAAGACTGTAGGATGTTGCCGGGTCTTCAGAACCAGAGTTACAGGGAAAGGTTGAAAAGGTTATAACTTTATTCCCTGGAGCGTAGGAGAATGAGGGGAGATTTGACAGAGTACACAAAAATTATGAGGGGTATAGACGGGATAAATGCAAGCAGGCTTTTTTTTTCACTGAGATTGGGTGAGATGTTTAAGGGGAGCGTCCGGGGGACAACTTTACTCAGAGGTTTGTGAGAGTGTGGAATGAGCTGCCGGAAGAAGTGATGAATATGGGTTCGATTTCAACATTTAAGAGAAGTAATGGAATGGAGGGGTATAGTCAAAGTGCTGGTCAATGGGATTAAACAGAATAATAGTTTGGCATGCAGTAGATGGGCCAAAAGGCTTACTTCTGTGCTATAGCCTCTGACTCCAGGATGGTTTGTGGTAAATCTGGATAAAAAGGAATGACATGAAGCAGAAAAGTCGCAAACACGATTATGAAAGAACAAATCCAGATAAATTACGCTGAATGGATTTTGAAGTACTGTAAACTTTGATTCATTTTATAACATTGATTGCAGCCTGTACCATCTCATTTTTGCTATTCTGTGAAAATATTTAAATAAATGTCTTTCTGATAAATAAATTCAGTTTCCATCTTTCATCTGCAACTATGAGCAGGAGCACAAATCGAGAAATGCATCTGAAAGCGGTATCTTTCAGATATTAAATCCCACCAGCTCTTGCTCTCTCGGGTAGATCTGAAGTAATATTTCAAAGAAAAGTAGTATCTTATGGCGGACGATCTTTCTCCCTCATCAGCATCACTAAAACATCATCTTGTCATTTGGATGAGTGGAGCTCTTATAAATCGGCTGCTTTAATCCCTTACATTATAAGTGATAGAATGTGTAAAGTGATTGGCTCTAAAGTACATTAAACCGTCCAGAGGACAAGCGGAGGGGTTTGGGCAGGGTGGAAGGCAGTTGTGCTATGCAGAGAGTTCAGAATGTAAGCATTTCCTTTTTACACATTCCATGACAGCTTTAATGAAATGTAATCTTACGTGAAATAATATATGAAATAACAACTGAAAAGGTACTGTTAATATTTCGTGCCACTAATTATTATAAGCTTCTCACCTGCGTCGACTCCCTGCGTAACGTCCAGGGTTCCATGAAAGGCTCCAGTCCACGGCGAAGAAGCCGCTGCGGCGGTGGGGTCTGTCTTTGTGATCTCGCCTGGCCCTGCAGCAATCCTAGCTGCCCTCACCGACGGCACCAACAATGACCCATAACGAGGGTCCAGATGCGGGTTATGATGGTGGGCGTGGGCGTGTGGGTGGTGCACGTGTGGGTAAACGTCGTGCACAAGTTGGTAGCTGGAACTCCCTTGCGATGCCAACGTGTAGGGCCACGCCTCAGCATTTGGTGGGGGAGCGCTGGGCTGGTGCAGTCCATGTCCAGGCCAAGCCATGGAGTCGTGGGAATGAAACACACCGCCAGTCGCAGCAGAGAAGTCGGGATGACTCCCACTCAGACACGGTGGTGCCGGGGCCTGGTAGGTGCTACTCCAAAAAGAAGCAGGGAAACTGTTCTTCTGATTTGCAGAAACCGGTAATCCTTCTGGAGTCGGGGGGTGGGGGGGGGGGGCGGTGGGAAACACGAAATTTATATGTTTTGTATTTTGTTTGTAAAGTGCTACAATATAACTACAGAGTCTTGAGCAGGAGAATGAGACTGTATGATAGAGATGATATTCTGTTGAACAAAGGGGCGAATGGATACCTACATGGTGCTTAAAGCTGCATTTTTAAAAACACACACACAAATCCTCGCAAACACGTCTAATCTAAAAATATTTTGAGAGTTATAGCGTAATCAAGAAAACAAAAGCTGATCCAAACTCTCTAAATCCCCCCTCCCATCTCTATCGGTGGATGACGGGAACTGAATTCGAATGAAAGTTAACGTGCAACTACGGTCTTGGAATAAAACACTTCATCTTTCGTATCTATAGTAACTATAGTGTTTAGTGGTCTAATCCAAATCATAATTTGCTTAACTGCTCATTGCCTTCATCGTCCTAAAACAAAGACGTAAAGTTTTAGATATATGAACCTATTCGGAAATATTGTTTGCTAAAACTAGATCAGTCCAATATGATGATTGCGAGTTGGCTCTGGGAACTAAGTCTTTCCGGTTGCTACACACAGAATCGGTTGTCCTGGTTGTTTCAATTAATTGTGTAATCTCTTGAGTACAAATTATCAATGGCCCAGTCGCTAAAATACGTTAGCAGAAAGATAGGATACTTTCTGGTTAAGAGTCGTCAGCATAAATTGATCTTTGTCAGATTTACAAATTACAGTCAGGGAAATAAAAACTCCTGAAAATATCAGTGCTATACTTAAAGTACGTGTCCTTTCCAGACACTGCCAGAAGTAAATAATTTTCTGGCTACCTACTTTGTGAACTTGTAAACTAATTGTTGTAAATATTGTTTGGAATTGGCGAAAATAAGTTTTGTCCACTTTCTCGCCTTTTGCTGGATGCGTAATATTGTCAAATGGTGGTAAGTAAGACCACATAATATAATCTCTATCATATGGATCTGATCTAATGTTGGACCTTATGTATAATTCTAACGATCTTTTTTTTTATTAAACAGACTTCTGGTGCGGAGTATTCCAGGATGTTTTTGTCTCCTACCACCGCTGTAAGTTCGGGTCGACAATGTTTTCTTTTAACTAAAACGTCCATGTAAAATATTTGCCAATGACAGTGCATTGGGTTCGTGTGCTTTTTTTTTGTTTTCACGTGTTGCTGATCCTACCTTTCCATAAGGTGCTGGATGAAGCGCGGGTCTTCGAGCTCGGGTTCTCCGCGTTGAAGTGGCTCAGAGCCCTGCTGAAATGCTCATCCACCACGGCGCCGATGTCTCCCTGGAAATATGTGAGCAGCACACATCTGGAACTTATGTACTCTGCCTCAGGAGGCTGCTCCTTCTCGTTTTCTTTGCCCTGCGAGTTGCCCTCCATTGACTCCTGCATCTTGCCGTACAGGGCTAACTTCTGCTGCGGGGACACAGGAGCCACAGGCAGTTCAGACACAGCCTCACCCTGGCACATCAGCAATATCTCGTCACGAAACTTCCTCCCAGTGCTCCACCGGCCTGCTGCGGGAGCAAGTTACGGCCTTAACGTATTGCGCCCCCTCCCCACCCACCCACCAGCCAGCAAAAATGGACAACTAATTGCTGGGTATGCACAGCAGAACATTACAGATAACAGGACGCATCAAACTAGAGCGTGAACCTTCTCTATTTCTGAGGTTAAATGAATGCAGGAAGATCCATAAGCAATGGGTGTTCAAAATATGTCAGTGATCGGTTTTAGTGGAATTCTTACTGGACAGCATTATAAAAGTACTTTCATATAGCCGGTGGATCTGTATTACTGGAAATATACATGAATCCCATATCCTCAAATGAGTTACAACAATGCAAATGTTCAAGGTGTGTCTTTACCCCGGCATTGCGTGTGCACCGTGTTTCATGAGAAACACTTGTTGAATTATTTATTTTTAAAAGGAAAACAGAACTCAAGACCTTAAATTCCCCTCCTTTCACGTTGAATGCAAGGTTTGCCTGCTTTATGTTATCTGGAATATCGTTTCCCAGAATACCCAATCTCATTCTGTCCAAAATGTGTCACTTTCCCACGGTTTGTTACTGTGGTCCAGCGAGTCTGCTGCCAGAGCCAGTCACATCTTGAATAAGTTTAACGTGGCATTATGTCCGGTGAAACGGTAGCACTATCCGCATCGCTCCGCTGTTAAACACCGCCGTGTTATCCTCGTTTACCTCTGTCATTATTCATGTGGACTAGCCATTTTAGTTATCTAGATTTGCTTAATCGCCTATTTTGTGTTACAGGGCGTTACTGTGTCCATTTCAACTAAGCTTGTTGGTCGATTTCATATTTACTCCCTGTGGGGACTCGTTTAAAATGACTGATTTGAATATCACTGCAAACTATTTGTAATATTGGGTGGCGGGGGGAGGGGAGAGAATTTAAGGGCTCATATCGAATCCATCTGAATTGTGACTTTACACCGCACTATTACTGAAATTGGCAATTTATTTATCCTGTACTTTACTCCATTTCACTGAACAACACTATCTTAAAACTATCGGCCCACTTATCAATTTTAGTGTGACGTTTTGATCACGGAAAGCGCATTACATCAAACTCTTTGGCTGTTATGTCCTGAAATTTGCATACAGGAAGACAAGTCAGTTTCTTTCAGTCGGGAATATTATATACACTAATTCTAACTGCCGGTTTTTTTTAAGTTTCTGATAAGTACTTTTGGTCTCGCAGCTAAAACTTTATGGAGAACACACCCCTCCGACCACGGGCTGCTATGCGGAGAATTTCAGCGCAAGCTTGTCAGACATATCAAAGAGATCGCGTAATGTGTTGTCAAACGGAATGAAGAAACCACAGCGGAATGTGACAGCTGACTCGGAGCCAGTTTACAAGGCAGCTGCGAACTCGCCTCTCCTTTTTCTCTGTCTTCCTCCCTTCGGCCAGTTGGTCTCAGTCGGAGGCATTTCAGCTGTTTTCTTACCTGCTGGGAGTGGTGGTGGTGGTGATGGTAATAAGCTGCTGTGTAGGCGGCTGCGGCTGCTGCTGGGAAGTACTGGTGCGCTCCATAAGACTGATGATACATAACATCCAGACAACTCATGACCGACCTGATCACCCGAATTGAACGGTGGCAACAAATGCAGCTTAAGCCTCAGACGGGTCGCGATACACACATCCTCGCTTTCATAAGTTGTACGCTCGAGAAGGGGCACAGAGACACAGAGAGAGAGGGGTGCAAAGTATTAACATAAAGACAATGCGAGTACCCTCCCCGCCTGTCGGCTGCTGGGACTCCGAAAAGTTTGGAGCTGATTGATCGAAGCATCAGCAACCCCGCCTGCACAAACTGGGCTCACTTCTGATTGGCCAATATATGATCCTTAATAGTACGTTTCATTGGGCAAAACATCGACAGGCCCCTCCCATTTGCAATACAAAAGAGTTTCAACTTCATCTTTAGGTACTCAGGGTTTTATTCTAAGCTCTTACCGAAACTATCACCACAAACAAGCCCCGGTTCTGTTACAGATGCAGTTACAATTCAGTACAAAACATTAAATGTGTGCTTGTACGTTTAATAAAGGATCATCAGAGAGTGCTCTATGTTTGCCTTCAAAGTTTCTGAAAAGGTGCAGGATAAATGGTTTCGAAAGAGTCGGCAAGTTTAGGGCAATATTGGCAGTTATGATGCGAAGAGTCGCACGATAACGTTCCCGCGAAGAACATTGTTCGTGTCGTAGGTCGGAGTTTCCCGGGCTGCTTTGAATCACATTGAAGACATTGGCATTCGAACTCTGCAGATCGATAACTTCTCGATTCCGATAAAGGGTTTCAGCAACTGTTTATTCCCCTCCACAGATGCTGCCTGACTTGCTGAGTTATTCCAGCATTTTGTGTGCGTTGCCCAAGACCCTTCCCTGAATCAGGCAGAGTGTCCGCAGCCGTAATTTTACGTATCGGCGCATTTAAGCAGCTTGATTTCATACACGAAGGACCTAGTGCCCGATTTAGGTAAAGGGCCTAAAGATCTCCTTCTTTTCCATTATGACATTGTAAGATTTCCATTTGAAATGCCTAAAACGAAACACGCACCCAACTCATTTCATTTGTTGCTTTTTTTTTTGCTCGAACAATGTGATAATTGAATTTCAGGACTTGGTTTCATTACAGTTTAATTGCACCAAATTGGTAACTCAAAGCTACAATGAAATGTTTTGATTCCTTCCTCTCCAAATAAATTCTCTTCCTCGACCTCCCCGTTCTTTGCTGGTATTGCAAAAATGCGTCCTCTCCTACAGCTCTGCCTGGTGGTTTTGCAGCCGAACTATAGAAGAGAAAATCTGCAGAAGCTGGAAATCCAATCAGCGCACACACACACACAAAGCTGGAGGAACTCAACAGGCCAGGCAGCTCCTATGGAAAGAGTACTATCGACGTTTCGGGCTGAAACCCTTCGCATAGAATGGTTTTAGTAGAGGAGGAAGTCCATCTTATCTACATCTGTTCTCTCCCAGAGAAACGTTCAAGTTCTATCAACCAGCCGTTTACCTGCACCTTTGTAATTTATTTCTCACCTAGTACCCTCCAATTCCACTGCGAAGGCCAAAATGGAACCCGCTACTATCACATTAGCAGGTCGTATCTTCCAGGTTACAATCATATACTGCACAGAAGTGGTTTTCCTTCTGTCATTAGTTCCCACCTGCTATTATACACCAGTCATTTCTAATGCCTAAGCTCCCTCCACCAAAACCCCTGTGATCCACCCTGGTCACACTTATCATCATTTTATATTCTATCAAATTCCGCCCCCCCATCTTTTTTTAAATTGCTTTCTTTCTCCAGCGATGCAGCACGAGCAACCCCCGACAATCCCGATTTAACGCTGACCTAATCATAGGACAATATATTATTCACGGGACCAATTAACCTATCCGGTATGTCTTTGGACTGTGGGAGGAAACAGGAGTACTCGGGGAAAATGCACGCATCCTACTGGGAGGACGTACAGACACTTTACAGAGGAAGTGGGGATTGAACTAAGATGCACAGAACTGTAATAGGGTCGCACTAACCACTACGCTACTGTGGCGCCCAGTCTCTCAGAAGACAGAACATACAGCACAGTCCAGATCCTTCAGCCCGCGATGTTGTGTCAAACTTTTAAACTACTACAAAATCAATTTGCCCCTTCCCTCCCAAATACACCTCCAGTTTTCTTTCATCCACTCGCCTAAGTGTATTGTAAATGTCCCTAATGTATCTGCCTTTACCACCACTCCTGACAGTGTGTTCGATTAACTTATCACTTCCTGTGCAAAAAAGACTACCTTTGACATCTGCCCCATACTTTCCTCTAATCATCCTAAAATACAGGTATGTCCTATTCTATCAGCCATTATCATCTTTGGGTGGTGGTTTTAGGGGTGGGGAGTGTCTCTGGCTGTCCACTTAAAGAGGATAACTACACTCATTCTATTTCTGGTGCCCCACAACTGATGGTCTCACCTCAAGGATTCTGTATCTTGTTATTTCACGCTCTGATTATTTATTGCTATTTATTTGCATTTTCACTGTTTATCGATCTGGTTTAGAGTTATTGTTCTATAGATTGGCTAAGTATGCTGTTCGGAAAAAGAATCTCAGGGTGACATGTATGCACTCTGATAATAAATTGTACTTTGAACTTTATTATCTTGTATACCTCTCATCCTCCTTTACTCCAAAGAGAATAGCCCTAGCTCGCTCAACCTTTCTTCATAAGACATGTTCTTTAATCTCTTCTCCAAAGGAAACAGAACCGGCTTCTCTTACTTAGCCTTTTAACTGCAGTACCTCATCTCATTTTCTAAAATCATCTCTATACCCTTTCTTACACCTTCACATCTTTCATATATTGTGGTCACTAGAACTGAACACGGTCCATTGTTTGAGGCAGTTTTATAAAAATTCTGCACAACTTCCCGGCTTGTATACTGTTAGTTCAGCTTATAAGGTACAGAATGTGTCTGTCTAATTCACTGATTCCTCAACTTGCCCCACCTCTCCCAATGATTTCTGCTCCCATACCTCCAATTCCTTCTGCTCCTGCATCCCTTTTAAAACAGCACCCTTTACTCTGTATTGCTTCATCTCATTCTTCCTAACAGAATGCATCACCTCAAATATCTCTGCATTAAAATATTTGGTACGTGCCTCCACATTCCAGAAGACCATAAGTCACAGCAGCAGATTTATAGACCATAAGACCATAGGACATAGAAGCAGAAGTAGGCCATCTGGCCCATCGAGTCTGCTCTGCCATTCAATCATGGCTGATTCTTTTTATTTTGCATCCTCAACCTCAGTTCCCAGCCTTCTCCCCATAACCTTTGATGCCATGTCCTATCAAGAACCTATCAATCTCTGCCTTAAATATACTCAATGACCTGGCCTCCACAGCTGCATGTGGCAACAAATTCCACAAATTAACCACCTTCTGGCTAAAGAAATTTCTCTACATCTCTGTTTTGAAAGGGCACCTGAGGCTATGCCCTTTTGACTGAGACTCTCCCACTATGGGAAACATCCTTTCCACAGCTACTCTGTCCAGGCCTTTCAACTTTGAAAGGTTTCATTGAGATCACCCCATCCTTCTGAATTCCAGCGAGTACAAACTCAGAGCCATGAAACGTTCCTCATATGATAACCCTTTCATTGCTGGAATCATCCTTGTGAACCTCCTCTGGACTCTCTCCAATGCCAGCACATCTTTTCTAAGATGAGGGGACCAAACCTGTTCACAATACTCAAGGTGAGGCCTCACCAGTGCCTTATAAAGCCTCAGCATCACATCCCTGCTCTTGTATTCTGGATTTCTGGAAATGAATGCTAACATGACATTTGCCTTCCTCACCACCAACTTGACTTGCAAGTAAACCTTTAGGGTGTTCTGCTCAAGGACTCCCAAGTCCCTTTGCATTTCAGATTTTTGGATTTTCTCCCTGTTTAGAAAATAGTCTGCACATTTATTTCTACTATCAAAGTGCATGACTATGCATTTTCCAACATTATATTTCATTTGCCACTTTCTTGCCTATTCTCCTATTCTATCTAAGTCCTTCTGCATCCTGCCTGTCCCCTCCACTGATCTTCATATCATCTACAAACTTGGCAACAAAGCTATCTATTCCATCATCTAAATTATTTATATACAGCATAAAAAGATGTGGTCCCAACACCGACCCATACGGAACACCACTAGTCACTGGCAGCCAACCAGAAAAGGATCATTTTATTCACACTTGCTGCCTCCTACCAATCAGCCAATGTTCTAACCAGTAACTTTCCTGTAATACCATGGGCTGTTAACTTGACATGTCCACAGATCCCTGAAAGTTGCCTCACAGGTGGATAGGGTAGTTAAGAAAGCTTATAGGGTGTTAGCTTTCATGAGTCGAGGATAGAGTTTAAGAGTCATGATGTAATGATGCAGCTCTATAAAACTCTGGTTAGGCCACACTTGGAGTACTGTGTCCAGTTCTGGTCACCTCACTATAGGAAGGATGTGGAAGCATTGGAAAGGGTACAGAGGAGATTTACCAGGATGCTGCCTAGTTTAGAAAGTATGCATTATGATCAGAGATTAAGGGAGCTAGGGCTTTACTCTTTGGAGAGAAGGAGGATGAGAGGAGACATGATAGAGGTGTACAAGATAATAGGAGGAATAGATAGAGTGGATAGCTAGCACCTCTTCCCCAGGGCACCACTGCAGAGGACATGGCTTTAAGGTAAGGGGTGGGAAGTTCAAGGGGGATATTAGAGGAAGGTTTTTTACTCAGAGAGTGGTTGGTGCGTGGAATGCACTGCCTGAGTCAGTGGTGGAGGCAGATACACTAGTGAAGTTTAAGAGACTACTAGACAGGTATATGAAGGAATTTAAGGTGGGGGCTTATATGGGAGGCAGGGTTTGAGAGTCGTCACATCATTGTGGGCCGAAGGGCCTGTACTGTGCTGTACTATTCTATGTTCTATAAGCAGCCTCATGTGTGGCACCTTGTCAAAGGCCTTCTGAAAATCCAAATATACAACATCCACTGTATCCCCTTTATCGATCCTACTTGTAATGTCCTCAAAGAATTCCAACAGGTTCATCAGGTAGGATTTTCCCTGAAGGAAATCATACTGACTTTGTACTATCTTGTCCTGTGTGTCACCAAGTACTCCATCACCTCATCCCTAACAATTGGCTCTAACATCTTCCCAACCACTGAGGTCAGGCTAACTGGTCTATAATCTCCTTTCTGCGGCCTTTCTCCTTTTTCAAAGAGTGGTGTGACATTCGCAATTTTCCAGTCCCCTGGCACCATGCCAGAGCCCAATGATTTTTGAAAGAATTTGGCCCATCCAGTCTGCTTCACATTCCATCATTGCTGATTTATTATCCCTTTCAACCTCATTCTTTTGTTTTCTCCTGTAACCTTATCTTTACTAATCAAGAACCTATCAACCTCTGTTTTAAATATACCCAATGACTTGGCCTCCACAGCTATCTGTGACAATGAATTCCACAGATTCACTACCCTCTGGCTAAAGAAATTCCTCCTCACCTCTGTTCTAAAGGGATGTCCTTCTATTCTGAGCATGTGCCCTTTGGTTCTAGATTCCACTACCATATGAAACATCCCATCTATCTCCACTCTATCTGTGCTCTTAAATATTCGATAGATTTCAGCAATGTTCCCTCTATTTTTTTTTACAGTTGAATGAACCAACCGTTGCTCTGCGTAGCAATTTTTTATACATACTGAAGACTGTGCACCACTTTAAGAAAGCATTATCTAAAAGAGAATTCCAGCTGTGCAGCAGGAAAGGCCATGTGTGCAGGAGCGTTTCAGTTACTGTGCAGCCATGCACCCGCTCAGCTTTGAAGGAACAGTGGATTTCAATGAGATCCTTCTCGTTCTTCAAAACTTCTGTGTCTATAGGTCTTGAGCTATCAAATGCTCCTCATACAATTAAGCCTTTCATTTCTGGAATCATTCTTGTGAGCCTCCTTTGGACCCTCTCCAATGAGAGCCCAGAGTTTCTTAGATAAGGTGCCCAAACCTGCTCACAATATTTGAAGTGTGGTCTGACCAATGCCTTGTAAAGCCTCAGTATTACACTTTGCTTATATATTCTAGTCCTCTTTAAATGATTGCTAGTATTGTATTTGGCTTCCTTAACAATCATGTATTTATATCCTGCTGCGATTTATCATTATCCTCTTTGCAATTCGCTAAGTATTGTGTCATCGTCAAATATAGAAACTGTGGCTTTACCCCTGCCCCAAGTGTGGGGTATTAAATAAATCAGAAAAAGCAATGGTCCCAACAGTGATCACTGGAGAACGTCATTATTCACCTTTTGCCATCAGAAAAACAACCATTCACCATGACCCCAAAACAAAAATGCTTAAAGATCTCAGCCAGTCAAGCAACATCAGTGGAAATAGATTGCAGTAAGCATTTCAGTTCATGGACATATTCGCACAGTTGGTCAGTTCCACATACCCATTTCAGAAAAAGCCCACCCATTAATTGGATTGCCTTTCCACTGGTGCAGCTTGATTGGCTGAGTTCTTCCAGAATTTCAGCTTATGTTGCAGATTTCAGAATCTCTAAGTTCAAAGTAAATTTATTATTGAAGCATAGCAATGTCTCCACATATTACCTTGAGATACATTTTCTTCCAGGCATCCACAGTAGAACAAGAGATATAATAGAATCAGTGGAAAACTAACACTTGCAAAGACCAAAACAATCAATGTACAAAAGAGGACAAGCTAGGCAAGTACAAAAATAATTAATAACAAACAATCAGATAAATAAATTGTGCTGAGAACATGAGTCGTAGAGTCCCTTAGAAGTGAGTCCATAACGGGTGGACCCAGTTCAGAGTTGTGGTGAGTGAAGTTGCCCACACTGGTTCAAGAGCCTGATGTTTGGTGAACTGTACAGCCTGATGGTGTGGGACTCTTGTATGTCCTTCCCGACGCAGCAGCCAGAATAGGGCATGGCCTGGATGGTAGGGATCCCTGATGAATCTGCAGTTTTACTTCTTTTCTCTTCAGCAGGGCCGTCTGTTGTCTGTTAATTAGTCAACTTTGTATCCAGATTATATTACTTCTTTTGTGCTACACATCTCTTGTTGCTGTTAAGTCTGTGATATGGCACTGTATCACATGGTCCCCTACTTGGTGAAATTGTGTGAAGGAATCCATTAGGGAAGCCAGTATAATCAGATTTATAGGGCTACCTATTAAAGCATTGTTGTAAACTAATATGCCTAAGTGCCAGCAACAAACAAAAAACACAATTACAACTCTGCTCCCCATTAATATCTATTGTTGGTAGATTTAATAATATCTGGTTAACAATATCTATTATTACATTGTGTGTGATTAATAATGTTGCATATGACTGATACTAAAAGGGAAATTAAAACAGCAAATAATGGGGAAATTAATTAGTGCTAATTAGAGACAAATGATTTTGTTTTAAATTAAAGTGATGGTTCTTTAATAGTTTTTAAAAACTTTTCCTTCTCAAAAATAATTCATCTTTCTGAAGGCAAATTCATTCTGAATTTGACATTTTATATATTATTATGCTCAGCTTAATCTCCTTCCTAGGTACTTGTGACATATTTCAAATAATTAAAGTAATGAAAATGGAAATCTAAGCAGAAATATGATAAATTTAATGTATCAATTGTTAAAGCATTAAATATATAAGCAGGACAGAACGAAACAGGTGAATAAATAATTACATTATGAAGTTTTTCAACTGGTGCTGGAAATGTTAAGCTTTAAAATATAGGATAGTTAATGAACTTTAAAACACAAGAGATTCTGCAGATGCTGGAAATCTTGATCAACACACCCAAAGTGCAGGCAGAACACAGCCTGTCACACTAACAAACTCATGTTTTGCCTGACATGTCCTTGGCTCAAGTTATGTTAATATTTTAATTATCCTCACCTTGCATTTATCAAGATTGAATTACATCAGTTTATTTCTTCATCTCTCTACTTACCCTTTGAAATAATTACTTATTTTGTAGGTGGTATCAGGGTTTTGCAGGTTGCTATAGGATGCTGGAGGAAACTAAACTTACGACTTTTCACTTGGCATTGGCAACTTAACCACTTGGTTTATGACCCATCCAAAGTTTACTTCAGTTTTGGAAAGGAAAATAGTTGGGTTGTCACACAGGCGGGCACATCACAAATGGCTGTTTTACTATACACAAGTAAAGTCTAGATTTACCTGAGGTAAGTTAAGCTCAAATGCTGTCAAAAGAAGAAGCAAGGGTGGAGGTCACTGTAAAAAGATGGTGGGAAGGAGGGGAAGTCAGACCTGGATGAGGAAGAGGGATAAAAATGGGATGGGTGTCAGGGGAGGCTAGAAAAAAGGAGAATACGGGAAATGGCTGGAGAGTAAAGGATAAGAAAAGTGTCACTGTAGGGAATACAATAATATTTTCTGCTAAGATACTTTATATACTTCTCTGCCTTATACCTGGAGATTTCTCTGGCCTATCCATCCCACCTGTCCATCCCTTGCTTACTTTCTTTTTTGTACTTTCTCTTTAGATATTTTTCAATATTTCCTTGCAAGTATGGAAGAGAAATTAATAGCAACACTTTCAATGTGACAGGCTGATTTTAAAAAAAAGGAATATTGGAAAAATATTGCAGAAAAAGGGAATATTACAGTGGTATGAGAGAGGAACAGGCCCAAGTCGATTGGAAAAGTAAGCTAGATGGAGGGACGGTAGAGCAGAATTGGATGAAATTCCTACAAGAAATAAGGAAAGTGCAGGAAAAATATATTCCAAGAAAAAAGAAAATCATGAGTGGAAAAATGGCACAAATGTCATAAATGTAGTTCTGCTGTTTAAGAAAGGCGGGAGGCAGCAAAAAGAAAATTACAGACCTATTAGTCTGACACTGGTAGTTGGAAAGTTATTGGAGTCGATCCTCAAGGACGAGGTTATGAAATACCTCAGGTGCATGACAAGATAGGCCCAAGCCAGCATGGTTTCATGAAGGGAAGATGCTGCCTCACCAACCTATTGGAATTTTTTGAGGTAATCTCAGATAAGATTGACAAGGGAGAGGCTGTGGATGTTGTGTATTTGGATTTTCAAAAGGCCTCCGATAAGGTACTGCTTAATAAGATGAGAGCCCATGGAATTACAGGAAAGATATTGGAATGGGTGGAGCATTGGCTGATATGCAGAAAGCAAAGGGTGGTAATAAAGGGACCCTATTCTGATTGGTTGCCGGTTACTAGTGGCGTTCAGCAGGGGTCGGTGTTGGGGCTGCTCCTTTTTACAATATATATCGATGATTTGGATTATGGATTAAATGGTTTTGTGGTTAAGTTTGCAGATGACACCAAGATAGGTGGAGGAGCAGGAAGAGTTGAAGAAACGGAAAGGTTGCAGAGAGACCTGGTCAGTTTAGGAGAGTGGGCAAAGAAATGGCAGATGAGACACAATGTTGAGAAGTGTACAGTTGTACATTTTGGAAGAAGAAATAATTGGGCAGATTATTATTTGGATGGGGAGAAAATTCAAAAATCGGAAGTGCAAAGGGACTTGGGGGTCCTCATGCAGGATACCGTAAAGGTTAACCACCAGGTTGGATCAGCAGTAAAGAAAGCGAATTCTATGTTGGCATTCATTTCAAGAGGAATAGTGTATAAGAGTAAGGAGGTGTTGATGAGGCGCTATGGGGCACTGGTGAGACCTCATTTGGAATACTGTGTACAGTTTTGGGTCCCCTATCTTAGAAGGGATGTACTGATGTTGGAGAGAGTTCAGAGAGTATTTACGAGGATGATTCCTGGAATGCAGGGGCTAACATATGAGGAGCATTTGTCGGCTCTTGGACTGTCTTCATTAGAGTATAGAAGAATGAGAGGGGATCTCATAGAATCATTTTGAATGTTGAAAGGGTTGGACAGAGTACATGTGGAAAGGCTGTTTCCCTTGGTGGGTGAGTCCAGGACAAGAGGCCACAGTCTTAGAATTAGAGGGTACCCATTTAAAACAGAGATGAGGAGAAATTGTTTTAGCCAGAGGGTCGTGGATTTATGGAATTCGTTTCCACATACAGCTGTGGAGGCCCGATCATTGAGGGTGTTTGAGGAGGAGATTGATAGGTACCTAATTAGTCAGGGTATCAAGGGATATGGGGGAAAAAGCCGGAAATTGGAACTAGTTGGGAGAATAGTTTAGCTCATGGTGGAGTGGCGGAGCAGACTCGATGGGCCAAATGGCCTGCTTCTGCTCCTTTGTCTTGTGATCTTGTGAAATGCCTATGGAATATATGTCAATATATTCAAAGGAGAAAAAATAATTAAATCAGCCACATCAAAAGTTTTGGAAATCAAATTCAGCTTAATAGGGTTCATATCTCTCTGTTAGGTTTGAAATGTTGAAAAAATTGTAAGTTTAAAACCAATCCATGATGTAATTTATAATTTAAGGGTCTACTCTGAGATTTTAAACTGAGGCCCCACCTACTTGTTCATGGGATCACCAAAGATTTCACAGTACTGAAACAAAGAAGCAAGACTGACTGGTTGTCTTGCCCAGCAATTATCCTTCAACAAGCTGCACCATGAACAGTGATTAGACATTTATCTCATTTCCTTTTTAGGACTTTGTATGCAAATTTGGCTGTTCGGTTTGTCTTAAAAGCATAATACATTGAGAAAAGAAAAACTGATTTAGGTAATTAATTTTTGTCTTTGTTCCCAAGTTATTGAAAACTTCCTTAAAATAGAAAACTCGCCAAATAAAAACCATGAAAGACACAAAAAAATCGTTTGTAAAAATATTTATGTATGTCATTGAAATATGCCAAAATGCCATACTTGCTTGTAAGTCTTCGAATTCCTTCAAATATTTCAGCAGTGCTAGTCACCCATCAGAGTCCAAGGGAATTACTGAAAACAACTGGAAGATGATGTAATACAATTCATACTAATTGAAACCTCATCAGAGAAATATTTTGAAGCATCATGTGTTTAGTTTTGAAGCTACTTTCACTAAAAAGCACAATTTACATTCGTTTATGAAGTATCATACAATTATTATTTCTAATTTGATATATTTTAATTAAATACTGAAGTTTAAAGTTTAGATTTCTCTAAGGACCTTCTCAGATTGGATAGTTCCTGCCAGACCACGATTTTTCATTCATTTTATTCATTATTGGGATGTATGTGCCAATTTTAAGACATTTATTGCTAATTCCCGATTGGCCTTGAATTGATAGTTTTGTCAGACCAGTTTCAATGAGGCATTTAAGACTCAACCACTTATTGAAGGTAGGAATAAATTACTCAAGCAAGGTATGCAGATTTTCTACCCCTGTTGGGTTTTAATATCAATCCAATATTTTCATAGTGAATATTATTAGTAATATATTTATGTTCAAATTTTTTTAACTGATTGAATATAAATTGCCTAGATATTTTCGGTTCTGATGCAGGACATTAATCTGAAACATTAACTCTGTTTTCCTTTCCACAAATGTGGCCTGATCTGTTGATTATTTCTAGCAATTCTTTTTGATTAACTTTCCACCTAAGGTTTCATTTAATGTCTCTAACTCATAGGCTGCATAGACTAGGGTTGCTGGTTTAATGTAACAAATGGCCATACACTATGTGATAAGCAAAGATCAGTTTAAAGAATTTTCTTAGATATTATGAAATATGGCTCTTTTAAATTGAATTTTCTACAACAACGAGAAGGAATTAAAATTAGCATATCTTCAATTAAACGCATTACTATAGTACTCTTTGACATGACTTCATGAGGAAACAATTTTTATTTCAAAATTTAAAGTTAAATAATAAAAAAAGAACATAAGGGTTTTCGAATCTTTGGCATTATTTGGATAAAGCAGACCCTAGTTCAACTGATATTGCTCCTATTTGGTATATAACATGCAAATCTTTTTCTTCAGGTAATTTTTATTATTTAGCAATATCTATTCTTACTTAAAATTTCTCTTTAAACTT
Organism: Mobula hypostoma; assembly: GCF_963921235.1. Classification (NCBI taxonomy): domain Eukaryota; kingdom Metazoa; phylum Chordata; class Chondrichthyes; order Myliobatiformes; family Myliobatidae; genus Mobula; species Mobula hypostoma. The sequence continues at coordinate 31,916,317 of NC_086102.1, read as the reverse complement.
GGACTTTAACCAAATGTGCATGAACATGTGTAAAATATTTTAAAAAGGCAATTATAGGTTTGTTTGTTGAGTGTTCATTCCCCACCCAAGAAAATTAAACACAGAAGAAACAAATCTATTTTTAAAATGGAACTTTTTTTTTCTCTGAAATAATCTTCCTGGGGCACATCTGACTACTGGCTACTGTCTAAATATTAGTTGATTCAAAATTAGTTACACCATATCTTAGTGTTAAGGAGAAAGCTATATAAATTCTTTGACTAGCTTTATTTGTAGTCACAGGAAAGCAGCATCCATCAGCAAGGACCCCCAAGGCCATGCTCTCTTCTTGCTGGTGCCATCAGAAAGGAAGTACAGCAGTCTCAAGTCCCACAGCATGAGGTTCAGGAGTAGTTATTACCCCTCAGTCATAAGGCTCTCGAACCAGAGGGGATAATTTTACTCACCCCAACACTGAACTGTTTCCACAATCTATGGGCTCACTCATAAGGACTCTCAATGTTCTCAATATTTATTACAAATTTATTTTATTTATTTTGTATTTGCACAGTTTGGTGTCTTTTTGGTTGTTTGTCCATCTTTATTGGGTGTGATTTTTCATTGATTCTACTGTGTTTCTTTGTACTTACAATGAATGTCCTTCAGAAAATGAATCCCAGGATAGTATATGGTGACATATATGTTCTTTGATAATAAATCTACTTTGAATTTTGAACTTTCCATCATCGTATTCATAGAATTCCTGAGATTTGGAAATGAAATAGGAAATTGGCTTGGAGTGGTATTGTATTTAATTTTAAAATTCACTTACGTACATTCAGAATTTTATTGCGATAGAAATACCAGAAAATGCATCATGTTAAAGTCAAAATTCTTTGGAATTTCCTTCGACTACCTAGCCAATACATCTCATATTTTACAATCATATCCAGTAATTTCTAATTCAAAAACTGCCAGTAATTATACTTATGCTTCTGCAGTAGAAGTGATTAAATACGTAAGTATTAATCTAAAGTTTAAGTATGACAAATCTATATCCCTTTGCAGATCCATTGAGAATTTTATACAATGGATCATTCAACCTTCATTTCCTATGCTTAAATACTTGAAGAAAAGTTTTCAGGGCTATGGTGAATGAAAAACTGACCTCTTCTGGATAGTTCTGTGGGTGGCAAATGGTACAGATGGTAGAACCACTGCCTCACAGTGTTAGAGACACAGGTTCAATTCTGAGTATGTGGAGTTTGTGCATTTTCCCTGTGTCCATATCCCTGTTTCCTTCCATGTCACAAAGATGAGTGGATCTGTAGGTTAATTGGCCACCATAAATCCTCCCTATGTAGTTCTATGTAGTTCTCCCTTCTACATAGTTGAGTGTTAGTGTCAGGGAAGAGTTGATGAAAATGTGGCAAGAATCATAAAGTTGGATTATTGTTGAATTAGTGTAAATTGCTGCCTAATGGTTTGTGCAGACTTGATAAGCCAAGGGACTATTCCTGTGCTACCTTTCTCTATGATACAATTACATCTTCAAAGCTGTTATTCACATATGTTGGGCTGACTGGCCTGTGCGCTATGTGATTCAATGTAAGAGTTTTAAAACAGTTTATTTATTTCATTTCATTCCGATTTTAGCATTTGAAAGATATTTTCCTCCTCTCTTTTAAAAGGTGTGATCCATTTTATTTTAATTTTCTTCTGAGAAAAGCGTGTCGTGTTGTAAGAAAACTCCATGTACTAAAATATCTTTGGCTATGATGTTAAAGTAATAATTTATAGTTACATTGCAGAGCCAGTGAGAATAGCTTCCCCATTTATCACATTAGTCTCACAGCGAAAACGTCTCAACTATCAGTCCTGATGAAGGGTCTCGGCCTGAAACATCGATTGCTGAGTTCCTGCATCATGTCGAATGCGCTACTCAAGATTGCCAGCATCTGCAGAATCACTTGCGTTAGGCATAGATGTTGTTTTAGAGTGTCAGCTTTTTGGGTTTTTGAATCCATTGGTCAGATTTTCTAGATCTGAAAGTCTGCAAGCCATAGACTCATTCTGTTACACCACGTGAGAAAGGCAAGGAAAGGAATGTCTGCTCTAAGTGAGTTTGTGTAGCAAGATATCCAGGTAGGGAATCATAGTTATTTATATTAACACACCTCTTTCCAGTTATTGCTATTAGAAAAACCACTGGGCTCCAAGGGAGTATATTTCTCAGCTACCTGAAAGGACCTCTGTTCCTCCTTTGTCAGAACCCTCCAGAAATCCCAGTAACCAGCACCTCATTTACATTCTCAACACAAGGAGCTCTTGTGGCTTTCTGCTCATAGCTAACATGTGTAAAAAAAAATCTGATCAAGAAAAACAAAATGCACTAAGGAGTATTTGAATCAAGAATATTACATTGCAACTTGCATATTGAAATCTACTCTGTGGTGAGAAGCTGCATTTATGATTCAATTCAGTTAACAGTATAACTACAAAATGTTACTCCAATTTTCTGAATCAAAGCAGTTAAAGTAATGGGTTGTCCACAGATAGCCCAATGTGAGTTTGCACATCTTTTGATGCAGTGATAATGTAAGTATTCTCGGACAACACTTTAATTCAGCTTTACTATAAGCCAGCAGTCTGACCAGTATTTGTAGAAATTGATATATGATGTGTAAACCAAGTTGGTTCCATAAGGTTGTCATAGCCAGGGGAAATAGTGGGGATAAGCTCCCACTACCGATTAAACGTTCCTAATGGTGTGCATCTCAAGTAGTCTCTGACAACCATGTCTAGCTCCCAGCCTTCATGTGTGGCTTAGCTTTTAAGCCTGGAGAAACCATTTCTAGTGACAGGAAAAAAGCCAAAGCCAGGTTACTGGCGTCTTAAAACTAATCACTTAGGGCAGGTCAGCTGTGGTTGGCAGCTCATCTGGGAGAAGGAAAGCTCTGAGCTCAAACCTCCGCTCCTTGCAGCTGTGGAGCAATGAGTGGAGAAGGCTTCAGGAGGAAAGCTAAGGAAAAATCCAGAGCTGGAGTCCTTAAGGCAACCCTATATTGAGTTCAATGCTGACTGGCCACTCTTGCGAAGTTGCTGGTGCCAAACCGTACCTGTCTCTGCCGTTCCTTTGGATTCATCAGCTTTGTGGAGAGGGCGAGCCTGCTGCATGGACAACAGCTTGCTCTCCATATTGTACTGCCCTGGCCTGCATACTGACTTGCATAGACAACTATGATGCAATATCCGTGGTTAACCCTGATCAACGGAGGGTCTACAAACCAAGCTAGAATGCTGGCTCCACCTTTCACTGAGCTCAAAAGACATGCCTGTACTGTATGTACTCACTTCTATGAGCTACACCATCTCACCCCACCCCACTACCACTAGTCATATATTTTGAACCAGGGCAGATACAGGTGGCATATAGACCAAATTTTGGATACCTTAGCAGTCATTTACATTTTTATTTGCCTATTTTCCTAAGACATAGGAGCAGAATTAGACTATTTGTCCCATCGAGCTTGCTCTGCCATTCTATCATGGCTGATTTATTATTCCTCTCAACCCCATTCTCCCATCTTCTCCCTGTAGCCTTCAATGCTTCCGCTAATCAAGAACCTATCAACTTCTGTTTTAAATATACCCAATGATTTGAACTCCACAGCTATCTGTGGCAATGAATTGCACAGATTTACCACACTCTGGCTAAAGAAGTTCCTTGATGTTTCTTTTACAATTCTTCATATTTAAACCAATGATTTTTGATAACCATCTAAGACTCACAATGTCCCTGAGCTATATGATGCAACCCTAAACTCCCGGAGGCTGGGGATTTGATAAGGCTCTATGTACATATAAACCTCATTGATATCAGAGAGCTAATTCATCCCTACCTCTGGGGAGATCACAGCATGGGTTTAAGATGCTACTGCCGCAATAGCTTACCATAAATCACATTTAAAATGATGAAGAGTATTCAAAATCAAAGGATGGTCCACTTGTAAATTGCAGCAGCCCTGACCACCTAATATGAAACCGCTAATATGGATTTGGTAGGTCCATGAATCTGTCTGACAAACTTTTGTTAGCCTTTTTGAGAATAGTACAAAGGGATTAAGTAATTGTAATTGCCATATTTGGACTTTCAGAAAGGTTGTTAATAAAATTTCATGTGGAATACATTTAATGTAATGGAAGCCACTGGCTTTGCAGAAAATATTGAATAAAGTAAACAGAATAAGAGAATAATTTCCATTGGTTAAGTTTCCAACAAGGTCATAAATCCATTCTTTTAGATGTGTTTTTTTAAACCTTTATACTAATATCAGCTTGGGGAGTAGATCTTGAATCAAGTCTCCTAAGGTTTAGTGCAGCCAACTCTCATTGTTGCTAATCTGTAAGCCTGTCCACATTGCTGAAGGGGAAAACGTAGAACAAGTTATAAAGCTGGAGAATGTATAAAAGCTTTCCAGAGCAGTTCAGATCAACTATATATCAGGCAGACAAGCAGCAGCATTGATAAATGTAAACTGTTACACACTGTTGCAATGGTTTGCATCATAACGACACAATGAATGGAAATGACTTAGTAGAAACATGCATAGAAAAGGACCTGTGGTGAAGTTAGACTCATTAGTTACAATGTCTAGACAAACTCTAGACAATGTGTTGAAATAATTTATATAGTGGTTGAAATGCTAGGACATATACACGTAAAATAACGTCTCTGAAATGTTATGATACAATGACCAGGCTTCATTTGGAATGTTCAATCTGGTTACAACAAAACAAAGAAAAACTTGTAATTGTATACTTCCCTTCACAAACCTTTCAGAATATCCTAAAATAAAGTCCTTTATGAAGTGTAGTCACTATACAGTGAAAACAGTACACAGTGGACTTCAGTGAACAACAATGTGATGAGAAATTGTAACACACACACAAAATACTGGTGGAACTCAGCAGGTCAGGCAGCATCTATGGAAAGGAATAAGACCTTCATGATAAATCATCAAGACACAAAATAAAGTCTCCGAAATGTTATGCCACAATGATCAGGCTTTATTTGCAATGTTCAATGTGATTACAACAAAACAAAACAAAAAAACTAGTATTGTTCCTTCTCCATGCCTTTCAAATTAGGTATAAAAGGTATAAGTTCCTCCAGCATTTTATATGTGTTACTCTGGATTTCCAGCATCTGCAGATTCTTGTGCTTAGGATCTGAAGAATCTCTTGTTTTGTGACAAGAAATTGAAGGGGAATAAATATTGGGCAGGAGACTAGACTTAATTTTGTTTTTGTTTATTATTGTCACATGTAGCGAGATAGAATGAAAAGCTTGTTTTGCATTCTGTTACAGAGATCATGGTGGACTGAGTGAGAATAAGGTAAAACAATAACAAAACAGAATAAAGTGCAAAAGCTACCAGAAAAGTACAGCACAGGTAAACCATAAAATCCAAGATCAGATAAAGTCATCATTTTAATATTTTTTTCTGCTTTTCTTCAAAATACCAGCACAGGGCCATTTACATCTACCAGAAAGGGCCTTGGTTTTCCTCTGAAATACATTAATGTTGCGTGCTTCAGTGCTGCACTCCCTGAGGAGCAGAACATCAACTTGGATTTATAGGGTTAATTTTCTGACTCAGACTTTTTGAAGCAAGAGTGCTACAAACTGTGTCACTGTTGAAGTGTCCATTCAAAGGATGCATATAAGAGTGGCAAGACACAGTTCCACCTTTTATTATGATGATATGGAATAAAACGGTATCCTAAAGTCTGATTAAGCATATAATTAACTGATAAAATTTGCAGCTCTTGATTTAGGATCCGATTTATATGTTCATTTTGTGAACAATTTCTTGGAATTTTAAATGCAGACAGTATTTTTAACTCACAAAGAATCCCTGCACAAGTAGACATTCAGAAGATCAATTTGTCGGATGACTTTGAGAGGAACAAGTAAAAGACTAGTCAAGAATTGTAATATTTTAGAGAGATTTTTAAAGGTGAAGAGAGAAGTGGAGGTCAGATGCTGGGATTGCAAACAGAAGGATGGAATCAGCAGAAGGCTGAAGTAATGGAAGTTGGATAGTCATAGTCATAGTCATAGTCATACTTTATTGATCCCGAGGGAAATTGGATGCAGAAAGAGGCACAAAAAACATTCGGACACAACATAGGTGAGAACAAATTGCAGAAGTGCGTGTGATAGAAGAACCAAGCAAATTAGACAAAAAGACAAGGATTCCAATGTTACACACTGTAGACACAGAAGTAGTGTAGGTCAAACAGAATTTGTATGATGATTTTGAGGTTTTAAAATTAATTGATGCCAAAGAGTGAGTAGACTCTACTCTATGCCTCTTTTGTGAGAGATGAAAATGGGTAAGGCTGGCCAACAGGGCTCTGGTGAAGCTGTATAGGCCAATCCCCTGTTCAGTGGATACAATGGATTACTGAAACACTGATGAAGTCCAGTCATACCATAGACTTTGTGAGAAGGGGCTTACCATCGAGTGAGCACATGATGCAGTGCAACGAATAACATCAGGATCCTGTGCAGGTGACAACTCCTTTGTCACCAAAGTCCATATCTACCTTGGGCACCTGGTAGTGAGAAGCAACACTCACAACACGCTGGAGGAACTCAGCAGGTCGGGCAGCATCCGTGAAAACGAACAGCCAGCGTTTCAGGCCGAGACCCTTCGTCAGGACTGAAGAGGGAGGGGGCAGGTGCCTTATAAAGAAGGTGCGGGGAGGGTGGGAAGGAGGAGGCAGGTAGGTGCCAGGTGAAAAACCAGTAAGCGGAAAGATCAAGGGGTGGGGGAGGGGAGGCAGGGCGGTGATAGGCAGGAAAGGTGAAGAAGGAATAGGGGAAAACACAATGGGTAGTAGAAGGAGGCGGAACCAAGAGGGAGGTGATAGGCAGCTGGAGGAGGAGGCAGAGTGAAACCGAGATAGGGGAAGGGAGGGGGAGGGAATTACTGGAAGTTGGAGAATTCAATGTTCATGCCCAGGGGCTGGAGACTACCCAGATGGTATATGAGGTGTTGCTCCTCCAACCTGAGTTTGGCCTCATCATGGCAGTAGAGGAGGCCATGTATGGACATATCCGAATGGGAATGGGAAGCAGAGTTGAAGTGGGTGGCTACTGGGAGATCCTGTCTGTTTTGGCGGACGGAGCGGAGGTGCTCGACGAAGCGGTTCCCCAATCTGCGTTGGGTCTTGCCGATGTAGAGGAGGCTGCACCGGGAGCACCGGATGTAATAGATGACCCCAACAGATTCACAAGTGAAGTGTTGCCTCACCTGGAAGGACGGTTTGGGGCCCTGAATAGTGGTGAGAGAGGAGATGTAGGGACAGGTGTAGCACTTACGCTTACAGGGATAAGTACTGGGTGGGAGATCCGTGGGGAGGGACGTGTGGACCAGGGAGCCGCAGGTAGTGAGAAGAATGTGAGATAGGAAAATCTACCATCATAGCTAACGAGATGAAAAGATACAATCTGTCAATTCCTATATGGCTCTGAAACATGGAGAACAAGAAAGAGGACACTACGGAAACTGCAGGCTTTCATCCACCACTGCCTTACAAGGATCCTAAACACGAGATGGATTGACAAAGTAAGCAACCAGACACTGTAGGAAAACACCAACCAGGAACCCAGAGTGATACAAATACACACACGGAAATGGAAGTGAATTGGCCACACCTTGAGGAAGCAAAGCAACAACAGGCAGAGTTATATTAATGTTGTTTATATAAAATACGTGAACTTCAATGCAAGGCTCACAGATTCATGCTGTTGGGTTTGATGCAATATTGCTTACTAGTGAGCTGCAGTTGCTAAGATTTAGCTCAATAGGTGTGGTCTTTCAAGGGATACGACACAGGTCAAATAGCATTCTTGAAGCTACAGGGGAGAGCAGCTATTGAAGGAATAGTTGCTGCAATGATGAGGAGGGAAGTGGGAAATTGCTTCCAAGAGGTTGGAAGGAATTTGACATTGTAGATAACCAGAAGGAGGCACTGTTCAAGGCTGCAGTATAGAGACCTCCCAGAATACTTGGAAGGAGTTTTCCAGGGAGATCTCTGCAAAGAGTGAACATGGTCAGAATCAGAATCAGGCAGATTATCACTGACATACATTGTGAAATTTGTTGTTTGTGGTAGCAGTACAGTACAAGACATAAAAACAAAGGTCTATGTGTGCCTGCACGTTAAGCCAATGTCCTTTCCTGCTCTACTTACCCTGCCGGACGATGCTGAGGATGTTCTACGAGTCTGTGGTGGCCAGTGCTATCATGTTTGCTGTTGTGTGCTGGGGCAGCAGGCTGAGGGTAGCAGACACCAACAGAATCAACAAACTCATTCGTAAGGCCAGTGATGTTGTGGGGATGGAACTGGACTCTCTGACGGTGGTGTCTGAAAAGAGGATGCTGTCTAAGTTGCATGCCATCTTGGTCAATGTCTCCCATCCACTACATAATGTACTGGGTGGGCACAGGAGTACATTCAGCCAGAGACTCATTCCTCCAAGATGCAGCACAGAGCGTCATAGGAAGTCATTCCTGCCTGTGGCCATCAAACTTTACAACTCCTCCCTTGGAGGGTCAGACGCCCTGAGCCGATAGGCTGGTCCTGGATTTATTTCATAATTTACTGGCATAATTTACATATTACTATTTAACTATTTATGGTTCTATTACTATTTATTATTTATGGTGCAACTGTAACGAAAACCAATTTCCCCCAGGATCAATAAAGTATGACTACTACTACTACTTTATTTACAAACTAGAGTCCTCCTCTTGTTTAATACAGAGTTTGCTTGATCTCCTTAATGCAGCTGTGAACACCCAAATGTGAGACATGGCAGGGATTTGCTGTAACTTGCTGGAATGATACTGAGACTATAAAAATGAGAGGATCCATCATGGGAAAACCAGGTAGGGCATACATATAAAGCTGTATTTCAGGTTGTAAGATTGCAGTTGAGAATGTTAGCCTATTAATTAGTATGGCATTAGGGAAAACAATTGATAAAATCTGGTTGAGTAAGAACTGGTTTTATTCAGACTACTAAATTGTAAATATCATTCCAAACCAATTCCACATGCTGCACAACAACCAACATTATTTGGGTAAGTTTAAGAATGAAACATGTGGAGTTAAATTTCCAGACAGGCTGATCCCAAGAAATGGACGCAAAAATATTCTACCCTGAGTTAAGCTGAATTTTTCTTGGAGTTGAATTCATGTATAACCCAACATCTGCAATGCATAACTTGGAACAAGTGAAAAGGATGGGAAAAAATACTCAACAATTGGGGCATCTGTGGTGTTTTTCTATTGCCTTCTGTGTTTGAGATATCTAGTACAGTATCTGATAAAAGTAATAGTTAATAAAGCCAGGAGTCAAATAATTAATCGTGAAGAATATGAACTGAAAAAAAGATCACTGGTTTATCTTTTGAAATTTGAAAAACACTGAATGTGAAAACACAACATAGGTAAGCAATCATTTTCAATTCAGTCACATAATTAAGAGCCAGAGCTGCCTTTTGAAATAAATAACCATACACAAAAAGAACATATAAACAGCAGTCTAGCTACAGCCTCTTTTATGCCAAAGACCAATACCATCAAGCAAGGGGTCCATGGATCCTAGATTGGGATCCCCTGATCTACATGAATTCCAATGTGCACAAGTAAACTAATGGAAGGAGAGGAGACTTAGACAAAAGATGGATAATCGTCGGTAACTAAGAATGATGAATATAATAAATGATTATATTTTATATTGTATAATTCATATGAATTTATAATTATATAATTTTATATTATATAATATTATATACATACTATAGTATCTTGGAAAAGTTCTCAGTATGAAACTATTACAAAGATTATGGTGGATGTTAAAATGGGCAGACATTTTATGTCACCTAGGCTATTAATCTCTAACGCTGTTTAAATTTGCAAATTACTTCTTTTTTTCAATTAAATTACAATATAATCTATGGATTTTAGTTTTGCTTTGGGTAGAGTGCAGTCACTCAAAGAGGTTGCTAAGATACGACTTGAGTAACTTGAGGGAGCAAAGTGGACCCTGTATCACAAAATAATATACTAATATGTTTATTTTCTGATCTGTCACATTAACTTATCTGTCCTCAGCCAGATGTTTGCACACACCTAAAGAGAACACAAAATGGATCACCTAAGGGGTTGTTGTCAGTGATGGCAATCTACATACGTGTCCTTAGTACAAATGGCCTACAAATTCCCCTCTTGATCAATGTAGAAGTGTTGTATATGACTGTGCTTGGGGCTGGGGACAGGGTTGACCCAAAGGTTTTAGCATTGGACTTCCCTAAATTATCCTGTGCACTGAATGATGATCTGTAGACTGCACTCAAGTACTCTGGCCATGATTTGCTACTGGCACCCATCATTATTTAGGCTTATTGTTTATATTTTGTGCAACAATGCTAAGCTGAATAACTCACAGAAATGTAAATGAAATATTTGGGGGCTGAAAAAGCAGGTAAAGCAAATGTACATCTATCAATCCAAACAAGTTGACGAATGGTGGAATATGCAAGGATTAAAAGTAGGTGCAACTTCAAAGGGGTGCCTTTTGTAAATTCAATTTTAAAAAGAGAGCAGAGACTCAAAGATTTGATGAACAGACAAAGACAAACTGGAAAGGAAAGCAAAACAAAAACTTCTATAATAGGAGTTGTTAAAATTCACACATCATTGAAAGATCTGAAAAATAAAATTAATTAAATATGTGTCCATTTTAAATAATTACAAACACACTCCTTTCATTATCCAGATCAGTTCCAGCCTTCCATGGCATGGTCTAAAGGACAACATCAGCTGACCCTAGATGACCCTAAACTCCTGAAAACTATTGTGCTGATGATCTTTACAACCATTATAGTACCTATACTGATTACGTTTTTCTGTTAATTTTGGTCATACCAAAAGTTCATTGAAAATGTTCTAAGTGAAACAGCGTCTGTAAGCCCTATCTATATTTCAGGCAGGGTTATGATTCCTTGCTGGCACATGGAGATGTGAATAAAACAGGAGGTGTGACCATACCCCTCCTGTGCAACCTGATGAGTTTACATTCCTTGAACAACTCCTACTCATCCTCTTCCTTTTCCTCCATGGAGCATGTTCCATGGCAGATGTGAGCTGATGAAACATCAAGCCCTTGAGCACAGTCACAAGACAGATGTTGGAACAGGATCAGCATTTGAGCATATTGATGTAACAAGAAGTAGGAGTAAAAGCAGTGCATCTACAACTTGCCCTGCCTTAGTGTGTGCATCTAGCATTTATTGATTGAGCCACATTATGATGACAACAGATGCTAGAGTGAAATTACATGTGTTAGGATGAAGTAATTGCCTATGTAGAGCACAGCAGCCATCAGGAACTCCAAAGTGATAATTTTTTGGTAGTTGTGTATGGCCGGATCTAGGGATTACCGAAAGTAGCTATGTTTTAATGTATTCTGCATCGAACTTCCTCCTTGCACCTCTGCAGAGTCCATTTACTCTTAAACCTCATCTATTAATATTGGACAATTAGCTTTCACTCTGTTCCTATGATACAATGAAGGTTTGCAAATTACAGTAGGAACGTTTGACACCTCTGATCTTCTCTTTGTCGTGCTCGGATGCGATGGTTTTGTCACACTCTTATTCCGCTGACCTGGAACATCTAATGATCAAGTGTCGACTATTCTACTCACCAAGAGAGTTCTCCTTTGTGACCCTGACTGCAGTTTACATACTGTCAAAGGCCTATGTTAAGCAGGTTCTTGATGTATGGTATGCTGCCATCAGCAAACAAGAAACCGCCTAACCCGCCACCTTTCATATCATCGTTGGGGACTTTAAGCAAGCTGATTTGAAGAAATCTCTGCCCAATTATCATCAACATACTACCTGCAGCACCAGGGTCCCAGTACACTCGACCACTGCTATACTATGGTTAGGAGTGCCTACTGTTCCATGCGTAGATCACATTTTGGGAAATTTGATCAGTTGGCTGCCCTCCTCCTACCTGCACACAGGTAGAAGGTAAAAGGGAAGGCTCCTCAGATAAAGACAACAAAGAGGTGTTCACAAGAGGCAGAGGAGTGGCTATGGGATTGTGTCGTCGGTGGACTGGGCCGGTTCAAGGACTCGTCAAAGGATCTGAACTAATACACTACATTCGTCACAGACTTTATAAAAACTGTCATAGACGAGTGTGTCCCCAGAATATCATTCAGAGTCTTCCCCAACTAGAAACATTGGATGAGCCATGGGGATCTGCAATCTGCTGAGGGTCAGATTCATGACATTCAGGTCTGGCAACCAAGTAAAATACAGAAGGTCCAGGGACAATCTCCGGAAAGCCATCTCATGGGCAAAGTGTCAATTCTGGGTCAAACTTTAATCACTGAATGATGCTCGACAGCTGTAGCACGGCTTGAATGCTGTTAACCCCTACAAAGTGAAACCAAGCAACAGAGGTGACAACAAGGCTTCGCTCCCAGGTGAGCTTAATGCCTTTTATGCTCACCTTGATGCCAAAACATGGAGGCACCTTCAAGGACCTCCACAGTTCCCGATGACCCTCTGATTTCCGTCCTTGAGGCTGACATGAGAACATTCTTCATGAGGATGAACCACGGAAAGCATCAGGCCCATACCTTGTACCTGGCCGAATACTAAAGACCTATGCTGATCAACTGGCTGGGGTGTTCACCGATATCTACAACCTCTCACATTGGCAGTCTGAGGTATCCACGTGATTCAAGCAGGCTTGAATTATACCATTGCCTAGGAAGAATGTGGTAAACTGCCTCAGTGACTATTGTCTAGTTATACTTACATACACTGTGATGAAGTGCTTTAAATGGTTGGTGATGAAACATATCAACTCCTGTCTGAGAAACAGATTGGATCCACTCTAATTTGCCTGCCATCTCAACAGGTAAATAGCAGTTGCCACTTAATTGGCTCTTCACTTAACCCTGGAACATCTGGACAGCAAAGGTGCATGCATTAGGATGTTCTTCATTGACTATAACTCGGTATTCAATATTATCATCCCCTCAAAACTAATCAATAAGCTTCAATACCTCCTTGTGCAACTGGATCCTCGATTTCCTCACTTGCAGCCAACAGTCAGTTTGGATTGGCAACAGGATCTTCTCTGTAATCTCCATCAGCACAGGTGCACTACAAGGCTGTGTACTTCGTCCCCTGCTCTACTCGTTTTATCCTTATGACTGTGAAGCACAGTTCCAATGCCATATTTAAATGTGTTGATAACACCATTGTCATTGGCCGAATCAAGGATGGTAATGAATCAACATATAGGAGGGAGATGGAAAATTTGGCTGAATGGTGCCACAACACCAATCTCTCACTCAAGGTTAGCAAGACAAAGGAACTAATAATTGACTACAGGAGCAGGAAATCAGAGGTCCATGAGTCAGTTCTCATTGGGGTTCAGAGGTGGAGAGGGTCAGAAACTTTAAATTGCTCTGTGTTATCATCTCAGAGGACACGTCTTGGGACCATCATGTAAGTGCCGTTACGAAGAATGCAGAGCAGCACTTCTACTTTCTTAGAAGTTTGCAAAGATTTGGCATGGCGTCTAAAAGTTTGATAAACTTTTATAGATGTATGGTGGAGAGTATATAGACTGGTTGCATCACAGCCTGGTATGGAAACATCAATGCCTTCGAATGGAAAAGCCTACGAAAAGTAGTGGATGCAGCCCAGTCCATCACATGTATAGCCATCCCTACTGCTGAGCACATCTACACAGACCACTGGCACAGGAAAGCAGCATCCATCAACAAGGTTCCCTACCATCCAGGCCATGGGCAGTCATTACTGCTGCCATCAGAAAGAAGGTACAGGAGCCTCAAGACCCACACTATCAGGTTGAGTAAAAGTTATCACTCCTCAACCATCAGGCTCTTGAACCATAAGGGATAACTTCACTTGCTCCCAACACTGAACTGTTCCCTCAACCCATGGGCTCACTTTTAATTACTCTTCATCTCAGGTTCTCAATATTATTACTATTATTTTCTTTTTGCATATACACAGTTCGTTGTCTTTTGCAAATTGACTCTTTGCCCGTCCTGTTGAGGTTGGTCTTTTATTGATTCTATTGTGTTTCTTGCATGTACTGTAAATGCCTCCAAGGAGATGAATCTCAGGTTTGCATATGGTAATATATATGTACTTCGATACATTTACTTTTAACTATGAATTTTTTATTCTTCAGTAGTCCTTCAGGATCAAAAGTGACTTGCTTCCACTTCGGTCGGCTCAGAACATACAGAACGAATAAGGTCAATGGGGGATCTGCAAACACTTAAACTGGTGTGTCAGAAATTTCTTAATGGGACAGGCAGTTTGTGAGATGCAGCACCTTTTTGGACCCGTCCTAGCATTGACATTAACGTCTCAGCTCACCAGTGGTATGCTTTTTAAATATCTGTCATATGCTTGTTGTATTTGCATTCAGCACTTTTTGAATATTGGTTATGTAGGGTTCAGGGAAAAAGGATGGTTGGAGGGTGGCATTGAATATTGGTCAGCAACGTTAGCTTGTTGGAGATGAGTCCTGATGAAGGGTCTCGGCCCAAAATGTCGACTGTACCTCTTCCTATAGATGCTGCCTGGCCTGCTGCGTTCACCAGCATTTTTTGTGTGTGTTGTTGGAGATGAACCTGGTCTCTCACAGCATTATTCTCTATCGAAATAATCGTACATTGTGTTCTACTTCATTATTCAGGGAACATACTTCCTCAGGTGTAACAGATAATACCTTACAACACCTTATTACAGCAGTTAGCACATCAACTCAACATTACTATAATTAAATGAGGACTATGTCCTTCCTTATACCAGTGCCACAAATCTGAGTTTGAAATTTTTGAACTGTGAGTAAAACTGCAATGGGAGACTCACAGGTTGGATGAAAGGAAATCTCCACATGACAGTAGCTCAGAATCTCAAGTGTTGTAAAACTGGGAGATTTAAGGTTCATATCATGTTCTGGAAAGGTGAGGCCCGTGGCTTATTTCAATAGGGTGGAGACTGGGATGAAAACCCAGTGGTGAAAAGTGACCAATCAGAATGTCAGAATGAAGCTAGATGCAAATCTCAGACAACCAAGTTTGTTCTGAGTTTAGGGTTAGATCAGCGCTGAGTGTAGGAATGCAGGGTTATTCATACCCACGCTGAGTGATAGGGAGTCATCATTTGGGACTGGAAATTGAGAGTTGCTGGAATCGTTGGTGACGTGGTAAGGGAGAGGACAGCGACATAAGAGGAATGTAGCTGCTGGTGATGTGGAGGAAATCAATGTCATGTGGGGACTCTTGGGGAGGGTCATACAGGAAAAGGATTGGGGTTGATGGAGGATGAGTGGATATGTTAAGGAAATGCAGGTGAAGTTTAAGTAGGCGGCGGTTAGAGATGCGTGTCTACCAAAGGAGGTGTAAGGTGCTCCTTCCCACTGCTAGTCTGCAGGTCACCCTTGAGCAAGGTGTAGCATCTCCTTAGCCCCTTGATCAGGGTCACGTGAAGCAATGGGAGCTGGTGGTGGATTGTTGTACGAGCAGCTGGTGCATACCACAAGTCTTGGTTATACAACCAATGCCGTCAGGCAAACAGTCTCTGAAGAGTATTGATAATGACTGGGTTTACCTGCCTTGTAAAGACACTGCCCAGAAGAAGGCAATGGCAAACTACTTCTGTAGAAAAACTTGCCAAAAACAATCATCGTCATGAGACCATGATTGCCCACGTCATACAACACGGTACATAATGATGATGGTAAAGCAATGATGATGGAGGAGTGGGAGAGGATGAAAGTGCACTCGTGAAAGGAGTGATGTTGAAAGGAAGGAGTACAATGAGGGGGTGACTGCAATTCGGTTGAGTTGGTGTTGAGGGAGAGTCATTTAGGATAATTTCAAAGAATAAAGTTATTCCTTATTAAAAGCAAGGAACCAGTCTCCAAGGTGAAGGATTCAGGGTGTTGTGACTGTTTTGTAGAACTCTGACCTACAGGATGTTTGCTTTAAGCTTAGCATCAGCTGTAAAGGTAAGTTTTATATATTTACGCATCCATGCCTCAAATCAAAACACTGAGTGAAAGCTTTTCAGAAAGTACCACAAAATGGATGCCTGTGTGGTTATAGAGAGAGTGACTGCTTTTATACATGTTCATTGAAGGATACCAAATTGAAATTACATAGTGGTGAACAGTTGTTTCCTATAATGGTTTAACACACACGCAGTGGTAGTTCCCAAATTTGGTACTGGGATCATTCTATTTCAAGATTCAAAGATTCAAGATTCAAAAAACTTTATTGTCATTCTAACCGTACACCAGCTCTGCAGAGCAGAATGAGACCGCGTTTCCCAGGAGCAGTGCAATCATAACGTAACAAACGCAACGCTAAATAATAAACATAACAATAAATAGTAAAACACAACAGCCACATGTCAGTTAAAATCAAGTTATAAGTGTCCAGTGCAAGTTAAAAGTGTCCAAAGCAGAGTCAGGTAGAGCAGCTATTTAGCAGTCTGACTGCCTGTGGGAGGAAGCTGTTTAGTAGCCTTGTGGTTTTAGTTTTGATGCTCCTGTAACGTTTGCCTGATGGCAGAAGAACTGTAGGGAATAATTACAAAGCTTGTGGAGTGTACAATTTAGAAATGCAACAAACAATGAGAAGATGTAACAAACTTCAGGAAAAGATGCAGGAACTAAATTGGATTTTGATACAAATCATCCACAGATCTGCATGTAATGAACTTATTGCCCTTGGTACTAGCCAGGCACAATATTAGGGCTGCCAGTTGATTATCATAACATAAGCATACAATCCATGTTAATTAAAGCATCAATTGCCTCAGTGCATTGCCATTGTCCAATTTCATGAGTGTTTTTTCACCTAGCAATAAAGCCCAGCTGAACCACCTTATAGAAAAGGCTCATTGTGATTATAGCAAGAGGGTGGAAATCACCCTCTGAGAAGATGGTGGAAGAATTTCAATATTGGCATGGATTTTGCAGTCAGTGGTGAACAAATGGCAGCAGCTGTTCATTCCACAATACACTTGGCCACGGACTTCCTACGTGTCTTTTCAAAGGAATGTGGATCCTGGATGCAGTTGTAGCATCCTCTACAGGGGATCCAGAAAAGAAAGGATAAATTTTGTTAACCAGCTAACTGAAAGAATCCTTACTCAGGTAAGGGCACTATACAGTATAGCTGTCAACAATTAACCTCAAACATATTGACATCCTGTGGGGGTGTGCCTTATACTGATTGTCGAAAGGTGCTTCTGTTCTGATTGGTTAGTTTAGAAAATGTAGCTGCTTTTCCCATTGGATAGCTGCCTGGTGTCCAGTTTCAAGTATCTTAGGTATATAAAATAGCACGTGGAAAGGGCTTGCTCTCTTCTCCCTTTCTTTAAGGCAAGGATGCACATAAAAACTGGGGAGATATGCCCTGTGTGCAGTCTTAACTAGATATGTTTTCTTGAATGTACATATGTTTCTTGAATATTCAGCCTTGTGGTGTTTGTAACTTGGGGAACATGAATGTTTGGTCGTATTTTACTACTTGTAAATAAATGATCAATATATCTATTCGCAGAGAATACTTTCTGTATCACTTGCCAGACCCGCGAAGCTACATTGATTGCAGTGTAGATAGTCCAATGATTTAGGAATCAGTTTTCTGCGTTCATCCTACAATTAACAAGCTGCTCATTAGTCAGGACCAACACAAAGGGACACTATAGATAGTATCTATCTTTAGCTTAAGTTAGCCTGCACTGCTCAAAGCTAAAAGCAAAACCAGGGTAGTACTTGCACGGTGAACTGTAGTGCCCTTGAAAGCGGTGTCACAGGTAGATAAGGTCATAAAGAGAGCTTTTGGAACATTGGCTTTCATAAATCAAAGTATTGACTATATAGTTGGGATGTTATCTTGAAATTGTAGAAGACATTGATGAAGCCAAATTTGGATTATTGTGTGCAGTTCTGATCACCTACCTACAGGAAAGAATTCAGTAAGATTGAAAGAGGGCAGAGTAAGTGGACAAGGGTTTTGCTGGGACTTGAAGAACTGAGTTATAGAGAAAGATTGAATAGGTTATGATTTTATTCCCTGGAACATTGGAGAATGAGGAGAATTTGACACAGTTATATATATAAAATTGTGAAAAATATGGGTAGGGTAAATGCAAGCAGGCTTTTCCACTGAGCTCTGATGAAACTAGAACTGGAGGTCATGGGTTAAGGGTGACAGGTGAAATATTTAAGGGGAACCTGAGGGAGAACTTCTTCACTCAGAGTGTGGTGGGAGTGTAGAATGAACTGCCAGCAGAAGTGGTGGACGTGGATTTGATTGCAATACCTAACAGAAGTTTGAATAGGTAAATAGATGGGAGGGGTACGAAGGGCAATGGTCTGCGTGCAGGTCAATAGGACTAGGCAGAATAACAGTTCAGCATAGTCCAGATGGGCCAAAGGGCCTGTTTCTGTGCTGTAGTGCTCTATGACTCTAGCTTGACAACTGAGCCTGTTTTGGGAAGTTGTGAAGAATGGAGCAACATGAAATGAATCGGTCCATGGTTTTCAGGAACTGTATCAGAGAGCTTTTCAGAGGAAGTGTAAGCCAGGAGAGATTTCCTATATCTGCAGATGGAAATCAATAGGTGCAAAAAGTCATGGAAATTCTGATGAAGACCTGAAATACCTGACTCTGTTTCTCTCGCTATGGATGCTGATGGACTTGTCGAGTAGTCAAAGTATTTTCTGGTTTTGTTTTGACTTTTCATCATCTGCATCTTTTTACTCTAGTGATGGGAGCTAGCAACAGCTGATACTCTAATTCTCCGTTCTACTCCCACTCTGACCAATCCAATGCCCCCTGCATTGCTACAGTGAGGCCCAATGCAAGCTTGAGAAGCAACACCTCATTTTCTGTCTGGGCACATCTGGATTCAATAGAGAATTCTCCAACTTCTGATGACTTTCATTCCCTGTCTATATTAGAACGGGCCATCTTAGTTGTAAATCACTTGCTTTTGATATTGGCTCCATTTTTTGCTTTGTTTCCCTCTCTCCATTAGCGCATTCAGAACTGCTATTTGCAACACGTCACACTTGTCACCCATCCCCACTGCAAATCTGATCTTAAGCTATCACACATAGAGTAGTGTGCAAAAGTCTTAGGTACATATGTATAGCTAGGATGCCTTAGACTTTTGCATAATACTGCAGTAATTTTAGAAATTACGTTTTACTGCTGCCACACACACAAAAAATCATGACATATGTGGGTGATGATAAACCTGATTCTGATATGGGTGGTCTCTGTTGAGCGGAAGAGAGCAGGGAGAGGGGAATCATGATTGGGAAAAGGTGAAGAGAGAGGAGAGGGAGCAGGAATCACCAGAGAGACATTCTGTCATGATCAATAAACCAATTGTTTGGAAACAAATTATCTCACCCAGTGTCTCAGGGCTTGAACCTGCATAACCCTTGGTTCTTATTTTCTGCCACCAGTCCCACACACCTCCCATGGTGTTCACACAAAATACTCTGCAGATGCTGGGGTCAAAGCAACACTCACAACACACTGGAGGAACTCAGCAGGTCAGGCAGCATCCATGGAAACGATCAGTCAATGTTTCTGGCCGGAACTCTTTGTCAGGACTGGAGAGGGAAGGGGCGGAGACCCTACAGAGAAGGTGGGGGGAGGGTGGGAAGGAGAAGGCTGGTAGGTTCCAGGTGAAAATCCAGTAAGGGGAAAGATAAAGGGGTGGGGGAAGGGAGGCAGGGAGGTGATAGGCAGGAAAGCTGAAGAAGGAATAGGGGAAAACACAATGGGTAGTAGAAGGAGGCGGAACCATGAGGGAGGTGATATGCAGCTGGGAGAGGGGGCAGAGTGAAATAGGTATAGGGGAAGGGAGGGGGAGGGAATTATCGGAAGTTGGAGAATTCTATGTTCATACCAAGGGGCTGGAGACTGCCTAGACGGTATTTGAGGTGTTGCTCCTCCAACCTGAATTTAGCGTCATCATGGCAGTAGAGGAGGCCATGTATGGACATATCCGAATGGGAGTGGGAAGCAGAGTTGAAGTGGGTAGCAACCCATGGTGTTCCACCCTCGCCTTTCCCTACATCCTTTGCTCCTGCCAGACTTGCAAACTTGTTCTGCCTTCCACATTGACAAATAAAGTACATTGCAAAAGTCTTAGGCAACCTAGCTGTACGCATTGCCCAAGGCTTTTGTACATTACTATATTCCCTTTCTCCAATCAGCCCCTTGTGTACATCTTCTTTGCCAATTAAAAGTAACTTTTATCTTTCTTTTACAGTTCTAATTCAGGTTCTTCAACTTGAAACAATATTTTTCTGCAGATGCTGTCTGATCTTCTGAGTGATTCCAGAATGTTCTTAGTCCCTTAACATTCTTTTAACATACATTAGTGAACTGGACCTAATTATAGGGGGTTTGACAAAGAAGCTGACAGGTGATAGATAAAAAATGAAGAAGAAAGATGCAATTGGTCAGAAAAATAGCAAATAAAATTTAATTCAGAGAAGTATGAGGTACTAGATATGGGGAGGAGCAGCACTGGATGGGGACAAACAACAAAGGCAAGGATACTGAGTGGCTTGAAGGCACAGAGGGGGCTTGCAGCATATGTTCAAGAGCCATGTGTAGTATGGCAATTCAGAAAGGCGGTCTGTAAGCCATCCAACACACATCAAAGTTGCTGGTGAATGCAGCAGGCCAGGCAGCATCTCTAGGAAGAGGTAGAGTTGACGATCAGGCCGAGACCCTTCGTCAGGACCTTCAGTTAGTCCTGACGACGGGTCTCGGCCTGAAATGTCGACTGTACCTCTTCCTAGAGATGCTGCCTGGCCTGCTGCGTTCACCAGCAACTTTGATGTGTGTTGCTTGAATTTCCAGTATCTGCAGAATTCCTCCTGTAAGACATCCCATTATTTGAAAAGGAATAGAGTATAAGAGCAGGGAAGTTATACCAGAAATATATATAAGAGTAGTCGTGGACCATGGGAGAAAGGGAGGTGCTGTTTGAGAAGGATCTATAGATCTGGCTGTCACATTGCTGAAAATGTGGTTCCATTATATTTCTGCATTTTCTTACAACATAGAAGGCTATTCAACACACTGAGTCAACTCACAGAAAGATCCTATTTCCCAACTAATTTTCTTTATAAACTGATCCCCTGAAGGAGTGCCTAATTGCCCTCTTGTCCGTGGGATGAGGGAGGAAACTAAAGCATCCAGAGGAAAGCAACATGGTCACAGGAAGAGTGTGCAAACTCTACACAGGCAGTGTCAGAGGTCAGAATTTAACTTAGGTCACTGGAATAGGGAGGGACTAGCTCTACTAACTGTGCACTGTGCTACTCAAACTGCTTACTAAATCTCATGCAAAACCCGTCCCATCATGGCCAGCATCACATCCTTAATGGGAGTCCTGCCATGCAAACCAATCTTTTCTACTGTTCCTTCTCTAATTTGCCTTAATTCTCAGCAAATTCAGTTCCACTGATATTCTAATTCAGATTGAAATCTGTCAGTGAATGTACATCCAGTTATATGACAGTTATATCATCTAAACATATTTCAAGGCATATTCTCTGGAAGTCAACTGAATCACCATCAGAATCAGGTTTATTATCGCAAACACAAGGAAATCTGCAGATGCTGGAAATTCAAGCAACACACACAAAATGCGGGTGAACGCAGCAGGCCAGGCAGCATCTATAGGAAGAAGCACAGTCGACATTTCGGGCCGAGACCTGACGCAGGCTGGGAGACCGTTTCGCTGAACACCTATGCTCTGTCCGCCAGAGGAAGCAAGATCTCCCAGTGGCCACACATTTTAATTCCACGTCCCATTCCCATTCTGATATATCTATCCATGGCCTCCTCTACTGTCAAGATGAAGCCACACTCAGGTTGGAGGAACAACACCTTATATTCCATCTGGTTGGCCTCCAACTTGGTGGCATGGACATTGACTTCTCTAGCTTCTGTTAATGCCCCTCCTCTCCTTCACACCCCATCCCTTATTTATTTATATATATATATATATTTTTTATTTTTTCCTTTTTTTTCTCTCTCTGTCCCTCTCACAATAACTCCTTGCCTGCTCTCCATCTTCCTCTAGCGCTCCCCTCCTCCTTTCTTTCTCCCTAGGCCTCCCGTCCCATGATCCTTTCCCTTCTCCAGCCTCGTATCCCTTTTGCCAATCAACTTTCCAGCTCTTGGCTCCATCCCTCCCCCTCCTGTCTTCTCCTATCATTTCAGGTCTCCCCCTCCCCCTCCCACTTTCAAATCTCTTACTATCTCTTCTTTCAGTTAGAACTGACCAAGGGTCTCGGCCCGAAATGTCGACTGTGCTTCTTCCTAGAGATGCTGCCTGGCCTGCTGCGTTCCACCAGCATTTTGTGTGTGTTGCTCAGGTTTATTATCACCGACATGTTGTGAAATTTGTTAACTTTGCAGCAGCAGTTCAATGCAATACATAATATAGAAGAAAAATAAATAAGCAAATCAATTACAGTATATGTACATTGAATAGATTGAAAATCGTGACATAGCAGAAATAATATATATTTGAAAAGTGAGGTAGTGTTCACGGGTTCAATGTCCATTTAGGAATCGGATGGCAGAGGTGAAGAAGCTGTTCCTGAATCATTGAGTGTGTGCCTTCAGGTTTCTGTACCTCCTTCCTGATGGTAACAGTGAGAAAAGGGCATGCCCTGGGTGCTGGGGGTCCTTAATAATGGATGCTGCCTTTCTGAGACACTTGTCCTTGTAGATGTCCTGTAGCAGAATTGGAGTGAATAGGAGCAAATTGTAAGGAGATCACACATCATAATTCCCTTGGAGGATATTGTACCTGTCATGAATGGAACAGAAACTGGATAGAATTTAGCCAACAGCAGCTATAACCAATGATGATGAGAATAAATCCATTCCTAAACTTTGTATTACATTCTACAACATCCCCCAGTTCAACTGGTACTAATGTAATAGCCAATGGCTCAGTTCTGTTGCCCCAAGACTGGCTGCAGAACGAGAGGCTCAAACTGCTACTAACAAGGTTGTTGCTCAGAAAAGGGCATGCAGGATTGCTCACACCGGCTGAGCAATCTGTTCCCCACCTGCTAAAGCACCACTTTAGAACAGTAGCAATGAGGTGTGTCCCCCTAGCCTTGTTGTTCTGTCAGTATCATTATTACCATTTCCTAGACAGTTAGCCTGAATTGCTGCCTCCTATTTTAAAATGGTGCATTCTGGAGCTCGGCCTGCTTGAGGAATGGCTAATATTGTTCAATGTTAATATTGAGGGAGTTTGATAAATACCTGAAAAAGATACAGTTGGGGAAAGACAAGTATCTGTTTTGAAGAGTTAGCATAATACTTTACAGCATCAGTGATCTGGGATCAAATATCACCAACGTCTGTAAGGAGTTAGTATGATCTCTCTGTGACTGCATGTGTCTCCTCTGGGCAGTCCTGTTTCCACCCATGTTCCAAAGATGTATGGGTTGGGGTTGGTAGGTTGAGGACGCGGTATGTTGGAGATGGAAGCATGGAGATATTTGAGGGGCTGCACACCATATCCTTGGCCTGTGTTAGTCATTAATTCCAATGAGACATTTCATTGTATGATTCAATGTTTTGATATGTATGATAAAAAAAAAGCTAATCTACAAACTAATCTAATCTTTTGAGATGGATCATTCTAAGATTTGTTGAAAAATGCATTTCTTGAATATTTACTTTAAAACACTTCAACCTGGCTGCTGTGTACAGTTGGGTACAGCTTCTGTTTTTAACATAATTTGGAAACAAATGATCTTCAAGAACTGTTGAATTTAGATACCTCAAACAAGCATTATAATTGATCTAATAGATGGGGCCAAAGTTTAAAAG
Organism: Mobula hypostoma; assembly: GCF_963921235.1. NCBI lineage: Eukaryota > Metazoa > Chordata > Chondrichthyes > Myliobatiformes > Myliobatidae > Mobula > Mobula hypostoma. The sequence continues at coordinate 31,892,274 of NC_086102.1, read as the reverse complement.
AAGTGTTTGGGGTTTTCTGTTATAGTCTGGGCTTTATTTAGGCAACACTCCAGGTCTCATACAATCCTCCAGGGATTCAACCAGTTCAAATAATAAGTTTGTCAAGTGCCTTAGAATTGGAAACTTTAAGGAAAGGCAATGAATGAAAAAAAAGTAGTGCTTAGTTTGCATATGAACTCTTAATAGATGAAGGACAAATCTCTTGAGATTTTTCCGAGAATCAATTTAATAAAACACATTCTCTAACAAATATTAGTTTCGTTTTTAACTTTATATTTTATAATTAAAATTTTGATCACTTCTCAAGTGATCTATTGGATATTGGTCATAAATTATGGGAGAGTTTTATAAGAAAGCACCAATTTAATGAGAATGCTCAGAACTCAAATACATAATAAAGCTCACCATGTAGAAGAATTATAAATAATAACTTGGTATTTTTTCAATCCATTCGCACTATAAAGTCCCCATTATGGATAAGGTTCATGTAAGTTGGTAAAGTGGAATATCATGAAAGTATTTAGGATAATGGCTAGGTGCACCAGAAGGTGGTAAAATAGAGATCAGATTCTTGATATGATAATGGGCTGAATATTGCTGGTTTTGGTTAACAGTGCCAAAGAGAACTGCCCAGATCTTGATCTAATGCTCATCCACTGGGACTTACTAGGTTATGGATGCCACTGTATCTGTCTCCTCACTGAATTGCTGGACTGAATAAGGTGGTCCTATTCATTTTAACAGAGCGTGGACATGGGCAATGCTGAAGGCACCTAATTAATAATTTCACTATATTATAATACTTTATTGTTGGGATATTTTAAAAAACCTATTTACATTAATTTTACTAGTTTTTAAATGTCTCAGAATTTCTGATGTATTTAAAAACTGTTCAAAAGTGTCAGTTTTACTAGAAATTCAAGTTTCACGACAATCTTGGGTTTCTGTCAAAGCTGCCCAGAGGTACCTTGAAGACGGATTCTCAAGCAAACAGAATCTGAGACCCATTCACCAATAACACTCCATTGCCTGATTCACGGGTGTGGGCAGCCAGTGAGATAGGCCCATCACCAGTTGCTCAGGTAAGTGAGATGGTAGTATGGGTGGCAATTCCTCGAATCAGGCCAGGTCCAGGCTGAAGTGGTCCAAGGTTCCTTCTGAGGGTGCAGCAATAATGAAATTGAGATGACAGCATGTAATCGTGGGTGGAGTGAAATTGAGAATATTCAACAACAGTGTGCCTTGGATCCAGTTTTCTTTCCATTGAATTAAACCAAAGGAGGAACAAGTAGATTTCCTTATGGGTGTTCAGTCCTCCCAGTTCATTTTGCCAGGGGTGATGATTGGTGCATCAGAAAATTATATTTAATGCTGGCTCCCTATGTTTGTATTGCCAAATGTGTGTTAAAGTTAGATTTGCTGTTGATGATGTGTACCAGAACCAGATAAATGTAGATGCATTGTGAAAAGCACAATGTTAAGCTACAGTGATGAAGGAATGAAATATAGGAGGTGATCTGCATGGACTTCTGCAATTGGCACCTGGATTTCCAATCCAGTAAAGTTATGTCTGTTTCACTTTGACTCTATATGGTTATTGCTGTTTGGATGTAGTCTGGTTGTAGGAGCTGAAACTGTTCCAGCTTTGCATCCCTTTTAAATTATAGCTTTCTTATAAACTCTTCCAAGATGGATCAACTGTGCACACAGTCTATAATTTTCAAAGTCTAGTCTCAACATTTTTCAAGTCTTTTAGGCCACTTGTTTATTTATTTTCATTTGTTTAGAGATACATTGTGGATCAGGGCCTTCCGTTACAATGAGCCACACTGCCCATCAGCTCACCTATTTAACTCTAGCATAATCACAGGACAATTCACGATAACCAATTAAGGTAATGACCCATATGTCTTTGGACTGTGGGAGGAAGCTGAAGAATGAGACCCACGCACTCTCAGGAAGGACATACAAACTTCTTACAGAAGCTGCATGAAATTAAATTCCTTACTCTGATGCCCCTGGTCTGTAATAGCATCGTGCTAATCTCTGTGCTATGCTGGCATGCTGTTGTTACTGATGTACTTCCCCAATTTTCTGAAGTATGTGGCATCGAAAAACTGGATGCAACACCTTCAGTGCAGAGTTTAATGAAGACTTCTTCGCTAAATGTTGCTGATTTTAATGACAGCTTTAAATAGGCACAACTGGTACAATGTGAAAATGAAGTAAATCTTGAGTTACTTTATGCATTCCACACCAAACTGCTTGACAAGCAGTTAATAAAAAAAAACAAAGTGCTAACATCATGGTGGACATTATCATGTGTTGGAAATATTTATTTGCAAAGGAAAAATCAGGAGCAAGATGCTCTTTTACTTTCACGGGCCAAATGGCCAAAATGCACTATTTAGCATTAATTCTAAAGGTGTCATTCCCTTTGGCTGGTGTTGTTTTGGTCATGTGGAGGGAAAAGTTAAATTTTGTTTCAAATTCTGATATTTTTAAGATCTAAATTGAAGTCAGAAATGATTTTTTATTTGAATCCATAACTAAAATTTGAGACAAGGTTAAGTTTTAGGAATGTGTGCTCCTGGCATGGAGCCATACCCACAGGGAGTGCACATAGAGAAATCTTGGAAGTGTGTTCGGGATTTCCTGATATGCACTCCCAATGGGTGAGGCAATGTGCCAGGAGCACACATTTGTAAAATATATTTTCTAAACTTTAATCAAGATTATTTCTAACATTAAAACATTGCTGGAATTTTGGAATTGATATTAGAATTAAAATCTTAGCTCTCATTCAAGCATCAATATACCTTAACATTCTTAACTTTCTCTGTGGAAGGCTGAATTTATCCAAGTGGTCCTCTCTGGTTACAATCATAATTTAGAAGACACACAGCTTTTACTGCTCTTTCTTTTACAGGATTATATTTCTATCATAATTATATGGGTTGATCTGTTCTCTTGAAAAATTAGTTTTTGTAAGGTCTTTCCATATTGCTATATTTTGTAGTTATTATACAATAGTTATTTGCCCTTTCAAATTAAGTTGTTATGTTAGATGAAACCCTCTTCTGTGGGGAATCAATTTTGCTTTCAATAACAATTAATCTATTTAGTTTTTTTAATTGTCTTATGAAAAAGCACAAATCAACTTTCCCTTTGACACTCAATTATATATCTGCTTACGGCATTAAAAGTATGTTATAAATTTTGCATTTCCATCTCCTTGGCATATTTAAGTATGAATTCTCAAGTGACAGTATTCTCAAGTGGTAGTATTTCTAGGCAAGATGTTTGTGATTTCAGTTACAGTTTGAAGCTTGATTATTGAAAAGTCACAGAATCTACCAATCTGGTTGTTTTAATCCCTACAAATAAACTATTCCAGCAAGGGCTGAATCTCTTTCACCAAAGCAATTTGTAGGTCACTGTTAGAGGGAAATGCTGTGTAGCACATTTGTATAACACATTTCTAGACTGCCCTGTAAACTAGTGAAGGAAGTTGATGGATTGGCACAGAATCATCCCTTGGACCTCCTTCCAGTTGCACACCATCTTGACTTGATTGCTTATTATAATTAATCATTAAAATTTTTGGAACTTCCTATAAATGTGTTGGGAAATTTCACCACACAGTGAAACAAGAACACAAAATAAACACTATCTTAGTAGTTATGCTCATGTTTTTAAAAGGAATTACAGAAAAAAATTAAGGAATTTCTGTAGACCACTGGAAGAACTTTAGTTGGTAAGGCAGACAATTAGGATTGCTGTAGATGGATAAAGACGTCAGCAAAGATGGGCTGAATGGTCCATTTCTATGCATGCAAATCTATGAAAATGATGAACATATTTTATCCTGACACATAAACAAGTTGATGAAAGGTAACAGTTAGTCATTGCAGGAAAGAAGCTGACTCCTGATACTTACAGTCACAATGGTGTTGATCAATATTTTGTCAATATGTCTGGATTATCATCACCATTTTGTGCCGTGTCGTATGACATGAGCGATCATGGTCAATGACCATAATTGTTCTTGATAAACTCTACCGAAGTTGTTTGCCATTGCCTCCTTCTGGGCAGTGTTTATACAAGATGGGTGACTCCAGCCATTATCAAAACCCTTCTGAGATTGTCTGCCTGGCGTCAGTGGTCACGTAACCAGGATTTGTGATACAACCGTCCACCACCTGCTCCCGTGGCTTCATGTGACCCTCATTCAGGGGGATGGGTGGGGCTACGCAGATGTGACCTGCAGGCTACTGGAGGGAAGAAGAGCTTTATACCTCTTTTGGTAGAGACGCATCTCCACCCCGGCGTCCTTCATTACAGCATTGAGAAACACTAGATCCAGTTATCATGCCCTGAAGTTTGCAGCAAGAAATAATGTTCAAATGGGGGAAATCTGATACAAATTCGTGAATCATTTACTGCTCCACAGGCTGCAATTTTTGCCAGCATAATCATTAAAAGTTAATAACCTGATCAAAATTCCCCCCAATTTTCCCCTGTATGCATGAGATTGAAATGAATATTCATGGAGAATGTACTGAATGACCAGCTTTCAGGTCTTAAAGTACAAAATACTTGTGGATTGTCATTTGATTTAAGTAGTTATTTGAAACTGTTTCCCATAAGAATTTTGACATGCTGGTGTCGGCTCACTGCCCTGCTTTACGTCCTTGATCATTCTGACACAAACTAAGCTAATCCGGATACAGAGAGCCTACCTCACTAACCCTGGCCTCCATGAAGAGTTTCAGCACCTGCAGTAGTTCATGAAAGGATCCGTGTACCTGGAAATGGTTTAGAAAATTTCAATAGCTGACAACACCTAGTCCCAGTTCTGTTTGTTGACAGAAGTGCCAGAGTCATTAAATATCCAAAAGAATGAAAATAAAGAAAATGCTTTTTGGAAAATTACAAAGCTTTAATTAAGTGTATTTAATTAAATGGAACGTATAATGTAAACAACTTTTACCGTGCTCTTTATTTTCTTCCACTTTTAAATCTTACACCATGTTTTGACTTTGTGTGGAAATCCCAGACCTACAGGCATGTGATAAACACAAGAGATTCTGCAGATGCTGGAAACCCAGAGCAGCACACACAAAATGCTGATGAACTCAACAGGCCAGGCAGCATCCATGGAAATAAATTAACAGTTGACATTTCATCCTGAAGAAGGGTCTCGGCCCAAAATGTCAACTGTTTATTCGTTTCATTGATGCTGCCATGCCTGATGAGTTTTGCAAGCATTTTCTGCATGTTGCCCTACAGGCATTTGGATAGGTAAATATCAGTGGCTACGGTAAATTAGTTTGTGTTTCTAGTAGCAAGTAATGCTGAGATGCTGATTTTTAAAAAAAGTAACGCGGCAGACTTTAACACCATAAATCAATGAATGTTTTTCTTTTGTCTTGTTAGTTAACCCTCTCACTGTGTGATACCTCTCTGTCCCTTTATTAGGGAGAGAGAGAGAGATAGAGAAAGAGCCTGTGGTATGTCAAATTGTTGGGTGAATGATGTTTTTTGTTGTACTGCAGATCATGGTCTTGCTTGGGGCTTTGCTATTGGTTGTTTGGTAGATGGAAGGTGCTGATGCTTTTTGCTGTGGTAAATTGGGGGAAGGGGAGGGTCGTTGCTCTGCTGCTGCTTGTGCATGGGAGGGATGGAGTAGGGGGGCTTTAGTGTCCTAACGTTTTTCCTGTCATTCATTCCTTGAGGCACTCTTCTGTTTTCGGGGATGTCTGTGAAGTAAAAGAATTTCAGGATGTACATTGTATACATCTCTCTGATATTAAAAGGAACTATTGAATTACACTTCAGCATAGGTAAGTGGCAAAGAATCAAATGGGGGTTGACAGATACGTACGAGTGAGAATAAGGTGTACGGCAACAGGGGAAATGAGGCTCTGATGTGATTGCTTTGCTGTGAGGTGGCATAGACCTGCATGTAATATGTAAATAATGGGCTATCAGCTCTTTGTGCTTCAGGAAGTCTCATGCTCTTTTTTGTGATTGGCCAAGCACAGAAGTCTGGGATGGTCCCAAGGTTCAATGAACAGGAGGAAATTTACAAGGATGAAGCCAGGTCTTGAGGACCTGAGTTACTGGGAAAGGTTGAATAGATTCAGACTTTTTTCCCTAGAGTGTAGAAAAATGAGGGGAGATTTGATAAAGGTATACAAAATTATGAGGGATATAGATAGGGTTTTTCCACAGAGGCTGGGGGAGACTAGAACTAGAGGTCATGGGTTAAGGGTGAAAGGTGAAATGTATAAGGGGAATGTAATGGGGTCTTCTTCAGTCAGCATTTTTGAGAGTGTGCAACGAGTTGCCAGTGGAAGTGGGGGGCATGAGAAATTTGGATAGGTTTATGGATGGGAGGGGTATGGAGAGTTATGGTCCAGGTGCAGGTCAATGGGACGAGGCAGATTAATAGCTTGGCATGGACTACGTGGGCTGAAGGGCTTGGTTCTGAGCAGGTGGTGCTGTATGACTCTTGGGTCCATGACCCTCTAGGAAAGGTAAGTGCAGATAAGAGTTTTACTTCAATCTTTTAAATTGCTTGCTAACATTCTAATAAGTTTTAATTATTTTTATTTATAAATATATAAATGATTTTTGTTTCATTTTATAGAATTTTGCTATTTATTCAAATATTAGACGAAAGGTCAGTGATTGGAAATATTAACCCATGTTTTGTCTCCATAGATGCTGCTTGACATTTTGAGTATCTTCAGCATTTTCTTTTTCTACTTCAGATTTGAAGCATCTGTAATTTATTTCTTGATATTTGTAAAAAAAAAACTGTTAAGAAGCTTTTGGCAGCCTTGTAGCTTGCAAGCTATGTGTAAGGGCATTCCTAGTTGATGGTCAGAACCCACCACACACTAACATACACCTATCCACTGTAAGTAATTTGCACATTTAGTCCTCCAATTTAGGACAAAGGGCAAGGATTATAGACAGGAAATCTGGGCAGCAAGCCAAGTCCAGGATGGTCATTTTCCTCCTTCTGTTCCCCTGACTGTGATTAGTGAGTTTAACACTAAATGGAACTCTACCTTGGACTTTAGGATCTCCCTGGAAATAATATCTGAAGCACATAAAGGGTTTCTTTACCCAGTTGAAATGTTATGACATCTTTGATAGCAAAATAGGCAGAAATCTACCCTTCCCACCGTTTAAAGCATCAAGATTGTTTTGTGCAATGAATGAAAATATGTTTCAGATGCATTAACAATTTTTGCTTTCAGAACAAAAATTTCAGGGCACAAAAAAATCATAATTTTATGGGGAAGAGAAAACTTAAAATTGTTCAAGACTAGACATTTTATAGTATTGTTGATAACAGCAGACAGAATCTTATCTTGTTCATATAACAATGTATTCTTTGCTATTTTACCAGTAATTAACCTGATTGCTTGCAGTAATATCAAGCCTAATGTTATTGTAAAAATTACCACTAACTCTGTCAACACCACCATTCAGGATAAGAGTGCATGTATTTACATGCAGGCATTTTCAATCTTCTTAACCAATTCCCGATGACTATGTGTCTTTGAAAAACCACCTGTTATTCTTTCGCTGTTTCAGCAGCCAGATGAAATGTATAAACTAAGCTCAGGCAAAGCAAAGAAATGAACAGATGTCAAAGTACAAAAAATACCATAAATCTTTTTGACACTAATTAGCACGGGCCAAAATATTATGAGACTGACTACAATTGCTACATTCTTTCATGTTTCTGAACTGTAATGAGAAAAGGAAACTGGTGAAAATATATAAGTAGTTCTGCCATTCTAGCTTTAAAGAATAGAGTGCAAGTTTGCAAATTTTTTTGTGTAATGTTTTCCATGGCCTTCAAGGCAATTGCTAACAATTTAAGAGTTAAAAAAAGGTCTGTAGAATCAGGTATGGGCAGCGTTCATCAATGAGGCACTTCTTTAGCTTTCCTATTTTACCTTTCAAAACTTACGCTTGAAACTTGGGGAGCAGGCAGGTATGCCTGGAAATTCAATTGCATAATGCTGCTTTTATTCTGCACTATGTAATTGAAAATTTATTTTTCCATGAGTGAGATACAAAAGTGATCATTTCCATCTGTTGTGAGGAAAATGCAACTGGGTACTTCCTGTGGTGAGCCACTCTTGTCATCCTAATGTTATTTCCACGTCAGGCCTGCACGTAGTGATGTCATTCCCCGTGTAATACTCCGGTGTGGTTGAGTCTTACATACCCTCTGAGATGGTCTAGCAAACCAGTCAGTTAAATCGTGATTGCTTTGTTAAAGTAATGGAAGAGTAAAACCATTAAAAAAAAATCACTTGATATAGAGCTGTGCAGTCCAGTCACGCACAGCAAATTGTCTCAGTCTAAATGACCTTGCAGAGTCCTTCTCACCAACATCTAGGAGCTGAGGTCTAAACTGGGGAGGCCATTCGACAGACTAGTGAAGCAACAGTCTGATATAATCCCACTGACAAGACAGACCGAAAGGAGGTTGTGGAACAGTGGCATGCAAGTGACAAAGTGTGATCTTGGGAGTTCTCAACTTTGGCTTCATGGTATCATGTCAAACATAGATAGAGACATTGTCCTGATTATGACCAGTCATCCTTCCTCCTTCCGATGAATCAGTGCTGCTCTCTAAGAAGAAGCACAGAAACCTGCGAGGGCACAGAATGGACTCTAGGTGGGGGATTTCAATGTCTATCTCTAAGAGTGGTTTGGTAGCACACCTGTTGATTAATTTGGCTCTGTGCTGTGACAGAATCAGCAGAAGGCATGAACTTACGTGAGATCAATTCTCAGCAAGCTTAGGTGAATCATCCGCTCAACACTTCTGATGAACATGATTAAAAATGCTTCTGTCTTACCATTAGCAAAGACATGCTGTGATTGCAAATAAGGATATTCTGGTAGCATCCTCCTCCTGTTAGCTGTATGAAAAATGACATCTGATGACAACACTATGGGTCATCAGAAATTTTGACCATGATTTGAACAGGTATTGTATTGTACCTCTCTTCAAATACACTAATTTTAAGTTCAAGTTTATTGTTGTCTGACTTATATGCAGCATATACATTCACACAAAACAATGTTCCTCTGGACTACCATGCACCCACAAACCTTATATCACACTTAGCACATAAACCAAAATTCCAGTTAAGTACTCCCTCATCCAAAATTCCAAAATCTAAAAACCTACCAGATCCAAATTTTTTGAGTTCTGACATGATGTTACAAATGGAAAATTCCACAAGGCACAGGGAAGGTTCCCAGGCGATTCGCAGGACTCTGCACATCACAGACATTTCTGAGAAGTGACCCCACATGTGTAATGTTTATATGGGAGGGGCAGACACAAGTCTGTCTGTTTGGGAGCTGGGATTGGATCAATCTTTGTCTGGCATCTTGTTCATAGCCGTGGGTGGTCTTGGTTTGCTTCACCTGATGGAGTCCTTGAATCACACAAATCTCCACACATCAATGTATTGGTCCAGATTGAGGAGGACATGTGTAATGAACATAAGTTAAAGAAAAATAGAAAAACACTGTATAAAGTGAAAAATGTAGATCTTGATTGTGTATCAAAAGAATGGACTGGTCAGCGTCAGAGTGAACATGTGCAGTGTAATGGTTTGTGTATCATGAAACAATTAAAGATATATCACAACATACTGAAAACTGAAGGTAATTGTGAATGTTCAGCAGATTGGTTGCAGAAATTTAACAAAAGACACTACATTTAACTTTTTAAAAATTCCAAAGATAAAACAAATGCCGATCACGAAGCAGCAGAGAAATTCATTCATAAGTTTGCGTAGATTGTTGGGTAGATTGTTGCTGATTGTTGCTGATGGTAACGGCGGGAGGAGAGAGAGCAGTGCATCGCGCGTGCACAGCCCCCTGGTGAAAAATGATATCGTATCCGTTAAATAGGGGCCGTGGACAATTCTGATCTGATGGGGAGGGACGTGAAAACACAGAGGAACATCTGGAGAAATTTCTGAAACGCTCGTTCGCTGCTGTCGTTACTGCATGGTCAGGAATCTTTCGGAGGGTAGGCCTCAAAATCCCTGGCTTTGCCTGCTGTTGGTGACTGTGATTGAGGTCGAATCGTTCGGACAGAGATGGCGCTCAGTACTCGGTGTTGGACAGCTGATCAGAGCTCCAAGTTTTCGGATCACTCAGAGTCGGACTGTGGTTGGCATGGCAGGGAGTTCTTCCTTCTCCCGTCTGCGTGAGATGTGGGACATTTGAGAGACTTTGAACTTTTACTGTGCTCATGGACTTCTTCATCAAGTTATGGTATTGTTGCACTGTTGTAACTATATGTTATAATTATGAGGTTTTGTCAGTTTTTTCAGTCTTGGTCTGTCCTGTGTTTTGTGATACCACACCGGAGGAAATATTGTATCATTTCTTAATGCATGCATTACTAAATGACAATAAAAGAGGATTGCGTGTCTTCATAATCTAAATCTAACACCAGAACAATTGTAAAATGCTAATTGATTTTATACTTTATATAAAACCTAAAAAAAAGAAAATACAAATACAGTGCAGCGTAACGATTTAATCAAAACACTGCATCATAAGTGGAGACTGAAAGCCTGCTGTTGTTTGCTTAACAGCTGTTTCAGGTATTTTGCTGATGCTGCTTTGCTACTTCTATTACCCTGCACACATTATATTTTCATTATATTAACGGTATGTAATAATTTTTACTGTTAAGTACATGCGTGTAATGAACAAGTGTAACGCATAAATTCAAAGCTGGAAATGATGGCGATCCCAAACTATCTCATTATATATTCCAAAATCCGTAATCCAAAACACTTGTGGCCCCCTGCATTTCAGATAAGGGGCACTCAACCTGTGTTACCATAAATACATTAACAGAAATATATTTCAACATGAATGTAATCCATAGCACAGGTAAACAATAATACACAAACAGTACAGTAAACAACTTGCTGTCCTAGTGATCAGACCTCAGTGGCAGCAAGGTATTCATTATTCTCACAACCTGAAGGAAGAAAATGTGACCCAGTTTGGTAGTCCTAATCGTGATGCTTCTGTATCTCCTTCTTGATAGCACTGGATCAAAGAGATTGTGGGATGGGTGGTAGGAATCACTTTGGGACTTTTTCCTGCAATGCTCCCAGTAAATGTCACAAACAGGGGGAGGGAGACCCTGTTGATCCTCTTGGTGATTTTTACTATGCTCTGTAGGGTTTTTATGAAGATATCTTGTAGTTTCTGTACTACACAATGATGCCACCAGACAGGAGACTCTCAATAGTGCTCCTGTAGAAAGTTGTTAGAATAGGGGATGGGAACCTTGCATGCCTCAGTCTGCTCGGAAAGTGTAGACACTGCTGTGCCTTTTCGACTAATGACAAGGTGCTGGGGGTCTGTTATGTGGACACCAAGGAAGCTTGTGCTCCTCCCTCTCTCCACAGCGGAGCCATTGATGTGCAATGGAGAGTGGCCGATCTTTGCCTTCCTGAAGTCCACAATCACCTCTTTGTCTCGTCCACGTTGAGACTCATGTTGTTGTTCTCAAACCATTTGACAAGCCTCTCTACCTGCTCTCTGTATGCCGGCACATTGTTGCTGATGAGGCCAACCACTGTACTGCCGTCAGTGAACTTGATGGTGCGGTTTGAGCTGAATCTGGCAGTGCAGTTGTGAGTCAGTCAGTGTCAGCAGTATTTGTGCGAGACTCAAAGCATATTGCTGTAGGCCCATGCTTCTGGTGATCCTACTCGTTATGTCAAATTGTGAGAAAATAAAGCAGATTACCCGTATCTGTGTCTGAATCAGCGGGAGATGAGGGACTGCCGCACACTTGTCCTGACAGAAATGTGACTCCAGGACACCACTCCAGAAGTTGCTCCAGGACACTACTCCAGAAGTGACTCCAGGACACCACTCCAGAAGTGACTCCAGGACACTACTCCAGAAGTGACTCCAGGACACCACTCCAGAAGTTACTCCAGGCCACCTCTCCAGAAGTTGCTCCAGGACACTACTCCAGAAGTGACTCCAGGACACCACTCCAGAAGTTACTCTGGGACATTACTCCAGAAGTTATGGGAATCTGAAGAACTCCACTCAACATTTTAAAATCAGTTTCTTTCCCTCTGTCATCAGATTTCTGAATTGTCCATGAGCCTATGAATACTCACTCATTTTTCATCCTTTGCACTATTTACAATATTTAGTTTGTAAGTTATAGTAATTTTTGATGTCTTGCACTGTAAAGGTGCCACAAGATAACAAATTTCACAAAATATGTCAATGATTTTGATCTAATTTCTTAACCAGGTAGTGGTCTTGGCCCTCCTGCATATACAGTAAATTAGTTCTGTATCATCTTTAATTCTGTTTTGCATTGGTCCTATTTATCTTCTGTAGTTTTACCCAATAACATTTTTTTAAGTTAGCCTGGGCAGCCTAACTGCTATTTGAAAGCCTTTTGGATCTAAGTTCAGAAACTTATTTATTTTTTCTCATTTTTAAATATTACATTGATGTAGAGCAATTTATGAATCCTTTTAAAGATCTGTTCACATGCCATTAACTCCATTAACTAAATCTGTCTTGTTATTCTTTTAATCAGAGGCAATTCCTTAAATCTATTGGTTCATGGAAAAGAACACTTCCTAAAATTACTTTGGTGTTCTGATGCATCATCGCAACTACGCTTGCATTTATACAACTGTTGCATTTCACTACTTAAAGGCTCTGATTACATCTCCTTTCTTTTTCTGGTCTCCAGTGAAAACAAATTCCATTTCAGCCAGTTTGAGATTCCAAAGTCATAATTCTTCAGTTTGTCACTTCCAATACATCAGTGTTCTTTTTGAAGAGAGAGAGCCCGACATTTTCACAGAAAGGTGACCTACTGACATGAAGTCCAAGGTTAAAATAATTATCAAACTCATTCAATTTTCTTATATGACATTAACTTGGTGGGGGGGGGGGGGAATCAGCTCTACTTAAGTAATGTGAAGATTATCAAAATACAACAAACCCTAAATGATTGATAATTAAATTATATTATTTATTCCTGAAATGACAGACGGAATTTAATTCTGAAAAATGTGAGAAGGTGCATTTTGGGAGGACTAAGAAGGAGCGTATACACAAGATGAATGTTTGGACTTAAGGAAGTACTGATGAATGCAGGGACCTCTGTGTTGCTGTCCAGAGAGCCCTAAGGCAAAGCACAGGTCTGTGAGGTTTGAGATAGTAGTTGGGTGATTGCAAGGAGAAGTAAAGTAAGCAGTTAGTGCAGCTTTCCCCTCTGGCCATTCCCCAAAGCAACAAGTATAGTTGGTTGGTGGTTGGCATCTGTCTGTCTCGAAGGACAATGGGCGATGATAATGATCATCACAAGCCTGGGCGGAAAGAATGCAGAGTGGAGCTGTCAAGCTCCCCCTCTCGGCCTCACCAGTGTAGAAAAAGGAAAGCTTATGAAGCAATATGTTTGGCAACAGCTTGGCTGCAGGAAGGATGTTCAAAGACATCCAGCTGTTTTCGGGGCTCCACTCCAGACTTGCTGTCTGGGTTTATTCCTGTAGCCTTCGCATCTCCCGAGGCTGCCCACAAGGCAGTGGGGCTATTTACCCATAGCTGGGGATCTGGTTCATGAGCACCAAGCTGTGTCCACACACTAGTGGGCCTGCGTACTACGTGTGCAGGGGCCAGACCTCCTGCTCGTCCTCTGTAGTTCAGCCTGAGTCCGAAAGGGGTTCAGTTTCTGTGTGTTGCCAGCAAGGAGGCGTTACGTGGGGCCTGCTGTTGGAGAGGCTATGTACTGGCTGGGGGAGACTTACACATTCATCTCTCCTTTGGATACTGGTGGGGTGGGGGAAATGACCTATCAGGGCACAGCAGCAGGAGCCAGTCCAGTGGCATTGTGGCTGGCTCTGAGGCTCAGCAGAGAAGGGGAAATGCAGGCAGGGCGATTGTGTTAGGAGACTTAATAGTTAGGAGCCGGAGAACAGGTTCTGTAGCTTTGAAAGAGTAGCCAGGATGGGGTGTTGCCTCCCAGGGGTTACGGTCCAAGATGCCTCTGAGTGGCTGTAGAAAATTCTCAAGAGGCCGTGATACACATTGACATGGGTAGAAAGGGGGAAGAGGTCCTATGTCATGAGTATAGATAGTTAGGAAAGAGCCTGAAGAGCAGGACCTCCAAGGTAGTCATCTCTGGATTACTCCCAGTACCACGTGTTAGTCAGGGCAGGATAGGATGATAGTACAGATGAATGAGTGGCTGGGGAAGTAGTGTAGGGGACAAGGTTTCAGATTTCTGGATCATTGGGGTCACTTTGGGAAGGTATGACCTGTACAAAAAGGACAGGTTACACGTGAATGCAAGGGCACCAAAATCCTTGTGGGCAGGTTTGCTAGAGTTGTTGGGGAGGGTTTAAACTAATTTGGCAGGAGGATGGGAAATGGAGTAATAGGGCTGAGGATGGGGCAATTGGCTTACAGGTTGATGCATTGTGTAGGGAGACTGTGAGGAAGGATGGACAGAAGATTAGGGAAAATTGCTGTCAATGGGATGAGTTGAAGTGTAACATGAGGGCAAAATAAAAAAAGGGCGAAAAAGGACTGAAGGTGTTATATTTGAATGCACACAGGATAAGGGAGATGATCTTGCAATGCAAATAGAGATTGACAGGGATGATGTTGTGGGCATGACTGAGTGGTGGCTGAAAGAAGATCATAGTTGGGAGCTGAACTTACAAGGATACACTTCATATTGAAATGACAGGCAGGTAAGCAGAGGGGATGGGTATGGCTCTGTTGGTAAAAAAGAGAAATCAATTCATAGAAAGAGGTGACATATGAATTCTATCCTTGTGGATAGAGTTAAGAGATTGCAAGGATAAAAAGACCCTGATGGAAATTATATACAGACTTCCGAACAGTAGACAGAATGTGGGCTACAGATTACAATGAGAGATAGAAAAGGCATGTAAAAAAGACAATGTTGTGATTATCATGGGGGATTTCAATACGTAGGTACACAGGGAAAATCAGGTTGGTTTTGCATATCTAGAGAGAGTATTTCTAGAATGCCTATGCGATGGGCTTTTTAGAGCAGCTTGTGGTTGAGTCCACTCAAGGAATGACAGTTCTGCATTGGGTGCAAAGTAATAACCCACAAATGATTCGAGAGCTTAAGGTAAAGGAGTCCTTAGGAGGCAGTGATCATAATATGATAGAATTCATCCTGCAGTTTGAGAAGGAGAAATTAAAATCAGATGACTAAATATTACATTGGAGTAAAAGGTATTACAGAAGCATGACAGTGGAACTGGCCAAAGATGATTAGAAGGGGACACCAGCAGGTATAATGGTAGTACAGCAATGGTTGGTATCTCTGGGGGAAATTTGAATGGCCCAGGAAAGATACAACTCAAAGATGAAGTATTCTAAAGGGAAGATGAGGCAACCATGTCTGACAAGGGAAGGGAAGTCAAAGACAGCATAAAAGTGAAACAGAGGGCATACAATATCACAAACGTTAGTGGGAAGGTGGAGAATTAGGAAGCGTTTGAAAACCAACAGAAGGCAACTAAAAAGCTATAAAGCGAGAAAAAAATGAAATAGGAAGGTAAGCCAGCAAATAGTATAAAAGAAGATACAAAAAGTTTTTCATATAAATGAATAGTAAAAGAGAGATGAGAGTAGATATCAGACCACTGGCAAAAAAAAAAAAATGCTGGCGAGTTTGTAATGGGGGAAGAAATAAATGGCAGACAAACTTAATAACTACTTTGTGTCCGTCTTCACTGTGGAAGACACTAGCAGAATGTCAGAGATGCAAGAGTGTTGGGGGCAGAAGTGAGTTTCCTTGCTTTTACTAAGAAGAAGGTGCTTGGGAAGCTGAACATTCTGAAGGTAAACAAGTCACCTGGACCAGATGGATCTCAGGGCTCTGAAAGTGGCAGCTGAAGGGATTGTAGTAATGACTGGGAAATGGCAAATGTTACACCATTCTTTAAGAAGGGAGGGAGGCAGAAGAAAGAAAATTATAGGCCAGTTAGCCTGACTTCAGTAGTGAAAGGATGTTGAGTCTATTATTAAGGATGAAGTTTTGGGGTACTTGGAGGCATATGATGAAATAGGTCAAAGTCAGCATTGTTTTCAGAAGGTGGATAGACAAAAGAGAGTCAGTGGATGTTGTTTATTTGGCTTTTCAAAAGTCCTATAACAAGGTGCTGCACATAAGGCTGCTTAACAAAAAACAGCCCATGTTATTATAGGAAAGATGCTAGCATAGATAGAAGATTGGCTGACTGGCAGAAGACAAAGAGTGGGAATAAATGGAGCATCATCTGGTTGGCTGCCAGTGACTAGTTGTGTTCCACAGGGTTCAGTAGTGGGAATGCTTCGTTTTATGTTATATGTCAACGACTTGATGATGGAATTGTTGGCTTTGTGGCCATGTTTGCAGACAATACAAAGATAGATAGAGGGGCATGTAGAGTTAAAGAAGCAAGGAGTCCGGAGAAGGACGTGGAAACACTGGGAGAATGAGCAAAGAATTGGCAAATAGAATATAGCTTAGGGAAGCGTATAGTCATGCATTTTGATAGAAGGAATAAAGGTGTAGATTACTTTCTAAATGGGGAGAAAATTCGATTATCAGAGGTGCAAAGGGACTTGAGATTCTTTCTGTAGGATTTCTTGAAGTTTAATTTGCTGGTTGAGTCAGTGTTAGGGAAGGCAAATGAAATGTTGACATTCATTTTGACAGAACTAGAATATAAGCACAAGGATGTGATGCTAAAACTTTATAAAGCATTGATCTTGGAGTATTGTGAGCTGTTTTGGGCCCAATATATGAGAATGTATGTGCTAGCATTGGAGAGAGTGCAGAGGAGGTTTTCAAGAATGATTATGGGAATGAAAGTGTTAAATTACAAGGCACAATGGGAATGAGAGGGATCTCATTGAATCCTATCAAATATAGAGAGGCTAAGATAGAGTTGATTTGGAGCGGATGCTTCCTATAGTGGGTGAGTCTCAGACCAGAGGGCACAACCTCAGAATAGAGAGACATCCATTTGGAACAGAGATGAGGAGGAATTTCTTCAGCCAGATGGTTGTGAATCTATGGAATTCATTGCCATAGACGGCTGCAGAGGCCAAGTCATTGAAAATCTTTAAAGCAGGGGTTGGTAGGTTCTTGGGTAGTCAGGGTGTTGAAGGTTACAGGGGGAAGGCAGGAGAATGGTGTTGAGAAGAATGATAAATCAGCCATGAGGGAATGGTGGAGCGGACCCAATGGGCAGAGTGGCCTCATTCAGTTGCTATGTCTTATGGTCTAAGGTGATTAAGAAGGGATACTTGCCACCATCAATTGGGACAGAAAATATGAAAGCAGGGGTATTAGATTAGCTTTATTTGGTCAATGGTACATTGAAACACGTCATTTGTGTCAATGACCAACACAGTCCAAATATGTGCTGGAGGCAGAGGGAGCCAACATAGCACGTCCACAACTTGCTAACCCTAATCCATACATTTTTAGAATGTGAGAGAAAACCCATGGGGAGAAAGTACAAACTCCTCACAGACTGCGGCAAAATTGGAACCCTGATCGCTGACCGAGGGTGCTATAATAGCAGTACTACTACATCACATACTGCCCGTGAATGTTATACTGTAGTACAGCTACATAAATCATTAGTTCACCCTTAATATGAGTATTGTGTACACTTACACTCGCCATAGGAAATGAAGGATGTGATTCTAATGAAGAGGGAGCAGAGGAATCTTGTCAGAGTGTTGCCTATGTGAGAGTGCTTCAGATATGAGGTGAAACTGGATTGGTTGGGCTTCTTTTCTTTGGAGTAAAGAAAGCTGAGGGGTAACCTGAATGAGACATACAAAATTACTAGAAATATAAATAAGGTAGATGGTAAGAAACATTTTCCCTTGGTAGAGATGTCTATAACCAAAGGATATGGATTTAAGATAAACAGAAAGGGATTTACAGAGGATTTGAGGAAGTTTTTTTTAAACCAAAACGGTGGAAATAGGGAATTTGCTGCTTGACGGGATGGTGGAGGAAAATACTCCATAACATTTAAAAAGTATTTACAGTATGAGCACTTGAAACACCGACGCACACAAGGCTACAGTTTAAGTGCTGTAAAATGGGATAAATAAAGAAGGTAAATAGTTAATTAAGGTGGCTTGAAAGGCCTGTTTCCAAATTATTTGATTCTATGACTTTAGTGACTATTTACTTACGACCTATTTTGGACAGTTACAAAGATATAGATTTTAAAGTAATACACTAATCAGATTGAGCAATGGTGAACAAAATTCGTCTGCTTCTCTATAATTATCTGCAGCTCCTTCAAAACAGGTGTCAAAGGCTCAGGGTTACAAGAGGCTGCAGAAGGTTGTAGGCCCACTCTGCTCTATCCATGGCACAACTCTTCACAGCGCTGAGGACATTTTCAAGAGGCAGTGCCTCAAGAAGGTGGCATCTTCCACAAAGGAGACAATCCAGGACATGCCATGGGCAGGAGATACTGGTGCCTCAGGATCCACACTGAACTGGAGCTTCTTCCCCTCCGTCATGAATTCCAGGAATCCAGTTTTCCTTTTTTATGCACTTTTAATATTTACAGTTTTTTTTACTTTTACATCATCGGTGAATGATAATCTGATTTTGGTATAATACATGTTTTTCTGGCTCGCTTCTGTTTCTACAATTATATTTAGACACTGGTGCAGAGCTTTCTACAACTAATGGAATATTGTCAATACTGACCTATGTAGTAGGTTGGTACCATTTGTGTCACCTAGCAGGTCGCAATTCTCATCGGTTAAGTCTTGCACGTGGTCATTATCTTGCATGATGCAATGCTGTCACATGGTTGAGCCTACACAAGTCCACTTAGAAGCAATGGGAAAGACTTTGACAAGGGGTTAACTCATGCTCCTCAATTTAGCTTACCGTTAATCCTGTGAGAGACTATAAATGATTATTATTAAATGATTTAATAAGAATGCTTCTTACTAAATCATTGAAAAACTAAAGATTAATAAATTTTGAAAAGATCTTTAGTAGCATTAAAATACTTGAAAGCATCGCAAAACAATTGAGAACAGTTATGTTATATCAAGGTAATTTACATCATTTTGTAGTAATTATAATTACATAGTTCCATTGCTGCAGTTCCTCTCTTTTTAAATGGACTTGCTGTTCCTGCACCATGTCTATCTTAGCAAACCCAATGGGCAGATTCTCCAACACAACCGCTGGAAGTGCAACATATTCACTTTCCCCCTGAAGATTCCAGGACGACTCCATCATTTACATAGAATAAATCTCAAGGGAAGAGTGCCCATTAGGTTGGAGACTCCATCGTTTGCCTGGGATTCCCAAATTTGGTAGTAAACGTTCTCAGACTGTGGTTCTGTGGAACTTCTGTCATTTCCCAGTAAGTTCTACCCCACCGTGGAGAGTGTAATCACAATGAATTATTAAGAAAATGCTGCCATCTGCTGGATAATTCACGATGGCAGAGTAAGGGGAATGAAGTGTCCGGTTAAGGCTGCATTTACACAAGTTGGAAAAGGAATATTTTCAATTCAAGAACCACACAATGGGACCATTTAACCTGCTCTTTGGGTGGTTTGTACTCTCAACTGCAACCAGAATATTTTTGAAACTGCATGATTTGTATTTGTAATTGATTGGGAAAACATTATACTATATTAATGGAATCCTCTAAAGTTCTGTTACAAATTCTGGATAGAAGGAGTCATTCTGGCCACACTACTGCTAGTTCCACATGAGCCAGTTGAGTCAGATATTTGCCATTTATTACCAGCATTAAACAGTATCTGCTGTACTTCTGGTATGCTGTATGGATTATAATCTCTTCACAAAAATATTACGAATAAATTCTCATTTGTGAAAGTTCTCATTACATTAATAGATGGTTGCCTCTCTGACAGGAGGCCTGTGACTAGTGGCATGCTACTGGGATCAGTGCTGGGCCACATTGTTGGTTGACATCTGTATCAAGGATCTGGATGATAATGTGATTAACTGGTTAAGCAAATTTGCAGATGGCACCAAGATTGGGGTGTAGTAGACAGTGAGGGAGACTATCAGAGCTTGCAGTGGGATCTGGACCAGCTGGAAAAATGGGCTATAAAATGCCAGATGGGATTTAATGCAGACAAGTGTTGCACTTTGGTCGGACCAACCAGGGTAGGCCTTACACAGTGAATGGTAGGGCATTGAGGAGTGATGTAGAATAAAGGGATCTGGGAATACAGGTTCATAATTCATTGAATGTGGTGTCACAGGTAGATAGGGTTATAAAGAAAGCTTTTGGTACATTGGCCTTCATAAATCAAAGTATTGAGTACAGGAGATGAGATGTTATGTTGAAGCTGCATATGAAGTTGATGGGGCCAAATTTGGAGTGTTGTATGTAATTTTGGTCACCTACTTACAGGAAAGATGTATAAAAGATTGAAAGAGTACAAATTTACAAGGATGCTGCCAGAACTGGAGGACCTGAGTTATAAGGAATGCTTGAATAGGTTAGGACTTTATTCCTTGGAATGTAGATGACTGTGGGGAGATTTGATAGAGGTACACAAAATTATGAGGGTAGAGATAGGGTAAATGTAAACAGGCTTTTTCCATTGAGGTTGAGAGGGACTACAACTAGAAGTCATGGGTTAAGGGTAAAGATGAAAGATTTAAGGGGAACATAAGGGGAAACAGCTTCACTGGGAGAATCGTGAGAGTGTGGAACGAGCTGCCAGTGCAAATGGTGCATGCGAGCTCAATTCAACATTTCAGAGAAGTTTGGATAGGTACATGGATGGTAGGGGTATTGAGGGCTATGATCCCAGTGCAGGTCGATGGGATTAGGTAGTTTAAATGGTTTGACATGGTCTAGATGGGACAAAGGGCCTGTTTTTGTGCTGTACTTTTCTATGACTCTATAACATAATACTTAATTGCAGTGGCATACGTTAAACTAATTGGGAATACAGTCAAATTAATATATTAGAACTGTACAGATTTGTTATTGTATGTATTTACTGTAATTTAATTTGCAATTGAGTTTCATCTGTGATTCAACATATGTTTATTTTACAAGCCATGAAACCTGTAATTTACAGCTTATAAAGTTTCTTGAATAAGGATCAAATCTAAAAAATAATTACTGGTAAGACTGTAATCTTTTGAACAAATGTATGGCACTACAATGGACATTTCTTAATAGTCATCCACTAAGTGGTGCATTTTACCCTGAGGTCAAAGTCTGATTCAGTCAGACTGATCAAAAACATAATAGCCCATTGATTCCAAGGAAGAATTGCAAATTGTGTGTAATATTGGTTTAGTGATAGGAAACAAGGTGTACAGATTAATTAGAAGATTTTTTTTAACCAAAAGTGCTCCATGGGCTTCAGTCCCTTGATGTTTGTAGTTTATATCAATGGTTTAGTTTTAAAATACATCACTATGTGCAGATCTGATTGATGCATCACAGGGAGAATATAGAGCTTTGGAGAGGCTGCAGAAGACATTTACCAAGATGCTGCCTGGATTAGAAGGTATTAGCTAAAAGGAGGTGATGGACAAACTCCTCAGAGTTTGTCAGAAGCTGAGGGGAGACCTGATAGAAGGTCATAAAATTAACAGAGACAGGGTGGGCAGTCAGAATCAATTTTTTTACCCAAAACAGTGGTGATGGAAGAGGATACGACAGCAGCATTTAACAGTGTTTTAGATAGTCAGGTGAATATGCAGAGAATGGATCATGTACTCGCAGAATTAGATTAATCCAACATCATGTTCGTCCCAGACATTGTGGCCAGAAAGGCCCTTTCCTTTTCTGTACAGTAATAAATAAGTTTTATAAATCATTTGCCAGCTATGGGAAAAGCTTTAGACAGTAGGAATATATTGATGACTAATCAGTGGCCGTAGAGAGTAAGGAAATGGAGTTGGGAAGGTACAACAAGGCAAATGAACACAGCAAAAGTGGGAGATTATCGAGAGGAATTGCGGAAAACATGGAACTTCGAGAATACATCCACGGATTCCTAAAGGTAGCAGAGAGGGTCAATAAAGTTCAAAGTATATTTATTATTGAAGTATGTATGTTATATACAACCTTGAGATTTGTCTCCTTACAGGCAGCCACAAAACTAAGAAACCTAATAGACCCCTTTAAAAGAAAGAAAACCGTCAAACACTCGATGTGATTGAAAAAAAACAAATCGTGCAAACAATAAAAGTAAGCAAATCTCATTCAGAACTGGAGATCACAAATGTGAGTCCACAGCCACAAAGCCCCTCATCACTTCAGCCATTTCAAGAGCCCATTAGTTGCAGACCACAGTCTCAGTTCAGTGCAGAGACGAGTAAACCTCATGGAGAAGTGAGCTGAACATCGCCCGTCTCTCACCTCCAGCCCTGACACCCTGACCTAAGGTTGTTGAAAAGTCATTCAAAGACTTTTCTTTATTAGTCAAGGCATGAGCATGTAAGAACTAAATACAATGACCCTAGTTTGAATACAGTGTAGTTCTGGTCACTACATTACTTGGTGATCATTAGCTCTAGAGGGGACAGAGGAAATTTACGAGGCATGTTTCCTGGCATGAAAAGTTTCAGCCATGAGGGAAGATTAGAAGGCTGTTTTATTTGGTGAGTGAGTAAGGAAAGACAATTGAGGTATATAATATTATAAGGCATATTGATAGAATAAAGACCTACTTTCCTTAGCAGAGATTTATTTACCAGGGGATAAAGATTAACAGTAATTGGTATAAGATTTAGTAGGGAGATGAGGAAACAATTTTTATTCAAAGGGGTTGGAACTTGTTTCCTAAGAGGCAGAACTCTTCATCACTTTTAAAAAGTAATAGTATTTTCAATTGAAGAATCATAACCTGGTGGGCGTTGTAAGTAACCTAGTGCTGAAGAGTGGGGTTAGGCTGATGGATCTTTCTCACCTGGCACAGAGGGAATGGGCCAAGAGCACTTCTTCTATGTCATAAATTTTCTGTTTTCTATGACATATCTGGCAACGTATTCCACAATTTCCATTAGCTGTACTTCATAACACAAAACTTTTTAGTGAAGATCATCATCAGTAAATGAAAACTTTGAAAACATCTCACTAAGCACATGAGTAGCATCCTCCTCCTTCAATCTGGCAACTATACCCTCTCTTTTATTTGACATAATAAATATTCAATTAAATAACTTTGAACTGAACAGTGCATTACTCTGGTCTAATTTTACACAAATATTCATTATAACTTTCTTTATGCTGCACAACTTAATTTCTATCAAGCTAGATATATGACATGTAGTTAATAACAACATAAATTTAAACTGATAACAAGCATGTTGGATCTGTAAATGTCACAGCATTGCACCATAGGTTTTAGCCTCGAGACTACAACATGCAGTGTTGTTTTTGTTGCCGTTTCATGGCACTTAATAGAGACCCTATGGGGAATTCGAGAAAAATCAATGTTGCCATCAATCTGATACGTTGTTTAGAGAAATACAGTGATTTTGGCTTGGTGAAGAATGGAGGAAATAACAGAACTTATCTCATTTTTCATCTAAGATATCATTGTTAAATTGCAACTATTACACTTCAAGATACCAAAAGACATCAAAAGTAAAACTAGACAACATCAATGCTTTTTTAATTTCCTGAACTTGATAACCCAGTCTCTCTCTTTGGGTTTAGGAACCATGGAATTTCAATGCAGATGTCAAACTTATTAAACTGCTCTCAATAAATCCATCTTCCATGACCTCAGGATATGTCTGGTTAGATCATTTCCCAAAGGGAGCACCTAAACAGTTGCATTAAAGAAACAGAATAAGATGCACAACATTCCAAATCGGCTGTTGCACAAAATAACACTGTTCCAAACCCAAACTATATGTATGTTTTGTGATCACAAATCAGTTATATAAATGAAAAATGCTGCAGATGATTTTTATAACATTATCCCGGACACAGAGGCACAAAAATGTATAAACACGAGAATGTCTGCAGATGCCGGAGATCAAAAGCAACACACACAAAATGCTGGAGAAACTCAGCAGGTCTGGCGGCAACTATGGAAATGAATAAGCAGTCGACATTTCAGGCCGAAACCCTTCTTCAGGACAGAGAAGGAAGGGGGAAGATACCAGAATAAAAAGGTGTGGAGAGAAGAAGGAAGCTAGCTTTGAAGTGATAGGTGAAGCCAGGTGGATGGGAAAGGTCCCGTTGGGTCCCGTTGATTGGGACTCCCATACTGTTAGGGGTCTAGATGGTTTAGAGTTTGTAAAATGTGTTCAGGAAAGTTTTCTAAATCAATATATAGAGGGACCAACTAGAGGGGATGCAATATTGGATCTCCTGTTGGGTAACGAATTAGGGCAAGTGACAGAAGTCTGTGTAGGGGAGCACTTTGGTTCCAGTGATCATAACACCATTAGTTTCAATTTGATCATGGACAAGGATAGATCTGGTCCTAGGGTTGAGGTTCTGAACTGGAAGAAGGCCAAATTTGAAGAAATGAGAAAGGATCTAAAAAGCGTGGATTGGGACAGGCTGTTCTCTGGCAAAGATGTGATTGGTAGGTGGGAAGCCTTCAAAGGGGAAATTTTGAGAGTGCAGAGTTTGTATGTTCCTGTCAGGATTAAAGGCAAATTGAATAGGAATAAGGAACCTTGGTTCTCAAGGGATATTGCAACTCTGATAAAGAACAAGAGGGAGTTGTATGAAATGTATAGGAAACAGGGGGTAAATCAGGTGCTTGAGGAGTATAAGAAGTGCAAGAAAATACTTAAGAAAGAAATCAGGAGGGCTAAAAGAAGACATGAGGTTGCCTTGGCAGTCAAAGTGAAGGATAATCCAAAGAGCTTTTACAAGTATATTAAGAGCAAAAGGATTGTAAGGGATAAATTTGGTCCTCTTGAAGATCAGAGTGGTCGGCTTTGTGCGGAACCAAAGGAAATGGGGGAGATCTTAAATAGGTTTTTTGTGTCTGTATTTACTAAGGAAGCTGGCATGAAATCTATGGAATTGAGGGAATCAAGTAGTGAGACCATGGAAACTGTACAGATTGAAAAGGAGGAGGTGCTTGCTGTCTTGAGGAAAATTAAAGTGGATAAATCCCCGGGACCTGACAGAGTGTTCCCTCGGACCTTGAAGGAGACTAGTGTTGAAATTGCGGGGGCCCTGGCAGAAATATTTAAAATGTCGCTGTCTACGGGTGAAGTGCCGGAGGATTGGAGAGTGGCTCATGTTGTTCCGTTGTTTAGAAAAGGATCGAAAAGTAATCCGGGAAATTATAGGCCGGTGAGTTTAACACCAGTAGTAGGTAAGTTATTGGAGGGAGTACTAAGAGACAGAATCTACAAGCATTTGGATAGACAGGGGCTTATTAAGGAGAGTCAACATGGCTTTGTGCGTGGTAGGTCATGTTTGACCAATCTGTTGAAGTTTTTCAAGGAGGTTACCAGGAAAGTGGATGAAGGGAAGGCAGTGGATATTGTCTACATGGACTTCAGTAAGGCCTTTGACAAGGTCCCGCATGCAAGGTTAGTCAGGAAAATTCAGTCGCTAGGTATACATGGAGAGGTGGTAAATTGGATTAGACATTGGCTCGATGGAAGAAGCCAGAGAATGGTGGTGGAGAATTGCTTCTCTGAGTGAAGGCCTGTGATTAGTGGTGTGCCACAGGGATCAGTGCTGGGTCCATTGTTATTTGTCATCTATATCAATGATCTGGATGATAATGTGGTAAATTGGATCAGCATCTTTGCTGATGATACAAAGATTGGAGGTGTAGTAGACAGTGAGGAAGGTTTTCAGAGCCTGCAGAGGGACTTGGACCAGCTGGAAAAATGGGCTGAAAAATGGCAGATGGAGTTTAATACTGACAAGTGTGAGGTATTGCATGTTGGAAGGACAAATCAACGTAGAACATACAGGGTTGATGGTAAGGCACTGAGGAGTGCAGTGGAACAGAGGGATCTGGGAATACAGATACAAAATTCCCTGAAAGTGTCGTCACAGGTAGATAGGGTCGTAAAGAGAGCTTTTGGTACATTGGCCTTTATTAATCAAAGTATTGAGTATAAGAGCTGGAATGTTATGATGAGGTTGTATAAGGCATTGGTGAGGCCGAATCTGGAGTATTGTGTTCAGTTTTGATCACCAAATTACAGGAAGGATATAAATAAGGTTGAAAGAGTGCAGAGAAGGTTTACAAGGATGTTGCCGGGACTTGAGAAACTCAGTTACAGAGAAAGGTTGAATAGGTTAGGACTTTATTCCCTGGAGCGTAGAAGAATGAGGGGAGATTTGATAGAGGTATATAAAATTATGATGGGTATAGATAGAGTGAATGCAAGCAGGCTTTTTCCACTGAGGCAAGGGGAGAAAAAAACCAGAGGACATGGGTTAAGGGTGAGGGGGGAAAAGTTTAAAGGGAACATTGGGGGGGCCTCTTCACACAGAGAGTGGTGGGAGTATGGAATGAGCTGCCAGACGAGGTGGTAAATGCGGGTTCTTTTTTAACATTTAAGAATAAATTGGACAGATACATGGATGGGAGGTGTATGGAGGGATATGGTCCGTGTGCAGGTCAGTGGGACTAGGCAGAAAATGGTTCGGCACAGCCAAGAAGGGCCAAAGGGCCTGTTTCTGTGCTGTAGTTTCTATGGTTCTATGGTTCCATGGCTGGAGAAGATGGAATCTGATAAGAGAGCAGAGTGGATCATAGGAGAAAGGGAACGATTAGGGGACCGAGGGGAAAGTGTTAGGCTGATGAGGAGAGGTGAAAGGGCAGTGTGGGGAATAGAGGAAAAGGGAATGGGGAAGGGGAAAGATTTTTTTACCAGAAGAAAATCGATACTCATGCCATCAGGTTGAAGGCTACCCATAAGGTGTGCTCTTCCACCCTGAGGGTGGTGTCATCTTGGCACATGGACCGACAAGTTGGAATGGAAATAACAAGCAGGGTGGACAAAGGAGGGGCAGTGGATGTCACTTACTTAGATTTTCAGAAGGTATTTCATAAGGTGCCTCACATGAGGCTGTTTAACAAGATAAAATCCTATGGCGTTACAGGAAAGTTACTGGCATGGATAGAGGAATGGCTGATAGGCTGGAGTCAACGAGTTGGAATAAAGGGGGCCTTTTCTGGTTGGCTACCAATTTCTAGTCATGTTCGTCAATGGTCAGTATTACAACCGCTACTTTTCACATTGTTTGTCAATAAATTAGATAGTGGAATTGATGGCTTTGTGGCAAAGTTTGCGGATGATATGAAGATAGGTGGAGGGGTAGGTAGTGCTGAGGAAGCAATGTGATTGCAGCAGGACTTAGACAAATTGGAAGAATGGGCAAAAAAGTGGCAGATGGAATACAGTGTCGGGAAATATATGATAATGTAATTTGGTAAAAGGAACAATAGTGCAGATTATCATCTAAATGGGGAGAAAGTTCAAATATCAGAGGTGCAAAGGGGCTTAGGAGTTCTCATGCAAGACTCCCAGAAGGTTAGTTCACAGGTTGAGTCTGTGGTAAAGAAGGCAAATTCAATGTTGGCATTTATTTCAAGGGGAATAGAATATAAAAACAAAGGGATAATGCTGCAACTTTATCAGACACTAGTCAGGCTGCACTTAGAGTATTGTCAACAGTTTTGGGGCCCATATCTCAGAAGGGATGTGTTGTTATTGGTGAGAGTCTAGAGGAGATTCACGAGGATGATTCTGGAAATGAAGGCGTTAACATATGAGGATTGTTAGGCAGCTTTGTACTCACTGGAATTCAGAAGAATGTGTGGGGATCTCATTGAGACCTACTAAATGTTGAAAAGAATAAATAAAGTGGATGTGCAGAGGATGTTTCCTCTCGTGGGGCTACTGAGAACTAGAGGGTCAGCCTCAAAATTGCGGGGTGACCTTCTAGAACGGAAGTAAGGAGGATTTTTTTCAGCTAATGAGTGGTGAATCTGTGGAATGCTCTACCACAGACTGCAATGGCGGCCAAATCTATTTAAAGCAGAAGTTGATAGATTCCTGCTTGGTTGGGGCATCAAGGGATATGGTGAGAGGGCAGGTGTATAGGGTTGAATGGGATCCTGGATCAGCCATGATGAAATGGCGACATGGACTCGATGGGCTGAATGGCCTAATTCTGCTCCTATGACTTATGGTGTAATGGGAATGGGAATGGGAATTAAAATCTTTAGCCACCTGGAAGTTCTGCTTGTGGCAGATGCAGCAGAGATGCCCGACGAAACACCTCTTTGCGTTTTGCATCACATGGGCTTGCAATGCAATTGTATGAATGTTGTTGATCTGAGCAGGTAATGAACGTACAGATACCTGGCATCACCCTCAGGATCACTGCTGGCATAAGAAAAGTCAAAAATGCTACTATTACTGGCTAGTATGAGCAAAATTGCCATTACTTTGGTGCCTACTGTCAGACATTAATAATTTAAATTTAACATATAATCTTGCCAAATCTTAAATATTACCAAATGTCCTCAAATGCTCAGTTGAACTTCATCAAACTTATGTAACATTAAGCCACATAATGAATAGGTGCAGCTTTCAAGCTGTGTAAAAAATTCCAGCTTGAAGCAATGGTTGATCTGTGCAGCTGTAAATAGAATGGGAATGGTAGAGATACATGTTTAGGGAGGGAACGCAGCATTATCAACAATATTAACGAAAGTAGAGTCTGGGAAAGGAAGTCCGGTCATCAGCAGTTGGTGGGAATATAGTTGAATAAGCTGGGGATGAGGTTTCACCAATGAGGGAAATAGGAGAGGAACTAGAGATAGAGGCAATCAATGGACAAATATTTATGAGAAGGTTTGGCTTTGTGGTTCAATGGAAGGAGGAAAAAGACTCATGAACAAATACTATTGGAGAGGAAGCCAATGAACTCACATTTGTTACTGGAGGTTAGAGTAGGGAAGTTTAAAAAGGTGGTCTGTAGTGGAGAAGATGACCTTTGAATAGTATTTGTTTTGGTAGATAAGAGCTGGGATCGCATAATCAAGGTATGCATGAAGTTAAACAGCGAAAGCACTTATCTGACATGTACAGTATTGGAAAAGGTCTTAGACACATTTGTATAGTTAGGGAGTCTAATACTTTTGCATAGTAGTGTAACAGTTTTATGTATTGCACTGTACTGCTGCAAAAAAAAATCATGACATATGTGAGTGAGAAAAACCTGACTCTGATATGGGTCTCTGTTGTGAATGAGAGTGAGAAGGGGGCAGGGAGAGGGGAATCATAGTTTGGAAAAGGGGAAGGGAGCAGGAAGCACCAGAGAGACATTCTGTAATGATCAGTGAACCAATTGTTTGGAATCAAGTGACACTGCCTGGCATCTCAGGGCTGGGCGTGTCTGCACCTGTGCCACCCTCGCTTCTGGCACTCCTCCTCTGCCACCTGTCCCACACCCCACCCGCGGTGCTCCATCCTCACCATTCCCAACATCCTTTGCTCCCGCTAGATTTCCAGACTCTCCTTCCACTCCATATTGACAAATACAGTACTGTGCAAAAGTCTTAGGCACCCTAGCTAATATATACCGTATGTGTTCCTAAGACCTTTGCACAATACTGTAGTATGTACGGGGGATGTGACTGGGATAAGAAAGTGTAATGTCTTAAAAAGGACAAAGGCAAAGGGAAAGCAAGGATGTGATTCAGAAGATTGGTAGCTGCAGAAACGCTGTAAACAAAGTGCCAAAAATTAGACCACTGGGAATTTCAGAAGGATCTGATGCCTGGGCAGCCAACTGTAGTTAAAATATTTACTGAATGTTTCATCACATTCTCTAGTCAACTGTCCTATCCAATCCTGTCATTTTTTCCAATTTGTAGTGTTTTTAAAACTTACAGAAAAGATCAGAGAAAACATTTTAAAAGTATGACCTTATTTTTCCTCTCTATTCGTTCGTCTTATTATTCAAGAGATTCCAGAATAATCCTTGTGACCTTACATTAAATCTCATCTCACCCCTCTTTCAGCCTCAGTCATTACTGTCAAAGAACAGTTTTGAATGATCACCTGAGCGAGTAAATTCATTCGTTATGTGCCATATCATACGACATGGGCGATCATAGTCTTTCTATGACCATGATTGTTCTTGGCAAATTTTCCTACAGAAGTGGTTTACCATTGTCTTCTTTTGGGCTGTGTTTTTACATTCGGGTAACCCCAGCCATTATCAATACTCTTCAGAGATTGTCTGCCTGGCATCAGTGGTCATATAACCAGGACTTGTGCTCATATGACCATCCATCACCTGCTCCCATGGCTTCACCTGACCCTGATCAGGTGGGGGGGGGGGAACTAACCAGATACTACACCTTGCCAAAGGGTTACATGCCGGACAGTGGATGGGAAGAGCACCTTACACCTCCTTTGGTAAAGACATATCTCCAACCCACCACTCCTGAGCAAATAAATTAGTGGTTTCAAAGTGAAGGGAAAACTACGTTATAAAGATGAGATAATGTGGTTCATGTTTTGTCTTTAGGATTAACATTCAGTTATTCCTTAAGAATATTACCAAACAAAATTTGATACCCAACCACTTATTGAATGTGCATGTAGGAAGGTTTAAGTGAAAGCTTTCCTGCTTGCAATGGCCTGTATTTCATTCAACATTACTAGAAACATCAGTAACAACACAGAAAGTTCCACCGAAAGTAACACTCTTAAAAGCCTGAAATTGATTCTAGCAACTACCATTTTAGGTTTATTTACCTAATTTAGCGATCAAGCATACGGAATAAGAGATAAAAATGAACCATTGGTATTTTGTTGTTTTTTTCATAAAATATTCAAGGTAAACATTGCGCAATAACCAAAGCTGCATTTGATTTGGGTGCAACCTACTCTGGTCCACCCTGACCTCACATCGCCCAGGGAAGCAGTTACGCGACTCGCTAACATCGGTCATGGGATTCGCTGGTGTCTTCCCAACCGCCAGGGGGCGGGGTAATGCGGCTCCCGGAGAGTGAGCGTACAAGAGGGGGCTGACTGTATTAGCGTCCTCCCAGGCCCAGGGGGCGTGGCTGTAGGCGGTGACCAAACTGGTTATGGGGAAACTGGGAATTCAGGAAGGAGAAAAAGAAATAAAGGAGCGGAAACAGGAAGGAGAGAAGCGTTAAAAAACAAACAAACGAGCATAAACCTTGCTAGGCCGGCTAGCTAGCCGCTGCTGAGACTGCAGCAACACTGCTAAGGCCACGGGTGAGGCCTGAAGTGGAAGAGGGGCCGGCTGCTGGGTCCAAGCTCGTCGTTTCCACGGTGACGGAGGCCTGAGCGGAGAGGGAACATGTCGCTGTTTGCGAAGAGGAAGACGGTGGAAGGTGAGCAGCGGTGACGTCCTTTTAAGCGGTGTAACATATTGCCCCACCGGCCTGGCCCGAGCCACATACAGCCCGATATTCAGGATGGATCTGATCATAGGCCCGGCTGGGATGTGGTTAAACGAAGTGGTGAGGTGGTAATTTTAAGAAGGTACTTCATTATCTAACAAACAATCTTTTGAATGGGTCAAGAGTAGCTCTATAGAACTGCGCGTCTTTCTACGCCTTAAACAAAAGATTGTTAACATATTCTCAGTAATTGAAACACTGGAGTTGTGGTAGTGAATTTCATTGATGTCCATCGGAAAGCTAAAAGTGAAGAAACTTTTATTAAAAGCTCTGGGACATATGCCTCCTCCTGCTGGGAGTAAGGTATTAATGACAGGACAGTTTCGTAAGATTGAATCACTGAAGATTCGAGAATGAATTATATATGCAGGTCATTTAGTTTGCTGTAAAAGTTCCCGTGTTATTCTCCTTTTAGTCAGTCTTTACAGTTTTACAATGTTCTACTTGTTTCACCTCCCTTGATTTTATAATTCCCAATTCACACCTTTTCTAATCGTTTAGCTCCCATTGACTCGCCCTAGGCCAAAAACTTTTTGTATCTTGTATTAAAAGCTGAAAACACCGGGGGGGGGGGGGGGGGGACTTGGATCAAGCAGTATATGTGGAAAGAGAAACTGTTACGTTTTAGGTCAAAGACCCTTCATTAGCTGAAGTTCGTTGCTCTTCCATTTAAATATCAACTGTTTCTCTACCAACAGATGCTGCCTACCAGCCAAATGCATCTTGTTTTTATTTTGCATTTACAGCAGTCTATTTTTCTTTTTCTTTTTACTGCTCTTGATTGTACCTAAGGGTTTGCTCATTCATTACTTTGTTCCCAGTTGTCTTATTTATAACATGAGATGAATCCTTTTGGCTTCCTAGATATACAGAGCTGTTCCATGATATCATGGATGATCTTCTTCCTCAACACTACAGTTCCAGTTTGGCACCATGTTCCTTAATTCCATTTAGATCTAAAGGTCCACTAATCTTGATTTTGAATATGCTCAGCCTCCACAGCCCTGTGGGGTAGCTGGTTCCAAAGATGCACCACCCTCTGGTGATAAAATGACTTCTGTCCTGAATGGCCAGCCTCTTTTTTGAGATCTTGACCACTAGCTCTGGAACCAACCAGTGAAACAGCAACTCCATACCAACACTGTCAAGCTCCACTTGCATTTTGTATGTTTTAATAAAATCTTATTCTTCTAAACTCAAGAGAGTTTTAGGTCTGTGACCATTCATCTCTCTAGCAATCAGCTCGATGATTCATAGCTATATGCACTCAACGCCTGGATAAAGTGTTGAGACCTGTACAGAATGTGGAAATGCTCTTTATTACCACCTCCTTCTGTTAGCTGTTTAACTACCCACCATTATTTGCAATAAGATTTTGGTAGGACTGCGGAGTGTGATCTATTGACTGAAGATTGCTCGGGGTCTTTTGTATCAGAACCAAATGTATTTCCTGATACGATCTCCTTCAGGACCCTATAGAATTGGAGCAAGATTTCTCCCCTTTGGTACTTCAATTATTTATGGTCAGGATGAGCAGGTACTTGTTTAAATTGATGTTAATCGCTTTAAGAGTAGAGCTCATGAATAAAGGGGAATCATCAGAAAATTACTTGGAAGTGCACTTATTCTGAGGTGTGTTTTTTTTTAAAAATTTGAACCTTCAAAATGAAGTATGTCCAGTCCAGGTGTAGCAGAGTTAAGTGATGTTCAGTCAACCAATTGCACTAAAGCCCTGCAGGCCTACCAAAATCTAGTTGTGAATGACAATGGGTATTTGAACAGCTAACAGAAGAAGGAGGTGCTAAGGACATTCCCATCCTTAACGATCATGTGATTCAACAAAAAAGTGCTAAAGAAAAGGCTGATACTTTGGTTCAGCTGAAATGTTGAATGATTTAAATTGACTTCCTTTGGGCAACTTCCATACCCTTCCACAAGAAGACTGAGATTGGAGAACATCCCAGCTGTGGTACAGTTATGCCTTTAGCTAAGCGCTTCCAGTACAGCTGCAATACAGAAGTGTGGAAGGTTGCCAGGTTATGAGCTATTTACAAAAGTCAGGACAAATCCAATCTGGCTAATTATTGACCCTTCATCAACAAAATGATGGAGGCTTTCATCAACAGAATTATCATTGCACTTAATTCACCAATAACCTTCTCAGCAAGTTTGGGTTTCACTTGCATTGTTTTACTCCAGACCTCCTAACTGCCTTAGTCCAAATATGGGCTGAAGTGCAGAATTTCAGAAATGAGGTGAATGTGATTACCGTTGATATCGTGACTGGGTTTGACATTTTGACACCCTGGTAAAACTGAAATTGAGGAGCATTAAAGGGATCTCAGTGGATAGTGTCAAGGTTGAGACAGCAATAGAAATGGATTGATAAATATAAATGTAGCAGTTACTTGAAATCAAATTAAAACTGCTCAGAGACTAAGCATGCGGATTGACACTGTATGACCTGCTCCAAATAATGAATTTCCAGAGTTCGAAAGAGTACGATTGAACCTTTGTTCATCTTTGCTGTTTTCTTAATAATCTTGTAACAATAGAAAACTAAAACTAATGATATAACAAAATAAGCTGTAGCGATCTTAAGCTGTAGCAAAGTAAGTGATCGTATGTGTATTTTAACAGTTCTTAAGCAGTCAACAAAAGATATCCCTACCCCCCTTCCCGGTCTACTCCCTAGCTCTAACTAGATTAAAGTTAAGACAAAACATGAATATTCTACACTTATTCACCTCTACCATGCCCCAACCCATGTGATAGATTACCCATAATAAAACGTGCAACACAAAATACAGTACAGACTGGCAGAAAGTAGATGGCTCCTACAGTGAATAACATTTGCAGTTAACAAGTACCAGGTAATGATCAGCTCAAACAAGAGAGTCCAACACTCTATAAAATGGCAATACCATTGCCAAATCCTCCTCCATCAATACCTTGAAGATTCTCATTAACTCAACTGCATCAGCCATATCAGTAATGAGTACAAGAGCAGATAAGAGGCTGTGTATCCTGCAGTGTCTTACACTTAACAGCCCAAGGCCTATCCACCATCCACAAAATGCATCAGGAGCATGAAACGCTCTCCACCTCCTTAGATGAGTTAGTTCAGTATCATCCAGGACAAGGCACCCCACTTGATTGGGAACCTATTAACAGCCTGCACGTTTATGAGTCCCATCACTGGTGCTCAGTTGGCAATAGATTTGCACCATTTACAAAATACACTGATTGTTTGCACAGACTTCTCTGACAGCATCTCCTCAGAACTGAGGGGCTTCAGGGTCCCTATGCCCACCATCCTACAAGCTAATGTGCAAGCCATAGAGAACAAGGTGGATGATCTCAAAGGGAGACTCACTTACTTCAGGGAGATGCAGAACTGCTGTGTATTCTGTTTCACTGAGACCTGGCTCTCCCCTGCCACCCCCGACTGTACCATCGGACCAGAGGGTTTTTCGATCCATCGGATGGACCGTACGGTGTCTTCGGGCAAGACGAGCGGAGGTGATGGCTGCCTACTGATCAACACTGCATGGTGCTCGGACACAGTGGCACTGACAAGCTCCTGCAGCCCGGACCTGGAACACCTGTCGGTGAAGTGTTGTCCCTACTATCTGCCACGGGAATTCACCTCAGTCATACTGACAGTGGTCTACATCCCGCCCCCCCCCCCCCCAAGGCGGATGTGGAGTGTGCTCTGAACATACTGTATGCCAACATCAGTGAACTTGAGACCAGGTATCCGGAGGCTTTGCTCATTACAGC
Source organism: Mobula hypostoma (assembly GCF_963921235.1). Classification (NCBI taxonomy): domain Eukaryota; kingdom Metazoa; phylum Chordata; class Chondrichthyes; order Myliobatiformes; family Myliobatidae; genus Mobula; species Mobula hypostoma. Next base: position 31,856,937 of record NC_086102.1, on the reverse strand, counting down.
TGGGGACTTTAACCAGGTCAACCTCAGAAAGGTGCTGCCAAAGTTATACCAACATGTCTCCTGCCCCACTAGAGGCCCGAGTATACTTGACCACTGCTACACAGCAGTCAAGAATGCCTACCGTTCTGTCCCACGACCTCACTTCGGAAAATCGGACCTTCAGGCCGTACTCCTCCTTCCGGCTTACAAACAGAAACTGAAGTGGGAGGTCACGGTGTCAAAAGTAGTGTTGCGTTGGACGGAGGAAACGGATGAGGTCCTGCGTCACTACTTTGAATCAGTGGACTGGTTAGTATTCAAGGACTGGGCAGCTAACCTCGATGAGTATGCCTCAGCTGTCACGGACTTTATTTGGAAATGCATGGAGGACTGTGTGTCTCTCAAGACGATCTGGGTATTCCCTAACCGGAAACCTTGGATGAATTATGAGGTCAAGTCCCTTTTAAAGGCTAGAGCTGCGGCTTTTAGGTCCGGGGTTACCAGTCGCTACACGGAATCCAGGCGTGAACTCCGGAAAGCCATTCAGGGCGCCAAGGGGCAATATCGAGCCAAGTTGGAAGCCCAGGCTAAGCAAAGGGATGCCAGTAGACTATGGCAGGGTCTAAATGAGATCACTGGACGCAAAGAAAAGGCTGGGAATATCAATAACTGTGGCGCTTCTCTTCCTGACGAACTTAATGTATTCTACCCAAGATTCGAACAGAAGAGAGTCCTGCTCCCTCTGGATGAAACGGACCTGGTGGCATCGAGATTCATCGTCACCGAGGAGGACGTTAGAAGGGCCTTCCTAAAGATAAATCCAAGGAAGGCGACGGGCCCAGATGGCGTCCCAGGACGGGTTCTCCGGGTCTGTCTAAGCGAGTTAGCTGGAGTGTTTGCTGACAACTTCAGCTGCTCCTTGCTTCAGTCTAAGATCCCCTTGTGTTTTAAGAAGGCAACGATAATCCCAGTGCTGAAGAAGAGCAAGGTGGCATGCCTGAATGACTATCGACCTGTGGCTCTGACATCAATTGCTATGAAGTGCTTGGAGAGATTGGTTATGGCACACATCAACCACAACCTACTGGTCAACCTCGATGCTTTGCAATTCACCTACCGGAGCAACAGGTCAACGGCAGATGCCATCTCTCTGGCCCTACATTCCTCAGAACACCTGGAGAATAAAGACGCATACGTAAGGCTCCTTTAATACAATCATTCCAAATAAACTGATTCCTAAGCTCTGGAACCTGGGCCTTAGCACTCAGATCTGCAGCTGGATCTTCAACTTCCTCACAGACAGGACCCAGGCTGTAAAAATAGGGGACAAGCTCTCCTCTATAATCACTCTGAGCACTGGTGCCCCACAAGGCTGTGTACTCAGCCCCCTGCTGTACTCACTGTACACCCATGATTGTGTATCCAAGTTTCCATCAAACCCAATACACAAGTTTGCTGATGACACAACAATTGTAGGTCGTATCTTGGGTAATGATGAGTTTGAGTACAGAGAGGAAATTAAGAACTTGGTGGCATGTTGCGAAGACAATAACCTTTAATACAATACTCACTTTACACCGCACGCTGTCGGAGCAGTGCTGCCAGGATAATCAAGGACACGACCCACCCAGCCAACACACTTTTCGTCCCTCTTCCCTCTGGGAGAAGGCTCAGGAGCTTGAAGACTCGTACGGCCAGATTTGGGAACAGCTTCTTTCCAACTTCTTTCTCAACGTCAGCAAGACGAAGGAATTGCTTGTTGACTTCAGAAGGTGTTGCGGATCGCACGACCCAATTTACATTGGTGGTGCGCAAGTGGAACAGGTCAAAAGCTTTAAGTTCCTTGGGGTCAATATCACAAATGACCTGACTTGGTCCAACCAAGCAGAGTTCACTGCCAAGAAGGCCCAACAGTGCCTTTACTTTCTGAGAAAACTAAAGAAATTTGGCCTGTCCCCTAAAACCCTAACTAATTTTTATAGATGCACCGTAGAAAGTATTCTTCTGGAGTGCATCACAACCTGGTATGGAAGCTGTCCTGTCCAAGACCGAAAGAAGTTGCAGGAGATTGTGAACATGGTGCAGCACATCACACAAACCAAACTTCCGTCCGTGGACTCACTTTACACCGCATGCTGTCGGAGCAGTGCTGCCAGGATAATCAAGGACACGACCCACCCAGCCCTCTTCCCTCTGGGAGAAGGCTCAGGAGCTTGAAGACTCGTACGGCCAGATTTGGGAACAGCTTCTTTCCAACTGTGATAAGACTGCTGAACGGATCCTGACCCAGATCTGAGCCATACCCTCCAATATCCGGACCTGCCTCTCGGTTTTTTTGCACTACCTTACTTTCCATTTTTCTATTTTCTATTTATGATTTATAATTTAAATTTTTAATACTTACTAATTTTTACTATTTTTAGTATTTAATATTTGTAATCCAGGGAGTGTGAAGCGCAGAATCAAATCGCTGTCATGATTGTACGTTCTAGTACCAATTGTTTGGCGACAATAAAGTATGAAGTATAAAATATAAAGAACTACAGATCCTACCACCAAGAATGACAAGGGCAGTGTGTGCTTGGGCACATCACCACCTGCAAGTTCTCCTCCTAGTTTCATACCGTCTTGACTGAGAAATATCTACTGGTTCTTCATTGCTTTTGTGCTGAAACTCCATTCCCAAAGGGACTGTGGAGGTACCTTCGTGAGAAGAACTGCAGCAGCTCAAGAAGCAGCTTGCAGCCACCAAATTCAGAGGACCAGGGATGGGCAATTTAATGCCTGCTTTGCCAGATCCTGAAAATCAATTGTTAAAACAATGTTAATAAATCCTATCATAGAAGTCGTGCTCTTCATTGGAATAATGAGTTTAGATCTTTGTTTTAAAGAAGAATTTCATGAATCATTCATGATGACATTTAGTGTGTTGTTGAGAGGTGACTCATTCTGGGTTTAGTCACTTGCACATGACTTAATTATTTTATATGTAGTAATTGAGAATATCAGGAGATTGGACCACTGATTACAGCACTCCAGCATGAGGTATATCAAATTAATTACTGACTTTTTTTGCTCGAGTATGATTTGTGGTTAAGAGTCCCAACAACACTATTGGAAAATAGCTAAATCGTCGAACTTGAACCTAAAATTTTCAGACTAAATATGCATTCAATTTAACAAGGATGTGCACAGATTGAATATTGGTTGTGACCTTTCAGAGTTGTGAACTGTAAAGAAATGTACAGAAGTACTGCTGAAATTCAGCCAGTTAGAAATGTTGTAGCTGTGGCAGCTATCAATTTGGCTTCTTAACCTCAGTCCATCTCTTAGGGTATTGGGTCATTAGAACTGTAACTTTCTTAATGAGTCAAAGTGGATGGATGATTGTTTATAGTAATCTAGAGTATTGGCTACCTGACTGGCTTTAGAATTTAATTTTATCACCATGTGGAGTCGTGGGATCATACAGCACCAACATTGGGCCTTTTTAGGTCTGCATCTACACTAGTACTATTTGCCTACATTAGGCCTGTGTACATCTATTCCTTTTCTCTTTAAGTACCCATCCAAGTGCTTTTTTACACTTTGTATCTGCCTCTCTTACCCCTCTGGTATATTGTTCTATTAAGCCACCACTTTTTTTGCGGGGAAAAAAACTTAATCCCTTAGATTTCCTTTAAATTTCTCCTTCCTTGCCTTAAACCTGTGTCCTCTAACGTGAGGCTTCCTGTCCTGGAAAATTGACACTGGTAGTCTATGCCCCTCATCATTTTTAAACCTCTATCCCTTAACAACCTGCATTCCAATGAGAATAAATATAGCCCATCATTCCAGACATCTTGCTGAATCCATTCTGTACTCCCTCTGTTGCTACCTCATCTTTCTTGTAGTATAGTGACAGAGTTGTACACAGTGCTCCCAAGTGTTTTCTTCTTTAAGGATCAGCGATCTCATCTTTCTTCGAGAGAGAGAGAGAGAGAGAGAATGAAAATGAATGAATTTCAAGTGCTGATTTCTTTCCTTTTCAAAAATGGTGAAGCAATTTACAGGGATGAGTTGCACTATCTAATCATAATAGATGTTAGCAAATGACTAATTGTTGATTTTATCTGAGATGAAACAACATTGATAACTGTGCTATTTTTAAAAATTCTCAATTTCCTTACAGATGTAATAAAGGAACAGAATCGAGAGCTGAGGGGTACTCAAAGATCTATAGCCAGAGATAGAGCAGGTTTGGAGAAACAAGAAAAACAGCTGGTAAGTAGATTGGAATCACCTTGATAAAAATTCAAGGTCAAATGTGACAGTAGACATCTAGCATTCCTCTACATCAGTATAAATATTGGTGTGGCTAAGCCTGAAATTTTTGACGCTTTCTCAGAGATTGAATCTTGAGAGAAGTAGCCAGATTTAACCATTTGGTAAATGCTTGATGTTTCTAGACTGTGACCTGTTAAGGTATTTGTATATAATGGATAGTCCAATTCTTAATTTACAGTTGCTAATAAAGCAATTGTATATTTGCAACATGTTTTAGTTTTAGATTTCTTTTTTTATGTCAGTTTATTAATATTTATTTGAATTTATTTAGGAAATGGAGATTAAGAAAATGGCCAAGGCTGGCAATAAAGATGCCTGTAAGATTCTTGCAAAGCAACTTGTGCAACTGCGGAAGCAGAAGACCCGTACGTATGCTGTGAGTTCGAAGGTCACTTCTATGTCCACTCAGACAAAACTAATGAACTCACAGATGAAGATGGCTGGTGCCATGGCTACTACAACAAAGGTATATTTAAAAGTATATACAAGTAACATCTTCAACAGTGATAAAAGTATAATTAATTTGCTTATTGATATTCCTGGGAAGACTGTGATTTAACTAAATGTAATATATTGCCCATTGTTGGATTTTAATGAGTACAGTAGTTGCAAGTTTGCTGATTTTTATCGGTTGAGGTTAACATTTATCAGAATTGAGTAATGCACCCTTGTCCTATTAGAATGGATATTGATATTTGCCATTGTCCACTTGCAATGGGGTTCATTTTTTTTGCCTTGCAATCTTTGGTGCTAATAGTGGAACAAGAGCAGTTGCTGCTTTAACTGTTCTGGTGATCTGTGACAGATGCTGATCTCTGATACTGTGTGAGTTTGCATATTGTCTTTGTGAACACGAGTTTTCTTTGGGTGCTTGAAAGTCTGCTGTGTTGTATCTCCCTGTGGCTGGAATGCTTTTTAAGTCGTCCTGAATTCAGTCGGAAACAGGTTGATGTGAAGATGTTATTTTTCTGGAATTGAGAGAATTGGTATGTTTTTAGCTGAGGCTGTAGCCAGTGACCCGGATGAAACCATTAATGCTGTCAATATCCTTGTATTTAGTTCTCTTGCTGGGTTATTAACCTGCAGGTAGAATAAGCAATTAGAAAGGTTAATGGAGTGTTGGCCTTTATTGCAGAAGAATTTGAATACACAGGTTGTGTTTTATTCTCTAATTATATAGAGCCCTGGTGAAACTGTGTATAGGCCTGTTCTCTCTACCTAGGGAAAAATAGAGTGCTTTGAATGTTTACCAAATTGATACCTGGGTTGATGGGTTTGTTGTTTGAGGAAAGATTAAACAGACTGGATCTATAAACTCTTGAGTTTACAAGAATGTGAGGGAGTTCCATTGAAACATACAAAGTTACTAACGGCCTTAACATCAGATAATATTCCTTGCAGGTGTGTCTAGAACCAGAGATCGCAATCTCAAAAAAAGGTATTGCTGTTTTAGGACAGAGATGAGAAACAATTTCCTTCCCCAGAGGAAAGCAAATCTTTGGAAATCTGTATCCTAGAAGGCTGTGGAGGTGTAGTAGCTGAATATATTCAAATCAGAGACTTGTAGTTCTTTATTAATAGAATCAAGGGACATAGTCATGGTACGGGAAAGTGACGCAGAGCTTGATGTTGTTGAACGGAGGAGCAGGCTCGAGGTACTGGATGATCTAATCTTGCATTTCTTTTATGTCCTTGTGCTCAAGAAGATGGAGATGCTTGCAGCCACCAGCTCAGATGGCATCATTGTGTGTAATTTAGAGGATAACATAAAGCAAGATAGACAGTCTGATGAGAAATGAATTGGCTTGCAACTAGGTTAGGGGGTCAAGGAAAGGAGCAGCTCTCATGAGCAAGAAGTCATGCACTAGTTCTGCTGTAGCTGACTCCGATAAGGGCTTTGAGATGTTAACGTAACAGTCAATAGACTGAGTAAGGTTGATGAGTATGCACAGTGAAATTTATGGTGCTTTGATTGGTCTGTCAAAAAAATTGTGTTGAATGTCATGGTGGATTTCAGCATCAGTTTGCACAAGGCTTTGCACAATCACTTGGGTTCCATCTTTCCCATGTTGGAATCGTTGGTTAAATTAATTCAAACTTTCATGAACCCAACCATATTCAGTGTCTGACATTTCTTGTAGTATTCTCCACTGGAAGTCAGTAGCTTTTAACAACCTTTGCTGCAGTTAATTGGGGTGACACTGGACTTGGGCAAACATTAGGAGAATGTTTAAGAATAATTAATTTGTTTATATGATTATTTTGTTTAGCTTCTATTTGTGTGTTGTGCAGTGACTGAAAAAATTAGGTGGTGGAGTGATTGGTTAGTGATATTCATTTGAATTAGTTTTTTTAAAATAGATGCTTGAATGGTACGAGGTTATTGAGACTGATTTCTTTTCCTGCTGAAGTTCCTGGTGATCGCTTTGTAAGTTGACAAATACTGAACCATTGTGAATTTTGACACACACGGTGGTGTTATGAATCCAACAGAAACATCTTCTCAGCAGTTTTTGTGCCATGTCAGACACACTTCATGTGGCAGCTAAGCTTTGCTGTGTGAATGAGATCAGGATTACATGCTTGAATCATGGTAGCCCTTGCTGCCTAGCATCCACCCTCTTGTTTTACATGGCAACCAGGGTTGTGGAGAACATATCAGAAGATGGTCTTATGTGTATAGGAACCACTGAATTGACTAGAGGTAATAAAGTCAGGAAAATGTTTTTAAGTAACACTCACAGCATAAAAAAAATAACATTTTTATTAACAGTCAGAAATGCTGGCTTTTGGAAATTTAAGCTTTGCTGTGCACCTTCTTCACTGAAAATATAGATACTGTGGTGACCTACTTTCTACACAAGCAAACTGGCTCACAAAATAGCCTGCGCGTGGGGAGAGACTTTTGTAATGTACTTCTGACGTCATTTCTGCCCGGAGAGGGCTGGAAGGGAACTGCTTAAAAGCCAGTGCCACGAAGTTTGAATAAACGAGTCTCGAGTGTGACTTACAGACTGCGTGTCATTATTTCTAGCTCTGTGTGTAGCACATCGCTACATTGGTGACCCCGACGGTCCAAACGGGATTTGGACCAAAGATGATCGACTCTTCTTCATCTGTTCACGTAGTTTCGCTAAAACTGCCAACTTTCTGGACGCTGCAACCACGCGTGTGGTTTGACCAAGCAGAAGCCCAGTTCCAGATTCGGCAGATATCTTCGGATTCCACACTTTACTATTACGTGGTGAGCTCCCTTGACCAGGAGAGAGCCGCACGGGTTGGGGATTTCATACAGTCACCTCCTGAAGAAGGCAAATATGCAGCATTCAAAGTGCTGCTCTTAGAGACCTTTGGCCTCTCAGCGCGAGCGAGGTGCCCGCTTGCTGCACCTAGACGGTTTGGGAGACAGGCCGTCGTCAGCATTAATGAACGAGATGCTGGCCCTGGCTGAAGGACACAAGCCCTGCCTCATGTTTGAGCAGGCGTTCCTAGAACAACTGCCCAAGGACATACATCTGCTGCTGGCTGACGCAGATTTCAGTGACCCCCGGAAGGTGGCGGCCTGGGCAGACTTGCTGTGGAAAGCCAAGAGGGAGAGCGGGGCGTCCGTCGGACAGATTACCAAGCCACGCGCACAACAGCAGGCCAGACCGGGCCCGGCAACCCAGAGGAAGGAGTGAGGAGGCCAATGAACAGTGGTGTTTCTACCACCAGCGGTGGGGCACAGAAGCCCGCCATTGTCGCCCACCCTGCAAGTTCCCGGGAAACGCCAGGGCCAGCCACTGCTAATGGCTACGGCGGTGGCCACCAGGACAGCCTCCTGTACATCTGGGACAAGCAGTCGGGACGCCGCTTCTTGGTCGACACCGGAGCGGAGATCAGGTATGACACCCGTAACGGCGACGGGACCCACCCTGAGGGCCGCAAACGGCAGCACGATTCGGACTTACGGCACCCGCACACTGCAGCTACAGTTCGGCGCCAGCTGGTTCACCTGGGACTTCACACTGGCCGCCGTGGCCCAACTCCTCCTGGGGGCGGACTTCTTGCGAGCCCACAACCTGCTGGTCAACTTGCAAGGGAAAAGACTGGTCCATGCCAAGACTTTCCAGACATTCTCCCTGGGTGAAGCCAAGTTGCCGGCCCCACACCTGGACTCCATCACACGGTCTGACAACGAATTCACCAGAACCCTGGCGGACTTTCCATCGGTTCTGGCACCGCAGTTCACGGCAGCCATGCCCAGACATGGAGTACAGCACCACATTCCGACCCAGGGACCACCCCTCCATGCCCGCGCACAAAGGCTCCCCCCGGACAAGCTCCGCCTGGCGAACGAGGAGTTCAAGAGGATGGAGGAATTGGGGATCATACGGGGGTCCGACAGCCCATGGGCCTCCCCCTTACACATGGTGCCCAAAGCAGCCGGGAGCTGGAGGCCATGAGGCGACAACTGCAGACTGAATGAGGCTACAACTCCAGACTGCTACCCGTGCCGCACGTACAGGACTTTGCAGCAAACCTGCATGGGGCAAGCATCTTTTCCAAAGTAGACCTCGTCCGGGGATACCATCAAATTCTGGTGCATCCTGAAGACATCCCCAAAACAGCACTCATCACCCCGTTCGGCCTGTTTGAATTCCTCCAAATACCGTTTGGCCTGAAGAATGCCGCACAGACATTCCAGCGACTAAAGGATGCGGTGGGACGCGACCTGGACTTTGCGTTCATCTATTTGGACGACATCCTCATAGCCAGCAGTAGTCGTCAGGAGCATCTGTCCCACCTCCGCCAGCTCTACTCCCGCCTGAGTGATTTTGGCCTCACAATCAACCAGGCCAAATGTCAGTTCAGACTCGACACCATCGACTTCCTGGGCCACAGGATTACCAAAGACGGGGCAACACCTCTGCCCGCCAAGGTAGACGCGATCTGCCACTTTGCCAGGCCCAACACAGTCAAAGGCTTGCAGGAGTTCGTTGGTATGGTGAACTGCTACCACTGCTTCCTCCCCTCAGCAGCCGGTATCATGCGCCCTTTGTTCACCCTGATGTCGGGTAAAGGCAAGGACATTACTTGGGACGAAGAGGCCGCGGCCGCTTTCGTTAAAGCCAAGGAAGCCTTGGCAGACGCCGCGATGCTGATGCACCCCAGAACGGACGTTCCAACCACCCTCACAGTGGATGCATCCAACACAGCAATTGGTGAGGTGCTGGAGCAACTCATCGAGGGGCGCTGGCAACCCCTGGCGTTCTTCAGCAGGCACCTACGGCCACCCAAACTCAAGTACAGTGCCATTGACCGGGAGCTGTTGGCACTATATCTTGCAATTCGGTATTTCAGGTACTTCTTAGAAGGCAGGCCATTCACCACGTTCACGGACCACAAACCATTGACCTTCGCATTCACGAAGGTGTCCAATCCCTGGTTGGCCCGCCAGTAGCGATATCTGTCCTACATCTCCGAGTACATAACGGACATCCAGCATGTCTCGGGAAAGGACAACGTCATGGTGGACACACTCTCCAGACCAGCTATCCAGGCCCTGTCCCAGGGGGTGGACTATGCAGCACTGGCGGAGGCGCAGCAGACAGACGATGAGATGCCCAGCTACAGGACCGCAGTCTCGGGTTTTCAGCTGCAAGACTTCCTCGTAGGCCCAGGTGAGAGAACCCTCCTTGGTGACGTGGCTACCGGCCAACCTCGCCCCATCGTCCCGGCAGCCTTGCGGCGGCGAGTTTTCGACTCCATACACGGCTTGGCACACCCATCTATCAGGACAACCGTCCGGATGGTCTCCAGCAACTTCGCAAACAGGTCAGCGAATGTGCCAAAACGTGCACTCAGTGCCAAACAGCCAACGTGCACTGGCACACCAAGGCTCCGCCGCAGCAGTTCGAACCCACCCGCCGGAGGTTCAACCACATTCATGTGTTTATTGTGGAGCCCCTGCCAGTGTCGTGAGGAGCGCAGAACCTCCTAACTATGATAGACCGGTTCACGAGATGGCCAGAGGCAGTCCCGCTCAACGACACCACCTTCGATTCCTGCGCCCGAGCGCTGATTGCAAACTGCGATTGCGAGCGCTTCGGGATACCGACCCACATTACCTACGACAGAGGCGCCCGGTTCACCTCCAGCCTGCGGTCAGCTGTGGCCAGCCTGTTGGGAACACAATCACACCACACAACTGCTTACCACCCACAGTCGAATGGACTAGTGGAACGCTTCCACCGTCACTTAAAGTCGGCTCTCATGGCCCGCCTGAAAGGGCCTAACTGGGTGGACGAGCTTCCCTGGATCCTGCTTGGAATCTGCACAGCACCCAAAGAGGATTTGCACACCTCATCGGCCGAGCTGGTGTACGGCGCACCCCCGGTAGTCCCAGGAGAGTTCATACCAGCCTCAAGGGGGCAAGAGGAAGAACCCGCAGCAGTCCTGGACAGACTACGCGAAAGGCTTGGCAACCTGGCCCCTGTACCGACTTCACAGCACGGACAGATTCCGACCTGCGTACCCAAAGACCTGCAGAACTGTAAGTTTGTATTCATATGAAGGGGCGCACACCGTGCACCGCTACAGTGGCCGTACGAGGGGCTGTTCAAGGTGATCAGTAACAACAAGTCCACGTATGTTCTGGACATTGGGGGGGAAAGAGGAGGTTTTCACGGTGGACCAACTCAAACTGGCCCATGTGGGCTTGGCGTAGCTGGTCGTGGTTCAGGCACCGCGGCGCAGAGGCAGACTGCTCAAACAGAGACTGATCCAGACTGTGGACATTGGGGGTGTATCGCCGGTTCTGGGGGGGGGGGAGGGGTTATGTGGCGACCCACTTTCTACACAAGCGAACCAGCTCACAAAATAGCCCGCGCACGGGCAGAGACTTTTGTAATGCACCTCTGACGTCATTTCTGCCCGGAGAGGGCTGGAGGGGAACTGCTTAAAAGCCAGTGCCGCAAAGTTTGAATAAACGAGTCTCGAGTGCGACCTACAGACTGCGTGTCGTTGTTTCTAGCTCTGTGTGTAGCACATCGCTACAATACATTTCCACTTTATCAATTATGTAAGACCCATAATACTGCGCATCCTCTGCATCTACTTTGATTTCTATTCACTATAAAATGATAATGCTTTCAGGTCCACTTGGAAAAAAAGATACTATGTTTCATACTAATCATTTAATGTCTTATCTATGTAATTTTGAAAAATTAGTTTGCTAATAGAAAAATGTGTTCAAGCCAACTTCAATATCGTAAAGGAAAGGTGGGCACCTGTTTATGGTTTTTTCATGTCTGGGGTTTTTCATCGCCACCTTCTGCTGGTGGATATCTTTGCCCAAAATTATACTACTTTCATTTTATATGGAGACTATTATATGAGTAATGGTGCTTTAGAAACCAATTGTAAACTTTGTTTGAATCAGACCCAGTGTAAACTATGTAATTTAAGTGAATACAGAAGGATTGTTTTTTTTTCAATTTAGAAATGCTTACTCTTCAATAACTTTTATTCTAACATGTACTGAAGTAAATGTTTACTCTTTTAAGGAAAAAATCTTTTGTATTTCAGACAATGCAAGCTGTGAACAAGAAAATGGATCCACAGAAAACCTTACAATCTATGCAAAATTTCCAGAAGGAAAACATGAAAATGGAAATGACAGAAGAAATGAGTAAGTACTAACGTGTGTTGGGCTGTATTTACAAAAAAATGATATGACGATATTTGTCTGCTATTTGGGCTTTGTGATTTTCTGTACCAAGCAATGCAACTTGGTGAAAATAAAAAATAAACAGACTAAGTAGAAACATTGCAGGTCATTTGAAATGTGAATACTTCCTGAGGTCTTTCCTTTCCAAGCAATAAAAATTACAGGTGGAGAACTTCTCGTGAAATTTATTTTATACTCTTTATCTTTTTTATATATTGCTCTCAAAATGTGGGGTGGGGGAGGGGAGGGTGCAATTTCACAGAGAACAACTTTTTTTAAAAGCATTGATTATTGAATTATTCCCTCCTTTAATATGGTACCATCTGAAATGCATGTTGCAATTTCATAAGTGGGCTTATTTTAAAATCTTGATGTTTCTGTATTAGTAAGGAGTGGGTAAGATGGTCTTGTCCAAATGAGTAATATTTAAAATTCAGTAAGAATTTGCTATTATAATTGGTAGTAATGAACTTTCAGTGCACAATATTGAATGATCCTCTATATCACTGCTATTGACCACAAAGTTTTTGACTTCAACTTCTCTTCATTTGCTTGTCTGCAAAATAAAGTTGAAGATTAAAATTTCCAGTTTTTATAGAAAACATCATATTGGTCTTCAGAACTGAAAAGAGGTGTCTGTGTTCCGTTTTTACGGTGGTGCAGAGGTGAAAGGGGTAGGTCGGGCAAGATATGAGAACTGGAAGACAGGAGCGGTAGAATTATGGATGGCAGTAGAATCACGGATAAGCTAGAAATGGAGATTAGTCCTTTGTATGAACAAGATTAATAACAAACATAAGCTGAAAGTGATCTGTGAGATGTGTTGGATAATTATGTGTTATAAATATAGATGAATCAGTTATGTTTATGAATTGCATAATTGTATACGGTATGTCTTTAAAGGAAATGCCATGAGTGCATTGAGTAATATGATGCAACAGTTTCCTAAATATAATTGCAACAATGGGGAGAAAAAGTTAATGCCTTAAATATTAACAGAATTACGATTATTATCACTGACATATGTAAATTTGTGCAATTCATGAAATGTGTTGTTTTGTGGCAGCAGTACTGTTAAAAATAACTAAGTTGCAATGAATTTTGTTTTAAAAGTAGTGCAAAAAGACAGCAAAATAGAGAGGAGGTGTTCATGGATTTTTGGACTGTTCAGAAATCTAATGGAGGGGAAAAAGCTGTTCCTAAAACATTGTGTGTGTCTCTCCTCCCTGATGGTAGTAATGAGAAGAGGAATGTCCTCAATGGTGAGAGTCCTTAATGATGGATGCTACCTTCTTGACGGTACCCACTTTTGAAGAAGTTCTCAATGATGGGGAGGCTAATGCCTATGATGGAGTTTGCTGAGTCAACAATCTTCTGCAGCTTGTATCGATGCTATGATTGGAGCTTCCAAACTAAGTGATAATGCAACCAGTTAGAATACTCTCCACAGGACACTCAAAGCTGCTGCGCAGGTTGACAGTGTTGTTAAGAAGGCGTATGGTGTGTTGGCATTCATCAGCTGTAGGAAGTATTGTGTTCAGTTCTGGTCAGCTCACTACAGGAAGGATGTGGATACTGTAAGTGTGCAGAGGAGATTTACAAGGATGTTGCCTGGATTAGAGGACGTACCTTATAAGAACAGGTTGAGTGTACTTGGCCTTTTCTCCTTGAGTGACAGAGGATGAGAGATGACCTGATAGAGGTGTATAAGATGAGGAGAATTCATCATCTGGATAGCCGGAAGCTTTTTCCCAGGGCTGAAGTGGGTATCACAACGGAACATAGTTTTAAGGTGCTTGGAAATAGGTACCCGACGGGATGTCAGGTGTAGGTTTTCCACACAGTAGTGGGTGCGTGGAATGTATTGCCAGCAGCGGTGGTGGAAGCGGATACAATAGTCTCTTAGGTACACAGAACTTAGAAATATCGAGGGCTATGTGCTTGGGAAATTCTGGGCAGCTTCTAGAGTAGGTTACATGGTCAGCACAACATTGTGGGCCGAAGGGCATGTAATATGCTTTAAATTTCTGTCCTATAAACCTGAAACAAATGATATTATTTTGTGTATACACAGTAATTCGTGGTAACAAACACGCAAATAAGCCTCACCTGTACATCAGTGGAGCAGCGACACATTGCAGCAGCAGTGGAGGGAAGCAGGTGCTGGTTGCCTCTTAGAGGAGGGACCAGGCTGTGGGTCCACCTCTAACTTTGGCTTCTTCAAGTAGGCGTTGAGATTTGACTGCCTTTTCTTACGTTTCCTTTCACGAAACTGTTCTCTGTAGCAGGAAATCATATTGAAAACACCTCTTGCTTTTTTTTTTGTATTATTGCTTTGTTCCCAGTCAGGGTCATTATCAATAAACTGGCCCATGATTTATGTGATCATGGTGACCACTAGTGCTGAGGAATTTTTTTTTTGGTGAGGTTTCTTGCTGGTATTTCCACTTCACCAGCGATGCATATACTATGGAGGTTACTACACTCTTTAAATCTATCAAACCAACCTCTGCTGGCTGTGAATGTTACTGACGTATCTTCTTTATCTTGAATATGTTTAAAGATGCTTCTGGCCTTTTCCATTATTATCAGCAGGCTTAGAGGCATGTTTTGTTGTGTTTGGTTATCCACCAATATATTTAGTCTATTTTCCATTTTTATTTCAAAGAAATGGGTCCTTGAATAAGCCGCCTTCATTGATGATAACTTTGAATTGTTGTGGCAGCAGTTTTATCTTATATGCATTATTTTAGTAATTGGTCTGATCGTCAGTGTATCCAATTTTAGAGGCACCAACATCAGCCTGACGCGCAACAGCTTCCAAACGCCATATTGCTTGCAATTTCACATCCATGCTAGTGCTTTTTCTAGACATCTTGGATGTTCTACCCTCACTAGAAGTTGCAGGCTTTTTTCCAGCCATTATGGATGGGGGGGGGGGAGTAAAAGGGAATAAATTGGTGAGGGACAAGATTGTTTACACACGCAGGAGGGACAGCATGAACTAATACGTGGTTGGCTGTGAGTGGTTCTTGTTGGCTAATTGAATGTTTATTGTAATGGCTGCTGTTGAGAAGTTTGAAGTGTTTAGAATGTTTGTCATTTAAAAAGTTTTTAATTGAGAATTGATTAACTGCATTGTAACAAAACAGCACTATGTGGGTTCTGTGTGAACTAGGATAAGTGAGGAAGCTGAAGTCGATACAGCATATCAGCCATGATATTGTGAATGTCAGTGCAGATTACTAATCTGTTACTAGTCATATTCTTATTCTTTTAGTTAGTCTCAATTGTAATGTTCCTGTATATAATCAAGAGAATTTTAATAGAATTGAACATGTGATTTCTTGCAGTGAATGATACGTTAGATGACATTTTTAATGAGTCAGGAGATGAAGAAGAAAGCCAAGACATTGTGAACCAGGTGTTGGATGAAATAGGAATTGAGATTTCTGGAAAGGTATTTACCTGTTTCATTTTCACTAGTATCTTTTTTCATTTACTTATTCATTATTCAGCTTTTAATTTTTTTAAATCTAGTACACTGCATGTAAGTGAAATCTGGATTTATTTTTCCTAACAGATGGCGAATGCTCCATCAGCAGCCAAAGGTCTACCTACAGCTTCAACATCTAAATCTACTATTTCAGATGAAGAAATTGAACGGCAGCTGAAGGCTTTAGGAGTGGACTAATTGATCTACTTTTTAAGAGGAGCAGAGGATTTTTTTTTCTGTTCCTTGGGGATTGCCTTTTATTTTAATTAATTTGGATTTACTTTAAAGTGGACATTGGATAGTTGCAGGGAACAATGTGGATATCCTTGTATAACTTTAACAATATGCTAATTTCTAAGTCTATAATCTAAAAACACACCCTGCCTACCTTAATAACACATTGCTGCTTTTTTTTAAAAAAAACATCTCGAGGATTTCTGGAGTGGAAATAATGTATGTGTGATTACGAGTGATTTATACAGTATGACTGAAATGTACATCAGAACACTGTACTTAAATTGTGTGGCTTCATTTCACATAACAAGCCATTAGTTACAGTTGCCAATAAGGTAGAAAAGAAATGCAATAATGTTTTAACAAATATTCTTGTGTAATCTAAATTTACATCTCAGTGGACAATGATGCAGGCAAACAGTGGAATATTTAAGAGTGCTTTCATATAAACTGAAACCATTGAAAATTATTATACACTTCTGGTCTTATTAAGATATAACTTTTAAGGGTGATTTTGGGATGTTATGCAGAAGTTGCATTTTTACAACATGGATTAGCACTCGGGTTGAGTTTTGATTTCTTTCGTGTCCATCCAGATTTCTGGTGGTACAAGTTCACTGGAAGCAGAAAAGTAACCTACAGTAAACCCATACTTAAGAAGTATTCAGAGATCCATATACACAGGATAATCTCTGTAAACACAGGATAATCTAAGGTGCATGGAAAATTAACTATGTATGTTCAAAAGCACAGCATAACTGGCAAATTACTTCGACTTAAGCATCACACTTTGTAGGTAGGAGACTGGGAATCTCTACAGTTTAACAATGGCCCATTTAATCCTGGACATGAAATACGCTCTTTGCAATAACCAAGATATAGTAGATCTATAATTGCAATCTGCATGCGGTAATGTGCACTAAGAAGTCTCCTGACAACTTTAAGAAGTGGCAGTTTGGATTGGTCACAGGCTTGTGGGAATGATAATGCTTAAATTCATTTTATGTCAAATGATGTTGCAGTGGCTGTTAAAATATTTTACAGGCCTTGTTAAGTAAACTACTCCACCTTTCACATTGCTGTTTCATCTGTGCGTACTGATGCAGTATTTTGAGTATGATTTGAACATTTTCATTACTTTTGAAAATAAATGGTGATTGCAGGAGCAATGTATTTTCTTTTTTGAGGATCTAGTTATGTTCCTCGCTCACTAGCCACTTTTACTAGCAACTACTTGTGAAGTAAGTCTTAATGATGAACACTTCTGATTCCTAGATTAAGCGGTTGGAAGAAAATGCATTCTTTGTGATGTTACTGATTTTTGTAGATGTTAAGTGAATATTGATAGGTATACAGTTTATCTTTGATTTTAAACAGAAGATTGCTATTTGCTCTGGATTAATGAAATAAAACTGTTCAACTGGAGAAAGAAACTTCTCCAAAGAAAAGAAGAAAAGGTAGAAAGTTAAAACTAAATAATTACCCTACTTTGTTTTTGGATGCAAGGGTCTGGATGAGCACTGCGGTAATGTAGATAGAACTTCTGTGACCTTAATGTTCTAATAATTTAAAAAAAATTGGAATAGAGCTGGTGTTTATTTGTGGGCATTTTTTTTGCTTCAGTTAGATTAATGGAAACCTCTTCATAGATTAATAATAAACAAAATTATTTACTGTGAGCAAGTCCACACCATGAAAGTATATTTTTTGAGTGAGTCCAGATTTCAGTGCAATGTTTTAACTCAAATGTTGTAGCAATCCAGTCACATCAAGAGACAATTAGGAGTGAGGCAATAAAGCTGTCAGGATGCTCACACCCTGTAAATGCATTTTAAAAAAATGGATACAGGCCACAAATGGAGCCTGTTCCATTTTTTCTTTATTTCTTTGTAAATATAACTTAAACCATGAGTTGTTTATTCAAATAATTCTTAAACTGTCCATGATGGTGTTTTTTAAAATCTGGTGCATAAATTTAACATTTTCACTATTCTTAAACTTTGTACAATTACAAGATAAATATGGAAGAAAGTATGTTTATTACATATTTATTATTCTATTCAGAACAGCTTTGTTTACCTATTTTCTGGTAAAAGAATACAGGTGCCTTCTTATCAAAACACATCTTTCCTGGCAGCATGGATTTTCAGATTGGATCTCTGTTTCAGTTTTTAATCTATTTTTCTTTCAGTACAATTAAGTAGAGAAGCAACCTTTTTTGCTGAGTTCATAAACCACAATATAGCAGACATTTTGACGCTATTATAAAATTATAAGTTGACATATATAACTACAAACACAACAATTATGAAGAGTGTTTCACAAATAAGAGAAAATCTGCAGGTGCTGGAAATCCAAGCAATAACCAGAATACTGGAGGAACTCTGCAGGCCAGGAAGCATCTACGGAAAAGAGTAAATGTTGACTATTTAATCTTCCATGGATACTTCCTGGCCTGCTAAATTCCTGCAGCATTTTGTGTTTTGTTTTTTCCTAAATGGAAAAAAGTTAGAAAATCTGTTTAAATTATAATCATTGTTTGATTACTTGTTAAAATCATTGGGATACTGGCATCTATATGAAATAAATTCTGGTCCTTGTTTTATAGGACCATTGTTGGAATTATATATGTGGCAGTTATTTAATGCATAAGTTAATTCAGTGTTATTTCTTGTAATGATAAATTTTGTTATCCAATAGAAACTGTACAGTCTTCACTTCAATATGCCATGCTATTAATTCTGGTCATGATTTTGCTTTTTAGAGTAGATTTAAAGTGCAGTAAACCAGTTTGCTAAATTGGATTGCGTACTTCCTATCACTTGGGTTATTGGTGATGATTATGTTCCTCCCTTGGTCACTCAGAATAAGCCTTAAGAGATGAATAAACGAAAATCAAAAACCTAATGGTACTGGTAATGTGAAATAAAAAACAAAATAAAAACAAAAAAAAACAAAATGCTGGAAATATTCTACAAATCATGCTGCTTCACATTTATAGTCTTGTGTTCCTCCTAAGTAACTTTAAAGTGTGTGTACCGATAATGTGTTGGCAACTTTATTTGTCTGCCTAACATTCTAGAACTGGCTATGGTTAGTGTTGTTAATGATATTGCAATGTTTAAAAAAAGAAAATTGCTAATCTGTGGAATACTTTCCATATCTGGTCTTTTAAACATTTAAAATTAAAATTAAGAATGGACGAGGAAAGTAAAAACTACATTGGCAGAGATCATCAAATTTTGAAAATGGCATAGTGGTATACTTTCAGTAATGAGAATGCCTTTACAAGAAATTGCTGAATTGCTTTTTTTTTCTAATTTAAACTAGTTTTGTTCCTCGGTGATTTCTCATAATTCTGCCACTTCCTCCTTTTTCTGTCTCCTTACACTCTCATTCCCTTTTTATTGCCTAATTATGTGCCTGTTTCTTATTACTTCTAATCTGCCTTTATTTGTTTACAATTCCTTCTCACTGTCTTTTTGTTCCCTTTCCATGTTCTACTTCAAATGTGATAGAGAGGTGTAGCAGGTGGGGGAGTTGCACTATTGATCTTGGAGAATGTTACAGCAGCACTAGAGAGCCCAACCTGTGAGGCAATATGGGTACAGCTCACGAATAAGAAAATTAGTATGATGGGGTTTTGTTACAGGTGTCTCAGTAGGCAGCAGGAGATAGATATAAGCAGATTATGGGAAGATGTATATGCAACAAAGTAGTGGTAATGGGTTTCTTGACAAGTTATGTAGGTAGTCTAACCAGGGAAGAGACCATACTAGAACTTGTATTGGGAAATGAGCCTGCCTTAATTGTTTTAGTGGGAGAGAATTTTGGGAATAGTGATCGTAACTGTAATATTTCAAAGTTATGGATGAGGATAATGAATGAAATTTATTTCGGTCAGTACAAACAAAACAAAGCATCATTTTCAACGATGATTTCATAACAATGATTTCATAGGACAAAATTACAACAAAAAACACACTGAAAGGGTGTAGGCTGAAGCTACAGCTTATTATGCCTACCCCTTTTACTTATCCAACATATTTAACGTCAATCATCACAACAAAACAAAAAAATTAATAATCTTTTAACACATCCAATTCCAAGTATCATTTATTTACATTGCTCCCATTCATTTTAAATCATGTGTTCTATATTTGTTCATTAAATCATTTTAATTATTTTTTTTAAACTTAAGTGTGGTGCATGTTTTTAAATTCTCACTACAACTGTTCCATAGATTCACCCCTCTGATTGAAATACAATGTGTTTTTTTTTACATTTGTTCTTATCCTTTTTGTGAAATATACATGTTCCTCTCAAATCATGTTGACTTTCTCTCATTTTAAACAAACTTTGGATACTTTGTGGTAGCTGTCCATTTTTTACTTTATACATAATTTGTATTATTTTAAAATCTTGAATGGTGTTGAATAAATAGTGGATTGGTTGGCTCATAACTTATCTTATTTACAATTTGTATGACTTTCTTTTGGAGTAGAAAAATTGTATTTGTTTTGTATGTATTTCCCCATACCTCTACACAGTAAGTCATGTCTGTGACTATAAGTGAACAGTATAATGTATACAACAGGAATTCTGCAGATGCTGGAAATTCAAGCAACACACATAAAAGTTGCTGGTGAACGCAGCAGGCCAGGCAGCATCTCTAGGAAGAGGTGCAGTCGACGTTTCAGGCCGAGACCCTTCGTCAGGACTAACTGAAGGAAGAGTGAGTAAGGGATTGGAAAGTATAATGTATACAAAGATTCCTGATTTAAGAAATCTTTCGCTTTGTACAGTATTGCAATAGATTTTGACATTTTTGCTTTTACATAATTTGTGGTTTCCAGCT
Organism: Mobula hypostoma; assembly: GCF_963921235.1. Taxonomy (NCBI): domain Eukaryota; kingdom Metazoa; phylum Chordata; class Chondrichthyes; order Myliobatiformes; family Myliobatidae; genus Mobula; species Mobula hypostoma. The sequence goes on along the minus strand of NC_086102.1, from coordinate 31,836,333 downwards.
TAATTTATTATCTATTACCACTCCAAAAAAAAATTTAGTTTCAGATACCTTATCAATTTCAACATCATTTATTCTAAGTTTACTATATGAGTTTGGTACATGGTTTCCAAATATTATGAATTTAGTTTTACTTAGATTCAGTGATAATTTGTTAGTATCAAACCATTTCTTTATAATTTTTCTTTCTCCACTGTATCCAAAAGTTGTTTCAGATGTTCCCCACTACAAAATATAGTTGTATCATCAGCAAATAATATACATTTTAATTATATCGTTTATATACAAAATGAACAGCAATGGACCAAGGACTGAACCTTGTGGAACCCTACAAGTTACCCTCAAAAGTATTGAATTCAAGTTGTTTATATGTACATACTGTACTGATATCTGTCCTCCAAATAACTACAGTACTTAACCAGTCATGTGCCACCCCTCTAATACAGTATCTTTCTAATTTTGTTAATAGTAATTTATGGTCAGTGGTGTTAAATACTTTTTTTTAGATCAAGGAATATTCCCACTGTGTATTCATTTCTTTCTATAGTGTTTGATATTTCTTCTACAAAATCTATTAATGTTCTTCTAGTGGTTCTGCTTTTTCTGAAACCATATTACTGTTCACAGAGTATATTATGTTGTTAGGAAATTATTTAACCTTACAAATATTTTTTCCAATATTTTGGAAAACTGTGAGACAACCTGGAGGGGAGTGAAGGGTTGGTGGGTGTGCTAATTTGGGGGAAGGTTAATTGTAACACTATTCAGGAACTGGGAGAATACATTGGGATTGGCTGTTATTGAATTAATCCACTCCTGATGAAGGAGAGCTATTTAAAGGTAAACTGGTCAGAATTCATTCCAAAATGAAGCAAATGACAGTATTCAGGAATTTTGAATGATGAGAGATGTTTTACAAGTTTGCTCAAAAAGAGAAAGGAAGAATGTTAAGTTTAGGAAGCTAAAATCAGATGGTGTCTTTTGAGTTGTCAAAGGGAAGCAAGAGTGAGCTTAAATAGGGAATCAGGAGGGCTAAAAACCATGAAATATCTTTGCCAGGTAGGATTATGGGAAATCCTAAGGTATTATACATACATTAAAATTAAGAGGGTAACCACGGAGAGAGTAGGGTCATTAAAGACAAAGTAGGGAATTTATGTTTGGATACAGGAAGTGGGTGAGGTGTTAAATTAGTGCAAGGTATTTGTTTCCATGAAGTATTGGAGAAGATTCTTGGGGACAGGGTTTGCTCTCATCTGGGGGGAGAAAACATAGGCTGATTAGACACAAGACTACATATGGTGGAAATCTGGAGCAACACACAAAGGAGCTGGAGGAACTCAAGGGGTCAGGTGTGACCTCTCCTGTACAAAGCTATGATTACTGTTGTTTAATAGATTTATTAGATTAATGAGTATGGCTTTGTGCAAAGGGTGTTATTTCTTCCTTGAGTTTTTTTTCTAGGAGATGACAAAGGTGATTGAGTGGATGTTACGCACATAGACTAGTAAAACTTTTTGACGATCTCAGAGTAGGCAGATTCAGAAAATTAGGCAAATATGATCCATGAAGACTTAGTAGATTGGATTCAAACCTGGCATATGGTAGTGGAGGGGTGTTTATACAGAGTGGAGGTATGTGACCAGTGATATTTTGCAAGGGTTAGTGCTGGGACCTCCTTTTTGTGATGTATATCAATGATTAGGATTAAAACAGGTAGGTTAAACAGATGTGCAGATGGATATCAGGGCGCAAATTCGCAGTTCACTGAAAAAGGCATCACAATGAAGAGGGTGATAGGAAAGTGTACAGCAAACTTACCTTCGTTGATTGTTGTGTTGAGTATAAAAGTTGCAATTTTGTTTCAGTTGTATAAAACTTTGGTAAGGTCACATTTGGAGTACTACATTCAGTTTTATTTGCCACATTATGGGAAGAATGTGAAGGTTTTAGAGAGTATGAGAGATGATTCACCAAGATATTACCTGGATTAAAGAGAATTAACTATAAGTAGAGGATGGACACTTGAATTGTTTTCTCTGGAGTGTTGGAGTTTGAGGTCCAACTGATAAAAGCATTAAAGTAACTGGGCTAGATAGTTTTGCTTCTGCATGATGGAAATGTCAGATGCTGGAGGCCTTGAAGGCATAGGTTTAAAGCTGTGTGTGTGTGTTTGGGGGTGGGGGGGGGATGCATTTGATGGTGAATTCAAAGAACATTTACAAGACAATTATTTTACAGAGTGGTAGGTGCCTAGAATGCACTGACAGTGGAAGGTGTAGACACTAATGCAATAGTAATATTTAAGAAGCATTTCAACAGGGTCATAAGCAGGCAGTGAGTGGAAGGATATAGACCATGTGCAAGCACTGCATTGTTTTAGATTGGCATAATGAGATTACAAACACACAAGTTTTTGAATGACATTACAAACACAAGATTTTGCAGATGATGGAAATGCAGAGTAACCCACACCCAGATGAATTGAGCAGGTATAGCAGCATCTACAGAGAGAAGTAAACCTTTGTCATTTTGGTCCTGATGCAGTCTCAGATGGACCTGTTCCTGTGCTGCTCTGTTTAGCATTCTATTTGTTCATTCTCTTTTTGCTTTAGTGGTTGACATTAAAGTGAAGAACTTGACATTTTAATGAAGAACTTTATGGGTCATCTTTCATTTGGAAATGCACTGAGTAATGATCAAAATTGCATGTAGTAAAATAGCATGCAAATGTATTTCAAAAGTGATAACTAGACTATTTTGAAAATTCTGTAATTTTTAATAAATAGACATTTATTCTATTCCATTAATTTTAATGTACAGTGCAGACCAATTTCCTCAGCTTGTATTTTCATTTCTCATACCAGCATGTAGTTTATTTCCTAGAATACTATTTCCCCTGTAGGTTAATTAAAGTGAACTGCAATAAAGTACTAATAAACTAATCAATGTGGTTTATGATATAAATATTTTCAAAAATGGATCTTGGGATATTTTAAAATTACCCTATTTGATTGACTAAAGATGCTACAATATGTTACATAGAAACATAGAAAATAGGTGCAGGAGTAGGCCATTCGGCCCTTCGAGCCTGCACCGCCATTTATTATGATCATGGCTGATCATCCAACTCAGAACCCAGCCTTCCCTCCATACCCCCTGACCCCTGTAGCCACAAGGGCCATATCTAACTTCCTTTTAAACATAGCTAATGAACTGGCCTCAACAGTTTGCTGTGGCAGAGAATTCCACAGATTCACCACTCTCTGTGTGAAGAAGTTTTTCCTAACCTCGGTCCTAAAAGGCTTCCCCTCTATCCTCAAACTGTGACCCCTCGTTCTAGACCTCCCCAACATCGGGAACAATCTTCCCGCATCTAGCCTGTCCAATCCCTTTAGGATCTTATACGTTTCAATCAGATCCCCCCTCAATCTTCTAAATTCCAACGAGTACAAGCCCAGTTCATCCAGTCTTTCTTCATATGAAAGACCTGCCATCCCAGGAATCAATCTGGTGAACCTTCTTTGTACTCCCTCTATGGCAAAGATGTCTTTCCTCAGATTAGGGGACCAAAACTGCACACAATACTCCAGGTGTGGTCTCACCAAGGCCTTGTACAACTGCAGTAGTACCTCCCTGCTCCTGTACTCGAATCCTCTCGCTATAAATGCCAGCATACCGTTCGCCTTTTTCACTGCCTGCTGTACCTGCATGCCCACTTTCAATGACTGGTGTATAATGACACCCAGGTCTCGTTGCACCTCCCCTTTTCCTAATCGGCCACCATTCAGATAATAATCTGTTTTCCTATTTTTGCCACCAAAGTGGATAACTTCACATTTATCCACATTAAATTGCATCTGCCATGAGTTTGCCCACTCACCCAACCTATCCAAGTCACCCTGCATCCTCTTAGCATCCTCCTCACTGCTAACACTGCCACCCAGCTTTGTGTCATCCGCAAACTTGGAGATGCTGCATTTAATTCCCTCATCCAAGTCATTAATATATATTGTAAACAACTGGGGTCCCAGCACTGAGCCTTGCGGTACCCCACTAGTCACCGCCTGCCATTCTGAAAAGGTCCCGTTTATTCCCACTCTTTGCTTCCTGTCTGCTAACCAATTCTCCACCCACACCAATACCTTACCCCCAATACCGTGTGCTTTAAGTTTGCACACTAATCTCCTGTGTGGGACCTTGTCAAAAGCCTTTTGAAAATCCAAATATACCACATCCACTGGTTCTCCCCTATCCACTCTACTAGTTACATCCTCAAAAAATTCTATGAGATTCGTCAGACATGATTTTCCTTTCACAAATCCATGCTGACTTTGTCCGATCATTTCACCGCTTTCCAAATGTGTTGTTATCACATCTTTGATAACTGACTCCAGCAGTTTCCCCACCACCGACGTTAGGCTAACCGGCCTATAATTCCCTGGTTTCTCTCTCCCTCCTTTTTTAAAAAGTGGGGTTACATTAGCCACCATATGTTGATATGGAAATAAAAATTAGCAGGATAGAAATCTGATTTAAAAGGGAGAGTCACTGAGTATCAGAGCCACACAGCAAAATATTTTAGATTTCCAATCAGTTATGGTGGTATTTAGTATTACAGGGAAATCATATGGTTTTGTACTAATATTTATGCTTAGGAGCCACCAATGCATGTATGGTGGCTGAGGATAGATTCCAGTCCTACTATGATATTGTTTCTTCTACCCAAGCAAATGAAATGAATCACAAGTATTCTAAACGGTTTGCTATCTGAATATTGGGCAAGAGATTTGGTAGAGCTGAAAGTCTGCAAATACAAGAGGCAGCATAAATTGTGATCTACAGTAGAGCTACTAGGACTTGATGTTTCAATCCCTATGGAATAAATCAAATGTTTTCAGGAAACTCTAGTAATCTTGTTAATACACTTTAATCTATAGCTTGGATATTTTGCTGTTTCTAGGCTTAAAAATCCTGGTTAGAATATTGAGTTTTATCTACAATCAAGGTGCTCTTTGAAGGAAAAACAAAATGAATTGTAGTGTAAGCTTGTCTTCACTCGTTTTTCCCTTTGCCGTCGGTTACAGAACCAGACTCGTATGACTTCTTTCTCCAGGTTTAGACTTTCTGCCATTTGCATGATCTCCTGGGAGGAAGGTTTACTTTGATGTCCAAAGTGTGTCTCTAGTGTTTCTTTTGCGAGCATGCTGATGATACAAAAGCAAATGTATAGACTAGTTCAATCTGTGCTTGCTGTATAATTTATTATACTATTTCCTTAATTTTGTACTTGTCAATTTCCTGTGAAGTAGCAGTGTAAACTTGAACTTTAAAGTTTTGCATAACAAATTTTGTTTTCCTGTAGTGGAAAATATTCAACATACATGTAGTGTAGAAAGGTAAAATCCATGCATATATTTCAATGGTTTTGCAAATGTCTTGCTTTAGAAATTTTTCCCCCTCAACTTGCATGTATGGAAGTTGCATCAGTATTTAATTAGCTTGTCACAGGCATATAATGCTTTGTCAATTTTTGATTTTTAATGGGAAAACCCAAACTATCAATTTCCCAGTTTTTTTTAAACTGTTGAGTACTGGATTTGCTAAGTGTCACAATGAACATGAAATTTGCTATCATTCTATCATAAATGGTGCAAAAGTTTATATTCACAATTTTGCCCCATTTAAAAGAAACTTTAAATTTATAAAAGTTGCTCTTAACCTTTTCATACACAAGACATAATTTCAGGAAGATTAGCCTGAGTTTGTATTTTAAAATGAATGTACTTTTATGTGGAAAACACATTGCTCCTCATGAGAATATTTAACTATTATGCTCACCTGATTGTAGTCCTTCTTTTTCTTTTCCTTTCAGTTGTTCCTGCCCTTTCATTATTTAAAACTGCGAGGAAACAGTAACAGAATACAATTTGCATTCATCTAATAGAAAACATAGAAAATAGGTGCAGGAGTAGGCCATTTGGCCCTTCGAGCCTGCACCGCCATTTATTATGATCATGGCTGATCATCCAACTCAGAACCCAGCCTTCCCTCCATACCCCCTGACCCCTGTAGCCACAAGGGCCATATCTAACTCCCTCTTAAACATAGCCAATGAACTGGCCTCAACAGTTTGCTGTGGCAGAGAATTCCACAGATAAAGAACTGCAAGAACTTGTATCCATTCTCTTCTTTGAAAACTTTGGTTAACTTTGGCTTAGTTACGTGGGCGTAAACCAGATCAAACTCCAATGCTTGTAGCATATTATTTGCTGGCTTCTGAATATATTCCCACATTCAGTTTTGGCAGTGTGCCTTGGCAGTTTACAGTGGTCTTGAAGCAAATGCTGTACAAATTGCTGAATATTACCAGGACTACAAGGATTAAATTACCAAAACAGATTACATGCTAAATTCCCTTGACGATTGAAAATTAATGAATATGACAATTCAATTATTTGGTAGAGTAGAGCAATACTACTTTTATTAGAGGTCCATAACATTAAAGTTAGAATTCAATTATTCAGTGAGTAATGCAAGGAAGACTCCATAGAAAGGGTAGAGTTCTGATTCCCCAGAATTTTCTTCAGTGTGTTGATCAGAACATTTTGAAAATGAGATGGAATTGTTAAAGCAACAATGAAGTCAGTTAAAAAAAAAAGCGATAAAATTCAGCAATGATCAAGCTGAATGGAAGGACAGGTGTATGGGCATTCCAGGTCTGATTTTTCAAATCTTCCCTACTGCAATAATAATCTTTAATAATCGACTCCAATAAATTTTCAATAATCTATCTTCCAATTCTGTAGTTTTGATCTTTCCAGAATTGGTGGCAATGGCCTCAGTTATCAAGGAATTCCTTTGTTTTGAACTGTCTTGCTTTAAAATTGCTTCATAAAATGACCTCCTCAGGCAAGAATAGTTATCTACCCTCTACGTAAATTTAAGTGAATTTTCACCAGGTATTAATGGTAATGATTAAATTTTACTTTCAATTTTCTGATAACGCTCCTGGAAAGTACCTAAAGAAATCTCCCTTATTAAAGGTAATGTATAAATTATAGTATACCCAAACGGGTTATATCTACTATTGTATTAAAAATCTATATAACCACGTTTTTTTTTGCTTTAATTACAGCAACATTTAACCATTCTTGAACTCTCAGCATTCTGAGGATCTTGTTCATTTTCAAGTTAGCACATATGATTTAGGAAAGGCTCCTACAACAACAAATATCCATACTAGCAAAATTTAACATTTAAGAACTGGGGCAAATGATTGCAACAAAAAAAAATGCTGCAGGAACTCAGCAGGTTAAGCAGTATCTATGGAAGGAAATGATCGTTTAGAATATGGTACATTCTAACAACAAACACCTAATTGTAGTAGGAGGAAATTACATATGTGTTGGGAGTTAAAGGAATAGAAAATTGTTGATGGGGAAGAGTTGAAATAAATTCAAAGAAAACTAATGCATATGTATTTATGCAAATAAGTTGGATATCCGGTATATCAAAATTAAACTTGAGAAATTTAATAATTATTTAGTGATTAACAGAAATAATTGTACTCAATGGAACAGAATTTAAAAAAATCGAGAGACACATACCTCCTATTTGTTCTGCTTCATCTAACCATTTGGAAAGGATGGATTTAAGTTTGCAAGCATTTTTAAAGCTCAATTGTAAATTTTCAAAGCGACAAATTGTTGTTTGGCTAAATTCTGAGCCATGCACAGCAGCAAGCGCCTCTCCAACATTTGTCTGTGTGTAACCTGTGGTGAGGAAGGAAGAAAGGTGGCCTCAAGGGAGATTATCAATTGAGGCAACACAGTGTAAATATTAAACTTGCACGCACCTGTTTGGAACTATGAACTTTAACCCTGCTTGAAATTGAACAGTTTTACAAGTAACTGAAGCTAATTAATTTCCAATTCGCACATTTCCACATAAGGAAAGAAATGACACATTCTTACTATAATTTTTATTCTTGGCTTAATTTATAAATTGGGAGCAAATATACAAAAGTGCAAAACAGGATGTATTTTGTATTTGGATTTAGTTATATTAAAATAACAAATAAACTCTCAAGTCACAAACAGGGCTAGGTTTTCGAACACCGAAACATGACATTCAGCTGTTAATACGACAATTTAAATGAATCCTACACAAATCCCATTTTATTCTCACCACATTGAAACCAATTTCCCACAGATAATACCATTCACTTTCACTCAAGGGACAATTTACAGTGTTCGATTGAAATACAAGTTTATTTGTGTTTTGGAAATGGGAAGAACGGCAGCACCGACGCGAAACCCTCCTTTCAGTTTGGACTAGATTTTAAGTCCAAACTAAATACAAAATACTGCTGATGCTGGAATTCTAAAATAAAGACGGGTAATACTGAAAAATCCCACCATCTTCTGTAGAACTACAAACAGTTAACCTTTGAGGTCGATAACCTTTTACTAGAGGTGGAAAAAAAATTGGAGGTACAACCAGCAAAATCCTTGCGTTTAAGTTCCATGCACTGCAGGGGAAAAGTTGTTTTCATGTCAGGGTGGGGTATTAGCTTTCTTTTACTACTCTGTACAACCCCTAGCTCTGAATCGTTTTCAGGTCCTTACTTTGTCGGCCCCAGAATGTAATCAGACTTTTAATCCCATTTTTGAATCACTAATTCATGCATCATCATTATAGTTTCACGTTTGTTTCCCTCTTTACGTTGAAAACTCAGCGTTATAAAACAAGACAGAAGTAAACCTTATCACTTGTAAGTTTACCTTGTTGAATGAATTGTGAATATAAAATTATTGCACTTTTGGAAATAGAAATGCGAATCTAAGCTCCCTTATTACTTATGTTAAGATGGGGTAAATTCATAGAACTACAAAATAATTCGAGGTACAAGCATCAAAATCCTGTTTTCTGTATTAATTGATCTTCATCCTATGCATTATTATTGTTTTCATGCAATGTGTTATTTCTCCAATAGAAAATACTCATGAACTAAATTATCTCAGGATTAGAAATGTAGGTATAAACTCAGATCCTCAAAAGAAATGATGAATCTGATAAACGCTGACAACACTGTCCTCCCGTCCACATTGTACACCTTTTTATTTCACAGCTTTTCCTTCAGGCTCTAAATAAGTAGTTACCAAAGGTCGCTAACATTTTGAGAGAGTTTTCAAACAGAACCTTCGATATTCATTTTCCTTACTGTTGAAACCCCCCCCAAAAAAAATTATCGTTAACACATTCTTAAACATGATTTTCAACTTTTTGAACTGCAATGTACGCTTAATCCTTTGCATGTTCAAAAGGATGATTTTATCGCAGCACCATTTGAGCCAAAGTATCCGCGGCATTTAACTCTCAAAATAATCGCATAATTAACAAAACAATGTTTATTATTTACCCAACTTTATTCTTCTTAATTTAAACTGAGCTGCAAACATCTCTAGTTCTTTGATTTCTGGCGAATCCGCTGCAACCGGGTCCTCGGTACTTTTATTCTTTTTTCGGAAATCCTGTTTGAAGTCCACGGCAATGGATTCCTCGCATAGGACTGACTGATGTAAGGAAGTAAATCCATGGCCCAGGTTACAGGAAGAGGTGCTCAATGCATGCTCGGGCAGTTTATACAGACACGGAGCAAGGCCACCTGCTCACAGAGACAATGTCGCTAGGTTGTTAAAAACACCCTTTGAAATGGAAAATAACTTACTATATGCGCGAAGCTATACATCTTATCAGGCAGTAAAGAACTTGATCAATCATTTTAGCCTTAGCTGCTGCGCGTTTTTCATGAAGTTTATCTTTTGAATGGAATTCTACAACATTAGTAGAATTGTTTACTTGCTTTTAGAAGTTTCACACCTTATTTGAGTCATAAAAAATATTACCATCCTTATTAAGGTGTGATATTTCTAATGAAGTTTCACCCGTAGACGTTTCTAATGAAGTTTCATACGTAGACGTCACTACGTATTCCAAATTGTCAAAATACCAGAGCCACCGCAAAAAAAATCGTAGAACAAATGATTAACTTTGAGATGGGAATCAAAATAGTAATTGGAATGAGAATATACATATTAAGCGACTGTAGAGTATTGCATAGCCTAATCCAGACTTATTTATTTAAGTACTACAGTCTCCGATATACTGTATCTATATAGATAAATATTCCTTTTGGACTTTGTACTAGAATGGTGAGTGTCAGACAATGTACAATGACCAAAGATGTTTTCTCCTTTGCAGCTCGCTAGTAGTTTGGTATTCTACCATAACCCTATGTATTGTATTAACTATTGTATACCTGTCCGACGGTTCTACTCCGTTCCTAATTTGTACCTGAATTCTCCGTCCCTCGCTGGTACACGTGTTTATTTAATTCCCTTCACGCTATCATTCCCTAATGGTTATCGCTATCGTTCAACACAATTTTTAGTTTAAAAATGGAATCTATGTGTTTCAATTATCTTCAGAAGTGTAAATAAAATAATTTAATATATTCAGGTACACTGGAAGTTAGCTGGATTAAAGGTTCAGAAAACATACTTTCACTTTCAAGGAGTACAACTGATGTTCCCCGTATTATTGATTTACTTGTATATTAGCTTCTTGTATTTGCTCAGTTAGTCTTTTTTTGCACGTTGGCTATCTGTTCAGTCTTCATCTGTAATTTTTCATTGATTCTATACTATTTCCTTGTTCTACTGTGAATTCTTGTAGAAAACGAATCTCAGGGTAATATGTGACGACAGGTACTGTAGGTACTTTGATAATACATTTACTTAGAACGTTGAAATGCATCTACCATCCTATCAATTTAAACGCAGTGATTGCTTAGCTTGAGTTGGTAGTGCTTGTTCCACTTCTGTAAAATGCAAGGCAACTGATCAATTCTCAGATTACCTTCGCAGCTCCTCGTCTTGAACTGATGACGACGGAAGAATGTGCCCCATATTTTCTGTGAATTTTGTGTCAAAATTTGGAAATAGGCTCATCTTCACGTGAAAATTCTTGACTGACTATCTATTTGGCATTAAGAACTTTAAATTCTGTTGCCGGAATCGATGACAAAATTGGCAACAATGTCAGTGCAACACTTTGGAACACGGTTACCGGGATATCAATACGTAGAGCAGATGGAAGTTCCTTTTATTGGGGGGGGGGGGAGAAGAGTCAATGAGATATAACACACTCAAAATGCTGGAGGAACTCAGCAGGTCAGTCAGCATCTATGGAGACCAGCTTCAGGCCGAGACCTTACATTCCTTTCCATAGATGCTGCCTAACCTGCTGAGTTCCTCCAGCATTTTGTGTGTGTTACTCTGGATTTCCAGTATCTGCAGAATGTCTTGGGTTTTCGTTCAGATCTAAACTTCGTAATAAAAACCTGTTCTCACTGTAGCCGAAATCGTGCTTCTTAACATTTTAGTCATTTGATTGTAGAGCGAATATAAGGTTCATTTAACCACTTCTCAACTCTTATGGAGGTAGTTAGCACTCCATTTTCCACCACTATAAAGTTGATTAAGAACAGCATCAATTGATGGGGAATTTGAAATGGACTAAAGAATCTGAGAGTTTGTCTTCAAAATCGTTTTCATTGCAAGCGCCCCAACTTCCTCACCCCGCCGCTACGCTACACTGATATATGGGTAGAAGTTCTTCTTGCCCCCCCCCCACAACACACACACACCTTGTCCATTCATTATAATTCATTATAGTCTTCCAGTCATCACATTTAAAACAAACCTGTAATCACTGCGTTACTTTCTCCTAATTGTCCCGAAACCGGGTTGCGTTCCACAACACTTCTGACTTCCGGTCGCTAACCTGGTCAAATAACCTTACAAGTATGGGCATTGCTGGGAGTGGTGGAATCGCAAATTCGGCATACAGTATTGGCCGATTTCATTCCGCGTACTTAAAAAAAACTCGTGCACGTACGCGTGGCGTTTGTGTTGTGATGAGGTAACTACTGAAGATCAATTGCAAAGCCGTACTGGAAAGCTAGGAAGATTATTACATCCAAACCGTGCTTTTCAGAAGCAGAAACGTAATTGTAATAGCAACAGCAAGAGAAAGGTATATTCACCTTACCCGTCATAACCCCATAAGGAGATTGTTGACTCCCATAATGGCAAGATGGCATGGAGTAATGGAGTCCGGTGGATGTATTGGCCAGAGACCCCGGGGGGAGGTGCATAAAGGAACATTTGGCTGTTGACAGTGGTTGTATCGGGGATAAAACCGATGGGACTAGTTAGAAAAAGCACAGCGTATGAAAAACCTAATTTAGTAATAGTTTCAAATAAAACAGCAAAAATCTCCAATTTCAAAATGTTCTTCGAATACCATTCTAAATCTATAATTATGACAATTGATTAATTGAAAGCTTTAATATTTCTGCTAACATGCTCTTCAAAAAATAGTGCTAGGAATACACGACGACTGCTTACAATGTAGCGATCGAAATGTTTTCCGCATTTAGATGTCTTAAAGATAAAATAATTTGCATAAAAGTCAATTAACACGATTTAATGTACAGTTATTTTTAAAATGACAAAATTATCTATAGATATACAATTCGTGAACTAGGTGTTTTTTTTTAGTTACTGTACCAATATGGCTCGTACTTTTTCCAGTAGCCCATGTACGACGTCAGATAACAAGAATTAAAATTAAACATTTGTAAAACTTATTCAACGAACGTTTCCTTTGCTGAAAGTTTGTCGCAAAATACTCAACCTTTAATAAGGGTTGCAGGGTGGAATCTTCCTTCATGTTTGAGCAATGGGGCTTGATCAAAACGAAGGTGGAATTACATATCCCTCTCAAAGCACAAAACAACAAAATCACCTTTAATTGCAATCTCTGCTGCGACGTAGACAAATTGCCCACAGCAGGCTCCCGCAAAATGACCAAATTATCTGTTAGAGCTTGTCGGGGCGGGGGGCGGGGGGAATAAAAGGCGCCAAGACGTCAAGGACAAACTTTTGATGTTGCCTAAAGGCGATGACTTTGACGTCCATCCAGATTTTTGGAATGAAACGAACTCATGAATTTCTGACGCAGAGCTACGAATGTGGCAAACTGAGCTTCGGTTGGCGTGTAACCAACGGGGTTAATTAAGAGGTACAGCGGAAAAAGGAAGCCTCAGACTCGCTTTTGCATACTCTATTTTAAACGGTGATCTGATGTTCTAGTTGAAAGACCAATGATCGCTTTCTGTAAGTGACGTTTAACAGAATCATGCAACGTGCAATTACCTTGTATTATTTATAAGTCAACTTTTGTGCATCTGTCAATAGCTGCACAAAATTCTTATATTTAAGCCAACGCATAGCCATATCGTTGGTTTGTATACCGAGGCTGTAACTTGCTTTTAATTCCTCGCTCTCCCAGCTCTGCTCCCCTGTTCCGTGAACTATTATTGAAGGGTTGCTTTTCGTACCTCGGCTCCAACTCCACTTTAAAATCCCAGTTTTAACCAAGGCTTTGACCATCCCTATTACTAAGCCATTAAGCATCTTATCATTTTGGGATATTTACTTACAAAGTTAGAATGTGTAGCGCAAAAGTTGCAGTGCGTAATGTTGGTGTATCTCGCTAAAAGTGGTTTCACATTTTTAAGGTGCCCAAAATTTGATAACAATCCTCATCTCTTCGTCAGTGTGGGCAAAGTGCTCTGACCTATCTCCCAGCCCTGATTAGTTAACCCATACTCTAATTAAGACCATAAGATCTAAGACATTAGGCCATTCAGCCCATCAAATCTGCTCCACCATTCCATTTTGGCCAATTTATTATCCCTCTCAATCTCATTCTCCAGATTTCTCCTTGCAACCATTGACACCCTTATTAAATATCAACCTCCGCTTTAAATATAACCAATGACTTAGCCTCCACGACCGTCTCTAGCAGTGAATTCCACAGAATCACCACCCTCTAACTAAAGAAATTCCTCCTCATCTCTGTTCAAACGGGGAGTCCTCGTATTCTGAAGCTTGCCCTCTGGTCCTTTTTGCCCACGAATGGAAACATCCTCTCTACGTCGAAACTATCTAGGCCTTTCAATGTTCGATAGGTTTCAATGAGATCCCTCCTCCCACCCCCCCCCCATTCGACCGAAATCCAACTAGTACAATTCCGGAGCTATCAACTGCCCCTCATAAGTCAACCCTTTAATTTTGTAACCTATAGTGTAATGAATAAGATTTGAATGGGAACAAAGATTTTTTTCTTTAAGTTACCTGTTGAAACCACACTGATTCCCTGGTTGGGGCCGGAGAAGCATTCAGCGGCATTTGGATGGTGCATTGTCAGTAGCAGCGAGGTCTCTGAACTAAGAGCTGCGAAGTAATTCACATTTTAAATTGTCATCCTGCAGAACTAATTATGCAACAACCAATTTTCAAAAATGCTTTCTTTTAGCCGTACTTACCTTCCTTCTCATTTGCTGATAGCGGACGGTTCCTATGATGGTGGGCCCCAGTACATCTACGTTTACAGAGTGGCTGAAGATGTGCGTGGCTCCTACATTGCGCACGTCGGTCGCGTGCCAGTATTTATAAGGCAATTTCACTTCTTCATTAATTTTAATGGCCTTTCCCTGCGATATTACTATCCCACTCTTATAATCCGCCACCAGCATCTAATCAGGAAGGCTAAGAAACTCGACACCGTGCTTGCAATGAAACGAGGAAATAAACACCGTTAGAAATCTGATTAGCGTCGTACGGTTTAGGTAATCAAATGCAATAGATCGTAATTTTGCTTTCAAATAACAAAAACAAATTTCTTGATGATATGGCGAAAATCTTCAGATGGTGTTTCTAATTGTGCCTTTTTCCCCCCATGGAAGTAGCATCATTAGAAAAGGGGAATGGACTCAAAGTGGGTCTTCACAAAAATTGCAATTTTAAAACCTACTCGTTCTGCTGTTTCCATTCTATGAGCATTTTAATGAAAATTCGTAGCAGCCATTCTGCAAAGGCCCGTTTTAAAAATTTTCCTTTTTTTCAGAACTGCTGCCTCTCCCATTAATCACTTTGAGATAAAATTTTGGAACAAATCAAGCGATTTCAATTGTGAAAACTAATGGTGTTATTTAATGAACGATTAACACTCATTTTGTAGATACGGTCCTGCTTTGTCTTTTAAGGACCATAGTTAGGAGCCGGGGGTTCGTGCAGTTCAATTTGCTGTACACCGGAAGATTTGACATCTGTTTTCGAGAGAAAAGTGATCTTCCTTCTTTCCTAAACATTAAAATAACTAAATTCAGAGCGTGCAAGTCATCTCAATAAATCCAGACAGGTCGGTATCCAAATCCCTAATTAGGCTTCCACTTTTGGAACACAGAACAGTACAGCACAAGAACAGGCCATTCGGCCCATAATGTTGTACCGACCCAATTAAATTAATAGTCAAATGAGTAACAAATCTAATCTCTTCTACCTATACAATGTCCATATCCGTCCATTTTTCTCCCATTCATGTGCTCACGTCTCCTTTGAAATTAGCCCCACTTACTACGAAAGATATAATTAACTTCACATTGGTGCCAAGCAAGTAAACACCATAATATAAATTAATCTGAACACCGTTAGTTTATGATGACATAGTTAAGAATGGGGAGTCTCAATCTAACATCAAGGAGATTCATCCCTGAAACGGTTCCTCCCTCTAAACATGTTTTCCGGAGTGCAGCAAGATTGATTTTTTTATCAGTGGTGTGTCAGGAACATGACTGATGTCTCCATTCTAATTCAATGGGTTTAAAGAAGATAAGGGCTGGTTTGTAATCCTAGGCAGAATGGTAAGGTTCATCGGAGCCTTGGTTAAATTTTGGTTTAAAATCAGGATTTAGTCGATTCGGAACAAAATATGTTAAATTAATTATAACCGCATGTTTTCAAGCAGTTTCCTAATTACATAGGGCCAGGTCACTGGTCTGAGTGCTACTGGTACCATGTAACCCTGTACTATCTGTCGCATGGTCGGGTGGTCGGCGACTATAAACCGGCTCCCCCACCGGGCTTGCCTGGTGAGGAGGGTGGCTCGACACCCAGCAGGACGGAAAACAAGACCTGTCAAAGGGCGGATGAACCCTTTCGTAGGGTCGACCGCCATCTAGCAAACACGTGCATCGAAGCTTGGTCTGGCCATTCACTGCAACAGAACTTCCCCCAGCTGTCTTGGACCTCACCATGCCGCTGGATCCAGGAGGGTATGTCGAGATGGCGGGTCTGGAACTGTGCAACCCCCTACTCACCTAAAATCCATTCACGCACACGCTGTTCCTTTCTGAAGAGTGGAGTATCCTAAACCGCATGAACTGACTGAAAGGAACAATCATCATCCTATGGGATGGATAGCGAGAGAGAAGGACATACAATTTGAGATCACTCAGGTCCCCAAACCTAGCATTAGCGTTTCAGGTCGATGACAGTTCTGGTGAACGGTCATCAACCTGATCAACCCGAGGATCTTAACTCTATTTCTCTCTCTCTCTAGGGATACTGACTGACCTGATATGTATTTATGATTGTATATTTGTGTTGCATTTCCAGCATTTGCACTTTTTGTAAAGCTGATACTTTGGTTGCTGTGTTCCTACTATTAGGTTGGGATCTCTATTCTTCATATCCTGCACTGTACCCACTGCTGTCTGGAATTCCCTCACCAGGTCATAGCATCATAGAGTCAGCTAACTTACAGTACGGAAATAGGCCCTTCATCCCAAGTGGTCTATGTCGACCATGATTTCCATATCAACTGGTCCACATTTGGGTTATATCTCTCTGAACCTTTCGTATCCACGTTCCTGTCCAAGTACCTATCAGATGTTAATGTACTTAACTCAACCACTTTATCTAGCAGCTTTTTCCACATACTGACCACCGTCTGGGTGAAAAATTGCCCCACAGGTTCTTATTAAATTTCTCCTCTCTCACCTTAAGCCTATGGCTTCTAGGTTTGGATTCCCTAACCCTGGGAAAAAGACTTTGCACATTCTATGCCCTCCATAATTTTACACATGTCCTCATTCTTCTACACTAAAATTAAAACTTGATCTGTCTCTCTCCATAACTCTTGAGTCCTGGTAGCGTCTTCATAAATTTCTACTGCACTCTTTCCAGCTTAATGCATCTTTCCTGTAGCAGGGTAACCAAAACTGGATGCAATATTCCAAATGCAGTTTCACCATCGCATTGTACAACTGCAACATCACACCTGAATCTCTACACACACTGATCTGACTGATGAAGACCAGTGTGCCATAAGCCTTCTGTACCACTCTGTCCACCACCACCTGGAACATTATTTTCAGAGAATTATGCACTTGTATTCCTTGGTCTCTCTGTTCTATAACACTCTCCAGGTCCCTGTTGTTCATTGCAAATGTTCTGCCTTCATCTGTCTTCCAAAAATGCAATACCTTGCATTCATCTAAATTAAACTAGTTTTGCCATTCATTGGCCCACTAAACCAGCTGGCTGATCTCTCTGTAAATCCTGATAGCCATCTTCACTTCAATGACACCACCCTTTTTAGTTTCATCTGTCACTTATTGACAAAGCCTTGTGCATCCAAATCATTGATATAGATGACAAATAGCACTGACCCTTGGGGAGCATAACTAGTCACCAGTCTGGTCATGGACCTTCAGTTCTTCTTGCTCTTCCACTTCCACTTTATAGCCCTTCCGTGAGCACCCTGCTTTGAAGTCTAGCATAATATATGAATGTAGAATTATGAGAAGGAGTAGGCCACTTAGCACCAAGCCTGCTTCACCATTTAATAACAGCTCAGCTGATCTTAGCTTTGCAGTTCCATTTTATTTTTCAATTATAAGTCTACATCTTACCAAAAATACTCAATGACTTTGGTTCTATTAAACATTCATGCCACTCTGAAAGAAAACGATTTCTAACCTTAGGCTTTAAATTATAGAAAAATGTTTTGTTAACAGGCTCTATAATAAGCAGTTTTGAACAAGTCTGAATGTGGGAATAAGCAAGAGGACTAGCAGAAGTTTATCGAAGTTAACTCAGGTATACATGATAACGTTTATGGCAATTAATTTGGGTTTAAGTTTCTGATGCTTAACTTGGCTATAAGCAGGTATACAGAAGTATTTGAATTATCAAGGTTGAATCTCAGGAGATTTAGGGTTTGAATGAAAAAATATTACAAAAGCACATGACAGAAACTAAAACTCTACCGGGAAACAGAAATGGACTGCTCAATCACGTCATTTGACAACTATTTCTCTATTGCAGGAAGAAGCAGAATTATTCTGTTAGCCCTGTAATGTTATGCATTTTATGCATTGAAATCAATATAAGCATTTATTTTGAGAGGACTCAATTATAAAAGCAAGGATGTGATGTTGAGGCTTTATAAGGCATAAGTCAGACTGCACTTGGAGTATTTTCAGCAGCTTTGGGTTCCTTATCTGAGAAGTGATGTGCTGTCATTGAAGAGGATCCAGAGGAGGTTCGTGGGAATTATTCTGGGAATTAAAGGGGTAATAACTGATTTCCCCCCGGGATCAATAAAGTACGACTATGAGTATGACTATGACTATGACTCTGTATGAGGAGTGTTTGTTGGCTGTGAGCCTGTACCCACTGGAGTTTAGAAGAATAAGGTGGGGGAGGGGGAATCTCATTGAAATCTCTTGAATATTGAAAGCCAGAGGCTGGTGAATATGGTGAATCAGGCGGCTGAGGAGGCCAAGTCATTGAGTATATTCAAAGCGATGGTTGATAGGTTTTTGATTAGTCAGGGTGCCAAAGGTTATAGGCAGCAGCCAGGAGAATGGGATTGAGGAGGATAATAAATCAACCATGATGGAACGGCAGAGCAGACTCAATGGGCTGAATGGCCAAATTTGCTCTGATGTCATAATATTACACATTACGCATGATCAACAGATAAATTAATTAACTTTCCTTTATAGAGCAATTAATATTGCCTCTGGGCAACCTATGGTAGCAAACAGCCAAATAATACGTTCTGAAGAGTGAGTAACATTAGATTAATGTCTTTCTGCCATTTCTGGAAAACTAAAGGAGTGCTCATTTCAGGCAGAGGATTTATTCCTTCAGATAGTACCATGAGGGCTTTTGTACCCATTTGACCTAAACTGAGAGGTGAAGTTTTGCATAGAAGTGCCGGTCCAGTTCTATGAGATGAGATTTGTAACCACAATATCTAACTCTAAGTCAAGATTTCTACCAAACAAGCCAACTATGTTCAGTCTCCCCAACACCTACCTGGATAAAATTATAACTCATTGAATATTGAAAACACAAAGGTAATGAAAAGTCAATCATGTAGATGGATTAGGCCAGTACTTCACCTTCAATCACTGGCACTTAGTAATACCATTTTCATTTTGGACTTTTAACTGTTCAATGCTCACATCTGCTGTCCATTCTTACTTCCACTTGAGAAGATGGTGCATTATTGTAGTAGGCAAGTTTGCAACGTCATCTGGAGAAGGAATTTTGTATTGGGGGGGAGAGAAGTGCACAGCAGTCTGATATTATTACATACTTTTAGCATTATGAACAACTATGACTGGTATAGATGAAGGATGCCAAATCACGCATGATAGTTAAAGATTATGAAAGCATATAATTCAAATTGACTACAGATACAGAGGATGCCATCTGGGATTTGGTTAGGATTACTTTCTTTAATAGTAATTTACCAATCTGTCTTCACTTTAAAAAAAATGTAATTTGATATAAGAAGTTCGGGAAAACCAGGTTGTTATTCTTTTTTTGCAATTTAATGTGCATTTCTTATTCTGTTTGAATGTTGAATGTTTTTATGTTACAACATTTTATGGTTCAGGTTAAATCTAGTGTATGACATCTCTTTTCTTTACACTTTTATACTTCGACTTACTTTTATATTTCCACTTACTGTTGGGTATCATTACTCTAAACGATAATCGAAATCAAAATACCACAGATGCTGGAAATCAAAACTGAAAAAAAAAACCGGCAATACTTATTAGGCCAGGCAGCATTTGTAGAGAAAGTACTGTAACAGTATTAACATTTCCGTTGTTTGAGTTTTGATGAAAGATCAACCCCAAACGTCATCTGAGTTTTTTTTCTCTCTCTCTCTACGGGCGTCGCTTCACGGATCCTGTATTTCTAGCACGTTCTGTTTATTCCTGTTGATTAGCTTTATTTTTTTTTATTAACTTAACATACTTGGTCGAGTAGTGGAAGAAAGTGTAATCCGTAGCAAAGTTGGCTCTGCATCAGTAGGAACTGCCCCATTAGCATGCTGCAACGGAAGAAGAGCGCCAACCCACAGTTCAACTCCCAAACTCAGCTATTCTACCAGGAGTATTAATGCCTGGAGCAGATTTAGAGACTGTATCCACCTCTCTGCCGAAATACTGGAACTGTCACAACTACCAATGTATTCATATAGTTTCATACTACATTAATCCAGTTTTAATTAAGTTTACACAGGGCTCACGGCTCAGTTTAACTTTGATGTTGACGTCTGTAAAAGCGCACGCCTGGGGAAGATTAAGAGCTTTTGACAGGAGACAATTCCCATGGTCAAGAACAAATGGCGTTGCGCTCGGTGGG
Source organism: Mobula hypostoma (assembly GCF_963921235.1). Classification (NCBI taxonomy): domain Eukaryota; kingdom Metazoa; phylum Chordata; class Chondrichthyes; order Myliobatiformes; family Myliobatidae; genus Mobula; species Mobula hypostoma. Next base: position 31,815,688 of record NC_086102.1, on the reverse strand, counting down.
CGCAGTAAATTTATTATTCCTCGCTTACCAGCTATTGAATTATTTTAAAAATAGACTATCTAAAATAACATTAGCGCTTCACAAAGCACTTTAAACTAAATTAGAAAATGACGTCTCTCGCATTAAAGCCGAACGCGGTGCGGCAGATCGTGTCTCTCAGCACCTGCCCGCAGAGTGGGAGAAGAGAAGGCAAACTTCTCAATCGAGGATTTAAACGACCGGGAAGAGACTGATTCTCACAAGTATCAAAAAACAGTCTCAAAGGTGCTGGTTCAAATTTCGTTAAATCAAAAATACAATCTTTTCTCAGCTGTTACACGCTTTACTTTTCTTCAATTCTTTTAAAAGATAATTGTTATCGGTATCATAAAATTATAGGTGTTTTCACGATCGAGGAGATCATTCGCTATTCTTTCTCACCCCATTTTTTCTGTCCCGTATCGTGTGTGCTAAATACTTTGTTGAATAGTTAAGAAGCAGAGTGTGACACACATGAATGCGACCCTCACGTCGAGTACAACAGTCTGGTGTACAGTACTGGATGAGCGATATCAGGCATTTTAAATCGTCCTGAAACCGGGCCTGATCAGCGATTCTAATCGATTTTCAACTCCCTTTGCACTTATTCGACTGCGGTGTTTGGTTAAAAAAATACATTATTAGTTCTGTACACTTGGTTGGAATTCCGATTTCTTTCGGCTATTGAAGAATGGGAATGTGCAAACTGTAAAACATTTAAAAAATATATTTCACTTATATAACGTAGTTGAGATGCAAATACTTGCTTTGAAGAACAGTAATTTATCAGCCCAACCCAACCAACCCATCTTTTTAGAAATGTAGGTTTCCAGATTTCGATTGGAACACATTTTGTCAACCTTCGTCTTCATAACGTCAAATTTAATACTATTCATATTTCCTCAATAAATAAATTTCAATTGTAATGCTTTTATTGTGTATTTTTTCACTATTGAAGTTGCCTCAATTATTACATTAAAATTATTATAATAAGATAAGAAATCATGGAACATTAATTCATTTAATTCACAGTCTGTATTAAAAGTCTTACAGTACTTTCTGCTACTTCCAAAATATGTTATGTTCAGGGCAAGAAAATGTGATTATAAAGGATGGTGAAATGTTCAGTTACAGATACAGATGGTTGTTATTTTGTATCTCCTCTTGTTTTCTCTCTCCTGGCACATATTTTACTCCACTGCTGAGATTCAGCTCACTATTGGCAATGCCAAGTCAATGCAGGGTTTTCCAGTGGCCCAATCAAATCAGGAGTGAGAAGCGAGGTGATTCACAGCTTGGTGAGTGAGATTTATAAAGGAGCATTCATGGGCTTTAATATTTTCTGGTAGCCCTATCAAATCAGGAGTGAGCGAGGAGGCAACTGACAGGTCAGTGAGTGAAATTTAAAGAGGGGCATTCTCAGGCTTTTGGCATTTTCCAGTGGTCCAATCAAATCACAATTCATTAGCAAGCCAAATAAGAATAAGACAGATTCAAGTGGAGTAGCCATTGTGTGAGTGGGTAGTATTAGAGTGGGGAGGCTTTGGCTGATCAGGTTTCAGCAAGAACAGACTTTGGTGAGGTAAGTATCTGGTATGTTTATTCTTTATTCTTCATTCTTTGTCTGTTAGTGCATAGCTAGAACAGTGAGAAAGGCTCTGGGGGTTTCTTGTATTCTTTATGCGAGATGTGGGATTTCTGGGAAATCTCCAGCCTCACAGATAACTACATAAGCACCAGGCATATCAAGTTGTATCTCTTCAGAGAACTAGAACTACAAATCGATGACTTTTGTCTCATATAAGAAATTGAAGAGGTGATAGATATATGCTATAGGGAGGTAGGCACCCCTAAATTTTGCGGGAGGTAGGTACCTGGGTAACTGTCAGGAGAGAGAAAAGAATTTAGCAGCCACTATAGAGTACCTCTGTGGCTGTTCTCCTCATTAATAAGTATACTGTTTTGAGTACTGGGATGGGTGAGGGTGGATTTCGTGGCTCTGGGGTGGGTGGGGGTGTGGTGTTCATGGCTCTGGCACTGAGTATGGTGCTGTGACTCAGAAGGGAAGGGTGGAGAAGAGGATGATGGTAGTGATAGGGGATTCCATAGTTAGAGTGGTAGACTTGAGATTCTGTGGACTGAAAGAGGATGGTATGTTGCCTCCCAGGTTCCTGGATCAGGGATGTCTTGGATCTGGTCCATGCCATTCCAAAGGGGGGTGAGGAGTAAGCAAACAGAAGTCTTGGTACATATTGGCACCAGTGACATAGGTAGAAGAAGAGAGGAAGCCCTGGAGAGAGAATTCAGGGAGCTAGATAGAAAGTTGAAAAGTAGCACCTCAAGGATAGTAATCTCTGGATTGCTGCCTGTGCCACATGCCAGTGAAGGTAAGAATAGGATGATTTGGCAGGTGAATGTGTGGCTGAGAAACTGGTGCAGGGAGCAGGGCTTCAGAATTTTGGCTCATTGGGATCTCTTCTGGAGAAGGTATAACCTGTACAAAAAAGGATGGGTTACACCTGAACCTGAGGGGGACCAATAACTTTGTGAGCAGATTTGCTAGAGCTGTTGGGGAGACTTAAAGTAGTTTGGCAATGGGATGGGAACCTAAGTGATAGGGCTGAGGATGGGGGCAGATAGTATACAAGTAGAGAGAGTGTGTAGTGAGACTGTCAGGAAGGACAGGCAAATGATAGGGTAAAATTGCAGTCAATGGTTGCAATGTAACATAAAAGACTACAGCACAGGAACAAGCTATTTGATGCACAATATTATGTTGAACCAGCAACAAAGCAAATCAAAACACCCAAACACTAATCCTTCCTACCTACACCATGGCCATATCCCTCTACCTTGCCTACATCTATGCACTTACTCAAATATCTTTTAAAAACCTCTAGCATATTTGCCTCTTCCACCATACCAGGCAGCACAGTCCAGGCAGCCACGACTCTCTGAGTAAAAAACTCAGAGCAAACGGAAGTCTTGGTACATATTGGCACCAGTGACATAGGTAGAAAAAGAGAGGAAAACAACAGGAATTCTGCAGATGCTGGAAATTCAAGCAACATACATCAAAGTTGCTGGTGAACGCAGCAGGCCAAGCAGCATCTCTAGGAAGAGGCGCAGTCGACGTTTCAGGCCGAGACCCTTCGTCAGGACTAACTGAAGGAAGAGTGAGTAAAGGATTTGAAAGCTGGAGGGGGAGGGGGAGATGCAAAATGATAGGAGAAGACAGGAGGGGGAGGGATAGAGCTGAGAGCTGGACAGGTGATTGGCAAAAGGGATACGAGAGGATCATGGGACAGGAGGTCCGGGAAGAAAGACAGGGGGGGGGTGACCCAGAGGATGGGCAAGAGGTATATTGAGAGGGACAGAGGGAGAAAAAGGAGAGTGAGAGAAAGAACGTGTGCATAAAAATGAGTAACAGATGGGGTACGAGGGGGAGGTGGGGCCCAGCGGAAGTTAGAGAAGTCAATGTTCATGCCATCAGGTTGGAGGCTACCCAGACGGAATATAAGGTGTTGTTCCTCCAACCTGAGTGTGGCTTCATCTTTACAGTAGAGGAGGCCGTGGATAGACATGTCAGAATGGGAATGGGATGTGGAATTAAAATGTGTGGCCACTGGGAGATCCTGCTTTCTCTGGCGGACAGAGTGTAGATGTTCAGCAAAGCGGTCTCCCAGTCTGCGTCGGGTCTCGCCAATATATAAAAGGCCACATCGGGAGCACCGGACGCAGTATATCACCCCAGTCAACTCACAGGTGAAGTGATGCCTCACCTGGAAGGACTGTTTGGGGCCCTGAATGGTGGTAAGGGAGGAAGTGTAAGGGCATGTGTAGCACTTGTTCCGCTTACACGGATAAGTAGCACTTGTTCCGCTTACACGGATAAGTGTTTTTTACCCCTCATATTCCCCCCTCTCTTACCTTCAATACATGCCCTCTGGTATTAGACATTTCAACCTTGGGAAACAGATACTCTCTGTCCACTCTATGCCTCTCATAATCTTGTAAACCTTCCCTCAGATCTCCTCTCAGCCTCTGACACTCCAGAGACAAAACAAAGGGAGAAAATCAAAAATGGTGACAAATGCAGGACTGAAGGTGTTATATTTGAATGTAAACCATATATGGAATAAGGTAGATGATGGAACCATAGAACCACAGAACATTACAGCACAGAAACGGGCCTTTTGACCCTCCTTGGCTGTGCTGAACCATTTTTCTGTCAAGTCCCACTGACCTGCACCTGGACCATATCCTTCCATACACCTTTCATCCATGTACCTGTCCAGGTTTTCCTTAAATGTAAAAAGTGAGCCCACATTTACTACTTCATCTGACAGCTCATTCCACACTCCCACCACTCTCTGTGTGAAGAAGCCCCCCCCCATGTTCCATTTAAACTTTTCCCCCTTCGCCCTAAACTTTTCCCCCTTCGCCCTTTTTTTCTCCCCTAGCCTCAATGGAAAAAGCCTGCTTGCATTCACTCTATCTATATCCCCAGGGAATAAAGTCCTACCCTATTCAACCTTTCTCTGTAATTCAGTTTCTCAAGTCCCAACAACATCCTTGTAAACCTTCTCTGCACTCTTTCTACCTTATTAATATCCTTCCTGTAATTTGGTGATCAAAAACTGCAGACAATACTCCAAATTTGGCCTCACCAATGCCTTATACAACAGTGTTGTATTACTCTTGTATTACTTGCAGTACTGTTAGAGATTGGCAGGTATGATATTGTGTGCATCTCTGAGTCATGGCTGAAAGAAGATTATAGTTGAGAGCTTAAGACCAAAATATACAGGGACAGAATTAGACCATTTAATGTACAAGGATATATATTATATTGAAAGGACTGGCAGGTAGGTTGAGGCTCTATAGGTAAAATGAAATCAAATCCTTGGAAGAGGTGACATAGGATTGGAAGGTATGGAATCCTTGTGGGTAGATTTAAGAAACTACAAGGGCGTAAAGACCCTGATGGGAATTATATACAGGGTTCCACTGGAAGGTAGAAAAGGCATGTAAAAAGGGCAATGTTATGATAGTCATAGGGGATTTCAGTAAGCAGGTAGATTGGGAAAATCAGGTTGGTGCTGGATCCCAAAATACCAATGAGATGAATTTATAGAGCAGCTTTTGGTTCAGCACACTGGGGGATCAGCCATTCTGGATTGGGTGTTGTGTATTGAACTGGATTTGATTAGGGACCCTAAGGTAAAAGATCCCTTAAGAGACAGTGATCATAATGTGATAGAATTTACTCTGTAATTTGAGAGGGAGAAGCTATAGTCAAATGCATTAGTATTATGGTGGAATAGAAGGAATTAAAGAGGCATGAGATAGGAGCTGACCACAGTTGATTGGAAGAGAACACTGGCAGGGATGACAGCAGAGAGGCAATGGCTGGAGTTTGTGAGAGCAATTTGGAAGGTGCAGGTTAGATACACCCCAAAGAGGAAGAAATATTCTAAAGACAGGATGATTCAACTGTGGCCAACAATGGAAGTCAAATCCAACATGAAAGCAAAAGAGAGGGCACATAATAACACAGTGATTACTGGGAAACAGACAGAAGGCAACTAAAAAGTCTATAAGAAGGGAAAAGATGAAATATGAAGGAAATCTAGCGAATAATGTCTAAGAGGATACCAAAAGTTTTTCTCATGTATATAAAGAGTAAAAGAGAGGTGAGAGTAGATATTTGACTGCTGGAAAGTGACTCTGGAGAGGTAGTAACTGCAGACAAGAAAATAGCATTGAATTGAATAAGTATTTTGCATCAGTTTTCACTGTGGTAGACACTAGCAGTGTGCCAGAAGTTCAAGACTGTTGGGGGTCGAAGTGAGTACAGTTGCTATTACTAGGAAGGAGATGCTTGGGAAGTGGAAAGGTCTGAAGGTAGATAAGTCACCTGGACCAGATGGGTTACACTCCATGATTCTGAAAGAGGTGGCTGAAGAGATTGTGGGGGCATTAGTGATGATCTTTCAAGAATCAATAGATTCTGACATGGTTCTGGAGGACTGGAAAATTGCAAATGTCATTCCACTCTTCAAGTAAGGGAGGGCACCGAATAAAGGAAATTATGGCCAGTTGGCTTGGAGTCAATTGTTAAAGATAAGGTTTTGGGGTACTTGGTGTACAGGATAAAACAGACCAAAGTCAGCATGGTTTCCTTAAGGGAAAATCTGGCCTGACAAATCCGTTGGACTTCTTTGAGAATATAAGAAGCAGGATATACAAAGGAGAATTGGTGTATGTACTTGGATTTTCAGAAGGCCTTTGACAAGGTACTATACTTGAGGCTGCTTAGCATGATAAGGGCCTGTGGTATTACAGGAAAGATACTCACATATTCCTGATTGGCAGGAGGCAAAGAGAAGGATTAAAGGGGGATTTTTCTGATTGGTTGCCAATGATTAGTGGTGTTCCACAGGGGTCAGTATTGGGACCGCTTCTTTTCTTTGTGTGTCAATGATTTTGATGATGGGATTGGTGGCTTTGTGGTCATGTTTGTGGATGATACAGAGGTAGGTGGAGGGGAAGGTAGTGTTGAGGAAGCAGAGAGACCACTGAAAGACTAAGACAGGTTAGGAGAATGGGCAAAGATGTGGCAGATGGAACACAGAGTTGGGACATGCATATTCATGCACTTTGGTAGAAGGAATAAAAGCGTAGACTATTTTTGAAATGGGGAGAAAACTCAAGAATCCAAGGTTGAATGGGACTTGGGAGTCCACCTGTAGGATTCCCTAAAGGTTAACTTGAAAGTTTGGTCAGTGGTGTGGAAGGCATTCATTTCGAGAGGACCAGAAGATAAAAACAGGATGTATGCTGAGGCTATATAAGAAAGTGTGGAGACTTAACTTGGAGTATTGTGAGCATTCTTGGACACCTTATCTAAGAAAGAATGTGCTGACATCGAAGAGAATTCAAAGGAGGTTCACAAAAATGATTTTGGGAATGAAAGGTTTATCATATGAGGAGTGTTTGATGGCTCTAGGCCTGTATTGCTGGAATTTAGAAGTGGGGGGGGGGGAGATCATTGAAACCGATTGAATATTGAAAGGTCTAGACAGAGTGGATGTGGAGAGGATGTTTCCTGTAGTGGGGGAATCTAGCACCGGAGGGCATAACCTTTGAATAGAGAGACGTCCATTTAGAATGGAGATGAAGAGGAATTTCTTTAGTCAAGTTATGGTGTGTCTGTGGAATTCATTGCCACAGGCAGCTGTGGAGGTCTAGTCATTGGGATATTTAAATGGAGGTTGACAGGTTCTTCATTAGTCAGGGTGTGCAAGGTTACAGGGCCAAGGTAGGAGAATGAGGTTGACAGGGAAATAGATCAGCCATGATGAAATGACAGAGCATATTTGATGGGCTGAATGGCCTAATTCTGCTCCTATTTCTTATGGGATTATGGTCTAATGGGCCCTGACCTAAAATTTCAACCATCCCTTACCATCCCCAGTTGCTGCTTGACCAACTGAGGACTTTTAGAATGAATTTCTTTCTTGCCAACACTTTTGCATGTCACATTCTATTTACTCTGTTCTCATCTACTCATTTGGCTTGTCCATATCTCCTTGAAGAATCTTTACATACTCCTCAGTACTCACAATCCCACCAATCTGAGTTTTGACAGTAAATATAATTTGGGTCTTGAGCCAAATATCAAAGTGAATCCTAACTAGGTATAGTTTACCAAGCTCAGAATGATCCATTGATCCTTACACTTTTTCTGTCTCTTACCCAGTTCTCAATCTATGTCAGTACGTTAGCCATTGTTGCATAATCCTATTAATCAGAGTCTTGTATGGAACCTTCAGGATCAAGATAAAGATCGGAGTTATTTTGATTGTCTTATCTGATGCAAAATTTGTTGTTTTGTAGCAGGACATTGCCATAAGATCTCCAGAAATCCAAATATACCACACCCAATGGTTAACCCCCACATCTTACCTATTATTCAAGTCACATTCTCAAAGACCTTGTACAGATCACTCAAACATGATTTTCCTTTAGGAAAATGCAGGAATTTGGAGGATGAAACTGAACACGTACTCCCTTTGAAGCTACCTCTTTCAAAACTCTGGGACATAAATCACTTTGTCTCTGAGCTCAATCAGCTTTCAAGTTTCTAGTACCATGTTTTGACTAGTTCATTGGGTTCCTTATGCCCACCGGATTGTCTGATCTCAAACACAAGAAAATCTGCAGATGCTGGAAATCCAAAGCAACACACACAAGATGCTGGAGGAACTTAGCAGCATCTATGGAAAAGAGTGAACAGTCGATGTTTCGGGCCAAGACCCTTCATCAGGACTGGATTGTCTGATCTCTCTGGTAGGTTTTGTGATTTTCTTTCTATGAAGAGAAAGCAACTATTTAAATCTTCTGTCACTCCATTCCTCTCAGTCATAAATTCCACTAGCTCTGGAGTGGAGATGTTAAGAGTTAAAACTGTCTTCTTCTTGTTCCATAGATTAACTCCACTCCAGCAGCAAACTAGTTGAACGTGTGGTGAAGTATTGCGGCAACAATAACTGATGAGGTTTTGAGAGCTGATACAATATTGCTTGATCCCATTTGGCACTGGATTTGGGTGTGTAGATGATTCATTGATAAGAACTCCATCACTTCTTCCACTAATTTCCACCTTCAATGGACCCATCTTTTCCTTTATTGGCTTCCATACCCCATTTCAGAGATAGGTTAGTCTTTAATGTCCAACTTAAACTTACATTCTCCCACAGCTACCATTCCATTCTCTGTTCCGATGACACTACCTTTAAGAAGGATTTCATTATGTTTTCTCTCTTTTGATACTGTTTCCCTTTCACCATACTTGAGAAGGCTCTTTGGCTTAGTCTACCCACTTTCCTCAATCCCATAGCAAGAATGGGCTTTTGCTCATTCTCATCTTCAGCTCTAGAAGCTAGAAGTACCAAGTTCAAAGGATCACCCTTTGTAATTTCTGACACCTCCATGATCATGCAAGTGCCTGACACAATTTTCATCTTTTAGCATTCTGAAAGAACGTCTGCATTTGCACTGCTTTGGCCCATACAAAACCCAACCCTTCTCATAGCAGCTTGCTCTGTAGCTTCAGGAAATGCAACACCTCCACTTTTGTCCCTTTCCTCCTATTGTCCAGAGATCCAAATATTCCATTAGAGTGAAGTTACGATTTACTTGTGCTTCAGTTCTGATGCAGTGTATTGGCTCCAGCTGTCAGCAATTCCTTCCCATCCATAAATGTTGCTAAACCTGCTGAGCTGGTCCAGCAGATTGTTTATGGCTCTAGTTTTCAGAATCTGCAGTCTCTTGCATCTCCAAAACAAGGAGTTGGGTGTGGGCCCAATATTGAAAGTTAGATAAAAGCAGTAACAAAAGGATCTTAGCTCAAAATATCCAGAAGCAGAAACAGTTTCGGTAGAGCAGTGAAACAGTAGGAGACAGATTAGAATAGTGGGAATCATATATTGGCTCCCGAGGGAACTATGAATCAAAGATGTTTGCAATCATGGGAGATTTTAATCTCCAAAGATTATGGACTATGCAAGCCAAAATAATAGCTATAATATGGATGATGCATTTATGAAGTGTAAAAGAGGTTGCTTTTAGATGAGTATGTTGAGGTGGCAATGAGTGAACTGGCTATTTTAGATCTAGTATTGTACAATAAAGATGGATCACTTGCTGACCTAATAGCAACAGCAATCGTAATGTGATAGAATATTGTTTAAAGATGAAAAAATAATTTAGTGCAATCTGAAACAAAGGCTGTGAATATGAAAGTAAGCTATGATTGTTTCAGATATGATGGTGGATATGGAAAATATATTATATTGTTTGGCAGTAATTAAGCAAAGACTGATACTGAAATCAGCAAAGAGGAGGGGGGCATTGATAATGAAAGGGAAAGTAAAATAACTGAACAGATTTGATACAAACATAAAAAAGTATAAGGGCTTCTATGATTAATAGAAAGGAAAAATATAAATACTGATGTGATTTCCTTGTGGACTGAGACAGGAGAAATTGTATCGGTGAATAAGGAAATAGCAAAGAAATTTGACATGTATCAGAATCTGAATCAGGTTTATTATCACAGACACGAGGAAATCTGCAGAAGCTGGAATTTCAAGCAACACACATAAAACACACTCTTTTTCTCTCTCTCCTTTTTCTCCCTCTGTCCCTCTCACTATACCCCTTGCCCATCCTCTGGGCTTTTCCCCCCCTCCGCCTTTTCTTTCTCCCTGGGCCTCCTGTCCCATGATCCTCTCATATCCCCTTTGCCAATCACCTGTCCAGCTCTTGGCTCCATCCCTCCCCCTCCTGTCTTCTCCTATCATTTTGGATCTCCCCCTCCCCCTCCCACTTTCAAATCTCTTACTAGCTCTTCCTTCAGTTAGTCCTGACGAAGGGTCCCGGCCCGAAACGTCGACTGTACCTCTTCCTGTAGATGCTGCCCGGCCTGCTGCGTTCACCAGCAACTTTGATGTGTGTTGCTTGTTATCACTGACCTATGTTACAACATTTGTCACTGCAGCAGCAGTATGGTATCATTCCTGTAAGTTACAACAAAAATATAAAAATATAAGTAAGTAATGCAAGAAGAGAGCAAGATAGTGGGGCAATGTTGATGGGTTCATGGACTGTTCATAAATCTGATGGCAGAGGTGAAGAAACTGTTCCTAAAATGTTGAGTGTGTCTTCAGGCTCCAGTACCCCATCCCTGGCAGCACTAATGAGAAGAGGACATGTTCTGGATGGGAAGGTCCTTAATGATGGATGTCGCCTTCTTGAGTCATCACCCTTTGAAGGCATCCTCCAGGGTCAGGAGGCTAGTGCCCAATAACTAATTTTTTTTGGTGTGTATTTGCATAGTTTGTCTTATTTTGCACCATAGCTGTTTGTCAGCTTTTGACTGTAGTTTTTCATTAATTCTATTGTATTTCTTTGCCCTACTGTGACAGCCTGCAAGGAAATGAATCTCACATATACCTACTTTGATCATAAATTTACTTTGAACTTTGATGATGGAGTTGGCTGAGTACAAGTCTCTGCTGTATTTTGTATTGAAGGTCATCTGAATGTCTAAATACAGTAAACCGATCATTTAGTTTGGATTGAGAAATAGTTCAAAGACAAAATAGCAAAACTGGGTCATTTTTGACTTGGGAGGAAAGGGATCAGTGCCGAGAACCCCGCTGTTCCCAAACTATCAATGATTTGACAACAGGATTAAGTGCAAAAGACACAAAAATTGCTGGTGAGCGCAGTAGGCCGGGCAGCATCTAGAAGAAGAGGTACAGTCGATATTTTGGGCCGAGACCCTTCGTCAGGACTAACTGAAAGAAGAGATAGTAAGATATTTGGAAATGGGAGGTGGAGGGGGAGATCCGAAATGATGGGAGAAAAGTTGAAGGGCCGAAGAAATTAGGGATGAGGAGCAGCGAGCCTTCCGGTGATGCCTACACTGAAGAAGTTTAAATCTTCTCTTCGGCGGGAGTTTAGTGAAACCATCTCTCACTGCTCCCCAACTATAATTTCTTCAGCCCTTCAACTTTTCTCCCATCATTTTGGATCTCCCCCTCTGCCTCCCACTTTCAAATCTCTTACTATCTCTTCTTTCAGTTAGTCCTGACGAAGGGTCTCGGCCCAAAACGTTGACTGTACCTCTTCCTAGAGATGCTGCCCGGCCTGCTGCGTTCACCAGCATTTTTTGTGTGTGTTGCTTGAAATTCCAGCATCTGCAGATTTCCTTGTGTTGAAGTGCAAAAGTCTTGTTTAGCAGATGAAGCGACACTAGGTGGCAGTGTAGATTGGGAGGAGAAGGCTTCAGAGGAATGTAGATAGGACAAAGGCATTGGATATGGAACATGGAACAAAGAATGGTACAACACAGGAACAGTCTCTTTGGTCTGCACTGACCATCTTGCCAAATTAAACTAATCCCGCCTGCCCACATATGGTCTATATTCCTCTATTCTCTTCTTGTTCATGTGACTAAGTGATTTTAAATGCTGCTATCGTATCTTCTTTCACCAACTTCCCGAGCAATGTGTTCGAGGCACATTCTACTCCCTGTGGAAACTATTTGCTTCTCACATTTCCATTAAACATTCTGCTTCTCTCGATAAAGCAATAGTACTTTACATTTCCAAAATGGAAAAAAATAGCATGACTGTATATGCTTCTATGCTTCTCATAATTGTATCAGGCCCCTCAGCCACTGATGCTCCAGAGAAAACTTTCCAAATTTGTCCAGACTCTCCTTACAGCTAACATACTCCAAATCATGCAAATTTGGAGAACCTCTCCTGTATCCTCTCTTAAAGCCTCAACATCCTTATAGTGTGTCGACCACAACTGGTCACAATCTGACAAATGTTGCCTAAGCAGAGTTTTACACAACAGCAGCATGGTTTGCCAACTTTTATACTTAATGTCCTGATGAAGAAAGGCAGACATGTTTCTTTACTAGCATATCCACTTATGTTTTCACTTTCAAAGATCTATGGACTTGCACCCCAAAGGCTGTCCCTCAGACAATCATTTATTGTATACTCTTCTGTTGTATTTGACCTACTAAAATGCATCACCTCTCACTTTTCTGCATTAAAATACATCTGCTATCTCTTTGTTCAAATTTCCAAACAATCTATATTTTGTAGGGATCATTCTCTTCACATTGCCCTGGTCTGCTCATTCCTCCCCATTCACCCCTCTCCATCTCCTGGTACTTTCCCCTGAAACTGTAGAAGTTGCAACACCTCTAATTTCACCTCCTCCCTCACCACTATCCAGAAACAGTCCTTTTAATGGAGACAGAATTTCACCTGCTTCCCTCCCAACCTGATATACTGCATTCAGACTCACGAGTTGGCCTCCTCCACACTGATGAAATCAGCCATAAATTAAACAACTGTTTTTGGAGGGCACCTGTGCTCTGTCCACAGCAGCCATCTCAATCCTCCATTTGCAAGTCACTTTAACTCTCACACACTGACCAGTCTGTCCCTGGCTTTCTCCATTACTATGGAGAGGCCAAACGCTAAACGGAAAATAAAAAGGATATCATAGTCTACCTGGATAGTTTAAAATCCAACTGAAACACCATTAATTTTCCATTTTCAGCTAACTCACAACCCAGCGTTCCCCTCCATCACAGATTCAATTGTCTAGTTTTCTTCTCCCTTAATTCATTTTTTCCATCCCCTTCTCTCTCATCTGGCCATCATCCGTCCTCCCATCTGGTTCCACCTATCAGCTACCAGCCTCTGATCCATCCCCCGTCCTTACCATTATATACCGACAATCCTTCCTCACACCCTCAGCTCTGATGAACCGTCTACACTTAAAAACTTTGATCTACAACTTTTGCCTCCATGGGTACTTCTTTCAGCGTTCTGTTTATTCTTGTTTTGTGCCTGGGGCATCACAGTACTTCAGATGTATATTATTAGTCTTTTGCAAATCATACATTAGGACAATTAAATTCTCCATATCTCTGGACTCCTGCCTCTCAGCATTTATATAATTGTTTCGTTGCTTTATTTTCTTGCCAAGATGCACAATTTCGCTGTTTCCCACATTATAGTTGGCAGATCTTTGCCACTAATGCAGTCTCACCAGCACCCCTTGTAATTTCTGCAATATGTCTCTATTCTTGTACTCAACCTGTCTATATCCTTGCATAGGCTGCTTATGCCCTCTTCACAACGCAATTGCTCGTCAAACTTTATTTCATCAGCAAAGAATCAGCCTTTGGAATTCTCTGGGCAAGAGTCGGGTACGGTGTCATCCACTGAGTTTATTTGAGAGTGGCTCTGCAGCGTAGCGCTTTGCGTTAACACTGTTACAGCGAGATCACAGATCAGTAGTTCAATTCCCCTCGCTGTCTGAAAGCAGTTTGTGTGGTAGCAGTTCAGAAGCTGCGCGGACGAGCGCTCCCGTTTCCTCCTGCCTCCCAGAGGCACATGGTCAGGGTTGGAATCGTCGGGATATTTGTGGCCTCTCCCCAGCGCAATTCTTGCTGCTTTGATTTGACGCAAACGACATGTTTCGATGTACATGTGACAAGTAAAGCTAATCTTTATTTTATCTTTAGTTAGGCAAAAAGGACAGATTTTTAGATATTAAGGGAATGAATGATCACAAACGAGTTCAGGAAAATGCCTGAGGTAAAAATAAAAAAATACGAACTCAATGTGCGGCAAAACCGATACGGCGGTCAACTCCCGCTTCTATTTTTTATTACATTATGCATTTGGTGACATTAGCTTTGCCGAGCTGGTTAGAAAAATTGTAAATATTCTGAATACGCACTCAGTAACTCCTTCTTAAAGATTCGAACTGAACCCAATCATTCTGTTGTGGAGTTGACGATGTCTTTCTCAGAAGGGTTTTGCATATTTTTAAAACCACTGGAAATTATCCCAAGCCCAAGGTTTGTAAAACAATAAATACTGCATGTGCAGGGGAGGGAAAAGGGAAAACGTAAATAGTTTCCTCCTGGAGGGCTCACACTGGCCGCTTAACACCCGAATTATTTTGTAACAATTGACAAATTAATTCACATTCTGAGGGGGAATGGAATAGTTGCAAAGTCCTGATCCTGTAGGTGAAGCACTTAGAATGCGACCCGGCGGCGTTCCGTAATGGAAAAATGTTTTCAGTATTAGAGTTTGTATTTCATTTTTATATATAAACTTCAACCCTCCCCCCACTTTCCGAGAGGAGGATAATGCCCAAATGGGGGTATTGATTATCAGTAATTATATGTTAGTACATAAGGTTGAAAAATAACAGTAACTTCGTTTCGGGATTATTTATGTATCAATCCAAAATGTTATAAAAACGTAATTTCTTAAAGGGGGTTGTATTATCCATCACAGTTGCTGCCTTAACTATTTATTGGGATTTATTCCTAAAAGAAAATGTTTTATAACTATACTTCAGGTCGGTTTAATCCGGCTTCTCACTTGAAAGGCGGCTCTGCGGTAAATTCATATTCAACACCTCCCATCCGGTTCCAATCGTTCATTATCAGAGCGGAGCTCATGACAAACACCGTCTGTTCAGCGGGTTCCGTGGGTTTGGATTTCATTGCATAAACACGACCCGCGGCGATGCCAGTAATTTCATCAACATATTCAATATCTAACCCACATACAGGCCACGTGGCACATTCAACTTTATTGCCACCCTTTCCTACTGAACTTTGCAGTGCAGAAATTGGCTCCGCGTTCCTCAATTTAATATCAATTTTGCCAACCTAGAGTAAGATGCCATCATCAATATCCAAGTCGATGTAATTGTAGTACCCAAGACATCCTCAAGGAGCGGCGCCTCGGAAAGGCGACGTCGGTCGTTAAGGACCCCCAGCACCCAGGGCATACCCTTTTCTCATTGTTCCCATCAGGTAGGAGGTACAGAAGTCTGAAAGCACACACTCAGAGGTTCAGGACCATGGAACATAGAAAACCTACAGCGCAATACAGGCCATTCGGCCCACACATGCTGTGTCGAACATGAACTTACTTTAGAAATTACCTCGGGTTACCCATAGTTCTATTTTTTTTAAGCTCCATGTACCTATCCAAGAGTCTGGTTTGTTACCATTCGTTTTGTTTCTCTAAATTCCCATATATACTTACTGCTAGTTAGTTAGTTAGTTAGTTTATTTATTTATATTCTATATTATCGTGTATTGCATTGTACTGCTGCTGCTAAGTTAACAATTTTCACAGCATATGCTGCTGATAATACACCTGTTTCTGATTCTGATTCAAAATCACCATCCCCATAGCATTCATCAGGATCTATTTTCATGGGGGCAGCTCTGTCCCCTCACTAATTGCCAATAAAATCCGCCCCCTCTTCCAAGCACTTTCACCCTTGTCACGCAGTTCACAGTTGCACCGTTAATGCAGTGCTGGCACCATGTTACAGACATTGCTGGGTCAGATGGCAAATTACATGCACTTTTTACCTAGCTTGCTCTGCATCAGGAAGTCTAAGGGCAGATTAAATCATTGCTTTACAGATCACCTCTCCTCCTTCAGTGAGTATAGACCCCTTAAGCGTGTCACTTAACTTCACTGCCTCAGTTTGTCCTTGTTCTGCTATGGCTTTTCCTCGAGAGAATTTGCATTTACTGTCAGTCTCTAACTGGCACCTGAACTGTGTTGTTTGTAAAGGGTTTCAAGGTACTGTATAATCTGTCCTCAACTAAATTAGTCTGGCTGGAGTCAGATATACTGCAGATCAGCCCAGAAAAGGTCTGAAGACTCCCTTTGCTGAAGAGCATTAATATATCTGATGGATTTTTAAATGATAATCCAGTGGTTTCATGGTTGCTGATAAGGTTTTGTTTATTTAAACTTCCAGCTGTGATGCCACGTTTTAAACACATGTCTCTCGATCGATAGCCCAGGCCTTTTGTGAATTAACTTAACCACTAGGCCACTATGGCCCCAACATGAGGACTGTCAGCTGTTTACAATCTATATTGATGACTTTGTCAGAGTTAGGTAGAAATGCATTTAGGCTCATCGGGGACATACCTGCAAAGTTAGAAGTGGAGATCAGCTGTGAGCTTTCAGAAAGACTGCAAAGGGACATACACAACTTAGGTGGCCTGGCAAGAATGTGGCAGATACAATATAGATTGCTATCACCTCAATAGAAAAAAAAACTAGAGAAGAATATTTTTTTAAGTTCGGTGTTCAGAAGGATCTGGAAATTTTGATACACAAACTACAAAAATGTACAGCAAGCAATTAGAAAACCAAATGAAATTGAAATGGATGGCCACCAGGTAATCCTAATTGTTTCTGCAGACAAAATCGAGGTACTGTCATGGTCCGGATCGGGATCCCTTTAAATTTACCTTGTTTATGTTACGATCTGGACCGTTGATTCCCTGTTTTCCCATGTCCCCTGGTTTTGGTGATTAGAGGCAATTAACGCTCGGCTGAACCGGTAGTTTATAGTCTCCGGCTTTCAGCTGTTTGGGGCGGGAGCGTCTGCAAAGTCATCCAAGGTACGGTGTGCCGATGTCATCTGGCCAGAGCAAGCCTAGTCTCTGCCGAAGCGAGTGCCGGTAATTCACCTTTCCTCACCGGAGCAACCCTGTCAAGTTACCTTGCCAAAGCGAGCCTGCAATGTTTCCTCACTGAGGTGGATCCATCAGTTAACCCGCCGGAGGGAATCAAGAACCGCTGTCTACTGTTCCCGGGCCGAGTCGAGAGCTCGCCACTACCCGGAGGCTCCAAGTCAAGTCCTGGCTCCGGCGGCATTCAAGCATCAAGTCAAGTCCTGGTCCTGGCGGCATTCAAACACCAAGTTGAGTCCTGTCCCTGGCAGCATTCAAGCACCAAGTTGAGTCCTGTCCCTGGCAGCATTCAAGCACCAAGTCGAGTCCTGGCCCTGGTGGCATTCAAGCACCAATTCGAGTCCTGATCCTAGCGGCATTCAAGCACCAAGTCAAGTCCTGGCCCTGGCGGCTTCCCAGTTCTGAGTCAAGTCCTGGCCCTGGCGGTCTGTGATTCCTGTCCTACCCCCTTGTCTGAATCCCTTCTCTGCCCCTCCCGCCTCTAGCCCTTGTCTGCAGCCCCCGCCTGCACTTTGGTCTAGTTCCATGCCGGAGCTAGATAGGTACTGTCTGGTGTTCATTCGTGTTGGTCTTGTCTTGTCTTGTCCTCGCCTCCGTGGGGTAAGTCATGCCGTCTTGCCGTTGCCCTGTGGGGAGTCATGTCTTGTCTTGTCCTTGCCTCCGTGGGGTAGGTCAGGCCATCTTGCTGTTGCCCCGCAGGGGGTCATGTTTTGTCTTGTCTTGTCCTCGCCTCCATGGGGTAAGTCAGGCTGTCTTGCCGTTGCCCCGCGGAGGGTCATGAGTCCCGGCCCTATGTCCAGTACCCAAGGAGGTGTCCCGGCTCTCTGTTCTGTGTGTGAGTCCCGGCCCTATGTCCTGTACCCAAGGAGGGGTCCCGACTCGGTGTTCTGTGTATGTGTCTATGGTTCCATGTACCTGCTCTCCCGAGACCGAGGCTCTGTTTTCCATGTTCCTCCTCTCCCTAGCCCATGTCATGTCCATGCCTGGTTCTGGGGTCCGAGCCCAAAGCAAGACCTAGGTACTGGGTCCTTGCCCAGTCTCGGGCTCGGAGTCCATACTCTAGACTCTTCATGTCTGCTCTAGTTCTGGGAGCCGATTCCGAGTCCAAGCCCAGACCCTTGGTCCCAGCCTAGTCGTAGTCCTGAGTCCATGTCCCGTTTGCTATTTCCTGCTCCTGCCTTGCTCTCCTGGTATTGAACAATAAACTAAATCTAATTAACCTCACAAGATGTGTCTTGCATTTGGGTCCACCCTTGCTCCCAATTCCCCACCCAGTGTGATAGGTACTCAATGAAGTGGTCCCTCAACCTGCTCCTTCCTCTTCCCTAGTATTTTATTTTGGCTTCTGTTCCCTTCTTAACAGTCCCAATGAAGGGTCTTGGCCCAAAATGTTGACTGTTCATTTCCCTCCGTGGATGCTGTCTGAACAGCTGAGTTCCCCTAGCAATTTGTGAGAGTTACATTTAGGTCAGATAGAGTAAGATAAGGGTTTTCCTTTCTGAAGCTATTAACGAGTCATTTGGAATTTTAAAACTATCTAACAGCTTACTGATGCAAGCTTTCTTTTTATATTTTCTATGTTGTTAAAATAGAGTTAAAATCTCCAATTGCCATGGTGAGTTTTAAGCTAGCATTTTTGGGGTTAAGTACAACTTTCCCAATTTTTGTTTTGTGACATAAAGCTCCTGTGCCACAAACCTACTTGCGTATTTCTGAGAGCGATACATCTCTTGGTCTTCACCCAAGAGACAGGAGATTCTGTGGACGTGAATGGGATACCTGGATGGTATGTTGCCTCCCAGGTGCCAGTTTCAGGGATGTCTCAGATCACGCCCACAACATTTTAGAGAAGGAGGGGGAACAGATGTCGTGGTAAATATTGGTACCAATGACATAGGAAGGAAAAGCAATGAGGTCCTGGAAAGAGAATTTAGAGAGCTAGGAGGAAAGCTGAGAAGCAGGACCTCCTGGGTAGTAATTTCTGGATTGCTGCCTGTGCCATGTACCAGTGAGGGTAGAAACACAATGATTTGGCAGATAAATGTGTGGCTGAGAAGCTGGTGCAGGGGGCAGGGTTTCAGGTTCTTGGATAATTGGGATCCCTTCTGGGTGAGGTATGACCTGTTCAAAAATGACGGGTTGCACCTGAACCCAAGGGAGACCAATATTCTCGTGGGCAGGTTTGTTAGAGCTGTTGGGGAGGGTTTAAACTAACTTGGCAGGGGTGTGGGAACTGGAGTGAAGGGACTCAGGAAAGGTCGGATGGTAAAAAGGTGAAGATAGCGTGCAGTCAGATTGGCAGGAAGGGCAGGCAGGCGATGGGACTTAGTTGCAGCCAACAGGCTGAGTATCAAATCATTAACAATGCAGAGCCAGAAAGGATAGCAAATATGGTACTCAAGGTGTTGTATCTAAATGCACATATTATAAAAAAAAAAGGTGTATGATCTTGTTGCAATATTACAGATTGCAAGGTATGATGTTGTGGCCATCACTGAATCGTGGCTGAAGGATGGTTGTAGTTGGGAGCTGAACGTCCAAGATTACATGTTATATCGGAGAGATAGGAAGATAGGCAGAGGGGGTGGCGTGGCTCTACTGGTAAAGAATAGCATTAAACCAGTCAAAAGATGTGACATAGGATCACAAAATGTTGAATCCTTGTGGGTTGAGTTAACAAACTGCAAGGGTAAAAGGACGTTGATGGCAGTTGTGTACAGGCCTCCACACAGCAGCAGGGAGGTGGACCACAGGTTACAACAGGAAATAGAAAAGGCGAGTCAAAAGGGCAATGTTATGGTAGTCATGGGATGTTTAACATGCAGGTTGATTGGGAAAATGAGGTTGGTAATGAGTGAGTTTGTTGAATGCCTAAGAGATGGCTTTTTAGAGCAGTTTGTCATTGAGCCTGCTAGGGGATCAGCTATATGAGATTGGATGTTATGTAATGAACCAGAGGCGATTAAGGAGCTTAAGGGTAAAAGAAACCTTAAGGAACCAGTAATCACAATATAATTGAGTTCAACTTGAAATTTGATAGGGAGAAAGTGAAGTCTGATGTAGCAGTATTTCAGTGGAGTAAGGGAAATTACAACGGTATGAGAGAGGAGTTGGCTGTAGTAAATTGGAAGGTGCTGCTGGCAGGGATGTCAGCAGAGCAGCAATGGCGTGAGTTTCTGGGAAAAATGAGGAAGGTGCGGGACATGTGTATTCCAAAAATGAAGAAATACTCAAATGGTAAAATAGTACAACAGTGGCTGACAAGGAAATCAAAACTATTGTAAAAGCAAAAGAAAGGGCATACAACAAAGCAAAAATTAGTGGAAAGATAGAGGATTGGGAAGTTTTTTAAAAACCTACAGAGAGCAACTAAAAAAAATCATTAGGAAGGAAAAGATGAAATATGAAAGCAAGCTAGCAAATAATATCAAAGTGGATAGTAAAAGTTTTTTCAAGTATGTTAAAAAAAAGAGAAATGAGAATGGATGTAGGACCACTAGAAAATGAGGCAGGAAAAATAATAATGGGGGACAAAGAGATGGCTGTTGAACTAAATGAGTATTTTGCATCATTCTTCACTGTTGAAGACACTAGCAGTATGTTTGATGTTGTACTATGTGAAGGAAGAGAAGAGGGTGTAGTTACTATTACAAGGGAGAAGGTGCTCAACAACTTGAAAGACCTAAAGATACATTAGTCACCTGGACCAGATGAACTGTATCCTAGAGTTCTGAAAGAGGTAGCATTAGAGATTGTGGTGGCATTAGAAATGATCTTTCAAAAATTATTGGACTCTGGCATGGTTCCAGAGGACTGGAAAACTGCAAATGTCACTCCACTGCTTAAGAAAGGAGGAAGGCAGCAGAAAGGAGATTATAGACCAGTTAGCCTGACTTCAGTGGTTGGGAAGATGTTAGAGTCAATTGTTAGGGATGAGGTGATGGAGTACTTGGTGACACACAGGACAAGATAGTACAAAGTCAGCATGGTTTCCTTCAGGGAAATTCCTTCCTGATGAACCTGTTGGAATTCTTTGAGGACATTACAAGTAGGATCGATAAAGGGGATGTAGTGGATGTTGTATATTTGGACTTTCAGAAGGCCTTTGACAAGGTGCCACACATGAAGCTGCTTATCAAGTTAAGAGCCCATGGTTTTACAGGAAAGTTACTAACATGGTTAGAGCATTGGCTGATTGGTAGAAGGCAGTGAGTGGGAATAAAAGGATACTTTTCTGGTTGGCTGCTAGTAACTAGTGGTGTTCTGCAGGGGTCGGTATTGGGATGACTTCTTTTTAAGCTGTGGATCAATGAATTAGATGATGGAATAGATGGCTTTGTTGCTAAGTTTGCAGATGATATGAAGATTGGTGGAGGGGCAGATAGTGTTGAGGAAATAGGTAGGATGCAGAAGGACTTAGACAAATTAGAAGAATGGGTAAAAAAGTGGCAAATGAAATACAATGTTGGAAAATGCATGGCCAAGCACTTTGGTAGTAGAAATAAATGTGCGGACTATTTTCTAAATGGGGAGAAAATACAGGTAGCTGAGATGCAAAGGGACTTGGGAGTCCTTGTGCAAAACACCCTGAAGGTTAATTTGCAGATTGAGTCGGTGGTGAGGAAGGCAAATGCCATGTTAGCGTTCATTTCAAGGAGTCTAGAATACAAGAGCAAGGATGTGATACTGAGGCTTTATAAGGCACTGGTGAGGCCTCACCTTGAGTATTGTGAACAGTTTTGGTCCCTTCACCTTAGAAAAGATGTGCTGGCATTGGAGAGGATCCAGAGGAGGTTTACAAGGATGATTCCAGGATTGAAAGGGTTATCATATGAGGTATGTCCAATGGCTCTGAATTTGTACACGCTGGAATTCAGAAGGCTGAGGGGAATTCCTCTCGAAACCTTTCAAATGTTGAAAGGCCTAGATAGAGCAGATGTGGAAAGGATGTTTCCCATGGTGGGAGAGTCTAGGACAAGAGGGCACAGCCTCAGGGAAGAAGGCGCCCTTTCAAAACAAAGATGTGGAGAAATTTCTTTAGCCAAAGGGTGGTGAATTTGTGGAATTTGTTGCCACATGCAGCTGTGGAGGCCAGGTGTTTGGGTGTATTTAAGGCAGAGATTGATAGGTTTTTGATTGGACATGGCATCAAAGGTTACAGGTAGAAGGCCGGGAGCTGGGGTTGAGGAGGAGAGAAATAAAGGATCAGCCACGATTGAATGGCGGAGCAGACTCGATGGGCCCGATGGCCCAATTGTGCTCCTATGTCTTATGGTCTTGACATTTTTTGGTTATGGATTGTTTTGTTAGCCCCCACATCACTCACCAAATGTTCTGCTCACTTTCTTAATTTCATACTGCAAATTTGTATTAGTTTTATTGAGATGTGTGTCTGTTGCTGAATCACTAGCTTTATTTCTCTCCATGGATTCTGTGCATGACTTGGTGATTATTGCCCCACGTTGCACTTCAGGTGCAGACTTAAGGCTAGAATAGCAGATTGTATTGCTGATTATACGTAAGCAATTTTAAGTGAGGAATCTTTGTTTAACTGTAACACCACTCAGCACAAATTGACTTTCTCTTGCACAAACAGGTATCTGCAGATTCTAATGTGCAGACTGCAATAGTTATAATTGAAGAGGGCCAATTATTTTCTGTATCCAGAACTATAAAGCAAAGAGTTCGGTAGGTACAGACCATGCACAGTGTTTTGCTTTCTGGGAAGGTTATTTCTCATGAGCAGGTATGGCAGAAATTGACTTAAGGATGCCTCACAATGTAGAAAGAAATTTAGCTTGGAACCATAACTAAACAATGAGTGCAATATTGAATCAGTGGCTGATCTGACTTAAAACTGAAGTGAACTGCAATTCTCGAGGGCTAGATCCATCTCTCAGATTCATGTCCAATCAAAGCTAGGTCGCAAGCTGCTCATACAGTGGACTCCTTGAGCACTTTACACTCCTACCTATCTTTATTTTAACATTTGTGGATTTTGATACTAACACGTTTTGTAACAATAGATAAAAAAAACTCTGATGTTTCCATGTAGAAGGTGCTGTGAAAAAACAAGTTGTTATCGTAATTATAGGCAAACTGCCAAAAATCAGAGTGTGAAACAATATTAAAAATGGAATTGGAGTATTGCAGACTCAAAACATAAAAAAAAGATACTAAATTAATTTACACAGCGTGGGAACCTAAGCTGTGTGTAATACCTCACAAAATTGAATTCAATAATCAGATAAATGCACCAGCACAGAAATTATACTGGCTGACATTAGTCGAGCTTCTTAAACAATAACATACTTGCAATTAACATGCCATGTAATAGCCTAAAATTTGTTAATCATTGATGTTTTATTCCAGTTCTTTAGTTGCTCCATATCAGCTCTAACAGAACAGCAAAAGCATTTGGATTATTGTTTGCTTCTTAGTCAACTGTAGATTTCATGTCGGTATCCTTGCAAAGAGAAATTTTCATCCATGTTTGTTCTTTTCTCTGTTGATATGCATTCTGTTGCTCAGCCATATAAAGCTAAATATCTAAAAATTATTTTATTTAGTCTTCTTTCAATTGAGCAGTTTCTGTGGTCAGAAACAAAGTGAAGGTTTGCTCTGTGGACAACCTGAATTTGAGAGTAAATGCATTAATGAAAGGGATATGAAATATTTAACAGTACTATTAGCGCATTCTACATCTGTAATATCATGTTTACAATATTAATGTCTGAATGTAAAACTTAGTTTCTGCATGGTATTACATTGAATTACTCAAAGCAGTCTCTATGGAGAAGACATCGACAATATTCATTTTCAACTACTTGTGCTAAGGCAGAGCTAACATTACAATGCATCAGTACTGATTATTTTTTCCCATTCACTTTAATTAGCAATGCATTTCAAATTCTTGATCTTGGGTCTATTAACTTTAAATGAAGGTGAAATAACATGCAGCTTTGACAATAAATTGATAAATGTTCTTGAATCTGTAAACGATTTTGAAATTGATATTGTTATAACTATTATCAGAAAACAACTGTCTTCTTCAGGAGCTTTAGAGTTTTATGTCTAGACCAAGATTCATGTGGAATACACAATTTTCAAAAAAATGATTACTAACCTGGAAAGTGTATATGCTGCATTATAAAAGTGTATATTTATCACAGCAGACAACACTGCAAATCTGATTCATATGAAAATATTTAATTATCATATTAATTTTGAATTATTTTTAATCATGACATCAGGTGCACAAGCGATACTTACAACCACTCAAGGTTAAATAATGATTTGGATGGCAATGTTCTTAACATGGCTAGTAAGTTTGCTGATGACACCAAAATTCACGATGTAGTCAACAGTAATTCTATAAAATTACAACAGGATGCAGATGAAATGGGGAAGTGGGCCAAGGAATGGCAAATGGAATTTAGCGCTGAAAAGTCCAAAGTTTTGCATTTTACTAAGTTAAACTAGGACAGAATTTGCACTCTAAATGCTAAAGCACTGGAAATGTTATAGAACAGAGAGACACAGGCTGCAGGTACAAACAGCACATCCCTGAAAGTGGTAACACATGTAGACAGGGTGGTGAAGAAGGCATTTATCACACTTGCCTTCCTCAGTTAGGGAATTGAGTACAGTTGTTAGGGCATGAATTTGCAAATGTGTAAGTTGCTGGTGAGACCATACTTAGAGAATTGTACCCAGTTATAGGAAGGATGTTACTAAGCCTCCTGATACAGTATTTTGGTTCTATAGGTTCACCTGAAAAGGTGCAAAAAAAAGTTTCATGAGGGTTTTACTGGGACCAGAGGGTGCAAAGTTAAAAGGTGAGGATGGATAGGCTGGGACTATTTTTCCCAGGAACATAAAGGCTGAGGTATATAAAGGTATAGAGGGAAATAGATAAAGTGGATGGTTGTAGTCTTTTTCCCAGGATAGGGGGAGTCAAAAACTAGAGGACATAGGTTTAAGGTGACTGGGAAAAGATTTAAAAGGGACTTGAGGGGTAAATTTTTCACACTGACAGTGGTAGATAAATGGAATGAGCTGCCAGAGGAAGTTGTAGAGGCATGTACAATTATATTGTTTAAAAGATGTTTGCACAGGAACGTGGATAGATAAGGTTTAGAAGGATATGACCCAAATGCCAGCAAATGGGACTAGCTCAGGTAGACATCTTGAATGCAGGGCAGAAGGGCCATTTCTGTGTTGTATAACTCTATGACTCTATATTTGAACACATCTAGTTCCATAAGTTAATGGAAGTATTTTTTTCTCTGTAATAGAGGTCTGGTCATTGGAGGTCTTAATCATTTGATTAAGTTACCACATTCATAACTGAAATACTGACACATATAGTACATGGCGGTCTATTTCTGACGTTGGACCTCCTGATATTTTGGTTCTACAGATTTAGAATTTTATCTGAAATTCATGCACAAACATTTACAGCTTAATTCATGTTAAAGTAGGGCAAAAGCCTGATAATCTGGCATCCATCTGATGGTTTGAAATTCCAGATAGCTCAGCAACCCGCTCACAATGAGTCCTTTGATTGAAATGTGAGCTGGAGGTCTAGAATACAAGTAGAGTGTATGGCCTGTGTTCGGGGTTTGAAGGGCAGCCCAAGTCAAAGTTGGGGTCCAGAACACCAGATGTCAGAAACATGGTTGGAATAGCAGCCAGAGATGGGTCACAAGCATTGGGTTACTTCCATCTGCCTTTAAACGTAGTGGGTTCACAGGAAAATATATTGTTACTTTATTGCATGTAAACAAAACCAAAACAGAAGTGTGTTTTGATACTAATAGGGGTGAAATCCATTACTTCAAAATATGTACCAGTCCAGCACCATCAAAGTCTCATGGGTGCCAATTATCAGACTTTCACTGTACGTGGAGCAGGCAGATTGTGATGCCAATCAGCAGGCAGTGCTAATCTGACACCAGCACTAATAAACTGAACCTCAATGATGCCATATGTTCAACTTGTTTGGAGAACCCAATGTCCTCATGTCTCTAGTTGCCAGAAGATGGTAAAATAATAAAAAAATGATGGGGTTGATATTTTTCTCACAATAAATCTTGTTCAGGTTCTGACCTAGGTCAGTATGTTTTCTCTTTTGCACTCCGGATTATTCACCATAGCAACATGTTTCATTCTTGGTGACAGGCAACAGTTAATTCTCGGATTGAGAAAAGATCACTGAGTCACATGAACGGATTAATTGACTATTTGATATTATTTGTTTGAGATGCGGGCGTTTTAACTGAAGACATCACGTTGAAAGTGCTTTGTGGTTGCATAAGACCAAGTGGGCTAACATTTGGGATGGTAATAAATGCTGCATTCTCCTCAGGTTCAACTGCTAAATTTAATAAAGCCTTTAACACATATATTATTGAACAATATGCCTAGGTATAAAGTCACAGTTATCTAGCATAGTAGCAGGACCTTCAGCCCAATTTTTCCCTGCTGACTGAGTTGCCCACCTGAGCTAATCCCATTTGATTGTTGGGCTTATATTCCTCAAAACCTTTTTTATTCACTTACCAGTTCAAAAGTCTATTGTGATAGTATGAATTCATTAGCAATAATGTGAAAAGGATAATATGGATGAACTAGGTAAAATATTGCCGTGCATCAGTAGGAGGGAAACGAAAATCACCAACACTCTTATTAGATATTATGTAAAGGAAC
Organism: Mobula hypostoma; assembly: GCF_963921235.1. Lineage (NCBI taxonomy): Eukaryota > Metazoa > Chordata > Chondrichthyes > Myliobatiformes > Myliobatidae > Mobula > Mobula hypostoma. The sequence continues at coordinate 31,788,819 of NC_086102.1, read as the reverse complement.
TGGATCATATCCTAGTCATCTCTGACTGATAGTTCTGTAGAAAACTGGCGGCTACCTCCACTTCACTGTTTCCCATGCCTCTATCTTCTGCAACCATTCATTGAAACAACGAGATCAGACTCAAACTGCAGAGGTAGATGCTGGCTTATCTGCTCTGCTGTGTTGTTGGGCTCAGCATGGGTGTTCACTGATGGTGTATTAAGATAGCAAGCAGAGAGATCAGATGTACCATGCAGCACCATCCCCTGTGAAGGACTGTAGTCTTATTCAAGGCTGACCTTGATTTTATTACTATGAAATGTTGCATTGAGTGATGTCACTGTTATGAGCCATGCTTCATTTGTTTAAGCGGGTTATATGATGAGAGTCCGATAATATAATTCCCCATTGCTTGATATACATAAACATATTTAATATTGTAAACATGAGAAGGTCTGCAGATGTTGGAAATCTAAAGCAACACATAGAAGCTCAGCAGGTCAGGCAGCGTCAATGGAACTGAATAGATAATTGACATTTTGGGCTAAGACCCTTCATTAGGATTGAGAAGGAAGGGGGTTAGATCCCAGAATAAAAAGGTGGGGAGGGGAGGAGAGGAAGGAGGATAGATGGAAGGTGACAGGTGAGGCCAGGTGGATGGGAAAGGTCAAGGGCTGGAGAAGAAGGAATCTGATAGGAGTGGAGAGTTGACCATAGGAGAAAGGGAAGAAGGAGAGGACCCAGGGGGAAGTAATAGGCAGGTGAGAAGAGGTAAAAATTCACAGTGGGGAATAGAGGAAGAGGTCGGGGTGGGGTGGGGGGGTGTTAGTTTACTGGAAGGAGAAACTGATATTCATGCCATCAAGTTGGAGGCTACATGGACGGAAAATAAGGACAATTAATATTGATTTTCATCTTCAAATCAGTTACAAGCAGCACAGCATACAAGAGAGCTTCATACTGACGAGATTCACACTGCTTTTCCTGATTAATCTCAAATCATTTCCACTCTGTCACAGACTTTCTGTTTTGTTGTTTACTGTTCTCTAGCTACCCCTCCCACCCTCCCTCCACACTGTCAGCCTGTAGCTGTTCCGATGATTGATCTGCAACATTAACTCTGTGTCTGTCCTCATAGGTGCTGTCGGACCTGGTATTTCCAGCATTTTTTGTTTTCCCCAGTATTTTGTTTCAGCAATTTTCTGCCAGCTCATTACATCCTGATCCCAAAGCTGACCCTTATTTTAAAAAAAATGCTTACTTTTGGTGCTGTGCTTTTGTTTTATCTATCATTTTGCTCTGTGGTGAATGACAAAGCAAGATGGTGGCCAATTGATGCCCATGATATCTTCGATGCAATTTTCTTGTTATTGGCAGTTTGCAGCTGACTATAATTAGATGATTGCAAATCTTTACTTCTTCTTTCCGTGGTCATCAGGATCTTTGCTTATGATGGTTTAATCTTTGTGGAAATTAATGTCTGAATTAATTAGGTTCATGAATAACATCTTTCAAGATGTAGAGGATTGGTAGATACATTGATTTATAGGAGGATAATAAAGTTCCTTTCTCTTAGTTTAGTTTTAGTAATGGGTCTGAAGTATTAGAGGAAACAAGCCTTTCCTATAATTATTTAGTCCATCATCGTTTACATTCAGTACTTGTACATTGACCTGTTACTGCCATCCAGTGGTGTACTTCGCAAAGCTACTGAAGCACAGCAATAAATACTTCGGTTCGTGTTGTTCATATATTTCCCTAGAAATAACGAAAGACTAAAATTTCTCAATTTTCCTAATAGCGAGAATAAATAGGTAGATATCTAGGTTTGATTGGCTGCTCACTGCTTGCCTGTATGTCGACATTCTCTACACTAGAAATAGCTGTACATTGCACCAAACTGTTCCTTTGGTATGGGAGATCCACCTGTCTATGGGAATCATTGCTCAGACATGACAGGGTGACTTTATTCTGGCTATTTGTCATCGTAACCATTTACACTCACTCAAGTGGTGTGACAGGATGTGTTGTAGGCAGTGTTTTCTTAGCAGGCCTTCTTTGTGATGACTTGCTTCCTCTCTAGTTCACGGGAGTAGTAGGTACCTTTGGATGAATTCTTTTGATGTGGAGTGTTATTGCGCACCGTTTGTCAGATGAACTTAACAGAGTGAGACATGGTCTAACCACAAGGAGGTTCAAGATGACTGATGAGCGGGCTGTGCTGAATAGACTTGGGATACACACACACACACACACACACACACACACACACACACACACGATCTTGCCCCATCCTTATCCTTGGTCCTTCTCTTATGCATTCTCCACCCAGATTCCCTCCATCTCCTGTCACCTCAGTCTCTATCTCTGTCCCCCTTTCACTACATGCCTTCAATAATCTCCCCCTTCCTGTCTCTTTCAGTGGCATCCCTCTTCATTTGCTTCTCAGTCCTTTCCCTCTTTGTTTCTCTCTGAGTTCTTCTATTGCTCTCCACCAAATCCTGCCCTCTCACCAGAGCCACTTACCCTCCCTGGACTGCTTCTGGACTATCAATCACATTGCCCTCCCCATCCTCGACACTGTCCCATCACACCTTGCTAGCACTCATTACTAGAGCTCTCCCACTTCTCCCAGGAAAGCTTGGTAAAATGCACAGATGTCTGCTCAGTGCTGTCAGACGTTGGCAGACTGCTGTTTCCCAGGGCTCTGTAGGTGGGACGGTGGTCCCTGGCAGATGAGTTCCTATCCAATGGAAGAAATTTGATCCTGCAGATGTAGAAGCATTTCCCTTGACCACTGTCGTTACTCAGTATGTATGACAACCCTAACATCAAGGACTTCTATCTCCTGCACACCTCTTCAACTAAAGGGACTTCTGCCTGCTTTGGTAATGAAAAAGTCATAATTTAGTTCTCCAGCACTATAATTTGACTGAGCCTTGCTAAAATAGCAAGTTAATATCTGACCGGACAAAAGCTGCTTATTTCTCAGATGTTTTTAGTCTTTTGGGAAAGTTGCAGGGATGTGCTCTACCAACTAACATTTTGCCATCTGGTTTCATGCACCCAAGTTTCCCTACAAAGAAAACACAGTGGATTTCTTTGGTTTTGAATGAAAAGGAAAACAGTTCAGGCAGCATCTGTAGAAAAGAGTCTATTTTTCGGGCCGAGACCCTTCATCATGAGTCATGGTGGAGGTTCTTGACTTGAAACCTCGACTCTTTTATGATGCTACCAGACCTGCTCAGTTCCTCCAGCATTTTGTGCATGTTACAGTGGCTTAATTTGAAGTCTGGTCTCCCCGAACACTGTCACCAGGTCAAATGTTTCCCTCAACATCACTTCTTTAGCCAAAAGGCACATAAGTGAGGAGATTAACGGAAACAAGGCTCCTCACAGCAACATGTTGCCACTGAATTTTATATATAGAAGTATATTCATTTCAACAGCTAGCAAAACACTGTCATTAAGAACTTTGATCTCATCCTGGTTTGATTGCTTTCACTGTCGTTCATCTGCACTCTCATAAAACATACACAGCGGTCCTATAGTGGGTAATGAAGGATTACCTCACCAGAGCTTTTGCACACACCGTCTAATACGCACAGGTAACAACAGTTTCTGCGTTGTACATAAATACCGCTTGTAGCTGCATGCTCCTGACTTCATGAGCTTTAAGTGTAGCGGTTTCTACTGTTTCATTAAGTCATTTCACTTTAAAAGAACTAAAAGTTCTTTTGCGCTTCACACCCTTTGCTTCTTTGCAATTTGACATAGTGAATCAATAATTTCTTTAATAAAAACAACATAAGTAAGCCAGTTCTAAAGTCTGCAGAAAAATCATCGCAAACTCCACATTGTCAACACCGTCCGCATCAGAAACTAGAAAAGGAAATGCGATTATATACGACTGTACAATATACTTAATAGTCCAGCGAGGTGGAGGATGACAACCTTTTGTGCGTGGTTTAAATTACATTGTGCGCTGGTAGCAAAAGATGTGCGTGCACGCCTTAGTGGAAACATTGCGCAGTAGTTCCTCATCGTGCTCTGGACCAGCACAGGTGAGGGGAATCCAGCTTGTCTTCCAGGGAGAGAGCACGGGAGAGCAACACCAATGGGAGAGCCAGCCTGCAGGGATCAGCCCTCAACCCTCAACCCTCAACCCAGCTCAGAATCCAGTGTTCCTGCTGCACCTTTAATCTCTCCCACACCGCCCTTGGTGCCTCCTCCTTAGGTGGCTGGAACAGGCGACACCGCCACAAAAGGGCCTAATTCGTGAAGTAATCTGAGGCTATTCAGCTCCTCGCCATTGATCTCGCTAATGAACTAATGAACTGGACTTATAATTAAGATAAGATTTATATAACAATTAATGTTCACATTTTTGATTGAGAAAGTGAACAGCCTGTGGTGTAATTGATGTTAAAGAATGTGTGGAAAATAAACATGTCATTTGGCATCTATATCTAAAATATTCGTTCTTGCTAAATATCTGCTCTGGAGATCACTTTTAATGGGACTGGCAAACTACCTAATACCATAAAGCAAATCTTAATCAAGAAGCAAATTGGAAATAATTTGTCCGCCTCTTAAAATTCAAAGAGAAGCTAATGTTGATGAGCCAGCAAGCTTTCACCAGGATATTAGCAGACCAGAGACAAGACTGGGAATTTGGTCCAAACAAAACTCGATTAGAAGCAACTGAAGACAAAATTTACACCAGATTTGCAGTATGTTCTGTAAGATGATCTTAGTTTAAGATACAGCAAAAAGAAAAATTATGTGCTATGGAATGGTAGCATTTTGATCAGGAATTTGAAGCAGAGTATTGAACAGATAGATTAGTATAATGCAAGGTAAGCTGTGAACATAGTGTTGTAGGGAGCAGTTCTTTTCTGATAAGAAGTACATTTTGAAATTAATCTTAGTGGGGTTACTTTATCTGGCTTATTCATAACACTTTTTCAGTGCACCTTTTGAACTTAGGAGAACATATTCTCCTGCGAGTGTTAAAATATTATCTTTTGTATTTAGTAATCCTTAAATGCATACGTCATTGGTTAGGTCACAATTTATTGGCTATCGCTGAAGGCCCTTGAACAGAAATGCTGGTTCAGAGGACCATCAAGTGCAGCTCTTGCCTTTGTTGGCGATGTTGCTATCATTAGCAGTTCTTTTAAAGGCTTGAGCTGCAAAGACAGATCTGAATATGAAGATGAAAGTCTGAAGTCTTGATTAAGGGTCTCGTCCTGAAACATCAACTCTTTATTCATTTCTATAGATGTTGCCTGATCTGCTGAGTTCCTCCAGCATTTTGTGTGTGTTACTCTGGATTTGCAGCAGCTGCAGAACCTCTTGTGTTTTTGAAGGTAAATGTTGGTCTGCTTGTTCTTAAACACCTACCAAAAATAAAACTTTTATTTATAATAAGATCAACAAAATTAATAGACGGATTTATATTTTATCAGTCTGGGTTCATTAGAAAAACTACCTTGTCTGTAGGACTGAGCTTGTTTGAATAATGTTGATTAAGCTAGACTCAAACCTATTCAAAAGTTTGAGCTGACCAAGGTTATTTTGTGGTATCTACCATTCTTTATTTTTAAATGAGGCAAGGCATCACAAAATATGCTTCCAGTTTTAGCTGAGGTTATTAGAAACATACTTTAGGTTCTTGATTGGACATGGCATCAAAGGTTATGGGGAGAAGGCCGAGAACTGGGGTTGAGGAGAAGAATGAAAAAAGGATCAGCCATGATTGAATGGTGGAGCAGACTTGATGGGCCAGCAGGCCCAATTATGCTCCTTTGTCTTATGGTCTTTAATAAGTACAGCAAATATCCTGCTACTGTGTGCTTTATTGATATCTAGCGTCTGGGAATCTAGATCTCCTGTCTTCCTAGTCAAATTCCATAAATCCAAAGTATATAGGGAGCAATATGTCCCACTCCCTGCTAAAACCCTCCAGCTTTCTAATAATTGCAATGGGGATCTGGATAGCTCGCTCTGGACCACTCTTTTCACCATCATGCGCCCTCGAATATAATAAACAATCAATAATGAAAATTGGTAGATATAAAACCATGTTGGTTGTACCAAGCAACCAGCAGTTTCATAAATTTGTAAAGTAATAGAGTACAACACAGAAATGGGCCACTTGTCTCCTCATCTCTATGCTAACCTTTTCACCCATCTATGCTAATCCTAATTGCCTGCATTGCATTCCTGCCTATTTGATCATCTGTCTAATGTCTCTTAAATGTAGTGATTTTGGCAGTAGCTCCTTTGGCAGTGTATCCCAAATATCATCTGTGCTCTACGTGAAAAAAAACATACCTCCTTCCTCTCACCTTAAGGCTGTGTCCTTTGCAGGAAGAATGTTAATAAGTCCGCTGATTGCCATCAAATGATCAGAGTTTGGAATGTGTGGGAGTCTGGTCATTTTGTGAGAATAATACTCAGCTAATCATCTTTGATGACTACAGTGAGTAAAAGGGGAGAAGTGGTGGAGATATGTTTAGGAATAGCATTGGTTTAATGTCATACAGGGTTGTCACTGAAAGCAGTGGGATTGAATACAGTTGCATTAGGATTGACGCTCTGTCCGCCAGAGAAAGCAGGATCTCCCAGCGGCCACACATTTTAATTCCACATCACATTCCCATTCTGACATGTCTATCCACGGCCTCTTCTACTGTAAAGATGAAGCCACACTCAGGTTGGAGGAACAACACCTTATATTCCGTCTGGGTAGCCTCCAACCTGATGGCATGAACATTGACTTCTCTAACTTCCGCTAATGCCCCACCTCCCCCTCGTACCCCATCTGTTATTTATTTTTATACACACATTCTTTCTCTCACTCTCCTTTTTCTCCCTCTGTCCCTCTGAATATACCCCTTGCCCATCCTCTGGTCCCCCCCCCTTGTCTTTCTTCCTGGACCTCCTGTTCCATGATCCTTTTGTATCCCCTTTGCCAATCAACTGTCCAGCTCTTGGCTCCATCCCTCCCCCTCCTGTCTTCTCCTATCATTTTGGATCTCCACCTCCCCCTCCCACTTTCAAATCTCTTACTAACTCTTCCTTCAGTTAGTCCTGACGAAGGGTCTCGGCCTGAAACGTCGACTGTTCCTCTTCCTAGAGATGCTGCCTGGCCTGCTGCGTTCACCAGCAACTTTGATGTGTGTTGCATTAGGATTGAATACTGTTGCACTAGGTGGCAGTATTCAATCAGAATTGCTTACACAGTGGACTGGGTTCATCTGCATGTGCAGGAAAATGTATTTCTGCATCTGAGATTACATATGTTTCTCTCAATCTCTGTGTGTACTCATGGACATACTAATTAGCAGAAGGAGGGAGTCATTTGGAACTTCAATCCTGCTCCATCATTTAATTAGAATGAAGCTGATCTGAGTGTAACTTTAACTTCATATTCTCATTTCTTACATTTAAGGATCTTCAACTGGAAATGTTAACTGTCTGTCTTCCCATAGACACAGGCTGAATTCCACCGTTTTCTGTTTTTATTTTAGATTTCCAGAATGTGGATTTCAAAAAAAATCAACCCTCATTCTAGATTCTCTCATTAGGACAGACATCCACCTGTTAACTATCCTACCAATACCCCTCAAGATAACCTGTATTTCAATCAAGTTTCCTCTTCTGATCTTCAGCAATAATTTGCCTACCCTGTACAGCGATTTTCCCCAAAGAAACCTGTGCATTTCAGGTATTAATCTAGAAATTTTTTTCTGCTATCCTTCTAAGCCATTAACATCCTACCTTAATTAAGGAAAAACAATACAGTACTGTATTCTGCATGTGATCTTACAAAAGCCATGAATGAACTTGTATTCAATTTTCTCACAAATTATAACATTTTTTTCATTACTTATTAAATTGCATTATCTTCACACTAGCCTTCTTTGAATCATGAACTTGGCCATTCAAATTCCCCTGCATCATGTAATCTCTCACTATTTAGATAATATGATATTTTTTGCTTCCAAAATAAACAATTCTATATTTTCCTAGATTGTTCTCTATTTCCCCATTCTTTACATATGACTGACCTACCCATATCATTTAGTCCTTTTTATATCTTAAATTTCTACCTTCAGTATTTTAATATTATCAGCAATATAGCAACTATATCTTATGGCTTCATCTAAATCAGTTATATTAAATTGTAAATACCTAGGCCACTATTGCAAACCTCTCATTACATCTTGCCAACTAAAATAACTACTTATGCCTAGCATTTCCTGTTAGTGAACCAATCTTCTAACCACATTAATACATTACTTCATACGTATATGAGTTTTTACTTTATACAATAATCTTTAATGTGGCACCACATCAAATACTATCTAGAAATCTAACCATTTGTGTCTGCACCACATACTTGTGGGTTGTGTATATGTGTATGTTTGCATGGTTTACATCTATGTGTATGTATACATAGTGTGCATTTTTGTTTACAGCTTTCTGAGGTTGAGTTTGTGTCAGTCTGTGGTTATATGGATGTTTGTTTTTGTGTGTGCATATGTTTGTGTGTGTGTCTGTGTATGTGAGTTTGTGTGTGTGTGTCTGTATTTATGTGTGCTTTGGATGTGTGTGTGTCTGCACATGTGGTTTTTTTTGAAGGAAGGGTAAATCATTGGATTGAGAAGATTGCTTAGCATTTCGGGATGGACAATAAATACTGACTTTGTTGGTGATGCCCATATTCCATAAATATTAGGGTTCTCTTTGTAGTATAAAGCAATTATTTGAATGGTCTCATTGACCATTATTAAAAAGTTTAGCTAAGACTTTTGGTTTCTACTTTTAGCATTTATTTATATTTATATTTAATTAACAATAGCATATTATTTTAACTAAATGTGTTATTTATATCTAATTATTTTAATTATATTTAAATTTTATCTTTGATTATTTAAATCCATTCAGATGCATTTAAAAACAGTAAGACTGCCTTGAAATCAGCCATCAAAGGCTGAGAGAGTGTTTTGAGGTCTACCACCTGCAGTCTAGTTGCTTGTTCACCTGTGGATGGACTACTGAGTGAAAATCTTCATCACTGTCTCTGGCCCAATTCTGTGGCTGATGCAGCCATAGGATTAGTGCATGGGAAAGTATAAGCAGCAGACTCCGTAGAACACAACTGGACTTTGAAAATAAAGCATTGCTGTATTTTCCAAAGACATTATTTTCTCAAGTCTTCAGTCAAAAATGGACTCCCCAAAAATCATTGGGTATTTGCTTTCATATCTTTCTAGGAGGGATTCTGATTGCCCCAACTGAATAGCGTACTTGTGATGCAAATCTTATACAAGATAAATGTACATAATTGCCTTCTGGGGAGGTAGGGAGAGTCAACCAATATCTCCCTATTACTGTCTTCCGTACCTCACGATGTCCCTAAGCTCATGACAATTAGCTTCAGTAAACTGAAGTGGAAAATAATAATACAGGATCAGAGGATGCCAAGTATAATGAGAGACAATGAATAAATTAATGGTTTAAATGTTGCTGAAAGCAGTGCTGTGGTGTTCTCACACCATTGATTACTATAGTCATGGCTGCATAGGGACATTACACTTACATAAGAATTGGAGACATTTTGATAATTTGCTTTCATAGAGACATGTTTAAAATAAATTTGGAATCAATTGCCAAAGCCCTTTCATAACTAGAGATTCCTATTGAGTTTAATGGGGTTATGGACAGGGAACAAGCTTTTGAAACAGACTAGTTATTATTTTGTGTTCTCTTTCGATAGTAGATCATTTTAGTTAATACTTATTAAATACTACAGATGCAAGTAGGATCATGGGCCGGCTGGTGGCACAACGACATTGGTGCTGGACCTGGGAGTGGAGGTTTCCGTGTCCGAAACTAGTCTGGTCCGCCTCCGAGTACGCTTTCCGTCCGTGCCGGGTTGAGTGTCGAGAACGCAATTCGACCTCGTAAAATAAAGGGAAAATACTGTGAAAATGTCTGTGTGAGGAGTGGTGCACCGCTCAGTCTCTCTCTCTCTCTCTCTCTCGCTCCACACCTTGTAAAAGTCATGAAAAAGACATCATCACGCAGCATGCAGGGGCGCACGCATGCACACGCAGAGACTGGCATGCACCCAGGCACACGCCAAAAAAAACAGCAAACAGGATCATGTTCTGGCATTGTTATCATCATCATCATCACCAGGTGCCATGCCCAGCTTGAGCTTTGGCTGCCATGGCCCACACACTCCTGTTTCGGGTCAAGTGGATCAATTCATTGGTATTCACTTCCAGTTCTCTGGCTGCTGTCTCCATCATCATTTGTCTTTGTCTTCCTCTTGCTTTCTTCCCTTCAATCTTTCCCATAATTACCGTGCATTCTAACTCCCCTTCCCCAATCATATGTTCAATGAAGCCATGCTGCTCCTTCACGATCCCATACATCACTTCTCTCTCTGTGCTCGCTTTGCTCATGACATCCTCGTTAGACAGTTTCATAATTACATTAAAAAATTCTGGGTTTCTTGTTGAACAAAAACTCATTTTGTAAAAGATTGCAAGCTCTTTTCCAAATTATAAACAGGATGGTAACTTGGAAACAATATACTTAAACTTTGGGGACTGGAGGATGCAGAGCCATGATGAACTTGGTACTAAATCAGACAGATAGATGATTGTAGCTACTCAGTCAAGGCTGCCTTGAGAATCATGATATCTGTTCTCCACTAAGAAAATATAATATTCATGAAATTCCATAGGTTAACCTCTCTCTTTAACACTGGAGGAAATTGGTAGAATCTATACTAAGTACATTTACTAAGTGTGTTGCTTGGACTTCCAGCATCTGCAGATTTTCTTGTGTAAGTGCAGTTGTATTTGTTTCCAAGACATGTAAGGCAGTAGATACTGGAATCTGGTGCAAAAAGAGCCAAGCCTTTGGAGAATTTCTACAAATTCTACTAGCTTAATTTCTGCATGAAACTTTCATCTGCACCATTTTAAAGACAACAAGGGGTTGGAAGGGGATCATCCAGGCTAAACCTTTTGATCCCAGGTGTAGTTCCATACTTGGTGTACAGGGACATGAGGGACACGGACACCTCTCCACAGGGAAGCTGCATGGTTTTCAGCAAATGCTTGAGGTCATGAAGAAGAAAATAATTCTTCAAGAATGATTTCCTGACCAGTTACCCTCGCTTGCAGCTTAATGAAAGCAATGTTAGTGCCACTTTCAGCATGCACATCTGGTAAGCAGGCACAAAATATACATTTGGTCTCATACCCACCTCTCTAACAAATGTGAGACTCCAACACCCACAAGTGTTGGAGGTTAGTTTTAGAAGAAACCACTGACATCAGCTTTTTGTGGTCAATATAATCATTAATAGAGCAGCTGATGGCATACTGAATTTATCATTTACTGGGTATGGAGAAATGATTATCAAGTGTGTATTTAATGCAGCATATTTAATGCCTTTTTAGCTGTTTACCAGCTAAATTTCATACGTTTATTTTGAGGTATCCATTTTGTGCAACTGAGACATCAGATGGATCACAGTGCAAAAACAAAACAACCAAGGCAATCAAGTTACTTAAATTTAGTTTTCATTTTGCTTGTAGTCAGCAGTCTAGTAGAAATTTTACTCAAAACAATGCTATTACTTTTCAGAAGATTTTTTTTTCTGCTCAAACATATTTGCATGGGAGCTTAAGGTGAAGGAACCCTTAGGAGTCTGAGATCATAATATGATTGAATTCACCCCGGAGTTTGAAAAAGAGAGAAGCAAAAATCAGATGTATCAATATTAAACTGAAGTAAACTGGGAATTACAGAAGCATGAGAGATATGCTGGCCAAAGTTGATTGGGAGAGGACACTGACAGGTACGAGGCAGATGAGCAATGGCTAGAGTTTGTGTGAGCAATTCGGAAAGTGCAGGATAGATTCACCCCAAAGAAAAAGATGAGGGAGGATGAGGCAACCGTGGCTGACAAGGGAAGCTAAACATAGCATAAAAGCAAAAGAAAGGGCACATAATATTGCATGGAGTGCTCCTGAGAATGAAATGGTACATGTATGAGGAGCATTTGGTGGCTCTGGACCTGTACTCACTGGAGTTTAGAAGAAGGAGGGAGAATCTAATTGAAATCAATTGAATATTGAAAAGTTTAGATAGAATGACGTAGAGAAGATGCTTCCTATATTTTCTATAGTGGAGGATTCCAGGACCAGAAGGCACAGCTTCAAAATACAAGGACATCTTTTTAGAACTGAGATGATGAAGAATTTTTTAGCCAGAGGGTGGTAAATTTGTGGGATTCATTGCCAGGGACTGCAGTGAAGGCTATGTCATTGGGCATGTTTAAAGCAGAAGGTGGTAGGGTCTTGATTAGTAAGTGTGTTAAATGTTAAGGGGAGAGGTAGGAGAATGGGGTTGAGGGGATTATAAATCAGCCATGATAGAGCAGTGGAGCAGACTTGATGGGCTGAATGACCTAATTGTGCTCCTGTGTCTTATGGTCTTATGATCTTATGTTGTTACATGCAGAAAATACCATCAAGTGCAAACAGAAGCGCTTTAAAAATTATTTAAACTCTTCTTTTGAAATGCTTAAGACTAAAGCTTACTGTTTGATTACTGAAGCTGAAAATAGGTTTATAACAAAAATAGGAGTCTTTAATTACAGTGTCAGTCTAAAGTCTGTGATCTAAACCTAACTTCAAATTGCATCTTTACAAAGATATGCACCACTATTTATGAGCTATATTAAGTAGTATGCATTTTTTGAAAATTAAATAGAATTTCATTCAACACTGTAAAACAACTTTATTGTTGAAATTAGAACTAAACGAAGCAGCTTAATTCCACAAAGACCGGCAAAAGAGCAATATTGCTGGAAATTGCAAAGGCAATTCATGATCAGTTAAATAGGGAGCAGTGGCCAGCTTTGTGACCAGTGTGGACTTTGACTGTAATGTTTACAACTAGCACAAATAAAGACCATAAAATATTGATTTGCACTGAAGATGTTTTGTATTTAAAATAATGCCAGCTTCTGTTAAATTAGATTAATTCTGTGGAAATTGAGCTGATATAAGTGGAAAAGTAAGCTTAAGAGATGATGGGCCAACCTCTGACTAAAATTTAAACATTCAAATATTCGTACATTCATGTTGGCCTGCATTCTGCAATATGTTGACTTCTAATTAATGTTTAAACAAGGGACAAGCTGGATAAGATTGGAAAACAGATGCTTGGATCATGATGGTCAATTAAATGATTAGTACATGAGTTTCACTACAAGTTGCACTTCTGATTCACTGTAAATTGCACTTCTGATTAGCAAGCCCATTAAGAAAGCAAACTGAGAAACGGTTTATTTCTGGAAGGAAAAGTAGTTATGCTAAAACGCCTAAGGAGTATTGCATACAATTCTTGTTGCCAATTATAAAGAACACATATGGAACTAAGGGGGTGCAGTTTTTACAAGGGAGATAACAAAATGCAAGATTTTACATTCCTGGAAAGGTTGACTAGGCTTCTCTTGAGGAAGGAATAATAAGGGATTTTCTGATATCGTACCTCCCTTTAAATTGATGAGAGTCTTTGATAGAGTGGGTACAAAGGAAATGCTACATTTGTGGGATGATATAAGTTTAGAAACCATCAATTTAGGATATCCACCAAGAATTCCAATATGAAATTTGGAAGAAACATCTTTGGTTGAAGTGTACTGAGAATATGGAATTCACTCAGTGTTTGTTGTCTGTCCTGTAGATACACTGGGGAGGATGGTCTAACATCAGAGGGAGAATGAAAAAGTGGGGGAAGTTTCCAGCATCTGCAGATTTCCTCTTGTTTGTAAGTGGGGGAATCTGATGGGTTTAGATGAGAAAAGGTGAAAGAATGCTCATCTGTATCATAAACACTGGCATGGACTGCTCGGACTGAAGAGCTAATTCTGTTAGTCATAGTCATAGTCATAGTCATACTTTATTGATCCCGGGGGAAATTGGTTTTCATTACAGTTGCACCATAAATAATAAATAGTAATAAAACCATAAATAGTTAAATAGTAATATGCAAATTATACCAGGAAATAAGTCCAGGACCAGCCTATTGGCTCAGGGTGTCTGACCCTCCAAGGGAGGAGTTGTAAAGTTTGATGGCCACAGGCAGGAATGACTTCCTATGACGCTCTGTGTTGCATCTCGGTGGAATGAGTCTCTGGCTGAATGTACTCCTGTTCCCACCCAGTACATTATGTAGTGGATGGGAGACATTGTCCAAGATGGCATGCAACTTGGACAGCATCCTCTTTTCAGACACCAGTCAGAGAGTCCAGTTCCATCCCCACAACATCACTGGCCTTACGAATGAGTTTGTTGATTCTGTTGGTGTCTGCTACCCTCAGCCTGCTGCCCCAGCACACAACAGCAAACATGATAGCACTGGCCACCACAGACTTGTAGAACATCCTCAGCATTGTCCGGCAGATGTTAAAGGACCTCAGTCTCCTCAGGAAATAGAGACGGCTCTGACCCTTCTTGTAGACAGCTTCAGTGTTCTTTGACCAGTCCAGTTTATTGTCAATTCGTCTCCCCAGGTATTTGTAATCCTCCACCATGTCCACACTGACCCCCTGGATGGAAACAGGGGTCACCGGTAACTTAGCTCTCCTCAGGTCTACCACCTGTTGTTTAGTAGAATAAAGACTGCGTGCTATTTCTGCTATTTATTCATGATCAGAATGCAAACAGTCAATCAGTGCTAACCCTATTGTTTATTTCCATGGAACATCACTGCAGAATCAAAGTTTTTGAGTGACTACCACCCACTGAAATGAGTTTGTATTGATAAATTCCAACCTTTGCAGCTTTAAACATTGAAATGGACTAAGCTGCAGTGAGTGGTGAAAGGCAATTTAAAGACATTATAGTTTCTTTCAAGGGATGGTGAGAATGATGTTGGAAGTCCACGGACGCAGCATCTGGGAGCTTTGTCCTTCGGGATTATGACACCAACCAGACACCGGCTAAATGAGGGGAGCAACAATGCAGATGAAGGACTGGAATCAAACCACGGCAATGAGACACTTTCAATGAGCTCACCTGTATGGTCAAGATCAAGGTTACAGAAATTATCTCCAAGTGCCATATTCCAGCAGATGCACAAATAACCTCACTTATTCTGTAATATATGTCCCATTCACAACCAGAGCTGCTATCACAGTTCAATGTGAATTTATTATCAAATACATACAGCATATGTAATTTTCTTGTAGACATTCACAGTAAAAGAAAGAAATACAATGTAATCAATGAAAAATTGCACACGAAGACTGACAAATGGCTAATGTGCAAAGGAAGACAATCTGGGTAAATACAAAATAAATAATCAAGACTATATTTAGAGGAGACATTGCATTGCATAGAGGGTGAGAGAGCTTAAAAGAAGCAGAAAGGGGCAGTTGGCAGATTTTGCATGCCACAGTTCCAAGGATACACTGGATTGCATAGAGGGAGAGAGAGTTTACAAGAAGTGAGTGGGGGGACTTGGCACATTTTGGACAGCACAGTTCCTGAGTAGTGCCTAGTTATTGTGCATAATTAGGCACTTGGCAAGGACAAAAAAGAACAATGATAGGCTTAAGCAGAGTGGTCATTGTGTGAGGGGGCCAGTGTTGGAGTGGGGAATTGAGGCTTTAGCTCATCAAGGTTTCAGCGAGGAGAGGAGTAGGCTGTAGGTAGATTTTTTTCATAATTTATTCTTCATTTCTTTCTTATTGCACAGTTAGAGCAGTTGGTATGTCAGACACTATAGTAGAATGCAGAATGTGGGAAGGCAAGGAGACCTCCAGTGTCCCAGATCTATCTGTAGCTTCTTTCTGACTGTGTTAAGGAGTTAGAGCTGGAACTGTTTGAATCCATATCATTCGCGAAGGTGAGGGGTTGACATTTACCCTATTTACAGGACAGACATGGTGGTGGTTACATCCAAGGTGCAGGACACAGATAATTGGGCGACTGTCAGGAAGGGCGAACGAGATAGGCAGCCAGTGCAGATTACCCCTGTGGATTTTCCCTCAACAATAGTATACTGCTTTGCTTTAGATACTCTTTGGGGGTGGGGGGGGGGGGAATGACCAAGCAGAGGAAAGCCACTCTGAGTGTGATTCTGTGGCTCAAAAGGGAAGGGAGGAGAAGAGATGAGTTTAATGACAGGGGATTAATTGGTTAGGGGAACAGAAAGGTGATTTCATGGACAAGAACGATATTCCTGGATGATTTGTTGCACACCGGGTGCCAGGGTCAAGGACATTTCAGATCAAATCCACAGCATTCTTAAGTGGGAGGGTGAGCAGTCAGAAGTTGTGGTCCACAGCAGTACCAATAAAGTGTAGGATGGGTAATGAGGTCCTACAAAGTGAGTACAGGGAGTTGGTATTAAGTTAAAGGGCAGGACCTCCATCATTGTTCCCTGTACCTTGAGCTAGTGAGGCCAGAGATAGGAAGATCAGGTAGTTTAATATGTGGTTAAGGAGTTGGTGTAGGAGGGAGGGCTTCAGATTTTTGGATCATTGGGCTCTCTTCCAAGGAAGGTGGGACCTGTAGAGAAGGGACAGTTTACACATGAACTAGAGGGGGACTAATATCCAAGTGGAGGGTTTGCTAATGCTGGAAACCAGAGTGCCAGAACAGATAGTGGAGTGTTTGTGGAGAAAGATGGTTTTAAGCCTTTGCAAAGTCTGAAATTAAAAGGTTGAGCATGGTGGTGCTAATGCTTTGAGCTGCATATATTTCAATTCAGGGAGTATTGTAGGAAAGGCAGATGAGCTTAGGGCATGGACCAACATGTGGAATTGCGACATTGTAGCCTTCAGTGAGACTTGGGTGTGGGGTGAGTCAGGACTGGCAGCTCAGTGATCCAGGGTTCCATTGTTCTAGCCGTGATGGAGTCAAGGAAAATATCAAGGGAGTGCTCAGTCAGGAAAGGAATAAAAAAGGTATGACCATGTTAATGGGATTATATTATAGACGACTCAACAGTCCGTGGGATATAGTGGAGCAACTTTATAGAGAGACTGCAGACTGTTTTAAGAAACACAAGGTTGTGTCATAGGGTAAATGCAGCAGGCTTTTTCCACTGAGGTTGGTTGAGACTACAGCTAGAGGGCATGGGTTAAGGGTGAAAGGTGAAATATTTAAGGCAAACATCTTCACTTGAAGGGTTGGTGGGAGTGTGGAATGAACTGCCAGCGCAAATGGTGGATGTGGGTCAATTTCAACATTTAAAAGAAATATTGGCCGGTACATGAATGGGAGGGCTATAGTCCAGGGGTAGATCACCGGGACTAGGCAGGTTAATGGTTTGGCACAGACTAGATGGGCAAAAGCTCCTTTTTCTGTGCTGTGGTGTTCTATGCCTCTCAAAATAGTCAAGACTTGGACTTTAAAGCCTGCACAACTGAATCACGCTGACCAAATCTCCCCAACATACTGTGCAGTATTCATTAAAATATTTCCTTTGCTTTGGAGAGCACGATAGGGTGCAACCATCAATGAGTGGAACAGTGTGTGCCAATATGGTTATATTTTTCCACCTGAGCGGAGAGCGTTACCCAGAATAAGGGTGTCTATGACAGAGTCTGTGGCAAGAAACATGAGTGAGTTCACTGAAGGTGGCCTTATGCCCATTCATAATCCCACTCACATCACACTTTCGTCTTACAGAAAATGCTGGAAGAAATCTGAAGGTCAGGCATCTTCTATGGAGAGGAATAAACAGCTGACGTTTTGGATGGAGAGCCTGCATCAGGACTGGAAAGGAAGGGAGAGAAGCCAGAATAAGAAGGTAGGAGGAAGGGAAGTGAGTGGGTGATAGGGAATAACCTGAGAAGCTGGCAGGTGATATCCCCAGCACCTGGTCTCACCTATCACTTGCCAGCTTGTACTCCTCCCCTTCCCCCACCATCTTATTCTGGCTTCTGGCTCCTTCCTTGACAGTCCCAATGAAAGTGCTCAGCCTGAAACATCGACTGTTTATTCCTCTTTGTAGATACTACTTGTGTTGCTGAGTTCCTCCAGCATTGTGTGTGTGTTGCTCAAGATTTCTAGCACCTGCAGAAACTCTTGTGACACTTTCGTCTCATCCCAGTTGCTCTTACGTATATAATAGAGGTGGTGTAAGCAAATATCACTCACTTTCCTCCTCTATAGCCCTACCTTTTTCCTTTTCAAAATCAAAGAACTCCAATCTGGCCAGGTGGTGGTTGAACAGCTAGAAAGGAAAGTAGGAAGCCTAATGCTGCTCAGTCTACTGTAAGTGCAGATACAGCAGGGCTGTCTCAAGTACAGCCACACAGCACTATGTATTGTGGGATTAGTGCAGAGATGGGTTCCGTACTTGCTGAGTCACTAACTCAGTTAGCCTATCATCTGCCATTGAGAAAATTCTGGAATCCATTATTATTAGCAGGACATTTATGCAGAATCAATCTTATTTTATAAAAGTGAAATTGTGCTTGGTCAATTTGCTAAAGCTCTTTGAGAATCTAATAAATGGTGGATAAAGGAGAACTAGTAGATGGAGCATGTCTACTCCATTCTTGATTGGTCAGGGCTTGAAGGGATATAGGGCAAAAGAACAGGGCTGAGAGGAAAATTGGATCAGCCATGATGAAATGGCAGACAGACTTGATGGGCCAAATGGCCTAAATTTGCTCCTACATCTTATGGTCTTATATTTGGTTTTCCAGAAAGCTTCCAGAATGGTGCCACAGGTTGCAGATAAGAGGAGAACATCATATGGCTAACATTGCACCATTCGAGATTATCTCTGGAATTTTAAGCACCGGTTTGTGTCAAAGAGACTATGTTGGCTTTAACATGTCAATTTATATCACTAAGCATATCTGATGTTGCGAGAACATCGGATGATGCACAATTTTCACCATAAGTAACTCAGGGCTGAGAAACCCCAACTTTGGCTTTCACTGTCTTATGAGCAACATTGACTGACCGATAGGCAATTGCAAGGGCACTGGCAGAGTGACAGTGGTGAATATGGTAACATTATAACACTGTGAAAAACACTGTTATGTGATCTATTTTACAGCAGTAGCATGAAACTTCCCTTTGTTCATTGTGGAAGTCTGATCCTGAAGGGGGTTTAGCTGCTTTCTTTTCAAAAGATTATGTTAATTTTCTCATTCTAGTTCTTGAGGGGGTATTAATTAAGTTTGTTTCTATAAAAAAAATTCTAAATTAACATCAGGTTATTGGAATATCAATGGCCCTCTGATCCCTTTAAACTGATTATGAGCCGTAATTTTCCGGAAACATTTCCAACCTCTGGTAAATCCACGGGCATATATTCTCCCTCTGATCAATGAATTAAGTTTCGGTTCCTCTCAAGGGGAAAATTTTAAGTTCACATAGAAAGGGTGTAAAGACTAAGGGAGTTAAATACAGAGGTGTGCATCACCGATCATTTAGGAATAGACACAAAATAAAACTAAAATGGAATTGAAAAGCTGCTTACAGATTTGTGCACAAATGAGGCTTTATTGTAGTAACAATAAAAGGGTGATTGTCATAGCTGGTGGAGGGGGTTGTAATGGGGATAAGCTCCCACTACCAAGTAAGTGCTCCCAATGGCTTGCAGCTCAGTAGCCTCTGACAATTAAGTCCATCTCCTAGCCTTCACATATGGGATAGTTACTAAACCCAAAAGAGCCATTTCTACAGACAGGAGAAGGGGTAAAGGTGGGTTGCTGGCTCATTTAAACTAGTTGCTCTGAGTAAATGATCTTAAACCTCTACTGTCTTGCGGATACACCCATTTATGGGAAAGGTTTTGAGAATAAACCCCAAGGAAAAATCTGGAGCTGGAGTCCTACAGTACATTGAGTTCAATGTTGACTGGCAACTCCTGCAATGTGGCTGGTGCCAAACTGTACACATGATAGTTAGCAAATACTGATGACCAGTTTTAGTCTTTGGCAATGGGCCAGCACAATCCACAATAACTTTAGAAAAGGGTTCACCAAATGCAGGAATAGGCTGCAGTGGGGCCACTGGGGTGACCTGATTAGGTTTACCCACAACCTGACAAGTGTGACTAGTCCTGCAAAATGTTGCAACATCTTTCCTCAGACTAGGCCAGAAGCATTGTTTTAAAACTTTGTTCACAGTTTTCTTCACACCTTGATGGCCTCCCAAGGGTTTACTATGGGCCAAAGTTAAAATCTCATTCCTATAGGCTTTAGGAACTACAACCTGGTGAACACGTGCCCATTCCTCACTTGCAGGAACATCAGCTGGTCTCCACTTCCTCATTAACACGCCATCTTTGAAATAAAACCCTGCTGGCACTTTATCAATCTCCTCACCTGAGACAGCTTTTTCTCTTAAAGCTTCAATCTCAGGGTCTCTGCTCTGTTCTGCTATAAACTCCTTCCTAGACAGAGATAAATCTTTATTATCAGATTTAATACCTGGATCCTGGTGAAACAATGAAGGCAGAAAAGTCCCTGACAAGTCGTCAAAATCTGATTCCCTGTTTGAGCTATCATAAGTAGCCGAATCAGGCTGCACAGGACCACCTGCATTGGTAAGCTTTTTGGCTATAGCTGTAGTTACTGCACATGAGGGTTAAATGTTAGGGTTTATCTTTGAATCATCATTGATTGGCTTAGTTGTCAGCTGCACTGCAGGAACAACTTTACCACCTGCTAGGTCATTCCCTAACAACAAAGAAATACCTTCCACCGGTAAACTGGGCCGTAGTACTATTTTAACAAGTCCTGAAACTAACTCTGACTTCAAAATTACCTTGTGCAGAGGTACAGGAACAATGCCGCACCCAATACCTCGAATAGGATTTACCTCAGCAGTGTCAGTCTCATCACCAATCTTTAGAACACTGTCTAACATAAGTGACTGAGAAGCTGCAGTATCTCGGAGAATTTTCACCGCTACCAGGGTTGACCCTTCCTTTACTGAAACAAACCCATCTGACGTAAAATGACGGAGTTCTTTCCTAGATGTCCAGAACCCCATCGGTTCACCGGTGTTTCATCATTTTGAACACAGGCATCTGGAACTGCCTCCTTTTCCTTCTTCTTTTTCAGAAGGAAACAGTTAGCCATAACATGACCAGGTTTCCTACAATAGCGCCAAGTAGGACCAGAGGCCTTCTCCTTTAATTGCTTCCCTTCATCCTTACCTTTGTCACGAGACCCAGATTTGATTTCTGGTTTACCCTGACTATCCATGCTACTCTTTTGGAAGGTCTTACTCGGGGTAAACTTAAACTTGTGGGTTAAGGCAAACTCATCTGCTAATTTAGCAGACTCTTGTAAAGTGGCAGCATCCTTCTCATCCAAATATGTCTTTATGTCATTGTTGATGCACCTTTTAAATTCTTCAAAGAAAATTAACCCTTTTAGTTTCTCAAAATTATCATCCAAATTTCAGATGTGCACCATCTTTCAAAACACACAGATTTCTCATAAGCAAATTCCACATGAGTCTGGTTCACAGGTTTCTTCAAATTCCTAAACCTTTGCCTATAGGCTTCTGGAACCAGTTCATAGGCTTTAAGTACAGCCCGTTTCACAATCTCATACTTAGCTGCATCTTCAATTGTTAGGCAGAATAAGCCTGTTGAGCCTTACTCTTAAATATACTCTAACAAGAGAGGCCAGCTTCCTTCTGGCCAATTGAGGCTGTGAGCCACTTTCTCAAAATGCTGAAAGTATTTATCAACCTCAGTTTCATCAAATGGAGGGACCAATTTAACTCCCCGACTGGCAACAAACTTATCACCAGAATCAAACACTAGACCCTTTGCTGCAACTTCTCTATCTTCTCTAATTCAAACATCCTTTATCTTGCTGCTTTCTCCCTCTGTTTTCCTGCTTCTTCAGCTGCAAACTGCCTCTGTTTTTCTGCTTCCTCAGCCTCAAGCTGTTTTTGTCGTAACTCAAACTCGAACTGTTGCAGTCTTCACCTATCCTCAGCCTCCATCTTTAATTTTTCCAACTTGTACTGGAGCTCAAGATCACTGGGTTTGCTTTCGGGAAACCTTTCTACCATCCCCTCTTCAAACTTCCTCAAAGAAATATAGTGCTTAGCTATTCTCCTCTGAATCTGTACCTTTTCCATATCCCGTTTTACCGCAGTAAGTCCCAGCTCCTTAGTAATGGCCAACAAGCCGTCCTTGCTGCCATCTCCTAATGCCTTAGGGTCTGGCAATGCCAGAAATGTCCCAATATCCATTGCTGCTGGTTTCCCCACACAAGTTAATCAAAAGTGTAGTAGCCAATCATATTGATAATCAATCAATCAATAAGCTCCAATTTTGTTCATTTCGTGGACAAGCCCCCAATTTGTTGTGATTTTGTAATATAGCAGCAAGAGATGACAAATTGAGTCGGGTTTTAATATTAAAACCACTATATTTATTTACATTTACTCAAAAATACAGAAAATTAAATAAACTACTTTCTTAAACAGAAGTTAACAGTGTTATGCGTCTATAGCTCCCTTACAGTCAAACTTAGAACCTGTTCTTAACAAATCTTACTCAAGCACACTCTTAAAGTGGCAGTTCAGAGAGTCCCAGTAATTCACAAAATAGGTGAGAGGAGAGACTTGTGGATTCGATCACGAAGAATTCCAAAGATTCCACGGCTAGCGAACGAAGAAATGGTTACCAAAGATCCCAGCCGAGAAATACTGTTCTGAAGTCCACGAAGAGCGATATCACAGAGTGACTGTCATGAAATCCACACCCATGGATCATACAAAGGACAGACTCGTCTCCACAATGCACAGTGTGCCGCTGATTAACCCAATCCTTTGGGTTTGGGTAAGCATTAGACTTTACCCTTCTCAATCGTGAGCTGTTCCCGGATAGCTGAAAGCCTACGATCTTCACTCTCTCTCTCTTTCCTTCAACTCCTTCTCAGCAAAATGCCCACATCACTTTTACACCGTCGGCATACGTCATAAGGTAATGCTCACAGAAACAAAACTGTGGACTCCCAGTAAAACGAAACTGGGGACATGTGATGCCCACAGTAAATGAAACTATGGTTTCCCAGGAAAAAGAAACTGTGGATACGTAACACAGCAATCTTCTCCCTCGCTTCCTATAGTAGCCTGGGTTACATCCCGTCCAGTTCCGGTGACTTATCCAACTTGATGCTTTTCAAAAGCTCCAGCGCATCCTCTTCCTTAATGTTTACATGCTCAAGCTTTTCAGTCCACTGCAAGTCATCCCTACAATCGCCAAGATCCTTTTCCGTAGTGAATACTGAAGCAAAGTATTCATTAAGTACCTCTGCTATTTCCTCTGGTTCCATACACACTTTTCCATTGTCACACTTTATTGGTCCTATTCTCTCACATCTTGTCCTCTTGCTCTTCACATACTTGTAGAATGCCTTGGGGTTTTCCTTAATCCAGTCCGCCAAGGCCTTCACATGGCCTCTTCTAGCTGTCCTACATTCTTAAGCTCCTTCCTGCTAGCCTTATAATCTTCTAGATTCATATCATTACCTAGTTTTTTGAACCTGTCGTAAGCTCTTCTTTTCTCCTTGACTTGATTTACAACAGCCTTTGTGCACCACAGATTTTGTCTCATTGTCTCATATCTCATTAGAGCGTACCTACTCAGAATCCCACGTAAATATCCCCTGAACATTTGCCACATTTCTTCGGTACGTTTCCCTGAGAATATCTGTTTTCAATTTATGTTTCCAAGTTCCTGCCTTATAGTCTCATAGTTCCTCTTACTGTAATTAAACGTTTCCCTAACATGTCTGTTCCTATCC
Organism: Mobula hypostoma; assembly: GCF_963921235.1. Lineage (NCBI taxonomy): Eukaryota > Metazoa > Chordata > Chondrichthyes > Myliobatiformes > Myliobatidae > Mobula > Mobula hypostoma. Next base: position 31,764,986 of record NC_086102.1, on the reverse strand, counting down.
CTCTCCAATGCTATAATAAAGGAGATAGAATTGTGATCACTATCTCCAAAATGTTAGAGATACCTGACACCTGACCAGGTTCATTTCCCAGTACCAGATCAAGTACAGCCTCTCCTCTTGTAGGCTTATCTACATATTGTGTTAAGAAACCTTCCTGAACACACCTAACAAATTCCACCCCATCTAAACCCCTCACTCTAGAGAGATGCTAATCAATATTTGGGAAATTAAAATCTCCCACCACAGCAACCCTGTTATTATTACTCCTTTCCAGAATCTGTCTCCCTATCTACTCCTTGATGTCCCTGTTACAATTGGGTGGTCTATAAAAAACATCCAGTAAGGTTATTGACCCCTTCCTGTTCCTAACATCCACCCACTCCGTAGACAGTCCCTCCAGGACTTCCTCCTTTTCTACAGCCTTGGCACTATCTCTGATCAACAGTGCCACACCCCACCTCTTTTGCCTTCCTCCCTATCCTTTCTGAAACAACTAAACTAAAGCCTGGCACTTGAAGAAGCTGTTCCTGCCCCTGCACCATCCAAGTCTCTGTAATGGCCACAGCATCATAGCTCCAAGTGCTGATCCACGCTCTGTTCATCTGCTTTATTCATGATATTCTTTGCATTAAAATAGACACATCTCAAACCATCCGACTGAGTGCGTCCCTTCTCTATGACCTGTCTATCCTCCCTTTCATACTGTCTCCAAATTTTCTCTATTTGTGAGCCAACCTCCCTTTCCTCCGTCACTTCAGTTCGGATCCCACCCCCCAGCATTTCTAGTTTAAACTCCCCCCAATAGCCTTAGTAATCCTTCCCACCAGGATATTGGTCCCCCTCGGATTCAAGTACAACCTATCCTTTTTGTACAGGTCACACCTGCCCGAGAAGAGGTTCCAATGATCCAGAAACTTTCATATGAAGAAAGACTGGATGAACTGGGCTTGTACTCATTGGAATTTAGAAGATTGAGGGGGGATCTGATTGAAACGTATAAGATCCTAAAGGGATTGGACAGGCTAGATGCAGGAAGATTGTTCCCGATGTTGGGGAAGTCCAGAACGAGGGGTCACAGTTTGAGGATAGAGGGGAAGCCTTTTAGGACCGAGATTAGGAAAAACTTCTTCACACAGAGAGTGGTGAATCTGTGGAATTCTCTGCCACAGCAAACTGTTGAGGCCAGTTCATTGGCTATATTTAAGAGGGAGTTAGATATGGCCCTTGTGGCTATGGGGATCAGGGGGTATGGAGGGAAGGCTGGGGCGGGGTTGGATGATCAGCCATGATCATAATAAATGGCGGTGCAGGCTCGAAGGGCCGAATGGCCTACTCCTGCACCTATTTTCTATGTTTCTATGTTTCTATGAAATCTGAATCCCTGCCTCCTGCTCCAATCCCTCAGCCACGCATTTATCCTCTACGTCATTCTATTCCTATACTCACTGTCACGTGGCACAGGCAGTAATCCCGAGATTACTACCTTTGAGTTCCTGCTTCTCAACTTCTTTCCTAACTCCCTGTAGTCTTTTTTCAGGACCTCCTCCCTTTTCCTACCTACGTCATTGGTACCAATATGTACCACGACCTCTGGCTGTTCTTCCCATTTCAAGATATCATGGACGCGATCAGAAACATCCCAGACCCCGGCACCTGGGAGGCAAACTACCATCCGCGTTCCTTTCCTGCGTCCACAGAATCGCTGTCTGACCCCCTAACTATAGAGTCCCCTGTCACTGCGGCCTTCCTCTTCATTTCTCTACCTTCTGAGCCACAGGGCCAGACTCTGTGCCAGAGGCACAACCACTGTTGCTTTCCCCCAGGTAGGCCTTCCCCCCCAACAGTACTCAAGCAGGAGTACTTATTGTTAAGGGGGACAGCCACTGGGGTACTCTCTAGCATCTGCCTCCTGCCCTTCCCTTTCCTGACTGTTACCCACTTCTCTGTCTCTTGTGGTTCCGGGGTGACTACCTGCCTGTAGATTGACCTCGACCAACTGAAGCCTGGAAAAATGAAATTAAAGGAAAACAGTGTATAAGAAGCAAGTATTTTTGCCTGAAATTTTATGGCGGACAGTGCTAAACATGTTGAACTAATCAGTAGCATTAGTGCATCATACCCCAGGCTCCATAATTCCTGCATTGACTTCAACTGAAGGAATTATGAATACTGAGAAAAACATGCTGTAAAAAGCATAACTATACAGTACATTTAATGCAATTAGCTGAGGATGAATTACTCGGTAAAAACTGTTTGTTGGATTTGGGACCTGGACTGAGTCAGCCAATAAATTTCAAAGATGACCAACATAGTATGGAGTTCAATCCTATCCTTAAAATTTGATTACGTTGGAAAAATCAGATTTTCCACAGAAGTAGGAATGAATCTGATGGTGCAATTGTACACTGTTGCTTAGTGCCCCTCTGTGCATAATGAAAATAGGAGGTTGCTGCGTGAATTGTTCCTTCTTCATCAAAAGCTGTGATATATGTATGCCTTATCATTGAAATGCTTGGAAAGCATGAAGTTATAAAATATATGATGTAGGTAGTTTTGACATAAGAATAAAACAAGAAGCTTATTTGTTCCAATGTAGTAAATATTATTTACCATCAAGAACACCTTGGCACTGAAAATTAATTTTCAAAAATGTGATATATCATTCTTTCAGATTTTAGTACTTGCTGGAGATTTAAAAAAGAATGAAACATTTTCAAAATATCTTCGTTTTCTGGGGGATGGGAACCGGAATGTAGAGCGGAGGAAGGGGAAAACAGAAATAAATCTAAGACAGTGAGCAGTAAAGATGTCAGGAAAGACAGGCAGGTGATGGGGCAAATTTGTAGCCATTGGGATGAGTTGCAGTGCAATCAAAGCAAAAAGTTCCAAATACTGGACTTAAGGTGTTTTACTTAAATGCATGCAGCTTAAGGAATAAAGTGGATGATCTTGTCGTATAGCTACAGATTGGCAGGTATGATATTGTGGCCATCACTGAGACCTGGCTAAAGGATGCATGTCTCAGGGAGCTGAACGACCAAGGATACACGGTGTATCGGAAGGATGGGAAGGTAGGCAGAGGGGGTGGCGTGGCTTTATTGGTAAGAAATGATATCAAATTATTAGAAAGAGGTGACATTGGATCAGAAGGTGCAGAATCTTTATGGGTTGAGCTAAGAAATCGCAGGGGTAAAAGGACCCTGATGGCAGTTATATACAGGCCTCCAAATAGCTGCAGTGATGTGGACTACAAATTACAACAGGAAATAGGAAAGGCTTGTCAGAAGGCCAGTGTTATGATAATTTTGGGGGATTTTAACATGCGAGTGGATGGGAAAATCACATCAGCACTGGATCTCAAGAGAGAGAATTTGTAGAATGTCTGCGAGATGACTTTTTAGAACAGCTTGTTGTTGAGCCCACTAGGGGATCGGCTGTACTGGATTGGGTATTGTGTAATGAACCAGAGGTGATTAGAGAGATTGAGGTGAAGGATCCCTTAGGAGACAGTGATCATAACATGACTGAGTTCACTGTGAAATTTGAAAAAGAGAAGCCAGAATCCGATGTGTCCGTATTTTAGTGGAGTAAAAGAAATTATAGTGGCATGAGAGAGGAACTGGCCAAAGTTGACTGGAAAGCGACACTAGTGGGAAGGACAGCAGAGCAGCAGTGGCTGGAGTTTATGCGAGAAGTGAGGAAGGTGCAAGACAGGTATATTCCAAAAAAGAAGAAATTTTCGAATGGAAAAAGGATGCAACCGTGGCTGACAAGGGAAGTCAAAGCCAAAGTTAAAGCAAAGGAGACGGCATACTAGGAAGCAAAAATTAGTGGGAAGACAGAGGACTGGGAAGTTTTTAAAAGCTTACAAGAGGGAACTAAGAAGGTTATTAGGAGGGAAAAGATGAACTATGAAAGGAAGCTAGCAAATAATATCAAAGAGGATACTAAAAGCTTTTTCAAGTATATAAAGAGTAAAAGACAGGTGAGAGTAGATATTGGACCGATAGAATATGATGCTGGAGAAATTGTAATGGGAGATAAGGAGATGGCAGAGGAACTGAACGAGTATTTTTCATCAGTCTTCACTGAGGCAGACATCAGCAGTATACCGGACACTCAAGGGTGGCAGGGAAGAGAAGTGTGTGCAGTCACAATTACGACAGAGAAAGTACTCAGGAAGCTGAATAGTCTAAAGGTAGATAAATCTCCCGGACCAGGTGGAATGCACCCTCGTGTTCTGAAGGAAGTAGCTTTGGAGATTGTGGAGGCATTAGCGATGATCTTTCAAAAGTTGATAGATTCTGGCATGGTTCCAGAGGACTGGAAGATTGCAAATGTCACTCCGCTATTTAAGAAGGGGGCAAGGAAGCAAAAAGGAAATTATAGACTTGTTAGCTTGACATCGGTGGTTGGGAAGTTGTTGGAGTCGATTGTCAAGGATGAGGTTACAGAGTACCTGGAGGCATATGACAAGATAGGCAGAACTCAGCATGGATTCCTTAAAGGAAAATCCTGCCTGACAAATCTGTTACAATTTTTTGAGGAAATTACAAGTAGGCTAGACAAGGGAGATGCAGTGGATGTTGTATATTTGGATTTTCAGAAGGCCTTTGACAAGGTGCCACACATGAGGCTACTTAACAAGATAAGAGCCCATGGAATTATGGGAAAGTTACATACATGGATAGGACGTTGGCTGATTGGCAGGAAACAGAGAGTGGGAATAAAGGGATCCTATTCTGGTTGGCTGCCGGTTACCAGTGGTGTTCCACAGGGGTCTGTGTAGGGGCCTCTTCTTTTTACATTGTACATCAATGATTTGGATTATGGAATAGATGGCTTTGTGGCTAAGTTTGCTAATGATACGAAGATAGGTGGAGGGGCTGGTAGAGCTGAGGAAACAGTTCTACAGAGAGACTTGGATAGATTGGAAGAATGGGCAAAGAAATGGCAAATGAAATACAATGTTTGAAAGTGTATGGTTATGCACTTTGGCAGAAGAAATAAATGGGCAGACTTTTATTTAAATGAGGAAAGAATTCAAAGTGCTGAGATGCAACGGGACTTGGGAGTCCTCGTGCAGGATACCCTTAAGGTTAACCTCCAGGTTGAGTCGATAGTGAAGAAGGCGAATGCAATGTTGGCATTCGTTTCTAGAGGAATGGAGTATAGGAGCAGGGATGTGATGTTGAGGCTCGATAAGGTGCTGGTAAGACCTCACTTGGAGTACTGTGGGCAGTTTTGGTCTCCTTATTTAAGAAAGGATGTGCTGACATTGGAGAGGGTACAGAGAAAATTCACTAGAATGATTCTGGGAATAAGAGAGTTAACATACGAGGAATGTTTGTCCGCTCTTGGACTGTATTCCTTGGAGTTTAGAAGAATGAGGTGGGACCTCATAGAAACATTTCAAATGTTGAAAGGCATGGACAAGGTGGATGTGGCAAAGTTGTTTTCCATGATGGGGGAGTCTGGTATGAGAGGGCATGACTTAAGGATTGAAGGACGCCCATTCAGAACAGAGATGCGAAGAAATTTTTTTAGCCAGAGGGTGGTGAATCTATGGAATTTGTTGCCACGGGCGGCAGTGGAGGCCAAGTCAATGGGTGTATTTAAGGCAGAGATTGATAGGTATCTGAGTAGCCAGGGCGTCAAAGGTTATGGTGAGAAGGCGGGGCAGTGGGACTAAATGGGAGAATGGATCAGCTCATGATAAAATGGCGGAGCAGACTCGATGGGCCGAATGGCCTACTTCTGCTCCTTTGTCTTATGGTCTTATGGTCTTATGGTATTTTTTCAGACTGTCTATTATAAATCTTTCATCTCTTTCAGTGTCTGTTTCATATTGATCTTATTCTAACTCGCACTTTTTGTTTCAGGACTTGACTGGTTTTCATTAAAAATTCTTTTCTCTGCTTGGACAAGAAACAGTTTACTCTGTTCAACAACATCCTAGATCCCCAGTGTCTTTTCTACTTACTGTACAGCACTCAAAAAAAAAACAATGTAAGACCTTTGCTGATTCCTGAGAAGCCCTAGGTCCCGACCACTCACTTCAGAGGAGTTCTAAGATGTTATTGAAAATGTCAGGCCAGGTCTATATGGAGGCCCTATGTAAAAGGAAGAAGGAGCACATCACCTCACAACCCAACATTCCACTCATCTGTTCAGGACCCTCCTGCCGCAAATATGGAAGAACCTGTTTCCTCTCATTGGCTTTGTTAGTCACCTCAGATCCCACAAGTTGGAATGAAAGCCAGTCATCTTTAACACCCAGGGCCAAATGAGAAATGTTCAAGTGTAAAACCCTGCAGAACATTTTGGAATACAATAAGTTTAATCAATAGCTGGCGGCATTTTTCACAACAGAAACCACCGTCAGTCTGAAAATGATTTAAGATGGGCTTCAGGCAGCTGCTTTTTATTTTGCTTGATAACAATATAGAGAGATAGTCATGAGAGATGACATTGTTTGCTCAGAAACTGAAGGAGAAACAGAACCTACTTGGCTCTGATTTTAACTAAAGTTTCCAAGTACATAATTTTTGATTGTAGTAGGTACTAATTCCAGGCCATGCAAGCTTGATTCTCATTGGAGACCAATGTCAAAACCTAATATGACCTTGTCGGTCTTGAGAACTCACACCTATTTTTAAGGTCCTACTGAAGTTTACAACAGACTTTCCAATCTTATTTACCAAGGTTTTGTTTCTCTCTTTGAAGTATCTTAGGAACCAAGGGAGAAATTTTAAAAGCACACACACAAAATGCTGCAGGAACTCAGCAAGTCAAACAACTTCTATATAGAGGGAAACATTTCAGGTCAAGGAGTCCTGATGAAGGGTCTTGGCCCAAAATATTGGCAGTTTTATCAACCCCATAAAAACCGCTCGATTTTATGCGTTCCTCCAGCATTTTGTGTGTTGGTCAAGATTTCCTGCACCTGCAGAATCACTTGTCTTCAAAATTCTTTAATTGCTGAAATAACATTTCAACAACGATTCTGGGAAAACAATATTGATTATGGGCTTTATATTGTCATTGAAATAGCTAATATTTTGTGCAAATAAACATTTCCTGCTTTTGTATAATTATTTTGCATAAATAAAAGCTTCAGTGCCATTGACATTTATTCGACAGGACAATGTGCACACGTTTTTGAAGTGAACAGGAAAGAGTGGTGCAGAAGTCATAGAAAAACCAATTCAAAATGCCAAATGCAGTAATGTTGGGCCTGTGTGGTGCTTATTCCACTCCCATGATGAATAAGGCACAATTCAGAGGTTAATGTGAATTCTGCAGGAGCTGGAAGAGTGGCAAATTACAACATTCCTCAAGGTAAAGCGAAAATTTTCATTACAACCATAATGCATTGACACTATTTGTATGAAAGGCAATTACAATGGTGTCTTTTATTACATTTTTATGAGTGCATACTACATTAGTATTTTTTATGAAGGCATTGACATAGCAATAGAGATGAGACTGATGTAATTAACAGTCTATTGTTGTTACAATAGAAGAAAGCTCTACATTCAAATCTCCTAATTTCTGGATATTAACCTTGAGTGAAGGCAAGTTGTTTTTAACTAATTCACTTCAATTAAAAAGGTATTATTTTGTACTAAGCATACACTGTATGAGTAATAAAATCTCTTTCTGTAATGTTATGAATTAGATGTTGCTTGATTATAATATGAGTTGCTGCAGATGTATGAAGTGTTTGTGCTTCAGTGTTTCTTGTACCAAATAAAATTCTTTCTGCCAATCTATTGATGAGATATTTATTCCATACCAGGATGGAAATGTGTGAACATAGAATCTGACAACTATCGCAGATGCTTGGGTATCTACTTTTCCCATAATTCCTTGTGTCACAGAAAGAAATTGTTCATCCCATTCAGTCAATGTAGGATCACAGAGCAAGCCTATGCTCTATTCATTTTCTTTTCAACCTGTTATTCCCTCATTCCCCTCAATTCTACCACATCTTCATGCTAGCAGCAACCTACAATAGTCAGGTTGACTTCCAAATCTACAAGTCGTTGGGATATGGATGGAAACTAGAGCACAAAGGAGAAAGTGTCGGAGTCAAAGGGAAGCCAGGGAAACTCCACCTACACTATATTGGAGGTTAGGATTAAATCCAGGTCACTGGGGCTGTGAGGCAACAGCTCCACTGGTAGTACCTCTGTGGCAATAAAACTGGGGTGACTTTTACTGTCTCAGTAGAATTCTACATCAGTGCTGCAACACAAGTATTGTCCTTGAGGGTCTGCTCATAAATGGGTATAATCAAAGCTGCAGATTTTCTAAAGGTCTATCAGGAAGAGACATTAAATGGTCCTAGCTCCGGAGAAAGTTTCAGGAATGATGAGAGATGAGGCCATGGATGGGTTTGAGAATGCCTATTCTCAAGACAGAGATTTTTCAAAATCATAGCCAACATAGACCTTTGGAACATACACACATGCTGAGGGAACTCAGCAGGCCAAGGAGCATCTACAGAAAAGGGTTTACGGTCTATGTTTCATACCAGGACCCTTCATCAGGACTGGAAAGAGAGAGAAGGTCAGAGTAAGAAGGTGGGAGGTGGGAAGGGGAGGAAGAAGTAGAAGGTAGTAGGTGATAGGTGAAACTGGAAAGGGGTGAAGAGTGAATTAAAGAGCTGGGAAGTTGATTGATGAAAGAGATAAAGGGCTGAAGAAGGGGGAATCTGATAGGAGAGGGTAGAAGACTACAGAATAAAGGGAAGGGTGAGGAGCACCAGAGGGAGGCGTTGAGCAGGTAGGGAGATAAGGTGAAAATCAATGATTTTATAAAAGGTATCAGTAGCTAAACTCTCTCCAGAGACAGAGACAGATAGATTGAGTAAAGAGAGAGAGGTGTTGGAAATAGATTGGGTAAATCTGACGCAGAGTGGAAGTTGGAGGCAAAGTTATATCTAAGGCTGGATCTGAGGTTGGATCCAAGGCTTATGGATGCAAGGTACTTGGAGAGAGTTAGGACACAACTCTTTGAACTTATGAAGGTCTCAAGTTAGTGGAAGATGATAGGAGGCTGTCAAAGAGAGAATTGAAATAAAATAATAGAGATTTTTATCAGCTATTCTGAATTCTGTAAGGTAATTTTTTCTTTATTTATTTAATTCCATTTGGCCGTTACTAATAACCTCGACCTTTACCACAAAAATGTCATTTTTCTTGGTATAGAAATGAAATAAATGTGGAAAGGTTAGGTTTGCACAAAACATTATTGGGTCCATATGTGCATCCAAGACTATCTCTTGCTGATCATTGAGGACAGCTATTGCTAAAGTCATCAACGCTGAGTCAGGTAATGAAGTACAGAGCTCAGTCCTACCAAGTATGATATTTTCTTGTGGGTAGCACTGGACAACTTAAATTTAAAGCTCTGTTTCATATCCCACCCTATATTTGCATGCAGTTTTGACTTCCTTTCAATTTTACAAATGCAGTTTGGTCTATTTCAGAATTCAGATTTTCTGCCTCTCCTGCTATAGCCACATATTTCTAGAATTAGGTTTGTGCCAGAGATGTATCTGTGCCAAATAAATAAAACAGAACAGCTTAACAGACATATGTGCCAACCAAGGTCTGGTTTACAATGTGCACATCCTCCCTATACCGCTCTAAATCCAGCCAAGGCAAATATCTCTGCACTGGAAACCGTGCATTGATGGATGCCTCATATACATTCAGTGAACTCTTTCCCTAAACCAGGCGTCCTAACCTTTTTTATGCCATTGGCCAATACCATTAAGCAAGGGATCTGTGGGCCTCAGATTGGGAAACCCTGCCCTAAACTGTGTCAGTGACTGAAACATTTGGGGTTGAGGAAACGTGACTTCCTCCAGCATGTTGCTCAGCGAGACACCTCTGACAACCACTCATTCACCATGGGCATGGATCTAACCTTGGGGAAGGACATGGTTGATATGGATGTGCACAGAAGAGTATGATCTCAAATATATCTACCTTGGTCTGTTCTCTGCTTGGTTGCAAGCTCAAGGTAAAATTGTCTGGCCAAGATCTCCTGTGGTCATTGCTCTTTGGCCAGAAGCAGGCTACAGGGGAAGAAGGTGGAAAATCAGGAGCCCTGGGCTTGGATGGAAACAACATATTTGAGTGTATTGTTGCTTTGCAATCTAAAGAGAAGAAGGAATATATATATAAAAACTAACTGTTATCTTCTTGACTGGTATGTTTGTACTTGGGGCATGGTAGCACCTTTAATGGCCATTGTTTGTAGATATGGCCTGACCTGCTGAGTGTCTCCAGCAATTTCTGGTTTTGATGGCTGATCTGTCATTCAGAGTTGTTTTTTTTTAGTTTTGTTTTAATCATTTAACGCATTCAGGGAAAAGTGCTGAACTCTGTGCTGGACTCTGCACAGTGAAATAAAAGTGAATATCTTCCTTTCAAACAGGAAATTAAAAGGCAGCATGCTGAATATTTTACAATGTAGCTAATATTAAGCATAATATTAAATAAAAGTGTCAAGACTATCGATGAATAGTCTCAATTTCTTTTTTATTCCATTTACTCTTTTTCAGTAAAGTTAGGCACAAGAGTTGTCACCAATAAGTACATATATGAATCACTCAGAGCCTTGCACTCTGCCAGCAGTGGGATGCTGATAGTTTATGTAAGCAAGAAATGAAAAAGGATCGAGGAGCAAACTCAAAGAAATTGCCATGGGGTTTCATTCTGAAATGTGAGTTAACACTCAAATAAAGTCAACTGTGAGAGAAATTGCAACAGCTCCTCAAGGTTAAGAATTCCTGAGCTTGAAAAGTACTCCCGTTGCTTCTGGGCTAATAGAGGCAAGTGAATGCTGTAATAAGCTGAGAAAAACACTAACAGAAACAGAAATAAAAAAACAGAAAATGCTGGAAGTGCTCAGATGAAGGGTCTGTTTCTCTCTCCATAGCTGCTGCTTGACCTGCTTAATGTTTCACTTCTAAAATTTATTGTTTGAGAGCTAAAGCAATGGATAATCTCAAGTTATGGTCTTTGAATGAAAACCTAAAGATAAGAATAATTGCTATGTGATTTGAAAGTTCAATATTGTAGCTCATCTAAGATCTGAATTAGTCAAGAGGTAGGTTAAAGTTGCTGCTTAAAGTTGACCCACTCTAAGTGCTAGTTCATCTATTGGTACTACACAAAGAAATGTTTCGCTGATTTTACAATATATTGAAAGATTCTGTTAATTTTAATTTATTTTACCTTCAAAGCACAGTTTCTAATTTAACTTAAGGGACTTGTTCCAATGAAGTGACCACTATGGGTCCAGGTTTATTAGTTAAAACACAGTCGTTGTGTTAAGCTGCATCTGCTACAAGGAAACAATACATAACGAAGGCAATAGTCACACTCCGTTTCTCAAAACCTTGGAAGTTTGCCCTCTAAATTTTCTTCCTCTAGGCTGTGTGGCCTCTCTTGCTCTATCACTCTTTAATTCTACACTGTTTTCCCCTTTGACATCACAGTCTGTTGCACAATAGTACTTTTTACTCAATGAAACATTTTGTTTATTCTTATCATCCTTGCTCTTTTTCTCACTCTTGGTTACCCCACATGTGTGTCTTTCATGTAACCTGTACCAGATTTTGCCACAAGTGTCCTTTCTCCAGTGATAATAAGGCCTTGATTTCCCCGTCGTCTTTCTAACTCCTAATTCATTTGTTTTGGGACCAATTTCATCTTAGTTTATTCCTTGCAGATTTAATTAGCATTTCCTTCCTAGCGCTTTCAGTTGTCTTCACTTTTGACTTAATTAGCTATCATGTTCTGCTTCTACGTATCGATTTCCTATACATTTTAATTATTATAGTAGTGAACAAATTTATTGTTGTTTATAATCTGCTATAACAATATTTAGTAACTAATGGAGTCATGGTTTGGTTGATTAACTAATTTTGTGTGTGTCCTGCAGTTATTGAGTCACACAGCAGAGCTGTTGTCTCTAGTCAATCTCTTCCCGAGTGCATCCTCCCTCCCTCTCCTTTACTGCCACTATCCTTTCCAATCATTTCTCAGGTCCAAAGAGACTCTTGTGAATTCTCACTCGAGATCGGCATTTTACCGCAAGTTCATTGGTTGACCTTAAGGCTTGAAGCACTATTTTGGATGAGCCTCAGATCTCTATCTTGCATTCTTAATCTGTCCCTGCTGTGGAACTAAATATGCCTTATAGATTTCTGTTTAGTGTCTTCCAGTTCTCAGAAACTACTTTGCTAATGATTTAAAGAATAGAGAAAGAGGAAATATTGATATCAAAATACCTGAAACCACAACGTGGTTTCCAAGAATTTTAAACTAAGTTTCTGTTCCTCAGTTTGAAAATACAAGTTTTATTTATTGGAAATAATTATCTCCAAGATGCAGTTTTTAGAAGTGTTGGGAGAGTTATGTACAAACGCCTCCCAACATCTTGCTGAGTAACAGGTGATGCAAAGTCAGGTAGCCTGTGAGAGTAGTGTGGGAGAGCAGTCAGTGCCTATTCTCTCACGGTTGGTATAGGCACACGTGCCAGATGCATGTTGAGGTGTAACCTATCTTCTGCATGATCTGCAAGCCTCGGCCTATGTTCACTCACAGATACCTCTCGAGGATATCTGTACCAGCTGGAAGTGGGTACATAGTCAAGTTTCTCTCTGTTGCCAGTGTGCAGTGGGGGGAGGGAGGGGGATGCAGACTTTTTGGAATCCTGCTTTTACCTTGCTGTAGTGTCTACTACAAGTTCTGCATCACAGAGAAGTTGATGCAGAAGTTGTAGTAGATAATCACTTTGTGAAAGGATAATGAATATGTAACAAACTTTTGGGTTAGAATCAAAAGAAAACCAACTGACCTCTTGACTATTCTCTCAAGTGCAAAAACGTAAGGAAAAATATAGGACACAATGAAAACGAGAGATAAAAAGAGTTTAAGTATAGTTTATATGGATTTGAAACAAATAGCTAGATACTTAATTGCAGGTTGAATAGTCTTCATGCCCATTTCATGCAGGAGATTCATTGCCATCGTCTATTTCTGCAGCTGTGTATGTTGGGATTTTATTATTCAGGCGCAGCTGTGATCTGCAGCTTCAAAGTCATCACAATGACCAGAATGTGAAAGAGCATCCAAACAATTATTGTTTCAGGGTTTAAATAATTAATGTAATTACATCTCCTATTTTTTTCAGACCAGACATTTTGCTTATTTTTACTTCTTTTACAAGAAAAAAACGCGTCTTTCGTGGTTTCTTTACTGTCCAATTACAAGTACAGCAGTTTAGAAAGCTTTAGAAATTTAGCAGAGAGACAAAAGATAGACTGTAATATATAGAGACATGGAGCCAATCTGAGAAGAGAACATTCGGTATGAAAATAATGAAGTGGATATTCCTTCTTCTGTACTGGAAAGTTCAGACTTACTTTCAACCTGTTGCCAGATCTCATTACGTTGGAAACCCATTTTACAAGATAGGGGTTCTAAATCTAACTAGGGCAGGATTTGGATCCCAAAGTGAATTTCACTAGGAAATGTAGAACCTTACTGCAGTATCAGAAGATAGCTAGTTGAAAGGGCAGTAGAGGCCTCAGTTTTGGAGATTTGATTATTTTTAAGTCTTGGACAAGATCCATGCTTAAGTCAGGGAAGATTTTGGGGACATGTATGGTATTATTTTAAAATGGGAGGACAGTCTGAGTAGCTGCTATGCTGACTTGAGTGAGGTGTATCTGAGCTCATTGACACATTTCGAAACATGAATTGTGGAACACTATATTAAATTTACTGTACTGCAGAATTTGTATGCCTCACTGAACTCTGCTGAGGCATGGTTGCAGTGACAACCTATGGGGAAGGAGAACTTGTTCATGCAGGGGGCGTGGTATCACTTCCTCCTAGATGATGTATAACTGGGGGCAACCACAACCACTCCACTTCTTACACAGGGACTTCACCGCTGGACCATGTCGCGAATGATGTTGGGGACAGAAGAGGGAATGAAGGCAATCTGCAGTAGACTCAGGGCCTGCGAGTGTATAGTTAGAGAAGTGTTTGTGTTCCCTTGAGTAATGAATAAATAGACCAGTTATTTAAAGTTATTGGGCATCCTTTCATTTCTCTCATCAGCAGATCCCGAATTGAGTATAACAGGACAATGGTGTTTCTTCTTCCTAAAGTGTTTCTCTGCAAGTTTTCAGATATTGTTAAGGGAATCTCTTGATCTATTTCTAAATTAGCTCTTGAGGTGGAAGGGAGGGAAGGTCCGACTATAATTATTGAGCATTGATTATCTGGCTGATGCCCTACCCTCTGCAGGGCAAAACAGGTAAAGAGGAAGAAAGTTTTAATTTGTAGAATGATTGTGGTGGGAGATCATTCTTCCAAATCTTGCATAATGTTTTTTTTCCCCACAGTTAGTCATAGTCATAGGCATAGTCATACTTTATTGATCCCGGGGAAAATTGGTTTTCGTTACAGTTGCACCATAAATAATTAAGTAGTAATAAAACCATAAATAGTTAAATAGTAAAATGTAAATTATGCCAGGAAATAAGTCCAGGAACAGCCTATTGGCTCAGGGTGTCTGACTCTCCAAGGTAGGAGTTGTAAAGTTTGATGGCCACAGGCAGGAATGACTTCCTATGACGCTCTGTGTTGCATCTCGGTGGAATGAGTCTCTGGCTGAATATACTCCTGTGCCCAACCAATACATTATGTAGTGGATGGGAGACATTGTCTAAGATGGCATGCAACTTGGACAGCATCCTCTTTTCAGACACCACCATCAGAGAGTCCAGTTCCATCCCCACAACATCACTGGCCTTACGAATGAGTTTGTTGATTCTGTCGGTGTCTGCTACCCTCAGCCTGCTGCCCCAGCACACAACAGCAAACATGACTGCACTGGCCACCACAGACTCATAAACATCCTCAGCATTGTCCGGCAGATGTTAAAGGACCTCAGTCTCCTCAGGAAATAGAGACGGCTCTGACCCTTCTTGTAGACAGCCTCAGTGTTCTTTGACCAGTCCAGTTTATTGTCAATTCATATCCCCAGGTATTTGTAATCCTCCACCATGTTCACACTGACCCCCTAGATGGAAACAGGGGTCACCGGTACCTTAGATCTCCTCAGGTCTACCACCAGCTCCTCCTATACCACCTAAGTCACCTTACAAGCATGTTTATGGAGGCAAATCAAATTTCCTCCAGTACCACTGCAAAAATGACAGCTTCAATGTGGAAAGGTGGTTAACTTAGATGAATAGAAACTCCTTCACTGTTGCTCTTTCAGATCAGAGTTATAATGGAATTGGTAAGTATCAAAAATACTAACATGAGTTAGATATGCTAGCATCTATAATTTCAATCAAAAATAAAATGTCCTTAGCCTTTCTTCTCAAATAAAATGATATTAAAGGGAATACACCTCAGAGAAAATCCTCATAGAACTGATGATTAATTACAGATTGAGAGAGCTTGCTCTTCTAAACTTCACCATCCTGTTTGATCTTCATGTAGCTTTTATGTTGATGAGTAACAGCAGCAGTATTATTAAACATCTCCAGAGGTTAATTCCTGGATGCAACATAATATATTGTTTGATCTCCAGGTAGCAGTTATGGGTTGAGAGTGCCGTTGTATGACCAGGTGTTAATCAGTCATGCAGCATAGAAGCCCTTTGGTTGCAAGTAAAAGTGACAAGGAATCAAGGAAAGCTGTATGTTAGGGCTTTCAACGCATCATCAGATAATTCTATCAATATATTTTATTGAGTGTGGTATCAAACTTCATTATTTTATTCTGGTGACATTCTCTAAAAGAATGGCTTGCTGTGGAAAAAATTGAAATAAATGACATATGTGACTTGTAATTCCATATTTCTGTTTTTGCCTCAAATCTCTTAATGTCCATGATTAAGAAGAAAATCATTCAAACATTTAATTATCCATAATTAACAGCCTCAATTGGAACTTGTTAAAGAGATTTTTGAATTTCTGACATAACTTTAATTGTCTATGTGCTTCCTAGTCACTCTTGAAAGGCCTGGCTCTATTTTTGAGACTATGACCCTTAGTGCTGGAGACCCCAACCAGAAACAGATTTTTTCTAATGCCAGTAACATTGGTAGCTAGGAATACAGTGGTGATAGAAATTTTGTAAACTACTGTGGAATTCTCTCTACTTCTACATAAATATGACTTAAAATGTGATCAGATCTTTATACAAGTCCTAAAACTAGATAAAGAGAACCCAGTTAAATAAATAACACAAAAAATTATACTTGTTCATTTACTTATTGAGAAAAATGATCCAATATTACATGCATTTGTTAGAAAAAGTACGTGAACCTTTGATTTCAGTAACTGATGTGACTCCTTTGTACAGCAATAATGACTACCAAATGTTTCCAGTAACTGTTGATCAGTCCTGCACATCAGCTTGGAGGAATTTTGGGCCATCCCTCCTTACAAAACGGCTTCAACTCTGGGATGTTGGTGAGCTTTTCTGCATGAACTGCTTGCTTCAGGTCCTTTCACAACATTTCTATAGGATTAAGGTCAGGACTTTGACTCAGCCATTCCAAAACACAAATTTTCTTCTTTTTAAACCACTCTGTTGTTGATTTGCTCTTGTCTTTCAGATCATTGTCTTGTTGCATTTCTATTAAAATTCTTGTTGAACTTCTATTAAGCTTCAGGTGACAGACTGCTACCCTGACATTCTCCTGTAAAATGTCTTGATACAATTTTGAATTTGTACTGTATGGCCTACAGTATAATAAGGGACTACTTTATGTTTTAGTAACACGTCGTTGCATGCGCTATGAGGCGCGTATTGATCTGTACGTCTGTGCCGAGTTCGGATTCTGTTAGTAAAGAACCATGAAACTTAGCTCCCGTCGCCAGCGTTTTTATTAATAGCATTGTTGTGTAACCAGGCCACATACGCAACAAATTAGCTTCATGGTTCTTTACTAACAGAATCCGAACTCGGCACAGACGTACAGATCAATATGCGCCTTATAGCGCATGCAACGACGCGTTACTAAAACATAAAGTAGTCCCTTATTTTACTGTAGGCTATACGGTACACTCCACCCCTTTTTTCTTTTTGACTCACCTGTCCTTTTTGCAAGCACCACGAGTGCACTCTGTCTAGATGCGTGTGGTGCTCCTTTTTATCTCCCTTCTGGGGCAGGCAGACCCTCAGCCCCTGGGGGACAGCGCCAGCTGTGGTCTCGCCTGGACGTTATGTTAAGGGTAAACATATTTATTTAGCATTGTGCCCCAGTAAAAAAAAAACAGTTGATACACTATTAAAATAAAAGGGGAGGAGTGTACCATATAGCCTAGAGTATAATAATGGACTACGTTTTGTTTTAGTAACACGTCGTTGCATGTGCTATGAGGTGCGTATTGATCTGTACGTGTGTGCCGAGTTTGGATTCTGTTAGTAAAGAACCATGAGACTTAGCTCCTGTCTCCAATGTTTTTATTAATAGCATTGTTGTGTAACCAGGCCACACACACAACAAAATTCATTGCTCCCTCAACGATTGCAAGCTGTCCAGGCCCTGAGGCAGCAAAGCCGCCCCAAACCATGATGCTCCTTCCACTATGCTTCACAGTCGGGATGAGGTTTTGGTGTTGGTGTGCAGTGCCCTTTTTCCTACTAATGCGTGCATTTCTGCCAACAGATCAACTTTTCTTCTCATCTGTCCACAACATATTGTTTCAGAAATGTTGTATAACATCCAGGAGGTCTTTTGCAAACTTAAGATGTGCAGCAATGTTTTTTGGGAGAGCAGTCATTTCCTCTGTGGAGTCCTTCCATGAACACCATTCTTGTTCAGTATTTTTCTTATAGGAGACATATGAACAGAGACTTAGCACGTTCTAGAGATTTCTGTAGGTCTTTTGCTGTTACCCTTAGGTTCTTTTTCACTTCCTTCAGCATTACACATTGTGCTCTTGGTGAGATCTTTGCAGGATATCCACTCATAGGGAGAGTACCAATAGTACTGAAATTCTTCCATTTGTAGACAGTTTCTCTTACTGTGGACTGATGAACACTCAGGTCTTTAGAAATGCTTTTGTAGCCTTTTCCAGCTTCCTGCATCTCTACAATTCTTCTTCTAAGATACCCTGAAAGTTGTTTTGATTGAGGTATGGTGCACATAAACAGATCATTCTTGAGGAGGCTGTCTCAGTATCCTGACTTTGTGTGTCTTTTTATAGGGCAGGGCACCACTACAACCCACACCTTCAATCTCAACTCATTGATTGGAACATCTGACTCCAAATAGCTTTTGTCAAAGGCATTACCTCAGAGGTTCACATACTTTTTGCAACACATACATGTAATATTGGATCATTTTTCTCAATAAATAAATGAACAAGTATAATGTTTTTATGTTATTTATTTAATTGGGTTCTCCTCATCTAGTTTTGGGACTTATGTGAAGATCTGATCACATTTTAGGTCATATTTATGCAGAAATAGAGAAAATTCTACAGGGTTCACAAACTTTCTAGCACCACAGTAGAAGTGAACAATTTAGTAAGGGTAATTGACAATTAAAAACACTAATTGCAAGTTAATGACATTTTTAATTGGACTGTAAGACCTTAATGGAGATCTGATAGTCTGAAATTGACCATGTCCAGTTCTTATAAAACTGCCATCATAGATCCAGTATGTAATGTTCTCGAAGAAGACCTACACATGCAGGAAATCACACACCTGAACTGTTTTCACCTTGGAGGTATAGGTCATGTTGATTCTCAGCTTCCTGAAAATAGGGTCATTTGAGGCAGCAGTGGTAGATATACATCACAAGTAGGAACAGGAAAAGGCTATTCAGCCCATCAAGCCTATGATCATATCTGACCTAATATTCCTTGTTCAATTTCTTGCCTTTTTCCAACAGCCGTTGATTCTTTACCGATTAGTATATAGCTTCCCAAATGTATTGCTACTAATTCATGAATTAATATTCTAGTATTTTTCCAACAATAGGCTAACCTAATATCTATTGGAAGATTACAAGCAATGAACTTGCGGTCTTTGTAGCTACACCTTTAAGGATCCTAGGATACAAGCCTGCCAAGCCACAGCATTTATCAGCTTTTAGCTGTATTGATTTCCCTAATGGATTTCCTTCAGTGATAGCGAAGTATTTTGTTCTGTATTAATGGGATGCCTGGTAAAAACCAATGCAAAATATTTATTTATCGATTCTGCTAGTTCTTTATCGTCCATAACATTTTTCTCAGCCTCTTACTCGAAGGGACCGATGTTCACCTGGATCACTCTTGGTTTCTTATATATCATCATCATCATGTACTCTGTCGTATTGACGTGGGCAATCATGGTCTTATCCATGACCATGATTATTCTTGGCAAATTTTTCTACGGAAGTGGTGTGCCATTGCCTTCTTCTGGGCAATATTTTTAGAAGACGGGTGGCCTCGGCCATTATCAATACTATTCAGAGATTGTCTGCTTGGCGTCAGTGGTCGCATAACCAGGACTTGTGATGTGCACCAGCTGTTCAGGGATATTTAACTTTCAGAAATGGCACACAGATGAGGAATATAAAACAAGGAATAAAATCCCTGTTTTTTTATTCTTCATCTGTGTGCTCTTTCTGAAAGTCAAATATCTTTGAACATTATGTTCCCAGCTTTGATATTTTTCCAGTATGCCTCTCTCTGTAAAAGCTATCACATCATAGCCATTTACCTTCATTTGTGCTTTTGGTTTATCTACCTTATCATGAATGCCTTTTGCATTATGATATAAAGCCTTTAAGCTTGTCTTTTTGCCCTTTTTTAATCGCCTTATCTTTTTTTTGTCCAGTGGCCTGTTATGCCTCGCATCCTTGATTTCCTTGCCTTCAGCTTTTGCATTCAACTGTACTTTCTTTCACTGATGTCCTCGTTTCCCTCTCCTTTGTTATCCTGATGATGCTCCTAGCCTTCTGCCCTTCTACTTTATACTATTTCTCGAGCTCCTGCAGAATGCAGTATTAGTTTACTGGGCTCTCTCCTTCCAAGAGGAAATGTTTCATTGGCTTTGATTTCAGAGGGGATTTGCCATCATCCTGAGAGTTCAGGCAGCCACTGATGGTGCGTGTGTGCAGAGATTAATAACCTCTTCCTTTTCACCAAATGTAAGGAACTCTGTCCTTTAATGCACGGTGATCATGTGAAGAATTCTTGACAGTCAAAGCTATGTTTCCTATCAACTTCCATAATATCCTTGTAAACTCTGCACTATATGCAAAAGCAGTCCTGATGCCTTGCCCTGAAAAGTTGACTGTTTGTCCCCTCTGTAGATGCTGCATGACCGAGCTGAGTTCCCCCAATATCGTGTGTGTTGCTGTGCAAAAGCACAGCCCGTCCTGTCTGGAGAATTGTATCTTCTTGGAGAAATCTACCCTCGACCTCCTTGATACTTTGTTTTAAACAGCATTTCAGACTCCAACCACCACTGATGAGCCCAATGAAAACTATTGAGATACTAGAATTGTCGTGGAACATCTCACTGGTCTCCTAGAAACAAAATTCCTGGCTGGTATCAGTCAGAGAGCGTCTTTCAGTAAACACCAGATGTCACTATAGTAAGCTACACACCGTACAGTTTAGTTTTTGAAGACAGTGGTGGCTGCATGGTGACCCTGAGTACAAGTAAAATGAAGTCAGCCTGAAGAAGGAACAATAGCATAAAGGAGATCGTCTGGGAAGTCATAGTTCACCATTAGCTGACTCATCTCCTCAGATTTAGCCAGAGAGTGGTGGATCTGTGGAATTCATTGCCATAGGCAGCTATGGAGGCCAAGGCATTTGGTATACTTAAGGCAGAGGTTGATAGATTCTTGATTCTTGAAAAGAGGATGCTGTCTAAGTTGCATGCCATCTTGGTCAATGTCTCCCATCCACTACATAATGTACTGGGTGGGCACAGGAATACATTCAGCCAGAGACTCATTCCTCCAAGATGCAGCACAGAGCGTCATAGGAAGTCATTCCTGCCTGTGGCCATCAAACTTTACAACTCCTTCCTTGGAGGGTCATACACCCTGTGCCGATAGGCTGGTCCTGGACTTATTTCATAATTTACTGGCATAATTTACATATTACTATTTAACTATTTATGGTTCTATGACTATTTATTATTTATGGTGCAACTGTAACGAAAACCAATTTCCCCCTGGGATCAATAAAGTATGACTATGACTATGAATATTGGTCAGGGCATGGAGGGACACGGGGAGCAGGCAGGACATTGAGGCTGACATGAAATTTGGATCATCCATATGAAATGGTGGAACAGACTCGATGGGCCAAATGGCCTAATTCTGCTCCTATATCTTATGCTCTTATTATCATACTCTTCCTCCTCTCCTCCCTCTATTTCTCCCTCTTGCTTCTCCATCTCCTCAATGAGGTGCTGCTGTTCCTCCTGTTCCTCCTGCTTTGCTTCCTGATGAAGTGGTGAGAGGGAAGCAGGCCTCCTCTTGTACCCAGTGATGAAAGAAAGGGAAGGGAGAAGCACTTTCAAACCGTGCCCAAATCACCTTTATGCTAATGGAGCAACAGATGCAATGAAGATCTGTAGATCTGTTCTGAGGATCCGTAGTGACCATAAAAAATTATGAATGAGCTGCCTTGGCAGGTTTTGCATAACCCCTATTCATGAGGTAGTTTGTCTCTGTGCCCTTCCCCCCCATCTCTGCCTACGAGTAAAACTTTAATTAAACAAAGGTAGAATCAAATCCTGCTAAAAAGTACAATAAAAATGCATTCTTAGCGTGTATGGCATGGAAAATTTGATTCAAAAATTGATCTTAATTAGGCTTTGACAAGAGGAAAAGAAGAGGTGGAATATATTTGGGCTCTGAGCTTCAGAGAATTGATTCTTGGCATCTGATGATTCCACCCCCAACGTAAAGCAGTACAAAAGGGGATGGAACACAATTTAAATGATAACATTTAATTATACAGCCTATAATTTATCCCCTAGGTCATCTCAGCTCAGAAATCCTAATAGTTTTAATCAATATATTAGCAAATACATTATGATTCTGCTGCCAATTTCAAATTATAATGCAAAACATGTGTACTGGATTAAGAAAGTGTAATGGGAGCTGAAACGATTAAATATATTTTCTTTTTCTATTTATTGTAGCAGTACTATATCTCAATTATCCTCCTACTGAATGTCACCATTATGCACCCAGACTCACTTGCCCCTTGATAAATAATATTGACCCTGAGTAAAGGAAAAGAATTGAGCAAGCTGGGGTCACTCAGTCATAAATTAAAGTCATCAAGGTAATTAACCTATAGGGCAATATGTCCACAAAAGAGAGATTATAGGGAAACATCCATTACCCTGGATGTGAGCTGATTCAGTGCAAAAAAAATCACGCTGATTCATGGAGGTCCCTGCAGTTCTAACTTCCTCTGATGAACAGTATCTCCTCTATAGCAATGAGTTTATCTTGCAATTGTAGTACACTTTAAAGTGTAGCAAAATATTTTATATTGTGAAATGAAAACAGAAAATGTTGGATACGTTGAACAGGTCAGGCATCACCTGTGGAAAGAGGAACAGTTGATGTTTCAGCTACAGTTCCCTTTGTCAGATCCCTATATTGTAAGATTGGGGTAGGAGTTTGGTTCAGCTTTGGATAAATGAATAAATTAGATAAAACATGAAAGAATTGTTGCTGAGTTGCTGGTGGAATATCACGGGATGATTTTTTTTTCAAAATAAAGCATGCCAAATATACCTTTGCGCATTGAGAGGTCAGTGTTGGAAGTCATTAAAGGAAGTATTTTACATCTCTTCTTAATCCTCATTCATGGCCACCAGACTTGACTACGCATTCCTAGCTGATACTTTTAAACTTGACTCTATCCAATGCTGTTGTCTCCTTATCCCAGCTTACCCAAACTCTTATTTAGTCATCTTCTCTGTGGCTGCTGACCTACTTTGACCCTCTGCTGAGCAATTCCTTGGATTTAGAATACTTTCCTTCCATAATCTTGTCTAACATAATCTCCTTCAGACCTATAATCCAAGACATCTGCCCTGTTCGAACTTTGCCTCTTTGTCATTCCCAAATGTAATCACTCCATCAGTGAAACCTAAATGAAACACTGTGGTTTCCTTGGCTGCATAAGTCTAGGAAAGACACTCTTAAATCCCGTCAAACTCGTGAGATTGAGACGCCTCATCCCACCCCAAACCCTGGTTTGTGTGGATGCTGTGTAATTTGCTACCCTGTTACAAATTAGTGCCACGAAATAACAGACACTACACTGCATACGATTAAAGGAATTATATCTATGAATCTTAACTTAACTGAAAAGTTAGTAAAGAATAACAAAATGAAAAGGGCCCATTCTAATCAAACAGTCCAATGTGCACAAGTTGGAGCTCATCTTGAACTTCTGTCACTCATGCGCTGGGCCCTCTGTCAGTGTGAACGCCCACGCCACCTTCCGAACATCGCTCGCAATCCATCTCGAACAAACGAGTCTCCCACCAGATTGTATGCTACGACCGGTTCTGCCCAGTGCCTTCTCTCTTCATCTCCCAATGAACAAGAGCCCAAGACCAACCTTATTGTCCCTCACCAAGAAAACCTCCTGTTAATTGGATGGCACACATTCCGCATCATCCCTTAGCTTCAACAATAACCCAAACAGCCTGAAAGCAGAACAGAGCTGCTAAGTGAAATAGCTTCAGCATAACAGTAAAGATGTGAACCAGTGCATTACATATAGCCCCATCTGCTATATCTGTTCAGCCCACAAATATTCTTCCCAAAACTCATCAGCTCTTTAGCTCTCCCCCTTTCTCTCTCTCTATCTCTCTGTCTATCTCTCTCTCCTCATCTTTTCCGACATTAAAATTTAACTGACCAAGCTTTTGTTTGTCTGTCCTAATGTTCTGCTACATGCTTCCATGCTTATATTTTAGTTTGATAATTCTCCTGTGCATCAGATCAGGACATTTTTAATGCATCAGATATATTATTTGCATGGAAATCTTTGTTGCAATTTTTGAATTAGCTTCCTTCTGAAAAGCATAGTTAATAAAATTCAGAAACATTGAAGAAACTTAAAGAGCAATAAAATTTAATATGCAAGCTTCAGTTGTTACCTTACAACTTATTCTCGTTGATTGTACTAGCCACTCTGATCAACCTGGTGATGTAGTATTTCTTCATTAATCTTCCTTCTTCAATGTTTACAAATTGATTTTGATTTAAACTTTCAAGTTCAAATATTAGTTTATTAACCAAAAGAGAAATCAGTACAAAATACTGTTAGCCCAAAGCAAACTTTTTAAACCAAAATCAGATTCATTATCACATCTACTTTGAAACTTACAGTGAAGTACATTGTATGGGTTAACAACCAGCATGTGCTGGGGGCAGCCCACAAGAGTTGTCTTGTGTTCCAGTGCCAAAATATCATGCTCACAATGTTCTGAGCAGAAACCTATTAAAAGCTGTCCCCAGGTTATGAACACCCACCCATGCATACAGCCAAGCTCCCATTCTATTATTAAATTTCTTGTGTTCTATTATTAGATAATTCATTTAGTATAATGAACAACATGCAATCAACTTCATTGAGTAAATAATCTGTCATTTTTAACTACACTTTCTTCCCAGCTTGTTTTTCTTTTAATTAAGTCAACTATTCTTTTGCCTCTGATATATTTGTCATTGTAGGACTGTCTGTTTTATTTAAATGTCAGTTTATTTCAGCCCTATTCCTTCCAGTATTTCTCTTTATCTAGAGAAGATTTGTTCTCTGGCGTTCTTGTATGTCTTTTCCCCATTCGATAGAAATAATGATCAAGACTAAGGAGATGTAGAACATGAATGCCATTTGTATTCTGACCTGACATGCTTGGTTCTGGAGGATTGGAGGGTTGCGGATGTTGTTCCCCTATTCAAGAAAGGGAGTAGATATAGCCCAGGAAATTATAGACCAGTGAGTCTTACTTCAGTGGTTGGTAGGTTGATGGAGAAGATCCTGAGAGGCAGGATTTATGAACATTTGGAGAGGTATAATATGATTAGGAATAGTCAGCGTGGATTTGTCAAGGGTAGGTCATGCCTTATGAGCCCGATTGAATTTTTTAAGGATGTGACTAAACACACTGATGAAGAAAGAGCAGTAGATGTAGTGTATATGGATTTCAGCAAGGTATTTGATAAGGTACCCCATGCAAGGCTTATTGAGAAAGTAAGGAGGCATGGGATCCAAGAGGACATTGCTTTGTGGATCCAGAACTGGCTTGCCCACAGAAGGCAAAGAGTGGTTGTAGATGGGTCATATTCTGCATGGAGGTCGGTGACCGGTGGTGTGTCTCAGGATCTGTTCTGGGACCCTTACTCTTTGTGATTTTTATAAATGACCTGTTTGAGGAAGTGGAGGGATGGGATAGTAAGTTTGCTGATGACACAAAGGTTGGGAGTGTTGTTGATAGTGTGGAGGGCTGTCAGAGGTTACAATGGGACATTGATTGGATACAAAACTGGGCTGAGGAGTAGCAGATGGAGTACAACCCAGATAAGTGTGAGGTGGTTCATTTTGGTAGGTCAAATAAGATGGCAGAATATAGTATTAATGGTAAGACTCTTGGCAGTGTGGAGGATCAGAGGGATCTTGGGGTCCGAGTCCATAGGACATTCCAAGCAGCTGCACAGGTTGACTCTGTGGTTAAGAAGGCATAGGGTGTATTGGCCTTCATCAATCGTGGAATTGAACTGAGGAGCCGAAAGGTAATGTTGCAGCTGTATAGGACCCTGGTCAGACCCCACTTGGAGTACTTGCTCATTTCTGATCGCCTCACTACAGGAAGGATGTGGAAACTATAGAAAGGGTGCAGAGAGGATTTACAAGGATGTTGCCTGGATTGGGGAGCATGCCTTATGAGAATAGGTCGAATGAACTCGGCCTTTTGGCCTTGGAGCGACGGAGGATGAGAGGTGACCTGATAGAGGTGTATAAGATGATGAGAGGCATTGATCGTGTGGATAGTCAGAGGCTTTTTCCCAGGGCTGAAATGACTACCACAAGAAGACACAGGTTTAAGGTGCTTGGGAGTAGGTACAGAGGAGATGTCAGGGATAAGTTTTTTACGCAGAGAGTGGTGAGTGCGTGGAATGGGCTTTTGGCAATAGTGGTGGAGGCGGATAAGATATGGTCTTTTAAGAGACTTTTGGACAGGTACATGGAGCTTAGAAAAATAGAGGGCTATGGGTAACCCTAGTAATTTCTAAGGTAGGGTCATGTTTGGCACAGCTTTGTGGGCCGAAGGGTCTGTATTGTGCTGAAGGTTTTCTATGTTTCTACGTAGTTGAGGTGTACCATTCATTGCCCATTCACATCATCTTTCTCAATGAAGTTGGTTGTGATTGTAGGTTAAATGGGATTATCCCCAATAAGCAGAGGTCATAGGTATTATCGAAGTAAAATGAACCTTCTGGCTATTATCCACCAGTCTATAGAGCACACCTGAATTCCCAGGGAAAAGTCAATGACAGCTACAGTAATTCCACATGGCTGTTCAGTCCACAGGGCGCCCCTGAACTTTCAGTTGTGGGTCACTTCAATTCTCCAATGTGCTTCCACTCTGAACTGTCTGTTTGTGACATCCTGCCTTATGCAATGAGTAAGAGGAACAGCACGTCCTCTTCCACCTGGGCATTTTGTAGCCTACCAGACTCAGTACAGAATTCAGCAATTTCAGGAAAAGGATGCCTCTGCTTGTATTAGAATTTTCCAGTTCTGCGGTCAAACTCTATTTGTATCCATCTGTGATAGTCACTTAGTTCCTTTCTTTCTCCAATAACACTGTCTGTTCTGCTGGGCATTTTCTATACCTCACATCCTGCTATCCACAGCTTTTACCTGTCACTTTTGTTCGTGCGATTGCTTTCTTTAATTTACCCTCATTAATCCATTACGGCGACACTTACAGGCTGCCCCAGCACATCCCGAGGCGTGTCAGTTATTAACCCCAAATGACACATTTCACTGTATGTTTTGATGTACATCTGATAAATACTATAAATAAATCTGAATCTGAAACCATCAACCGGATAGGTTAATCAGCAACTTGTTACCGTGGCAATTCAGGCTGCACCTCATTTCAGACATTTCTCCTCTTATGTTACGTACCCCGTAACTGGGTTGCCAAACCAGCAGAAATGGATCACTCAGTTGGAGTCTGGATTACTAGAACTAAGAAAGTTTTATTAAAGAAACAAGCAACACAGTACTCTAATCAAAAGGATAATGAATGCAACAGTTCAGCAATGATAAACATACATGTACACAGAATTCAGATAACAGGATCAATCAAGCTCTATCGTTGTCTAGGGGTAAATGACCAGTTTCAAAGTGACGCAAAGTTCAGTTCAATTTAGTTCAGTTCAGTTCGCAGTAATCGCTGCCGTGGCGATGGACAGTGGGGGGAAGGAGAGAGAGAGCAAAACGAATGAATATTCAAGGCTTCCACACAGAACTTCGCAGTCAGCTTTCGGGCGAGTCCTTTGTGATGTCATCTGAGGTCACTGACCGTGACCCCTCCGTTTCCAGATACGATCGTTTCACTGCGGTGAACCTGGCACCCAGGCAAGGGTGGACACACACCAGGTTCCCGCCGATCGTGCTTTTCCACCCTGTGTGTCTATGGCCCGATACTTCCCACCGACTTGTGAGAGACGCACCGCTTCCAGGGTCTTGTTACCTCGGGTGTCGTGTGTGTGTCCTGCCTTAGCGAACCTGTCCCTTTTTATCCCCCTGCTGGGGTATCGCCTGTCCATCACTTCAAACAGTTCAGGGTTCAAAGGGGGAGCCGATCTTGACAGCTCTCCTTCCCCTTCATTAACATCTCCAAATGCTGCTCCATTGTTTTCCTTATCTCTCTCTCTCCGGAAGACAGGTGGCAGACCAACTGGTGATCCCACTGGTGCCAGCACAGGACAGCTACATCTTAATCTATGTGTATTCTTGTCACATCACCTTCTCTACAACTGGCAATACCTTCATTCTTTATTTTCCAGCTCCAGGAATGAACCTTCAGCCTGAAACGTTGACCCTGGCTCTCTTTCTACAGATGCTGACTGACTGGCTAAGCTTAATTTTCCCAGCATTTTCTGATTTTATTTCAGATCTTTAGAACCTGCAATTATCTGCTGGGAACATTTGTTGGTTCCGTTTGCAAAGAACATATAGAAGATAGAACATAGAGCACATTTCAGCCCCTCCAGCCATGGTGTTGTGCTGATGTTTTACTCCACGATCAAGCTAACCCTTCCCTCCCACATGGCCTCAATTTATCCATCATCCATGTTGCTATCTCAGGATTTTTTAAATATCGCTGATACATCTGCCTCTACCACCACCCCAGGGCAGTGCGTTCCATGGACTCACCTCTCTGTGTGTAAATAAACCTTTTGTTATTCTCTTTGAGCTGAAAGCAGTTGCTGAATGAAGAAGCGAATGATCGGATGGATTGGTGAGGCAGGGTAGGGTGGGGATGATTCCCACGGAATGAATGCTAATAGGAAGAGCCTGCTAGAACACAGGTAAGTTTGGGAGGTGGGCTGTTGCGTATAGATTGAGACTGGAAAATGGAAGGAACCAGGGTTCGTAGGGTGTGGAGGGCTTTTTAGATTTGCTGATCACGCTTTGTAAGGTTACTCACCTCAGCAAGCATAAGTAATATTACTGCAGCTTTCATAAAAGTTGCTGGTGAACGCAGCAGGCCAGGCAGCATCTCTAGGAAGAGGTGCAGTCGACGTTTCAGGCCGAGACCCTTCGTCAGGACTAACTGAAGGAAGAGTGAGTAAGGGATTTGAAAGTTGGAGGGGGAGGGAGAGATCCAAAATGATAGGAGAAGACAGGAGGGGGAGGGATGGAGCCAAGAGCTGGACAGGTGATAGGCAAAAGGGGTCCCCCCCACCTCCTTGTCTTTCTTCCCGGACCTCCTGTCCCATGATACCCAGACGGAATATAAGGTGTTGTTCCTCCAACCTGAGTGTGGCTTCATCTTTACAGTAGAGGAGGCCGTGGATAGACATGTCAGAATGGGAATGGGATGTGGAATTAAAATGTGAGGCCACTGGGAGATCCTGCTTTCTCTGGCGGACAGAGAACTGCAGCTTTATCAGTTTAAATGGCCTTGGGGGACTATCCTACTCAGAAGCAGTTTAAACTGTTATTAGGATCCCATGCCCACCAGAGGATACGCTTTGTATTTGTCGAGCTATTTTCTGGAAGCTAATGGGATTCCCAACCACCCCAAGGTTAAAACGAAGTGAAATAAAGCAGTTTTAACAACTGCACTCGATCTTTTATGCTGAGTTGTAAAAAATAGTTTAAACTGTCTCTTCAGGATTTTGGTGTCATGTATTGTTATGTTCGTGTATTTTTTGGGAGACACAATGGCGTTGCAGGTGGAGCAGATGTTGTATCGGGTTTGAGCCTAACTATTTATTTAGAGATACAGCAGGTAATGGGCCCTTCCAGCCCAATAAACCTGCACCACCCAATTACACCCATTGTGAGTAATTAACCTACTAACCCGTATATCTTTGGAACGTGGGAGGAAATTGAAGCACCCAGAGGAAGCACACACTATCACAGGGAAAAAGTGCAAACGCTTTATGTCAGTATTGGGGTTAATATCGCCGCTATACAGTATGTTGTGAAATTTGTTGTCTTTGCGACCATAGTTCAACCCAATACATAATAATAGAAAAAATCTGTGAATTACAATAAGTGTATATAATAGATAGTTAAATTAAATAAGTTGAATTAAATATAGATAGTGGTGGAATTGTTACTGGCTCTGTAATAGCATCACACTAACCACCACACTCCCAAGCTGCTCCTAATATACACTTTCTCCATGTTGCCATGTGAGCTTGATTGGGTACCACAGTGTCCTCCCACATCTCAAAGATCTGTTGCTTGATAGGCTTATTGGCTACTGTGAATTGTCTCTTGTGTAGGAGGATGGTTGGAGAACTGATGGGGCAGAATATTGATGGGACTCATTAATGTGCAGTAAAAGGCCTCAAAGGTATAACTGGAGGAATAGGAATGGTATGATTTCTTTAAGAGATTGCATAAATTCGATGGGCCAAATGGTTTCCTTCCATGTTCTAAAGTAATATTAGATTTTTCATTATTTTTGTTTCTTGTACTGCATTCTTTCTGAATCATTGCATCTGCTGCTGATGGTGCGCTGATGACCTTCAGTAATCAAAATTCAATTCACTGCCTGAGTTCTCTATTTAACTCACAGCGTTCCCAGCCCTGTGCATTTGACAAAGGTTGTCTTGTGGGTTATTTCAATTATGTTTAATGGCACTCCTTTAACCTATTTCTCTGTTGTTGCGCACCATCAAATAGACAGAGAGAGATTTACATAGAACACAGGACACAGACCAGTGAGGTACAATACTGGCCTTTTGGCCCATAATGTTGTGCTGGCCCAGATAAACCTATTCCATGATCAATCCACCCCTTCCTTCCTAAACAATCTATAACACTCCAATTTTTTCTTATGCCCATCTGCCTATCTAAAATAAAATATTCCTATAGTATCAGGCTTTACCACCATCTCTGGCAGAGCATTCCACTTACGTACTTACCATTCTCTGCATAAAAGCCCTACCTCAATCAAATTGCTTCTCACCCTCCTTCACTCCGAAGGGAAGAGCACTAGTTTGCTTAAACTTTCCTCATAACGCGCATTCGCTAATCCAGGCAACATCCTGACAGATCTCTTTCTGAAGCCTCAAGATCCTTCCAATAATGAGGCAACTAGAACTAAACTTAATACTCTAAGAATGGTCGAACCAGAGTTTTTTAGAGCTTTAACATTACCTCACAGCTCTTGAACTCAATCTCCTGACTAATAAAGACCAGCATACCTCATACCTCCTTGCACAACTATCGACTTGCACGGACTAATGAAGACCAGCATACCACATATCTCCTTGCACAACTATCGACTTGCACGGTAATTTTGAGGAAACTTATTTTATTTTCATTGAGATACAGCACCGAGTAGGCCATACTGGTACTTTGAGCTATGCCTGCCAGGAATCCCCCAATTTAATCCTAGCCTAATCATGGGACAATTTATAATGACTAACTAACCTACCAACCATTAAGTCTTTGGACTGAGAGAGGAAACTGGAGCATTCAGAGTAAACCCACGCGATTACAGGGAGAACGGATAAACTCATTACAGGCAGTGGCAGGAATTGAACCAGGATTACCTGGACTGTAAAGCATTGTGCTAACTACTATGCTACCGTGCTCCGGCTATGGACTTGGACCCAAGGAAAAGGCTGAGCGACCTGATGTTTTACTGTAGTTCTCTATGACTCTATCCATCTGTTTCTTGACCTTGCCATTAACCTTGTACTCAGCCTTCAGGTTCAAACTTCCAAAGTGTATCATATCACACTTTTCTGGATTGAATTCCAACTGCCATTTTTCCGTCCAGCTCTGCATCCTGTCTCTATCCCATTGTAATCTACGTCAATCATCTTCACTATCCACAACACCATTAACCTTTAGGTCAATGCAAGCTCCTCCCATTTTCTCATCCAAGTCATTTATAACAATCACAAGGAGTAGGGATCCCAAGAGCACATCCCTGTGGAACACCACCAGCGACCAACTTCCAGGCAGAATATGCTCCATCTCCTACCACCTTCTGCTTTCTGTGGGCTAGCACGTTCCCAATCCATGTAGACTTTAGGTTTTCTCTATTACACGAACTTGGTTAACTGTTGATAGTCAGGTGAGCAGTCAACATGACTGATGAGGTCCTTAAGCTCTCCTATCCTGTTTTCTTTGTCTTGTGAAAAACTGTGATCATACCAGACCCGTAGATTTCTTCTTTAAAAATGATGATTAGAGTCCAATGGTCTTACTCATAGGAGAGTTAACTTTCAAGTAGTTAACAATTTTCGATATTTTAATTTGAAAATATTTACTTCTCATTCTTGTCTTTATTCTTTAATGTTTTTAAAAAATACTTTGATTTACTTTAATGTGATTAATTTCTCACAGGAGTTTAAATGTTCTTTGTTGTCAGAGACAACTTTGACACCCAGCTAACCCCTGGGTATGGCATGACCGGTTTTGAAAGCATTGCTAGGAATAGGATTAGTGCCCTGGCAGGCAGTTTTACTAATGCTGCCAGTATGGGTTTAGATCGGCAGGGAGGTGGGATCCCAAACATTGGGAAGGTAAATGAGAGGTTGGAAAGTGATACAGAAGTCAGTGATAGCAAGTTGAATCGACACGTCAGATGGGAGAATGGCTGGGAGCGAGGAAAGCCCAGTGGATTAAATTGCATTTATTTTCAATGCAAGAGTTCTGACAGGTAAGGCAGATGAATGTAGGGATTGGCTACGTGGAACTAGGACATTATAGCCATTACAGAAATGTGGCTAAAGAAGGGACAGTATTGGTAGCTTTATATTGTGTGCATAGGTGGGATAAAGGTACAGGAAAGACACAAGGGTGAAGCAATACTTTTGATTAAGGGGAATATTACAGCAGAAGTCAGAGATATAGTTACTGAAGGATCATCCAGTGAGGCCTCATGGGTGGAGCTGAGAAATAAGAAGGTGGTGTTCACCTTGTTGGGATTGTGCTAATGGTCAACAGGAATTAGAAAAACAATTATGTAGGGAGATTGTGCTACCATTCTGTCAAGGGCTTATATGGAGTAGGGTTTGTTAGGTACATTCAGGAAAGTTTCTTTGAGTACTATATAAAGGGCACAGCTGGGGAGAGGGCAAGTCTTGACCCACTCTTGGGTAATGAAGCAGGGCAACAGACCGAAGTAACAGTGGAAAGGCACTTAGGGGCCAGTAACAGTAGTTCTATTAGTTTTGAAATAATTAAGAAAAGGGACAGAACAGATCCATGGGTTCAAGTTCTAAATTGGGTGAAGTGAACTTTGGCGGTATGAGCAGGAGCTTGCAAAGGTTGAATGGAGTAGGTTGCAGGATAACGGACAGCAGACAAATGCGAGGCTTTTGAGGGCAAGATCAACATATCTCAAGGTCTGCATATTCCTTTTGGAGTTAGGGGCATTGCTGGAAGCAGTAGGGTATCCTGCATGACCTGAAATATTGTGTTCTGACAGGAAAATGAAGGAGACATGAGTCAGGTACAGGCAGCTGGGATCAAGCAAATCTCCGAAGGAATATAAGGGATGCTGGAGTGAAGTCATGAAGAAAATCAAGAGGCCAAAAAGTGGGTATGAGATAACATTGGCAGAGAAGATTAGGAACATCTGAGGAGGTTTTATAAGAATATTGAGGGAAGTAGAATTAGAGAGAGAATAGAGCCCCTCAAAGACCATTGGAGACACCATTATGTGGAGCTGCAGATAATTGGCTAGGTCTTTAATGAATATTTTTCCTTTGGATGAGGAAAAGTGTAGAGGTCTTGAGAATAATTCACATTAGATTAGAGGAGGTGAAGGATGTCTTAAAAGGTATGAAGGTAAGCAATCTCTCCTGCCCCTCCCACTTCTGCTTTCTGCACCATCATTCTCTATGTGACTCCCTTGCCCACTTGTCCCTCCCCACTGATCTCTCTCCTGGTACTGATCCTTGGAAGCAGAACAAATGCCACACCTGCCCCTACATCTCCTCTCTCCCTACCATTCAGTGCCCCAAACTGTCCTTCCAGGTGAGTTGACACTTCACCTACAAGTCTGTAAGGACCATTTACTGTATCCAGTGCTTCCGTTGTGGCTTCCTGCATATTGGTGAGACCCGATGTAGATTGAGAGACAGCTTCATCAAGAAGCTTCACTCCATCTGCCACTAAAAGTGAAATTTCCTGATGGCCATCCATTTCACTTCTACTTCCCATTTCTATTCTGACATGTCAGTCCATGGCCTCCTCTACAGCCAGGATGGGCCATACTCAAGTTGGAGGAACAACACCTTATATTCCTCCAAACCAATGGCATGAACATCAATTTCTCGAACCCACCTTCACCATTCCCTATTCTTGTTCCCCTTCACACTTTCTCTTCTTACCTACCCATCACCTCCCTCTGGTTCTCCTTCCCTTTCTTCCATGGTCTTCTGCCATCTCCTACCAGATTCCCCCTTCTCCAGCCCTTTATCTATTTCAACAATCAAATTCCCAGCTCTTTACTTCAGCCCATCCTCCCCTCCTGGTTTCACCTACCACCTGCCACCTTGTACTTCATCCTTCCCTCCACCCAGCTTCTTATTCTGACTTCTCCCCTTCCTTTCCAGTCCTGATGAAGGGTCTTGGCCCGAAATGTTGACTGTTTACTCTTTTCCCTAGGGGCGGCCTGGCCTGCTGAGTTCCTCCCGCATTTTGTGGGTGTTGTTTAGGATTTCCAGTTTCTGCATATTTTCTCATGTTTGTGAAAGTAGACAAATCACCGGGGCAAGTAGGTCTAAAAGCACCGTTTTTCTGGAGAAGAAATTACAGGAGCCATGGTTAAAATATTTGCATCATTATTAACCATGCATGAGGCACCAGTAGACTGGAAGGTAGAAAATGTTTTGCCTTTATTTAAGAGAAGCGCAAAGAAAAACATGGGTACTATAGGCCTGTAGTTCTTACACCTGTGGTAGGTAAGTTGCTGCAGAGGAGTCTGAAGGATAAAGTACATATTTGGAAAGACTGGGGTTGATTAGAGGAAGTTACTGCATGGGCGATCATGTTTTATGTACTTCATTAAATATTTTGATGAGGCGACCAATAAAGTTGATGAGGGCAGAACAATAATTCTGGTTTAGATGAACTTCAGTGAGGCCTTCAACAAAGTTCCACACTGTAGACTGCTCTGGAAAGTTAGATCACGTGGAATTTAGGGAGAGCTGGATAATTGGATATACATTAGGCTTGACAGTAGGAAGCAGAGGGTGATGGTGGAAATTTATTTCTCAGACTGGAGGCCTGGGACTGATGGCATGTCTCAGATCAGTGCTGAGCCCATAGTTTGTCATCTGTATCAGCATTTTGGATATGAATGCATAAGACATGGCTATTAAGTTTGCAGATGACACTAAAATGACTGGTATGGTGAAAGATGAAGGTTAATAATTACAGTGGGATCGTGATCAGCTGAACAAGTGGGCCAAGTAATGACAAATGGAGATTAGGGATTATATTTTAGGAAGTCAAATCCAGGTAGGACTTTCACAATGAATGGTAGGCCCTGCAGATTCTAAATCTGAAAAATAAGTAAACAGATTGGTATTAATGGGTTCTCCTGTTCAGGAGCCAAGCCTTCCTGATTGTAAAACTCCAATGCAACACACACAAGGAACTCAGCGAGTCAGGCAACATATATGGAGAGGAATAAACAGTCTATGTTTTGGGCCAAGACCTTTTATCAGGACTCAAAAGGAAGGGGAAGAAGCCAGATTCTTCAGATTCAGAAGCCGAAACGTTGACTGTTTCTTCCTCTCCATAGATGCTGCCTAACCTGCTGAGTTCCTCTGCACAATATGTGTGGTGCTCTGGATTTTCAGCATTTGCAAAGTCTTTTGTGCTTATGTAAAACTCCCGTAAGGCCTTCCCATAAAGTACCTCATAAGCAAGGACTGTTTATTTTCTGTATTCAGTAGATCCACCGCTTGTAACTACTTTCTTGCCAATACAATGCTGTCAGTTCTTGTTGGCTCAAATGAGCTATTTTCTCAAGAGCGTGTGGAAGGAATATTGGGAGTTACAAGTTTCCAATGGTGGAAGGAGTATGAGGTTCACTTCACTCCCTCCTCTTAATGAGACCTATGAGTTTAAAATTTCCATGTCTGCTTTTGCTTTCTGGTTCTGCACGTGAAGAAGGAGTTATAAGCATTTGGAATTTTCACTGGAGCTCATTTACTGCATTGAGGTATACATGTGCACAAATACGCTTGCACCAAGAGGTGAGACTGGAAGAAGTGAAGCAATGCGGCTGATAAATAGTCTTTGCTGTAGTATGGATATTGATATCAAGATATCACAGTGTCAGGGTGGCAAGATTCTATTACAACTGGGGGCATTCTGGAGTTCAGAGTTCAATTCTGTTGTCCAGAGTTCAGTGTTCAGTTCCTGCTCCAGCTTCCACACATAATCCAAAGATATGCTGGGTAGGTTGATTTGTAAGTTGTCCCGTGATTAGATTAGGGTTAACCAAGGTTGTGGGGTTGCTGGGGTGATGTGGCTGGGAGGCCCAGAAGGGTCAATTCTGTGCTGTATTGCTAAATAAATAAATCAGTAAGTTAAGGTGGTGGAGCATTCAACTTTGGCTAGCACCTACTACTAGTATTGTGTAAAAGATTAACATGAGACACAGATGACAATGTGCAAATTTTCTCATCTGTTTGCAAATGCAAACTATTGCAGCTGTATTCTTTCTCAGAGATCCCTGATAATTGGAAACTTCTTGAACATCTATTTTCAAATTCTTTGGATGAATGTGTTGATACTGATTTTCTGGTGACTGTAGTTTTATCTCCAGTGAATGGTATTATATTAAAAATGAATTAGATTTTATTGCACTAATTGGAAGCAAGAATACAAAAAATATTGTCTTTCTCAGGCCATTAATTACATCTGCAAAAAAACTGACATTTTACAGAAAAACATTCAGCTTCTATTGTAACTCCTTAAGTATCTGCAATAGACCAAGAAGGCTGCTGCTCTAACTACTGCATAACCCACTTAGTGTCAGGGTGATTCCATGCAATGATATAGCTGCATACAAAAGTACAGTTTGACTCAAGTTAAGACCATAAGACATAGGAGCAGAATTAGGCCATTCGGCCCATTGAGTTTGCTCTACCATTCCATTATGGCTGATCCCATGCAACCCCATACACCTGCTTTCTCGCCATATCCTTTAATGCCCTTGACCGATCAGAAAATGATCAACTTCCGCCTTAAACATGCTCACGGATTTGGCCTCCACAACAGTTTGTGGCACAGCATTCCACAGATTCACTACTCTCTGGCTAAAAAATTCCTCCTTACCTCTGTTCTCAAAGGATGCCCTTCAACTTTGAGGCTGTGCCCTCTAGTTCTGGATATCCCCATCATAGGAAACTTCCTCTTCACATCCACCCTATCTAGTCCTTTCAACATTCGGTAGGTTTCAATGAGATTCTCCCACATTCTTCTAAATTCCAGTGAGTACAGGCCCAAAGTTGCCAAATGCTTCTCATATGTAAATTCTTTCATTCCCAGAGTCATCCTCATGAACCTCCTCTGGACTCTCTCCAATGACAACACATCCTTTCTGAGATATGGGGACCAAATCTGTTGCCAATAGTCCAAGTGTGGCCTGGCTAGTGTCATATAAAGCCTTAGCTTTATCTCCTTGCTTTCATCTTCTATTCCCCTTGAAATAAATGGCAACATTGCATTTGCCTTCTTTATCACAGACTCAACCTGTAAATTAACATTCTGGGAGTCTTGCACAAGAACTCCCAAGTCCCTCTGCCCCTCTGATGTCTGAACCTTTTCCCCATTTAGATAATAGTCTGCACTATTATTCCTTTCACCAAAATACATTATCATACATTTCCCAACACTATTCCATCTGCCACTTTTTTGCCCATTTTTCCAATTTGTCTAAGTCCTGCTACAATCGCATTGCTTCCTCAGCACTACCTACCCCTCCACCTGTTTTTGTATCATCTGCAAACTTTGCCACAAAGCCATCAATTCCATTATTCAAATCATTGACATACAATGTGTAAAGTAGTAGTCCCAATACTGATCCCTGAGGAACACCACTGGTCACTGGCAGCCAATCAGAGAAGGCCCCTTTTATTTCCACTCGCTGCCTCTTGCCTGTCAACCATTCCTCTATCCATGTCAGTATCTTTCCTGTAACGCCATAGGATTTTATCTTGTTAAACCGTCTCATGTGTGGCACCTTATCAAATGCCTTCTGAAAATCCAAGTAAATGACTCTCCTTCGTCCACTCTGCTTGTTACTTCTTTGAAGAACTCTAACAGATTTGTCAGGTAAGATTTCCCTTCACAGAAACTTTGACTTATAAAAGTTAACTTTAACGATTGACACGCAACAAGTTGTCCGGACACAAAGTGAATCATGATCTTTTCCATTTCTTCATGCTTATAAATGGACTGGTTCCCTTAACAAGCCTATTTGTCATGATTTTTTATTTTGGTCATTGGAGAATAAGGAGGATACAGTGAATTTCTGCAATTAAGTATTTATTTTCAGACCTGTTCATTTCTGTCTTTCTGAATTTATTGAAGAATTTTATAATATTCCTTTGAAGATGTGTGGCGATCAAACACTTCATGGTAAATGCACTACCTAAAAATATTCTAGTCACATTGTTTGATACGAAAGCTTTTATTAAATTTGAATGTTAAATGAGATCATAGAAAGCAACATTTTTAAAAGTAAAATTAAAATAATCTACAGTTCTATAGTATCATTTACTTGATTTAACTGATGAGAAAGATTTATATGTCTGGCACATTCTCTGTTTATATAACATTAATTTGACATCTTTGATAACCATGTTAATTCATAATACAAGTACTTTGTTCATTTTCTATTGACATTGTGTAAAATAATCCCAAACCGTCAACATACTACATTTGCTTTGTCCGGATAGGTTCTTTTGGAGGAGAGTGAAAAAGTGGCAGTTCCTATTAGTACCATACAGATTTAGAGGAATATGGGTCGGGCACAGGCAAATGGAGCAAGCACAGGTTGACAACCGGTTGGCATGAGCACATTGGGTCAAAGCCTCCATGTCTGTGCTCTATAACGCCACAAATCTACTGTAATTAAGGATAAGCCTGCTTAAAATGGGCAGGCACAGTACACAAGACAGAAAGAGGTAGCAAGATTATCTTCCTCTTTTTATATTAATACTGAATTATTTCTGGGCACCTTTATGAGTTCCATTGAGAGATTCCTATTTGTCCTTCTTGTGCCAAAGAATGGAGAACGGGAAGGAAGAAAAGCTGGTTAGGCTAACAGTGACCTCGACTGATAAATTAATTAAACGCATCATTACAAATCTTCACCAGGACTCCTTTTTCTTCAAGCACCGTAAATGTTAATTGAAATGTTGACTCTCCAGAGTATGTCTAGGCTATGTAGGTTTAGGATTATAGGAACAGTATGAATTTTTGCTTCGCCACTGCAGGAGTCCTCTGTCATTTTATCTTGTTAGGTTTATTATTCCTGCTCGCACTATTCTCCCTGCTGCTTTGTGACATGACATATGATGGTGGTACAATGAGTAACTAAAATATTCCTAACAATGACTATCTGAATAAGGTTGATACTGGCAAAAAGCTTCCATAAAGATATTATTAATCATCATTGTTTATTAGGTGCAAAGCAGAATTTGGTAACTTACCAGGTACTGATTCCTTGACATTAATTGAAAGCATTCAAGCTGAAAGGTGGAGTGGAATTTGCATAACC
Source organism: Mobula hypostoma (assembly GCF_963921235.1). Taxonomy (NCBI): domain Eukaryota; kingdom Metazoa; phylum Chordata; class Chondrichthyes; order Myliobatiformes; family Myliobatidae; genus Mobula; species Mobula hypostoma. Next base: position 31,725,414 of record NC_086102.1, on the reverse strand, counting down.
TAGAATTCAAGTCACTGCTTCAGAATTTATCATTCAATGTGAGGTGGAAGAATAAACTTCCACTTTAGGTTTTAGCATCGTCAAACTATATTGTTATAATATGTAATCCCGGGTCTGTTTAGAACAGCAACGTACATATTGGTAGAGCCAAGGGGACAGGAATGTAGACAAAAGTGATGGAATCTGGACACAGCATTTTGACTCAAAACGCCGACAATTACTTTTCCCCAACCATTCGACCTGCAGAGTTCCTCCAGCAGATTGTTTGTTGGGCTAGGGTTAAATGAATCGCTGAAATCATTCTTGGTGCAGACAGGAAAAGGTGAGGTAAGTACTTTCCCAAATAACAGGAGGAAAAACATGGCTTCTTCATCAAAGCAGTTTTGAAAAAAAGCGAGGAGTTGAGCAGTATGAAATATTTATAATGATTCTACAGGATAAGGAAATGTGAATCCATTTGCTGATTCCATCACCTGCTCTTTCTCTCTTTCTTTTCACAACTGCTCTTTCATCACTTGTCACTTCCACTCATCTTTCCGAAGCAGGCACTCTCCAATTTCTTATCCATTCTTCCATTCATATTACCACTGTTGTCAGCATTTCTACAATGGGAGGTATTTGTCTCGTAGTTGTCCTTAAGGGAGATGAAGAGCACTGGAGGTATTCTTCTCAAAAAGCACAGCTTGCAGAAGATGGTGTGTGGGTAAGATAATAAAAGACGGAAAATTCAATAACTGAATTACAAATCTCTTTCAGAAATCAGTGATTTTCAGATGTTGACTCGCAAAACGCCGGCTTAATGACTAATTTTATATCCTTTTCTTTTGAATGTACAGTAAATATTCTTGAGCATGCACATTAAATTTCATAAGAAACCTTTTTCCTTCTATGGGTACACCTAGCACAAGAGTATATCAGCTCAATATTTTCACTTTGCTGAGTTCACAGAGAGTTAGCTTGATGGTGATTAACAACTCACAAGTGAATAATGAGTGGACTGATTTGCAATTCTCCTCTAGAGAGTTTGTGTGGGGACGGGGGTGGGATTGGGTGCACCTAACCCTTGTTCAGTTGGACCTATAGACCATACCTTATGTGCTGTTGTTGAAATGCATCACAACCTAGGCAGATAGAACATGTCCTTGGAGCTTTGAGCACCATGCTATTGGGGAGGAGGTACTTCATTTCAAACATTCAGCCCTTGAACCAGCTAGTAAAACCCTAATGAATATAGTGTTAAACACTACAAACATCTTGACTATTTGCACTAAAATAGACTTTCTTTTCTAATTGTTTTCTTTCTTGTAAAAATTGGCATAATATTGAATACATTGGTTCATCATGTCTGTCATATTATCTGTCTGTTGCTTATACATAGCCAGATCTCACATTATTAGCCTTCACCAAGCTGGTGAAATGATTTTGAGATGATACCATCCAATCCAATCTATGGAAACACCGCAACTCTGAAAGATGGAACACAAAACCCAGTGACAATATCCTCCTGACAACACTCAGCTTTGCAACCACACATCCTGAGCAAAACCCTCCGAGCACTATCCCTTCTGAGCACTCTGCATATTGTGAATTCTCCCACACGAGTGATCCTACTTGTATCACTCCCACTCCCCCTTTCCTTTCTGTGCAGCCAGTTCCATGACGGGTACCAGCCTCTCCACTATCAAGGGCAGCTGCAACAAGCAGTGGCTTAGAAAAGTAGCATCTGTCATTAAGGACCCTCGCCATCTAGGACATGCCCTCTTCTCATCACGGCCATTAGGGAGGAGGTATAGAAGCTTGAAGAGGAACTATTTCTTCCTGTCTGCCATCAGATTTCTAAATGATCCAGGAACACTGGCTTGCTATGCCTCTTTTGCACTATTTGTTTATTTTAACTTACAGTAATCTTTAAAGCCATGTATTACACTGCTCAGTGACAATAATCCTGATTTTGATTCTGATTGTGTATACACCTCCTATGTGTACCCTTCCCATGTGCATCCGTTCTCTACTCCAGCCTCCTTTGCAATGTAACTCTGTTCAGCATTCCTCCAGTGTAGCAACCCTCCAGTGCATTACCTCTCCAGCGTGGCATCCCTTACCCTCATCTCCTGTATTGACACTGCCTTCAGCTGCATCATGTGCCGGATATCTGCCCTCACCCCATCTTCCCTCTGCTTTAACAGTGACAGAGTTCCTCATTTCCTCACCTACCACCCCATGAGCCTCTGCGTCCAGCACATCATTCTCTGAAACTTCCGCCATCTTCAACAGCATTTTACCACCAAAGTTAATCCTTACCTTCTCCCCAACCCCTACTCTCAGCTTTCCACAGTGATCCCCTTGTCAATTCATCACTCCCTGTGAATATTCCTGCAAGCAGCAGAAATGCTACACCTGCCCATCTACCACCCCCCCCTCACTTGCATTCAGAGCCCCAACCAATTCTTCTGGTGAGTCAATGCTTCACCTCAAATCTGTTGGGGTCGTCTACTATAATCGGTGCTCCCGATGCATCCTTTTCTACATTGGTGAGCCCTAACGTAGATTGGGGGACGCTTTCTCAAGTATCTTTGCTCCATCCACAAAAAACAGGATTTTGTGATAGCCAACCATTTTAATCCCAATCCCCATTCCCATTCGGACACGGCCTCCTCTGCTGCCACAATGAGACCACTCTCAGGTCGGAGGAGCAACACCTCATATTCCGACTGGGTAGCCTCCAACTTGATGACATGAACATCGACTTCTCTAACTTCTGGTAAGTTTTTCCATTCTCCTTTCCTTCTTCTTCCATTCTCCACTCCAGCTCCCCTCTCACATCTGCTCGGCTCCTCAATTGCTTCAGTTGTTTCGATTTGATCCAGAAGTAGAATCAGAGTTATCCATTGGGGAAACAGGCCCTCCAGCCCAATTCATTCATGTTGTCCAAGTTTGCTACCTGAACTGGTCTCTCTTGAACCCAAATTGGGATTAGGCTTCAACCACGATCTCAGCTTTGCTCATTTTCAAACCACCTGATCTTGAGGAGTAGCTGTCTCCAAGGTACGAATAATGCTAGCAATGGGAGTTAGTCATGTTCTGATCATTAGTTATCTAGATGTTATCTGACTAACCTCACAAGAATTACACAATCTATCAAGAATAAAAGAGTAGATAATTTACAATTGTCCTTGGCTAATTGACAAAATGAATAAATACAAGACACGTCTTTTTGCAGTATTTATGAAGCCAACTCTTCTTAGAGCACAAGCACACAAGTCATTTATAGTGCCACAATTCTATGTACTGTATAATGTGGTGGAACAACAAATTACGTTACTCTTGGCAATATCAAAAAAATACAACACATTATAAAGAAAATGAGAAACTGAGCAAGTTCCAGCGAGGAAATGTAAAAACGTGAGTAAGGCGGGTTTTCAAAAGGTTGTTAAACCCAGACACAAAGTAAGGAAGTCAATGCCCTCAGGACGGAGTTCCAAAAATGAGGTATAATGAATAAATCAGTTGAACCAAGGAATTAGATGAATAATATAAAGCTGCAAATATTAAGGTAGTAATATTGGTAACTTATAACAGTTTATTCCACAACACCGGCGTAAGGATGTGGAAACCCTCTAAACCAGAGTCAGAAATCTTAGACAGGGTAATATTATGTTGGATACTTATGTACTTGAACTTTGCCATTGATGGTACTAAGCCTGGCTGTGCATGAGGAGGGTGGGCACAGGGCTAGTACTCCCATCCTATAAAAACCCAGTGCCAGAGAAAAGCCAATAGAAGATCCAAAGACCTCATCCCTGGGAGAGGACCGCATACCAATCCTCACAGAGGGACCAGAAGTGGAGAGAGTCAGCAGTTTCAAGTTCCTGGGTGTCAAGATCTCTGAGGATCTAACCGGGTCCCAACATATAGGGGTAGTTATAAAGAAGGCAAGACAGCAGTTATACTTCATTAGGAGTGTGGGACGGAGAAGAGGAGAGCTGTCGTCATTAGAGACTCTATAGTCAGGGGAGCAGACAGGAGATTTTGTGGACGTGAGAAAGACACCCGCATGGTTTGTTGCCTCCCGGGTGCCAGGGTCCAGGATGTCTCTGACTGGGTGCATGACATCCTGGTACGAGAGGGAAAGCAACCAGAAGTCGTGATACATGTTGGGACCAACGACATAGGCAGGAAGAGGGATGAGGTCCTGAAGTGTGAGTTTCGGGAATTAGGCAGAAGGCTGAAGAACAGGACCTCAAGGGTGGCGTTCTCAGGATTGCTGCCAGTGCTACGTGACAGAGATGGTAAAAAATTGGAGGAGATGGCAGTTGAATGTGTGGCTGAGGAGTTGGTGCAGGGAGCAGGGTTTTAGATTTTTAGATCATTGGGATCTCTTCTGGGGAAGGTGGGACCTGTACAGATTGGATGGGTTGCACCTGAACTCGAAGGGGAGCAATATCCTTGCAGGTAGGTTTGCTAGCATGGTTCGGGAGGGTTTAAACTAATTTGCGAGGGGGATGGGACCCAGAGCGATAGAGCGGTGAAAGAAGTGCATGGAGTAAAGCCAGATCTAACATACAGAGAGGCTTTGAGGAAAGAGAAGTAGAATAAACAGTGTAAAGACAGTAAGGTAGAAGGGCTGAAATGTGTGTACCTCAATGCGAGAAACATCAGGAACAAAGGTGATGAACTGAGAGCTTGGATACATACATGGAATTATGATGTAGTGGCCATTACAGAGACTTGGCTGGCACCAGGGCAGGAATGGATTCTCAATATTCCTGGATTTCAGTGCTTTAAAAGGGATAGAGAGGGCGGAAAAAGGGGAAGAGGGGTGGCATTACTGGTCAGCAATACTATTACAGCTACAGAAAGGGTGGGTAATGTAGTAGGATCCTCTTTTGAGTCAATATGGGTGGAAGTCAGGAACAGGAAGGGAGCAGTTACTCTACTGGGGGTATTCTATAGGCCCCCTGGTAGCAGCAGAGATACAGAGGAGCAGATTGGGAGGCAGATTTTGGAAAGGTGCAAAAATAACAGGGTTGTTATCATGGGTGACTTTAACTTCCCTAATATTGATTGGCACCTGATTAGTTCCAGGGGTTTAGATGGGCAGAATTTGTTAAGTGTGTCCAGGATGGATTCCTGTCACAGTATGTGGACAGGCCGACCGGGGGAATGCCATACTAGATCTAGTACTAGGTAATGAACCGGGTCAGGTCACAGATCTCTCAGTGGGTGAGCATCTGGGAGACAGTGACCACCACAACCTGGCCTTTATAATTATCATGGAAGTGGATAGAATCAAAGAGGACAGGAAAATTTTTAATTGGGGAAAGGCAAATTATGAGGCTATAAGGCTAGAACTTGCGGGTGTGAATTGGGATGATGTTATTGCATGGAAATGTACTATGGACATGTGGTCGATGTTTAGAGATACCTTGCGGGATGTAAGGGATAAATTTATCCCGGTGAGGAAGATAAAGAATGGTAGGGTGAAGGAACCATGGGTGACAAGTGAGGTGGAAAATCTAGTCAGGAGGAAGAAGGCAGCATGCATGAGGTTTAGGAAGCAAGGATCACATGGGTCTATTGAGGAATATAGGGAAGCAAGAAAGGAGCTTAAGAAGGGGCTGAGAAGAGCAAGAAGGGGGCATGAGAAGGCCTTGGCGAGTAGGGTAAAGGAAAACACCAAGGCATTCTTCAATTATGTGAAGAAAAAAAGAATGTCAGGAGTGAAGGTAGGACCAATTAGAGAAAAAGGTGGGAAGATGTGCATGGAGGCTGTGGAAGTGAGCGAGGTCCTCAATGAATACTTCTCTTTGGTATTCATCAATGAGAGGGAACTTGATGATGGTGAGGACAATATGAGTGAGGTTGATGTTCTGGAGCATGCTGATATTAAGGGAGAGGAAGGGTTGGAGTTGTTAAATACATTAGGACAGATAAGTCCCCGGGGCCTGACGGAATATTCCCCAGGCTGCTCCATGAGGCGAGAGAAGAGATTGCTGAGCCTCTGGCTAGGATCTTTATGTCCTCGTTGTCCACGGGAATGGTACCGGAGGATTGGAGGGAGGCGAATGTTGTTCCCTTGTTCAAAAAAGGTAGTAGGGATAGTCCAGGTAATTATAGACCAGTGAGCCTTACGTCTGTGGTGGGAAAGCTGTTGGAAAAGATTCTTAGAAATAGGATCTATAGGCATTTAGAGAATCATGGTCTGATCAGGGACAGTCAGCATGGCTTTGTGAAGGGCAGATCGTGTCTAACAAGCCTGATAGAGTTCTTTGAGGAGGTGACCAGGCATATAGATGAGGGTAGTGCTGTGGATGTGATCTATATGGATTTTAGTAAGGCATTTGACAAGGTTCCACACGGTAGGCTTATTCAGAAAGTTAGAAGGCATGGGATCCAGGGAAGTTTGGCCAGGTGGATTCAGAATTGGCTTGCCTGCAGAATGCAGAGGGTGGTGGTGGAGGGAGTACATTCAGATTGGAGGATTGTGACTAGTGGTGTCCCACAAGGATCTGTTCTGGGACCTCTACTTTTCGTGATTTTTATTAACGACCTGGATGTGGAGGTAGAGGGGTGGGTTGGCAAGTTTGCAGATGACACAAAGGTTGGTGGTGTTGTAGATAGTGTAGAGGATTGTCAAAGATTGCAGAGAGACATTGATAGGATGCAGAAGTGGGCTGAGAAGTGGCAGATGGAGTTCAACCCGGAGAAGTGTGAGGCGGTACACTTTGGAAGGACAAACTCCAAGGCAGAGTACAAGGTAACTGGCAGGATACTTGGTAGTATGGAGGAGCAGAGGGATCTCGGGGTACATGTCCACAGATCCCTGAAAGTTTCCTCACAGGTGGATAGGGTAGTTAAGAAAGCTTATGGGGTGTTAGCTTTCATAAGCTGAGGGATAGAGTTTAAGAGTCGCGATGTAATGATGCAGCTCCATAAAACTCTGGTTGGGCCACACTTGGAGTATTGTGTCCAGTTCTGGTCACCTCACTATAGGAAGGATGTGGAAGCATTGGAAAGAGTACAGAGGAGATTTACCAGGATGCTGCCTGGTTTAGAATGTATGCATTATGATTAGAGATTAAGGGAGCTAGGGCTTTACTCTTTAGAGAGAAGGAGGATGAGAGGAGACATGATAGAGGTGTACAAGATAATAAGAGGAATAGATAGAGTGGATAGCCAGCGCCTCTTCCCCAGGGCACCACTGCTGAATACAAGAGGACATGGCTTTCAGGTAAGGGGTGGGAAGTTCAGGGGGGATATTAGAGGAAGGGTTTTCACTCAGAGAGTGGTTGGCGCGTGGAATGCACTGCCTGAGTCAGTGGTGGAGGCAGATCCACTAGTGAAGTTTAAGAGACTACTAGACAGGTATATGGAGGAATCTAAGGTGGGGGCTTATATGGGAGGCAGGGTTTGAGGGTCGGCACAACATTGTGGGCTGAAGGGCCTGTACTGTGCTGTACTATTCTATGTTCTATGTTCTAGGAGTTTGAGGAGATCTGGCATGTCAATAAATATACTCAAAATCTTCTATAGTTGTACTGTGGATAGCATTCTGATGGCTGCATCACTGTCTGGTATGGGGAGGTGGGGACTATGGCACAGGACTGAAAGAGGCTGAAGAGGGTTGTAAATCTAGTCAGCTCCATCTTGGGTACTAGCCTACAAAGTACCCAGGACATCTTCAGGGAGCGGTGTCTCAGAAAGGCAGCGTCCATTATTAAGGACCTCCAGTTCCCAGGGCATGCCCTTTTCTCACTGTTACCATCAGGTAGGAGGCACACATATTCTTCCCCTCTCCCATCCGCTTCCTAAATGGACATTGAATCCTTGGACACTACCTCACTTTTTTAATGTACAGTATTTCTGTTTTTGCACATTTTTGAAAATCTATTCAATATATGTACACTGTAATTGATTTACTTGTTTACTTACTTTTTAAAAATTTTATTAATTATTATTATTATTATTATTTTTTCTCTTCCAGATTATATATTGCATTGTACTGCTGCTGCTGTTAACAATTTTCATGTCACATGCCAGTGATAATAAACCTGATTCTGATAAAAAATTTCCAAATTATAGGGAAATAATGTACTGAGTTGCCTGTGGAGATAGAACAGATGAATTTTGTACCATGGTTAAGGGCAAAAGTGATATAGCAGCAATCTTGGATTTAATTCAGTCACTTGAAATAAGAGACTGTGTGTTTCATAGAATTAGCAATGTGGCAGTGAAGATATCCAGGACGTTGGGGTGTACGTATGCTGGCCCTCCTTGGACAGACCACTACTCAGATAGACAAGTACGGGATCAAGAAGTCCAGAGATCATCGACAGTGCCAGACCAAGCTTGAATAGGATGATCTTGGAGAATGAGAACTTCCTCTGCCTTTAATAAAACATATTTTGAAGCTGGCACTTTTTGTATTACTTACCTTCTTGAACAGTAACATGAAAAGAGCCATTTTGTGCAGAAGGGAATGGAAGTAGTCAGGATTGAGATGAGGATGGGTTGTACTTTAACTTACACCTAACAATAAAGTAGTGAAGTTTGTATTGAGCAGACCAGAATTTAAAACACTTGTGAAAAGAACTTAACAGAAACATACATTTTATTTACAAACAAGAGAAAATCTGCAGATGCTGGAAATCCAAGCAACACACACAAAATGCTGGAGCAACTCAGCAGGACAGGCAGCGTCTATGCAAGAGTACAGTCGATGTTTCGGGCCACGGCTCTTTCAGCAGGACAATAAATTTTATATATTCCATTTAAGCTATAATTTTGCAAACTTTAATTTGCATACAGAATTTGGTCAATGCGTCACATGAGATGATTCACCTGAACATTTATGAATAAACAATTAAGAAATAAACTTACTTCAGTGGTTGGTAAGTTGATGGAGAAGATTCTGAGAGACAGGATCTAGGAACATTTGGAGAGGCATAATATGATTAGGAATAGTCAGCATGGCTTTGTCAAAGGCAGGTCGTGCTTTACGAGACTGATTGAATTTTTTGAGGATGTGACTAAACACATTGATGAAGGAAGAGCAGTAGATGTAGTGTACATGGATTTCAGCAAGGCATTTGATAAGGTACTCCAATTGTGCTTGACGAATCTTCTGGAATTTTTTGAGGATGTAACTATGAAAATGGACAAAGGAGAGCCAGTGGATGTAGTGTACCTGGACCTTCAGAAAGCCTTTGATAAAGTCCCACATAGGAGATTAGTGGGAAAAATTAGGGCACATGGTATTGGGGGCAGAGTACTGACATGGATTGAAAATTGGCTGGCTGACAGGAAACAAAGAGTAGCGATTAACGGATCCCTTTCAGAATGGCAGGCGGTGACCAATGGGGTACCGCAGGGTTCAGTGCTGGGACCGCAGCTGTTTACAATATACGTTAATGATTTAGATGAAGGGATTAAAAGTAACATTAACAAATTTGCAGATGACACAAAGCTGGGTGGCAGTGTGAAATGTGAGGAGGATGTTATGAGAATGCAGGGTGACTTGGACAGGCTGGGCGAGTGGGCGGATGCATGGCAGATGCAGTTTAATGTGGATAGATGTGAGGTTATCCACTTTGGCGGTAAGAGCAGGAAGGCAGATTATTACCTAAATGGAGTCAAGTTAGGAAAAGGGGAAGTACAACGAGATCTAGGTGCTCTTGTTCATCAGTCACTGAAAGCTAGCATGCAAGTACAGCAGGCAGTGAAGAAAGCTAATGGCATGCTGGCCTTCATAACAAGGGGAATTGAGTATAAGAGCAAAGAGGTCCTTCTGCAGCTGTACAGGGCCCTGGTGAGACCACACCTGGAGTATTGTACGCAGTTTTGGTCGCCAAATTTGAGGAAGGACATTCTTGCTATTGAGGGAGTGCAGCGTAGGTTCACGAGGTTAATTCCCGGGATGGCGGCACTGTCATATGTTGAAAGATTGGAGCGACTGGGCTTGTATACACTGGAATTTAGAAGGCTGAGAGGGGATCTGATTGAAACATATAAGATTATCAAGGGATTGGACATGCTGGAGGCAGGAAGCATGTTCCCACTGATGGCTGAGTCGAGAACCAGAGGCCACAGTTTAAGAATAAGGGGTAGGCCATTTAGAACAGAGTTGAGTAAAAACTTTTTCACCCAGAGAGTGGTGGATATGTGGAATGCTCTGCCACTGAAGGCAGTGGAGGCCAAGTCTCTGGATGCTTTCAAGAAAGAGGTGGATAGAGCTCTTAATGATAGTGGAATCAAAGGTTATGGGGATAAGGCAGGAACTGGATACTGATTGTGGATGATCAGCCATGATCACAGTGAATGGCGGCGCTGGCTCGAAGGGCTGAATGGCCTACTCCTGCACCTATTGTCTATTGTCTATTGAGAAAGTAAGGAGGCATGGGATCAGAGGTGACCTTGCTTTGTGGATCCAGAATTGGCTTGCCCACAGAAGGCAATTGTGGTTGTAGACGGGTCATATTCTGCATGGATGTCAGTGACCAGTGGTGTGCCTCAGGGATTTGTTCTGGGACCTCTTCTCTTCGTGATTTTTATAAATGATCTGGATGAGGGAGTGGAGGGATGGGTTAGTAAATTTACTGATGACTCAAAGGTTGGGGTGTTGTGGATAGTGTGGAGGGCTGTCAGAGGTTACAGCGGGACATCAATAGGATGCAAAACTGGGCTGAGAAGTGGCAGATGGAGTTCAACTCAGATAAGTGTCAGTTGGTTCATTTTGGTAGGTCAAATATGATGGCAGAATATAGTATTAATGGTAAGACTCTTGGCAGTGTGGAGGACCAGAGGGATCTTGGGGTCTGTGACCATAGGACACCCAAAGCTGTTGTGCAGGTTGACTATGTGGTTAAGAAGGCATATAATGCATTGGCTTTCATCGACTGAGGGACTGAGTTCAAGAGCCGAGGGGTAATGTTACAGCTGTATAGGACCCTGGTCAGATTCCACTTGGAGTACTGTGCTCATTTCTGGTCAGCTCACTACAGGAAGGATGTGAAAACTATAGAAATGGTGCAGAGGAGATTTACAAGGATGATGCCTGGATTGGGGAACATGCCCGATGAGAATAGTTTGAATGAACTTGGCCTTTTCTCCTTGGAGCGATGGAGGATGAGAGGTGACCTGATAGAGGTATATAAGATGATGAGAGGCATTGATCGTGTGGATAGTCAGATGCTTTTTCCCAGGGCTGAAATGGCTAACATGAGAGGGCACAGTTTTAAGGTGCTTGGAAGTAGGTACAGAGGGCATGTCAGGGAAGGTTTTTTACGCAGTGAGTGGTGAGTGTGTGGAATGGGTTGCTGCCGACTGTGGTGGAGGTGGGTACAATAGGATCTTTTAAGAAGCACCTGGATAGGAACCTAGAGCTTAGAAATATAGATGGCTATGGATAACCCTCGGTAATTTCTAAAGCAAGTACATGTTCGGCACAGCATTGTGGGCCGAAGGGCCTGTATTGTGCTGTAGGTTTTTCTATGTTTCTAAACAGAACAAATTTTACTAGTAAAATATAAGTTTCCTTTGTGAGGTAAATGAATGGAACTATTCCTATCTTTAAAATGTCTTTATTATGATAATAACTAGAAAATCCAGCAATCTGTACAGAATATAGTTATTTTAATGTATGCTACAATCTTCAATCACAAGGACTTGAGCCTTTGCACCTGAGATAACTAATAACATGTCATGCTGTCTTCTCACTGCTGCCATCAGGATGAAGTTACATGAACCTCAGGGCTCACACCACCAAGGTCAGGAGCAGTTATTACTTCTTAACCATGAGGCATTTGAACCAGAGGGGATGATTTCACTTGCCCCACACTGAACTGTTCCAACAACCTATGGACTCACTTTCAAGGACTCTTCAACTCATATTCTCGATATTTATTTATTATTAAATTACTATTACTTCTGTTTTCTTTTGTATTTGCATAGTTTGTGTCTTTTGCACAGTGGTTTGCTAGAAGTAAAATAGAAGTAAAAAGAAGAATTGCCATTGCCAAAACCAACTTCCAAAAAATGAAAACAACAGGAATTCTGCACATGCTGGAAATTCAAGCAACACACATCAAAGTTGCTGGTGAACGCAGCAGGCCAGGCAGCATCTCTAGGAAGAGGCGCAGTCGACGTTTCAGGCCGAGACCCTTCGTCAGGACTAACTGAAGGAAGAGTGAGTAAGGGATTTGAAAGTGGGAGGGGGAGGGGGAGATCCAAAATGATAGGAGAAGACAGGAGGGGGAGGGATGGAGCCGAGAGCTGGACAGGTGATAGGCAAAAGGGATACGAGAGGATCATGGGACAGGAGGTCCGGGAAGAAAGACAGCGGGGGGGGGGGAACCCAGAGGATGGGCAAGAGGTATATTCAGAGGGACAGAGGAAGAAAAAGGAGAGTGAGAGAAAGAATGTGTGCATAAAAATGAGTAACAGATGGGGTACGAGGGGGAGGTGGGGCCTTAGCGGAAGTTAGAGAAGTCAATGTTCATGCCATCAGGTTGGAGGCTACCCACACGGAATATAAGGTGTTGTTCCTCCAACCTGAGTATGGCTTCATCTTTACAGTAGAGGAGGCCGTGGATAGACATGTCAGAATGGGAATGGGATGTGGAATTAAAATGTGTGGCCACTGGGAGATCCTGCTTTCTCTGGCGGACAGAGCGTAGATGTTCAGCAAAGCGGTCTCCCAGTCTGCGTCGGGTCTCACCAATATATAAAAGGCCACATCGGGAGCACCGGACGCAGTATATCACCCCAGTCGACTCACAGGTGAAGTGTTGCCTCACCTGGAAGGACTGTTTACTGGACGCAGTATATCACCCCAGTCGACTCACAGGTGAAGTCGGAAACAGGCACATGAAGAAGAAGAAGCACACTGGTTGTCCGCCCTGTTGGGTGCATTTTTTCATTGATTTTATTATGGTTATTGGATTTGCTGTGAATGCCTGCAAAAACGAGTCATAGGGTTGTAAATGGTGTGGCCGGGTGCTTCCAGGATGCTGTATCGGTAAGTTTGCGGCGCTGGAAGCTCATGACAGGGAGAGTTTCGTCCTTCTACCGTCCGCGTGAAATGTTGGGGCTATCGGGACTTTGAGACTGTTTTTTTACCGTGCCCATGGTCTGCTCTTATCAAATTACGGTGTTGCTTTGCACTGTTGTAACTACATGTTATAATTATGTGGTTTTGTCAGTTTTAGTCTTGGTCTGTCTTGTTTTTCTGTGATATCATACCGGAGGAACATTGTATCATTTTTTAATGCATGCACTTCTAAATGACAATAAATGAGGACTGAGTGTCCTTATAATCTAAAAAAATAAATATATATATACTTTGATAATACATTTACTTGCAGTTTGAACAATCAGTCTTTTAGCAGTTAAAGTAAACTACAAATTCATTTGTCAATTTATCTACAGGAGGAATATTTCACAAACCAGGCAGTATATAAACCTTCAAAAATAAAAGAAATATAAATGTAGGCCATATCCAACAGAGAGAGCAAAGTTTTTCTTTCATCAGAACCAAAACAATTAAAAGTTGGACCAAAATTTCTTTAAATTTTCAACAAAGCTTTCAACAGCTAGCTCACAGACAGTGTTCTATCATTTTTACCTGCTAGCTTATTAAAATGTGTGAAAGACACGTAATAATAGATGGAGCCTAATTTTCCAATGTTTGGACAGACAAATTCAAGTGCCGAAGGTCTGAGCTGTGGAAGCAAAACTGCGGAGGGAATCAAATTAAAACAATTATTTTTAATCAAATAAAAGTAAATAATGTTTATTAGGTGCATTCACTTTTCATGGTTGTATAATCTATTTGACTAGACAGTAATTGTATATTCATTCTAGGGAAATGATAGGATTGTCACACATCAAGCAGAACTGCTTTAATACTTTACATTGAATACTATTTCCAAGCCTTTGATTTTGTTGCTCTCAGTGTAGGGGTCCCTCCTTGTGCCACCCATAATTTGCTGTAACCTTTTGAAAATTGTTAGCTTGGGGTGGTTGTCATACTTAATGGTTTTTGAATGACAGTGATAAACTACACAACTAAAGCAAGCAGTTCAAGCTACACATTGTTGGAAAGCAGAAGAAATATTCTTTGAATATTTGTAGGCTTAGGACATTCACATATAACTTGCATTGTTCACTATCTGACTTACTTCTCAGATTTCTGAATATTCTTCTGACTTCCTGATTTAAACAGTTTTTCATAAGCTACAGTCTTTCTTGATTAGAAACTAGTGATTTTCTGCATAAAATAATTTGAAGTAATGCAAATCCAGGAGTTCTCAGGTGCTATATTTCTTAATTTCATTCATGTGCCTTGCTTAAACATAAAAACGAATTACTCTTTCAGATTCCAAATGTCAGTCGCATTTTTCACAGCTTCATGAAGTGCAGTGTCTAAAGGAACATAATGATTGGATCAAGAGTGCGTTTTTTTGTTCTGTAACATGTAATTTAACTATTTTATTTCCTTGGTGGATTTAAAGTAGTCATACTTCCTGTTATGCTTTCTAAACTGATAACCTGATTGGCTGACTGACATTCATCCTCAGCAGCTCAAGTGAAGACCTTTAGCCAAATGTTTGACATTAGCTGCTCAATGTAGCTTTAGTTAGTGTTGTTAATGTTAAATTAAAAATTGGACAGCAGGGCAAAATGCACATTTAATGCTAGCATAAGTCAATTATTTAGAAGATTGTGTCAAACAAAATCATGAGGAAATTTGAGCATAATAAAACTGAATCATGGACGTCTCCAGCACAGGTGGCCCATGGTGCCTATGCTGGAACAGTCCAAGACAAATCTCTTTGATCCCTCCTCATTGCCGTACGTCTTTAAATAGCTATCTTATTTTCTCTTAAAAGGTTCAATTGGTTCCAGCTCTGCTGGATGCCATTGTACTGTAGTGGCTAGCGCGATACTATTACAACTCTGGGTGTTAGAGTTTAGAGTTTAAATCCAATGTTTGCGTGTCCTCCCCGTGGAATGTGTGAGCTTTCTCCAGATGCTCCGGTTCCTCCCACGGGTGAAAGACGTACCGGTTGTAGGTTAATTGGTCATTGTAAGTTGTCCTGTGATTAGGCTAGGGGTGAATCAGGGGTTGCTGGGGCAGTGTGCTCAAAGAGCCAGACGGGCCTATTCCATGCTCTATTTCTAAATAAAAGCTGCATTCTGTGTTGATGAATTTCTGTGATTGACAACTGTTTTCTTTTTAACTGCTGGCATTTGGAGGCAGGAGGCAAGGATACTGTGATCATTCCTCACCTGAAATGTTGGCTGGTTTCTCCTTCTTCAGATTCTATTAACTGATAGAGTTCTTTCAGAATCGTCTGTTGTCAAATCATGTTTGGATTTCAACTGCTCAAAATCAAGATCTGATCAGTGCTACACCTTCTCAAGCAACTCAAAGGGATCAGTTGGCAAAGTATTTTCAGATACTACATCACTGCCCTCCTTTTTATTTTGCCTGCTTCCCCTCAGCTGATGTAATTATTTCTGTAGGCTTGGAAGAGGAAAGACAGCTTCAGCAACCACACTAGCCAGCAATGAAGGGGAATATTGAAATGGTGAGGCATCTAGCAGACAGGATGTATGGATCAGAAATTCACTTCTTGCATCAATCTGAGGAGCAGTGTTTGAGGAGGCAGTGGTGTTCCAGGTTGGCCAACATGGACTTCTCCGTCTAGTCCTGATGCTGATAGATATTCAAGATCACTCCTGGAAAGGTCAAGTCTTATTCAATAAGGCATTGCTGATTTTTTAAAAAAAACTTGATAAGACAGAACAGTACATTACAACAACCAGCGACAATTCTGGACTATTTTCAAATCCCAGCATGGCACAATGAGAAAATGAAATTCAGTTAATGGAATAAATCCGGAATTAGAGTTAACCCTCCTGGTTTGCTGATGTCCATACCTGCTCTGTTTATATGACTCTCAACTGCTTCCTCGGTTAATGGATAGGCAATAAATTCCAGCATTTCCAATGTCATCCATATCCAATGACTGAATAAATTAAAACATTTACTATTAATCAAAACTCTGGCCCTGAAAGTGATACAATGTCAAATCTCTCCCTTGAATCAATTCTTTTCAAAACACCCTTTAAATAATATAAAGAGCATTTATTTGTAATCTCTGCTTATGATAATTTTCATCAACAGTCATATGGAAATGTCCCAATCCATAGTCTACTTTTTGTAAAAATGTTCCATTTGTTATTTTAGTTTTCATAAGAATATTTAAACTTCTTTTTTCCTTCCTAGTTTGTTGCCTGCCTAAGGGCTTTGATCCTGCTGTTGAAATGCTGGTGGTTCCAAGTGAATTGCTGGGACTTACACGGAGCTTCGCAGCAGACTGTGATCTTTCTGAGAACCTTTGGTGGGGATTCAGCTCAATGATTCAATTCCAAGTTTAATCACTTCAATGGAGTGAAAAAGAGAGAGAGAGGCAGGATTTTAATTGTATATGCATGCAGTGACTGTTAGGGGCATGAAGAAGCTTGCCAGATTTGACAAACTGTGAAGTAATGAGTACAGCTCTGCCTGTTAAAGATCTTGCTGGCCATTTCGTGAGGAGAGTGACATGATTTGATTACACCAGACAACGCTCTGGTGCCTCGGAGAGCCTGGCTGATTAAGTCAAGGATGACTTGGCAGATAAATGCGTGGCTGAGAAGCTGGTGCAGGGGGCAGGGCTTCAGGTTCTTGGATCATTGGGATATCTTCTGGGGGAGGTATGACCGGTTCAAAAGTGACAGGTTTCATCTGAACCCGAGAGGACCAGTATTCTCGCAGGCAGGTTTGTTAGAGCTGTTGTGGAGGGCTTAAACTAGTTTGGCAGGGGTGTGGGAACTGGAGAGAAGGGACTCAGAATAGGACAGGTGGTAAAAAAGTAAAGATAGCATGTAGTCAAATTGTCAGGAAGGACAGGTAGGTGATGGAACATATTCGCAGCCAACAGGGTGAGTATCAAAACATTAGGGATGCAGAATCAGAAAGGATAGCAAATATGGTACTCAGGGTGTTGTGTTGTATCTCAATGCGTGGAGTATAAGAAATAAGGTGGATGATCTTGTTGCTGTATTACAGATTGCCAGGTATGATTTGCAGCCATCACTGAATTGTGGCTGAAGGATGGTTGTAGCTGGGAGCTGAATGTCCAAGGTTACAGATTGTATCGGAAGGATAGGAAGATAGGCAGAGAGGGTGGTGTGGCTCTACTGGTAAAGAATGACATCAGATCAATAGTAAGATGTGACATAGGATTGGAAGATGTTGAACCATTGTGGGCTGAGTTAAGAAACTGCAAGGTTAAAAGGACCCTGATGGCAGCTATATACAAGTCTCCCAAGAGTGGCTGGGAGGTGGACCACAGGTTACAACAGGAAATAGAAAAGGTGTGTCAAAAGGGCAATGTTATGATAGTCGTGGGAGATTTTAACATGCAGGTTGATTGGGAAAATCAGGTTGGTAATGGATCTCAGGGGTATAGGGGGCTCTGGATAGAGGTAGTACCTTTGATGTCTGGCATGCTGCTCCCTACCAGGCAGGGTGTACGGGCATCACTGGTCCTCATCCATCTCCTAAATCTCTCATGTGTTGGCTCCAAGCGCCATACCCCATAAACTGCTTCAGCGGGCAGGCTAAACCACGTGAGGGGGTGGTGTTAACACAGCACCACTGGGCGAATGACTTCCATGGTGAAGTCACCGGCCAGGGCGGAAAGGTTCTCAGATGAACTATAACGTCCACGTGTTCATGACCAAGGCGAGCCGCCTAGTTGGAGGAAATCGGCTGTGGTCAAACCTGGAGAGGGATGGGCTCCGCCAGGTTTCAGGTGCCCAAGACACGCCGGATGATGAGCACACCAAAAAGCAACTTCATACCGGATTGGTCGCAGGCCGGGTTACCAATGACCGCGCTATCCGTCTCGCACCAGGGCGGACGCGATAAATGTGCTGCTGGTGATTTGACACAGAAGGTCCGTGGCAGAGAGAACATCACAATCGCCACATGGAATGTAAGAACGCTGAACCAAGCAGGGAAACTCAAGGAACTCACGCATGAGATGGAAAGATACAACTGGCACCTCCTCGGGCTCTGTGAAGCCAGATGGAAGAACGCTGGAGAAGTGCATACTGAGGAAGGACATGTGCTCTATTATAGTGGAGAAGAGAACAGACATGCAAATGGCTTCGGGTTCCTAGTCAAAAAATCCATCAAGAACGCTGTCCTGGGATGCCGACCAGTGTCAAGCAGGCTCATGACCATCTGCCTGCCAGTAAAGCCACTCAACATCACAGTGGCACGAGTCTACGCCCCAACAACAGACTACGACGATGAACACATTGAAGCGTTCTATAAGAAACTGCAAAATGTCATCGACAAGGTGGACAAAAAAGATATTTTGATCATTCGGGGTGACTGGAATGCCAAAGTGGGCAGAGATGCACAAGATGGGTGGGGGGATCTCATCGGCCCCTCATGCAATGACATCTCCAATGTGAGGGGACAATGGCTGCTGGAATTTGCCAGTTATTTGCAGAAACAGCAAGCAAGATTCTGGGGAAAAGCCGCCGCAAGTCTAAAGCATGAGTCACTAACAAGATACTGGATATGTGTGACACAAGAAGGAAATTAAAGAAAGATAAAAACACAGCAGAATGAAGAACAGAATACAGGAAAATCAACAAGGAAATCAGGAGGGAAGTGAAGGAAGCAAAGCAAAGATGGATAGGTGAACAATGTGTGGACATTGAAGACAGCCTCTCCAACAACAACACAAAGAAGACATTCCAACTGGTGAAAGATCTTACCAAAGAAAAACAAGCCAAACTAAACACCATCCAAGACAAAAATGGCAAAAGTCGCACAGAAGAAAAGGAAATAATGGAAAGGTGGACAGAGTACTGTTCAGAACTGTACAACTACCAGAGCAAAGGGGTTCAAGTGTGCTGAATGTATAGGAATCTTCCAATGAGGATGCCTATCCAATCACGTGTGAAGAAGTTGAAGCCGCAACATAATCACTGAAGTGTGTGAAGTCAGCAGGAGTTGACAACGTCCCTGCTGAACTGCTGAAGCATGGAGGAGAGGCCACGACAGACATGCTTACCACCATCTGCAATAAAATCTGGCAGACAGGTGAATGGCCGACACCTTGGACTCAGTCACTGATCATTGTGCTTCCCAAGAAAGGCAATCTCCAACTTTGCCAGAATTACCTTACCATCAGTTTGATCAGCCATGTAAGCAAGGTAATACTCAGAATCATCTTGAACAGACTGAGACCTCAGGCAGAAGACATCATTGCCAAGGAACAAGCAGGCTTCCGTAAGGGCAGAAGCACCACTGAGTAGGTTTTCAACCTCCGCACCCTCTGTGAGAAACACCTTCAGCACCAGAGAATGTTCTACCACGTTTTCATAGACTTCAAGAAGGCGTTTGACAGAGTCTGGCATGATGCCTTATGGGCCACCATGAAGAAATTCAACATGAGGCAGAAGCGGATCCATACAATCCATCAGCTTTACGTCAAGGCAACCAGTACAGTACTCGCTCAGGGCACCATCGGGGAGTGGTTCCATACCTCCGTAGGAGTCTGTCAGGGCTGCCTCCTCTCCTCCAATGTCTTCCTGGAATGGATCATAAGTGTTGCCCTTGAAGATCATGTGAGCACAGTCAGTATTGGAGGGAGGAACATCACAAACCTCAGATTTGCTGACGGTGTTGATGGACTTGCAGGAAAAGAGAACGAACTGGCCAACCTGGTCAGCCGTCTTGACAGAGCCTCCACAAAGTTTG
This sequence comes from Mobula hypostoma, assembly GCF_963921235.1. Classification (NCBI taxonomy): domain Eukaryota; kingdom Metazoa; phylum Chordata; class Chondrichthyes; order Myliobatiformes; family Myliobatidae; genus Mobula; species Mobula hypostoma. The sequence goes on along the minus strand of NC_086102.1, from coordinate 31,705,583 downwards.
GAATGGAAATAAGTGCCAAGAAAACCAAGCTCATGTGGATGACTTGATAGTATTTGGATCCACCTTGGAAGAACATGAAGTGAGGTTACTGAAGGTGCTAAGCTGACTGAAGGATGAAGGGTTAAAACTTTCCCTGGACAAGTGCTAGTTCTGCAAGACGTCTGTTAGCTATGTTGGGCACATAATCTCATGGAATGGAGTAGCTAAGATAGAAGCGGTGACCACGTGGCCGAGGCCCCAGACTGTGAACGCTCTGCGCTCGTTCTTGGGGTTCTGTGGTTATTATCGGAGATTCGTGAAGGGCTACGCCAAAGTGAGTCACCCCTTGAATCAGCTTCTGTGTGGTTACCCTCCCTTGGGGAAGAAAGGGAAAGGGAAAAGGGGATGGGAGGTTGGAGAATATCTAAACCCATCAGAGCCCTACGGACAGAGGTGGGAATGTGAGGAGGCTTTTAAATTGCTGAAAGATTTGCTGACCGAGGCACCTGTGCTGGCTTTTGCGGACCCCCGATTGCCCTATGCACTACACACCGATGCCAGCCAAGAGGGATTAGGGGCCGTCCTGTATCAGGATTAGGGCACCGGGTTGAGGCCTGTAGCGTTTGTCAGACAGAGTTTGTCGCCCTCCGAGAGAAACTATCCCACCCATAAGGTGGAGTTCCTGGCGTTGAAATGGGCAGTGATGGATAAGCTGAGTGACTATCTCTATGGGGCCAGGTTTGAGGTGAGGACGGACAACAACCCCCTCACTTACATCCTGACCTTGGCGCAACTGGATGCTACAGGCCGTCGGTGGTTGGGGGCATTGTCGGTATGTGATTTCAGCCTGAAGTACAGGCCGGGGAGCCGGAACGTCGATGCGGGCACTTTGCCCTGACAGATGCATGAGGAACTGGAGAGGAATGAGGAGTGGGAGAGCATTCCTGCTCCTGGGGTGAAGGCCATCTGTCAGTTTGCTATCACTATGAAGGCTGAGGAAAAGGAGAGGCCTGATTGCACAGTGGACCCATTGGAGGCTTCTGATGATGCCCTACCCCCAGTTTACTGTGACCTGACTACTCTGAAGACCTAGGAGCTGCTGGAATTAAGTCCTGGGGAAGCGGCAGCTGCTCTGCGAGATGACCCAGGCATTGGCACTATTTGGTACGCAGTGGAAAAGGGGGATATGGCGGGGGTGGGAAAGACGAAACACATTTCAGTGCCTCCATTACTGAGGGAATAGCCTCGGCTGAAGTTGAAGAACCAAATTTCTTACCGGGTAACGTCACCCCTGGACGGACCTTGGTGTTGGCAATTGGTCCTGCTTGAGAAGTATCGGAAGATTGCGTTGAAGTCACTTCATGATGATTCTGGACATTTGGGGGTGAAGAAGACTTATGGATTGCTCAAAGACCGGTTTTACTGGCCTAGAATGAAGTCGGAGGTTGAAGAATACTGCAAGATGTGCATTTGCTGCATATGCCGGAAGACACTGCCTGTGCAGGCCGCTCCTCTGTCACACTTGCAGAGTGCAGGGCCCCTGGACCTGGTCTGTATGGATTTTCTGTCCATAGAACCCGATGCCAGCAACACGGTGAATGTCTTAGTTATCACAGACCACTACACCAGACATGCTCAGGCTTTTCCTACCAAGGACCAAAGGGTGACTACGGTGGTTATGGGAGAAGTATTTTGTGCCTTCCCCAGTGGATACGTAGTGACCAGAGTAAGCTCATCTATGAGTTACTGGGCATGCTGGGGGTTGAGAAATTGAGGATGACGCCCTATCATCCGCAGGCCGATCCCCAGCCTGAGAGGTTTAATCGAACCTTGCTAGACATGCTTGGGACCCTGGAGATCAGCAAAAAGAGCAGATGGAGTCAACATATTGGGCATCTGGTTCACTGTTACAACTATACATGCGATGAAGCTACTGGGTATTCGCCCTATTATCTGATGTTTGGGCGCCAGGCGAGGTTGCCCATTTGACCTCTGTTTCGGGACTGACGCGGGTGACGTACAGCCGAAGTCTTATCTGAAGTATGTGTCTGATATCAGGAGAGAGCTGAAAAGGGCTTACGAATTGGCTGGGGTGGTGGCCGCCAAGCAAAATTGAGGAAATAAGAGGAGGTATGACCCGAAAGTGAAGTTCTCCCAACTCCTGCTGGGAGACCGAGTCCTCATAAGGAATTTGGGACTACCTGGAAAGCACATGTTGGCTGACCACTGGGCGGCCACACTCTATGTGTTGGAGAGTCAGGTGCCAAACCTACCGGTGTTCCGGGTGAGGCCCAAGGATGGGAATGGGCCTGTCAAGATTCTCCATTGGAACCATCTGTTGCCCCTGGGACAGGAGGTGCAGGTAGACCCAGAGCCTGACTTGGAGTCTACACCTAGTACGAGGACTCTGCGGAAGCATGGGACGAGGGAAGAGCCCGCCGTGAAAGAGACTGGGCTGGGCCCAGCCCCAGAAAGGGATGCTGATTCGGAGGATGATGATTCAGATGAGTGGTACATGCTGCCGTTCGCTAACTTCCCCGTGACAGAGGAAGCGACTCCAGGCCCTTCTCACACTGCGTCAGGTAAGGTGAGGGGGGCTGTTGGTGGGCAACAGGGAGTGTAGCAGGACTCGGGAGGAGAGGAAGTGGGGTCTAAACCCAACACAGGGGGCTCCGAGTTGCAGAGGGGTTTGAGTGACAGATCGTGGGAGGTTTCGCCAGGTAGCCCCAAAGTGTCTCCAGTAGTGTCTGAGCCAGAGGAGCTAGAAGAGAGGGTATGGAGGTCTCAGAGAATTAGGAACCCCCGAGAGAGGTTGGCCTATGTAGCACCTGGGGAGCTGGGCGTGATCTCTACCATTTTGGGGAGTTACGTCACTGCTTTCTGCACTTGGATTGGGCTCTGTGTTTTGCAGGAAGGGCTGGTGAATTATCAGAACCTCATGAGGGCATGACTAAATTCAGTGGGGGAAGAAGGTAAGGTTCTCAGTAATATTAACTTAATGTTAACTGTTAACTGCTAATAATAAAATGGCTTCTCTGTAATGTCAACTGATGAGGTAATGTTCTTTGTAGCTGAATTGTTTGGGTTATAATTATAGATAACGGGGAACTAACCAATGGAAGTCATGTTATTCTATCTGTATGTGTGGGAATCTGGGGAGCACGTGGGAGATCAGCGAAGAGAGGCGAAGAGAAAGGACGTGTGGGAAGCGCTCTGGTAGACCACCGTGGTTGGTCTCAGTCCAAGGGTCGTGGAGTTCGGAGGAAATCGAATGGTGGATCTAGGATATTGCATGAGCTCCAACATTGTGCACGAACTGTATAATTCCTATTCTTGATGCCTTTTTATTTTATATTTTTGTTTCTCTACTAACCCCATAGTCACAGTGAAATTTATAAAGTGTAATCATTTAACGTACATTGTGTACTGCCTGATATTTTACGTTGTGGGTTGTACCGGGGTGCATTACACAGCATCTACGCAAACGTGAGACACAGTTTGGTGGGCAGACGGCGGTTTCCCCTAGATGAACTTGGGTTGATAGAACTGAGTGTTACATGTGGAAATGTTGCCACATGCAGCTGTGGAGGCCAGGTTGTTGGGTGTATTTAAGGCAGAGATTGATAGGTTCTTGATTGGACATGGCATCAAAGGTTACACGGAGAAGGCTGGGAAATGGGGCTGAGGAGGAGAAAAAAAAGATCAGCCGTGATTGAATGGCACAGCAGACTTGATGGGCCAAATGGCCTAATTCTGCTACTATGTCTTATGGTCTCGTGGTCTTATAAGTCAAAGAATTCAGAATAAGTGATTAATTTTATAGTCGCTGGTGGTGAAGTTAGAAATTAAATTAGAAATATTTTCAAATAAAAACAAATGGAAATCTAAGTCTATTTGCTTCTCCATTCCTGGGTACTGAATAACAGGTCAATTCTTATTTAAGAACTAAGATCAATACCTTTCTTTTCTTGTCAAAACAGCATGAAGAATGGAATGTAGTTGATTAAATTGAGTTGAAGTACAGATGCTGAACATTCTAAATGCCAGAAATGGTTCAAAAGGCCAAAAAGCCCATGAAAACATTTTAAAGTAATCTGTAAGTGAGTCTGGTCACTAAAAACTGACTACAAACAACAGGGATTCTGCAGATGCTGGAAATTCAAGCAACACACATCAAAGTTGCTGGTGAACGCAGCAGGCCAGGCAGCATCTCTAGGAAGAGGTGCAGTCGACGTTTCGGGCCGAGACCCTTCGTCAGGACTAACTGAAGGAAGAGTGAGTAAGGTATTTGAAAGTTGGAGGGGGAGGGGGAGATCCAAAATGATAGGAGAAGACAGGAGGGGGAGGGATGGAGCCAAGAGCTGGACAGGTGATAGGCAAAAGGGGAGACGAGAGGATCATGGGACAGGAGGTCCGGGAAGAAAGACAAGGTGGGGGGGGGGACCCAGAGGATGGGCAAGGGGTATATTTAGAGGGACAGAGGGAGGAAAAGGAGAGTGAGAGAAAGAATGTGCGTATAAAAATAAGTAACAGATGGGGTATGAGGGGGAGGTGGGGCATTAGCAGAAGTTAGAGAAGCCTCCAACCTGATGGCATGAACATCGACTTCTCCTTGCCAAAGGACTACAGTATGGCTTCATTTGCCCAACGCAGTCACCAGTCAATGCTGGATTTTTCTTTGTCAAAAAGAATGCTGAGAGTCTTCGTCCCTGCTTTGGCTATTGAGAACTCAGCAAAATTATTATTAAGAACTGCTATCCTCTCCACTTGGCGGACCACATCTGTCATGTCCTTTCAGTCCTTCTGCGTCTCTTCAAAAACCAACTGTAGTGCAAGTTAGAGAAATGCCAGCTCCATACTTTTAATATTCCAGTAATATTTGAGTGATATTGTAAATTTATTGTTTGACTTGGATGAGGGAATTAAATGCAGCATCTCCAAGTTTGCGGATGACACGAAGCTGGGTGGCAGTGTTAGCAGTGAGGAGGATGCTAAGAGGATGCAGGGTGACTTGGATAGGTTGGGTGAGTGGGCAAACTCATGGCAGATGCAATTTAATGTGGATAAATGTGAAGTTATCCACTTTGGTGGCAAAAATAGGAAAACAGATTATTATCTGAATGGTGGCCGATTAGGAAAAGGGGAGGTGCAACGAGACCTGGGTGTCATTATACACCAGTCATTGAAAGTGGGCATGCAGGTACAGCAGGCGGTGAAAAAGGCGAACGGTATGCTGGCATTTATAGCGAGAGGATTCGAGTACAGGAGCAGGGAGGTACTACTGCAGTTGTACAAGGCCTTGGTGAGACCACACCTGGAGTATTGTGTGCAGTTTTGGTCCCCTAATCTGAGGAAAGACATCCTTGCCATAGAGGGAGTACAAAGAAGGTTCACCAGATTGATTCCTGGGATGGCAGGTCTTTCATATGAAGAAAGACTGGATGAACTGGGCTTGTACTCGTTGGAATTTAGAAGATTGAGGGGGGATCTGATTGAAACGTATAAGATCCTAAAGGGATTGGACAGGCTAGATGCGGGAAGATTGTTCCCGATGTTGGGGAGGTCTAGAACGAGGGGTCACAGTTTGAGGATAGAGGGGAAGCCTTTTAGGACCGAGGTTAGGAAAAACTTCTTCACACAGAGAGTGGTGAATCTGTGGAATTCTCTGCCACAGCAAACTGTTGAGGCCAGTTCATTAGCTATGTTTAAAAGGAAGTTAGATATGGCCCTTGTGGCTACAGGGGTCACGGGGTATGGAGGGAAGGCTGGGTTCTGAGTTGGATGATCAGCCATGATCATAATAAATGGCGGTGCAGGCTCGAAGGGCCGAATGGCCTACTCCTGCACCTATTTTCTATGTTTCTATGTTTCTATGATTACACATTCTTTGTTGTTTACAAAATACATTGCATGTTATATGTAAAAGTGCGTATGATGTATTGGCACCATGGTAGCATAGTAATTAGTGTGATGCTATAATAGCTCTAGGCATTGTGGAGCTTAGAGTCCTATTTTGGTATTATTCTGTAAGAAGTCTCTGTACATTCTCCGCATGGAATTCTACTGGTCCTTCGCTTTCCTCCCACAGTCCAAAAACACACTGGTAGTTTAATTTGTCATTATAAATTGTTCTGTGATTAGGCTAGGGTTAATTGGGTTTGTCGAGGGTTGCTGGGGTGACATGATTCGAAGGGCTGAAAAGTCCTATTCCATGCTGTGTCACTAAATAAACTATCCCGCCATATTATACGTGCATACCTCGCTTAAAGTAAAAATAAAGTTAGACATGTATCCCTTGCTCCCTTATTTTCCTTTCAATTAGCTTTTATGTTCTGGAGTTACAAAGCACAACAGTAGCGACAAGGTATTTTTAAAACAAGTGCAGAGAGATATTCAAGTTTAAAAAAAGTAGTGCAGCATATGTCCCTTCAGAAGGGAGAGAGAGAGAAATGATCATTTTAAAAAAGGCAGAAAACGGAAGAATTCATGGGTACATAAATAATGAGTAGTGGGTGATACTAATGATAAATTTTAAAAAAGCAGAAATTGCTAGTTACATCGGAAAGATAGAAACGTTTGACCGCACAATAAACAACTGGATTTTGTATACTAAGTAAATTGAGCAGTATTTTAAAGCCAATGGGAAACAAATAGTAATTTTGCAGGGAGAGTTGGTTTCAAAGACATGCAGATTGCTTAGAAGCCGGACTGCTCCAACCAAACCAGCCAAAATTATCTATGCTGATATTATGAAACTAATGCAGGAACATTTAGAACTGAAACTATTATTGACTGCAGAACACTTTAGGCTTCATAAGTGCAATTAAGAGGAAGGGGAGTCCATTTCAGTGTAAGTAGCTGAATTGAAGAGATCAAAACATAGAAACACAGAAAAGCTACAGCACAATATAGGCCCTTTGGCCCACAAAGTTGTGCCGAACATGTTCTTACCTTAGAAATTACTTAGATTGTCTGCGTATTGCCAGTTCAGTAATAGGTTTAGTGATGCACTGAGTGATAATTTAGCTTGTTGAATCTTACAAGAAAACATTCAAAAATGGCTTCTAACTGAAGCATGTCTTACACTTGAAGAGCTGTATCAATGGAAACAGCAGCCAGAAACACAGCTGATTTGCAGTCAGGAATGAAAGTGTGCATGAACAAAATTGCAATGTTCAAACAGAAATTGCCTGGCCAAACAAATTGTGTTACTGTTATGGCAGGGGCTCACATACACCAGACCAATGTAGGTCTAAAGTTGAAACTTGAAGACAATGCAACAAAGTAGGAAACATACAAAGAGTATGTTGGTAGACAAAAATAAATGGACTGCACAGGGAAGAGAAAACCCAAAAAGTCAAATTACAGTTTCAAACCGAGCACTAATCCGCATGCTTTTGGTGAAAAATCTGGTGAGAGTGATGCAAGACTGAATAGCCTTGAGATTTACAATGTGAAAACTAACAAGAGAAAGCAATATGGCTTACACCGGAATTAATTAAAACAGAATTGGACACTGGCTCGGCTGTTTCAGTCATTCCACAAAATGAGTTTGAATAGCATTTCAAAGATACTGAACTGAAGCCTGCAGATATCCAACTAAGAACTTATTCTGGAGAAAACATAACTCCTGTGGGTATGACATTTGTAACAATGAAATACAAAAATGAATATGTCACATTGGACTTGTTTGTGGTAAAACAGAAGTTCCAGTATTGTGGGGACATGTTTGGCTGAGACAAGTACAACTTTATTGAAGATCCATCCACCATGTGCATGCTACATCCCCTATGATAGAGTCAACTGAAAGCGAATTATGAAAGGTACTGGATGATGCCACATCAGTGTTCAGGGATGGCACGGGAAAATTCAAACATATCACGAGTAAAATTGTGTTAAATGAAAACACCACATCCAAGTTTTATAAAGCCCATCCAGTTCCTTATAACATCCATGATAAAGTAGCCAGTGAGCCTGATCGCCTGGAGGCTGAAGGAATTCCTTTCAAGATTGAGTGGAGCCCGTGGGTTATGCCAGTGATCCCAGTAGCCTAGACGAATGGGTTTGTCATGATCTGTGGTAATTTTAAGGTCACCATCAATTCTGTGCTGAAAGTAGATCAATACCATCTGCACAGGATAGATGATATCTTTGTGAATCTTTCTGGAGGAAGAACTTCAATAAAGTGGACAGGTGAGGCCTAACTGCAGATGGAGATGGAAAGATTTTCTCACCATCAATAGTCATAAAAGGCTTTATCATTATAATAGGCTTAATTTTGGAGTAGCATTTGCACTTGTATTCTGGCAGAAAGCTATGAACCAGGTGCTGCAAGGCACTCCAGGAGATAGGTGTTATCTCAATGACATCATTGTTACTGGCAAGGATGACAAGGAACATCTCCCAAATCACAAGATATTCACTTTGTCTGAATATGGCCCAACTGTGGAGCAAGAGACACTGAAGTGGGTCGATAGTTCACAGACTTTAATGTGAAATGAGTTAGAGGGAAAAGAAAACAATAAATGCTAGGCCAAACAGGGCCATTAACCGAAACTCTCAAATGGAAAATGAAACCAACACTGTGGTTGAAAGAAATAACTAAATATAAAGCAAATACCGCTAGTCTTCAGATTCAGTTGACTTGACAGTCTGACTTCTCAAGCAAGACCGAATACAAGCAGGCAGCAAAACATTGCTGTGTTTTGACAAGCACTATGATGAAAAGAATGGAGTTAAATACCATCACAATGAAATAATAATGAGCTGATACGTGCATATTTATGAGCACAATTGCCGTGTCTGCTGTGCTGCCGAATCTGTGGTTGTGACGAGACAAGTGTGAATTCTTTAAACAAGTATCACTTACTGTGATCACAGCATCGATGCAGAAGAATTACACAAGTGTGCTGAGAAAATTCAAGCCGTGGTGGACGTCCCAAGGCCAAAGGTCATGTCACATTTGTGGTCCTTTTTAGGATTTTTCAAATACTATAATAGGTTCCTGCCAAACCTGGCTACAGTCCTTCATGCCTTGAACTCATTCGTACACATAGGAAAGAAATGGAAATGGACAAAGCAGTGTGAGGTGCCTTTCCAAAAGGTAAGGGTAACATCACATACTCTACTCACACATTATGATCGACATCATCCAGTGAAGCTTGCCTGTTACGCCTCATTTTATGGTATTGGTGCAGTCATGTCACATGTTATGAGTGATGGAAGTGAACGCCTCACAGCCTTTGCATCATGTTCCCTTACTGCTGCTGAGAAAAATTACACACAGACTGACAGGAAAGCCTTGACTCTGGTTTGGGGTGTAAAATATTTCAAATAGCTCTTGTATGGGAAAGAGTTTACACTCATTACTGATCATCAACCATTTGTGTCCATTTTCTATCCACAGAAGGGTGTTCCACTAACAGAAGGAACACCAATGCAGTGATGGGCTCTGTTTTGTGGAGGACTCAATTACAAAATCGAATTCTAGAGGACAGCAAGTCATGGAAGCATGCTGAAGAAAGGAGAAGAGATGTGTCCAGAGCTGTCAGAGCCATTTCCTGCTGCCCCAGAGTCAACTCAGACAACCAGCACGAAGGAGGCCCCAGAAACTGAGATTGTTTCACAAATCTCACCTGCCAGATAGAGTAACCCCCTCCTTGTCAGGAAAGACATTACTTCACAGTTGGTGTGTATGTGTATACACGTTGAGATGCACTTTATACTGAGCTGGAGTTAATAGATAAACAGGGACGAGTGATGTGTATTTAATATTTCAGTAATATTTGTGCGATATTGTAAATATATTGTTTGATTAAACATTCTTTCTTGTTTACATAATTCCTTTCGTGTTATATGTAAAAGTATGCACATGGCTTTTGCCATTATGCTGTACGTCATATGTGCAACTTGCTTAAAATAAAAACAAAGTTAATCTCACATCCAAGGCTCCCATATTTTTCTTTTGATTGGTTTTTATGTTTTGGTGTTACAAAACATTACAACATCGTTTCAGTCCTTTACTGTCTCCTTGAAAATCACCTGTACTACAAGAGAAGTACCAGTCCGAACCCCCCTTCCTGGGTTACATCCTTACACCCCAAGGCATAACCATAGACCTAGAGAAAGAGCTGCGCAGTTACTGGTCTTCTTGGACTTCTCCGACTTCTACCACCATTTCATCAGAAACTACAGCCGAATAGCTTCCACTCTCACCAGCCTCACCAAGGCACCTGCCTTGCTGATAACCTGGTTTGCTACCACTGACTACACTTTCAAGGAGCTCAACAGATGCTTCACTGCCGCTCCCATTTTCTGCCATCCGTACCCCTCCAGACCTTTTATGGTGGGAGTGGATAATCTGACATGGGTGCCAGGGCCATTCTCTCCCAGGAAAGAGTGGACGCGAAGACACACCCTTGGTGCCTTATACTTGCACAAGTTCAACCATGCACAGCATTATTATAGAGTAGGATACGGGGGAGGGGTGCTGCTTGCTATTAAATAGGCCTTAAAGGAATGGGAAACACCAGGCCCTTTCTGATCTGGTTGACCACCAGAACCTCATATCCCTACAACAGACCCACCAATTCAACCGACTTTAGGCTCTTCAACCTTCTCCGGCCAGCCAGATGCACGCCAGACTCTGGATTTTCTGCGACACCGGTTCTGGTGGCCAACCATGATCGTAGATGTAGATCAGTTCTTGCCGCCTACCCGCAGTGGGCCCAGTGCTGTAGCCAGTGGCTCGCTGGGTCCCCACGGCTCCTACTGGTCCCCTGACGCTCGTGGTCCCACACTGCCATTGATTTTGTCACTGATTTGCTACCTTCCGATGGCACCATGATGTGGGCTGATCCTCCAAGGCTGCTGAGACAGCGTACCTGGTTCTCCAACATGTGGTTTGCCTCCATGGTTTCTCTCGGGACATTGTGTTGGACCGGGGCCCACAGTTCATCTCCAGCTTCTGGCAAGTCTTCTGCTCTCTCCTCTACAACTCAGTGAGTCTGTTCTCTGGCTATAATCTGGACAACCACAAGGAGCCAATCAGCAAATGGAGAAGTTTTCTGTGATGCTTTACCACTTCTAATCCTTCCACATGGAAGAAGTATTTGCTCTGGGCTGAGCTGTCCCACAATCTATGCATCTCCTCTGACCCGAATGTGTCACCCACTGAAGTACTTCATGGCTACCAATCCTCATTGTCCATTGTTTCCGGTCGGTGAGTCTATGGTGGGGGTCCTGTACGCCAGGCCCTGGTTCGCCTCTGCCAGAATGCTTGGAGGAGGAAATGGGGGGGCCATCCAGTGGCCGTCCTACTGTTGCCTTGCCAACCACCATTGATACTCAGCCTATCCACCCAATATGTCTGGCTATCCATGCAAGGTCTACCCTGGCTCACCGACTCCTGCAAACTTTCACCCCAATTCATTGTTCTCTTCAAGATCACCAATTGCATCTATCCAGTTCTTTACCATCTCCAACTGCCATCATCCTTCTGGATTATTCTTACCTTCCATGTGTCCTGCCTCAGGCCTATGCCTATCCCACCTGAGCTTGCATCTCCAAAACCTAGGATGGTGGAAGGTGGTCCAGTGTACATGGTGGCCGGTTGATGGATTCACATCGTCGAGTATGGTCAACTGGAAAGAGAAGATATCTTGGGTGCCATCCAGTTACATCTGGGATTTATTGCTCATCAGTGAGTTCCACCGGACCCTTCAGTATCATCCTGGGCCAATGGGGGCCTGCTGACAGCTCCCAGGCTCCCCCAACTAAAAGGATTCAGCTGCCGATTATTCCAGACTCATCACCTGCAACCTATTTAAACCCAGCTCTCATCCACAATCCTTATTCACTCATCGAACTAGTCAGCCTCAATCAGTTGTTCCTAGCTTCCACTCTCCCTGCCTAAACTTTATCTTGTTCCCTCTTGTGTTTGGTTTCTGTTCTCTTTTGTCTTGTGGCCCCTTATGGTCTATTATAAAAGTTATCATTCGCCACTGAATTGTCTCTACTGCTCTGCTTTTGGGTGAATCTTCCGCTCATTTCCTGACATGTTGGGCAAACTGAGACAGGTAAGATAGGGGGTAAGATAGGGGGAAACAAGAGGCAGGTAGTTTGATGGACAAATAAAAAGAGGTAATTGGAGCTAGGTAAGGAGAAGGTGAACTCACCTGCTAGAGAGTGATACGCGAGGACTCAAATGCTACTAGTGCTGGAGTTGATAAGAAAGGAAGCTGATAATGATGACCATAAAGGGAGGAGGACTCAGTACCATATGTTGACGTTGGGGGGGGGGAAGACAGCCAGTTGGTGAAATGTATGTGTGGTATGAAGATGGAACTTAGAGAGAGAGGGGGACAGACTTGGATTGATGGTGGGCTGGATGGGGGTTGTGGCAAAGGGAAGAAAGTTAATGGGACTGGAAGAGAATGGGAAAGCGAAAGATAGCTGGGGAGAGGGTCAGAGGTGATGTCCACCTCAGACCTCAACTATGTTGTGTCAGATCCTCAGAACACTCCATTACCTAATTTTTCAAAAAAATCTGAATTAATGTTCTGGTCTCCATAACTCACTGCTGTGGAGAATTCCAGAAATTCACCATCCCGTGTGCGAAGATATTTCTATGTACTTTGCTGTTAAATGAACAGCTCCATATATTAAAACAATGCCCCACTGTTTGAGGTTCCCCCACAAGTGAAAACATCTTTGGATCAATATCGCTTCTTTCTCTTTTAGCATCTGATACTTTTTAAATAAGATCCGTCTTAGTATGATAAAATAGACTCTTGACCCCACCATTAGCTTCACTGTGATCTTGCACCTTGTTGTTTACCTTGTGACGATATCCTGAATTATCCCTTATGGACTGTGTTTTTAAAAAGAGAGAGAGAGCGTGCAGCTGTACAGCACAAACGCCTTGTTATTAAGAGAGAGAGAGGCGAAGACTGCTCACAGTTTGTTTGGAATTTCTGCAAGGACACTGCCGGATTCTGAGTTTCTACAGAGAGAGAGAAGGGAGGAGCTACTTGATGGACAGCTGGTGTTCAGCACAACCGTATTTAAACCAGTGTAATTGTCTGTTTCACAGGCCATGCAGATGCACTAAGGTCTGGTGAAGTTACCACTATTCTGTTCAGGTTCCCACGAGTGTGGAACTGAAGATCGATTGCGAGGGATCAATCTGTGATTATTAGTGCGTGAAAGAGCGGCCTTGTGGAGTCTACCTGTGTGTCTAACCTTTGTCTGGGTTGGTAGACTATCACTTGAAGACGGTGCTCTTAAGTTGGTCAAGTTTGGCTAACTTGGAAGTTTCAGAGGGCAATGGGAAGAACCGACGGCATCGGCCTACTTGCACAACCACAACACCCCTCTCTCTCTATCACTACTCAACTCAATACCACGAGCTGAACTGATTCCCTTTACTCATCATCGTAAGACTGTATCCATTTTACCCCTAGGCTTGAAGAAGCTTGGTTTTTATATATTTCCACATTTATATATATAATCATTGCTAACCTGTTTGATATATCTGAATTTATATTACTGTATTGCATAGTTACTAATAAATAGTGTTAGTTAACAGCAATACCAGATGCCAAGGTGTTTTCCATTTCTGCTGGTTCTTTAACCCATCACGGGGTACGTGACAACCTACAGTGCTCTTTCTCTGTAGCCCTTATATTTCATTCCATTTTATTCTGCACTCTGTTATTGTTTTACCCCGTTCTACCTCAATGCACTGTGTAATGATTTGATCTGTGCGAACAGTACCAGCTTTACAAGCTTTTCACTGTATCTTGGTGTATGTGACAATAATAAACTAGCTCCTATTCCAATTCATTCTTCTAAAGTTCATAGAATACAAACTGAACATGTTTAGTCCCTTCAGACAGGATAATATATCCATTCCAGGAATTGGACTGATAAATCTCTTTGGACTACCTCCAATGCTGTTACTACCTTCATGAGGAAAGAGGACCAAAAGTGTTTGTAGTACTCCAAGTACGGCTTCACCAACATCATGTACAATTGTAACATGACTTCCCTATCCTTAAACTCCAAACCGTTTTCAAAAAGGACCACTATGTTTGGCTTAACTCTTGCTGTACCTGTCTGCTAACTTTTTGAGATTCATTCATAAAAATGCCTCGATTTCTCTGTACCTTATTCATTTGTAGTCTGTCTGCATTTAAATAACAACCTGTTTTTTGATTACTCTTACGAGCTGTGTGACCTCAAATATCGTTTTGTTTGCCAATGTTTTCACCAACTCAATTATTCTATCTACAGTATATCTTGTTGCAGGTTCTCAATATCTTAAACATGCCCGTCCACCTATTTCGATTTTCTCAGCAAACTTGTACACCTTCTGGTGGTCTAATCAGAGGCAGGAGCAGGCCACAGCAATGAGGCTTCTTGCAGGTCAGCGACGCTTGTTTAAAAGGAGACTGTCGCAGGTGTTCGGGTTCATTCTGATGGCCAAATCAGTGGCAGGAGCAGGCCACAGCGATGATGTTCCTTGCAGGCTGGCAATGCTTGCTTGAAAGGAGACCTTCGTGGACGTCCAGGCTCATTTCGACGGCCCAGTCAGTGGCAGGCACAGGCACATCGATGAGGTTTCTCTCAGGTTGGCGACACTTGTTTAAAAGTACAGAAGGGAGAAGCGGGGCGGCCATTGTTGGGAGTAGGCCAGTGGTGAGAGTAGGAGGGTCAGGCTTTGGCTCGAAAGAGGCGTTAGCTCTAGGTAAGCTTTTGTTAAGGTTCCCTTTTTTTTTTCTCTTACTGTACCTGGTGTAGTAAATGGCTGTTATGTGTTCTTCATGTTGGATGTTGGAGCCCTGGGAGACACAGAGTCTCCCAGGGATCTACATCTGCGTGGTGCATCCAGTTGGAGCTTCTTGAAGACCGTGTTAGGGACCTGGAGCAGCAGCTGAATGACTTCTGGCTGGTATGGGAGAGTGATGAGATAATCGATCAGAGTTACCAGGAAGTAGTCAGCCATAAGCTGCAGGAGGTGAGTAGCTGGGTGACTGTCAGGAGAAATGGAAATGTGAAAGGGCAGTAAGCAAAGAGCACCCCTGTGGCCATTCCCCTCAAAAATAAGTATACCATTTTGAATACTGTTGTGGGGGATAACCTCCCAGGGGAATGCCACAGAGACTGGGTTACTGGCACTGAGCATAGGTTCGTGGTCCAGAAGGGAATGAGGGAGAAGGAGGGAGCGGGAACGATAGGGGACTGAATAGTTAGGGGAACAGACAGGAGATTCTGTGGATGTGAACAGGACACCTGAATGGTGTCTGAGGTACCAGGGTCAGGGACTTTTTGGATCGTGTCCTCGGCATTTTAGAGAGAGAGGGGAGGGAGAACAGCCAGATGTCTTGGTACATATTGGTACCAATGACAAAGGAAGGAAAAGCAAAGAGATCCTGAAAGGAGAAGTTAGAGAACTAGGTAGAAAGCTGAGCAGCAGGACCTCCCAGGTAGTAATTTCTGGATTGCTGCCCGTGCCATGCACCAGTGAATGTGGAAACAGGATAATTTGGCAAATTAATGCATGGCTGAGAAGCTGGTGCAGGGGGAAGGTCTTCATATTCTTGGATCATTGGGATCTATTCTGGGGGAGGTATGACCTGTTCAAAAGTGCCGGGTTGCACCTGAACCTGAGGGGAACCAATATTCTCACAGGCAACTTTGTTGGAGCTGATGGGAAGGGTTTAAACTAATTTGGCAAGAGGGTGGGAACTGAAGTGAAGGGTCTCAGGATAGGATGGATGGTAAAAAAGCAAAGATAGCTTGCAGTAAGACTGTCAGGGAGAGCAGGTAGATGACAGGACATAATTGCAGCCAGCAATATGAGTATCAGTGCATTAAGGATGCAGTATATAAAAAAGGGTAGGAAATACAGCACTCAGAATGTTGCATCTCAGTACATGGAGTACAAGAAATAAGAAAATCTTTTCAATCTTTAAGATAATGTTTTTTTTTGAGGCATTGTAAGTGTTGTTACTTCGATGTACTCATGTTATTTTTCCTGTATGTAACAATAAAAAGATTTGAAAAGAAAGAAAGAATAAGAAATAAGGTGGATGATCTTGTTGCACTGTTACAAATTGTCAGGTATCATGTTGTGGGCATCATTGAATCATGACTGAAGGATGGTTGTAGTTGGGAGATGAATGTCCAAGGTTAAACATTGTATTGCAGGGATCGGAAGGTAGGCAGAGGGTGTGGCATGGCTCTGCTGGTGAAGAATGGCATCAAATCAGTAGAAAGATGTGACATAGGATCGGAAGATGTTGAATCCTTGTGGGTTGAATTAAGAAACTGCAAGGGTAAAAGGACCCTAATGGCAATTATATACAGGCCTCCCTACAGTTGCTGGGCTGTGAACCACAGATTACAACAGGAAATAGAAAAGGCATGTCAAAAGGGCAATGTTATGTTAGTCATGGGAGATATCAACATGCAGGTTGATTGGGAAAATTAGGTTGGAAATAGATCTCGAGAGCGATTTTGTTGAATGCCTACGAGATGGCTTTTTAGAGCAATTTGTCATTGAGACGACTAAGGGATCAGTTATACTGGATTATTGTTACGTAATGTACTGGAGGTGAATAGGAAACTTAAGGTAAAAAGAACCCTTAGGAACCAGTGATCACAATATAACTGAGTTCAATTTGAAATTTCATAGGCAGAAAGTAAAATCTGACATGGCAGTGTTTCAGTGGAGTAAAGGAAATTACAGTGGTATGAGAGAGGAGTTGGCCAAAGTAAATTGGAAGGAGATGCTGGCAGGGATGTCAGCAGAGCAGCAATGGCTTGAGTTTCTGGGAAAAATTAGGAAAGTGCAGGATAGATGTATTCCAAAAACAAAGAAATGCAATATAGTACAACCGTGGCTGACAAGGAAAGTCAAAGCTAACGTAAAAGCAAATGAGAGGGCATATAACAAAGCAACTATTATAGGGAAGACAAAGGTTGGGAAGCTTTTAAACGCCTACAAGGAGCAACAAAAAGAATCATTAGGAGGGAAAAGATGAAATCTGCAAGCTATCAAACAATATCAAAGTGGATAATAAAAGCTATTTCAAGTACGTAAAAAATAAGAGAGAGATAAGAGTGGATATAGGACCATTAGAAAGTGAAGCTGGAGAAATAATAATGGGGGCCAAGGAAATGAATATTTTGCATCAGTCTTCATTGTGGAAGACACTAGCAGTGTGCCAGAAGTTGAAGGGTGTGAGGGGAAGGGTGTGAGGGAAAGGAAGTGAGTGCAGTTACTATTATGAGGGAGAAGGTGCTCAAAAAGCTGAAAGACCAAAGGGTATTTAAGTCACCCGGACCAGATGAACTGCACCCTGGAGTTCTTAAAGGGGTAGAGTTAGAGATTGTGGTGGCATCAGAAATGATCTTTCAAAAATCATTGGACTTTGGCATGGTTCTGGAGTACAGGAAAATTACAAATGTCACTCCACTCTTTAAGAAAGGAAGAAGACAGCAGAAAGGAAATTATAGACCAGATAGACTGACCTCAGTGGTTGGGAAGATGTTGCAGTCAATTGTTAAGGATGAGTTATGGAGTACTTGATGACACAGGACAAAATAGGACAAAGTCAGCATGATAGATAAAAGGGATGCAGTGGATGTTGGCTACTTGGACTTTCAGAAGGCCTTTGACAAGTTGCCACACATGAGGCTGCTTACCAAGTTAAGAGCCCGTGGTATTCAGGAAAGATACTGGCATGGCTACAGCATTGGCTGATTGGTCAGAAGCAGTGAGTAGGAATAAAAGGATCCTTTTCTGGTTTGCTACCAGTGAGCAGTGGTGTTCCGTAGGGGTCAGTGTTGGGACCGCTTTTTTATGCTGTATATAAATGATTTAGATGATACAATAAATGGCTTTGTTGCCAAATTTGCAGATGATACAAAGATTGATGGAGGGGCAGATAGTGTTGAGGAAACAGGTAGGCTGCAGAAGGATTCAGACAGATTATGAGACTGTGCAAGAAAGTGGCAAATGATATACAATGTTGGAAAATGTGTGGTCATGCACTTTGGTAGTAGAAATAAATGTACTGACTATTTTCTAAATGGGAAGAAAATCCAAAAATTTGAGCTGCAAAGGGACTTGGGAGTCCTTGTGCAGAACATTCTAAAGATTAACTTGAAAGTAGAGTCAGTGGTGAGAAGACCGAAGAGTGGGGCTGAGGAAGGGAAAAAAAGATCATCCATGATTGAATGGCAGAGTAAACTCAACCGGCCGAATGACCTAATTCTGCTCCTATGTATTATCGTCTTACATATTGCTTCCTCCTCCACATCATTCATATCAATAGTTAATAACCGAGAGCTAAGAACTGATCCTTTGGATACTCTACTGGTTAGGCTAAAGTTTGACATCAATTTGCTTTCTCATGACACTACATCTGAAAAGTAATGGATCTGCAATGTCCTTCTGTGATGCATAGGCCTTTGAAGTCAGGAGAACCAAAGTTGACCACTGACTATGCATACCAGCCCTCAACCCCTCAACACTTCCCTTTAATTATCAAGTTTAGTCAGCTGTCAAAATGGCAATGACCTTGTATACTTCTGATACTCAGAAACATTCTAAATCATTCAAAACAATTTAAAAATTTGATAGAGTTAAAATATCTGAAAAATTATGAAGTAAGTTATATGGATTATACTTTTAACAAGTATGAATAAAACTCAAACTCAATTAATTCAAACAATTGGTTACAACTTGGTAACCTGCAATTTTTCCTCTCCATTCAAGTGAATGGACATTGATGCTGGAGTAATTTTAATAGGCAGTTCCCCAGTAATTGCCTGGGAGCTATCATTCTCTGTTGCTTTTCTCCATGTGAAACATTGACTTAAAACAACTAGTAAGTTCAGGACTTCTGCATTTGCTTAGGAAAGTGAATTTTGTGGTACTTACACTGAGAAGACTGACTTCCTAGGGACTTGTATTTTCCAGCAAATTCCATCATTACTTGTTTTAAATGCATAAAGCTCCGCAATAGATCTGACAATTTTTCTTATTTTAGAGTCATATGCACAATATAACTTCAACCTAAAAATATTTAGGTTGAACCATTTTTTTCCAGTTCTACAGTAATTTCAAGTCCTATATATTTGCTGGTATACAAATGGCAATAAATTTGAACTTCTAATTTTCAGAATTGTTCTGCAAATATGAACCTAAAGTTCTTTAAGCCATCCGTGAAGTCAATAAATATTTGGTGAATAAGTCCTCAAATACTTCTTCATACTCCTTTCCAATAAAATGGAATGTCAAATAGGAATCCATTCCTAACATTTATGGTGCTTGGCCATCATTTCCTAATGGTAGAATTAATGAGATTTGTCAGAGATACATCCAGATAAGTCAAAGTTCAAGAGAAAAATAGTACTTCGTTGCAGCCACAAGGAGCTGCAGAAGCTAAAACCTGGAGCGAAAGCAAACAGCTGAGGATCACAGTAACATTGGACTGAAAGGAACAGTCGCCATTTTGGGGTCAAGGCCCTGCT
Organism: Mobula hypostoma; assembly: GCF_963921235.1. Taxonomy (NCBI): domain Eukaryota; kingdom Metazoa; phylum Chordata; class Chondrichthyes; order Myliobatiformes; family Myliobatidae; genus Mobula; species Mobula hypostoma. The sequence goes on along the minus strand of NC_086102.1, from coordinate 31,686,059 downwards.
CCCTGATGGGGGATGGAGGGGCATAAAGACTGGAAGTCCATAGTGGAGATGAGATTCAAAGATTCAAAACACATTTATTATCAAAGAATGTGTAAATTATACACCTTGAAACTTACCTGCTTACAGACAGCCACAAAGCAAGGAAGCTGAATAACCCAATAAAAAGATCAAAAAACGCCGTGCAGAGAAAGAGACAGAAACAAAAAACACACATCATGCAAACAATAGAACCAAGTCAACAGCATCCCGAACCAGACTAAGTCCTAGGTCCACTCCCAGAGTGGCAGGAGTAAGCCCAAGTTCAACACACCAGCGGGACAGAAAAGCACAGCAGCCGGAGCAGTTCACAGCCTCGGTGCTGCGGAGAAAAGCACAAACATTCACGGGAGAGTGAGCAAAAGAGCCCGTACCTCCCCTCTATACCTGACACCTGGGCTGACACATCATTTGTTCAACCGTTGGGTTGTGCCATGCTCCAGGACCTGAATCCAAGTGCAGTGAACCGCCCAACCCGAAGCTGTTCTCGATCTCACCAAATCGGCTGGGTGCTTGGACCGATCCAACCTCACACGCAGACATTGAAACCCTTCCATATCGACTCCTCTCCAAATCACTTGCTCCATCTCTGGCAGCAATGCTAACTCTGTCTGTGACCCCTGCTTGAACACGTTGCGCCTCACAATGTCCCAGTGCGGCTCATCCCCCGGACCACCCTCGCCTCCACCAGCCTCCTCACTCTCCGCAGTGATAGTTCACCACAATTTGCTCAGGAAAGATGTTATAAGTAATGCTTTTAGTTGAATTTCATGCCTTATGGTTTACCAGTAAAGCTGTCACACATCTTCGGTAGCTCCATCTTAAACTGGAAATTAAGGTTTACGAATTAAGGGATGAGGCAGCGGGGCTAAGGAAATGAAAGTTATCAAAATGATGAGATGGCCTGAATGTAGGTGGGAAGGGAATGGTTGAAGGACAGCAGAATAAAGTGAAATTATGAGGAGGTAAGTACTACCGACCCAACAGTCAACAGTTTCTTTTCTCCAAATAGATGCTGCTTGAGCCACAGTTTGCTTTTTACTCTTTGCAGCTGTCTCTTGTCAAAGTCTTTACAGTGCAGCCTTTTCAGAGCAGTATGTACTGTGTGCTTATATTATTTTAATCTAAAGTTATCCTTGAAGCAATGGTAGTGTCATCATTGACTGGGAGGCCTTGGTATGCCAGTGAGTTCTCAAGTGCATCAGAGTGCACCCACATGGAAGGCCTCAAATTGTGTGAGGAACTGCTGGTCACTCAATTTAAGTGGAAACGTAAACAATCTCTGGTAAAGGAACCACTCACAAAGTTGCTGGTTTGCTTCCACTGAAGAAGAATCTCATCACAAAAGGCAAAAACATTAAGGGATAAGACTTGCCAGTCTTGATCCTGTGCTGATTGAGCTTCTTAGGAAACTGATATTTTAAAAGTGCATAAATCATCATCATCAAAAATAGGAGTGGGAGTAGGCCATCAGGCCCATTGAGCTGCTCTGCCATTCAATAAGATCATGGCTGACTAGCCTTGGACTCAGCTCCACCTACCTGCCATTTTCTCCATAACCCTTAATTCACCTGCTATGCAATAGTCTATCTAACTGTGTCTTCTATCCTATGCCCAAGAAGAGCAAGGTGAGCTGCCTCAGTGACTATCTCCCAGTTGCACTCACATCTATTGTGATGTAGTGTTTGAGAGGTTCGTCATGGACAGAATCAACTCCTGCCTAAGCAAGGGCCTGGGTTGCTGCAATTTGCTTATTGCCACAATAGGTCTACAGCGGATGCAATGTCGCTGGCTCTCCACTCGGATTTGAATCACCTGGATAATAGCAATACCTATGTTAAGGCCCTGTCTGTGAATCCTGATGAAGGGTCTCGGTCTGAAACGTCCACTGTTTACTCTTTTCTATAGATGCTTCTTGACCTGCTGATTTCCTTCAGCGTCTTGTGTGTGTCGCAGTTTGTTGATTACAGCTCAGTTTTTCAATATCATACCCTCAGTAGTAATCAGTAAGGTCCAAAACCTGGGCCTCAGTGCTTCCCTCTGCAACTGGATTCTTGACTTCCTCACCAGAAGACCACAGTCATTGTGGATCAGATGTAACACCTCCTCCTTGCTGGCAATCCATGCTGGTACACCTCAAGGATGTGTGTTTAGTCCACTGCTTTACATCCATGACTGTATGGCTCAGCAAAGCTCAAATGCCATGTATAAATTTGCTGATGACACAATGTCACATGATGATGAGGAAGCGTATAGGAAGGAGATAGATCAGCTGGTTGAGTGGTGTTACAACAACAACCTTGCACTCAACATCAGTAAGACCCAAGGGATTGTTTGTGGACCTCAGGAAAGGTAAATTGAGGGAACACACATCAGTCCTCATTGAGAGATCAGAAGTGGAAAGAGTGAGTAGTTTCCAGTTCCTAGATGTCAACGTCTCTGAAAATCTACCCTGAGCCCAACATATCGACACAATTATAAAAAAGGCCCCACAGCAGCTATATTTCATCAGGAGTTTGAGGAGACTTGGTATGACACCAAAGACTCCTGCACTTGTCTACAGATGTACTGTGGAGAGCATTCTAACTGGTTGCCACTGTCTGGTATGGAGGGGCCACTGCATGGGGTTGGAAAAAGTGGCAGAAAGTTGCAAACTCAGCCAGCTCAATCACGGGCTAGCCTCGTGACCCTGTCACCTAGCCTCCACAGCATCAAGGATATCTTCAAAAGACAATGCCTCAAAAAAGTAGCATCATCATTAAGGACCCCTATCACCCAGAACATGCCCTCTTCTTATTACTATCATCAAAGAGGGGGTTCAGAAGCCCGAAGACACACACAGAGTGCTTTTGAAACAACTTTCCCCCTCCACCGTCAGATTTCTGAATGGACAATTTTCTTTGCTTTCTTTTTGCACTGCTTATTTAATTTCATTTTTAAAATATGTTTCTTATTGTAATTTATAGTTTTTTATTATGTTTTACAATATACTGCTGCTGAAAAACAACAAATTTCATGATATATGCCAGTGATACTAAACCTGATTCTTAAACATATTTAACGATGTAGCCGCTAGCATTTCCCAAGCATCACTGATTTTTTAACATCACTGTTTTCCTGCTGCTGTTTTTATCTTGGTGATTTGAGCAATCTAAGCACAGCTCTGGAAGCTCCCTTAGCTGCTGCTGCTTTTGGAAGGGGCACTTCATTAAACCATATGGTGTGGAAGAAACAGAGTTCTTGGTTGGGATGGTGCCATGTTAAGGCTCAGGATTCATTTTTTATTGCTGGTCAATAATTTATGCATCCATCCTGACTGAGAAGAAGAAACCATGCTCGATATACCAGCAGGGTACTCGCTGACTACAGCGAGAATTTATTTGGAAGCAGCTGCCAGCCAATTAAAATGGGGTGGTTCTGAGGCTTTCTGCAGTGTCGTTGTTCTGGCACAACTCAAGGATATCAGAAGGTGCTGGGAAAAGCAAAAACAGTTTTCAAAGCTGTAATTGTTGAATCCACATTTTGGCATTGCGTTGGATGCACGCAGGGGTTCAGATTACAGAATAAATTATATACATATAACTTATTGACTGGTCTTTGATGGTCTATCTGCTAAGTTGCATCCTATTTAGAATAATTGTCTCTTGGAAGCAATTTGACAGATTTTTAATTACATTAATAGGATCAATCCAACATTTTTTAAAGAAAAGTTTGGTGTTATTAGTGAGAGACTCATTTATATCTCTTAGACTATGATAGAAACTGATTTGATCACATAGGATTCAGGGTGACCTAACCAACTGGATACAAAACTGGCTTAGTGATAGGAGTTCAGAGGGTGATGGTAGAGGGTCGTTATTCAGATTGGAAGCCTGTAACCAATGGGGTGATGCAGGGTCTACTATTAACAATGGGAGTAAATCTAGTTGGCATGGTTGTAAATTTGTGGATGATACCAAAATTGATGGTAGAATGGAAAGTGAAGAAAATTATTTAAGATTACAGCAGGAACTAGACCAAGTTGAACCGTGAGCCACTAAATAACTTAACTTTTAAATTTAACTTTGAGAAGCGTGTAGTGTTATACTTTGGCAAGTTTAACCAGTGAAAGACATACATAGTAATTGTAAGGGTCTGGAAAGAGTTGTAGACTGACCCCTAGGTTTCAAATACCCCTAGGTATTTGCGACCTAAGGATACAAATAGCTAGTTCCTCAGAAGTGCTGGTGAAAGTAGACAGAATGTTGAAGAACGTGTCTGGCCTGCTTGACTTAATCAGTCAGGGCATCAAGTACAAAAGTTCAGACATTATTTTATAACTGTACAAGACATTAGTGAGTCCAAACTAATATAAGGATGCCATTTACTTAGATAGGGTGCAGAGAGGTTCACACAGATATAACTGGGACTGGAGGGCTTGAATTGAAAAGAGAGAGTGGATAGGCTGGGACTGTTTCCCCAGAAGTACTGAAGGATGAGGGCTGAACTCGCAGAGGTTTATAATATCATGGGGGGCATGAATAAAGTCATAGATCTCCCAGGTGCATTGGAGAGCACTGACATGGAAGGCCTCTCATAGAATGGTCATAGATTTTATTTCCTAGACTAGGGCAATCGAAAACCAGAGGGCTTAGATTTAAGCTGAGAGAGGTAATATTTAAGATGCACCTGTAGGGCAACATTTTCACACTGAGGGTGGTGGAGATATGGAACAAACTGCTGGAAGAAGTGGTAGAGGTGGTACACTTACAATATATAAAATATACTTAGACAGGGCATGTATAGGAAAGGTTTAGGGGCCATGTGCCAAATATGCGGCAAATGGGGCCAACTCAGGTAGGTAACTTGGTAGGAGCTTGGCTGAAGGAATCATTATCAGAATTTGGCTTTATTATCATTGACATGGAATATGTCGTGAAATTTGTTATTTTGTTGTAGCAGTACGGTGCAAGACATGGGGAATTGTTATAAGTTACAAAAAATATAATAAGTAAGTAATGCAAAAGAGGAATAGTGAGGTAGATTCATGGGCTCATGGACAAGTCAAAAATCTGTGGCAGAGGGAAAGGTGTCCTCAAAGGTGCAGGGGCTTGTGCTGGAGCTGGGTTGAGTCTACAACCACCTGCAGCCTCTTTCAGTCCCATGCATTAGAGCCTGCTTCATACCAGGCAGCAATACAATGAGTCAGAATGCTTTCCACATTACATTTGTAAAAGTTAGCTACAGTCTTTGGTGACATATCAAATCTTCTCGAACACGTAATGACGTACAGCCACTGGGGTGCCTTCTTTGTAACTGCATCAATATGCTGGGTCAGAGATGTAAACGCCCACGAACCTGAAGCTGCTCACCCTTTCCAATGCTGAATGCTCAGGGAGCACTGTGTGTAATCTCCTGAAGTCCACAATGAATTCAGTGAGAGAAAGTCTGTTGTGGTGACACGCCTCAACCAGCAGACATAGTTCATATGTGTTTCCATCGTCACCTGACATTCAGCCATCAACAGTGGTGTAATCAGCAAACTTAGACAGCATCTGAGCTTTGCCTGGCCACGTAGTCATGAGTATAGAGAGAATAGATCTTTGAGGTGCACCAGTGCTGATTGTCAACAAGGCGGAAGTGTTTTTACCGATCCGTAATGATTGTGGTCTTCCATGAATTTATGAATTAAATATGAATTTTATATTAATATGAAATGCTGCAATTCAGTGAAATGTTCAAGATCACTGTTAAGTCTTTTCAGAAAATAATTTGAACAAGAACAAAAACAAGATTCGAATATGCTACTCATATTTGTCGTAGAAGTTGATTTAATGTAGCCTGAAGCCTATCAAATTTAATTTATCCTCTCGAAGGGTTTTACAGTCCCTCTGTTGCTCTAAGACTGTCTGGATCCAAATGGACGGAATCATCTCATGCTGTCCTGGCTGCAACTCCCAATGCAAAGAGGTTCCTCAAGATCTGCCTTGGAAGAATTAGTGCCAGAGGTAACCAAGGGAGTGGTATCCTGATTCTATACTCTATGTTTGAAAGGAGATCCTCAGGGAAGCTTCTCAGCAGCAATTGAAAATGTTCAAAGTAAATTTAAACTAGAGTTGCTGGGGGCTGGGAACCAAACTGAAGAGATGAAGAAAGAGGCGGTTGGCTCAGAAATACAGAAAGCTTGTAGGCAGTGTGAGAGGGAGGATAGGCAGGTGATAGAGAAGGGATGCGCTCAGACTGATGGTTTGAGATGTGTTTATTTTAATGCAAGGAGTATCATGAACAAAGTGGATGAGCTTAGAGCGTGGATCAGTACTTGGAGCTAAGAAGTTGCGGCCATTACAGAGACTTAGATAGCTTAGGGGCAGGAATGGCTACTTAGAGTGTGAGGCTTTAGAGGTTTCAAAAAAGACAGAGCGGGAGGCGGGAGGCAAGAGGTGGGGGTGTATTACTGCTAATCAGAGATAGTGTGATGGTTGCAGAAAATGTGGAAGTCATGGAGGGATGGTCTATATAGTCTCTTTGGGTGAAAGTTAGAAACAGGAAGGGGTCAATAACTCTACTGGGTGTTTTTTTTTACTGATCACCCAATAGTAACAGGGACATCGAGGAGCAGATAGAGAGACAGATCCTGGAACGGTGCAATAATAACAGGGTTGTCATGATGGGAGGTTTTAATTTCCCCTATATTGGTTGGCATCTCCCTACAGCAAGGGGTTTAGATGGGGTGGAGTTTGTTAGATGTGTTCAGGAAGGTTTCCTGACACAATATGTAGATAAGCCTACAAGAGGTAAGGCTGTACTTGATCTGGTATTGGGAAATGAACCTGGTCAGGTGTTAGGTCTCTCAGTGGGAGAGCATTTTGGAGACAGTGATTACAGTTCTATCTCTTTTACCATAGCATTGGAGAGGGATAGGAACAGACAAGTTAGGAAAATGTTTAATTGGAGTAAGGGAAAATATGAAGCTATCAGGCAGGAACGGAAGTATTGATTGGAAGCAGATGTTCTCAGGGAAATGTATGGCAGAAATGTGGCAAATGTTCAGGGGATATTTGTGTGGCGTTCTGCATAGGTACATTCCAATGAGACAAGGAAGGGATGGTAGGGTACAGGAACCAAAGTGTTCAAAGGCTGTTGAAAATCTAGTCAAGAAGAAAAGCTTACGAAAAGTTCAAAAACTAGGTAATGATAGAGACCTAAAAAATTATAAGGCTAGCAGGAAGGAGCTTAAGAATGAAGTTAGGAGAGCCAGAAGGGGCCATGAGAAGGCCTTGGCGAGCAGGATTAAGGAAAACCGCAAGGCATTCTACAAGTATGTGAAAAGCAAGAGGATAAGACGTAAGAGAATAGGACCAATCAAGTGTGACAATGGAAAAGCGTGTATGGAACTGGAGGAGGTAGCGGAGGTACTTAATGAATACTTTGCTTCAGTATTCACTATGGAAAAGAACCTTGGTGATTGTAGGGATGACTTACAGGAGACTGAAAAGCTTGAGCATATAGACATTAAGAAAAAGGATGTGCTGGAGTTTTTGGAAAGTATGAAGTTGGATAAGTCACCGGGACCAGACAAGATATACGCCAGGCTACTCTGGGAGGCGAAGGAGGAGATGGCTGAGCCTCTAGCAATGATCTTTGCATCATCACTGGGGATGTGAGAGGTTCCAGAGGATTGGAGGGTTGCAGGTGTTGTTCTCTTATTCAAGAAAGGGAGTAAAGATAGCCCTGGAAATTATAGACCAGTGAGTCTTATTTCAGTGGTTGGTAAGTTGATGGAGACAATCCTGAGAGGCAGGATTTATGAACATTTGGAGAGGCATAATATGATTAGGAATAGTCAGAATGGCTTTGTCAAAGGCAGGTCGTGCCTTACAAGCCTGACTGAATTTTTTGGGGATATGACCAAACACATTAAAGAAAGTAGAGCAGTAGATGTAGTGTATATGGATTTCAGCAAGGCATTTGATAGGGTACCCTATGCAAGGCTTCTAGAGAAAGTGAGGAGGCATGGGATACAAGGGCGCCTTGCTTTGTGGATCTAGAATTGAGTCACCCACAGGAGGCAAAGAGTGGTTGTAGATAGGTCATATTCTGCATGGAGGTCGGTGATCAGTGGTGTGCCTCAGAGATCTGTTCTGGGACCCCTACTCTTCATGATTGTTCTAAATAACCTGGATGAGGAAGTGGAGGGATGTGTTAGTAAATTTGCTGATGACTCAAAGATTGGTGTGTTGTGGATAGTGTGGAGGGCTGTCAGCGGTTACAGCGGGACATTGATAGGAAGCAAAACTGGGCTGAGAAGTGGTTGATGGAGTTCAATCCAGGTAAGTGTGAGGTGGTTCATTTTGGTAGGTCAAATATGATGGCAGAATATAGTATTAATGGTAAGACTCTTGGCAGTGCGGAGGATCAGAGGGATCTTGGGGTCTGAGTCCAAAGGACACTCAAAGCTGCTGCGCAGGTTGACTGTTTGGTTAAGATGACATACGGTGCATTGGCCTTCATCAACTGTGGGATTGAGTTAAGAGCTGAGAAGTAATGTTACAGCTACATAGGACCCTGGTCAGACACCACTTGGAGTACTGTGCTTAGTTCTGTTCATCTCACTACAGGAAGGTTGTGGAAACTACAGAAAGGGTGCAGAGGAGATTTACAAGGACATTGCCTGGATTGGGGAGCATGCCTTATGAGAATAGGTTGAGTGAACTTGGCCTTTTCTCCTTGGAGCGACGGAGGATGAGAGGTGACCTGATAGTGGTGTACAAGATGATGAGAGGCATTGATTGTGTGGATAGTCAGAGGCTTTTTCCCCAGGGCTAAAATGGCTAACTTGAGACGGCACAGTTTTAAGGTGCATGGAAGAAGGTTCAGAGAAGATGTCAGGGGTAATTTTTTTTCCCCTCGCATTGATTGGTGAGTTCATGGAATGGGCTGAAGGCGATGGTGGTGGAAGCGGATACGACGGGGTCTTTTAAGAGATTCTTGGATAGGTACATGGAGCTTAGAAAAATAGAGGCCTAGGTAATTTCTAAGGTAAATAGATGTTCAACACAGCTTTGTGGGCCGAGGGGCTTGTATTGTGCTGTAGGTTTTCTATGTTCTATATTCTACGTTCTAAATTTAATAACAAAGTATGCATATGACATCATATACTACACTGAGATTCATTTTCTTGCAGGCATTCACATTAGATCAAAGACATGTAACAGAATCAGTGAAAAACTATCCACAAAAGACAAACAACCAAAATGCAAAAGAAAATAAATTGTGCAAATGGAAACAAATAATAATAATAATAATAAAAACAATAATAAGTAATACTGAGGAACATGAGGTGTCAAGTCCTTGAAAGCAAGTCAATAGGTTGTAGAATCAGTTCAGTGTCGAGGTGAGTGAAGTTACCCTTGCCAGTTCAGGACCCTGATGGTTGAAGGGTAATAACTGTTCCTGAATCTGGTGGTGTGTGACCTAATTACCCTGTATCGCCTTCTGGATGGCAGCAGTGAGAATTATATGTCTGTGCAGGACAATTATGTCAAAAACCTGACAGTAATGCTGGAAAAAATTTAACAACTAACCACAGTTGCTGGTGTCAGATTCTTAAACTAGGGTCCAATGTCATCTCCTTTAGCCCCACACTACATATCTTTCCTGGGCTCACAAATCTCTCATTGTCTAATTTTCAGCACAGTCATCTGATTACTGCCACATAGCCACAATCACTCCGATCACAAACAAGAGTCCCGCTGAAGTGGGTCTGCCTGAACCATCGACTGTACTCTTTTCCATAGATGCTGCCTGACCTGCTGAGTTCCTCCAGCATTTTGTGTGTGTTACACAGTCACTCCAGTTTCCTGCACTCTTGACACCACATTCTGCAGCTGGTGTCCCAAGATCTTTGATGTTCACGTATGAACATCAACATTCACTCTTCACCACAAGAACCTTAGGGAAATTATTCAAAATATGTGAAGAAGCCTCAGAGAATATCAAATTCTCCTGAACATTTAATGTAGCTTTCTCAAAGCAAGATTTAAAAAATTACCTGACATGCTTTGAGACCTGAACTTGCCTAAAGCACAAATATTATAATATTGTCCCATTAAAGTGAGACCAATGATTCTTTTATTCAAACGGTAAAGAAAAACATCAATGATAACATCTTGTGCCAGGGTTATAGTTAAAATAGACATGATTATTCAACAAGATAATTAGATTCATAAGCAAGTCCTTGACATCAGATCAAATTTACCTGTAGCTTGAACATGGACCAAGTAAGCGCTGGAAATTCATCTGGGCCTTTGTCCAATTATTAATTAACTTTTAATTACAGATTCACAATAAACAATTTGTGGCTAAAAGAACAACACAATGATGGTGATGATTATTTTTAGTTCTCTGTAGTCACTGATTTGCAACTTTAAGATGAAAGTCAACGTGAAAAAGGAAGTAAAATCCATGCTCCAGGACATGTCTTCACCAGGACCTGCTTCAACACCTGCTCGCCATAGCCAACATGATGCTCCATGGCTCGTGGTGTTAACTTCATCCATCCAAATGCACTAGGACCATGAGCTTCACCCTATGCCAGATCCAAGGGGTACAGGGAGCAGCACTAACCTTTACACCTGACTTCCTTAACTTCAAAAAAGCCTTTATCTCATCAATCCAAAATGACCATGGGTCATCCTTTTTGAGCTTGGATGTCTGTGGAAATCCATCACTTCAGTGCTTCACAATGATATAACAGGTCCACAATGGAGTGCCACGGCAATGCAGTCATGATTGCTGCTTCTGATGCCACACCCCAAAGCCATGTTGACAGGTTAAGTGGCCTGTTACTGTAGAAAAGAGACAAAATAACCAAAAGGAAGTTGATGGACATGCAAGAGAGAATGTCCAAGGAAATAAGAACAGAACGTTTGGGACAGATGAGAGCCAGAGTTGACTAGCTAAGCCAAAATGTCCTCCGTAATAAATAAGTAATGGACCCAGTCTCAGTGCATGTTCATACCTATCAAGACTATGTTATTCCTCTAACACTTACCTCAATCTTCATGACTACAATTTTTCAAGATGTGGAAGTGCTTTGGCACTCCTCATTGATCCACATTTAAAAAATATATTCTTAGGATCTCAGTGTCACTGGCAACACCAGCAGTTATTGCCCATTCCTAATTGTCCCTGAGAAGACGTGGTGTGCCATCACTTTTAAGCACTTCGGTCTTCTGGTGAAGTAACTCCCAATTAGGGAGGGATTTCCTTGATTTAGATCTAGAGATGATGAAGGACTGGTGATAAATTTCCAAGCATGGATGCTATACAACTTGGAGAGGTTTTTGTTACTTCTAGAGGTAGCATTTCAAGTGAGCCGCAGCTGGTGTAACCTGAATAGGTGATGCATTGCATTTTCTACATGTACACTCTTGCAAGCACTCTGGGCAAGTAAGGGTGGTAATTAGACCATAAGACATAGGAGCAGAATTAGGCCATTCCATCAATGTTGGTTTATTATCCATTTCAACCTCATTCTCCCGTCGTCACCCTGTAACTTTTGACACTCTTACTTATTACGAAACTATCTACCTCCACTTTAAATATCTCCAATGAGTGTCTGTTTAGTGTGGTTGATGGGGTGTCGATCAATTCGATGGTATTCCGCTTCTTGTGAGTTGGTGGAGCTGCGCTCATCTAGACAAATGGAATATTTCATCATGCGCCTGATGTGAGATCTGTTGATGATGGATAGATCTTGGGTGTCAGGAGGCGAGTCACTTACTACAGAATACCCAGCTTATGACCTTTTCTTATCATTATCGTATTTGTGAGACTGGTCTAGTTGAGTCCTAGGATATTGGTGATGGAAATACCATTACGCCTTAAGGGTAGATGCTCAGTCTTTCGTTTTGAGTAGATGATGGGAGAAGGAGGCTGCAGGATATCAATAGCCATGACCAGCAAGTGAGTGCCAAAAAGGCTGAAACATTTGCACCCATGTTCAGTCAAGGCTACCAGTTAGATGATCCAGTTTCATTTCTTCCTGAGAGTCCAATCACCATCAAGAGCCAGTTTCTAACTTAGTTCACCTTACGTGATGTCAAAAACTGACCAAGTGCTGGAGACAGAAATAGCTTTGGAACCGGATAGCATCCGAGTTTTAATATGGAACACCTGTGCTCCAGAATTAGATGCAACTTGAATCAAACTATTCCCATTCTGTTGTTTACAGTTACAAGCTGGGCCAAAGGGATTGTTTCCATGTTGTCGAACTCTCTCAATCTCTGACAATACTGGAACCTACTCAGCTGTATGGAAAATACTCAAGTATTTTCAATCTGAACTATACTTTTCAAATATACTGAAGCTGTATGGAAAATGCTCCTATGCAATCCCGATAGTTGTCACTGATCATTTACATTCCATTCTCTGCATAAAATTTGTAGCTGTCACTGACAGCCTATCAAGCCTTGCGTTCACCAGTGTCCTGCTCACTGATGCCTGGTTTCAATTACTTTTCAGAATCACTGAGCTCCAGATCCCATCAAAGTTATGTTCTGATCGTGGAGCTGAATTGGGGAGGAGGGGTGAAGCAGACTGCATTCGACATGAAGTAATTGCGGTGTCAAGGTGCTCAGGTAAAATCGAAGTCAATGGGCATCTGAGGGAAAAGACTTCCACAGTCTGAGTCATATGTTTCAAAAAGGAAGACGACCATGGTTGTGGGAGGTCACTTATTCCAGCGGCAGGGTATAATTGCAGCCTTTCCTTAGTTTAATGCCGGAGCCCAACTGTCTTGAGTTGCTTTATCAAAGACTCTGCCTTCATTAGAAATGAGATGTGGGAATATTCGCTGATGCTTGCACGATGTTCAATTCCATTTACAACTCCTTAGCAAATGAATCAGTCCTCATATGGAGACAATGCTAGGCAAAGCATTCCTATGATTCAATCAATCAGTGGTAAATCAATGCATAGCCTTTTATTATTAACCACTCTTCTTCCACTGATTAGCTGTGCTCACAGATCTGTCAACCACTTGCATTCCTGCCGAGGTTTAATTATTTCAGGTTATGTAGTGGTCAGTGTGATGCTATTACAGCTCAAGATGTCAGAGTTTGGAGATCAATTCTGGGTCCTGGTTTCCTCCAGGTGCTTCAGTTTCCTCCCACAATCCAAAGATGCGCTGGTTAGTTAGGTTAATTGGTCATTGTAAATTGTCCTTTGATAAGGTTAGGGTTAAAGCGATGGGCTAATGAGCGGAGCGGCTCGTTGGGCTGGAAGCCCTACTCCGCATCATATCTCCAGATAAAAAATAAATAATTCAGTCAATGGCTTCTCTTGTTTTGAAGAAAACATTCTATTGGACAGTTTGTTATTGTTTTTTATAGTCCAGCCTGGTAGCTCAATTATATAAATAATTATCAGGAGACTGTCAGGAGAAGGAAGGGAAATGGGCAGCCAGTGCAGAGTGCTCCTATGGCTGTTCTGCTCAATAATAAGTATACTAGCAAGAGGCTTCTCCTGTCCTCTCTAATAGGCCTGGAACTTTGGGTAAAGAAGGTAACCGTCCTGTAGCATGTGCTGAATATATGCAATGGATGAAATAGCTTTATTTAGCCACAAATCATCCCACCAATCCAAAGTGATAAGATTGCCAAACCACTGATGAAGAAGCTCATGGGCAATGACTGTGGCAACCCATTGCTTATTGTACGAAGATGATTAAAGGACAGGTTAGCTTCCCAGTAGGTGATCAGACCCCAGTTTTCCATTGTACCTGTCCCAAAGTCAGGGATAGCAATCATATCTAGTTTAGGAAGAGAATAAGTTATGATAACATACTCTCCAAAGCAGTCAAAGATTTTTTTCATGGTGTCTGCTGCAAAGGTGACTGTATTATGCTGCTGAGGCTGGACCTATATTCTAATATTCTATTTTTGATGACTCAAATGTAGGGGCTGTTGTGGATAGTCTGCAGGGTTGTCAGAGGTTATAGCAGGACATCGATAGGATGCAGAACTGGGCTGAGAAGTGGCAAATGGACTCCAACCCAGATAAGTGTGAAGTGGTTCATTTTGGTAGGTCCAATTTGAAGACATATAATATAAATGGTAAGACTTCAGGCAGTGTGGAGGATCTGAAAGATCTTGGGGTCCGTGTCGATAGGGCATTCGAGGGTGCTGCGCAGGTTGACAGTGTTGTTAAGAAGGTGTATGGTGTGTTGGCACTCATCAACCATGGGATTGAGTTCAAGGGTCGTGAGATAATATTACAGCTATATAAGATCTTGGTCAGACTCCACTTGGAGTACTGGTCACCTCACTACAGGAAGGATGTGGATACTATAGAGAGAGTGCAGAGGAGATTTACAAGGATGTTGACTGGATTGAAGGGCGAACCTTATGAGAATAGGTTGAGTGTACTTGGCCTTTTCTTCCTGGAGTGACAGAGAATGAGGGAGGTGACCTGACAGAGATGTAAAGGTGATGAGGAGCATTGATTTTGTGGATAGCCAGAGGCTTTTTCTCCAGGGCTGAAATGGCTAACATGATGGGGCATAGTTTTAAGGTGCTTGGAAATGGTACCGAGGGGATGTCAGGAGTAAGTTTTTCACACAAAGAGTGGTGGGTGCGTGGAATGCATTGCCGGAGGTGGTGGTGGAAGCGGATACAATCGGGTCTTTTAAGAGCCTCTTAGATAGGTACGTGGAGCTTAGAAAAATACAGGGCTAGGGAAATTCTAGGCAGTCTCTAGAGCAGGTTACATGGTCGGCACAACATTGTGGGCCAAAGGGCCTGTAATGTGTAGTAAATTTCTATGTTCTGAGTATTCCACTTTAGATATCATTGAGGGGGAACGACCTACCAGCGGGAGCAGAAATGGTGAGTTTGGTGCTGTGGCTCAGAATGGAAAGGAGGTGAGGTGGACTGTAGCGGTGATAGGAGATTCCATAGCCTGAGGAACAGGGACGAGATTCTTTGGGCTCAATAGAGACACCTGGATGGTTGTTGCCTGCTGGGTGCAAGATTCGGGGATGTCTTGCTTTGGGTCCATGGCATTCTCAAGGGGGAGGGTGAACAGCCAGAAGTCTTGGCACATATTGGCACCGATGACATATGTAGACAAGGTCAGGAGGTCCACCTCAAACAGAGGCAGTGAGTGGTGAGATTCCTAGCAAGGAGAGGCTGATGACAGGGCAAAATTGCAGTTAACAGTTGCAATGTAAAATAGAACAAGGTGAATATAGGACTGAAGGTATTATACTCGAGTGCACGCAATATACAGAATAAGGTTAATGAACTTGTAGCACAGTTACAAATTGGCACGTATGATGTTGTAGGCATTACTAAAATATGACTGAAAGAAGATTATAGCTGGGAGCTTAACATACAAAGATAAACCGCATTGAAAGGACAGGCAGGAAGGCAGTGGGGTTGGTGTGGCTCTGTCCGTAAAAAAATAAAATCAAGTCATCAGAAAATGGTGACATATGGCCAGAAAATGTTGAAACATTGTGGATAGATCTGAGGAACTAGAAGTGGAAAAAGACCCTAATGGAAGGTATATACAGATCCCTTAGTCACAGCGGATTTCAATGTGCAGGTAGATTGGAAAAAAAAAACAATTTGGTACTAGATTCCAAGAGGAAGAATTTTTAGAATGCCTACAAGATGGCTTTTTAGAGCAGCTTGTGGTTGAGCCCACTAGGGGATTAATTATTCTTGACTGGGAGTTGTGCAAAGAACTGGAATTGATAAGAGAGCTAAAGGTAAAAGAACACTTAAGGGAAAGTGATCATGATATGATTGAATTCACTCTGATTTTGAGAAGGAGAAGCTAAAGTCAGATGTACCAGTATCACCTTGGAGCAAAGGAAATTACAGAAGCATGATAAAGGAGTGGCCAAAATTGATTGGAAAAGAACACTGGCAGGGATGACAGCAGGGCAGCAATGGCTGGAATTTCTGGAAACATCCCCAAGAGGAAGAAGTATTTTAAAGGTAAGATGGCTAACAAGAGAAGTCAAAGCCAACATAAAAGCCAATGAGAGGGCATATAATAGAGCAAAGTTAGTAGAAAGTGAGAGGATTAAGAAGTTTTTAAAAGCCAACAGAAGGCAATTAAAAAGTCATTAAGAAGGAAAAGATGGAATATGAAAGTAAGCTATCCAATAATATTAAAGAGGAAACCAAAAGTTTTTCATTTACATAAAGTGTAAAAGAGAGGCGAGGGTGGATATCATATTGCTGGAAAACTATGCTGGAGAGGTAGTAAAGGGGGATAAAGAAATAGAAGACAAAATGAATAAGTATTTTGCATCAATCTTCATTGTGGAAGACATAAGCAGTTTGGTGGAAGTTCCAGGTGACAGCGAGCATGAAGTGTGTGAAATTACTATAACTAGAGAGAAGGTTCTTGGGAAACTAAAAATTCAGAAGCTAGGTAAGTCACCTGGACTAGATGGTGTACATCCCAGAGTTCTGAAAGAGGTGGCTGAAGAGATTATGGTGGCATGATCTTTCAAGAATCACTAGATTCTGGAATGGTTCTGGAAGACTGGAAAATTGCAAATGTCACTCCACTCTTCAAGAAGGAAGAGAGGTAGAAGAAAGGAAATTAATAGGCCAGTTATTCTGACCTCAGTGGTCAGGAAGATGTTGGAGTCAATTGTTAAGGATGTGTTTTCAGGGTACTTGGAGACATGTGATAAAATAGGCATGGTTTTCTCAAGGGAAAATCTTCCCTGACAAATCTATTGGAATTCGTTGAAGAAATAACAAGCAATATAGACAAAGAAGAATTGATGGGTGTAGTGTACCTGGATTTTCAGAAGCCCTTTGACAAAGTGCCACACAAGAATGGGAATAATAGGAGCCTTTTCTGGTTGGCTGCTGGTGACTAGTGGTGTTCTACTGGAGCCTGTGTTGGGACTGCTTATTTTTATGTTATATGTGACCAAGTTTGTGGCTGATATTAAGAAAGGTGGAAGGACAGGCAGTTTGAGAAAGTAGAAAGACTACTGAAAGACTTAAACAGATTAGGGAATGGGCAAAGAAGTAGTAGATGGAATACTGTGTGGGGAAATATATGATCATGCACTTCTGTAGAAGAAATAAAGGTGTATACTACTTTCAAAATGGAGAGAAAATACAAAAATCTGAGGTGCAAAGAGACTTTGGTGACCTCGTGCGTGATTCCCTAATGTTAATTTGCAAGTTGAGTTGGTGATTAGGAAGACAATGCGATGTTAGCATTCTTTTCAAGAGAACTAGAATATAAAAGCAACATTGTAATGTTGAGTCTTGATAAAGCACTGGTGAAGCCTCACTTGGAGTACTGTAAACAGTTTTAGGTCCCTTAGCTAAGAAAGGATGTGTTGACATTGGAGAGGGTTTTTGTAATCATGAAAATGATTCCGGGGTTGAAAGGCTTGTCATATGAGTAGCATTTGATGGCTCTGGGCCTCTGTTCACTGAGGTTCAGAAGAATGAGGGGTGATCTAATGGTGATCAAATGGTGAAATGCCTTGATAGAGTGGATGTAGAGGGGACACTTCTTATGGTGGGTGATTCTAAGACCAGAGGACAGAGCCTCAGTATAGTGAGAAGTTGATAGATTCTTGATTACTCGGAGCATAAAAGGATAAGGGAAGAAGGGAGGCGATTGGGGCTGAGAGGAAAAATGGATCAGCTGTTTTGGAATGGCAGAGCAGACTTGATGGGCCAAATGGCCAAATTCTGCTCCTATATCCTGTGGTGTTATGATCCTATAAAGCAGCTCTAATTTGTTTAATGAGGTGGGATGCTTGTAAGTGGAAACTTAATAAGGCCATCGGAGGGCTATTAATGCTGAGACAACATAGTTTATGTCAACTTTGACAACATCCCACACAGGTCCTTCATTACACTTCCAAAAGAGTTAACTGCACACTATTACTGGATGATGGATGCTGGAATGTTCTTGGTTCGGGAGTGAATGAATTGTGAGTTTTACCCCCCCCCCCCATCTTGTACATTGTCTCTAATGTATCAGGAACGTAGTTGAAGATGAGGTCCGGTGTTTCAATAAAGAAGATTGAGAGCAGGATTAGTTTGAAGATCAAGCATTGCATGTTGATCCTAACATGTGCTGGGACTGGTGTGTGTTGGGTATATTAAAGAGAATCGGGGTATCATGTCATTGTCAGGCAGACAGAGGATGGTGAAGTGTTAACAGCCAGATTTTCAGCTGAAGGGCCTTCAGGTTCAGATGCAGATTCATTTATTTATCATATGTATGTCAAAGCATACAGTGAAAAGTGTAGTTTATGTTAATAACCAACACAATCTAATGATATGATGGGGGTAGCCTACATAGCATGCCCACTGCGCTCGGCAGAACAACATAGAACAAAAAAATCAACAGCAAAACAAACCCCATTCTTCCCACTCACACATATAAACAGTCCTTCAACACTAGGATATCCTCCATGTCACTATTTAAATATCAGGGATTGCTGATTTAAGACAGATGAGCTCATTAATTTTCTTTTAGGAGCTTATGAATCTTAGGAATCTCATTCTCAGAGACCAGGAAAGCTGAATAGTTGAACAATTTTAAGAAAGATGGATGGATACTTGATAAGTGAAATGTTGAGAGTGTAGGTGATTGGAACATGTTTCCAGGGGCAATAATGAAACAGGCACTATAGTACTATATATATGACTCTTAGGTAGACACATGAATATGCAGGGAATCGAGAGATATGGATTATATCCTGGCTGAAGGGGTAAGTTCATTTTGGCATTGTACTTAGCACAGGCATCATGGGCTGAAGGGGCTGTCCCTGTGCTGTAATGTTCTGCTCGTAATACCATGGATAAAGAGGAAGGCAGAGTTGCGACTATAATGAGATTGGTCATATTATTAAATGGTGGCATGAGCTGTTGGAAGTGAATTACTTCTGATACTAATTCAAGTTCTTGGCATTTTAATGTCTCACTCATTTTAATTATGTCTGAATATTGTGCTTGCTTGCTCAGACTGTGATCAGAAAGAAGTAACCCAGAGAGACAGCCAGGCAAAGCGCAAGGACCGCGGGAAAGCTGAAATGCCGAAGAAGAGAGAGAGAGAGAGAGGACCTGAGATATTTCAGTCAAATACCTTCCCACTGAGGTAAGAAGATTGATGCTTTTGTTCAGTCTTTCTTTCTTTTTATGCCGTCAGGGCTATTCAGGGATGAACTTTGGCAGCATATTGCCTGAGGCGGCACTATGCCTTGCTGGCCAAGCCTGAATGTGGAGAGTCAACCTCTTTGGCTTTTGGCATTCGGCCCAGGTACGTAGGAGGAGTGATGGAGCTGAACCTGCGAGCAGACAGAAAGTAGATTGATTCAGCTCAATATCCCTTTGTGATTCTTATGAGATATATACGGCTTCTGCACAGATCCTTCTGAAAATTAGTAGAGGGAAGAACAGAGAAATCATGACAAACCAGGGCATGAAAGGAATCAATAAATATTTTAATATCATGGTAGAATGAGTTGGGAAAACTTGTTATTATCAGTTTAACTTACCCCTATCAGCATAATTATGTTTCACATTACATTAAGTAATACATTTTCTCTGAATCCATCCCAATTCTGCTTCATGTTATTTTCTTGCAGGTCTGGAATCTGTCACATTTACATCAGCAGGAGATCTTGCTTGATGTAGGTACCATAGGTTGTAACTCTTTTCTTCAGTCTTCCAACTTCCCTGCAGTCCTTGTTGTCTCTCCCACTTACTTTCTGAATTATTTCTAGCTGCTCACAGTTAGAGTGGACAAGCATGAGCAATTCCCGACAAAGCAGTCCAGACTTGTGGATCTATAACATGAAAGTCATCAAAGTAGCAAGGCAAGCTAATGAACATCTCATTATCAGCAATCCATGCAGAAACAACATTTGCATCTTATTAGCTATCCATTAAGGCTAAGCCTTTAAAAAATCTGTGCATAGCTTTAGAAATAAATACTTTAATCAAACATTTTGCAAGGGAGTAATTATCAAAAGAGCAGTACTATACACCGAGATTCTATTTTCCACTATCATTGGACATTAAAGATCCTTATTTGGGAATTGCTGAGATTCATTTTTGTATATTTTTTTTTCTGAAGTACTCGCTGGCAACTGTTTCGGTGCAGGGAAGAGATAGAGTGGGAAGAATATTTGAGTGAATGGGGCAGGAGATCAGAGTAGGACTGAGGAGAAACTGGGGGCAGTAGGGCAAGTTTAAGAGTGACCCAGATAGGAGACAGGCATATGAGAAGTTGCTTGGGAAGTTTGCTTGGGAATATAAGTGTGAGGTGGTTCATTTTGGTAGGCCAAACATGATGGCAGAATATAGTATTAATGGTAAGACTCCTGGCAGTATGGAGGATCAGAGAGATCTTGGGGTTCAAGTCCATAGGACACTCAAAGTTGCTGCACAGGTTGACTCTGTGGTTAAGAAACCATACAGTGCATTGGCCTTCATCAATCATGGGATTAAGTTTAGGCGCAGAGAGGTAATGTTGCAGCTATATAGGACTCTGGGCAGACTCCACTTGGAGTACTGTGCTCAGTTCTGGTCGCCTCACTATAGGAAGGATGTGGAAACCATAGAAAGGGTGCAGAGGAGATTTACAAGGATGTTGCCTGGATTGGGGAGCATGCCTTATAAGAACAGGCTGAGTGAACTCAGCCTTTTTTCCTTAGAGCGACGGAGGATGAGAGGTGACCTGATAGAGGTGAATAAGATGATGAGAAGCATTGATCGTGTGGATAGTCAGAGGCTTTTTCCCAGGGCTGAAATGGCTAGCACGAGAGGGCACAGTTTTAAGATGCTTGGAAGTAGGTGCAGAGGAGATGTCAGGGGTATGTTTTTTTTAAAAAACACAGAGAGTAGTGAGTGCGTGGAATGGGTTGCCAGCGACCGTGATGGAGGCAGATACCATAGGATCTTTTAAGAGACTCCTGGACAGGTACAGTATATGGAGCTCAGAAAGGTAGAGGGCTATGGGTAGCCCTAGGTAATTTCTCAGGTAAGGACATGTTCGGCACAGCTTTGTAGGCCGAAGGGCCTGGAATGTCCTGTAGGTTTTCTAGGTTTCTATGTTTCTATGTTTTTTTGGGAGGAAAGGAGGCTTTGAGAGGTTTTGTAAATATGAAATTGTCCTTTGATGTTTCACACATAAAATACCGACCCCCATGGTGGGCCAGTGAAACCTTTCGACCGGAAGTGTCTCCGTATGATGCCTGCTGTACCCTGATTTGTCGAATAAAGAAGCTGCTTTGTGGCTACCAGTACTCTTATTCGGTGGCCTATGAAAAGCAATGGAATAGAGTGAGTGTTTTGTTGGCATGGATGTAATCGCTGAACGTGCTATTTGTGCTCTTTACAAAACAGAAACAAAGAAAACCATAGCACCTAGAAGACGCTTCACTGTTTAAATCTCCATCATTAGTCCTGGTGGGATAGGCCGCTTGAGAATCATGATTGACAGTATTAGCTCATCATTTAAAATGTCTCCCTGTGGTTGAGGGACTGTGGTTAAGCTGTATCACTAAACTGACCTCAATTGTTTAGTGCAAACTGTTTGACATCACAATGCTCTTTAATGGCTCCTGTGATTAATTGCAATGTCCCCAAAAAGTTGGGATAAAACTTCCCAAAACTGGTGCCACACAATGTTTCTAATTATGAAACATGGTGGGATTTAAACAAAATTATTTCAGCTTTTGCATAAAATTGAAATTAAATATCCGAGGACTCACTTCAAGGGTAATTAGGTACAGATATTTAAATGCTGACTTTTCTAGTGACCCCAATATCTCATTGGAGAACAAAAATAAATTTAAAAGGCCTCTTGCTGATGGAGATGAAACAGCTGGATTGAGCAGATTAATTTTAAACATGATAGCATTTACTCTAAACAAAAGGAAACAGACTGTTCATTAAAGAAGTGAAAAATCTAATCCTTGACTAGGCAGGCCATAGGATCAGCCCAGGGTTTTATTTGATGGAGGGAGTAAAGTTTCCAGTTGCATGTATAAAGGGACTGCTGGTAGCTGGGAGGTGTGTACATTGCTCACTGAGAGAAGTGAATGAGGAAACTATATGCACTCGATAAACATTCTTTCAAACTTTAATTCACTCCATTTCAGGATGGAATGGTTTTACATAACTGACAATTACTGCTATCTGTTTTAAAAGCCAGCAAATCAGTAACACAGAAGAAATAAGAGAAATTTGGATAGGCAAATGGATGGGAGAGGTACGGAGGGTTATGGTCCAGGTGTGGGTTGATGGGAGTAGGCAAAATAACAGCTTAGCACAGACCAGTTGTGCTGAAGGGCCTGTTTCTGTGCCACAGGGCTCTACTACTCTCTGACTCTAAATATAATGAGCTCATGGTAATTAACAGGGATATCTAATTTAATTAGCATTAATTAGCAAGTGGATGCATTAGTGATAATTTTTCAAAACTCGTTAGATTCTGGACTAGTTCCTGAGGATTGGAGGGTGGCTAATGTAACTCCACTTTTTAAAAAAGGAGGGAGAGAGAAACCGGGGAATTATAGACCGGTTAGCCTAACGTCGGTGGTGGGGAAACTGCTGGAGTCAGTTATCAAGGATGTGATAACAGCATATTTGGAAAGCGGTGAAATGATCGGACAAAGTCAGCATGGATTTGTGAAAGGAAAATCATGTCTGACAAATCTCATAGAATTTTTTGAGGATGTAACTAGTCGAGTGGATAGGGGAGAACCAGTGGATGTGGTATATTTGGATTTTCAAAAGGCTTTTGACAAGGTCCCACACAGGAGATTAGTGTGCAAACTTAAAGCACACGGTGTTGGGGGTAAGGTATTGGTGTGGATGGAGAATTGGTTAGCTGACAGGAAGCAAAGAGTGGGAATAAATGGGACCTTTTCAGAATGGCCGGCGGTAACTAGTGGGGTACCGTAAGGCTCAGTGCTGGGACCCCAGTTGTTTACAATATATATTAATGACTTGGATGAGGGAATTAAATGCAGCATCTCCAAGTTTGCGGATGACATGAAGCTGGGTGGCAGTGTTAGCTGGGAGGAGGATGCTAAGAGGATGCAGGGTGACTTGGATAGGTTGGGTGAGTGGGCAAATTCATGGCAGATGCAATTTAATGTGGATAAATGTGAAGTTATCCACTTTGCTGGCAAAAATAGGAAAACAGATTATTATCTGAATGGTGGCCGATTAGGAAAAGGGGAGGTGCAACGAGACCTGGGTGTCATTATACACCAGTCATTGAAAGTGGGCATGCAGGTCCAGCAGGCGGTGAAAAAGGCGAACGGTATGCTGGCATTTATAGTGAGAGGATTCGAGTACAGGAGCAGGGAGGTACTACTGCAGTTGTACAAGGCCTTGGTGAGACCACACCTGGAGTATTGTGTGCAGTTTTGGTCCCCTAATCTGAGGAAAGACATCCTTGCCATAGAGGGAGTACAAAGAAGGTTCACCAGATTGATTCCTGGGATGGCAGGACTTTCATATGAAGAAAGACTGGATGAACTGGGCTTGTACTCGTTGGAATTTAGAAGATTGAGGGGGGATCTGATTGAAACATATAAGATCCTAAAGGGATTGGACAGGCTAGATGCAGGAAGATCGTTCCCGATGTTGGGGAAGTCCAGAACGAGGGGCCACAGTTTGAGGATAGAGGGGAAGCCTTTTAGGACCGAGATTAGGAAAAACTTCTTCACACAGAGAGTGGTGAATCTGTGGAATTCTCTGCCACAGGAAACAGTTGAGGCCATTTCATTGGCTATATTTAAGAGGGAGTTAGATATGGCCCTTGTGGCTACGGGGGTCAGGGGGTATGGAGGGAAGGCTGGGGCGGGGTTCTGAATTGGATGATCAGCCATGATCATAATAAATGGCGGTGCAGCTCGAAGGGCCGAATGGCCTACTCCTGCACCTATTTTCTATGTTTCTATGTTTCTATTACAGGACAAAATGCTGCAATTAATCTTCTACGGCTGAAATAAAGCTGGAAAATCCTGTAATAACACAGCAGGTTAGGCGGCATTCTGGGTGAGGGAAGCAGAATTAATGTCTCAGGTTTATGACCTGATATCAGAACTTTGGATCAGATGAAAGGTCAGTGGATCCAAGCATTAACTTTATTTTTCACACTACAGATGCCACCTCACTCAATGACTGTATATAACATTTTATGGTTTATTTCCGATTTCAGAATCCACAGTATCTGCTTTCTGTCATCTTGTTCAGCAGAAAGGCTTACAAGAATCTGGTGACCTTAACTTCTTAAATTTCTAAGGTGCAAACCTCTGTACAGGACTAAAACTTCTATTGGGATTTGGAAATTATCTGGCACATTAGTTTTAAACCACTTTTATGTTTTGATCTGCTGTTAGCCCACACCAACACAACAGCTCACAACTTACTAACCTGTATGTCTTTGGAATGTGGGAAGACACTGGGAGCACCAGTAGTTACGGAGAAAACATACAAAATCCACAAAGGAAGTGGTAAATGTGACCCAGAAACAGATC
Source organism: Mobula hypostoma (assembly GCF_963921235.1). Classification (NCBI taxonomy): domain Eukaryota; kingdom Metazoa; phylum Chordata; class Chondrichthyes; order Myliobatiformes; family Myliobatidae; genus Mobula; species Mobula hypostoma. Next base: position 31,661,482 of record NC_086102.1, on the reverse strand, counting down.
ATTCAGGCTATCCTATCCATACTGACTATCAGGCATGCATCTATGCTAATCTATTTACCTGCATTTGATCCACTGCCTTCTATGACTTGGAAACCTGAATTCTGGGAACAAATTAGCACATCACAAAAAAAAACAGACGTTGAGTAGAACAACGCCATTCACTTGAACAAGGTTCATATCTTTAATTGAAAACGTTTGTGATGGTGCTATGTTTTGTAACTCCAGAAGCTAATTGAAATAATAATCTGGGGGCCAAGAGATGTGTGTCTACTTAGTTTCCTCTAATGAGGTACTCAAATATGACATGGTGATGTAATGACGACCTCATATAGTCATAGTCATAGTCATACTTTATTGATCCCGGGGGAAATTGGTTTTTGTTACAGTTGCACCATAAATAATAAATAGTAATAGAACCATAAATAGTTAAATAGTAATATGTAAATTATGCCAGTAAATTATGAAATAAGTCCAGGACCAGCCTATTGGCTCAGGGTGTCTGACTCTCCAAGGGAGGAGTTGTAAAGTTTGATGGCCACAGGCAGAAATGACTTCCTATGACGCTCAGTGTTGCATCTCGGTGGAATGAGTCTCTGGCTGAATGTACTCCTGTTCCCACCCAGTACATTATGTAGTGGATGGGAGACATTGTCCAAGATTCCATCCCCACAACATCACTGGCCTGTGTACAGGTTTTACATATAACCCGTAATATATAGATGTATACATAGCAAATTATATAATTCAACTACTATAAAGACATCCACAGCATAGTAAAATTTAAATGTCCCATGCAGGCCTAAAGATTTAATCGCTGTGAAGGATTTACTTCTCTTGTGGAATAACATCTTTCCTGACAAGAGGGTGTCACGTTGCTTGCAGATGAGACTTCTGGCTGTGAAATAATCTCAGGTTCTAGGGCCTCCTCTGTGGTGGCTGTAGGAGTTGACTTTGAGACAGCAGAAAGTGGTTCTGACAGGTCTGGACACCTTTCTTCTCTGATAATTGACTCTCCTCTCCTCAATTGATCAATGTGATATCCCCAGATGACATCAGACACAATCTCCATTGTGTAGGAGAGTGGTCCAGTTTTGTCCTTAAACTTTCCAAGTAACCACTTTTGATCACCTCTGTAGTTCATTATCGGGGCTGTTTGTCCAGGAATGAAACATTGAATGTCTTTGTTTGAGGAGGCCTCAATTAGTCTTAGCTGTGTCTCCTGTGTGCTTCTGAGATTGCATTTGACGAGATCTAAGTGTGAGAGCACTGTTGACTCTATTACAGGGGATGTGGCATACAAATGGTGGATGAATCGCTGATCAAATTGTAGTTGTCTCAGTCAATCACAGCCCCACAATGCTGGCTGTCCTGATTTTACCACATGCAAGCCCATTGTGGCTGGTTGGCTGTGTTCATTCCCACAGGAGTAAGTGAGAGTTCTTAGTTGGATAGCTGCAGGCTTCAGTTCAGTATCTCTGAAATGCTGTTCAAACTCATTTTGTGGAATGACTGAAGCAGCTGAGTCAATGTTCAATCCATTTTAATTAATTTGCCATTCATTTTGGGTGTAAGCCATATTGCCTCTCTTGTTAGTTTTCACATTGTAAATATCAAGGCTACTCAGTCCTGTGTCAATATCAGCAAAGCTCATCTCAGCTAGTTTGATTGGAGCAATCAAACTTCTAAGCAAACTGTATACTTTTCACCTACTGCACTGGGCAAAATTGGCACTCATTTTTCATCGACTATTTCATTTGCTTCAAAATACTGCTGTGTAATCAAACACCTCTGTCTTTCTGATGTAGCCAGCCATTTGTGCTTTCCATTTATTTATTATTATCACCTGGTACTCACTGTTAACAAACTCATGTTTTCTGCCTTTTCTAAATTCAAATTTCTTCCTCTCCTTCCAAAGTAACAAGTGCTACACATTTTTAAAAACTTGAGCATCTCTCTCTCTTTCCTTCCAATGAAAAATCGTGCTGCATTTCAGCAGGTAAGTAGTCATCTCGGCTTCATGGTAACACTTCCTCTTCACCACTGTTATGTTTTGTAACTCCAGGTACTAATCAAAAGAAAAACACGGGAGCTGGGAGATGCTTGTCTACTTAGTTTCTTCTTTAGTGAGGCACTCAGATGTGATGTGGTGGCATAATGACATATGACATTCACATACTTATATCTAACCCATAAAGAATTATGGAAACAAACAAAGAATTCTTAATCAAACAATATATTTTCAATATTACTCAAATTTTACTTTAGTATTAAATACACTACATTTGGCTCTTTTCTTTATTTACTTAAGCTTAATGTTCTAAATTAGTTTCCATCTTTCATGAGTGTTTTTGCACTCAGTAGGCATTTTGTAAGGTATCTCCTGTACCTAATAAAATGGCTGCAGAGTGTAAGTTTGTGGTCGTCTGCTGCTGTAGCCCATCCACTTCAAGGTTCGACATGTGTGTTCAGAGATGCTCTTCTGCACGCCACTATTGTAATGGTGTTATTTGAATTACTGTAGTCTTCTTGCCAACTTGAATCAGTCTGACCATTCTCCCCGACCTCACTCATTAACAAAGCATTCTCACACACAGAACTGCAAATCACATTTCTATTTATTGCACCTTCCTCTGTAAACTCGAGAGATTTGTATGCAAAAATCCCAGGAGATTGGCGGTTTCTGAGATACTCAAACCACTCAGTCTCTCACCAATAATCTTTCTACAATCAAAGTCACTTAGATTACATTTCTTCCCCATTCTGAACAACAAGTGAACCTGTCAACCATGTATGCATGTTTTTATACATTGAGTTGCTGCCACCCAATTGGCTGATTAGATATTTGCATCATTGAACAGGTTATTGGTGTAACTAATGTCTACTAATCCTTCTTCTCTGGAGGGGAGGAGAAGATGGTGGCCCGACGCAGCATGCGCAGCCGCTCCGAAATGATTTTGTGTTTGTAAGTAGGTGCCGTGCACAATTCTGATTTGATGGAGACAGACGTGAGAAGTATGGAGGAACATCTGGAGAAACTTCTGAAACGCCCGCTTTGCTGCCGCTGCTACTGTGCGATCGAGAATCTCCGGAGGGGAAGGCCCCAAATCCTTGGCTTTGCCTATTGCCTGTTGCCGGGGCTGGGTTCGAAGCGCTCGGCAGAGATGGTGCTCGGTGCTCAGTGTCAGAGGGCTGGTGGGAGGCTTGAAGTTTTCCGACGGACTCAAGAGTCGGCTATGGTCAGGTGCTTCCAGGGTGCTGCATCGGCAAGTTTGCGGTGCTGGAAGGTCATGGCAGGGAGAGTTTTTCTTCCTTCTACCGTCTGTGTGAGATGATGGGACTTTTGAGAGACTTTGAGACTTTTTTTAACCATGCCCATGGTCTGTTCTTTATCAAATTACGGTATTGTTTTGCTCTGTTGTAACTATATGTTATAATTATGTGGTTTTTGTCAGTTTTTCAGTCTTGGTTTGTCTTGTATTTCTGTGATATCATTCTGGAGGAACATTGTATCATTTCTTAATGCATGCATTACTAAATGACAATAAAAGAGGTCTGTGTGTCCTCATAATCTAATCTAATAAAGTGGCCACTGAGTGTATGTAGTTGTATTGTTCAGTAATTTTACTTTTTTAATTATTTAAATCCATTTGAACTTTGATGGTGATCTGTCAAAGGGTCATTGAGAAGGATGAGGAGGAATCATGGTGGTACAGAGCCTCACGACAGAACCTGAGGCCTAAGTGTAGCAGCCCACATTAGCAAGACTTTGAGAGTGCCTGAACATTGTGGGCTGCTAGAAAGTACATGGACACTCCACTGAGAAGAGAACATGCTGCAAGTATGAGTGACAAACTGAGCATGATTCAGGTCAATGATGCTTTGAAAATCATTTGCATTGATGTAGCACCTTGTATGATCACAGATCAGCCCAGAGTGCTTTGCAATCAATCACATACATATTGAAGTGTAACCACAGCAATATACAATCTGCACAAGGAGGGGTCTCACAAATCCCAGTGTGTTAATGATTGGGTAGTCAATTGTGCTGGTGCTGGTTGTGGGGGTAAATATTTATTAGGACTTGATGGAACTTTTAACTCTAGTGCCATAATGTTAATTATACTTTTTAACACTACTATACAAAGGACATGAGAATATGGCTCTTCCAAAAATTCTGCATCATCTACTAAATGAAGAGGCTTCCTGATGGACTATTCCTACATTGAAATAAGGTTATCCAGTCTTATCTGAAACCTCTATGTACGATACTCAAATTCATGTTGACCTGAATTAACACAGGCTTGCACATTGCAGGAATAGGCTCTTTGATCCACAGTGACAGAGCCAACCATGATGCCAATCCAAACTCATCCCATCTGCTTCCATATGGTCTATACATTGAACTAAATTTAGTGCCCATGCTATTGACATACTGTTGCTGTTACATTCACTTCTGACTCAGTGCCAGGACTGCACTTACTGAGTCAGGCTGGCACAATGCTGAGTCTCTGCTAAAGAAAGTGGGGCTTTTCGTCCAGATAGAGAGGTGCTACAGCAGTTAAACACAGATAATGGATGTTCTGCTGTAATGATTTTGACAAGCAGTTATTTTGTTTATAATAATCAGTGCAATAACTATATACAAATAGAATAGTTGCTCGTGAAAATAATTATACTTTTATCCTAACGCATGATAAGAGTTAAATGGTTTCTTTGTTTAAAGCTGTATTTTTCTCTGCTGGGGACTACATACTGGATTAATGAATGTTAATCGAATTGGATTATGTGAAAAATACCAACACAGCATGACATTAAAAGCATTGGATATAACTGAGATGCTCTCATATTTATTTACTAGAAGTAGAATCAAAGATTGACAGTCATATTGTTCAGCACATCTAGTCTGATCCTCTTGCCCACCTACATTAACCCCACTTGCCTAAATTATTCCATATCCTTCTTTGCCTTGCCCACATATTTGCTCATCCAAATCTCTCTTAAATGTGGTGATTGTATCGGGTTCTACCACCTCCTATGGCAGAGAACTCCAGATATCGATTTTACTGTGCTCATGGCCTGTTCTTCATCAGGTTACGGTATTAGTCATAGTCATAGTCATTCTTTATTGATCCTGGGGGAAATTGGTTTTTGTTACAGTTGCACCATAAATAATAAATAGTATCAAAACCATAAGTAGTTAAATAGTAATATGTAAATTATGCCAGGAAGTAAGTCCAGGACCAGCCTATTGGCTCAGGGTGTCTGACCCTGCAAGGGAGGGGTTGTAAAGTTTGATGGCCACAGGCAGGAATGACTTCCTATGACGCTCAGTGTTGCATCTCGGTGGAATGAGTCTCTGGCTGAACGTACTCCTGTGCCCAACCAGTATATTATGTAGTGGATGGGAGACATTGACCAAGATGGTATGCAACTTAGACAGCATCCTCTTTTCAGACACTACTGTCAGAAAGTCCAGTTCCATCCCCACAACATCACTGGCCTTATGAATGAGCTTGTTGATTCTGTTGGTGTCTGCTACCCTCAGCCTGCTGCTCCAGCACACAACAGCAAACATGATCGCACTGGTCACCACAGACTCGTAGAACATCCTCATTGCTTGCACTGTTGTAACTATATGTTATAATGATGTGTTTTTTTGTCAGTTTTTCAGTCTTGGTCTGTCCTGTGTTTGTGTGATATCACACCGGAGGAATGTTGTATCATTTCTTAATGCATGCATTACTAAATGACAATAAAAGAGGACTGCGTGTCCTCATAATCTAATCTATTCTAATGCTTTCTGCTAAAATTCCCTCTCACCTTAATCAACATCCACATGCTTCCTCTACCACTGGGAAAATACTCTGAGTATATACCTTTCCATCAAGTCACCCCTCGCCCTCCATTGCTCCAAGGGAAACACACTGAGCTTACTGAATTTCTCCCTATTACTGAAGTCCTCCAGTCCGGACAACGTCCTGATGAATCTTCTTGTGCCCTCTCCAGTGCAATCAATCCTAGTGTGGTGGCCAGAACAGCACACAATTGTCCAAATAGTACAAGGACTCTACAACACATGCTGTCAATATTATTTATTGCTTATATATTAATCATTGCACAGTTTGTCTCTTATGCACATTGGTTGATTGTCTGTCTTTGAAGGCGTATAGTTTTTCATTGATTCTTTTGTGTTTCTTTGTATCTGCTGTGAATGCCTGCAGGAAAATGAATTTCAGGGTGGTATATGATGACAAATATGTACTTAGATAGTAAATTTACTTTGAGCTTTGAAATGTGTCTGATGAGTCAATTTGAGGATCCTCTTGGAAAGTACGTGACATGATAATGCAGGGGAGGTATCGAGATGAGAGGAATTGATAGCATTCAACATATTAGGTGCCTTTGATGCACCTAATATAGATGAGAATCCTACTCGAGGTAACAGATGGAAGGATAGTGAATATAGTTAATAGCATCGTTTTTACCAAAAGATTTAGGAAATCTATTAGATCCTTGCATAGAGGACATACTTTCAATATAACACACACACAAAATGCTGGAGGAACTCAGCAGGTCAGGTAGCATCTATAGAGAGGAATGAACAGACAACATTTTGGACCGTGGCCCTTTCATAGATACTTACATTTGAAGAGGCACCGTGGACACAATGAACACAGCAAGATGCACAACATTAAGGTGGTTAGTAATAAATGGAGGAGGTTGGGACACTATGCTCCTCTACCACACCCCCACCACTAGGTCCCATTCATATGCTGCAATTTCTCCTTCTCAAATAAGGAAACTGAATAAGGACAGCCACACTAAAAGTAACTTCATAAAACAAATATAATTGAGATTGACTTGCATACAGGGTGCTTTTACTTCTTGGGTATGCCACTTTGAACACATATTGGAAAAGCCACAATGAAATCTAGTTCTCTTTTTCCTTTGTTTCATTCACTGCCATCTATTGCTATCTCTGCTCTGAGATTAACTGTAGTTATCTTCTCTCCGCTATCACCACTATCACACATATTATTTAGTTTCTTTTGGTCTCTTTATCACAGTCATTCCATAGTCTACTTTCACCACTTCCCCTTCTCTGCAGTTTAAAATGTGTTTTAGTTCTAACTTGCCTAGTTCTGTCCTTGTCATCAGCCTGAAGTGTTCACTTAGCTTCTCCCTCAAGGGCACTGTTTAAACTGCTGATATTTCCAGTGTTACCCTTTTTTTATCTTTGGAAATCCTGGGCTTGTGTGATTTGAAGCAAATATGCAATGGTTGCTAAAGTTGTGTCGTTGGATGACATGTTTACTTCTTCAGGCTGTGATGAAGTGAATGCTATCATTAGGCAATGACAGCATGCAGATGGTAATGCCAAGGCAATTTCAAAAATAAAGATCAAAAACATTAGATATAATGATCAAGCTATGTAAAGATAATGTGGTTAAATAAATCAAAATGTAAAGTTCTTTGGAATGCTTTTTGGAAATGTGAATAAAAATTTAACTATTGATCTCTAATTCTAATCACTTATACAAATCAGATGCTGCACTTTCATTACAGTATTGAGGCTGCATGCAATGGAATCCATTATTAATATGACCTTCCTTATAATACAAAATGTGTCACGGTGGCTACCTTGCAGGTTCAGGAACCTGATTTCAATCTTGCCCTTGGTACTATACACAAACTGATCAGGTTCTCCGGTAAATTGGTGGGTTTCTGTTCAGTGATTTCCCCTCCTTTTACATCTCAAAAGAGTGGCAAACAGTTGGTAGGCCACTGTAGCTAATCCTTAGATTTCTAAAGGATTGGAAAGGTGGATTTGATAGACATGCAAGAGGGAATAAATTGCAGGCCAAAAGGGAAAAAAAAACAGAGTGGGTGGGGGAATGGCAGTACAATCGTTCTGTTGGGTGTTATCATATATCTGATGGGTTGTATGGCCTCCTCTTGTGCACCATAATAAGCATGGTTAACATTTACAATAAAATAGTGCACAGACTGTCAAGTCATGGAGTCATATAGCATGAAAACTGACCCTTCAGACCAATTCTCACCCTCTAATCTCCTTTCCATGTAATTAATTAGATCTGTCAGGACGCTGGAGCAGGGATCCAATCGCAGACCCAGTACTGTGCACACAGTGATATTAATTGAGTAACAAATCCCAAGGTGTCAAATTTCAGGGAGAGGTCAAACCACCCAGAGAAATCCAAAAACCAGAATAAGGAAACTGGCAGAGTCAATATTCAGACAGACAGAGTAAATTCTGAGGTGCAAACAAAGTCAGTGTCAAAGTTCAGGCAGAGATCAACACATCCAGAGAAATCCAAAGACCAGAATCAGGAAACAGGCAGAGTTGATATTCAGAGTACAGATACAAATACTGGAAAGGCTCAGGAAAACTCACTGGCACAATCTGACAACAAACAGCTGAAAACACAGGACTGAAATACACTGAGCAATGAACAGAGAGGCAGATGATTGGTGGAGCACAATGAGACACAGGTGGCAGCAACACAGGTAATAATGAGAAACAGGTGAGAGATGGAGTACTCAGTAATATGGGGGCCGGTTTAGAGCAGGAGCAGGGACAGAGCATGGGGCAGTACAAAACCACAGACTAACAGCTGGGGGAAACACACAAAAAGACAGGGTTCAACTGGAGCTATTGACAAGATGGCTTCTAAGTGTTGCTAATGTTCTTGGTCAACCAATATTTCTTGCAGTTCATTCCAAACCTTCACTATCCTTTGTGTGCAGCCGATGTCCCTGATATCCTGATTGAATTTTTTGAGGATGTGACTAGACATGTTGATGAAGGTAGAGAAGTAGATGTAGTTTATATGGATTTCAGCAAAGCATTTAATAACATACCCCATGCAAGACTTATTGAGAAAGTGAGGAGGCATAGGATCCAAGGGGACATTGCTTTGTGGATCCAGAATTGACTTGCCCACAGAAGGCAAAGAGTGGTTGTAGATGGGTCACGTTCTGCATGGAGGTCGGTGACCAGTGGTGTGCCTCAGGGATCTGTCCTGGGACCCCTTCTCTTGGTGATTTTTATAAATGACCTGGATGAGGAAATGGAGGGATAGGTTAGTAGATTTGCTGATGACACAAAGGTTGGGGGTGTTGTGGATAGTGTGGAGGGCTGTGAGAGGTTACAGCGGGACATTGATAGGAAGCAAAACTGGGCTGAGAGGTGAGAGATGGAGTTCAACCCAGATAAGTGAGAAGTAGTTCATTTTGGCAGATCAAATATGATGGCAGAATACAGTATTAATGGTAAGACTCTTGGCAGTGTGGAGGATCAGAGGGATCTTGGGGTCTGAGTCCATAGGACACTCAAAGCAGCTGGCCAGGTTGACTCTGTGGTTAAGAAGGCATACGGTACATTGGCCTCCATCAATCATGGAATTGAATTTAGGAGCCAAGAGGTAATGTTGCAGCTATATAGGACCCTGGTCAAACCCCACTTGGAGTACTGTGCTCAGTTCTGGTCACCTCACTATAGAAAGAGTACAGAGATTTACAAGGATATTGCCTGGATTGGGCCTTATGAAAACAGAGTGAGTGAACTCGGCCTTTTCACCTTGGAGTGACAGAAGATGAGAGGTGACCTGATAGAGGTGTATAAGATGATGAGAGGCATTGATTGTGTGGATAGTCAGGAGCCTTTTCCCAGGGCTGAAATGGTTGCCACAAGAGGACACAGGTTTAAGGTGCTGGGGAGTAGGTACAGAGGAGATGTCAGGGATAAGTTTTTTACACAGAGAGTGGTGAGTGTGTGGAACGGGCTGCCGGCAACGGTGGTGGAGGCAGATACGATAGGGTCTTTTAACACACTTTTGGATAGGTACATGGAGCTTAGCAAAATAGAAGTCTATGGGTAAGCCTAGTAATTTCTAAGTAAGGACATGTTCGGCACAATTTTGTGGGCCGAAGGTCCTGTATTGTGCTGCAGGTTTTCTACGTTTCTATGTTCCTATTCTCTTTAAATCACTGGTCTCTGATCTCAAGCCTGTACTCCCTTATGTTTTCGCTTCCCTTCGCTGGGAAAAGGGCTATGTACTTTCACCCTGTCTGTGCCCCTCCTGATCTTATAAATGTCTATCAGGTCACACCTCAGTCTCCTATGTTCCAGGGAATAAAGTTCTAGTTTGCACAACATCTCCTTGAAACTCATCCTTCCAAGTCCAGGCAACATCCTGGTAAACCTATTTTGCTAGTATGAAGTTCAAATCATGCATATTTCTACTTGGCCTTTCAAGAAGAAACACACTCGCTCACCTATAATGTTTTACCATTTCAAGTTCTTTGCTTCTTTAAATTAGATCTCCCAGTATCATGAATGTCTGGCTTCCATTTGATTTTGCTGAGGTGGCTAATGAATTTGATGTGAAAACTACAGTCACTGCCATGTTGGGGATAATGGTGTTTGAAGGGATGGGCAAATGGATTGATAAGCAATTTTTGCTTGATTGCTTTACACTGCTGTTGTGGAACTTAACAAGGCCAGTTCCTTCTTGGATACCTTTTCTCCATTTTGAGCAGTTCGGCTGACAAAGGTTCCCATGAGACTTCAAGGAGACTTTGTGAAAGTCCTTCATCTTATTTTCTGTCCTCCTAAAAATGTTATGCCATGACAAAACTCAGAGTAGAATGCATGGTTCAGGAGTCTGATGTCAGCATGTAGATAGTGTCACCTGCCTGCTGGTTGAGTGTGATGAGAATCTCTGTGTGGAGAATATTGACCTGTGTAAGAATGCTGAAGATTGTTCATCTCTCATGCCAAAGTAAATAGAGGATTTTGCAGATTCCACGTTGGTTATGGGTCTTTGATAATTCCATTCCAATGTTAGTAGATGTTATTTCTTTTTAGGTGGCTGGAAATAATGGAGATGGTGCTTTTTAAGTTTTACATTCTTTACATCATTCACTTTGTTAATTTCTCTTCAAATATTTATTGAATTCCGCAGTCCAATTATTTCGTAATTAGTTCTGCAAGTTTTCCCCTGATGTGTGTCAGGGTTTTTTGCCCATGTGCAGTCTGTTCATACAGCGTAGTTAAAAAATGAATTTCTGTAATTTGCATATTGGGAGGAATGTTGGTTATTACTCATTCCTTTTCTCCTTGAGTTGACCTTGGTGAATCCCCTTCTGAGGCTGCTACAAGCTGGTGAAGGGATTCCCGTGGCCTTGTTGAATATGTTCCAGAATTTATCCTCAACAATAAGGAAGGAACAGTAAAGGTGACTTGCAACTTATTTTGTTATTTCATGCTTGTTATTTATTGCTATTTATTTATATTTGCATTTCCACAGTTTGTAATCCATTTATCCTGTTTACATTTACGGTTGTATAGATTTGCTAAGTATGCGTGCAAAAAAGAATCTCAGGGTTGTATGTGGTGACATGTATGTACTCTGATAATAAGTTTTACTTTGAACTTTGAACTTCGAATTGGTAGCAACCATTTGAATTTTGTACTTTGGGAGGTATTGCCTAAAGGTCCTTGGCACATTATTGCAGAGCACATTGTACATAATATACTCTACAACTCTAGTGCTTGTGGGAGTGAGTGCCTTGGGTGGTGGAATGGAAGTTGATGAAGTGGGTGGCTTTATCCTAGTCATAGTCATAGTCATAGTCATACTTTATTGATCCCGGGGGAAATTGGTTTTCGTTACAGTTGCACTATAAATGTTGTTCGTCCATCGTTGTCGTCGATGAAGACCTCGACACCATTATGATGGTGTCGAGACCAGCGTCTGATTTGGATTTAAGTGAGGGAGAGTTGTGCAACGTCAGCTTCACTCTCTCTTCCCAATTCCCATCTGGATCCAGCGGCAAGACAAGAGTCGAGACGGCTGGAGATGGGACTAGGCACAGTGGATGGCCAGGACGTCTTCTGTGTCTTGTTCTGCTCTACACGTTCCACGACGCTTGCAGAGACCGCCTTCTTGACCGTTGGACCTTCCGTTGGTCTCGTCCGCTCAGTCCGCCGGAGTCTGTCTTCACATGCTGGGATAGACAACTCCCTATCTCACCGAGGGTTTGAGACCCGTCAGCTACCCTCACCTGGTTTAGCCGGCTCGTCGAAGCCATTGCCCGGGGTGTGGCCGCTGTCGCATGCAAACAGCTACTGGGAGCCACAGCTGAGAGCTGAGTGCCAGGTGGGGACCAAAGGAGGACCAACCGCATTGAAAAGGACGCGACATGCTCCCCCACCAGAGGTACTACCCCTCCCTGACACCCCATACACCCTGCACTATAAATAATAGTAATAAAACCATAAATAGTTAAATAGTAATATGTAAATTATTTATGCAGGAAATAAGTCCAGGACCAGCCTATTGGCTCAGGGTGTCTGACCCTCCAAGGGAGGAGTTGTAAAGTTTGATGGCCACAGGCAGGAATGACTTCCTATGACACTCTGTGTTGCATCTCGGTGGAACGAGTCTCTGGCTGAATGTACTCCTGTGCCCAACCAGTACATTATGTAGTGGATGGGAGACATTGTCCAAGATGGCATGCAACTTGGACAGCATCCTCTTTTCAGACACCACAGTCAGAGAGTCCAGTTCCATCACTGGCCTTACAAATGAGTTTGTTGACTCTGTTGGTGTCTGCTACCCTCAGCCTGCTGCCCAGCACACAACAGCAAACATGATAGCACTGGCCACCACAGACTTGTAGAACATCCTCAGCATCGTCGGGCAGATGTTAAAGGACCTCAGTCTCCTCAGGAAATAGAGACGGCTCTGACCCTTCTTGTAGACAGCCTCAGTGTTCTTTGACCAGTCCAGTTTATTGCCATCCTGAGTAATGGCAAGCTTCCTGAATATTTTAATTAACATGTAGAAAAGAATCTATCAGCCTTCTAACTTGTGACTTACAGAATGTGCAAAGTCTTTGGGAAGACTTATCACAGGACTTATTACAAGCCACTAAACTGCTCAATACCGAGCTACTAATCTGTTCAATAGCCACAGACTACATGACTCCATCTGTTAAGTTTCGGATCATCCCTATCACTATTTCCTTTATGGACATAGTGGTGATAGGTTCCACATTAGACCATAGGCCCACAAGACATCGAGGCAGAATTAGGCCATCTGGTCCATCCAGTCTGCTCCACCATTTTCCCTCCTCAGCTCCACTCCCCAGTCTTCTCCCCGTAACCTTTGATGCCAATCAAAAACCTATCAATCTCCGCCGTAAAAAACAATTAGATTGTTAGATGCTAACCAATGGCCTATCCTCATCTCGCTAGCTGAATGACTGGTGCTTAAGCATTGCATTTCTATGCTAAACTGTAAGTAAGACAGAGTAAGTTTGTCATAGTTGGCGCATTAATAAGTGATTAGAAGTTTTTATCATGCTCCTTGTCAAACAGTAATACATTTTAGCATGTTTTATGCATTGTCAACTGTTTTATGTAGCCTCCATTTCCAGTTGGATTTTGCTCAAGTGACTGCACTTCAAAAAGTATGTCACTCATTGTTAATTTTTGAGAGATCATTGCAGTTGTGAATGGCAGTATATGCAGGAAAATCCTTATTACTTTATAGAACATAAAAGCTTTCTCTCTAATCCATAGTCAAACAGCTACACTTAAATACTTGGATTAAGTAGCATTTTTATTCAAAGCAGCACAATGGCTACAGAAGGATTTAGTCAGATTAGGAGAATGGGCAAAGAAGCGGCTGATGGAATACAGTATAGGGAAATGTGTGGTCATGCACTTTGGTAGAAGGAATTAAGGCGAGGACTATTTTCTAAACGGAGAGAAAATTCAAAAAATCTGAAGCACAAAGGGACTTGGGAGTCCTTAGGATTCCCTAAAGGTTAATTTGCTGGCTGAGTCTGCAGTGAGAAAGTCAAATGCAATGTTAGCATTCATTTCAAGAGGACTTGAATATAAAAACAAGGATGTAATGGTGAGACTTTACAAAGCACTGGAAAGCTTCACTTGATGTATTGTGAGCAGTTTTGTGTCCCTTAAGGATAGACACTTCATTGATTCCAAAGAAAGTTAGTGTTACAGTAGCATTACAAATGCATAGATATAAATATTAGAAGAGAAGTAAGAGAGAATTTAAAAAAGATAAGTTACCACAAACAGTCTAATAGGAGGGGGTCATCACTGCCCGGCTATAAGTGACTCCATAGAAACCATAGAAACCATAGAAACTACAGCACAGAAACAGGCCTTTTGGTCCTTCTTGGCTGTGCCGAACCATTTTCTGCCTAGTCCCACATAGAAACCATAGAAACTCATTATAGATAGGGCCTAATAGCTGAAGGTAAGAATGATCTCATATCGCACAATTTGGAGTAGCGCAGTTATCTTAGAAAGGATGTGCTGAAACAGGAGATGGTTCAAAGAAGGTTCATAAAATAATACTCGAGGATTGAATGGCTTGTCATATGAAGATCTGATGGCTCTGGTTCTGTATTCACCAGAATTCAGAAGAATGAAGGGTGGCCTCATTGAAACCTATCGAATGGTGAAAGGCCTGGATAGAGTGGATGAGAAGGGGATGTTTCTTATGGTGGGAGAGTCTAAGACCAGAAGACACAGCCTCAGAATAGAGGGGCATTCTTTTAGAATGGCGATAAGGAGGAATTTCTTTAGCCAGAGAGTGGAGAATCTGTGGAATTCTATGCCAAATGCATCTGTCTTTATGTATATTTAAGACAGAGGTTGATAGATTTTTGATTGGTCATTGCATGAAGGGATACAGGGAGAAGGCAGGAGATTGAAGCTGAGAGAAAAGTTGATTCAGCCATGAAGACATGGTGGAGCAGACTCAATGGGCCAAATGGCCTAATTCTGCTTCTATATCTTATGGTCGTATGGTCCTATTTTGTTGGATAAGTTGGTGTTTCAAGGGTCTGACCTGCTCAGTGAAATGTTGAAAGTTCAAGGTAAATGTACATATATGTCTCCTTATACAACGTTGAGATGTATTTTCTTGCAGGCGTTCACAGTAGTAGAAAGAAATACAATAGATTTAATGAAAAACTATGTGAGCAGTTTTCATATCTGACCATTTCAGGATTTCATTTGGAAGAATTGATGGGGACTTGGAGAGAAAATAAAAACCTTTGTTGTCTAAAGTGACCATTCTTTCTCTGGCTATCCTCTTTCTCCTAATATACTTAAAGAATCTCTCGGGATTGTCCTTAATATAATAAGTATGGACCTTGTGGGAGTGTATTAAATTGGAGTAGGGCAAATTACAAGGGCATTAGACAGGAACTAGGAAGAGTTAATTGGATACGCACATTTGACAACTAGAGCGTGATTAAAAACCAACTGCACAGAACAGGTGCGTTCCAATAAGAAAGAATGACAAGGATGGAAATGTGAGGGGACCTTGGATGTCGAGAGCGATTGTGAATTTACTTAAGAAAAAGGAAATGTATGCAAGGTTTAGGAAGCTAAGATGAAACACAGCCCTTGAGGATTATAAAGAAGTCAGAATCAAACTCAGGAAGGGAATTAGAAAAGCCAGGAGAGGGTTATGAAATGTCCTTGAAAAGTAGGATTAAAAATAACCCCAAGGCATTCTATATACACAACAGGAGAAAGAGCCATTTTATCGTTCTAGGAAACCATTCAATAGTCTTATAACAGTGAGGTAGAAACTGTCCTTGAGCCTCATAGTATGTGCTTTCAGGCTCTTCTATCTTCTAAATCAGGATACAAAGATTCAAGTTTGTTTAATATCAGTTCCAATATACAATTGTAAAGGAGAACAAAATAATTGTTACTCCAGATCTGATGCAGAGCAAAGAAAGCACAATAAGATAAAGAACACAGTAATAAAAATAAACACAATTAATATAAATACATAAGATAGCTTATATACAGTACATAGATTGATTGTACGTCCATAAAGTGATGCTAGGCACAGGGATATCTGTAGGTAAGGTGACTTGATGGGAGATGATAAAGTAGTGGTGGGGGGGGGAATGGGTTAGGGGTAGAGATGTTGTTTAGTCTAACTGCTTGAGGAAAGTAACCGAGAAAGTCAGTTGGGAGAAGGGAGAAGAGAAAAGATTCAGGAGTGAGTAGGGTCTTCGATTATGCTTGCTGATTTATTGAGGAGGCGAGAAGTGGAGGTAAAGTCCATGGAAGGTAGGGTTGTTTCTATGATGTGCTGAGCTGTGTCCATGACTTTCTGCAGTTTCTTGCAGAAGGATTTTGACATTGTGAAGGCAGAAAGTTTTAGCTTAGTTGGGCATTTCACGACTAATTTAATCAGTTTGGCACAAGATTGTGGGTCAAAGAGCCTGTTCTGGTGCTGTACCGTTCAATGTTTTATATTTCCCTAATTCCTGCTGACTATTGGGAGCCTAAAGAATAGCCGCAGAAGTATGATCACCCCTTTCTTATTCCTGAATCCGACTCATTGGCCACTCACTCTGCGATCAGTCTCATACCTTGTATCATGTTCCCTTTTTTTATTTGCTCTATCCAGCGGATACAGCTTTTCAGCATCTAGCCTGTCACTCAGTCTTTGAATCTTACATATGTTGGTGAAAATACCTTTCATTCTTCCAAGTGTCTGTGATTGTGGTGAGTGCAAACCTATTTTACTTAGTTTCTCCTCATAGGAAAAGACATCAATCCAGTAATTCTATTCAGGTCTTCTTTTAGGATAAGTATACTCTGCACAATGCTCCAAGTGTGTTACCTACAATCGCTGATTAGTTGCTGTAAGACTCTTTCCTTTTATACTCCAATCTGTTGGAATAAAGGCCAGAATATACACTCAGTGGTCACTATTTTAGGTACAGGGGATACCTAATGAAGTGGCCACTTCGTGCATGTACGTGGACTTATGTACCTTATTCACTTCAAGCTTCGATGTGGATTCAGAGGTGCTTTTCTGCACACTGCTTTTGTTAACAACTGGTTACTTGAGTTATTGTCGCCTTCCTCTCAGCTTGAACTGGTCTGGCCTCTCACACTGTCAAACCATTTTTGCCCACAGCATTGCGACTCACTGGATTTTTTTTTTACTTCTTGCACCATTCTTTGTAAAATATAGAAACTGTTGTGCATGAAAATCTCAGGCGATCAGCAGTGTCTGAGCTACTCAAACCACCTTGTATGGAACCAACAATCACTCCATTGCCAAAGTCACTTTTAATCGCATTTCTTCCTCATTCTGATGTTTGGTCTGAATGACAACTGAACCTCTTGATCATGTTTGCATGCTTTTATGCTGGTGCATGACTGGCTGACTAGATATTTGCATTAGGTGTTCCTGATAAAGTGGCCACTGGGTGTAGTTTGGCTTCTGAATCACATGTTTCTTTCTGCATCCCAGTGCCCAAATAACCTACTGAGCATGGATTTCAGTTCAGCAAAATCGGGGAAAACAGCGCAGCTGCCTGCTAAATGTCCTGCATGACTATCATTGCTGTTCGTCTTTGGTTGAAGCATTCACTCCTGCCTCTTTATGTTTCACCATCTGTTGCCGAACAGTTGTTAGTGCTAAATGAGGTGTAAAGTTGCATCCGGGCACTGCACTCTGCTGCTATCCAGGGATAAATTTCTGGCCACTTATTTCTCAGAAAGAAGACGCTTCTAATAACTTTTCCCCTAACATTTTTGCAAGAAATGCTTCATATCAAATGTAAGTTTCAGAAAACTAGTTAATGGAGCACGAGTAATCGAAGGGGTAAGAAAAGCAGAGGAAGATGTGGAAGTGAATTGATACTTCTTGTTGGAAGATTAGTCTAACAAGACATTTTCCTTTTGTGATCAACTGGTGCTGATCAATAAAGTTAAATTCTTGCAATGAGAAAATTTCAACTCGTGATCCTAGGATTGACTACAATAATTTTCTCAATAGCTTATGATTCTGTTTCTAATTACATTCACCATGTTAGCAGTTTCGGGTTGATTTGAATTCGACCAGAATTTTGCTTTGTAAGAAAATGTTTGGTGCAACTAATTTCAAGCACAATCCATCTTAATTTCTAGATCTTATTTAAGGGTCTTTCTTTACCACCCTATCTCATTTAACATAGGGTCTAAAGAAAGCCTTTGGCACATTGGCTTTCATAAATCAATGTTTTGAGTACAGGAGATGGGATGTCGAAGTTGTATAAGACATTGGTGAGGCTTAATTTGGAGTATTTTGTGCAATTTTGGTCACCTACCTACAGGAAAGATGAAAATAAGTTTGAAAGAGTACAGAGAAATTTGACAAGGATGTTGCTGGGTGTGGAGACCTGAGTTATAAGGGAAGATCGAATAGGTTACAACATTGTTCCTTGGAATGTAGAAGACTGAGAGGAGATTCGAGAGAGGTATACACAATTATGAAGCGTATAGATAGGGTAAATCAAGCAGGCTTTTTCCACTGAGGTTGGGAGGGTCTACAACCAGAGGTCATGGGTTAAGGGTGAAAGGTGAAAAGTTTAATGGGAACATAAGTGGAAACTTCTTCACTTAGGGAGTCATGACAGTGTGGAATAAGCTGCTAGCACAAATGGTGCACGTGAGCTTGATTTCAAAGTCTAAGTGAAGTTTGGATAGGTACATGGACAGTAGCGGTATGGAGGGCTATGGTCCTGGTTCAGTTCCAGAGGAGTAGGCAGTTTGAATGGTTTTGCATTGACTAGATGGGCTGAGGGGCCTGCTTCTGTGCTGTACTTTTGTATGATTCTATGACTTTATGACATTTGCAATGGGTGTGAAGAGAGGGTGCAGGAATATTGTGTTTCCCTCATATAAATGACAATTTCCTGGAGTGGGGTGGGGGGAGGAGTGTGATGTTGTCTTGTGGGTAGATGTAGGGGATCCTTGTAGGTGACTGCAATTATTGTGGGCCTCTTGCTGAATTCATGAGGAATCGAAAATGAACTTCAGACTACCTGCAGATCTACTTCCTCCTCACTTACTATGACATAGAAAGAGACCACTCAGCCTACGTCAGCTCCCAGCAGAGCAACCCCGTAAGTCCTATTCTCTTTTTCTGATTTTCTTACACCCTTTCTCCTATTTTCTCTCAGATGCCCATGAATTTTCTTTGATCCTTCTGCACGTAGTTACATTTAGAATAAGCAATTAGCCTACCGGCGCACCTTTGGGACTAGAAACTCATATAGTCACAGGGAGAGACAAACTACACACAGACAAGCATGATGGTCAGAAACAACCCTTGGGTCTTTGTGCTGAAAGGCAGGAGTACAGACTATTGTTTTATTATCCTGATGCTTCATTGTGTTACCATTAAGGAAACCAATTGAACTCCCCAGCAGAATTTTTGAACTGATTAGGTTTCTATATGTTTCTATAATTATTATGATCCTATATTCTCTCAACAATGTCTTTGAATACAGCTCCGACTTTATTGTTTCATCCTGATTAAGTTTTGTTAGTAGTTGTAGAAAATACCAGGAAGCAATATAGAGATTTAACATTAAAATTTCCATTCGATTAACTTCTCAAAGAAAAGCTGCTTGCTCTGAAACTTCCTAATGTGAAGACAAGTGGAAGTTAAAAACTTTGATGTCAGTTAAAGATTGGAGATAAAGATTCTAAAATGTTTTGAAGAAAAACTGCAACATTTTATTACAGAGCAACTTTGAAGCCCAGTGCAATAAAATTTGATGATCAGTTCATTAAATTTCGAGAGATATAATTTTTCAGAATTAAACAATGCTTAAGAAGTTAAGTATTCAAATCTTTGCCGTTATTTAAAGCACATTGAAAAACTGGTTGTGTTATGTTCAGAGACAAAATTATGATCCAAAACAAAGATGGCAAATGAACCAAACTGTACATATAAAGTAGACTAGACATATGATATTAATTATATATATATAAAAAATAGCCACCATCTTCCTTCCACTCTGCCTTCCTACCTTCTCTGAACACGCCAGCCCTCTCCCTTACTCTGACAACTCCAACTCTCCTTCCACCTTCAATCACAGCTCTTATTCGTGTCGTGTCTTCGCTATTCTCACCAACCTTCCCCCTCTCTGAGGCAGAACGTTCAGTCCTCAACAAGAACCTTACCTTTTTCCTCCTTTGCTTGCACCTCAGGGAGTTCTGCACCCATCACCAAGACAAGCTCTCTTTCTGTTGTCTCCATCTCAAAGCCTACTTCTTTGGCAGGAATTCCACACACCACACTGATGACTCCTTTTCTGGTCTCCAAATCTCCTCCTCTCCTTGTTCATCCAGTGCTGGTTCTCTGTGGATCTTCTCATCTCTAATTGCTGACAAGACAACATCCAGCTCAAGTTCCGCACTCCTCACTACTCCTCGAACCTTACCGCCCCTGAATGTGCTGCGCTCCACTCTGTCTGCCCTAACCCTAACCTTGCCATCAAACCTACCCCTTGAAGAGGACCCCTCTCTGGACCATCAGAAAATTGTCTTCAACTCTACCACTGGCCTCATCAATTCTGGAGAACTCCCATCCACTGCTACCAAATTCATAGTTCCCTTACCCTGCACTGCTCACTTATACCTCCTACCCAAGATCAACAAACATGACTGTCAGAGTAGACCCATTGTCTCTGCCTGCTCCTGCCCCACTGAACTCGTGTCCTCATACCTTAACTCCATTCTGTTCCCCTTGGTTTAGTCCCTTCACACCTACATCTACTACAAGTTTTATGCTCTCAATCTCCTCACTAACTTTCAAATCCCTGGCCTTGACCGCCACATTTTCACCATGGATCTCCAGTCCCTATATACTTCTGTCCCCCATCAAGAAAGACTAAAAGCTCTCCCTTTCTTTCCCAATAAAAGAATCAACCAGTTCCCTTCCACCACCACCCTCCTCCATCTGCCAGAACTGATTCTCACCCTGAACAATTTCTCTTTCGGCTCCTTCCACTTTCTGCAGACTTGAGTGGTAACCATGGGCACCTGCTTGGGGCCCCAGCTTGACTGCTTTTTTGTTGGCTACGTAGAACAGCCCAAACCTGCCCAACTCGTCTTCCATTACATTGACAACTGCATTGGTGCTGTTTCATGTACCCATGCTGAGCTCGTCAATTTCATCAACTTTGCCTCCAACTTCCACTCTGCCTTTAAATTCACTTTATCCATTTCTGACACCTCCCACTTCTTTTTTTGATCTCTTTGTCTCCATCTTTGGAGACAAACTGTCAACGAACATCTTTTATAAACCTACTGATTTCACAGCTATCTTGATTATACTTCTTTCCACACTGTTGCCTGTAAAAATGCTATTCCTTTTTCTCTATTCCTTCATCTCCACCATGTCTGTTCCCAGATTGAGGCATTCCTATCCAGGATAACAGGAATGTTCTTCATGCTCAAACAATTGATGCTGCCCAAACCCACGTATCCTCCAATTTCCGGACATCTGCACTCACCCCATCTCGCCTCACCCCACTCCCCTCAGCCTACACCTACACCTGCCCATTTACCTCCTCCCTCACCTCCATTCAGGGTCCCCTTCAGGTGAGACAACACTTCACCTTCATATTTGCCGGAGTTGTCTTTTGTATCTGGTGCTTCTGATGTGGCCTCCTCTACATTATTAAATTGGGGAACTGCTTCATCGAGCATTTCCACCTCTGCTCCATTTGCCAAAAGTGGAACTTCCCAGTGGCCCAATATTTTAATTCCGATTCCCATTCCTAATCCGGCATGTTGGTCCATGGCCTCCTCTTGTGCCATAATGAAGCTACCCTCAGGGTGGAGGGGAAACACCATATAGTCCATCTGGGTAGCTTCCAACAAGATAGCATGAACATCGATTTCTTCTTGTGCTAAAAAAAAAAGTCCCCCCCCCTCCATGGCCTCTTACCTCTTCTCACTTGCCTATTACCTCCCCTGGTGCCCCTCCTCCTATGGTCCACTCTCCTTTCCTTCAGATTTCTTCATCTCCAGCCCTTGACCTCCAAGCTATCCTTCTTCCCTTCCCTCTACCTTTCATTCTGGCATCTTCCCACTTCCTTTCCAGTCCTGAAGAAGGGTCTCAGCCCAAAATGTCAACTATTTGTTCATTTCCATGCATTCTACCTGACCTGCTGAGTTTTTCCAGCATTTTGTGCATGGATTGTCAGCATCTGCAGAATTTCTTGTGTGTGTATATATATATATATATATATAATAATATATCTTTTCTCCAGGCATTTTTTTTATTTTCCATTCCTAATCCTGCATTTTACCCTTTTTTTCCCATTAAATATTTTCCCCTCAGCAGATAATTTCATTAAGACCAGTAATATTTTCTTTTGCTTTAATCTAATTTTACATGGCAAGATAGGCAGCTAAGAAGTTTTACTATGACATGCTATGGAGTCTCTGCTTCTTTCTTGACAAAAGACCCAACAAGTCCCTTCCATCACCATGCTCCTCCATCTGACAGAACAGGTCCTCATCCTCAATAATTTCTCCATCAGCTCCTCCCAGTTTCTCCAAACCCAACAGGTAGATATGGGCACCTGCATGGGCTCCAACTATTCTTGTTGGGAAAAAAAGCCAACCTTTTTGTTGGCTACATTGAACAGTCCATGTTGCAAGCCTTCCTTGGTAATGCTCCCTAACTCTTCCTGCACTACATTGTAGCACCCATGCAGAGGTCACCAATTTCATCAACTTTGTATCCAGCTTCCACCCTACTCTTATTTTCACTTTGTCCATTTCTGACACCTCTCTCCCCTTTCTCAAATTCTCTGTCTCCACCTCTGGAGACAACCTGTTGATCGACAACTTTTATAAATCTACTGAATCCCACAGCTACCTTTTCCCACTCTGTCTCCTGTAAAAATGCTATTCCCTTTTCTCAGTTCCTTCGCCTCCACTGCACCTGTTCCAACATGAGGCTTTCCTTTCCAGGACATCAGAGTTGTCCTCCTTCTTCAAGGAACAGAGTTTCCCTTCCTCCACATTGATGCTGTTCTCAACCACATCTCCATCATTTCATGGACATCTGTACTCACCCCATCTTCTGTTGCCTTAATAGGGATGGAGTTCCACTTGACCTCAACTACCACGCTATGAGGCTCCACATCCAACATATCATCCTTCATGACTTTCGCCATGTTCAATGGGATCCTACCATATTTATCTTCTCCCCAGCCCCCAACTCTGCTTTCCGCAGGGATTACTTCATCCATGACTCCCTTGTCCTTCATCCCTCCCCACTAATCTCCCTCCCAGCACTTATCCTTGCAGGTGTCAGAAGTGCTACACCTAACCATCCACCTCCTCCATCACCTCCATTCAGGGACTCCAAACCATCTTTCCAGGTGAGTTAACACTTCACTTGAGAATCTGTTGGTGTTGTCTACTGTGTCTGGAGTGCCCTATGTGGTCTCTTCTGCATTGGTGAGACCTGAAGTAAATTGGGGACCACTTTGTCAAGCACCTCCTCTCCTTCCACCAAAAGCGTAACTTCCCAGTGGCCAATCATTTTAATTCCTGTTCCCGTTCCCATTCCGACATGTTGATCTATGTCCTCCTCTTTTGTCATGATGAAGCCGCTCTCTGGGTGGAGGAGCAACACCTCATATTCTGTCTAGGTAGCCTCCAACCTGATGGCATGAAGATCAATTTCCCCTTCTGGTAAATTTTTTCCCTCTCCCTTTCCTCTTCTTCTATTTCCCACTCTGGTCTCTTACCTCTTCTCCTCACCTCTCTGTCACTTCGGCCGGTGATCCTCCTTCTTCCCTTTCTTCCATGGTCCACTCTGCTATCCTATCAGATCCCTTCTTCACCAGCCCTTTATCTGTCCCGCCCACCTGGCTTCACCTACCTCCTTCTAAATCGTCCTCCTTCCCCTCCCACTGCCTTTTTATTCTAGTGTCTTCCCCACTTCTTTGCCAGTCCTGAAGAAGGGTCTCAGCCCAAAACATAGACTGTCTATTAATTTCTACAGATTTTGCCTGACCTACTGAGTTCCTCTAGCATTTTGTCTGTGTTGCTCTGGATTTCCAACATCTGCAGAATCTCTTGTGTTTATGTAGTTGTTCGAATATTTATACACCAACCTCAATATATACAGTATATCGTGCCTTTAAAGTAGTTAAATTCTCCACAACACATTTTGGAAACAGCAACAAGCATATTCTGACACAAAGGGCTATTAGTTCAGTTGACCAAGCAGGCTGCTATGACCAGCTTGCAGGAATTGAGAGCTGTTGGTGGTCATGGTTTTAGGACAATGCTTAATACAATCAGAATGCTGAATGTCAAATGGAATGAACTGGACTGCATGAACTAAGCATACTTGGCTAAGGAGCCAGTTCTGAACATCTACTCAGATTCAGATACAGTGATAAAAGACAAGAGCTCAAATCCCACCACTGCAATTGGAGAATTTAAGTTCAAGCAGTTACTGTAAATAAATCGGGATTTATATGTGGTTTAGCATTGGTTATCTTAAAGTTACTGGCTTGATTATAAAGATCTATGTAGGTTGCTGATGCCCTTCCAAGAAAGAAAAATCTTTAGTGTTTCTCTGAGGAGAAGAAAATCTCTGATCCTTATCCAATTTGGTTTGTTTGTGACTTTAGAACCCACTGACATGATTTGAACTGAATCTTCAGGGGATGGACATTAAGTGCGAGCATTGCTGAAGACCTTTCTTAGTGATTGAATAAATAAAACAAATATAAAATAGCTAACTAATCAAAATGGTAACACAGGGCAAATCTAAGTGCTTGGTTCAAATCTTAGGCGCTGATTTTAGACTTGACATTGGCTGAATCAAATGTTGGACTGGATTATCTTGGATCTGGCTGAGTATTCCAGTATGATATCTGTCTGACTGAACCATTCTGTTCCCAGTACTTCATCTAAAAGACAACATGGGATGACTTCAGCAGTGAGATGAGGGAACTTGAATTCACTGCTTTCTCACTCAAGAATGAATTGCTAATGTACTGACATCAATGCTCAAGAAATTCTAAAGTTTACCTTTGCCAAGGAGACAAAGAAACAGCTCTGTTAATGTAGCAGAAATAAGCAAGAAACCTTTCAGCACTTATAGGAAAATCTTAAAGAACATTTTATCTTATATGTAATTTAAAGAGTAACCAATACCTTGGTCCTAAATGTCAACTGTTTGTTCATTTCTCGGATGCTGCCTGACCTGCTGAGTTCCTCCGACATTTTGTGTGTGTTGTATCCAAACCCATTGTTTAATTTCAGAATCAGAAATGTTAAGGAGTCTTTGTAAGCCTGGTAAGTGTTTCCTCCTGTAAATTATAGAAACATACAATGGCATCATCTATCAAATATGGGCATCACAGTAGTGCAGCAGTTAGTTTAACACTATTACAGCTCAGCGCATTAGTCTAGAGTTCAATCCTGGCATCCTCTGTAAGGAGTTCCTGTATTTTGTCTCCGTGAATTGTGTGGGTTTTCTCTGGGCGTTTCAGTTTCCTCCCACAGTCCAAAGATCTACCAGGTAGGTTAATTGGTCATTGTAACTTGTCTCGTGATGAGGTTAGGATTAAACTGGGGATGTCAGGCAGCACTGAGCAGCACAGCTGGAAAAGAAGGAAGAGCCTATATCTCTCAATATGTCACTGTATCACTAAATAAATAAACAAACTATCTCCCTTCCCGCTACCTGCCTCTGTCTGCCTCCCTTCATCTGTCATCCAACTGACTCTGTCTTCCAACTCCACTCCTTTCTACTTGGTACAACTCCTCCTCTTTATCCTTTAATTCCCATGTCCTCATCCACTAATCATATCTGGAGTCTGCCTCATCAATCCCCCCGCTTCCCTTTATACTGTCTCACCACTCTCCCCCTCATTCTGTCACGCTTCCTTTTAGCCCTGAACATCCACCGTTCTTTCCCTTCCACCCTCTGATACAGCAGGATCTGCTGAATACCTTCAGCAGATTGCCTGTTGCTGTAAAATAGTTTTTGATCATTTCAGTGGAACTTATATTCTTTTAAAATACATAATAGGATAAAAGTGGTTGGGGTCATGCCACACTGTAGTGACTTATCATTTGCAATGTTTTGTTTGAAAATTCAATAAATTAAATTAAAAATTTAAACTGTTTTAAGTGGACAATTTGTAGTCCGTTTCCCTACTTAATGGTAATCAGAGAGTCAGCTGCCTGCTAAATTTATAATACAGCCAAATGTATCTGCTTCAGTGCATTTGGCGATGTAGGTTCAAATTGCAACTGAAATTGTGTTAATTTTGAGAAGTGTTTTTTGGTCAAGCTTCCACTTAAACGGTTGTATTTCACAGAATTGGACAGAGCTTTAGAAAGTGCTTGTCAATTATTCTTAAATTTGCATTTAAAATATTTCTTCAGATAGTAAAAAGTACGGCATTTTGAATACAACAGAAAATTGCCTTATCGCAAAAGACGGCCAGAATTGGACCATAGTGTTCCACATAATGTATTTATCTGCTGCGCAACTCATCCCGTACCATTACCGAAAATGTCAAAACGCATGAGTGGATTGGGAAGGTGGCAATTTTTGTTAGGCTCATAGAATGAGAGAATGATAGAATTGTTCAGTACAGAACCAGGCCTTTCAGTCCATTGTGTATGCACCTACCATCAAGTGCCTATCTATATTAATCCTGTTTTCCAGCATTCAGCCTATATAGCGTGGCATTATAAGAGCTCACCTTGGGGCAGCACAGGCATGTAGCAGTTAGCAAAATGCTTTACAATACCAGCCACCTGGGTTCATTTCCCACCGCAGCCTGGAAGGAGTTTGTATGTTCACCCCATGACGACGTGGGTTTCCTCCGGGTGCTCCAGTTTCCTCCCAGATTTCAAAGACGTACCAGTTGGTAGATTAATTGGTCATTGTAAATTGTCCTGTGATTAGGCTAGGGTTAAATTGGGGTTTGCTAGGCGGTGTGGTTCGAAGGGCCAGAAGGGCCTACTTTGCACTGCGTCTCAATAAATAAATAAATAAAATCATTTTTAAATGCACCCCTGATATCCCATCAGTCACTGTATTTCAAATTTCAACCACCTTTGGATGAGAATATTCTTCTTCAAATCCCTTCTGAATCTGTTAAACTTGTGTCGGATTGAGATTCATTTATTTATCACAGGTACGTCAAAGCATACAGTCAGAAGCATCGTTTGGGTTAACAACCAACACAATCTAAGGATGTGCTGAGAACAGGCTACCAGGATCACCACACATTTCAGCACCAGCATAACATGCTCACAATGCTCAGTAGAACAACAAATGCAACAACGACAACAACACAACAACACAACAACAACAAATTAGCAACAGCAAAACAAATCCCTTTTCACCCTCTCATTCTCCCACCCATGCACACAGCGCTCTAACTCTAGCACAGGTTGTTCGGTTACAGACACCGTTTTGAAAGTTCAGAGTAAATTTATTATCGAAGTATATATATGCCACCATATACAATCCTGAGATTTATTTTCTTGTGCAGATACTCAATAATTTTGTAGAATAATAATAACAGAATCCATGAAAGACCACCCAAACTGGGCATTCAACCAGAATGCAGAAGACAACAAACTGTGTACATACAAAATGAAAGAAATAATAATAATAAATAAATAAATAAATAAATAAGCAATAAATATCGAGAACATGAGATGAAGAGTTCTGGAAAGTGAGTCTATTAGTTGTGGGAACATTTCAATGATTGGGCAAATTAACTTGAGTGAAGCAATCTCCTTTGATTCAAGAGCCTGATGGTTGATTGTTTCAAGAACTTTCTTTAGCAGTGAGAAGGGAACATGTCCTGGATGATTGGGATCCCTGATGATGGCTGCTGCTTTCTTGTGACAGCTTTTCATGTAGGTGTGCTCAATAGTGGGGGGGGACGGCTTTTCCTGTGATGGAGCGAGCCACTACTTTTTGAAGGATTCCTCCACCCCCCCTCCACCATTTCTCATCCCCTTGTCCCTCTGTCATGTTATTTCCATGCCTGCTCATCCCCTCCCTCTGGTGCACCTCCCCCCCTTTCTCTTTTTTCCATGGCCTTCTGTCTCTTTCACCAATCAACTTCCTAGCTCTTTGCTTCATCCCTCTCCCTTTAAGTTTCACCTATCACCTTGTATTTCTCTCTCCCTTCCTCCCACCTTTCAAATGTGCACCTCAACATTTTTTCTCCAGTCCTGTTGACAGGTTTCGACCTGAAACGTCGACTGTACTTTTTTTCATAGATGCTGCCTGGTCTGTTGAGTTCCTCCAGCATTTTGTGTGTGTTGTTTAATGAAGATTACAATCTCACTTGCCATCTTATTTACCTTATTTTCCTTGGAAATGTACACCAAAGTCTCTCTGTCATTTTGTACTTGTAAGGGTGCTTCAAAATGTGCTACTTCATATTTTTCAGGTCTTACACCACCAGGTTCAGGAACAGTTATTACCCCTCAACCGTTAGGCTCTTAAACTGGAGGAGATAACTTCACTCAACTTCACTTGCCTCATCACAGAATTATTCCCATAACGAATGGACTTACTTTCAAGGATTGTTCATCAAATGAACAGCTCTAATCTGCTAAATATATTTTCCGATGACCTACATTGATTTGCCTAATCTCAAACAATAACAAGGTGGCCTACAGGGAAGAAGTCATTACACAGTGGTGTCAAGAAAACAACCTCTCCCCCAATGTCACAAAAACGAAGGAGCTGGTTGTGGATTACAGGAGGAATGGAGATGGGCTAACCCCTATTGACATCAATGGATCCGGGGTTGAGAGGGTAAACGGCTTTAATTTCCTCAGCATCCATATCACCGAGGACCTCAGGTGGTCTGTACACACCAGCTGTGTGGTGAAAAAGGCACAACAATGCCTCTTTCAACTCAGACGGTTGAGGAAGTTTGGTATGGGCCCCTAAATCCTAAGAAATTTCCACAGGGGCACAATTGAGAGCATCCTGACTGGCTGTATCACTGCCTGGTATGAGAACTGTACCTCCCTTAATCGCAGGACTCTGCAGAGAGTGGTGCGGGCAGCCCAGCGCATCTGTAGTTGTGAACTTCGCATGATTCAGGACATTTACAAAGACTGGTGTGAAAAAAGGGCCTGAAGAATCATTGGGGACCTGAGTCACCCCAACTACAATCTATTCTAGCTGCTACCATCCGGGAAACGGTATCACAGCATAAAAGCCAGGCTCTGAGACAGCTTCTTCTACCAGATGATCAGACTGATTAACTCACACTGATTTGAGTGTATTTCTATGTTCTATTTATTATAAATTACTATAAATTACCCTGATTACACATTGCACATTTAGACAGAGACATAACGTAAAGATTTTTACTCCTCATGCATGTGAAGGATATAAGAAATAAAGTCAATTCAAATGTTCTTGATATTTATTGCTCATTTATTTATATATATATTTTCATTTGTACTTGCACAGTTTGTTGTCGTTGCACATTGATTGTTTGTCTGTCCTGTTGTGTGCAGTCTTTCACTGATTCTATAGTGTTTCTTGAATTTACAGTGTATGCCTGCAAAAAAGTATCTCAGGGTTGTATACGGCGACAGATATGTACTTTGATATACAAATTTACTTTGAACTTGAATGTAGATAGGTCAGTTTTAAGTGGCTTACTTACCTCCCTTTTTCTCAAGCATTCGACTCAACCCTCCCCACTGTAACAAATGTCACGGCCCTCAAGTTTGCATCCCACTCCTTGTTTCCTTTTCCCAGCCACTGTTTTGTGCCACATATTGCCCAACACACAATGTTACTCATGACTATTGACCTCTCACCCCAGAACAACTAATCCCAACACTGATATGTGACTACCGTCGCTACTAACTCTAGAACCAACGCCTAAATAAAAAAAGTCCCTCTCCCTACTGTATTTGTTCTCTGACCCAGCTATCCCCTTCTTTGACTGACTGCCAAGTTCTCTTCCTCAACATTGATGCATAGCAATTAACCCTTAGTATGACCTACGTAACTTGGCCTAACTATTTTCTTGCTCAATCCCAGTAGTATCCTACCTTCAGGCTTGTCTGCCATCCCAAAGCCTATGCTTTTCAATACACTGCGATCCAGTTTTCTCTAACCCTAGCTCTGGGTACTTTGGTTAATTTGTGCTGTCCACACAGATGAAATGGAGCGTTTTGAATGCTCACTGCCCCACCCTCACCTCAATTTATACACTGACAACAAAAACCATCTATAGCATTTGAATCCCTTTGTGATATGGCTAATTATGTAGCCACATGAAATTTATTGAATTCCCATGAAGGGTACAGAGTATGATTTGCGAAGTAAATCATTTGTACTGAAAATTTCATGATCTACTCCATTAGTTTTGCTGATTTTGTGTCAATTGAACTAAAACAAGTGTAACACAGCAGAAGGTGCCGCCCAGTGAATTCAATTGTAATACTCTGATGGACTTTTCACACTGTGAAGCACTGGATATTAGCAACTTTTTGAGAGTGATCTGCTAACAGAGTGGGTCTGGAGCAGCTTCACTTTAACCATACATGGTGACAAATGAATTGTGAATTGTTTCTGAGATAAAACCATGAGGCTATAAGACACAGGGAAAGAATTAGGCCATTCGGCCCCTTAAGTCTGTTCTGCCTGTTCCATCTCCCTCTCAAGCCCATTCTCCTGCCTTCTCCCCATAACTTTTCATGTCCTGACTAACAACCCAGCAAGCTCTGCCTCAGGTACACCCGATAACCTGGCCTTCACAGCCATCTATGGCAATAATTCCACAGATTCACCACCTCTGCTGAAGAAATTCTTCCTTATCTTGGTTCTAAAATGATGCCTCTCTATTCTGAGACAGTGTCGTCTGGTTCTTAGACTACCCCACCATAGTAAATACCCACTCCACACCAAGCCTATCGAAGCCTTTCAGCATTCGATAGGTTTCAATGATGTCCCCCCTCATTTTTCTAAATTCCAGTGAGTAGAGAGGCCCAGAGCCGTCAAATGCTCCTCATATGACATGCCTTTTAATCCTGCAATCATTTTTGTAAACCTCCTTTGAACTCTCTCCAATATCAACTCATCCTTTCTTAGATAAGCAGCCCCAAACTGCTCATAATACTCCAAATGAGGCCTCATCAGTACTTTATAAAGCCACAACATTACATCCTTGCTTTTATATTCTAGTCCTCTTGAAATGAATGTTAAAATCACATTTGCCTTCCTTACCACAGATTCAGGGAATTATGCACAAAGACTCCCAAGTCTCTTTCCACCTCGGATTTTTAAATTTTCTCTCCATTTAGAAAATAATTATGCTTTTATTTCTCGTACCAAAGTGCATGACCATACAGTTCCCAACACTGTATTCCATTTGCCACTTCATTGCACATTCTCCTATCTCTCTAATTACTTCTGTAGCCTCTTTATTCCTCAAAACTATCTGCCCCTCCACCTATCTTCATATCATCTGCAATCTTGTCCACAAAGCCATCAATTCTATCATCCAAATCATTGATATACAACGTAAAAAGAAGCAGCCCCAACACAGACCCCTGTGAAACGCCACCAGTCATTAGCAGCCAACCAGAAAAGGCTCCTTTTTATAAACTCTTTGCCTCCTGCCAATCAGCCATTGTTTTATCCATGCCAGAATCTTTCCTGTAATACCATGGGCTCTCAACTTCTTAGGCAGTCTCGTGTGGCACCTTGTCAAAGGCCTCCTGAAAATCCAAGTACATAACATTCGCCAATTCTCCTTTGTCTATTCTGCTTGTTTTTTTTTCCAAGAATTCCAATGAATTTGATAGGCAAAATTTTCCTTTAAAGAAACCATGCTGACTATGGCCTATTTTACTATGTGCCTCCAAGTACTCTAAAACCACATCATTAATAAACAACTCCAGCATCATCCCAACCATGTCCCAGGCTAACTGATCTATAATTTCCTTACTTCTTCCTCTCTCCCTTCTTGAAGAGTGAAGTAACTTCTGCAATTTTCCAACCCTCGAGAAGCATGCCAGAAAAAATTGATTCTTGAAAGATCATTACTAATGCCTCCACAAACTCTTCAGCCACTTCCTTCAGAGCCCTGGAGTGTATGCCATCTAGCCCAGGTGACTTATCTATTTCCAGACCTTTCAGTTTCCCAAGAACCTTCTCCCAGTAATGGCAACTCACACACTTCTGTCCCCTTACATTCTCAGATTTCTGGCATACTGCTAATCTCTGCCACAGTGACTATTGATACAAAATACTTATTCAGTTTGTCCACCATTTCCACTAGCTTTCCAGCATCATTTCCAGCAGTCTGCTATCTTCTCTTGCCTTTTTACACTTTCTATATCTGAAGAGATGTTTGGTATCTTCTTAAATATTATTGGCTACCTTACCTGTTAACCTTTCCAATCTATCTTTTCCTTTGTTATGACTTGTTTAGTAGCCTTCCATTGGTTTTTAAAAGCTTCCCAATCCTTGAACTTCCCACTATTTTTTGCTCTGTTATATGCCCTCTATTTGGCTTTTATGTCAGCTTTAACTTCATTTGTCAGCCAAGGTTGTGTCATCCTGCCTTTAGAATACTTCTTCCTCTTTGAGATGTATCTATTTTGTGCCTGCCAAACTGCTTCCAGAAACTCCAGCCGTCATTCCTGCTGTCATTCCTACCAGTGTTCTTTTTCAATCAACTTTGGCCAACTCCTCTCTCATGCCTCTGTGATTCCCCTTAATCCACGATCACAACGATACACTGGACTTTAGCTTCCCCTTTTCAAGTTGCAGTGTGAATTCTATCATATTATCATCACACCTCCCTAAGGGTTCCTTCACCTTAAACTCTCTAATTAATTCTGGTTCATTGCATAACACCTAATCCAGAGTAGCTGATCCCCTAGTGGACTCAACCATGAGCTGCTCTAAAAAGCCATCTCATAGGCATTCTAGAAATTGCCCCTGTTGTGATCCTGCTCCGACCTGATTTTCCCAATCTACCTACATATTGAAATCCCCCATGACTATTGTAACATTGGTAGCAACTGTCAAGGATTTCAGTTTGCAAATATACAACTGTCTAATTGTCTAATTCATTTTCAACTGAATTAATCCAAGTGGGCATCAATTACAGAATATTGAGTCTTTATATTTTACAGCAATACATTCTGGATAATGGGTCCCATTTCACATGATCTGTTGAACAAGAACATTGTAACAAGGAAACAGTCAGCAAGCAGCAAGAAGGCATAACCCCTTGCTAACCTCCTGGAGGATAGCCTAAAATTTCCACTTCTTCAAAAAGGGTAGTAGGGATAATCCTGGAAAATGCAAGATGACGAATCTACCTTCAGTGGCAGAGAACTTGTTGGGAAAGATTGTGAAGGACAGGATATATATTCACTTGGAAAGATAGGGAATGATTAGGAGGATTCAGTATGGCTTTGTGCAGGGGAGTTCATGTCTGTCAAATCTGATCGATGTTGTTAGGAGTTAAACAAAAAGACTGATGAAGGCAGGGCAGCTGATGTTGTCTATATGGACCTTAGTGTAGTTTTTGACAAGGTCATGCATGGTAGTTTGCTCCAGAAGGTTAAGGTACAAAGGATCCAGTGACAGATTAAGAAACAGGTGTGATATAGCAAGTCTTTGGGGAGCTAGTCCATAGCTACCTGAAAGTGGTGGCACGGGTGGACAGAATCCTGAAATAGGCATTTGGTACGCTTACCTTCATACAGTAGGCAGAGGCATTGAGTCTAGGAGTTAGGATGCTATGTTGTAGGTGTACAAATCATTAGCTAGACTTCCCTTAGATTATTGTGTACAATTCTGGTTGCCACATGACAGGAAGGTTTGGTAGCAATAGAGAGCCTTCAGAAATGATTCACCTGAATATTGCCTGGAAGGAAGGCTGTAGTTATAAAGAGAGACTGGACAGACTGTGTATATTTTCACTGGAACATAGGAGACTGACAGGTGAATTTACAGAGGTTTGCAAAATTGTGAGAGGCATA
The DNA here is from genome assembly GCF_963921235.1 of Mobula hypostoma. NCBI lineage: Eukaryota > Metazoa > Chordata > Chondrichthyes > Myliobatiformes > Myliobatidae > Mobula > Mobula hypostoma. The sequence goes on along the minus strand of NC_086102.1, from coordinate 31,627,551 downwards.
GCTCAGATAGATTGTGGGAGCTACTCTTTTCCAGGGCAGGGCAGTCTAGAACTATAGGGCACAGGTTTAAAGGGGTAGGTGTTCAAGAGGGGAGAGGGGTAGGATTTCACATAGAAGGTGTTGAATATTTGGAATGAACTGCCAGAGGAAGCCATGGAGGCAGATCCTACTACATTTACTTGGACTGGAAAGGAATAGAGAATATGGACCTTATGCAGGTAAATATGATTAGCATAGGTAAGTATCTGAATCAACATGGATCAGGTGGGCTGTGTCAGTGCTGTACGTTTTTTTAAAACTTCTGTTCTTTCTTCTCACGGGCAGAGGAAGCACTAAGGCGCAAACCAGCTCGGAAGCAGAGGCAACAGGCTTGTAGAATTATTATAAGACTTAAATTGAATTGTTCCACACTGTCACACAGAGGTAATTTATATTTTCTTGGTGCCCTCACCAACATTTACGATTTGCTGAGAATAAATATTGCTTTGTGAACTCTCTTACCTAATGCTCTACCATTTAAGTCGACTTCATGAAAGAGGGACTCGAGCTTCAATGCTGAAATACTACCTTGCTAAGATTGGAATACTAATTCAGTAACAGCTGCTTTGATTTATATAATTGGAATGAATACTCTTTCAACTTAATTAAGTGATTCTTCATGGTTCTGCCTTGAGCATGTTATGCAGATGTTAGTTCATTACTCAGACAAGAAGAATACATTATTTTTTTATAGTAATGTAATACAATTTGGTTTCTTTCAGACACTGTGTGACCAAGTTTGGCTTTGGTTAGTGTTTAACTTCTGAATGTCCTGTGAACTCTGCCAAAGCTGTTCTATAATAGATTCTTACTCATCTTCTCCACTGCAGTCCAATACATTTTCTCCTTTGAAGTTGTTATATCAAAGGGTTGCTCAGGAATTGCAATGAAACAAGATTCTTTTTTTAAATGAAATGTCATAATATCCAAAAGCGAAAAGGCAACCGAAGCTAGTAATTTTTGATTGGGAAAAGTGACAAGGCTGTTTCTAATAAGACCATAAGACCATACGCTATAAGAATTAGGACATTTGTTCCATCGAGTCTGCTTTGATGAATAATAAGAACTGTTTTTTGTAGTAACTTGATATATTTATGCTGGGAATGATCCTTCTGAATGGGATATAATCATGTGACTTGATACACGTGATAATCATAAATCAATTACTAATTACCACTTACCAGTATTAGACGATAGTTAACAAAAAGCATGAGTGACAAGGACACTGAATAAAAGAAAAATTGATCAGGCAATTGCCTTAAACTGTGGTGAGTTTTAGGAAGAATAAAGAATGATTGGAAAGAATGTGGAGATGCTGAGGAATTCCAGACCATATGAAGGCATAGTCACTATTGATATAAAGGAAGAAGATAGAAATTAGTGCATCACTTACAGGGCTGGTGAAGGTCATACACAGGCTTAGTGGTGAAGGAATGTGAAACACCGGAAAATCGCGGCCGGTGTGACCTGTAGTGGTGGTGAAGGAGAATTTAACATTACAGCCAGTGGAGTTTTTGAGTGAGTGAAATGTAGGAGGCAGGCACTGGGAAACATTGGATAATAAAGAACAGAGCTGAAACAAGACATGTCCCAAAGTCTTACATGGAAAGGTATTGCAGGAGTCCAATGGTCAAAAGTATTATGAAGTAGAAAGTTTATCAACTGGATTAAATATGAGGCTGAAAGTTCATTAGGGAAGATGAAGTTGTGAACAAGCTCACTCAGTGTGGTGGTATGGAAATAGATTTAAAGATGGTAGTATGGAGTGCAAAGTAGCAGGCAAAGACCTATTCTGCTGACCATACATGTCTGTGTGCTTCTCTGCACACCTACTTAGTCTAACCTGTTCCAGATGCAGAGGCTTCGCTGACTTAACCCGGAAGGATTGTCCCGTAATGTCAGGTGGGGCAGTCAGCTTCAGCTTGCAGATCCTGCCTTCTGCACCCAGAATTCCCTGATATCTTGGCATTGCCATAAACCTTCTCTGATAGCTGAAAGCATTTAATTGCTTATAAAATAAACAAACAATTTAAAAGAAAATATTCAAAAACACAAAATAGATTTAACTGAAAATTCCTGAAAAGTGCTAAAAACTAATGAAAACATTTTGTTTCCCTCAGCTTTGATGTCTTCAGTATTTGGCAATGTCAGTGGTATTATCAGTGTTTCAAATCTTTCCAAACTAAACACTCTCAGATTTGAATTAAGTCTCTCTTTTTGAGTTGTTTCTATCCTGAGCCTCAGCCTGATAAAAATAGTTATGAAACCCATCATTTTACATCAGCATCAGCATGCCTACAAAATGCACCCTGAACCTCTCAAGGGTCCTGCTGTGTTGTGCTGATGGATTGAGCGCTAAGTTCAGTGGTGAGGTGCATCATTAGATCCACCAAGTTGAACTGTAAGTCATGGAGCTGTGAGCTAGTACTAACTACAGTCTGGACCATTAGCTTCACCTTCTGAATCCGTCTTTATGTAAAAGCCATAGTATTGAATTTGTGATGTACAATATATGCTTAACAAAATAAATAAAGTTAAATAAGAAACAATAAATAAAAGATGCAAAAAGTATCTACTGCCAATAAAGTATGTAAACTTAGGATATGACTTAAAATAAAGGATATTGTATGATGATCAGAGAATTTTATTTATTCCAAGGCAGAAATTCTGAATTTTGCAATTGACTTAATCGCATATTGTTGGTCTGCATTAACATTAAGTGTTATTTATCGGATGAGTGGTTTTCAATATGTAGCTTTACACCCACCAGAGTAATTTGTACAACTATTTTTTTACTGAATCTATCATTTGTATAAATCTAAAAAATAATAAAATGGTTGGATTAAGTAACTACTTAATCTTTTCACATATGAATTTGGAACTGATTATATGGACACATAATGTCCGCAGCTCACTCAGATGAATAATTATTATAAGTCCTTCTTTCCTACAGGATATTGGGGCTTAATTCAATAGCCCAGCTGTGTGCAGGGGTAGTGACGAGAACTGGTCGCGTGCAATTCATGTGCTGCCTGTTATACATAGAAAACATAGAAAACCTACAGCACAATTTTACCTAGGGTTACCCACAGCCCTCTATTCTTCTAAACCCCATATACTTGTCCAGGAATCTCTTAAAAGACCCTATCGTATCCGCCTCCACCACCGTCACTGGCAGCTCATTCCACACACTCACCACTCTCTGCATAAAAAAACTTACCCCGACATCTCTGTACCTACTTCCAAGCACCTTAGAACTGTGCCCTCTCGTGTTAGCCATTTCAGCCCTTGTAAAAAGCCTCTGACTATCCACACGATCAATGCCTCTCATCATCTTATACACCTCTATCAGGTCACCTCTCATCCTCCATCGCTCCAAGGAGAAAAGGCCAAGTTCACTCAACCTATTCTCATGGGTCATGCTCTCCAATCCAAGCAACATCCTTGTAAATCTCCTCTGCACCCTTTCTATAGTTTCCACATCCTTCCTGTAGTGAGGTGATCAGAACTGAGTAAAGTACGGGGTCTGACCAGGGTCCTATAAAGCTATATAACATTATCTCTCGGCTCGTAAACTCAATCCCATGGTTGATGAAGGCCAATGCACCATATGCCTTCTTAACCACAGAGTCAACCTGTGCAATCGCTTTGAGTATCCTATGGACTCGGACCCCAAGATCCCTCTGATCCTCCACACTGCCAAGAGTCTTGCCATTAATATTATATTCTGCCATCATATTTGACCTACCAAAATGAACCACCTGACACTTATCTGGGCTGAACTCCATCTGCCACTTCTCAGCCCAGTTTTGCATCCTATCAATGTCCCGTTGTAACCTCTGACAGCCCTCCACACTATCCACAACACCTCCAACCTTTGTGTCATCTGCAAATCCACTAACCTATCCCTCCACTTCCTTATCCAGGTCATTTATAAAAGTCACGAAGAGAAGGGGTCTCAGAACAGATTCCTGAGGCATGCAACTGGTCACCAACCTCCATGCAGAATGTGACCCATCTACAACCACCCTTTGCCTTCTGTGGGCAAGGCAATTCTGGATCCACAAAGCAATGTCCCCTTGGATCCCATGCCTCCTTACCTTCTCAATAAGCCTTCCATGGGGTATCTTATCAAATGCCTTGCTGACAGCCATATAAACTACATCAACTGCTCTACCTTCACCAATGTGAATAGTCACATTGTCAAAAAATTCATTCAGGCTCATAAGGCATGGCCTGCCTTTGACAAAGCCATGCTGAATATTCCTAATCATAATATGCCTCTCCAAATGTTCATAAATCCTGCCTCTCAGGATCTTCTCCATCAATTTACCAACCACTGAAATAAGACTCACTGGTCTATAATTTCCTGGGCTATCTCTATTCCCTTTCTTGGATAAACAAACAACATCGCAACCCTCCAATCCTCCGGAACCTCTCCCGTCCCCATTGATGATGCAAAGATCATTGCCAGAGGATCATTAATCTCCTCCCTCGCCTCCCACAGTAGCCTGGGTTATATCTACTGTATACTGGGGTATACAGTATCTGATATCACAGTATTCATTCCAGTTTTGGCTGGAATAAGAACAGAAACTCAAAATTATATGTGATTAGCTCCATATGAAACTGTTGCTAATGCCATCACTGACATGGTGTCCACTACAATTTGCTCTACATGTGTGGCTGTGTAGTAGGTACTTGCAGGTCGAAAGATACTTATACTATCCAAAGAAATGCGGTCCAAATTTCAGACCGATCATTTAATAATGCTCAAATATAAACAGTAAATGCTGGAAACATGTGGCAGATCAGGCAGCATCTGAAAACCAGTCCTAAAGAAGGGTCTTGGCCTGGAACATCGACTGATTACTCTTTTTCATAGATGCTGCCTGACCTGCTGGGTTCCTCCAGCATTCTGGACGTGTTGATCTGAAGATCAGTTATTGTTTCAGGTCTGGAATTCCTTTTTGGAGTCCTGATGAAATATTACCTGTTTCTCTTTCAACAGATCCTGGCTGACCTGCTGAGATTTACTCTATTTTTGATACTGTATATAAAACATCTACTGCTTTTATTTCACATTCAGCTTTTGTAGTTTTTCTCTAATAATTTTGCATAATAATGTCCATTCAACATGTATCCACAGGATTATTGTCTCCTCAATGCAGGTACACACACATAACATAAATCACATGATGTCATTTCCCTCCACCAACAATAGTATATTCTACTTTAATTTTTCATTCTAAACACAATTATGGCGTATTGAGGAAACCACAGTAACCTTAAATTTCTCCAACTTCTTTCAGGCTCTCTAGTTCTCTCCCAATTTTATAATTAATAATTAAATTGGATCAGGCAGCTCTCCAGCATTGTCCCACCAGCAGTTTTCAGCACCATAGGCTATTTTTTTTTTTAGAAATGAGAGCCACAAGATTCTTCCGTCAATAAAATATTACATTTCGTCTTTTCTTTTCATTCATTTTTACTGGTAAAAGTCATGTACTTTTTACAAGGATATTTTCAACCCTAATTGCTAGCTGTACAGACACATATACAAGAATTGTTGCAACATTTCATTTGGATGGGACCTGGTTATACTTTACCTGAGAGATATAGGCCTGAATGTCAATGTTCCTGCTTTTTAAGCTTTCAGTGGGAACCAGTGTGTGAACAATAAAGATGCAATCAAACAGCTGAGATGTGCCTTCCCAATTGGTGTGAACAAGTTTTTCTCTTTTAGGTGAGTAGACAGGTGGGCTTCCAGCTTGATGGATTCTCTTTACGACCATAAGACATAGGAGCAGAATTAGGCCATTCAGCCCATTTAGTCTGTTCTGCCATTCTATTATGGCTGATTTATTATCCCTTTCAATCCCATTCTCCTGCCTTCTTCTGTGTAACCTTTGACATCCTTACAGATCAAAAAACTATCAACTTCTGCTGTAAATATACCCAATGGCTTGGCCTCCACAGCTGTCTGTGGCAATGAATTCCACAGATTCACCTCTCTTTGGCTAAAGAAATCTCTCCTCATCTCTGTTCTAAAGGAATATCCTTGTATTCTGAGGCTGTACCTTCTGGTCCTTCACTCACCCACTATAGAACACATCCTCTCCGTGTCCATTCTACCTAGACCTTTTAAAATTTGATAGGTATTAATCATTTCCCCATCATTCTTCTAAACTCCAGTGAATCCAAGCCCAGAGTTATCAAACGCTCCTCTATAAACTGTAAATCCCTTATGGGACAGCTGCCCATAAACGTCACAAACTAGCAAATCTTTGTCAAAGCAACCATAAACTTTGCAAGTGAATCAAATCACAACTTAATTAAAGGGATTATGATTGGCAATGTCTATATGGTTAGAAATGTTAGCATGGAAAACATCTGGGGTGTATAACATGGTGTTAAACCTGGCTCCACGCTTGAAAAACCTTCTTTCTCATTTTCTTGCATCTTCACAATACCAATTAATATATGTAGTGTTTTAGTGGCTTTTTTTTGAATCAGTAAAGCAACTTGTCATATTCCGAGTATCTAATCAAGGCATCTACTTGAAACTTAGGTGCTAATGTAAGTTAAACTGTAACTTGCCATGACTCAGGTGACCTTGAACAGGTTATGACTCTGGCAGGTTTTCTGATGTTATCCATGGAGATAGGCTTTTCTCTAGAAAACAACTTTTCTCTGAAGTGCAAGTCTTCCCAGATGCCAGCTTTGGTGAAGCCATAACATGAGAAAATCCACAGATGCTGGAGATCCAAGCAACACACACAAAATGCTGGAGGAACTCAGCAGATCAGGCAGCATCTATGGAAAAGAGTAAAAGGTCAATGTTTCATGCCGAGACCCTTCATTGGGAATCAGCAGGAATCAAGCTAACATCAGGAATGATGAAGGGTTTCGGCCCGAGAGGTCGACTGTTTACTCTTTTCTATGAATGCTGCCTGGCCTGCTGAGTTCCTCCAGCTTTTTGTTGGTGAAGCCACATTTGCTCTGGGACAGCGTGTAAGGAGATACAGTAGTAATAGGGCACGAAATCAATTTTAATTTCTGCTTGTGATAAAATGAAATAAAATGTTTATTTTTGCTCACTAGTTGCATAAACTACATCATATGAGAGGTCTGATATATCCATCTTCATGAAGAAAAGACAAATCTTGAAAATTTGAATTCTACAGTGTTCTTTAATATCTAAAATCAGGTTTAAAAGTACCCTAATGTTTTGCAGATGTTCAAGTTGTGGTCATAGTGTTGGATTACATAAATCAATGCTTGTTTCCTAAACACTGATATAGACTCCTTTATCTAAAGTTATTAATGGAAAAACCCTTTGAAGAGATCTTACTTAGGGGAGCTTGAAAACACAACTATTATATTACCAGTCTTATATATTTCACAGCCATATCTTCGGCCATCAGAAATATTACTTTGGCCAAAATTGTTAATCCATCAGAAGATAGTACGCTCAAGACTCCTTTGAATCAAAGTGAATTTTCAATGTCACACTTAAGGAATGATATACGAGGTGTGAAAGTGCTGAATTCTTGCTTTAAAATAATTCCATCTGCCTGTTCAAGTATATGTACAATGCAAAGAGATTATAAAGATATATTGGTCATTGTAAATTGTCCTGTGATTAGACTCATGTTAAAAAGGTGGGTAGCTGGGTAGGGCAGCTTGTTGGGCTGGAAAGGTCTGTTCCATGCTGTATCTCTAAATAAAATATTTAAAAAATTAGCTTTATTCACGTGTACATTGAAACATACAGTGAAATGTATCAAGGACCAACACAGTTTGGCTATGAGATTTCATCACGTCACATCCTCCCCTCTACTCAGCATTCTGAAAGGATCATTGCTTCCACAAATCCCTGGTTTTCAGCTTCTCTGCAGCTTACTTTGATCTTGTGCAGTGGCACCCCCATACTAGACAGTGATGGAGCCTGCCAGAATGCTCTCCACAGTACATCTGTAGAAGTTTTCGAGTGTTTTAGATGACAAACCAAATCTCCTCAAACTCCTAATGAAATATAGCTGCTTTAATATGTTAGATCCTCAGAGATATCGACATCCAGGAACTTGAAATTGCTGACTCTAATCCCCCTGGTCCCCTGCGAGGATTGGTTTGTGCTCCCTCATCTTACCCTTTCTGAAGTCCCAGTCAGTTCTTTGGTCTTATTGACACTGAGTGCAAGGTTATTGCTGCGACACCACATAACTAGGTGGTGTATTTTGCTCCTGTACGCCTTCTCAATTCTGTCTGAGATTCTGCCAACAATGGTTATATTATCAGCAAATTTATAGGTGGCACTTGAGCTATGTCTATCCACTCAGCCATAGATACAAAGAGAGTAGTCATTAAGGCAGCTCGTACTGTTCTTCTTGGGCACTGATATAATTGTCACCCTTTGGAAACTGGAGCGAATTTCCGACTGTAGCAGTAAGAGATTGAAAATGTCTTTGAATACGCCTGCCAATTGGTTGGCATAAGTTTTCAGTACATTACCAGCTACTCCACTGGGGCCTGCTGCCTTGCAAGGGTTCATCCTCCTGAAAGACAGCCTGATAGCAGCCTCTGAGAAAGAGATTAATGGGTGCAGTAAGGATCCTCACAGCTGTAGTTTTATTCTCCCTTTCAAAGCGAGCATAAAAGGTGTTGAGCTCGTCTGGTAGTGAAGCATCACTGCCATTCATGACGTTGGGTTTTGCTTTGTAGGAAGTAATGGCCTACAAACCTTGCTAGAGTTGGCGTGCATCCAACGTTGCTGCCACCCTCACTCAGAATTGATTGCCAGCTCCTGAAAAAGCCCTCTGTAAGTCTTACCTGTTTTTTGTTGGTACACAGCTGGGTCATCAGACTTAAGTACCACAGATCTAGTACTCAACAGACTCCAAACCTTCTGGTTCATCCACGGCTTTTAATTAGGGAATGTACGGTTAGTTTTCATAGGCACACACTCATCCATACAGGCTTTATTGAAGTTGGTGACAACTGTGACGTACTCAACCAGACTCAAAGATGAATCTGTGAATACAGCCCAGTCCACCGATTCAAAGGAGTCTTATAAGCACTCCTGCGTCTCCCTTGTCCATACCTCCTTGATCATCACTACTAGTCCTGCAGTCTTTGGTCTCTGCCTCTTCTCAGGGAGTAGAAGTACAGCCAGGTGATCAGATTTTCCTTTGTGTGGGTTTGGAATAGCAGGGTAAACACTCTTGATGATTGTGTCACCATAATCCAGTGCATTGTTTCCTCTGGTACTACAAGTGATTTGTTGATGATAATTATTTTTTGACTTTTTCAAGCTGGCCTGGTTAAGATCCCCCAGAATGATGGGGAAAGCATCAGGATGTGTTGTTTCATCCCTATTGATTACGTCGCTCAGTTTGTTTAGAACCTGTCTGACATTGACCTGAGGTGGAATGTACACCATGACCAACATGATTGCTGAAATCTCCCATGGCAGGTAAAATGGCCGGCACTTGATCGCGAGGTGTTTCAGATCTGGTAACAGGATTGGGACAGCACTGCCACGTTTGTACATCACGAGGAACTGATCACGAAGCAAACCCACCCCCCCCCCATTGGCTTTAAAAGACTCAGCAATCCTATCCTGGCGATGTACTGTGAACCCATAAATCTGAATCACTGAGTCTGGAATGGAAGAGGTTAACCAAGATTCCGTGAAATAGAGGACGCAAGTGGTCCTAATGTCCCCTAATACAGTACCTTCGCTTGAAGATCTTCAATTTTATTTACCAGAGACTGTACGTTTCCCAGCAAGATAGTCGGTATTGGTAGTTGGAAACCTCTTTTTCTTTTAAACGCACCATTAGCCCAGCACCACGGCTTTGCTTCCACCACTGTCTTAAAGGGAGAGTCTGCTGGGTACAGCCTTATCTATTTCCATCGGATCTATGCATCGATAGATTGTTTACTCACATTAAAACATAGTTACCAACTGTACAGACCTTAGACGCAGTTGTGGTTCTCAGCTGTAGGAGGCTGAAACGGGAATATTTGATCGTTTCCATCTGAGCTGCCACTTCGAGTTGCCTTAATTCCCTGGAAGTCCATAATACTTTAGTGTAATGATGACTACAAAATATTTATTCATTCTGGATTATTTGTATTAACTTACTTGTTATGAAAACAAAGAATGAATCAGTTAAAAATCAGTCCTGTTTTTTTTTTCTCAAATCCAAAGTGGAGCAAAGCCCTATTTTATCAGCCATTAAATTACTATTTAGTTAACATTTTGTGGTGTATTTAAGAATTACTCTTGATGAATTACACTAAAATTGCAAGATCCCCAAACAGTAGACAGACAAATGATTAAACTTTAATGAGAATGAGAGAGGAATATTGACCGGGAGTCTTGAATCAAATACAGAAAGAGTGCAGTGCGGGTAAGCAATAGGGTGCAAGATCATAATGAGTTACATTGTGAGGTTAAGAGTCCATCTTATTGTGCGAGGAAACTAGTGGGGTAGAAGCTGTCCTTGAGCCCAGCAGTATAGACTGTACCTTATGTCCAGTAGGAGAAGGAAGGAGAGAGTATATCTGGGTGAGTGGGGTCTTTGATTATGCTGGCCACTTTAATGATGGCAGTGAGAACTACCTGGACAGACAAAGTCTATGGAGGAGACTTCCTTCAGTTAGTCCTGACGAAGGGTCTCGGCCTGAAACGTCGACTGCGCCTCTTCCTATAGATGCTGCTTGGCCTGCTGCGTTCACCAGCAACTTTGATGTATGTTTCTATGGAGGAGAGGCTGGTTTCCATGGTATTCTGAGCTGTGTCCACAACTCTCTGCAGTTTCTTGCTGTTACGTGAGGGGATTTTGCTATATCAAGCCATTATGCATTTGGATAGGATACTTTCTGTGCTACATCAAGCCATTATGCATTTGGATAGGATACTTTCTGTGCTACATTGATAAAAATTTGTAATGGTCGATGGGGACTGCCACATTTTTTTGGCTTCCAGAGGAAGTAAAGGTATTGGTGATCTTTCTTGGCCATGGCAGCTGCATGGATATACCCTCAAAAATTCTTAATGTATCTGGAAAGAGTGGTACTTTAGGTTTCTAGTTCAAGTTGTGCTTTGGCCACCTTCATGACTGTTGTAACCTTACTTGTATATAGGATAATATTTATATTATAATCAGTTGAAGATAAGTGTGGAAATTGGAAATTTGATTTAAATTTTAATATAAAACTCAGTTGGTCCAGGGACCTTGCAAAAGCGTACACTGTGCAAAGTTTAGTTTCATTTACTGTTTGTCCTACTTACCTGATACAACCACACATTCTGCAACACAATTTACACACATTTAGTTAAAATTTAATTATATGCACTTGTTCTTGTTCTGCTTCATTCTGAAATGAATAAATACATGTAGCCAGAAAGGACGACAAGGGAAAAAAATTGTACTCATTGACAAGATGAAGAATGCTATGTATAAAAAAAAGGAAAGATAAACTTCTTGTATTAGATAGGAATCAAGCCCAAGAAGAATATTCTATTTGTCTCATACGGAGGTGGCTAGGAACGGACCCAAGTGCAAGACACAGACACTGAAGTACTAGGGACAGGGCTAGGATACAGGGTGAGGGCTAGGGCAGGGACACGAAAACCGGGAACCTGGAACAGGACTGGACAAGAGAGCTAGGAGCCTGGGCTTGGACTCCGAGCCAGAGACTGGACAAGGACCCAGAACCTAGGTCTTGCCTCTGGCTCGGACCCCAGAACTATGCAAGGATGTGACTAGGCTGGCAGGCAGGACAAGGCTGGAGTCTTCAGACTTGAGGCAAGGCTGGAGACCAGAGTCTTGAGGTGAGGCTGGAGACCAGAGGCTTGAGGCGAGGCTGGAGGCCACAGGCTTGAGACTAGAGACTTGGGGCGAGGCTTGAGACTAGAGGCTTGAGGCTTGGGGTCCTGAAGCTTGGCTTGGGGCGAGGCTCCTCCTGGGCAGAGCACGGTACACCTGGGCAGGGCGCGGATCACCTGGGCAGGGCATGGTACTCCATCCGACAGAGGCAAGGGACAGGAAGGGACAGAACCAACTGTAGGTAATGGCAAGATAGCCTGGCTTACCCGACGGAGGCGAGGGACAGGAAGGAAGCTAGGTACAGGGTGGCTCCAGGACAAGACTGCAGGCGAGACGAGGCGAGATTTACCAGCAAGACAAGGCAAGGCTTCAGGCAATGCAAGGCAAGACAAGAACTTCAGGCGAGGTGAGAGTTACCGGCAAGACAAGGCAGGGCTTCAGGTGAGGAAACAGAAGGCAGGGGAAGAGATACAAGGAGTAAGGACAAGAACAATCAAGCAGCCACGCCCTGGTCTCTGGAGGTATTTATGCAGCCAGCCCCAATGAGAATCAGCTGCCTCAATTAGTGCCCAACAGGAACAGAAACAGGGTAGACAGGAAAACCTGGAGCAAGGGTCGATGGACCAGACCATGACAATTTGTGATTATGCATTGAAGACTACTGAGAGAATGAGGGCAGCTAACTAGGGCAGCTTGGAATAGCTTAGTCCAGTGGCACTAAAGGCATGGAAAAGAGTTACAGCTGCAGAAGGATTGAGGCAAAACAAAATTGGGTGACGTTATTAAGTGTTTTTATATTAATAGAGTGAAGTTCACCCCAGGGTCACAACATTAAGTTTATAGTCTGGTTACACTTCAAACTGCTTTTAGAGAAAGATGCAATAGGGTTTGTGATAGAAGCCATAAACAGTAACTTCATTTTTCCTGATATTTGCCTGGAGGAAGTCTTGTTTCAATCAATACCATGTACCAGACTGGCTGGGTGATGAGTTGCATAGAGTGGATAGGTCAGAAGGCTTTCTGCTGGTGTAAAACAGAATGTTGTCAGCACAATTGTCAATGACAGTGCCATGTCTTCGAATGATGTTTCCAGGGACCAGTATCTAAATGAAAAACAGCAGTCAAATACAAAAATAACTAAGCATAATAGAAACAAAGAATTGGGGATTATGGCAAGTGATTCCACAAAAATACAGAGAAAAGGTGAGTTAGTAATCTCAGTTTTACCTTTCAGATTCTTTATTCTGTTTGTTAGTGAAGACACTGCCGGACTTCTGGTAAGATCGTGATGTGATCAGATGCAGCGGTCTTTTGGTGATTTTGACTTCTTAAATGCCTTTTTCACAATCACAAGACAATGCTGGACTTTCAGAACTATGAGCATTGCAGGCCTATCCGTCAGTGAGCTACTCTTTGGTGGAGGAGCTGGAGGAAATGGACCTGGTGCGTCCTGCTACAGAAAGGCATCGAAGGCGTTGGAGTCGGTGTGCAAAGATGACGTGCAGTGTAATGGCAGGTGACTGCCTTGGACATTTTTCTTATGATCACAGGACCCTGTTGGACATTGATAATGCAAGATGTCGCAGTTGTTTCCCTGGTTTGTTGGCACGACGAACGGTGGGGGAGCTGCGAGGACTGGGCCTCAAGCTGCAGGCTTGTCTGTTGCTGGAGTTCAGGAGAAGAGGCGGTGCCACGCTCCAGTGCTCAATCTATGGAACGGCAAGCTGGACCTAAATATATAGTGTGTCTGTATGTTTGCTTGCTTTGTAATGTGTTGTACCGTGTACGTTTACGTTTTGCACCTTGGCCCTGGAGGAGCACTGGTTTGTTCAGCTATATTCATGTATGCTTGAATGATAATTAAACTGAACTTGAACTTGAACTCGAATTTGAAAAATGTATAAGGCATAATATTGTTTTCGAAGTGGGAAGAGGATGAATCTGCTATCTCAACTCATGAAGGCACTAATGCCTTTCTTTTTATAAGCATTACACAGATTAGCTAAGCAATACTGCATTTGATTCAGTAGCTAAATAAATTAATCTTTTTATTGAAGGCTCAGTCATAGATTGTCTTCCGATAATAGATCAGTTGATCACTGTTCAGTGTGGGAATCAAATTTTGCCAAAGCATTCTTATCAGTAGTTTGGATTTTCTGCAAGCTAATAATTTCTCAGAGTGGGTGGCAGTATCAGTGACTGCTTCTTTTCTCTGCATTACTACATTTATGTCTGACTAGAAACTATGGCATCAGAATTTGCAGATGATTCGAAAATAAAAGACACACCTCTATAAAAACATGCAATGATGTCATCTGTGCTAGCTTGTCTCAGTTCTAGCAATGCTTATATTTTACAACAAGGTGGACACTTTAGTATCACAAGTCACTTTCAATTCACAATTGTATGTTAAGTACTTTCATGAATAAAGTACATCTGCTGAAATCTGCCAATGAAGTGGTTCCAGCTCTTGCAGAGAAGGTGAGCAGTGATTCCAACCACTGCTGGAAGGTAATGCCTGGTTTGTCAAAACTTGTTGAGAGAAACAACAGCATTTGAGTTAACAGTGATGGGCGCAAACCCCTTCGTCCTCAGATACAGATTTTAACATCTTGTTTGACGAGAGAGACAGGGTACTGTTACCCCACACTATTCTCTCCCTCTTCTACTAGCCTGAGATGAAGTGGAAATAGAAAAAGGTAGAATCCAGATTCAATGTTCAAGTTCATTTTTCATGTGTACATCAAAACATACAGTGAAGTATGTTGCTTGTGTTATCAATCAACACGCCCAAGGTATTCTGGGAGTGGCCCACAAGTGTCACCACACATTCCGGAGCAAACATAGCAAGCCCGCAATGCTTGGCAGAACAACACAGAACACCACAAGCAACAAACAATAACAGCAAAAACAAGTTCCCTTCCTCCCTCCTGCACACAGACAGACACAGTCCTTTAACCCTCGGATAGTCCTCCAGCCTCCTGCTGACATGGAGATCTGCAGACTAGGCTCTGGCCAATGGGCCAGAACTTCCCACCCAAGTTATAAATTGCCTATCCCCACCCTGGTTATAAATTGCGTAACCCCACCTGGCCACGAATTACCTACGCCCACCTGATCAGCCCAATCCCATGAGGTCTGAGATATTAATGGATAGGAAAAGACATACTGTCACTGTATCTGCCACTCCCATCTTCCCACTGAATTGTAGTCAGTTGCAAATACGTAAATCCCTTATTATATGCCACTCTTGAATTAGAAATTGTTCTTGAATTGCATGATCTCTGTTGTGGAAATGATTACAGTCCGTGGCCCTGCTGTTAAAATGTGTTAACAGATTTGCTGCTATCTGGACCTGGAGCTTTTAGATATTTGTTACACATGCCGGGTTCTATTTCATCACATGTGCCACCTAATCTGTTGTCGACTATGTGTAGTTTGCATGGTCCGTGTTTGTTTGTTATGCACATACTCAGAGTTACAATTAAGTGTCATCAATACTAATGGTTGCCATCTGCATTTCATGGACAAGTATGAGGTGTAGCTGACTGCTTAATATTTTGAGTCACGCTGATATTTATGTATTTGTACACATTTCATTCCATATCTGTACTTTAATCTCTAACTTAATTTTTATTTTATTCTATGTTCACAACACGGCAAATTCCGAATACACATGTAAATGACAAATAAAATTGATTTTTGATCTTTAGAAAAAATACCCAAGCTACTTGATCAAATTATAGGTAATGTAAGTACTTCAGAGGACCATGGGAAGCTGCCAGGGTACATGGAACAAAAAAGGTGGATTGAAAAGGAAGCAGAAGGACTTCGATATCTGTAACCGTAACAAAAGCAAGTATTTTCATGAGGAATGACAAAGGGACAAAGGGAGGCGGAGAGGTGGAGTAATTTAAATATTCATCTTAAAGAACCATTTAAAACAGGGCTTTGTGTGAATTAAGGGCATGAAATACCAAATTTTATGGGGTTAGTAGAAAATAAAAGTTGAGATATACTGTAAAGGCAAATTAACTAAAATGTTAAAAGGATAATTCGTAGCTGTCACAATAGGAAGCTTGGTGTGATAATTAGAAAGGTACAATGCACATAACTAGTAGTTCTTAGGTGAGGGGGAAGAAGCATGGAGAAATACTTACAATTTTCAGCTACGTACATTAGAACAGAGAAGAATGAGTCATAGTTGGTGATTCCATAGTTCCTCTGAAGAAGTCAGACTAATGGAGCCAAAGTCTATCCATTAGTGTTGATTTTGGCCTTGAAGCAAAAAGCTGCAGTTGCTGGATATCTGAAAGAATAACAGTAAATTCTGTGAACATTCAACAGGTCAGGCTGTGTCTACTGTATATAGGAAGAAATAGAGTCAATAATTCAGGGTGATGACCTTCATCAGAATTGGAAAATTGCAAAGGCAAGCCTGTTTTAAGTTGCAGAAAGATGGAGGGGTGTTAAGTGCAGAGGAAGAGTCTGTGAAAGGATGGAGAACGATGTGTAGGCAACACAATTATTTCCAATGCTGAATGGTTATTAACTGAGGAACCCAATACCTCACACTTTTTGTTCTCTCTCTCTTCAACTTAATTCAGCCATGTTTTCTCACTTTTCCAGTTCTGATGAAGGGCTTTTGACCTGAAACATTTCCATGTTTCTTTCTATCAGGATGCTGTCTGACCTGCTTCATGATTCAACGTTTATTCATCTTGCTTCTGGCCTCCTTCTCCTGGTAGTTCTTTGGTGTCCATAAGTCTTGCATCCAAGGTTTTTCCTATGTGGTTGTTGTTAATGTTTAGAAATGTTGATTTCTCTTCAAGGCAATCTGTGGTGAAGAGATAGTGAAGATACATCTACGCTCTGTCCGCCAGAGAAAGCAGGATCTCCCAGTGGCCACACATTTTAATTCCACATCCCATTCCCATTCTGACATGTCTGTCCACGGCCTCCTCTACTGTAAAGATGAAGCCACACTCAGGTTTGAGGAACAACACCTTATATTCTGTCTGGGTAGCCTCCAACCTGATGGCATGAACATTGACTTCTCTAACTTCCGCTAAGGCCCCACCTCCCCCTCGTACCCCATCTGTTACTTATTTTTATGCACACATTCTTTCTCTCACTCTCCTTTTTCTCCCTCTATCCCTCTGAATATACCTCTTGCCCATCCTCTGGGGCCCCCCCCCTTGTCTTTCTTCCCGGACCTCCTGTCCCATGATCCTCTCGTATCCCCTCTTGCCTATCACCTGTCCAGCTCTTGGCTCTATCCCTCCCCCTCCTGTCTTCTCCTATAATTTTGGATCTCCCCCTCCCCCTCCAACTTTCAAATCCCTTACTCACTCTTCCTTCAGTTAGTCCTGACGAAGGGTCTCGGCCTGAAATGTCGACTGCACTTCTTCCTACAGATGCTGCCTGGTCTGCTGCGTTCACCAGCAACTTTGATGTGTGCTGCATACTTTTATACTGATTAGCTTTTGAGATGTTTGTCAGTCTTAAAAGGATCTGACTGAAAAAAGATAAAATAATTTTCTTGGTTTGACATCTGGTGATATCAAGCAGGAATCTGAATGAAAGGCTTATAAAGTCATGAGGGACACAGATATGGTGAACAGCCACAGTCTTTATCCCAGGGTTTTCAACAGGGGGATTTCTAGGATACCCTGCTTGGAGATGAAGGGAGTTCAGAGATTTAAAACCAGAAGGGTCTTGCCTAGGTTGCACTCTGGCCCAGCTCCCGGTGGGGGTGAAGGTTTACAGTGAGAGGGAATGATTTAAAAGGGAACAAGCTGCCAAAGGAAGTGGTAGAGATGGAGACCATTTCAATATTTATAAGGCAGTTGGACCAGTATGTGCTTAGGAAAGGTTTAGAAGGATATAGACCAAGTACAGGAAAGTGGGACTACTTCAGTCAGTCAATTTGATTAGCATGGATGATGTCAAAGCTCAATGTTCAAAGTAAATTTATTATCAAAGTACATATAAACTACTATGCAAAATTCTGAGGTACATTTATGTAACTAGGGTGCCTAAGACTTTTGTAGAGTACTGTATGTCACTATATACTACACTGAGTTTCAATTTCTTGTGGGCAATCCATTGCAAAAAAAGAAACAAAATAGAATCAATAAAACACTACACATAAACAAAGACAGGCAAACAACCAATATAGAAAAGCCAATCATCACACCCAAAGTGCTATAAAAACTCAGCAGGTGAGGCAGCATCAATGGAAAAGTGCAAACAGTCGACATTTCAGGCCAAGTCCCTTCATCCATAGGAGCAGAATTAGGCCATTTGGCCCATTGAGTCTGCTCTGCCATTTCATCAGGGCTAATCCAATTTTCCTCTCAGCCCCAATCTCCTGCCTTCTCCCCATATCTCTCCATGCCCAGGCCAATCAAGAATCTATCAACCTCTGCCTTAAACATACATAAGGACTTAACCTCCACAGCTGCTTGTGGCAAAGAATTCCAGAGATTCATCACCCTCTGGCTAAAGAAATCCCTCCTCACTTCTGTTCCAAAAAGATGTCCCTCTATTCTGAAACTGTGTCCTCTGGTCTTAGATTCTCCCACCATAGTAAATATCCTCTGAATATCCACTCTATCAAGGCCTTTCACCATTCAATAGATTTCAATGAGGTCACCTTTTATTCTTCTGAGTTCTGGAGAATACACGCCCGAGACATCAAACGGTCCGCATACGACAAGCCATTCGATCCTGGAATCATTTTTGTGAACCTTCTTTGAACCCTCTCCAGCTTCAGAATGTCCTTTCTAAGATAAGGGACCCAAACCTGGTCACAATACTCCAAATGAGGCCTCACCAGTGCTTTATAAAGTCTCAACATTACACTCTTGCTTTTATTTTCCAGTCCCCTTGAAATGAATACTAACATTACATTTGCCTTCCTTATCACAGGCACAATCTGCAAATTAATCTTTAGTCCATTTGTATGTCAGATTTTTTAATTTTCTCTCCATTTAGAAAGTAGCCTATATTTTTACTTCTTCTACCGAAGTGCAAGACCATACACTGCCCGACATGACATTCCATCAGCCATTTTCTGTCCATTCTCCAAATCTGTCCAAGTCTTCCTGTAGCTTCTCTACTTTTGCAAAACTACCTGCCCTCCACCTATCTTTATATCATCCGCAGATTTAGCCACAAAGCCATCCAAATAATTGACATAAAATGTAACAGAATTGATCCCAACACAGACCCCTGTGGAAAACCACTAGTCACGGGCAGCCAACCAGAAAGGGCTCCCTTTATTTCGACTCTTTGCCTCCTGCCAATCAGCCACTGCTTTATCCATGCCAGAATCTGTCCTGTAATACCATGGGTTTGTAGCTTGTTAAGCAGTCTCATGCATGGCACCTTGTCAAAGGCCTTCTGAAAATCCAAGTACACATCAACTGATGCTTCTTAGTCTGTCCTGCTTGTTTTTTCTTCAAAGAATTCCAACAGTTTTGTCAGGCAAGATTTTCCCTTGAGGAAACCATGCTGACTATGGCCTATTTTATCATGTGCCTCCAAGTATCCTGAGACTTTATCCTTAATAATCAACTCCAACATCTTCCCAACCATTGAGGTCAGACTAACTGGCCTATAGTTTCCTTTTATCTGCCTCTCTCCCTTTTTGAAGACTGGAGTGACATTTTCAATTTTCCAGTCTTCTGGAACCATTCCAGAATCTAGTGATTCTTGAAAGAGCATTACTAATACTTCCACAATCTCTTTAGCTACCTCTTTCAAAACTCTGGATGTACACTATCTGGACCAGGTGAATTATCTACCTTTATGCTTTTCAATTTGCCAATTATGTTTTCTCTAGTAATGGAAACTTCACACACTTCATGACCCCTGACAGTTGGAACTTCCACCATACTGCTAGTGTCTTCCACAGTGAAGACTGATCAAAAATACTTAATCAATTCATCTGTCATTTCCTTGTCCCCCATTACTATATCTCCTGCAATGTTTTCCAATGTTCCAATATCCATTCACGCCTCTCTTTTGCACCTTATGTATCTCAAGAAACTTTTGGTACGCTCTTTGATATTATTGGCTAGCTTACTTTCGTATTCCATCTTTACCTTCTTAATGACCTTTTTAGTTGCCTTCTGTTGGTTTTTAAAAGCTTCCCAATCCTCTAACTTCCCACTAATTTTTGCTCTATTATATGCCCTGTCTTTGGCTTTTATGTTGACTTTGGCTTCTCTTGTTAGCCCCAGTTATGTCATCCTTCCTTTAGAATACGTCTTTCTCTTTGGGATGTATATATCTCATGCCTTCTGAATTCCTTCTAGAAATTCTTGCCATTGTTGCTCTGCCATCATCCCTGCCAGTGTTCTTTTCCAATCAATTTTGGCCAACTCTGCATTCCTGCCTCTGTAATTCCCCTTTCGCCACAGCAATACTGATACATCTGACTTTACCTTCTCTTTCTCAAACTTCAGTGTGAATTCAATCATATTATGATCATTTTCCTCAAAGAGTTCTTTCACCTTAAGGTCCAATCAATTCTGGTTCATTGCATAACACCCAGTCTAGCATATCTGATACCCTAGAGGGTATCTGATACCTCAACGGCGAGCTGCTCTAAAAAGCCATCTCATAGGCATTCTAGAAATCACCTCCCCTCACCCTTACTCCCGGAACCCAGCACCAACCTGATTTTCCCAATCCACATGTATGTTGAAATCCCCCATGACTATTGTAACATTGCCCTTTTTGCAATCACTTTCCTATCTCCCATTGTAACCTGTAGGCCACATCCTTACTACTGTTTGGGGGACTGTATACAACTCCAGTAAAGGTCTTTTTACCCTTGCAGTTCCTTATCTCCTTCTGACCCTAAGTCACTTCTTTCTAATGATCTGATTTCATTTTTTACCTACAGAGTAACACTGCCCCTTCTGCCTTCCTTTTGATACAATATGTATCTGTAGACATTAAATTCCCAGCTGTAATATTTCAGCCATGATTCAGTGATGTCTAGAACATCATACCTACCAATCTGCAACAGTGCTGCAAGTTCATCTACCTCATTCTGTATACCACACACATTCAAATATAACACCTTTAGTCCTATATTCACCCTTTTCAATTTTGTCCACCTTTATGTTGCAACTCATCCTGTGGACTGTGATTTTGCCCTATCAACAGCCCCTCTTCATTACACATTGCTTCTGTTTTTAAACCGACTTCAGTACTATCATCCGGCTTTCTTACGATACATTTGCATTGAACTATTTGCAGCTCAGGACACTAGTTGCACCATACTAAACCTTTCAATTCTTAACATCTGCCTCCACAACCTCTCCTCTAACTGTTCTTGCACTCTGGTTCCCATCTCCCTGCAAATCTAGTTCACTGCAGCATTATGAAGTCTTCCCACTAGGATATTAGTCCCCTTCCAGTTCAGGTGCAAACCATCCATTCTGTACAGGTCCCACTTTCCTTGGAAGAGAGACCAATGATCCAAAAATCTTATGCCCTCCCTCCTACACCAACTCCTTAGCCACGTATTAAACTGTATAATCTTCCTAGTTCTGGGCTCAGTAGCACATGGTACAGGTAGCAATCCTGAGATCACAACCCTGGAGGTCCTGCCCTTTTACTTTGTTCCTAGCTCCCTGAACTACCTATATGGACCACAACTTCTGGCTTTTGCCTTCCAGTTTGAGAATGCTGAGGACCCGATCTGAGATATCCTGGACCCTGGCTTCCGGGAGGCAACCTAACATCCAGGAATATCATACTTGTCCACAGAACTTCCTGTCCATTCCCTGAACTAATGAGTCACCTATCATCATTGTGGAGTCAGGCATGCTAGGAGCCACACTCACGTCCCCATCTACATCAACGGAGCTGTAGTGGAATGTGTATCAAGCTTCAAATTCCTTGGTGTCCACATTTTTGAGGATCTCACCTGGTCCCTGAACTCCTCTATCCTGATCAAAAAGGTGCAACAGCGCCTTTATTTCCTGTGGAGCATCAAGAAAGCTCACCTCTGTCCCAGGATACTGACGGACTTTTACTGCTGTACCATTGAGAGCATACTCACCAACTGCATCTCAGTGTGGTTATGGCAATTGTCCCGTATCGGACCGCAAAGCACTCCAGCGTGTGGTGAAAACTGCCCAGCGGATTATCGACACCCAATTGCCCACCATTGAGAACATCTACCATAAACCATGCCCGGGAAGGGCAAAAAGCATTATCAAGGATGCATCTCACCCTAACCATGGACTTTTTACTCTCCTCCCATCCGGTAGGCACTGCAGGAGCCTCCGCTCCCGCACCAGCAGGCACAGGAAGAGCTTCTTCTCTGAGGCTGTGACACTGCTGAACCTCACATCACAGCGTTAAGCAGTATTGCACCCATATTGTACTGTCTCAGTACTTTTATATTTGTGTGCTGCAGCACTTTTATTTGTTATTCGCAGTTATTTTGTAAATAACACTATTCTTTGCATTTCTGGTCAGATGCTAACTGCATTTCATTGGGTTTGTATTTGTACTTGGCATAATGACAATAAAGTTGAATTTAATCTAATCTAATTACTCTTTTTCTATGTATATTTGAGTAGCCTCCAGAAATTGTTATAGTGCCGAGCTGTTGCAGCCAATTTGAAGCAGAATAATCGAACATCAATTTACACCCACTAAACATTAATACACACACAAATATTT
Organism: Mobula hypostoma; assembly: GCF_963921235.1. Classification (NCBI taxonomy): domain Eukaryota; kingdom Metazoa; phylum Chordata; class Chondrichthyes; order Myliobatiformes; family Myliobatidae; genus Mobula; species Mobula hypostoma. Next base: position 31,604,959 of record NC_086102.1, on the reverse strand, counting down.
TGACTTGTCACCATCAATCAGGGAGCTGTCTTTAAAAGCATTAAATGTTTTTTTTGCTTTTGTGATAGAAAATAATAAAATATCTTCTGTGGAGGTTATGAGCCCAAAGGAACATTTATATTGAATGGATTGGGTAACATTATTCAAACTGTCTTTTCAAGCAGGTAATATTCCATTATATTTTTGAAATTCTATGAGCAACTTACAAATCACCTAAATTTGTTATATATTTCAAACAGCTAAAACAATCAAAATATCTGAACCAACTAATTTAAAATAGGTTTCACAATAGTATTAATAATTTTCTATGTTAAAGCTCCTTTATCTATTTTTAAAATAATGTAGTGCTCTTTTTTCTTGGTAAACAAGAAACCTAAAGACAAGCAATTTTTTAAATTATTTTTTTCCACTGGTAAAACAAATACTTTTATGCATCATTACATTTTCAAACATTTTGCTATAAGAATGCCTTGTATGTCTTTCAAAGTGCACTTAGGGATGACCAACTGATCCAATTTGTCGTGGTATACAATAGTTGGTGGCATTATAGGGATGAATAAATTGACTAAAATAAAAACAAGACTGGAAATAGGAAGGAAAATGAAAATGGTTCAGAATTGCAGGAAAGAAAATGCTGACTTTGTTGAAGAAATAATTAATATAAAGCCTGAACTGTTCAATAAATGTTATTATTATCAGCCAATCAAATTTTTTACAGAGAAAGTTGATGCAGTTCTTACCTGGATGGTAACTGAAAATGCTGATTTTACAAAACACCAATAAAAACTTACTGTAAGTCTGAACCAAACCTATAATTTAAGTTCTTGCCACAATTAACTAGAATTTAGAGTCAGACAGCCATACCACATAGAAAGCCCATTGCGTCCTTATCAGCTATTAAGCATCCACTGACTATAATCTTACATTAATCTCATCTCATTATTCGGACAGTTCCATTAATTCCCTTCACCGGCCTCTCCCCATAGGCTCTATCACTCTCTGTACACTGGGGGCAATGTAGCCATAACTAGTGGCTATTTAATCTATCAATCTGCATGTTTTTAGGATGAGGGAAAACATTGGAGGTACCTGGAGGAAATCCAGGCGGTCATGGGGGAAATGCTCAAACTCCACACAGGATAGGGATCAACCCAGGTAACTGGAGCCGTGAGATTGTGCCAGGTTGCTGTGTTAGGGCTTATTCTGGAGTTAGGGTATATAGCAAATATTAATATCAGCAGCACCAATCTTCAGATTTGAATGTGGATAATAGATTGAATTTAAAATGCCGCTCTGAACAAAAGCCTTCCTGGAGCTGCAGATTGGGGTTGATTACGAGCCAGGAAACACCCACACCCTTGATGTCTGCATATGCCTGAATCCAGAGAGAGAGTCAGAGGGGATTAACATTCATTTTGGGTGTCTGGAGTGTGGGTGTGAAGAAGGGGGAGGGGAAGGAGGGAACATCGACTCAGACCATGGGAGTCGATTTGCGTCAGGCATTTTCATGCCTTACATGGCACAGATTGGAAGCCTGTGTGGGGCGCCACTCCTCGCACAGATTAGAGCAACGTGTGATTAAGTGCCTTGTTCAAGGGCACAAACACGCTGCCACAGCTGAGGCTCGAACTAGTGACCTTGAGATCACTAGACGAACACCTTAACCACTTGGCCACATGCCCAACACAAAGAAGGATGTGTTTGAAAAGTACATTTAATTCAAAGGATGCACTGAGATGCATTGTAATTATAGAATTGACCTGATATTACCTTTGATCTTTAGCATTAAAAAATGTCATGTGTAATATTGGGTCCAGGGGGCCTCTTCTTACATGAGTGTCTCAGTATGATGCCTGCTGCTCTTTTTTGCTAAATAAAACACTTAGATATCCACTAGATTCAGTGTCTGCAGTGACTTTGTTCATGTCACGACATGCTGCATTATTTCATTTCTCTGTACAACATGAGTTTGGGGTCTGCTGGTTGTGGCTTAACGGCAGTTATCAAAATTCTCCAACAGCACCAACTAGCTCAATGGATGGTGGAAAAATGTTTCTTGACAAATGTTTCCTGTTGTCTTCATTCCATCAGCCTGTCTCAGTAATACCAGAAGACCCTGGAGCAAGAGGATAAACAGTAAAATGCAATTTACAGGTGGTGACTTTTCTCATGTAATGCCTGTCTTTTTGTGGATTAGCCTTCAGAGGTTAGTTGTTTGGATTATTAAAAAAAACTCTTATTTTTGTATTTGCTGCCCCATATATACAGTAGATCAGTGATTCTTAACAAACTTATCACTGTGATCAACACAATCTTTATCTGAGGTCCACCTGTCCTCATGTAGCTTGAAGGAATTATCTATAACTACCTTTCTATTTATTTAATCCTTACCTCTAGCATATGATTGCCTTATTCAGAGTGGGTGATTCAGAGCACTAAATTGCATTCAATCAAATTCTTCTCTGCACAATCCCATTTATAATACAACATAGATAAAACAAGATTTCCTCAGCTTGATTTTGGTTTATTGCTGTTTAACTTCTCTAGATTTTCAAGTGCCTCACATACTGAAAGACCAACATGGTTTCTATGGAGAACGGGTAAAGGTACCACTACGGCTGTAATAGATGCTCTTCTGAGACTGCAGTTCAGGCATGGTTTGAGTCTGTAGGGAAATTTTATCTGTTGATTAAATTGATTAAATCTGACCTGAGGGTAACACTTGTTACCCAAAACTGAAAATATTTTATTCTCTAGTGTTAATATCTGTCATCTTGATCAGCATAGAAATTCCCAAAATGTTTCTCTTGGTACAGGCACAAAAAATCCATTTGTAACATGTAACTTAAGACTGTCTGATTCTTCTCATGTTGATTCTATAAGGAGAACATTTAGCCTTTATTCCATTTATGGAATATTGATAATATATATAGAATATTTTTTCATTTCCCAAAATTCATGCAAATATAAAAAACAGTATCGGTGTTTTATTAGAACATTTTGTATGTACAGTATAGTTTTAACTTATTTTCAGTTCTAATGCATTTCCAAAGTTTTGCACAGTATTTTTAGATACTATAAAATCACTTGAATGGAGCCCAGTTTTGATAATAAAATGGTTTTCCTATTGAATTTTTTACTGAAACTTCCTTTCTTTATATCTAAAGAATGACAACTTTCTAGCTGGAATTACTTTGATAGTTTACATAATAGTACTTCTAATTCAATAAAGTGAATTGTTCTGGGATTTGTAGTAAGGAGTTTAGGTGTGTGGCATACTAAGACAAGTAATAAAACTTATGAAAACTTTTGTCCAAAATATTACAGAATCATAGAAATGTACATAACAGAAAGGGGCCCTTTCGCTCACTTGCTATGACAATTGTGATGCCCATCTTCGCTTTTCCCACGTTAGGCTCCCTACCTCTCTATGCCTTTCCCATCTAAGTTTGTGTCCAATCCCTTTTAGATATTGTAATTGCATCTGCACTACCTCCTCTGGCAGTACATTCCAAATATTCACAATCTTTTGTGTGATAAACTTATCCTTCAGTTTCCTTTAAGTTTCTCCCTTTTCACTTTAAATCTATGCCTTCTAGACTCCTCTACACTGGGAAAGAGATTCTGATGATATATCACATCTATGTCCCTCATAATTTTACAAACTTCCTTAAAGTCATCTACTTTCCACTGACAATAAACACAACCTATTTAATCTCTCCTTATTAAGTTCAAGTTTTATTTTCATTCAACCATACATGAATACCCATGCATATAGCCAAACTAAACAGTATTATCCTTCCATTCTAGGAAACATCCTAGAGAATTTCTTCTGCACTCTCTGATTTGCTACCATAACCATTTCTTATATAGTGAATGATAGGTTACTGAGGAGTGTGGTAGAACAAAGGGATCTGGGAAGACAAGTTCATAATTCATTGAAAGTGGTGTCACGGGTAGATAGGGTTGTAAAGAAAGCTTTTGCATATTGGCTTTCAGAAATCAAAGTATTGAGTACAGGGGATGGGATGTTATGTTGAAGTTGTATAAGATGTTGATGAGGCCTAATTTGGAGTATTGTGCACACTTTTGGTCACCTACTACAGGAAAGATGTAAATAAGGTTGAAAGAATACAGAAAAAATTTGCTCGGATGTTGCTAAGTCAGGAGGACCTGAGTTATAAGGATAGATTGAATAGGTTAGGACTTTATTCTTTAGAACATGGAAGAATGAGGGGAGATTTGACAGAGGCATTCAAAATTATGAGGGGTATAGATCGAGTACACGCAAGCAGGCTTTTTCAACTGAGGTTGGGTGGGACTACAACCAGAAGTCTTAGGTTAAGGAAAACATGGAGGGAGGGGAAAATACTTCTTCACTCAGAGGGTTGTGAGAATATGAAACGAGCTGCCAGCACAAGTGGTGCATGCAGGCTTGATTTCAATATTTAAGCAAAGTTTAGATGGGTACATGGATGGTAGGGTTATAGGGGGGAGGCGATGCTCTTTGTGCAAGTCGATGGAAGCAGGCAGTTTAAGTTGTTTCAGCACAGACTAGGTAGGCTGAAGGGCCTGTTTCTGTACTGTACTTTTTCGTGACTTCATGACTCTATCCTTCATTGAGAATTGTACACAATACTCTTAAGCACATTCTAACCAATGTTTTCTACAAGTCTAATGTAACATCCCTACTCTTATACTCAATGTCTTGGCCTATGAAGGCAATCTTACCAAATGCTGTTTTTATAAGTTAAAAGGCAATAAAAGCTATGAAAGGATTTTAATAGTTTAGCAAATACTTAGTTAACAAAGTCACATTATTACATGACTTTTGCACAATACAGAGTTTTTTAATTTCCTTACAAAATAGTAATATTATCTCTTTAATTGGAAAGCCGTATTTTATTGAGCTGATGCATTATAAGCTGTGTTTTTATTATTGAAAAGACCTGTTCAAGACTCTGCTGAAATACTGCTAGATAATGATTTCATTTAGCATATTTTTTTTCTAAGTATTTTATATTCTCTAATTTCTTGGATAGGATCTATGTTTACTATAAATCAACATTACCATTTTGTTTTTAAGTCTGTCCTTATTTTATGTGATCCAGACTGACGCTCTTGTGCACTGTTGGAGCACTGCAATATTGGAAATGCCATTCTTTTTCTACCACATTAAACAAATTTCCAATCTACCTGGTCTGGTGGACAGAAAATAATCTCTTATTGGTGTTCCATGAAAGCAATGGTATCTAAAAAAAAAATACCTGTCTTTCAGCTCGCCGGACCATTACAGGAACAGAACCGCTGTTGTGATTGGGAATTTCAATGAGACTTCCACCTGACTACTGCAGGTGCCTTGCTGAATGACCAGAACATTAAACAGGGAACAGTAAGACACAGGAACAGGTCCTTGAGCTGATGATGTCTATGTTGACTATGATACCAATTTAAATTGCACATCTGCCTTCACGGGATCTGCATTAGTCAATTCCCTTCCTGTTAACGAGCCTGCCTAAATACCTCTTAAAGGTTCCTATCCATCACTTGTGCAAGCTGGCAAAATGTTCCAGGAACCTACCACTCTATGTGAAAAAATTGCCTTGCACATCTCCTTTGAACTTTCCCCCCTCTGAAATTGACCCACTCTGGAAATTGACATTGGGCTCTGGATAAAGACTCTATCTTCCCTGTTTTTGCCTCTAATAATTTGATATACTGAACAACTACACAAAATGATGGGGGAGCTTAGTCGGTCAGGCAGCATCTATGGAAATGAATAAACAGTTGACGTTTTGGAACCTCTGTCCAAAACGCCGACTGTTTATTCATTTCCACAGATGCTGCCTGACCCGCTGAGTTCTTCCAGCATTTTGTGTGTGTTGCCTTAAATTTCTAGCATCTGCAGACTAGTTCATGTTTATAATACAATATACAGAATCAGAATCAGAATCAGGTTTATTGTCATCGGCATGTGTTGTGAAATTTGTTAACTTAGCAACAGCAGTTCAATGCAATACATAATATAGAAGAAAGAAATAATAAAATAATAATAAATAAGTACTTCTACAAGGTCAACCCTCAATCTATGATACTCCAGAGGAAACAATCCAAATTTCATGACTCCATCTCCGTGAGAAAGATTGGTTGGTTGAGTGGTGTCACAATGATAACCTTGCGCATTCAGTGTTGGTAAGACCAAGTAATTGATTGAGGACCTCAAGAAGGAGAAGTCAACAGAATGCAAAGGTCTGCAGTGGAAAGGGTGAGATGTTTCATGTCCTGGACGTCAACATATCTGAAGATCGATCTTGGACCCAGCATATTGATGCAATTACACAAAAGGCATGGCAGTGCCTCTATTTCAGTTGGCAGTTTGAGGAAATCTGGTTTGTCACCAAAGACTGTAGCATGGAGAGCATTCTGAATGGTTGCATCACCATTTCAAGTCAAGTCAGGTCAAGTCAAGTCACTTTTTATTGTCATTTCAACCATAACTGCTGGTACAGAACATAGTAAAAATGAGACAATGTTTTCCAGGACCATGGTGCTACATGAAACAATACAAAAACTACACTGAACTACGTAAAAAAAACACAAAAACTACACTGGACTATAGACCTATCCAGGACTGCATAAAGTGCATAAAACAGTGCAGGCACTACAGTAAATAATAATAAATAATAAACGAGACAGTAGGCACAGTAGAGGGTATAGTAGGTTGGTGTCAAGCCAGGCTCTGGGTACTGAGGAATCTGATGGTTTGGGGGAAGAAACTGTTACATAGTCTGGTCGTGAGAACCCGAAAGCTTCGGTGCCTTTTTCCAGATGGCAGGGGGGAGAAGAGTTTATATGAGGGGTGTGTGGGGTCCTTCATAATGCTGTTTGCTTTACGGATGCAGCGTGTGGTGTAAGTGTCTGTGATGGCGGGAAGAGAGATCCCCATGATCTTCTCAGCTGACCTCACTATCGGCTGCAGGTTCCTGCAATCTGAGATGGTACAATTTCTGAACCAGGCAGTGATGCAGCTGCTCAGGATGCTCTCAATACAACCTCTGTAGAATGTGCTGAGGATGGGGGATGGGAGATGGACTTTTCTCAGCCTTTGCAGAAAGTAGAGACGCTGCTGGGCTTTCTTTGCTATGGAGCCGGTGTTGAGGGACCAGGTGAGATTCTCCGCCAGGTGAACACCAAGAGATTTGATGCTCTTAACGATCTCTACGGGGGAGTCGTCGATGTTCAGTGGAGAGTGGTCGCTCTGTGTCCTCCTGAAGTCAACAACCATCTCTTTTGTTTTGTTTGCATTCAGAGACAGTTTATTGGCTCTGCACCAGTCTGTTAGCCACTGCACCTCCTCTCTGTATGCTGACTCATTGTTCTTGCTGATGAGACCATCATTTGGTACAGAGGCACGAATGCACAGGATTGGAAAAGGCTGAGTTGCTTGGAAGCAGCCAGCTCCATTCTGGGCACCAACCTTCCCACCATCGAGGACAGCTTCAAAAGGGGAGGCCTCAAAAATGGGGCATCTGTCACTAAGGACCTCATCACCCAGGACATGTCCTCTTCTCATTCCTACCATCAGAGAGGATGTATAAGAGCCTAAATGCACACATTCAACATTTTAGGAACAACTTCCCATCGGACTTCTGAATAGTCAATGAAACCATGAACGCTACCTCACTATTTTTGCTCTCTTTCTGCACTACTTATTCAAAAATATGTATTTATTATTGTAATTTGCAGTATTTTTAATGTATTGCACTGCAATGCTGTCACAAAACATTAAATTTCATGACATATGTCAGAGATGCGGCATCATGCCAAACTTGGTTTCAAACATCCCGGTGAATCTTGTCTGTACCATTTCCTAAGCCTCTGCATCTTTCCCCTACATTAGGCATTACAATAACATGCATTGAAGAATAAATGACCGTGCAACTGTTCATCTCCTGTGCATCGAAAATTATGGATTAAAACCATGGCTTTGTTGTGACTGAATGAAATCTCCAGAGACACACTGAAACTGGTGATATAGAAGTCTTCATTCATCATAACAAGCAGGCATTATCCTGGAGACTCTTTTGCTAGAGGCTCACAAATCCTAAGGTGATTCAATACAATTTCAATAGTCACAATGACATATTTTGAGTGGATAAAGCTTCCTTTGAATTACATAATCTACAATGACAGACACTTCTGAATGTTCCAACGACATTGTCACAAAGTAATTCACTCAAATAGTCTAATAGTCTCTTCAACGTCTTCCTGGAATGAATCATGAGTGTTGCCCTTGAAGATCATGTGGGCACAGTCAGCATCAGAGGGAGGAGCATCACAAACCTAAGATTTGCTGATGACATTGATGGACTTGCAGGAAAAGAGGATGAACGGGCCAACCTGGTCAGCCATCTTGACAGAGCCTCCACAAAGTTTGGAATGGAAATAAGTGCCGAGAAAACCAATCTCATGGCAAATGTCAACAGTGCCATTATAACAGACATCTAAATCCATGGTCAGAAACTTGAGACAGTGCAGCAGTTCAAATACCTGGGGGCAATCATCAGTGATGAAGGATCAAGACCAGAAGTCCTGGCAAGAACCACACACACACAATGACGGCACTATCCAAACTCAAGACAATGTGGAGGGACAGCAACATCACCATGAAGTACAAGATCAGACTCCTGCGTGCATTGGTATTCTCCATCTTCCTTTACGCATGTGAGACATGGACCCTCACAGCAGAGCTACAGAGGAAGAGACAGGCATTGGAAATGAGAAACTATCGCAACATCTCGGGCATCTCATACTTGGACCACATCACAAACGAGCAGGTCCGCAAGACCATCCAGCACCACATTGGCCCCCATGAAGACCTTCTCACAACGGTGAAGAAAAGAAAGCTGAGATGGTACGGCTACATAACAAGATCCAGTGGCCTTGCAAAGACCGTTCTACAAGGAACTGTGGAAAGGAAAAGGAGGAGAGGTAGACAGAGAAAAAGGTGGATGGACAACATTAAAGAATGGACAGGGAAAACAATTGCGGTGACCCAGGCTCTGGCACACAACTGCGACAGATGGAACAGACTGGTGCAAAGCTTGTCATGACGGTGCCACGACGACTCCACCAGGAGTTAAAGGCACAAAGGAAGGGAAAGAAGGGAAGTTTAAAAGCTTCTGGGGGCAATAATCCCAGGCACCCAAAAATTAATTTTGTTAGTGCTGTCTCTGAGTACAGAAATATGGTAGTACACAAAAACTATTGATTGCATATACTCATGACCTTGTCTGATATGTTAAGTGACAGCGTCTGTTTGGTCTGCCAGCTTGCACTGAAGTCATAATGGTGCAAATAACTTAGCCATGTTGCCTGGTTTGATGCAAGCCAATTAACACAACCCCATTGTTTTAACATTTGGTGCTTGCAAATGCAAGACCTTAGTCTGTGGAACAGCCTGTGCTTTTAACTTCAATTTACTGCTTGCCATGTACACCAAAAACTGAAAGCTAGTTGCAAGCTTCCTGAACTTATTTACATTTACAATCAGAACTGAATCCTGGTTCTTATTTGAATTAATATCTGCTATATATACATAATTGCAGAACACTCCTAACAAGTTGTAGATTGAAAGAGTACATGGATAATAAAGCAAGTTCAGCCTCTAACAGCCTCTCCCTCCTCCAGCTGCTTTACAGCCACTTACACTCAATTGTTAGTGAACACATTTAATCTGCGAATGGAGGTCATGGTCAACTGCAAAGTTGTAGGATGATGTTCACAAAGGTAGAGCTGGTAAGGGGTCTGTGATGAGCCCATGTGAGTCAGGGATCCAAGCCGAATGAGGATGGCTTGGTGCAAGTCAAGATGTGGATGGCACAGCTCAGCTTTGCTGAGAAACCAGTGGGAGATATCGTCATATGTTTGGCAGATACAGACTGGTATAGGAAAGGAGCTCACTTTTTAAGACACTCTTGTGTTTCTGGCAGAATTATTATTGAAAACGAGATTATCGCTCTGATAGTTATATTTCTATTGATTTTGGAAGGGAGCACAACCTGTACACTTTAACCGTAGGGCCTCAGCATGAAAACCACTCCTTTACAATGAGCCAAATAAATATTATAAGTCATAGAGAACCTGCTAGCTGTTGATGGAGTAGCAGCGTTTTTATAATTGCTCTTACTCTATTTAATTTACTGTTTCCAGCTTGTTTTGAAAACTTACTTTTAAACGCAATGTTGTTTTACGATGAGTCGTGCCAAAGCTACTAATAAAGAAGAGGACCCTCCCGTAACTTTGGAATCTATTTTGGGGACACTTCAGAAGCATAAAAATGAACTTTCAGAGGAGTTCCAGCAGGAATTCCGGCAACTCAGCACTGAATTTAAAAGGGTGGGTAAATATGACAAGTCGTCTGTGGCTATCTACATCAGATGCCAAGTATTACTTTATGGAGCCATGCGTTAAATCTTTTCTCTGTATCTTGAATGTATTTGATGCATTAATGAAAAGGTGAAGGACGCATCAATCTTTTTAGATGTAATAACTGCACAAGAGCCTAAGAAACCATTATTTGATCTTCACGCTGATGTGATTTGTACTTTAAAACCATGCAACATCCATACTTTAATTTTCTTGCTTAGAGAGGCTTTCTTCACATGTGTTATCTGGATAATTCTTACCGGTTTATCTCCACCTCGTGTTGCAATCATTTTGATATTTTCTCCTTCACGCTTTGCTTTAATGACAGATTCTTGAAGAACAGAAAACTAATAATCATTCTCTCTTGCAAAGAAAGCATTGGGGGTGCTCTGCGGTTTAATTATTATTATTCTTTAATTAAACCATAGAAACCATAGAAACTACAGCACAGAAACAGGCCTTTTGGCCCTTCTTGGCTGTGCCGAACCATTTTCTGCCTAGTCCCACTGACCTGCACGCGGACCATATCCCTCCATATACCTCCCATCCATGTATCTGTCCAATTTATTCTTAAATGTTAAAAAAGAACCCGCATTTACCACCTCGTCCGGCAGCTCATTCCATACTCCCACCACTCTGTGTGAAGAAGCCCCCACTAATGTTCCCTTTAAACTTTTCCCCCCTCACCCTAAACCCATGTCCTCTGGTTTTTTTCTCCCCTTGCCTCAGTGGAAAAAGCCTGCTTGCATTCACTCTATCTATACCCATCATAATTTTATATACCTCCATCAAATCTCCCCTCATTCTTCTACGCTCCAGGGAATAAAGTCCCAACCTATTCAACCTTTCTCTGTAACTGAGTTTCTCAAATCCCGGCAACATCCTTGTAAACCTTCTCTGCACTCTTTCAACCTTATTTATATCCTTCCTGTAATTTGGTGACCAAAACTGAACACAATACTCCAGATTCGGCCTCACCAATGCCTTATACAACCTCATCATAACATTCCAGCTCTCATACTCAATACTTTGATTAATAAAGGCCAATGTACCAAAAGCTCTCTTTACGACCCTATCTACCTGTGACGCCACTTTTAAGGAATTTTGTATCTGTATTCCCAGATCCCTCTGTTCCACTGCACTCCTCAGTGCCTTACCATTAACCCTGTATGTTCTACGTTGGTTTGTCCTTCCAACGTGCAATACCTCACACTTGTCAGTATTAAACTCCATTTGCCATTTTTCAGCCCATTTTTCCAGCTGGTCCAAGTCCCTCTGCAGGCTCTGAAAACCTTCCTCACTGTCTACTACACCTCCAATCTTTGTATCATCAGCAAACTAGCTGATCCAATTTACCACATTATCATCCAGATCATTGATATAGATGACAAATAACAATGGACCCAGCACTGATCCCTGTGGCACACCACTAGTCACAGGCCTCCACTCAGAGAAGCAATTCTCTACCACCACTCTCTGGCTTCTTCCAACGAGCCAATGTCTAATCCAATTTACCACCTCTCCATGTATACCTAGTGACTGAATTTTCCTAACTAACCTCCCATGCGGGACCTTGTCAAAGGCCTTACTGAAATCCATGTAGACAATATCCACTGCCTTCCCTTCATCCACTTTCCTGGTAACCTCCTCGAAAAACTCCAATAGATTGGTCAAACTGAACCTACCACGCACAAAGCCATGTTGACTCTCCCTTATAAGTCCAAGTCTATCCAAATGCTTGTAGATTCTGTCTCTTAGTACTTCCTCCAATAACTTACCTACTACCGACGTTAAACTTACTGGCCTATAATTTCCCGGATTACTTTTCGATCCTTTTTTAAACAATGGAACAACATGAGCCACTCTCCAATCCTCCGGCACCTCACCTGTAGACAGCGACATTTTAAATATTTCAGCCAGGGACCCTGCAATTTCAACACTAGTCTCCTACAAGGTCCGAGGGAACACTCTGTCAGGTCCCGGGGATTTATCCACTTTAATTTTCCTCAGGACAGCAAGGATCTCCTCCTTTTCGATCTGTACAGTTTCCATGATCTCACTACTTGTTTCCCTTAATTCCATAGACTTCATGCCACTTTCCTTAGTAAACACAGACGCAAAAAACCTATTTAAGGTCTCCCCCATTTCCTTTGGTTCCGCACAAAGCCGACCACTCTGATCTTCAAGAGGACCAATTTTATCCCTTAGAATCCTTTTGCTCTTAATATACCTGTAAAAGCTCTTTGGATTATCCTTCACTTTGACTGCCAAGGCAACCTCATGTCTTCTTTTAGCCCTCCTGATTTCTTTCTTAAGTATTTTCTTGCACTTCTTATACTCCTCAAGCACCTTATTTACTCCCTGTTTCCTATACACGTCATACAACTCCCTCCTCTTCTTTATCAGAGTTCCAATATCCCTTGAGAACCAAGGTTCCTTATTCCTATTCACCTTGCCTTTAATCCTGACAGGAACATACAAATTCTGCACTCTCAAAATTTCTGCTTTGAAGGCTTCCCACCTACCGATCACATCCATGCCAAAGAACAACCTGTCCCAATCCACACTTTTTAGATCCTTTCTCATTTCTTCAAATTTGGCCTTCTTCCAGTTAAGAACCTCAACCCTAGGACCAGATCTATCCTTGTCCATGATCAAGTTGAAATTAATGGTGTTATGATCACTGGAACCAAAGTGCTCCCCTACACAGACTTCTGTCACTTGTCCTAACTCTTTTCCTAACAGGAGATCCAATATTGCATTCCCTCTAGTTGGTCCCTCTATATATTGATTCAGAAAACTTTCCTGAACACATTTTACAAACTCTAAACCATCTAGACCCCTAACAGTATGGGAGACCCAATGAATATATCGAAAATTAAAATCCCCTACCACCACAACTTTATGTTTCCTGCAGTTGCCTGCTATCTCTCTGCAGATTTGCACTTCCAATTCTCTTTGACTATTGGGTGGTCTGTAATACAATCCCACTAATGTGGCCATACCTTTCCTGTTTCTCAACTCCACCCATAAGGACTCAGTAGACAAGCCCTCTAATCTGTCCTGCCTGAGCACTGCTGTAATAGAAACATAGAAACATAGAAACATAGAAAATAGGTGCAGGAGTAGGCCATTCGGCCCTTCGAGCCTGCACCGCCATTTATTATGATCATGGCTGATCATCCAACTCAGAACCCCGCCCCAGCCTTCCCTCCATACCCCTTGACCCCCGTAGCCACAAGTGCCATATCTAACTCCCTCTTAAATATAGCCAATGAACTGGCCTCAACTGTTTCCTGTGGCAGAGAATTTCACAGATTCACCACTCTCTGTGTGAAGAAGTTTTTCCTAATCTCGGTCTTAAAAGGCTTCCCCTCTATCCTCAAACTGTGGCCCCTCGTTCTGGACTTCCCCAACATCGGGAACAATCTTCCTGCATCTAGCCTGTCCAATCCCTTTAGGATCTTATACGTTTCAATCAGATCCCCCCTCAATCTTCTAAATTCCAACGAGTACAAACCCAGTTCATTCAGTCTTTCTTCATATGAAAGTCCTGCCATTCCAGGAATCAATCTGGTGAACCTTCTTTGTACTCTCTCTATGGCAAGGATGTCTTTCCTCAGATTAGGGGACCAAAACTGCACACAATACTCCAGGTGTGGTCTCACCAAGGCCTTGTACAACTGCAGTAGTACCTCCCTGCTCCTGTACCCGAATCCTCTCACTATAAATGCCAGCATACCATTCACCTTTTTCACCGCCTGCTGTACCTGCATGCCCACTTTCAATGACTGGTGTATAATGACACCCAGGTCTCGTTGCACCTCCCCTTTTCCTAATTGGCCACCATTCAGATAATAATCTGTTTTCCTATTTTTGCCAGCAAAGTGGATAACTTCACATTTAGCCACATTAAATTGCATCTGCCATGAATTTGCCCACCCACCCAACCTATCCAAGTCACCCTGCATCCTCTTAGCATCCTCCTCACTGCTAACACTGCCACCCAGCTTCGTGTCATCTGCAAACTTGGAGATGCTGCATTTAATTCCCTCATCCAAGTCATTAATATATATTGTAAACAACTGGGGTCCCAGCACTGAGCCTTGCCTTACCCCACTAGTCACTGCCTGCCATTCTGAAAAGGTCCCGTTAATTCCCACTCTTTGCTTCCTGTCTGCTAACCAATTCTCCATCCCCACCAATACCTTACCCCCAATACCGTGTGCTTTAAGTTTGCACACTAATCTCCTGTGTGGGACCTTGTCAAAAGCCTTTTGAAAATCCAAATATACCACACCCACTGGTTCTTCCCTATCCACTCTACTAGTTACATCCTCAAAAAATTCTATGAGATTCGTCAGACATGATTTTCCTTTCACAAATCCACGCTGACTTTGTCCGATCATTTCACCGCTTTCCAAATGTGCTGTTATCACATCCTTGATAACTGACTCCAGCAGTTTCCCCACCACCGAAGTTAGGCTAACCGGTCTATAATTCCCCGGTTTCTCTCTCCCTCCCTTTTTAAAAAGTGGGGTTACATTAGCCACCCTCCAATCCTCAGGAACTAGTCCAGAATCTAACGAGTTTTGAAAAATTATTACTAATGCATCCACTATTTCTTGGGCTACTTCCTTAAGCACTCTAGGATGCAGACCGTTTGGCCCTGGGGATTTATCTGCCTTCAATCCCTTCAATTTACCTAACACCACTTCCCTGCTAACATGTATTTCGCTCACTTCCTCCATCTCACTGGACCCTCTGTCCCTTACTATTTCTGGAAGATTATTTATGTCCTCCTTAGTGAAGACAGAACCAAAGTAATTATTCAATTGGTCCGCCATGTCCTTGCTCCCCATAATCAATTCACCTGTTTCTGTCTGCAGGGGACCTACATTTGTCTTTACCAGTCTTTTCCTTTTTACATATCTATAAAAGCTTTTACAGTCCGTTTTTATGTTCCCTGCCAGTTTTCTCTCATAATCTTTTTTCCCCTTCCTAATTAAGCCCTTTGTCCTCCTCTGCTGAACTCTGAATTTCTCCCAGTCCTCAGGTGAGCCACTTTCTCTGGCTAATTTGTATGCTTCTTCTTTGGAATTGATACTATCCCTAATTTCTCTTGTCAGCCACGGGTGCACTACCTTCCTTGATTTATTCTTTTGCCAAACTGGGATGAACAATTGTTGTAGTTCATCCATGCAACCTTTAAATGCTTGCCTTTGCATATCCACCGTCAATCCTTTAAGTGTCATTTGCCAGTCTATCTTAGCTAATTCACATCTCATACCTTCAAAGTTACCCCTCTTTAAGTTCAGAACCTTTGTTTCTGAATTAACTATGTCACTCTCCATCTTAATGAAGAATTCCACCATATTATGGTCACTCTTACCCAAGGGGCCTCTCACGACAAGATCGCTAATTAACCCTTCCTCATTGCTCAAAACCCAGTCCAGAATAGCCTGCTCTCTAGTTGGTTCCTCGACATGTTGGTTCAAAAAACTATCCCGCATACATTCCAAGAAATCCTCTTCCTCAGCACCTTTACCAATTTGGTTCACCCAATCTACATGTAGATTGAAGTCACCCATTATAACTGCTGTTCCTTCATTGCACACATTTCTAATTTCTTGTTTAATACCATCTCTGACCTCACTACTACTGTTAGGTGGCCTGTACACAACTCCCACCAGCGTCTTCTGCCCCTTAGTGTTACGCAGCTCTACCCATATCGATTCCACATCTTCCCGGATTATGTCCTTCCTTTCTATTGCGTTAATCTCTTCTTTAACCAGCAACGCCACCCCACCTCCCCTTCCTTCATGTCTATCCCTCCTGAATATTGAATATCCCTGAACGTTGAGCTCCCATCCCTGGTCACCCTGGAGCCATGTCTCTGTGATCCCAACTATATCATAATCATTAATAACAATCTGCACTTTCAATTCATCCACCTTATTACGAATGCTCCTTGCATTGACACACAAAGTCTTCAGGCACTCTTTTACAACTCTCTTAGCCCTTATACAATTATGTTGAAAAGTGGCCATTTTTAATGCTTGCCCTGGATTTGTCGGCCTGCCACTTTTACTTTTCTCCTTAGTACTTTTTGCTTCTACCCTCACTTTACACCCCTCTGTCTCTCTTCACTGGTTCCCATCCCCCTCTTGTGAACTAACCTCCTCACGCCTAGCCTCTTTAATTTGATTCCCACCCCCCAACCATTCTAGTTTAAAGTCACAAGCAATTTCCCTAACAAGCAATGCCACTCCCCCACCTTTCAATCCTCTGCCTCGATCACATCTGAAACATCAGAACCCTGGAATATTTAGCTGCCAGTCCTGCCCCTCCTGTAGCCAAGTTTCACTAATTGCTACAGCGTCATAATTCCACATGTCAATCCACGCCCTCAACTCATCCGCCTTCCCCGCAATACTCCTAGCATTGAAATATATACACCTCAGAAGATTTTTACCACCACTCACAACCTTTGTATTAGTGGATTTGCTTGAACTTTTAACATCATTTATTTTCACCCCAGCCACACTGTCAGTTCTGGTACTGTGGTTCCCATCCCCCTGCAAATCTAGTTTAAAGCACCCCCAATAGCATTAACAAACCTCCCTGAAAGGATATTGGTCCCCCTGTAGTTCAAGTGTAACCCGTCTCTCTTGTACAGGTCCCACCTGCCCCAGAAGAGGTCCCAATGATCCTGAAATCTGAAACCCTGCCCCCTATACCAGTTCCTCAGCCACTTGTTCATCCTCCAGAGAATCCTATTCCTACCCTCACTGGCATGTAGCACAGGTAGCAATCCTGAGATTACCACCCTCGAGGTCCTGCTTTTCAACTTCCTACCAAGCTCTCTATACTCACTCTCCAGGACCTCCTCACTCTTCCTTGCTATGTCATTGGTGCCGATGTGGACCACGACATCTGGCTGGTCACCCTCCCACTTCAGAATGTCATGCAATCGATCAGAGACATCCTTGACCCTGGCACCCGGGAGGCAACAAACCATCCTGGATTCTCTGTCACAACCACAGAACCTCCTATCTGCACCTCTAACTATCGAGTCCCCTATCACTACCGCTCTCCTATTTTCCCCCCTCCCTTCTGCACTGCAGAGCCAGACCCAGTGCCAGAGATCCGGCTACTGAAGCTAGTCCCAGGTAAGTCATCCCCCCCCAACAGTATCCAATGCGGTATACTTGTTGTTGAGGGGAATGGCCACAGAGGAACTCTGCTCTGTCTGCCTTTTCCCCTTCCCTCGCCTGACAGTGATCCAATTTCCTGTCCTCTGCTCCTTTGGTGTAACTACCTCCCTGTAGCTACGATCTATAATCTCCTCATTCTCCCAAATGATCCGCAGGTCATCCAGCTCCTGCTCCAGTTCCCTAACGCGGTTTGTTAGGAGCTGCAGCTGGATGCACTTCCTGCAGGTGTCGTTGTCAGGGACACTGGAGGGCTCCCTGACTTCCCACATTCTGCAAGAGGAGCATTCCAACATCCTGCCTGGCATTCTCTCTACGCTAGACAATCTGAACAAAAAAAACTTACCAGAACCTACCCTGGCCTCTACCTGTTCTTGCCGAAGCCTGTCTGAGCCAAAGCCGCCCCACTCTGACTCAGTCCACTCTGACGACGGCTGCTACAACGATGGCGTTCTGCTTTTTAAACCCATATGACTTATTTACTTAGGGATAGATGGATGAACTATTATGAACACAAATATGGCCAAATTAAATAGATTTTTTGCATTAATATTTGCAGATGATGAATCAAAGTTGGAATGATGTGTGCAGAATAAGTCTCGTTGTCAGCTTTAAGTAACACTAAGTGTGCTTTTCCTTTGTTGAATTAAGCAGCAAACTAATGAAATTAATTTGACCTTAATGATACATGCTATCCTGCAATTTATTTAGGAGACAGGTTTTGCATAAATAGATCACTGGCCTTCCTCATGTGGTGACACTTACAAAATAATCCATTGGCTATGAATAATAATTGGGTGTCTTGAAAGCAAGAGCGATGTGATATAAGTTCAGGTTCTACCTTGTAGGAAGATTTAGCCATTGTCAGAAATTTTTAACAGACAAGAATGCTCAGGGCACCAGTAATTAATGTGGTATTAATTTCTCTCAACATTGTTGTTGCATGAATGAATTAAATGTTTTACATGTTAATATCTTTTCTTCAGGTGCATAAACAAGTGAGTGTGCTGACTCACCACTTTAACTGTTTCCTGCCAGCATTTTACTAGTATAGCACAGCAGCTTTTTAAAACCGCTGCATTTTTAACAATATTTTTCAGTTGTGCATCCAACTAATTTTGGCGGTGTTGCTGCTGTTCCTTCCTTGGGCAGCCTTTTGCTGTTTCTGTAGCACTTGAGCGCTTGTAGCAGGTTTTTTTACGAGGTCGAGTTGCTAGCTCGACGCTCAACCTCGCACGGAGGGGAAATCTGCAAACAGCCGGCTGCATTCGAACTCGAGACCGTTCACCTCAAAGTCTGGTGCTGATGCCACTACTTCATCAGCCTGCAATTTCAGTACAATGAAGCATCAGTTATCTCAGTAAAGAATGAATATGCGTTGAACTGTCACTTAACAGCCAAATTTCAAATCTGGCATTTGTTTACATTTAATTCATTTTTGAAGGAATTGCTACATCTGTCATTAAACTGAAATGTGCCTTCGTGTTCACTTTTGCTTTGCTGTTTCAGGAAATCACAGTAATATTTAGTTATGAGGAAGTATGTCCAGGAAAGGCCTTAAATGAGGTATTTTGTATAAAATTCAATTATACCCTTTTTTGGTTTGGAGCTAGATTAAAAATGGTATCAAAAATTAAATATTGTTGGGATAATTAGATTAAGGTGTAAAGTTGCATTAATATAATAGTGATTCACTCAGTGGGTTTCAGGGAGGGGTAGCACCTCTGGTGGGGTAACATGTCGCGTCCTTTTCAAGGCGGTTAGTCCACCTTTGGTCCCCACCTTACACTCAACTCTCACCTGTGGCTCCCAGTAGCTGTTTGCATGTGACAGCGGCCACACCCCGGGCAACGGCTTCGACAAGCTGGCTAAACCAGGTGAGGGTAGCTGACGGGTCTCAAACCCTCGGTGAGATAGGGAGTTGTCTATCCCAGCATGTGAAGACAGACTCCGGCGGATTGAGCGGACGAGACCAATGGAAGGTCCAACGGTCAAGAAGGCAGTCTCTGCAAGCATCGTGGAACGTGTAGAGCAGGACAAGACACAGAAGACGTCCTGGTCATCCACTGCGCCTAGTCCCATCAGCCATCTCGACTCTGTCTTGCCACTGGATCCAGATGGGAATTGGGAAGAGAGAGTGAGGCTGACGCTGAGCAACTCTCCCTCACTTAAATCCAAATCACGCGCTAGTCTCGACACCATCAATAATGGTGTCGATGTCCTCATCGACGTACGATGGACGAACAACTTTACTAGGTACATGAGTGGAACCTGGTGTTGTCTTCTGCTGCTGCAGCCCATCCACTTCAACTTTCAGCATGTTGTGCATTCACAGATGCTCTTCTGCACACCACCATTGTAACGTGTGGTTATTTGAAGTATTGTTGCCTTCCTGTCAGCTTGAACCATTTTCCTATAAACTCCTTTATTAATAAGGCATGTTCACCCACAGAATCTGCTGCTCACTGAATGTTTGTTTTTGCATAATTCCCTCTGAACTCTAGAGACTGTCTGTGAAAATTCCAGGAGATCAGCTGATTCTGAGATACTCAAACCACCCTGTCAGGCACCAACAATCATTTCACAGTCAAAGTCACTTAGACCACATTTCTTCCCCATTCTGATGTTTGGTCTGAAGAACAACTCAGCCTCATCTTCTTGTTAGGTTGAATAGCGGTTGGCAGACCAACATGAGATGTATTATTTCCACCTACTGAAGTGGAGTATTGAACAGAAGAGACAAGAAGTACACCCACTAAATTCCCCAACCCCCAAGAAACCTCAAATAATATCAAAAAATCTAATGCTTTTCACAAAGTCAAATTCACACTTGTATATAATACGATGGCAGTGATATCCTAACAAACTTATCAAGTAAACTTTGTATGTACCAAAGATCTCAATTTAGCAACTAGGTGTTTTTACTTTGCATCTCATAGGAACTACATTCAAGCAATATACATATAATGCATTGCTTTGAGACAAGTGCCCATATGATACATATTAGTTGTGAACAAGCAATTATTCAACATAGTATGTCCAATACATAATTGTCTAAGTGTAACTTCCTCCCTCCTTATTATACCCATCTCCCTGCTGAATTCACACCATCCTCTTAATTTTATATAAATGTCATTCTTTCTTTTCCTTATCCCAACTTTGTTACTACTGTAATCAAATAGACTTTTTAATTATGGATTTCACCTCCCCTTTATGCTAAGTCACCACTATATTTGCATCCTAGATTTTAAGTGATTGCTTGGTTAGAATGCATGTCGTCTCATTCCCTTCAACCCCAACATCAGTAGGGTCCGTAAGAAATGAATGCCCAAGCTCAGACACTGCAGCCTCAGCACATGTCCAATCTGAAGAAGAAAGTCAGGCGCACAATTTGATAGAACAAGCCAGAGCACAGAGTACATAATCATAAGACCATAAGACATAGGAGCAGAATTAGGTCATTTACCCCATCAAGTCTGCACTGCCATTCAGTCATGGCTGGTCCCTTTTTCCCTTCCTCAACCTCACTCTCTGGCCTCCTCCCCGTAACCTTTGAAGTCATGTCCAATCAAGAACATATCAAGCACTGCCTTAAGTACACCCAACAACCCGGCCTCCACAGCTGCCTGTGGTAATAAATTCCACAAATTCACCACCCTCTGGCTAAAGAAGTTTCTCTGCATGTTTGTTTTAAATGGATGCCCTTCTATCTGAGGTTGTGCCCTCTTGTACTAGACTCCCCAAACATGGGAAACGTCCTTTCCACATCTACTCTGTCTAGGACTTTCAACATTTGAAAGGTTTCAATGAGGACCTCCCTCGTTCTTCTAAATTCCTGTGAGTACAGACCCAGAGCCATCAAGCGTTCCTCATATGATAACATTTTCATTCTTGAAATCATCCTTATGAACCTCCCCTCAACCCTCTCCAATGCCAGCACATCTTTTCTTAGTGAGGATCCTAAAACTGTTTACAATATTCAAGGTGAGGCCTCACCAGTGCCTTATAAAGCCTCAGCATCACATCCCTGCTCTTGTATTCTAGACCTCTTAAAATGAATCCCAACATTGCATTTGCTTTCCTCACCACCGACTCTACCTGCAAGTTAACCTTTAGAATGTTTTGCACAAGGACTCCCAGGTGCCTTTGCATCCCAGAATTTTGGATTTTCTCCCATTTAGAAAATAGTCTGCACATTTATTTCTACTACCAAAATGTACGACCATGCATTTTACAACAATGTATTTCATTTGCTACTTTCTTTCCCTTTCTCATAGTCTGTCTAAGTCCTTCTGCAGCCTAGCTGTTTCCTCAACACTACCTGCCTCTCCACCAATTTTCTTATCATCTGCAACCTTGGCAACAAAGCCATCTATTCCATCATCTAAATTATTGATATACAGCATAAAAAGAAGCGGTCCCAACAATGACCGCTGCAGAACACCACTAGTCACTGGCAGCCACCCAGAAAAGGATCCATTTATTCCCACTCACTGCCTCCTACCAATCAGCCAATGCTCTAGCCATACCAGTAACTTTCCTAAAATACCATGAGCTCTTAACTAGGTAAGCAGACTCGTGTGTGGCACCTTGTCGAACGCCTTCTGAAAGTTCAAATATAGAATATCCACTACACCTCCTTTATTTATCTCCTACATGTAATCTCCTCAAACGATTCCAACATGTTTGTCAGGCAGGATTTTCCCTGAAGGAAACCATGATGACTTTGTCCTGTGTCACCAAGTACGCTATAACCTCATTCTTAGCAATTGACTTCAACATCCTCCCAACCACTAAGATCAGGCTAACTCGTCTATAGTTTCCCTTCTGCTTCCTCCCTCCTTTCTTAAAGAGTGGAGTGACATTTGCAATTTTCCAGTCCTCTGGCGCCATGCCAGAGTCTAATAATTTTTGAAAGACATTACTAATGACGCCACAATCTCTAGAGGTACCCCTTTCAGAATCCCAGGGTGAAGTTCATCTGGTCTGGGTGACTTAAGTACCCTTTGGTCTTTCAGCTTTTTGAGCACCTTCTCCCTCATAATAGTAACTGCACTCACTTCCTTTCCCTCACATCCTTCAACATCTGACACACTGCTGGTGTCTTCCACAGTGAAGACTGATGCAAAATATTCATTTAGTTCATCTGCCATTGCCTTGGTACCTGTTATTATTTCGACAGCATAATTTTCTAGCAGCCTTATATCCACTCTCATCTCTTTCATTTTTAACATACTTGCAAAAGCTTTTACTATCCACTTTGATATTGCTTGCCAGCTTGCTTTAATATTTCATATTTTCCCTCCTAATGACTCTTTTAGTTGCTCTCTGCAGGGTTTTAAAAGTTTCCCAATCCGCTGTCTTCCCACTAATTTTTGCTTTGTTGTATGTCCTCAATTTTGTTTTTACGCTAGCTTTGACTTCCCTTGTCAGCCATGGTTGTACTATTTTGTCATTTGAGTATTTCTTTGTTTTTGGAATAAACCTATCCTGCACCTTCCTCAAATATAATCAAGGTTTGCTCTAGGAGAGTGACCTGTCAGGGAGCGGCCTTGTCGAGGGAAGTGCCTAGTGAGAAAAGTGCGAGTCTTTGTCTCGAGAGTCTTCGGCGAGGAAGCTGGGGGAGGAGACTATTCCACAGTTGGAGAGGGTGAGAAGTGGTGAAGAAATGACAGGTCAACTGATTCAGTGTGCTGCTTGCATGATGTGGGAGGTCAAGGACGTTGATGGTGCCTCTGGCTGCTACGAGTGTGGAAAGTGTGTCCAGTTTCAGCTCCTGAAGGACCTTGTTGAGGCACTGGAGGGGCAACTGGATGACCTCAGGTTCATCCGGAAAACAGAGATTTTTCTGGACAGGACCTGCAGCGAGATTGTTACACCGAAGATACCGGAAGAGAGAAGTGGGGGCGACGATGAGGAAGGGATGGATGACAGGAGACCCCGGGGGATGTGCGTCTTGAAAACAGGTTCACCCTCTTGGAAGCTGTCGGGACAGAAGACAGTGCCAGTCTGAGAGGCAGACGGGTCT
This sequence comes from Mobula hypostoma, assembly GCF_963921235.1. Taxonomy (NCBI): domain Eukaryota; kingdom Metazoa; phylum Chordata; class Chondrichthyes; order Myliobatiformes; family Myliobatidae; genus Mobula; species Mobula hypostoma. The sequence goes on along the minus strand of NC_086102.1, from coordinate 31,581,289 downwards.
GCGAGTCAAAAATTGGCGCAGAAACAAAGCCAAGGAGACGGACGTTAGGCAGAGCCGTGGTAGTAGGGGACTCCATAGTGAGAGGTACAGAAGGGGGTTTCTGCAGCAACAGGCGGGATTTAAGGATGGTGTGTTGCCTCCCTGGTGCCAGGATCCAGGACGTCACGGACCAATTGCAGGGCATCCTCAAGGGTGAAGGTGATCAGCCGGAGGTGGTGGTGCATGTTGGCACAAATGCCGTCGGGAAGAAGATGAGAGACATTTTGCAGCGTGACTTCAGAGAACGCGGAAGAAGGCTGAAAAGCAGGACCTCCAGGGTGGTTATCTCCGGTTTGCTTCCAATTCCTTGTGCTGGCGAGGACAGAAACAGGGAGATAGGGGATCTGAATGTGAAGCTGAGCAGCTGGTGCGGGAAGCAGGAATTTAGATTCTTGGACGACTAGGATCCGTTTTGGGGTAAGGATGAATTGTACAAAAGGGACGAGTTGCACCTTAACAGATGGGGGACCAGCATTCTGTCAGGCAGGTTTGCCATGTTACACGGGTGTGTTTAAACGAAGTAGTGGGAGGGAGGGGATGAACTGGAAATATAAGAATGGAGTTAAAGGGAATGAGAGAATAAGAAAAGTTAAGAAAGACAACAGAATTAAAGGGGCAGAAAGCTCAAGAAGGGATCAGAGAGTATGGGCAAGTGCAATAGGAATCAATGTGAAAGATGAGGGGAGAAAAAGTATTACTTTAAAAGGATTAAAAGTATTATATATGAATGCACGGAGTATAAGAAATAAAGTGGATGAGCTTGAGGCTCAGATGGAAATTGGCAAGTATGATGTTGTAGGAATAACAGAGACATGGCTGCAAGAGGACCAGGGCTGAGAAATGAATATTCAGGGATATACATCCTATCGAAAGGACAGACAGGTTGGCAGAGGGGGTGGGGTGGCTTTGTTGGTGAGGAATGAAATTCAGTCACTTGCGAGGGGGGACATAGAATCACGAGATGTAGAGTCAGTATGGATAGAACTGAGAAACTGTAAGGGCAAAAAGACCCTGATGGGAGTTACCTACAGGCCCCCAAACAGTAGCCTGGATATAGGGTGCAAGTTAAATCAAGAGTTAAAATTGGCATGTGGTAAAGGTAATTCTACGGTTGTTATGGGGGATTTCAACATGCAGGTAGACTGGGAAAATCAGGTTGGTACTGGACCCCAAGAAAGGGAGTTTGTGGAATGCCTCAGAGATGGATTCTTAGAACAGCTTGTATTAGAGCCTACCAGGGAGAAGGCAATTCTGGATTTAGTATTGTGTAATGAGCCAGATTTGATAAGGGAACTTGGGGTAAAGGAGCCATTAGGAGGTAGTGACCATAATACGATAAATTTTAATCTACAATTTGAGAGGGAGAAGGGAAAATCGGAAGTGTCAGTATTACAGTTGAACAAAGGGGACTATGGACCCATGAGGGACGAGCTGGTCAAAGTTGACTGGAAAGATACCCTGGCAGGGATAGCAGTGAAACAACAATGGCAGGTATTTCTGGGAATAATACAGAAGGTGCAGGATCAGTTCATTCCAAAGATGAAGAAAGATTCTAAGCGGAGTAAGGGGTGACCATGGATGACAAGGGAAGTCAAGGACGGTATAAAAATAAAAGAGAGGAAGTATAACATAGCAAGGATGAGTGGGAAGCCAGAGGATTGGGAGACTTTTAAGGAGCAACAGAAGATAACTAAAAAGGCAATACAGGGGGAAAGGATAAGATACGAAGGTAAGCTAGCCAAGAATATAAAGGAGGATAGTAAAAGCTTCTTTAGGTATGTGAAGAGGAAAAAAAATTAGTTAAAACCAAAGCTGGGCCCTTGAAGACAGAAACAGGTGAAATTATTATGGGGAACAAGGAAATGGCAGACGAGCTGAACAGGTACTTTGGATCTGTCTTCCCTAGGGAAGACACAAACAATCTCCTAGATGTAATAGTGGCCAGAGGACCTAGGGTAACAGAGGAACTGAAGGAAATTTGCATCAGGCTCAAAATGGTGTTGGGTAAACTGATGGGACTGAAGGTTGATAAATCCCCAGGGCCTGATGGTCTGCATCCCAGGGTACTTAAGGAGGTGGCTCTAGAAATCGTGGACACATTGGTAATCATTTTCTAATGTTCTATATATTCAGGATCAGTTCCTGCGGATTGGAGGGCAGCTAATGTTACCCCACTTTTTAAGAAAGGAGGGAGAGAGAAAACAGGCAATTATAGACCAGTTAGTCTGACATCAGTGGTGGGAAGATGCTGAAATCGATTATAAAAGACGAAATAGCGGCATATTTGGACAGCGGTGGCAGGATAGGTCCGAGTCAGCATGGATTTACGAAGGGGGAGTCATGCTTGACTAATCTTCCGGAATTTTTTAAGAATGTAACGATGAAAATGGACATGGGAAAGCCAGTGGATGTAGTATACCTGGACTTTCAGAAAGCCTTTGATATGGTCCCACGTAGGAGGTTAGTGTGCAAACTTAGAGCAAATGGTATTGAGGGTAGGGTACTGACATGGATAGAAAATTGGTTGGCAGACAGGAAACAAAGAGTAGGGATTAATGGGTCCTTTTCAGAGTGGCAGGCAGTGACTAGTGGGGTACCGCAAGGCTTGGTGCTGGGACTGCAGCTATTTACAATATACATTAATGATTTAGATGAAGGGATTAAAAGTAACATTAGCAAATTTGCAGATGACACAAAGCTGGGTGGCAGTGTGAAATGTGAGGAGGATGTTATGAGAATGCAGGGTGACTTGGACAGGTTGGGTGAGTGGGCAGATGCAGTTTAATGTGGATAGATGTGAAGTTATCCACTTTGGTGGCAAGAACAGGAAGGCAGATTACTATCTGAATGGTGTCAAGTTAGGAAAAGGGGAAGTACAACGAGATCTAGGTGTCCCTGTTCATCAGTCACTGAAAGTGGGCATGCAGGTACAGCAGGCAGTGAAGAAAGCTAATGGCATGTTGGCCTTCATAACAAGGGGAGTTGAGTATTGGAGCGAAGATGTCCTTCTGCAGTTGTACAGGGCCCTGGTGAGACCACATCTGGAGTATTGCTTACAGCTTTGGTCTCCAAATTTGAGGAAGGTCATTATAGCTATTGAGGGAGTGCAGCGTAGGTTCACGAGGTTAATTCCCGGGATGGCGGGACTGTCATATGTTGAAAGATTAGAGCGACTGGGCTTGTATACACTGGAATTTAGAAGGATGAGAGGGGATCTGACTGAAACATATAAGATTATTAAGGGATTGGACACGGTAGAGGCAGGAAACATGTTACCGATGTTGGGGGAATCCAGAACCAGAGGCCACAGTTAAGAATAAGGGGTAGACAATTTAGAACGGAGTTGAGGAAAAACTTTTTCACACAGAGGGTTGTGGTTCTGTGGAATGCTCTGCCTCAGAAGGCAGTGGAGACCAATTCTCTCAAAAAAGAGTTAGATGGAGCTCTTAAAGATAGCGGATGTGAAGGGATATGGGGAGAAGGCAGGAAAAGGGTACTGATTGTGGATGGTCAGCCATGATCACAGTGAATGGTGGTGCTGGCTCGAAGGACTGAATGGCCTACTCCTGCACCTATTGTCTATTGTCTTCCTCATTTTTCCCAGAAACTCATGCCATTGCTGCTCTGTTGTCATCCCTGCCAGCATCTCCTTCCAATTTACTTTGGCCAACTCCTCTCTCATACCAGTGTAATTTCCTTCACTCCACTGAAATACTGCTACATCAGACTTTACTGTCTCCCTATCAAATTTCAAGTTGAACTCAATCACATTGTGATCACTCTTCCCTAAGTGTTCTTTTACCTTAAGCTCCCTTATCACCTCTGGTTCATTACATAGCACCCAATCCAGTATAGCTGACTCCCTAGTAGGTTCAATGACAAATTGCCCTAGAAAGCCATCTCTTAGGCATTCAAGAAAATCACTCTCTGGAGATCTATTACCAACCTGCATGATTTCCCAGTTGACCTGCATGTTGAAGTCTCCCATGTCTATCATAACATTGCTCTTTTGACATGCCTTTTCTATTTCCTGATGTAATCTATGGTCCACATCCCAGCTACTGTTGGGAGGCTTGTGTATAACTGCCATCAGGGTCCTTTTACTCTTGCATTTTCTTAACTTAACCCACAAGGATTCAACATCTCCTGATCCTATGTCACACCTTTCTACTGATTCAATGCCATTCTTTACCAGCACAGTTATGCCACCCTCTCTTGCCTATTCCCCTATCCCTACAATGGGACATCCAGCTCCTAACTACAACCATCCTTCAGCCATGATTCAGTGATGGCCACAATACCATACCTGACAATCTGTAATGGTGCAACAAGATCATCTACATTATTTCTTATACTCCACACATTGAGATATAATACTTTGAGTACTGTATTTGCTACTCTTTTTGAATCTGCATCCCAAATGCACTGATACTCACCCTGCCTGCTCTTCCTGACAGTCCGACCTATCTCTGCTTTTTTACCATCCATCCTATGCTGAGTTCTATCACTCCAGTACCCACCCTTCTGCAAATAAGTTTAAGCCCACCCCAACAGCTCTAACAAATCTGCCCAGGAGAATATTGGTCCCGCTTGGGTTCAGGTGCAATCCATCATTTTTGAATATGTCATACCTCCCCCAGAAGAGATCCCAATGATTCAAGAATCTGAAGCCTTGCCCCCTGCACCAGCTTCAAAGCCACACATTAATCTGCCAAATCATCATGTTTCTACCCTCAATGGCTCATGGCACAGGGAGTAATCCAAAAATTTCTACCCAGGCAGTTCTGCTTCTTAGCTTTCTACCTAGCTCTCTAAATTCTCTTTTCAGGATCTCTTTGCTTTTCTTTCCTATGCCATTGGTACCAATATGTAACAAGGCATCAGGCTGCCCTCTCTCCCTCTCCAAAATGTTGTGGTTGCAATCCAAGGTGTCCCTAACCTTGGCACCTGGGAGGCAACATACCATTTGGGTGTCCCGTTCACATCCACAGAATCTCCTGCTTGTTCCCCTGACTAATGAGTCCCCTAACACTACCAATCCCCTCTTCTCCCTCTTTCCCTTCAGCGCACGGACCTGAGCTCTGTGCCAGTAACACGGTTTCCATGGCATTCCCCTGGGAGATCATCGCCCACAACATTAAAAACAAAAATGGTATACTTATTATTTAGGGGATTGGCTGCAGGGATGTTCTGCGCGAACTGCCTAATTTCCACTTCTCCTGACAGTCATACAGCTACTCACCTCCTGCAACTTTGTGGTGACTACTTCTCTGTAATTCTGATCGATGATCTCCTCACTCTCCCATACAAGCCGAAGGTCATCCAGCTGCTGCTCCAGATCCCTAACACGGTCTTCAAGGAGCTGCAGCTGGATACACTCTATGCAGATGTAGTTCTCTGGGGGGCTCTGGGTCTCCCAGGACTCCAATATCCAACATGAAGAACACGCAACAGCCCTTTACTACTCTAGGTACAGTAAGAGGAGAAAAAAAAAGGAAACCTTAACAGAAACTTATCTTGATGGAGACAGACATGAAAGCACAGAGGAACATCTGGAAAAATTTCTGAAACGCCAGTTCGCTGCTGTTGTTACTGTGTGATTGGGAATCTTTCGGAGGGAAGGCCTCAAAATCCCCGACTTTGCCTGCTGTTGGCGACTGAGACGGAGGTCGAATTGTTCGGATAGAGATGGCGCTCAGTACTTGGTGTCGGAGAGCTGATCAGAGCTCGAAGTTTCGGATGACTCAGAGTCGGACCGTGGTCGGGTATGGCAGGGCGAGTTTTTCTTCCTTCTCTCCGTCTGTGTGAGATGTGGGACATTTGAGAGACTTTGAACTTTTTACTGTGCTCATGGACTTCTTCATCAAGTTATGGTATTGTTGCACTGAGTAACTATATGTTATAATTATGTGGTTTTGTTAGTTTTTTTCAGTCTTGGTCTGTCCTGTATTTTGTGATATCACACCGGAGGAAATATTGTATCATTTCTTAATGCATGCATTACTAAATGACAATAAAAGAGGACTGGATGTCTTCATAATCTAAAAACACTTCTTTTGAGCCGAAACCTCCTTTGAGCCATAGCCTGACACTCCTACTGTCACTGCTTGCCTACTCCCAACAATGGCCGTTCCACTTATCCCTTCAACACACATAAAAGTTGCTGGTGAACGCAGCAGGCCAGGCAGCATCTCTAGGAAGAGGTGCAGTCGATGTTTCAGGCCGAGACCCTTCGTCAGGTCCTGGCCTGGCCTGCTGTGTTCACCAGCAACTTTTATGTGTGTTGCTTGAATTTCCAGCACCTGCAGAATTCCTGTTGTTTCCACTTATCCCTTCTGTACCTTTAAACAAGTGTCGCCGAACTGTGAGAAACCTCATCACTCTGGCCTGTTCCTGCCACTGATTGGGCAGTCAGAATGAGCCCGAATGCCAGTGAAGCTCTCCTTTTAAACAAGCATCGCCATCCTGCAAGAAACCTTGTCATTGTGGCCTGCTCCTACCGCTGAAGTATGCCGTAATCATGGTGTATTTCTTCAGGCCATTCCAAGGCTACAATGATAGCGACCATCTCAGAAGTGAATAGTGATACTTTGTCTGATAATCTTTTCTTAAGAGTCAGTTGAAACTTTGGAACAGAAACAGAAACACCTGAACAACCTGTCACTGGATCCTTTGGACCATTGGTATAGATACGTAAGAAGTCACAATATCTGCTTGCATATCTTGCTGAGCTATCTGTACCACTGGTAAATAATCAGCCTTCACCTTGACCTTTTTCTGAAGACAAAGGGAAAAACCATGAAGAAACAACAGAAAGGGGCAACTGGGACCATACTCCACATTAAATTACAGAGGATTTTGTGCCCGTTAATTTCCCATCCACGCAAAACTGAAGACCTTAAAAAATCCTGTGCTTCCAACACTCTAATGTTGCCAATATTGGATAAACAACTTTATTTTCTCTTACGTTAAACCAATATACCATTACTAATTATAACCTGCATAGATGTAAAGGTAACTCACCCATTTCTACCAGTAATGTCAACATTGGGGGATGATGTAATAGCATCAAAATATAATCTCAATGCTTGAGCGTGAACTTTATCTTGGGGCTTTAAAGTCTGATCCATAAGCAACACATCCATCATCAAAGACAGATCTGATTAAAGCAATATACAACTAACCACCCACCCCCACCCCATTCACATCCAACCAAGCACCTGAGGACATTAAGGGCTTTTTTACACTTCTCTAAGTCTTATTCATGTGCACCTTCCATGTTAGTCTTGTGACTATCCACATACCGAGAAACCTTACCACCTGCTCTTGTTTAAGAGACTTACCATATAATTTGAGATTAATTGTGAGTGTTGTAGTCCATAAATAAATAAATAGTGTCTTTGCAACATAAATTTAAACCTCCACTGGCATTCCCATTCCTCTATTCCATTAATAGCTGCCTGCATTTTCCTGACTATAAAATTTTTATTCCTGTCCTCTCTTCCACACTGCACCAACATCAAGTTCAAAATGTTTGAGTCAGCATTTAAGAAAATGTCATTAATTACAATATTAAAACAAGTGGGCTACACATACTCCCCTGAGGAGACCCATTCCCTATCTCATACTCCTTAGAGAAAGTTGTTCCCATCCTAACTCGTATCTTCCTATCACATAAAGTCCTTGATCTCAATTGAACATTCGACCACCTATTCCTATATTTTCAAGCTTAAGCAGTGTGTGTCCATCGCACATCATAAGCTTTCTCTACATGAAAGAAAACTGCCACCATTGATTCTTTATTAACTATCATACTCCAAACTTAACACTGTCTATTGCCATTCTCCCTTTAGGAAACCAGATATGTATACAGCTAATTTTACACTACTTGCCACAAAATAAGAAATCCTTGCCATTACCATCATCTTACATTCTGCACGTGAAGTTATAAAATAGGTCTGTAACTGGAAGGATCTGATTGCTTTTTGCCAGGTTTCAACATAAGAGTAACAACTGCTAATTCCCAGGGAACTGGAAGTCATCCTTCAACCCATATTGTATTAAACAATTCCAACCCCCCCCAACCCCCTCATAAGTTTTGAATCTGATAATCATGTAAAAATATTATAACAAATATCATCTTCCCTAGGTGATGTCTGACCAGCACTATTAATAGCCCTTTCAAGTTTGGAAAATGTAAATTCAACATCCAAGCAGGCACTGGAATGTTCTTTTATTCTCAGCAATCTAAGGATTGTTTGCCAGTCTGAGATTCCACAGATCCTACTGAAGGGTCTCGGCCCGAAATGTCAACTGTACTCTTTTCCATAGATGCTGCCTGGCCTGCTGAGTTCCTCCAGCATTATGTGTGTGTTGCTTGGATTTCCAGCATCTACAGATTTTCTCTTGATTGTTCGCCAAAAATGTCTTCTTTACTTAAATTGGCTGAATTATGTACATTGACATATATATTTTTGCTAATAATTCTGTTTTTTTAGAGTCCATAATTGCAACTTTCAAGTTTTCCATCTCCTCCCGCCCCCCCCATTTTCTATATCATATCCCAATCTTCCCTTACCTATATCTCTGACCCAATCCTATCACAGTATGTCTCCAATACATTTTCTTTGCCCTGCTCACTACTTTTCTAATTATGGCTTGAGCTCTTTTGTATGAAAGATGAATAGGAGTAACACTGTTTAATATTCCTAAAGGCTTTATTCCACATCTTCACAGCTCCTTTACTATTCACTAGGGAACAGCTTTTTTTTTTAATCTCAAAATGACCTGGAAATTGCTTCCTTAGCTATTGAGTTGAGTACAGAGCATAAGGAATTACTTAAAGTTAAAGTCTGTCCCGAGCCTTGTGGCCCATCAGTTGGAATAAGCCGGTGTTTATGCCGGTTTCTGTGGCGTGAAGCAACTGAGAGTACAAGACTCCGTGCACCCCCCACCCCCGGATAGGACGCTAGTTTATCATGAGGTTAACTCCCAGCATTTGCCGGTACCCATTTTCAGCTGGATGGACTGGAGCAATGTGTGGTTAAATGCCTTGCTCAAAGACACAACATGCTGCCTTGGCCAAGACTCGAACCCACGACCTTCAGATCATGAGCCCAACACCCTAACCACTTGGCCACGCATAAGGTATTATACCTCAACTCGATATCCTTCAGAAAGAAATGATCAGGAAATCCACTGTCACATAAATCATCAAAAGCTTCCCAATTTCCCTTTTTAAAATTCTGTCTGGAGATATGAGAATCTTTCATCTGATAGACATGTACTCCAATTGTACAGATAATGGGAGAATGATCACTCCCCACTGTTGTGTCATTATATACTTCTCAGTTACACACCTCAGGTACCAGCATAAGATCTATATTAGAAACAATCTTGTTAAATAGACTTATCCTTGTACTTCTGCCATCATTCAAGCACACTTTCCTTTCAGAAAGTCTTCCACCACCATCCCGTTCACATACGTGTCACTACAATCCCACATAGTACTCTAAGCATAAAAATCCCCACACTGTATAACCTTATTTTTCATATTTCCACCCACACTTTCCAATATAACAGGTGTTAACCTTTCACAGGGGTTGTAATAATTTATTACCTGCACTTTACTAATCCTTCCTCAAATTTCAACCACAATTGACTCATGAATAAGTCCAATTTTCAGTACTCTATGTGCTGGCCACGGTGAATTTAAAATATGGAAGAAAACATTGAACTCGAATGGGTCAAGGACAGTGGAGGCAGACAGATCAATCGTCAATGTTCCTGCCATGTGCTTGGTAATGGAGGCTGCCATTTTGTGGAACTGTTCTACATCCTCCATTTTGTGAGATGAAGTTACTTCGCTTTCTGTGGTTTTTTTTCATGCACATGGGGTTAATTTTTTTTAAGTTCAAGAGATCAAACACTGACTTTTCTGACTGAAAAAAAGGGACATTTTCTTCCGGAAGCTGTTGTACCCTATGCTTGGCTGAGATTTGTATTGTAGTAACCTGCTGGTTCTCTCCCTGTCACAAAGTAGACACAATGATGTTTCAGGTAATCTGCTGGACTGGAGAGCATTTCCAAATAAGAAGTTATTAGTGAGGTATTTGTTGATATAATATAGAAACATAGAAAACCTACAGCACAATACAGGCCCTTTGCCCATAAAGCTGTGCCAAACATGTCCTTATTTATTTATTTATTTATTTTTTAATTGGAGAAAGGCAAATTATGAGGCTATAAGGCTAGAACTTGCAGGTGTGAATTGGGATGATGTTTTTGCAGGGAAATGTACTATGGACATGTGGTCGATGTTTAGAGATCTCTTGCGGGATGTTAGGGATAAATTTGTCCCGGTGAGGAATATAAAGAATGGTAGGGTGAAGGAACCATGGGTGACAAGTGAGGTGGAAAATCTCGTCAGGAGGAAGAAGGCAGCGTACATGAGGTTTAGGAAGCAAGGATCAGATGAGTCTATTGAGGAATATAGGGAAGCAAGAAAGGAGCTTAAGAAGGGGCTGAGAAGAGCAAGAAGTGGGCATGAGAAGGCCTTGGCGAATAGGGTAAAGGAAAACCCCAAGGCATTCTTCAATTATGTGAAGAAAAAAAGGATGACAGGAGTGAAGGTAGGACTGATTGGAGATAAAGGTGGGAAGATGTGCCTGGAGGCTGTGGAAGTGAGCGAGGTCCTCAATGAATACTTCTCTTTGGTATTCACCAATGAGAGGGAACTTGATGATGGTGAGGACAATTTGAGTGAGGTTGATGTTCTGGAGCATGCTGATATTAAGGGAGAGGAGGTGTTGGAGTTGTTAAAATACATTAGGACAGATAAGTCCCTGGGGCCTGACGGAATATTACCCAGGCTGCTCCACGAGGCGAGAGAAGAGATTGCTGAGCCTCTGGCTAGGATCTTTATGTCCTCGTTGTCCACGGGAATGGTACCGGAGGATGGGAGGGAGGCGAATGTTGTTCCGTTGTTTAGAAAAGGTAGTAGGGATAGTCCGGGTAATTATAGACCAGTGAGCCTTACATCTGTGTTGGGAAAGCTGTTGGAAAAGATTTTTTTTTTTTAATTTTATTTTTATTTGGATAAGGAATTCACAAATATCATGTACTTTTTTCACACATATAACCTTTTCCATTTTTTTATATGTATAAAACTATAATTATTTATACATTCTTAAGTACACATTGAGATGATATAAAAGCAAAATAGACACTTAAATAGATAATTATGTACTGTGGTAATTCTAATCTATTAGGCTAAGTAATGGTATTAGTTGTTAAGAAAAATGGTAATAATAGTTTCCATATAACTCTTCTGGACCATTTCCACTGGTCCAAAATGTTGTATATAAGCCTATGTAACAACCATTGTAGATGTTTACATCCTAATTTGTTCATGCTTGCTCCTGCCCGCAGACATAATTATCCAATCCCTATGTAGGATCTATAGGCATTTAGAGAATTATGGTCTGATCAGAGACAGTTAGCATGGCTTTGTGAAGGGCAGATCGTGTCTAACAAGCCTGATAGAGTTCTTTGAGGAGGTGACCAGGCATATAGATGAGGGTAGTGCACTGGATGTGATCTATATGGATTTTAGTAAGGCATTTGACAAGGTACCACACGGTAGGGTTATTCAGAAAGTTAGAAGGCATGGGATCCAGGGAAGTTTGGCCAGGTGGATTCAGAATTGTCTTGCCTGCAGAAGGCAGAGGGTGGTGGTGGAGGGAGTACATTCAAATTGGAGGATTGTGACTAGTGGTGTCCCACAAGGATCTGTTGTGGGACCTCTACTTTTCGTGCTTTTTATTAACGACCTGGATGTGGGGTAGAAGGGTGGGTTGGCAAGTTTGCAGACAACACGAAGGTTGGTGGTGTTGTAGATAGTGTAGAGGATTGTCAAAGATTGCAGAGAGACATTGATAGGATGCAGAAGTGGGCTGAGAAGTGGCAGATGGAGTTCAACCCGGAGAAGTGTGAGGTGGTACACTTTGGAGGGACAAACTCCAAGGCAGAGTACAAAGTAAATGGCAGGATATTTGGTAGTGTGGAGGAGCAGAGGGATCTCGGGGTACATGTCCACAGATCCCTGAAAATTGCCTCACAGGTGGATAGGGTAGTTAAGAAAGCTTATGGGGTGTTAGCTTTCATAAGTCGAGGGATAGAGTTTAAGAGTCGCGATGGAATGATGCAGCTCTATAAAGCTCTGGTCAGGCCACACTTGGAGTACTGTGTCCAGTTCTGGTCACCTCACTATAGGAAGGATGTGGAAGCATTGGAAAGGGTACAGAGGAGATTTACCAAAATGCTGCCTGGTTTAGAATGTATGCATTATGATCAGAGATTAAGGGAGCTAGGGCTTTACTCTTTGGAGAGAAGGAGGATGAGAGGAGACATGATAGAGGTGTACAAGATAATAAGAGGAATAGGTAGAGTGGACAGCCAGCGCCTCTTCCCCAGGCCACCACTGCTCAATACAAGAGGACATGGCTTTAAGGTAAGGGGTGGGAAGTTCAAGGGGGATATTAGAGGAAGGTTTTTTACTCAGAGAGTGATTGGTGCGTGGAATGCACTGCCTGAGTCAGTGGTGGAGGTAGATACACTATTGAAGTTTAAGAGTCTACTAGACAGGTATATGGAGGAATCTAAGGTGGGGGCTTATATGGGAGGCAGGGTTTGAGGGTCGGCATAACATTGTGGGCCGAAGGGCCTGTACTGTGCTGTACTATTCTATATGTTCTATTATCTTAGAACTACCTAGGCTTACCCATAGCCCTCTATTTTTCTAAGCTCCATGTATCCATCCAGGAATCTTTTAAAAGACCCTATTGTTTCTGCCTCCACCATGGCCACCGGTACCCCATTTCACGCACTCACCACTCTCTGCATAAAAAAACTCACCCCTGACATCTCCTCTGTACCTACTTCCAAGCACCTTAATAATACGCCCTCACGTGCTAGCCATTTCAGCACTGGGAAAAAGCTTCTGACTATCCACATGATCAATGTCTCTCATTATCTTGTACACCTCCATCAGGTCACCTCTCATCCTCTGTACATTTCCCTGAGAACATCTGTTTCCAATTTATGCTTCCAAGTTCCTGCCTGACAGCCTCATATTTCCCCTTACTCCAAGTAAATATTTCCCTAACTTGTTCCTATCCCTCTCCAATGCTATGGTAAAGAAGATAGAATTGTGATCACTATCTCCAAAATGCTCTCCCACTGAGAGACCTGACACCTGACCAGGTTCGGTTCCCAATACCAGATCAAGTACAGCCTCTCCTCTTGTAGGCTTATCTACATATTGTGTTAAGAAACCCTCCTGAATACACCTAACAAACTCCACCCCATCTAAATTACTCACTCTAGGCAGATGCCAATCAATATTTGGGAAATTAAAATCTCCCATCACAACAACCCTGTTATTACTCCTTTCCAGAATCTGTCTCCCTATCTGCTCCTTGATGTCCCTGTTACTATTGGGTGGTCTATAAAAAATACCCAGTAGAGTTATTGACCCCTTCCTATTCCTAACTTCCACCCACAGAGACTCCGTAGACAACCCCTCCATGGCTTCCTCTTTTTCTGCAGCCGTGACACTATCTCTGATCAACAGTGCCACGCTGCCACCTCTTTTGCTTCCCTCCCTGTCCTTCCTGAAACATCTAAAGCCTGACACTTGAAGTAGCCATTCCTGCCCGTGCACCATCCAAGTCCCTGTAATGGCCACAACTTCATAGCTCCAAGTACTGATCCATGCTCTAAGCTCATTCGCTTTATTCATAATACTCCTCGCATTAAAATAGACACATTTCAAACTGTTGGTCTGAGCACGTCCCTTCTCTATCATCTGCTTATCCTCCCTCTTGTACTGTCTCCAAACTTTCTATATCTGAGCTAACCTCCCTTTGTTCCATCACTTCAGTTTGGTTCCCACCCCCCAGGAATTCTAGTTTAAACTCTCCCCAATATAAACTCTCCTGGAGAGTGAGTATAGAGAGCTTGGTAGGAAGTTGAAAAGCAGGACCTCGAGGGTGGGAATCTCAGGATTGCTACCTGTGCTACGTGCCTGTGAGGGTAGGAGTAGGATGCTCTGGAGGAGGAACAAGTGGCTGAGGAACTGGTGTAGGGGGCAGGGTTTCAGATTTCGGGATCATTGGGACCTCTTCTGGGGCAGGTGGGACCTGTAAAAGAGAGACAGGTTACACTTGAACTACAAGGGGTCCAATATCCTTTCAGGGAGGTTTGTTAGTGCTGTTGGGGAGGCTTTAAACTAGATTTGCAAGGGGATGGGAACCAGAGTGCCAGAGCTGCCAGTGTGGCTGGGGTGAAAATAAATGATGTTAAAAGTTCAAGCAAATCCACTAATAGAAAGGTTGTGAGTGGTGGTAAAAATCTTCTGAGGTGCATATATTTCAATGCTAGGAGTATTGTGGAAAAGGCAGACGAGTTGAGGGCGTGGATTGACACGTGGAATTATGACGTTATAGTAATTAGTGAAACTTGGCTACAGGAGTGGCAGGACTGGCAGCTTAGTATTCCAGTGTTCCGATGTTTCAGATGTGATAGAGGCAGAGGAATGAAAGGTGGGGGGTGGGCGTAGCATTGCTTGCCAGAGAAAATATTACAGCAGTGCTCAGGCAGGACAGATTAGAGGGCTTGTCTGCTGAGTCCTTATGGGTGGAGCTGAGAAACAGGAAAGGTATGGCCACATTAGTGGGATTGTATTATAGACCACCCAATAGTCGGCGAGAATTGGAGGAGCAAATCTGCAGAGAGATAGCAGGCAACTGCAGGAAAGATAAAGTTGTGGTGGTAGGGGATTTTAATTTTCCACATATTGATTGGGACTCCCATACTGTTAGGGGTCTAGATGGGTTAGAGCTTGTAAAATGTGATCAGGAAAGTTTTCTAAATCAATATATAGAGGTACCAACTAGACGGGATGTGATATTAGATCTCCTTTTAGGAAACGAGTTAGGACAAGTGACGGAAGTGTGTGTAGGGGAGCACTTTGGTTCCAGTGATCATAACACCATTAGTTTCAACTTGATCATAGATCAAGATAGATCTGGTCCTAGGGTTGAGGTTCTAAACTGGAAGAAGGCCAAATTTGAAGAAATGAGAAAGTATCTAAAAAGCGTGGATTGGGACAGGTTGTTCTCTGGCAAGGATGTGATCGGTAAGTGGAAAGCTTTCAAAGGAGAAATTTTGAGAGTGCACAGCTTGTATGTTCCTGTCAGGATTAAAGGCAAAGTGAATAGGAATAAGGAACCTTGGTTCTCAAGGGATATTGCAACTCTGATAAAGAAGAAGAGAGAGTTGTATGACATGTATAGGAAACAGGGAGTAAATAAGGTGCTTGAGGAGTATAAAAAGCGCAAGAAAATACTTAAGAAGGAAATCAGGAGGGCTAAAAGAAGACATGAGGTTGCCTTGGCAGTCAAAGTGAAGGATAATCCAAAGAGCTTTTACAGGTATATTAAGAGTAAAAGGATTGTAAGGGATAAAATTGGTCCTCTTGAAGATCAGAGTGGTCGGCTATGTGCGGAACCAAAAGAAATGGGGGAGATCTTAAATGGGTTTTTTGCATCTGTATTTACTAAGGAAACTGGCATGAAGTCTATGGAATTAAGGGAAACAAGTAGTGAGATCATGGAAACTGTACAGATTGAAAAGGAGGAGGTCCTTGCTATCTTGAGGCAAATTACAGTGGATAAATCCCCGGGACCTGACTGGGTATTCCCTCGGACCTTGAAGGAAACTAGTGTTGAAATTGCAGGGGCTCTGGCAGATATATCTAAAATGTCAGTGTCTACGGGTGAGGTGCCGGAGGATTGGAGAATGGCTCATATTGTTCCGTTGTTTAAAAAAGAATCGAAAAGTAATCCGGGACATTATAGGCCAGTAAATTTGACGTCGGTAGTGGGTAAGTTATTGGAGGGAGTACTAAGAAACAGAATCTACAAGCATTTGAATAGACAGGGACTTATTAGGGAGAGCCAACATGGCTTTGTGCGTGGTAGGTCATGTTTGACCAATCTATTGGAATTTTTCGAGGAAGTTACCAAGAAAGTGGCTGAAGGGAAGGCAGCGGATGTTGTCTACATGGACTTCAGTAAGGCCTTTGACAAGGTCCCGCTTGGGAGGTTAGTTAGGAAAATTCAGTCACTAGGTATACATGGAGAGGTGGTAAATTGGATTAGACATTGGCTTAATGGAAGAAGCCAAAGAGTGGTAATAGAGGATTGCTTCTCAGAGTCGAGCCCTGTGATTGATGGTGTGCCATAGGGATCAGTGCTGGGTTCATTGTTATTTGTCATCTATATCAATGATCTGGATGATAATGTGGTAAATTGGATCAGCAAATTTGCTGATGATACAAAGATTGGAGGTGTAGTGGACAGTGAGGAAGGTTTTCAAAGCTTGCAGAGGGATTTGGACCAGCTGGAAAAATGGGCTGAAAAATGGCAGATGGAGTTTAATACAGACAAGTGTGAGGTATTGCACTTTGGAAGGACAAACCAAGGTAGAAGATACAGGGTAAATGGTAA
Source organism: Mobula hypostoma (assembly GCF_963921235.1). Classification (NCBI taxonomy): domain Eukaryota; kingdom Metazoa; phylum Chordata; class Chondrichthyes; order Myliobatiformes; family Myliobatidae; genus Mobula; species Mobula hypostoma. Next base: position 31,564,679 of record NC_086102.1, on the reverse strand, counting down.
GGCACTGAGGAGTGCAGTAGAACAGAGGGATCTGAGAATACAGATAGAAAATTCCCTAAAAGTGGTGTCACAGGTAGATAAGGTCATAAAGAGAGCTTTTGGTACATTGGACTTTATTAATCAAAGTATTGAGTATAAGAGCTGGAATGTTACGATGAGGTTGTATAAGGCATTGGTGAGGCCGAATCTGGAGTATTGTGTTCAGTTTTGGTCATCAAATTACAGGAAGGATATTAATAAGGTTGAAAGAGTGCAGAAAGGTTTACAAGGACATTGCTGGGACTTGAGAAACTCAGTTGCAGAGAAAGGTTGAATAGGTTAGGACTTCATTCCCTGGAGCATAGAAGAATGAGGGGAGATTTGATAGAGATGTATAAAATTATGATGGGTCTAGATAGAGTGAATGCAAGCAGGCTTTTTCCACTGAGACAAGGGGAGAAAAAAAACAGAGGACATGGGTTAAGGGTGATGGGGGAAAAGTTTAAAGGGAACATTAGGGGGGCTTCTTCACACAGAGAGGGGTGGGAGTGTGGAATGAGCTGCCAGATGAGGTGGTAAGTGTGGGTTCTTTTTTAACATTTAAGAATAAATTGGACAGATACATGGATGGGAGTTATATGGAGGGATATGGTCCGTGTGCAGGTCAGTGGGACTAGGCAGAAAATGGTTCAGCACAGTCAAGAAGGGCCAAAAGGCCTGTTTCATGTGCTGTAGTTTTTCTATGGTTTCTATGGTTTTCTAATAACCTTTGCAAACCTCCCTTTTTGTACAGGTCACACCTGCCCCAAAAGAGGTCCCAATGATCCAGAAATCTGAATCTCTGCCCCCTGCTCCAATCCCTCAGCCACACATTTATCCTCCACCTCATTCTATTCCTATACTCACTGTCACATGGCACAGGCGTATCTTTGAGGTCCTGCTTCTCAACTTCCTTCTTGACTCCCTGTAGTCTGTTCTCAGGACCTCCTCCCTTTTCCTACCTATGTCGTTGGTACCAATAAGTACCATGATCTCTGGCTGTTCTCCTTCCCACTTCAAGATATTGTGCATGTGATATATCACATGCAGGTTTGTGAATGTTGGGGTTGGTGCCTGACTGGAGTGATTCGAGCTGTTTACTGAAGAGAACAAGGAGCCATAAATTATCGACTGTCATTTGCTGAGAAGAGGGTAATAAATGGATGGGGGCCTGGAGCAGAGCCAATAAACAGGTGTAAAGGTCAATCAGGTGACCTACACCCAATGACACTGAGATGCAATATTTTGAATTGGTATGGAACGAGTATAAAAGTGGACACTTTGAGTGTGCTATCAGCGATAACTCTCTCAAGCGACCCGCCATCACAAGGAAGAACCCCCATGCCAGGGGCTGGGTGAAGAAATGATCGATCATCTGACCAATGGAGATCCCCTATTTTGGTGTTATAAATTGGAAACGTGGTCTGAGTGAGTATTGGCACAGATGGAACAGTAGAATTCTTGTTCTAAGCTGTTGGCCCAGGGACAACATATTTACGTTGTTGTTTGTGCAGAGACAATAAAGTGTGAACTTTGATTAATTGTGAGTTGCGTAGTTAATTTCCTAACCTTGTTCCATTGACAAATGGTCAATATATGTGCTATCCCCTAAAGAAGATAGACACTCTTCCTCTATTACCCATTATCTGATTGCATCTTATATCATCTTAACCATATATCTTAACACTTTAACAAGGTTTTAACAAAATTTCCTGTATATATATAGCATCAGGTTCATTTGGTAAATCTTCAACAATTCTCTTAAATTTTTGACTATCAGCTAATAAACTTCAAGTAAATTTAGAAAAGCCATTAACAACTTTCCTTTGAAGTGGGAACATTATTACTCCTCCTTGCAAAGCATTATTAATAGCTGTGGAGTTCTGGAAGTCTTTCTGCAGATGTTAATACAGTTTAATTTTTTCTGTCCTACTTTAAGTTTGTTCTATACAATTTACCATGTTAACCAGAAAAATGACAAACTTTAGTTTACCAACAATCAATAATCAACAAATCCTTTGTTATACTATCATGCACTTGACACACTTTCTTTAATCTATCTGTATTCTGGATATTAATAGGTCCAATTGACACAGTCATCTGTACTTTCTACAAAACCCCTGCATATGATATGCCCATTTATACACAAACACACAGCATTTCCACAGCATTCTTATATACAGTACACACCGCACTTCAACAGCTTTCTTATATACAGGGCAGGCTGCATAAGTAGAACTATGTTCTCCCTCACAGTTGCTGCATTTTAGCCTAACACCTTCTTCAAATTGTCTTAGTTATTTTCTCCACCACATCTAGCACACCACTTTTTATGCTTACACACAGCTGCTCCATGACCAAACTTCTAGTGCTTCTATGTCAGTGGGGTCGCCCATGAACTCGAACAATATAACTCGCAACCTAAATTAACCCCATCTGGCAACTTCTTTTTCCATCAAATTTAATCAATGCCAATAAGCTATCTGTTTTTACTCCGCTACAAAACTCTATTAAACATTTGATGTCCACACCTTCCACCCCCGACCAACTTATTTTTAACTTGGATACATCTAGAGGCACTCCGGAGATTACTCCACAAACCCACTGTCACTCAATATAATTCCTTTGCATTACTTTCCTTACAGCCACAGCTTTTAATTCCTAGCTTTCGCATGCTACTTATTATTTTTACAAAACACTAAGAGTGCCCCATCTCTTAAAGACTTTATGCCCATAACATTTCCTAATTTCTTTTTTCAAATCCTTAGTTAATTTAGTTGGATTAATACAATATCTGAAACAGGTTCACATTCTAAACTCAACAAAAAAACTTCTTCCTTTCTTCTTTTATTTAGGTCTTCCCTAATGCTTTTATCACTGGACGATAGGGAACTAAAATCTTTGATTCATCACTTATTTTTCACCTTTCCAGGAAACCTGCCGTACACATTCCTCCATACAGCTCGTACCACTTAATACTACCTCCCATTCTCTACATCCATTTTCTCTGTCAATTCCTGCCACCTTTACCCCCTTTCCTGCCTTAGAGCAACTCTCAGCAGCAGGCGCAGTGCTCCAACCCCAATTCTCCAAGCAACTCTGCCAGATCCTGGCTGTGTATACAACCTCAGGACCTGCTCTACTCTAGCTAAGAGGGAGATAACAATGCACACATATCTCCAACTGAGTCTCTTGTTCTTCTCCTTGCAAAGTTTAATGGTGGTTGGCATTAACAGGAACTACATTCAAACAATATATGTTGCACCGCTCCTTGACAAGTGCACTGCTTACAAATGCCCACATCATGCATGATATAACTATGGCTAATAAGAGAAGTCAAAGCCAACATAAAATCAAAAGAGAGGGCACATAATAAAGCATAAATGAGAAGGAAGTTTGAAAATGATGCTGGAGAGGTGGCATTGGGAGACAAGGAAATGGTGGGTGAAATAAATAAGTATTTTAGGTCAGTCTTCACTGTGGAAGACATTAGCAGCATGGTGGAAGTTTGAGAGAGTCATGGAGCTACAAACGTAGAAGTGAGTGCGGTTCTTATTAATAGGGAGGAGATGCTTGGGAAGTTGAAAGGTCTGAAGGTAGACTGGTCACCTGGAAAAGATAGACTGTACCCCAGGGTTCTGAAAGAGGTAGCTGAAGAGATTGCGGAGGCATCAGTAATTATCTTTCAAGAAACAATAGAGTATGACATGGTTCTGGAGTACCGAAAAATTGCAAATATCATCCTACTCTTCAAAAAGGGAGAGGGGCTGGAGAAAAAATAATATAGGCTAGTTAGCCTCACTTCAGTGATTGAGAAAATGCTCATGCCGATTGTTAAGGATGAGGCTTTGCGGTACTTGGAGGCAGATGATAAAATAGGCCAAAGTCAGCATGGCTTCATTAATTGAAAATCTTGCCTGACAAATCTTTGGAATTTTTTGAGGAAATAACAAGCAGGATAGACCAAGGAGATGTTGTGTACTTGAATTTTCAGAAGGTGTTTGACTAGGTGCCACATGAATCTGCTTGGCAAGATAAGAGCCCATGGTATTACAGGAAAGGTAAAGGACTTAGTCAGATCAGGAAAATAGGCAAAGAAGTGATAGATGGAATACAGTTTTGGGAAGTTTATGGTCGCGCACTTTGATAGAAAAAATAAAACCATAGACTATTTTCTAAACAAGGAGGAAATTCAAAAGTCCAAGGTACAAAGAGACTTGGAAGTCCTCGTGCAGGATTCCCTAAATGTTAACTTATGGTCTTATGGCCTTAACTTGCAGGTTGAGTTGGCGGTGAAGAAGGCAAATACATTGTTAGGATTCATTTCAAGAGAAGTGGAATATAAATATAAGGCTGTATTACTGAGACCTCACTTGGACTATTGTGAGAAGTTTTGTGCCCCTTATCTAAGAAAGGATATGCTAACATTGGAGACTGATTCCAGGATTATCATATAAAGAGAGTTTGATGGCTCTGTCCTATACTCGCCGGTATTTTAGAAGAATTGGTTGAGGGGGGGATCTCATTGGATCCTATCAAATATTGAAGTGCCTTGAGAAAGAGGACATGATGGAGAGGATGTTTCCTGTAGTTGGGGAGTGTAGGATCAAAGGGTGCAATCTCAGAATAGAGGGACGTCCATTTAGAATGGAGATGAGGAAGAACTTCTTTAGTCAGGCGGTGGTGAATCTGTTGAATTTGTTGCCATAGGTGGCTGTGAAGATTAGGTCATTGGGTGTATTTAAGGCAGAGGTTGATAGGTTCTTGATTAGTCAGGAAGTGAAAGGCTACGGGAAGAAGGCAGGAAAATGGGGTTGAGAGAGAAATTGTTCAGCCATGATTAAAAGTTGGAGAAGGTGCAATAGGCTGAATGGCATAATTCTGCTCCTATGTCTTATGGTTTTATTAATCCTGAATAAAGGATTATTCAACCTGGTATGTCCAATACACAAACATGTAAGTACAACTTCTTGCCTCTCCCAGTTGAGATCCCACGTCCTCTGAATTTTATATAAATGCCGTCCTTTCTTTTCCTTATCTCAACTTTGTTGCCAGTGATCCAATAGACATTTTAATTATAGTTTTCGCCTCCTCTTTATGCAAAGGCATCACTACAACTATATCCTCAATTTGAAGTGATTGCTTGGCTAGAATGTCTGCCATCTAGTTTCCTTCAACCCCAATATGGGCAGGGACTCAAGAACTGTACACACACACCTAGACCCTGCAGCCTCAACAGACATTGTCCAACCTCACAAAGAATATCTAGCCTACAATTTGAAATACCTGTTGTATTAGATGTCGACACCAAGAACGAATCAGAGCACAATCAGAGCATACTTCTTCATCTCTTTCCAAGGCTAACATAATAGCAACCATCTCACAGGTGAATACTGATATTTTGTCCGATAATTTTTTTTTGAGTCACCTGAAACTTTGGAATTTAAGTAGAAACATCTGTCATGACCTGTACGATCTTTTGAGCCATCTGTGTAGCTAAGGAATCCATAATATCAGCCTTGCATATATTGCTGAAATACTGTGCTATGAATATGCAATCTGTTGTCATCTTGACCTTTCCCTGAAGTCTGAGATCGTCCATGTTGTTGTTTCGCTCCACTACTTGTGGTTTATTGGGCAGCAACATTTGCCATTTCCTTAGATTTTGTTTGTTTTTTTAATGAGGCTAAATTGCTAGCTTGATGTTCAACCCAGCACAGATGAAAAGTGTGCAAGGAGTTGAACCTGGGATCAGTTGCCTTGAACTCTGGTGTAAATGTCACTACACCACTGTCTGGCTAAATCCACCATGAGCAAAGGGAAAAACCATAGAGGGACCATTTTCCACATTAAACAACTGAAGACTTTGTGCCCATTCATTTTCATCCACCCAAAACAGAAGACTTTATAAATGTTGTGCTCCCAACATTCTAATGTTGCCAATCTTGGATGACCAACTTTATAGAAACATAGAAACATAGAAAATAGGTGCAGGAGTAGGCCATTCGGCCCTTCGAGCCTGCACCGCCGTTTATTATGATCATGGCTGATCATCCAACTCAGAACCCCGCCCCAGCCTTCCCTCCATACCCCCTGACCCCCGTAGCCACAAGGGCCATATCTAACTCCCTCTTAAATATAGCCAATGAATTGGCCTCAACTGTTTCCTGTGGCAGAGAATTCCACAGATTCACCACTCTCTGTGTGAAGAAGTTTTTCCTAATCTCGGTCCTAAAAGGCTTCCCCTCTATCCTCAAACTGTGGCCCCTCGTTCTGGACTTCCCCAACATCAGGAACAACCTTCCTGCATCTAGCCTGTCCAATCCCTTTAGGATTTTATACGTTTCAATCAGATCCCCCCTCAATCTTCTAAATTCCAATGAGTACAAGCCTAGTTCATCCAGTCTTTCTTCATATGAAAGTCCTGCCATCCCAGGAATCAATCTGGTGAACTTTCTTTGTACTCCCTCTATGGCAAAGATGTCTTTCCTCAGATTAGGGGACCAAAACTGTACACAATACTCCAGGTGTGGTCTCACCAAGGCCTTGTACAACTGCAGTAGTACCTCCCTGCTCCTGTACTCGAATCCTCTCGCTATAAATGTCAGCATACCATTCGCCTTTTTCACCGCCTGCTGTACCTGCATGCCCACTTTCAATGACTGGTGTATAATGACACCCAGGTCTCGTTGCACCTCCCCCTTTCCTAATCGGCCACCATTCAGATAATAATCTGTTTTCCTATTTTTGCCACCAAAGTGGATAACTTCACATTTATCCACATTAAATTGCATCTGCCATGAATTTGCCCACTCACCCAACCTATCCAAGTCACCCTGCATCCTCTTAGCATCCTCCTCACAGCTAACACTGCCACCCAGCTTCGTGTCATCCGCAAACTTGGAGATGCTGCATTTAATTCCCTCATCCAAGTCATTAATATATATTGTAAACAACTGGGGTCTCAGCACTGAGCCTTGCGGTACCCCACTAGTCACTGCCTGCCATTCTGTAAAGGTCCCGTTTATTCCCACTCTTTGCTTCCTGTCTGCTAACCAATTCTCCACCCACACCAATACCTTACCCCCAATACCGTGTGCTTCAAGTTTGCACACTAATCTCCTGTGTGGGACCTTGTCAAAAGCCTTTTGAAAATCCAAATATACCACATCCACTGGTTCTTCCCTATCCACTCTACTAGTTACATCCTCAAAAAATTCTATGAGATTCATCAGACATGATTTTCCTTTCACAAATCCATGCTGACTTTGTCCGATCATTTCACCGCTTTCCAAATGTGCTGTTATCACATCCTTGATAACTGACTCCAGCAGTTACCCCACCACCGACATTAGGCTAACCGGTCTATAATTCCCCGGTTTCTCTCTCCCTCCATTTTTAAAAAGTGGAGTTACATTAGCCACCCTCCAATCCTCAGGAACTAGTCCAGAATCTAACGAGTTTCGAAAAATTATCACTAATGCATCCACTATTTCTTGGGCTACTTCCTTAAGCACTCTAGGATGCAGACCATCTGGCCCTGGGGATTTATCTGCCTTCAATCCCTTCAATTGATCTAACACCACTTCCCTACTAACATGTATTTCGTTCAGTTCCTCCATCTCACTGGACCCTCTGTCCCCTACTATTTCTGGAAGATTATTTATGTCCTCCTTAGTGAAGACAGAACCAAAGTAATTATTCAATTGGTCCGCCATGTCCTTGCTCCCCATAATCAATTCACCTGTTTCTGTCTGCAGGGGACCTACATTTGTCTTTACCAGTCCTTTCCTTTTTACATATCTATAAAAGCTTTTACAGTCCGTTTTTATGTTCCCTGCCAGTTTTCTCTCATAATCTTTTTTCCCCTTCCTAATTAAGCCCTTTGTCCTCCTCTGCTGAACTCTGAATCTCTCCCAGTCCTCAGATGAGCCACTTTCTCTGGCTAATTTGTATGCTTCTTCTTTGGAATTGATACTATCCTTAATTTCTCTTGTCAGCCACGGGTGCACTACCTTCCTTGATTTATTCTTTTGCCAAACTGGGATGAACAATTGTTGTAGTTCATCTATGCAACCTTTAAACGCTTGCCATTGCATATCCACCATCAATCCTTTTAAGTGTCATTTGCCAGTCTATCTTAGCTAATTCACGTCTCATACCTTCAAAGTTACCCCTCTTTAAGTTCAGAACCTTTGTTTCTGAATTAACTATGTCACTCTCCATCTTAATGAAGAATTCACCATATTATGGTCACTCTTACCCAAGGGGCCTCTCACAACAAGATCGCTAATTAACCCTTCCTCATTGCTCAAAACCCAGTCCAGAATAGCCTGCTCTGTAGTTGGTTCCTCTACATGTTGGTTCAAAAAACCATCCCGCATACATTCCAAGAAATCCTCTTCCTCAGCACCTTTACCAATTTGGTTCACCCAATCTACATGTAGTTTGAAGTCACCCATTATAACTGCTGTTCCTTTATTGCACTCATTTCTAATTTCCTGTTTAATACCATCTCCGACCTCACTACCACTGTTAGGTGGCCTGTACACAACTCCCACCAGCGCCTTCTGCCCCTTAGTGTTACGCAGCTCTACCCATATCGATTCCACATCTTCCCGGCTTATGTCCTTCCTTTCTATTGCGTTAATCTCTTCTTTAACCAGCAATGCACCCCACCTCCCCTTCCTTCATGTCTATCCCTCCTGAATATTGAATATCCCTGAACGTTGAGCTCCCATCCCTGGTCACCCTGGAGCCATGTCTCTGTGATCCCAACTATATCATAATCATTAATAACAATCTGCACTTTCAATTCATCCACCTTATTACGAATGCTCCTTGCATTGACACACAAAGCCTTCAGGCGCTCTTTTACAACTCTCTTAGCCCTTATACAATTATGTTGAAAAGTGGCCCTTTTTAATGCTTGCCCTGGATTTGTCGGCCTGCCACTTTTACTTTTCTCCTTAGTACTTTTTGCTTCTACCCTCACTTTACATTCCTCTGTCTCTCTGCACTGGTTCCCATCCCCCTGTTGTGAACTAACCTCCTCACGCCTAGCCTCTTTAATTTGATTCCCACCCCCTTATGTCCTCTTATGTTAACCCAATAAACCATTGCTAACTGTAACCTCTGTAGACATAAAGGTACTTCACCCATTTTTACCTGTAATGCCAAAATTGAGGATAATTTAATAGTGCTGCAACATAATCTCAATGCTGGAGTTTGTACTTTACTCTTTTCCATGGATGCTGTCTGGCCTGTTTTGTTCCTCTAGCATTTTGTTTGTGTTGCTTGGATTTTCAGCATCTGCAGATTTTCTCTTGTTTATGATTAAAGCAATATGCAATTAAATACCTCCTAAACACACCTCAATTACATCCAACTAAGCACCTGCGGACATCTAGAATTTTATTCACCTGCACCTTCCATGTTAGCCTTGTGTCCATTCACATACCTAGCAATTTTACCACTGGCTCTTGTTTAAGAAATTTACCATTTAACTTGAGATCAATTGTGGATGTGATGCTCCTTTTAGTGAAACAAACTTTGCAAACGAAAATTTAAACTTCCACTGACATCCTCATTCCTCCAGTACATTAATAGCTGCCTGGAAGTAATACTCCCGCCTGTTTTTCGCACTGTATCATCATCAGCATATAATGATTTGGAATCTCTGATCTAAGATTTAAGCAAATGTCATTTGTTAAAATATTAAAAATGCGTGGGCTACACACACTCCCCTGAGGAGTTCCATTCTCTACTTCATTCTCCTTAGCAAATGTTGTTCCCACCCTAACTTGTATCTTCCTTTCACATAAAAAAATCTTTAATCAAATTGCATATTCTTCCATCTATTCCCATCCCTTCAAGTTTAAGCAGCAATCCATATGTCCACAACATATCTGAAGCGTTCTTTACTTCAAAGAAAACTGCTACCATCGATTCATTATCAACTTGGGCCTTATAAATATCAGATTCCCAACTTAACAATGACTCATTGATCAATCTCCAAGTCCCCATCTCTCTTTAAGACGAATCTCTCTTTAAGAAGAAAGCCTTGCTCTAACTATTAATTCCATTATCTTACAGAGATGTGAAGATAGAGAAATAGGTCGATAACTGGAAGGATCTGATTGATCCTTATCAGATTTCAATATAGAGACAACAGCTGCTAATTTCCAGGGAGCTGGAATTCACCTTTCAACCCTTATTTTATGAAAGAATTTCAAAGCTCACACAGTTTGAATCTGATAATTATGTAAACATATTACAACAAATACCATCTTTCCCAGGTTATGTCTGACCAGCACTATTAATAGCCCCTTCAAGTTCAATCAATGTAAATTTGAATCCAAGCAGGAACCGGAAGATTCTTTTCTCTCAGCAATCAGAGGATTGCTAGCCGAAACTGTTCTTTACTTAAATTGGCCAAACCATGTACACTGGCATATGCTTTTGCAAATAATACTGCTTTTTCAGAGTCTATAACCACAACCTTCTGATCATCATGCACTACTGGAAATGCATCACATTTTCCAACTATCCCTATTTTCTATATCATACCCCAAATGTCCAGTACCTTGACCTCTTTCGCGATGATATCATAATACATTCATAGAACATAGAACATAGAATAGTACAGCACAGTACAGGCCCTTCGGCCCACAATGTTGTGCCGACCCTCAAACCCTGCCTCCCATATAAGCCTCCACCTTTGATTCCTCCATATACCTGTCTAATAGTCTCTTAAACTTCACCAGTGTATCTGCCTCCACCACTGACTCAGGCAGTGCATTCCATGCACCAACCACTCTCTGAGTAAAAAACCTTCCTCTAATGTCCCCCTTGAACTTCCCACCCCTTACCTTAAAGCCATGTCCTCTTGTATTCAGCAGTGGTGCCCTGGGGAAGAGGCATTGGCTATCCACTCTATCTATTCCTCTTATTATCTTGTAAACCTCTATCATGTCTCCTCTCATTCTCCTCTCCAAAGAGTAAAGCCCTAGCTCCCTTAATCTCTGATCATAATGCATACTTTCTAAACCAGGCAGCATCCTGGTAAATCTCCTCTGTACCCTTTCCAATGCTTCCACATCCTTCCTATAGTGAGGTGACCAGAACTGGACACAACACTCCAAGTGTGGCCTAACCAGAGTTTTATAGAGCTGCATCATTACATCGCGACTCTTAAACTCTATCCCTCGACTTATGAAAGCTAACACCCCATAAGCTTTCTTAACTACCCTATCCACCTGTGAGGCAACTTTCAGGGATCTGTGGACATGTACCCCGAGATCCCTCTGCTCCTCCACACTACCAAATATCCTGCCATTTACTTTGTACTCTGCCTTGGAGTTTGTCCCTCCAAAGTGTACCACCTCACACTTCTCTGGGTTGAACTCCATCTGCCACTTCTCAGCCCACTTCTGCATCCTATCAATGTCTCTCTGCAAACTTTGACAATCCTCTACACTATCTACAACACCACCAACCTTTGTGTTGTCTGCAAACTTGCCAACCCACCCTTCTACCCCCACATCCAGGTCGTTAATAAAAATCACGAAAAGTAGAGGTCCCAGAACAGATCCTTGTGGGACACCACTAGTCACAATCCTCCAATCTGAATGTATTCCCTCCACCACCACCCTCTGCCTTCTGCAGGCAAGACAATTCTGAATCCACCTGGCCAAACTTCCCTGGATCCCATGCCTTCTAACTTTCTGAATAACCCTACCGTGTGGAACCTTGTCAAATGCCTTACTAAAATCCATATAGATCACATCCAGTGCACTACCCTCATCTATATGCCTGGTCACCTCCTCAAAGAACTCTATCAGGGTTGTTAGACACGATCTGCCCTTCACAAAGCCATGCTGACCGTCCCTGATCAGACCATGATTCTCTAAATGCCTATAGATCCTATCTCTAAGAATCTTTTCCAACAGCTTTCCCACCACAGATGTACAGCTCACTGGTCTATAATTACCCGGACTATCCCTACTACCTTTTTTGAACAAGGGGACAACACTCGCCTCCCTCCCATCCTCCGGTACCATTTCCGTGGACAACGAGGACATGAAGATCCTAGCCAGAGGCTCAGCAATCTCTTCCCTCGCCTCGTGGAGCAGCTTGGGGAATATTCCATCAGGCCCCGGGGACTTATCTGTCCTAATGTATTTTAACAACTCCAACACCTCCTCTCCCTTAATATCAACATGCTCCAGAACATCAACCTCACTCATATTGTCCTCACCATCAACACGTTCCCTCTCATTGGTGAATATCGAAGAGAAGTATTCATTGAGGACCTCGCTCACTTCCATAGCCTCCAGGCACATCTTCCCACCTTTATCTCTAATTGGTCTTACCTTCACTCCTGTCATCCTTTTTTTCTTCACATAATTGAAGAATGCCTTGAGGTTTTCCTTTACCCTACTCGCCAAGGCCTTCTCATGCCCCCTTCTTGCTCTTCTCAGCCCCTTCTTAAGCTCCTTTCTTGCTTCCCTATATTCCTCAATAGACCCATCTGATCCTTGCTTCCTAAACCTCATGTATGCTGCCTTCTTCCACCTGACTAGATTTTCCACCTCACTTGTCACCCATGGTTCCTTCATCCTACCATCCTTTATCTTCCTCACCGGGGCAAATTTATCCCTTACATCCTGCAAGAGATCTCTAAACATCGACCATATGTCCCTAGTACATTTCCCTGCAAAAACATCATCCCAATTCATACCCGCGAGTTCTAGCCTTATAGCCTCATAATTTGCCTTTCCCCAATTAAAAATTTTCCTGTCCTCTTTGATTCTATCCTTTTCCATGATAATTATAAAGGCCATGGAGCAGTAGTCACCGTCCCCCAGATGCTCACCCACTGAGAGATCTGTGACCTGACCCGGTTCATTACCTAGTACTAGATCTAGTATGGCATTCCCCCTGGTCGGCCTGTCCACATACTGTGACAGGAATCCATCCTGGACACACTTAACAAATTCTGCCCCATCTAAACCCTTGGAACTAATCAGGTGCCAATCAATATTAGGGAAGTTAAAGTCACCCATGATAACAACCCTGTTATTTTTGTACCTTTCCAAAATCTGCCTCCCAATCTGCTTCTCGGTATATCTGCTGCTACCAGGGGGCCTATAGAATACCCCCAGTAGAGTAACTGCTCCCTTTCTGTTCCTGACGTCCACCCATATTGACTCAAAAGAGGATCCTGCTACATTTCCCACCCTTTCTGTAGCTGTAATAGTATCCCTGACCAGTAATGCCACCCCTCCTCCCCTTTTTCCACCCTCTCTATCCCTTTTAAAGCACTGAAATCCAGGAATATTGAGAATCCATTCCTGCCCTGGTGCCAGCCAAGTCTCTGTAATGGCTACTGGATCATAATTCCATGTATGAATCCAAGCTCTCAGTTCATCATCTTTGTTCCTGATGCTTCTTGCATTGAGATGCACACGTTTCAGCCCTTCTACCTTACTGTCTTTACACCGTTTATTCTGCTGCTCTTTCCTCAAAACCTCTCTGTATGTTAGATCTGGCTTTACTCCATGCACTTCTTTCACTGCTCTATCGCTCTGGATCCCATCCCCTTCGCAAATTAGTTTAAACCCTCCCGAACCATGCTAGCAAACCTACCTGCAAGAATATTGCTCCCCCTCGAGTTCAGGTGCAACCCATCCAATCTGTACAGGTCCCACCTTCCCCAGAAGAGATCCCAATGATCTAAATCAACTGCCATCTTCTCCAATTCTTACCATCACTGTCACATTGCACTGGCAGCAATCCTGAGAACGTCATCCTTGAGGTCCTGTTATTCAGCCTCTTTCTCTTTCCTGTTCTCACTACTTTTCTCACTATAGCTTGAGCTGTTTTATATTGTATGAAAGATGAATGGGAATATCAGTGCCAACTGTCCGAAAAGATTTATTCCACTTCTTCACAGCTCTTCCACATTCATCTGTCCACCAGGGAGCAGCTTTCCTGGTATTACCTACCAATAATCTGGAAATTGATTCCTTAGTTATTGAGTTGAGTAGAGAGCATAAGGTACTATTACTCAACTCGATACTCTCCAAATCTTAATGATGAGGAAATCTACTTTCACGTGAATCATCAAATACATCCCAAGTTGCCTTTTAAAAATTCTGTCTGAGCATATGAGAACCTTTCCTCTGCTAGATATCTATTCCCATTGTACAGTTAATGGGAAAACGATCAATCCCCACTGTTGAATCATTATATATTTCCTAGTTACACACACTTGTTATATCCTCAGATACCAGTGTAATGTCTATGGCAGAAACAGTGTTATTAAATAGATTTATCCTTGTACTTAGACCATCATTCAAGCATCCTTTCCTTCCAGAAAGTCTTCCACCACCATCCCGTTCACATATGTGCCACTACAATCCCACATAGTACTCTGAACATTAAAATCACCACACATATATAACCTTATTTTTCCCAGTTCCACCCACACTTTCCAATAAATTAGATGTTAACCTTTTACAAGGGTTAAAACATTTATTATATGTACTTTGCTATTCTTTCCTTAAATTTCAACCACAATTGACTCATAAACAACTCGGATTTTCATAACTCTATATGCTATCCTATTTTTCACAGAGGTAGCCACTCCTCCTCCATCACCAATTTCCTGATCACATCTTATATCAACAACCTTGTATCATAAAACTTAGGCAAGATTCTAATAAGGTTTCCTGCACACATATAACATCAGGTTTATTTGGTAAATAGTCAATAAGTTTCTTAAAATTTTGACCATTACTAAAAACTTAAAGCATTGCATTGTAAGGTTAGAAAAACCATTAACAACCCTCTTTTGAAGTCTGAACATTATTTACACCTCTTTGTAATGCATGATTAATAACTTCCAGTGTTAAGTCTTTTATCTTTAGATGATTTTCTGCAGCTTTAATATCATTTTAATTTTTTCAGTCCTACTTTTAGTTTGTGCTATAAAATTCACCATATCTGCCATGAGTGTGACAAATTTTAGTTCATTAACAATTAGTGAATCCTCTGTTGTACAATCATGTACTTTACACACTGTAGATTAAAGACAATATTCTGGATAATAAAAGGTCCCACTGATACTGCCTTCTATACTTCGTGCAAAGCCTCTGTATATCATTTCACCCAAACTTGCTGCACTTTCATAGGTTTCTTATATACAGCACACTGCATAACCTGAGTTATGTTCTCCTCCACAGTTGCTACATTTTAGCCTGACACCTTCTCCACAAATGCCATGATCATGATCTCCACCACATCTACCACAATGCCTTTTACGCTTACACTGAAAACATCTCAGAGGGGGCAGCACAAAGACTTGAACCGTATATCTCATATAACATAAATTAACCCTATCTGATTTTTTTTTCCATCAATTTAATCAATTTGTTCTTTCTCCACCATGAATTAGGGTGGCTAACGTAACCCCATCTTTTAAAAAAGGAGGGAGAGAGAAACCGGGGAATTATAGACCGGTTAGCCTAACGTCAGTGGTGGGGAAACTGCTGGAGTCAGTTATCAAGGATGTGATAACAGCACATTTGGAAAGCAGTGAAATGATCGGACAAAGTCAGCATGGATTTGTGAAAGGAAAATCATGTCTGACCAATCTCATAGAATTTTTTGAGGATGTAACTAGTAGAGTGGATAGGGGAGAACCAGTGGATGTGGTATATTTGGATTTTCAAAAGGCTTTTGACAAGGTCCCACACAGGAGATTAGTGTGCAAACTTAAAGCACACGGTATTGGGGGTAAGGTATTGGTGTGGGTGGAGAATTGGTTAGCAGACAGGAAGCAAAGAGTGGGAATAAACGGGACCTTTTCAGAATGGCAGGCGGTGACTAGTGGAGTACCGCAAGGCTCAGTGCTGGGACCCCAGTTGTTTACAATATATATTAGTGACTTGGATGAGGGGATTAAATGCAGCATCTCCAAGTTTGCGGATGACACGAAGCTGGGTGGCAGTGTTTGCAGTGAGGAGGATGCTAAGAGGATGCAGGGTGACTTGGATAGGTTGGGTGAGTGGGCAAATTCATGGCAGATGCAATTTAATGTGGATAAATGTGAAATTATCCACTTTGGTGGCAAAAATAGGAAAACAGATTATTATCTGAATGGTGGCCGATTAGGAAAGGGGGAGGTGCAACGAGACCTGGGTGTCATTATACACCAGTCATTGAAAGTGGGCATGCAGGTACAGCAGGCGGTGAAAAAGGCGAATGGTATGCTGGCATTTATAGCGAGAGGATTCGAGTACAGGAGCAGGGAGGTACTACTGCAGTTGTACAAGGCCTTGGTGAGACCACACCTGGAGTATTGTGTGCAGTTTTGGTCCCCTAATCTGAGGAAAGACATCTTTGCCATAGAGGGAGTACAAAGAAGGTTCACCAGATTGATTCCTGGGATGGCAGGACTTTCATATGAAGAAAGACTGGATAAATTGGGCTTGTACTCGTTGGAATTTAGAAGATTGAGGGGGGATCTGATTGAAACGTATAAGATCCTAAAGGGATTGGACAGGCTAGATGCAGGAAGATTGTTCCCGATGTTGGGGAAGTCCAGAATGAGGGGTCACAGTTTGAGGATAGAGGGGAAGCCTTTTAGGACCGAGATTAGGAAAAACTTCTTCACACAGAGAGTGGTGAATCTGTGGAATTCTCTGCCACAGGAAACTGTTGAGGCCAGTTCATTGGCTATATTTAAGAGGGAGTTAGATATGGCTCTTGTGGCTACGGGGGTCAGGGGGTATGGAGGGAAGGCTGGGGTGGGGTTATGAGTTGGATGATCAGCCATGATCATAATAAATGGCAGTGCAGGCTCGAAGGGCCGAATGGCCTACTCCTGCACCTATTTTCTACGTTTCTATGTTTCTATAAAGCCTTTTAACCATTTAGTGTCTACAACTTTTCCCTCAATTAAATTATTTTAACTTGTTCCATGGATACATCTAGAGGCATTCCAAAGATTAATCACCAAAACCACTGTGACTCAATGTAATTCCTTTGTGTTACTTGCCATCCTTCCACTGCTTATAACTCCAAAGCTTTTTCACATTGTTTTCTAGCTTTACAAAACACTAAGAGTGCCTCATTTATTAAAGGTTTTGTATCTGTATCTCATATTGGATTTTTAAAAAAAATTCTTAGTTAACCTAATTGGATTGATATCAGAAACAGGTCCACATTCAAAACTCAACAAAACAAAAACTCTTCCCTTCTTCTTTTATTTAATTCCTGTCTACTGCCTTCATCATTGGGTGATAAGCCATCAAAATCTTTGTTTCACCTCTCCTGTCCTCCATTTGCTGCATCTTAAAACCTGTTTATTTCCCTCTGACGTAGCTTTATGCAGCCAAGGAGTTTGTAGGCGATGAGGTCTCACTTGCACTAGACACCATCCTTAGTTGGAGTCTTTCAGTAAGATATAAAAAGCTGCAGTCTGATGAAAAGCCAGCATTTTTATTTCTCATATGACACATGCCACCTAACCTGCTGATTATTTCCGGCATTTTCTGTCTATAATTTTGTCTCTCCATCAAAATCTGCATTACTCATTCTCATAGGGGTCATTGGAAAGGGCACAATAAAGGTTGACTATGTTAATAATTATGATACATCATTTGAAGAATCACTGTCAAGCTTGCATTGATGTATGCTTAGTTGCCTCAGTGAAGTTGTGACTGGCCTTCGTCATGAATTGCTGTAGTCAAGTCTGGTTTTGTGCGATGAAAATTTTCTTGAGAGGGCAACTAAGCATTAACAGTGCTGACAGGGACCTCAAAGCTCAGAGTTCAAAGTAATTTTCTTATCAAAGTACACATATGTCACCTTTTACAACCCTGTGATTCATTTTCTTGTGGGCATACTGAATAAATCCATAATAGAACTATAACCATTATAAAATCAATGAAAGACCACAGCAACTTGTGCAAAAGACAACAAATAGAGCAAATGCAAATAAATAAGTAAATAAGCAATAAATATCAAGAACATGAGATGAAGAGTCCTTGAAAGTGAGTCCAATATTTGTGGGAACAGTTCAGTGATGGAACAAGTGAAGTTGAATGAAGTTCTCTTGCCTTCTTCACATGAAGACTTGGTTCAAGACCCTGATGATTGAAGGGTAATAACTGTTCCTGAACCTGGTGGTGTGATTCCCAAGGCTCCTGTACCTTCTTCCTGATGGCAGCAGTGGGAAGAGATCACATCCCAGGTGGTCAGGATCTCTGAAGATGGATGCTGCTTTCCTGCAAAAATGTTTCGTATAGATGTGCTCAATGTTGAGGAGGGCTTTATCTGTGATATTCACTACTTTTTGTGCGGTTTTTCTTTCAAGGGCATTGCTGTTTCTATACCAGGCTGTGGTGCAGCTAGTCAAGAGACTTTCCAATACACATCTATAGAAGATTGTCAAAATTTTAGATGTCATGCCAAATCTTCACAAACTTCTAAGGAAGTAGAGATCCTGTCTTCATAATTGCACTTACATGCTGGGCCCAGGACAGGTATTCCGAGATAATAACACCAAGAAATTTAAAGTTGCTGACCTTCTCCACTTCTGATCCTCCAATGAAGACTGGCTCATGGACCTGGTTTCCTCCTCCTGAAGTTAACAATCAGCTCCTTAGCCTTGCTGACATTGAAAGAGAGGTTGTTGTTATGGCATCACTTAGCCAGATTTTCAATCTCTCTCCTATATGCTGATTTGTTACCACATTTGATTTGGCATATGACAATGGTGTCATTAGCAAACTTGAATATGGCATTGGAGCTGTGCTTAGCCACACAGTCATACGTGTAAAGGGAGTATGGCAGGGGACTAAGCACACAGTCTTGTGGTGCACCTGTGCTGTTGGAGACTGTGGGGGAGATGTTGTTGCCAATCCAAACTAACTGGGGCCTTCAAGTGAGGAAATCGAGGATCCAATTGCACAAAGGAGATATTGTGGCCAAGGTCTTGAAGCTTATTGATTAATTTTGAGGGGATAATGTTATTGAATGCCAAGCTGTAGTTGATAAAGAACATGCTGGTGTGTTGTATGCATCTTTGCTGCCCAGATGTCCTAAGGTTGAGTGAAGAGCCATCGAGACGGTATCTGCTTTGAACCTATTCCTCTGGTAAGCAAATTGGAGTGGTTCCAACTTACTCCTCAGGCAGTAATTGACATGCTTCATCACCAAACTCTCAAAACACTTCATCTCTGTGGTTGTAAGTGCTTCTGGGCAATAGTCAATGAGGCAGGTACCACTTTCTTCTTAGGCACTGGTATAATTGAAGCCTGCTTAAAGCAGATGGGTGCCTCAGACTGCTGAAGTGAAATGAAAAGTTAAAAATCTCAGTGAACATTCCAGACAATTGATCAGCACAGGTTTTTAGTACTTGGCTATGTACCCCGTCTAGGTCAGATGCTTTTCATTGATTCAAATTCCTGAAGACTGATCGCACATTGATCTCATAGACTGAAGGCACAGAATCACTGGGACTTCACGAGTTTGTGATGGCCAAAGCAAGCATAGAAGGCATTGAGCTCATCTGGAAGTGAAGCCCTGTTGTTACCTATGTCATTTGATTTAACGTTATAAGAGCTGATAGTATTCAAGCCCTGCCACAACTGTTGAGCTTCTTCATTTATTGAGGTTTAGTCTGGAATTGCTGCCGTGCCCGTGAGAAGGCTTTCCGGAGATTGTACCTGGACCTGTTGTAACTTTCTTCGTCACCAGACTTGAATGCCTCTGATCTGGCTCTCAGCAGATTGCAGATCTCATGGTTTATCCAGGGCTTCTGGTTGGGGGAGACTGAATAATTCTGTGACCTTGAGTCAAATGTAGACCAATTTAAGTAATTGCCAGGTTTCCTTTCCGAAAACATATTAACAAGCTATTCTTCCAATATTAGTCTATGGAAAATCTAACACTGCTATACAGAAGGGTTATTTCAGGCTCAAGGAATCCCAAACCAGATGCAACACCCAAATATACCGTAACTTGAAATATGGAATGACCTCTGCTTGTTAGGATACTTAAGAGCCATCTTTTGTAGGATTACAGGCAAGTGACTACATCTGCTACTTCATGAGATTTTCTTGCAAAATAGTGTTGCCCCCTGTCCAAAGCATCCAATCAAGAAAATCACCCCATAGAGGTTTTGAAATTACTTTTCACTTTTCATATGTTTATACAGAGCCTGATGCTAATCAGCTTTTATGTGATCAGAAACCTCTAAAAACATGGCCTGGATATGGCTACTGCCAAGTACATTACAGCAGTTTGGCAATGCCTAGTGGGTGCTGCATGTTTCATGGATCCCAGGGCCTCACACAGATGAATGCCGGTTTGCTCTGAGGTAATAGGTGAGGTCTATTTGATGCCTCCATTAGGGCAAATAAATCCAGTAGCAGATAACTGATCCTCTGTACTCTTTACATGATCTTCTTCCTTCCAATTGCTACTGAATTCATCCTGCCCCACAGCTGCAACACCCTCATGTTTGTTTGTTCCCCTCGCATGGAAGACAATTCTGTAAAGGAGAGGGGAGGGAAAGGGTGGTAGATGGATGTCCTGTTTTATTCCCCTTAGAAGATTCCAGTTCATTTGGTTGCTTTTCCCCTTTTCTCCCTTGTCTTAGCATAAAAAAATATTTTTACCAACTTTTTTTCAGAAGCTAGTGGGTTTGCTCTGTTTCATAGAATCATAGAGATAAAGAATGAAAATAGTCTCTTCCCACTGTGTAAACACACACGGGTAAAGCCATCCTCACTACTGAGCACATCTACAAGGAGCACTGCACCAGGAAAGCAGATCCCATCCTCAAGGACTCCCATCATCCAAGTCATGCTCGCTTCTTGTTGTTGCCTTCAGGAAGGAGGTACAGGAGTCTTCAGTCCTACACTAACAGGTTGAGAAACATTAGGATCCTTAACCAGATCAGATAATTTCACTCACCCCAACACTGAACTGAACTGATTCCACTTTCAAAGATGCTACAACTCATGTTCTTATGTGACTTATCTATCTATCTACTTACTTACTTACTTACTTACTTAATTACTTATTAATTAATTAATTATTTAATTTGCTTTTTCTTTTTCTTTTTGGCCAATTTGTGCTCTTTTCTACATTGGTTGTTTGTCCGTCTTTGTTTATGTGCAGTTTTCAATGACTCAATTATGTTTCCCTGTACTTACCCTGAACGCCCACAAGAAAATTGATCTCAGGGTAGTGTATGGTGACATATATGTACCTGGATGATAAATATGCTTTGTATTTTATACTTTTGCCTGTGTTGAAACATCAATCATCCATTTGCATAAATCGTACAAGTCCCAGATTTTTATCTTCCCACATTCTATTCAACTTCCCCTAGATTCCGCTACTCACCTAGGTACTATTGGCAATTTCCAGTGAGCAATTAACTCACCAACTCACACAATTTATGGATGTAGGAGGAGAATAGAGCATCAGAGGAGATCTATGTGGCTACAGAGAGAAGGTCATGATTAAACCTGGGTTTCTGGAAATCCAAGGCCAGAGTCCTACTAACTGCACCACTGTGCCATCCCATGTGCGCAGGCAGAAAAAAGAAGAATGAATCGTCAAGGACCCCCACCGTCCAGGCCATCCTCTCATCTTGCAGCTACCATAAGGAAGAAGGTGCCAGAACACATTACGTCCCATAACACCGGGATCAAGAAAAGTCACTACCCTTCATCCTTCAGGTTCTTGAACCAATGTGGACATTTTCACTCATCACAACACTGAACTGGTCATTGAACATAATCTATGGACTCACTTTCAAGGACACATATCTTCAGTATTATTTATTTAATTATTTACTGGTTCATTCATAGAATCTATTGTATTTCTTTGTTTTACTGTAAATACCTGCAAGAAAATAGTGTTTGGTGTCATATACACACATTGAAAATAAATTTACTTTGAACTTTTGATCTTTGAAGGATGGTGTTTCTTGTTATCATTTGTGGAATATCAAAATTTATGACCATCAGCCTGACAGCTTGCATTTATAGCTTCCTGCACTTTTAATGGAAGTTGAATACACATGCTCTTGAAGAACAAATTGTCACAACCACGGATTCAGCAGCCCAGCAGATATGGCAGTTGTGCTCGTGAATGTGCACATGTCAGCTAATTATTATTTCATTGTGATGATATTTAACTCTATTTTTTTTGTCATAGCACTTGTCGAGACTTGAGCAAAGCACAGCAATGTTTCGCTGCCTGCTTGCATTCGGCCTTGCCTGAGAAATTGGACTGTCAAGTAAACTGACTCTGAAGACTAACAGTATTCGTTTTATATGTAGTTATTCCTTTCACCTGCAGCGTTAGCTTCGTTTTCCATTTGAGAGTTTTAGTTAATAGCCCTGTTTGGCCTAGTGTTTATTGTTTTCTTTTCCATCTAACTTTATTCACATTAAAGTCTGTGAACTATCTACTCGCTTCAGTGCCTCTTGCTCCGCACTTGGGCCGTCTCCGAAGGTAATAACAGAAGTATACTTATGCGTTCTTATTCAATGTAATTATTAAGTTATGCCAAGTTTCAAATTACATATTTCACCATGGCATTGCAATTATATATTATTATATATTATTTCAACCAATGAAATTCCAGAAGTTTATTTATGATAATGTTCAGACAAGTGAGAAATCCACAAGGAGTGGCAAAAATTTGGTGACAGATTTTATCTACAAAGACAATGTGGGAATTGGTGTGTTAAGCAATATCTTCATTTGAACATTGCTTAAGATTAGTTAGGATTAAATAATGCAATGTTGGCAATAAAGAGTGTTCAGAAGCCTTCACTATTACTAGGTAAAACTACTGTTGAAATTACAATGCAACATTTCCATGCAAATTCCAATGTACCCTCTTCTAATTCTTTGCAATTCATCCTGATGTCAGAGGTTGGTCATTAACAAATATTCTCACAGGAGTAGTGGAATTTTTATCAAAGTATATTACAAAAATGCAGACTGAAGGTGTTGTTTGGTAAGCATGAATTCTGATTTCATAGTCATAGTCATAATCATAGTCATACTTTATTGATCCTGGGGGAAATTGATTTATAGAAACAGGTGGTGAAGCACCTTCAATTACTCCAAAAGACTGAGGTTTGGTAAAATACTGAAAGGCTTTTATTCGCTGTACAATACGACCTCCACAGTGAGTGTCTGCCCCCGGACTGAGGGGGAGGGGCAAGGTGAACACCTTTATACAGGACTCTGTGGGAGGAGCCACAGGGGCAGTCAGCAGAGGGGCGTGTCCAGACAGGTAACCGAGTTACAACATATATACATGGTTTACCACATTCACCCCTCCTTTTTTTTTTTAAAAAGAGTCCCGCAGGGTGAAGTGACTGACAATATTTACCAAAAGTATATTTACAGGTCCAGTCTATCAGGTGGTCGAGTCCGTCGCTGTGATCTACGTAGCACCGGTGGTGATTGCACTGGCGATGGCGGTTGTGCTGGCTCCGGCCTGACTTCAGGTGCCAGCACGTTAGGCATCGGTAATCCCTCGTGCGTGTGTGTTGCGCCTGGTATGGGAGTATCGTGTGGTGTCTGTATAGGGTTTGGGGTGCACGGTGTCTCGTAGGTACATACATTGGTGGGTACGGGGTCAATAGTCACCACGAGTGTTCAGGGTAGGGGCCTGGAGCTCCTGCGGGCACCAGGTCGCGGATGGAGACCGTGTCCTCCCGCCCATCAGGTAAAACCACGTAGGCATACTGGGGGTTCGCATGAAGTAAGTGAACCCTCTCGACTATCGGGGAGTATTTATTGCTTCTCGCATGTTTCCGGAGCAGCACTGGCCCCGGGGACATCAGCCAAGTTGTTAGGGTGGTCCCAGTGGTCGATTTTCTGGGAAAAGAAAAGAGCCGCTCATGAGGGATGGCATTGGTGGCTGTGCATAACAGGGAGCGGATGGAGTGGAGTGCCCCGGGAAGGACCTCCTGCCAGTGGGAGACCGGCAGTCCCTTTGACCTGAGGGCTAAGAGTGTGGCTTTCCACACCGTACTATTCTCCTTCTCTACCTGTCCATTCCCCCAGGGATTATAGCTTGTGGTCCTACTGGTTGCAATTCCCCTAGCCAGTAGGTATTGGCGCAGCTCGTCACTCATAAACGAGGGCCCTCTGTCACTGTGGATATAGCATGGGTATCCGAACAGAGTGAAGAGCTTGCGCAGGGCTTTTATAACTGACGTGGTAGTGGTGTCGGGGCAGGGGATGGCGAAGGGGAACCGCGAGTACTCGCCAATTACGTTAAGAAAGTACACATTGCGGTCGGTGGAGGGGAGGGGGCTCTTAAAGTCAACACTCAGTTGCTCAAAGGGGCGGGTGGCCTTGATGAATGGTGCCTTTTCGGGTCGGTAGAAGTGCGGTTTGCACTTTGCGCAGACTTGGCAGTCCCTGGTCATCGTCCTGATCTCCTCAAGGGAGTAAGGCAGGTTCCGGGCTTTCACGAAGTGGAAAAGCCGGGTGACTCCCGGGTGGCAAAGGGCTACATGTAGGGCGTATAGCCGGTCGATCTGTGCGCTGGCGCATGTTCCCCGGGATAGGGCATCGGAGGGCTCGTTGAGCTTCCCAGGCCTGTACATGATGTCACAGTTGGAGGTGGAGAGTTCGATTCTCCACCTCAGAATTTTATCATTTTTGATTTTGCTCCGCTGCTGATTATTAAACATGAATGCGACTGAGCGCTGGTCAGTTAGCAGGGTGAACCTTTTGCCGGCAAGATAGTGCCTCCAGTGCCTTATAGCTTCCACTATGGCCTGGGCCTCTTTCTCTACCGCAGAGTGCTGAATTTCAGGGCCTTGAAGGGTACGGGAGAAGAACGCCACTGGTCTTCCTGCCTGGTTGAGGGTAGCAGCCAGCGCAAAGTCGGAGGCGTCACTCTCTACTTGGAAGGGAATGGCCTCATCCACCGCATGCATTGCTGCTTTGGCAATGTCCCCTTTTATGCGGTTGAAGGCCGCGTGGGCCTCGGCAGAGAGGGGGAGTGTGGTGGACTTGACCAGGGGGCGGGCCTTGTCTGCATAGTTAGAGACCCATTGGGCGTAATATGAAAAGAAGCCCAGGCACCTTTTCAGGGCTCTGAGGGTATTGGGAAGAGGGAGTTCCAACAAGGGGCGCATACGGTCGGGGTCAGGGCCAATGACTCCATTCTCCACGACACACCCAAGGATAGCAAGTGGGGTGGTCCCAAATACACATTTGTCCTTGTTATAGGTGAGATTGAAAGCTTTGGCTGCTTGGAGAAATTTTTGGAGGTTGTTGTCGTGATCCTGCTGGTCGTGACCGCAGATGGTGATGCTATCCAGATATGGGAACGTGGCCTTCAGTTGGCACTGGTCCACCATCCAGTCCATTGCCCTCTGGAAGACAGATACACCATTCGTGACACCAAAGGGGACGCGCAGGAATTGATAAAGCCTGCCGTCCGCCTCGAAGGCAGTGTAAGGGCGGTCCTCCCGGCAGATGGGGAGCTGATGGTAAGCGGATTTTAGGTCTATGGTCAAGTACACCTTGTACTGTGCTATCTGATTGACCATATCCGTGATGCGGGGTAGAGGGTACGCATCGAGCTGCGTGAACCTATTGATGGTCTGGCTATAGTCCACGACCATCCTATTCTTCTCCCCGTTCCGAACAACGACCACCTACGCCCTCCAAGGACTTGTGCTTGCCTCAATGACCCCCTCCCTGAGCAGCCGCTGCACCTCCGACTTAATGAAGGCTCTGTCCCCCGCGCTGTACCTCCTGCTTTTAGTTGTCACAGGTTTACAGTCGGGGGTCAGGTTGGCGAACAGCGGTGGGGTAGGGATCCTGAGGGTGGAGAGGCCACAAGTGGTGTCGGTAGTGCAGCAGTTGGCATGGTGTTGGGTGGGATGTGCGGGTCGGTGTATATGTGTGGTCAGTAGCGGGGTACGTGACGTATCTCTACAAAACAGGGGATTTATGACAGTAATTGGCGGGAGGGGCCCATCATACTTCATCGTCATGCTTTTCAGGTGGCTCTGGAAGTCCAACCCCAACAGCACAGGGACACACAGTTGAGGCAAGACCAGTAACGTAAAGTCCCGATATTCTGTGCCCTGCACCACTAGTGTCACTACACAACCCCCCTGGATGCCTGTTGTAGCGACCTGGAGGCCATGGTGACCCTCCGACTTACCGGCCGTATCATGAGACCACAATGCTGCACCGTGTCCGGGTGGATAAAACTCTCCGTGCTGCCTGTGTCAAACAGGCAGCTTGTCCTGTGCCCCTCCACCAGGATGTCCATCATTGACCTTGCGAGCTGGTGGGGAGCGCTTTGGTCGAGGGTCACGGAAGCCAGGGTGGGGTCGCTGTCTTGGTCCGGCGTGGTGGGGTGCCCCATGAGCAACCGTTGGTCGTAGGTGGTGGGAGGTGGCGCCGACCAAGATGGCCGCCCCCATGTCTCGCACGTGGTGGCAGTGTGCAGGGAAGATGGCGACCCCCACGTCTCGCACACGGCGCTGCTCAATCCCGCTCGCGGTTTTGACTTACAGACCTTGGCGAAGTGGCCCTTCTTTCCGCAGGTGGAGCAGGTAGCTTGTCGGGCCGGGCAGCGTTTCCGGGGGTGCTTCTCCAGTCTGCAGAAGTAGCACTTTGCGGACTCACGACTGGCGGCAGCCGAGGTCGATTCGCCGGCAGGTTGCGGGGTCTGCGGCACCCACAAGGCCATCGGGGGATCGCGTGCCTGGAGAGCCTCGGAGTTATGCAGAGCGGCCTCCAACGTATCAGCCAGCTCCATCGCCGAATTTAGGGTAAGATCGGCTTTTTCCAGCAGCCGCTGGCGCACGTACACTGACCTGGTCCTTGTGACGAAGGCGTCTCTCACTAGGAGTTCTGCATGCTGCACCGCCATCAGCTCCTGGCAATTGCAGGCTCGCACGAGCGTCCATAGGGCCTGGACGAACTCAACACTCGATTCCCCGGGGCATTGTTGCCGTGTCGCTAAACAGTGCCGAGCATAGACGCTGTCCCCGCAGGTATTGTCTTTTGAGTGCGTTCATTGCGCCGTCGTAGTTCGGCTGGTCTCTGATTAGCGAATAGGCCCGTGGACTGACCCTGGAGAGTAGAACTCTGCGCTTCGCTATGGAGTCGGTCGCTTTAATCTCCTCTAGATACGCTTTGAAGCAGGCCAGCCAGAGTTCGAAAGCGTTTCCGGCGTCAGGCATTTGCGGATTAAGGTCTAATTTTTCTGGTCTCAGGGCCTGTTCCATGTTTTAAAACGTACAGCGAATAAAATTGAAGCACCTTCAATTACTCCAAAAGACTGAGGTTTGGTAAAATACTGAAAGGCTTTTATTCGCTGTACAATACGACCTCCACAGTGAGTGTCTGCCCCCGGACTGAGGGGGAGGGCCAAGGCAAACACCTTTATACAGGACTCTGTGGGAGCAGCCACAGGGACAGTCAGCAGAGGGGTGTGTCCAGACAGGTAACCGAGTTACAACATATATACATGGTTTACCACAGGTGGGTTGACAGAGACCTTAAATCTGTCTTTTCAAAAGCAACCAAGGGAATCATTGTAACTGGCTCAGATTTGAAATGTGACTAAAATTAAATATGAAATGTTGAAGGCTATCAGACAAGTACAAGTAGTTCAGCTATAATATGTGTTTCCATAATGTGAATTGGATATAATGCGACTGATGAATGAGGGAATATTATTTGCATTATGTGGACCATATTAGCCATAATGCAATCACAGACTGGTGCCATGTGCATAGGCTGTTGTGCACACAGCATAAAAACACTCAGCTGTTCATGAAATGTGCTGGAACTTACTTAGAATTTGTGGGGTTTTTTAACCATTTTTTAAAAATTTGTGTTTTATTTATCATCACAGGGATGACAAAGAATGTCGCAGAGTCATAGAACATTGCAGCATTGAAACATACCCTTCAGCCCATCTAGGCTATGCTGAACTATTATTCCACCCAGTCCCATGGAACAGAATGTGTATAAGAAGCGCTGTGCTAATGATAGTGCTGATGCATATTGATAAAGAAAGACCATTACTCGAGAAACAGCGAGAATCAACAAATATTTTGAAAGAGATGAAACGGCATGGAATATTGTTTCAGCTACTAGGCTTAAGAAATCTACACTTCATACCTTAATGCTGAGAAGATAAAAGGACGTTGCTGTTCTGGAACAAGTACAGGTACAAGCAAAACTGTAAGATCAAGGACAGAGGTGATTGAAGGGGCTGAGAGGCTCCTGAGTGTGTGGACTGAAGGACAAACCAGGAAGGGTTCTGGGCCAAGTTTTTCTGACAGTAAAGGGAACTGCAAAAACACTGGCAGTCTATGAATACTTGAAAAAAAAATCTGAAAACCCTGGTAATGTGTCACCTTTCAGTTCCAGCAAAAGCTGGCCTGTGGGATTTAAAAACTGTGCTTCTGCAAGCACTTAAGCAGATAATCTGAAAGCTTGGGCAAAGATGTTGTAAAAAAAATCCCTCTTGTTATAGTGAATTTTATTGGTAGGAAGGTTATACTCTGGATCAAATATTTAATTTTGATGAAGTGGGCTTCTGTTACAAAAGGATCACCTCTATAGTAAGGGAAGAAGCACATGTTTATGGTTTCAAAACAGCAAGGGACCAACTATAACTGTGAAGTTAAGAGCAAATGTATGGACTTGAAGTTTAAGTCTTTGCTTGTGTGCCACTCAGCCACCAGGATCAGAGTCAGGGTTCACACTTATTGAAACATTCAGTGAAATACGTCATTTGCGTTAACAACCAACACAAACTAAGGATGTGCTGGAGGCAGCCTGCAAGAGTCGTCACACATTCTGCACCAATATAGCATTTTGATAATGTTAGGCAGAACAACCCAAGCAGCAGCAGCAGCAACAACAACACAGAACAAGACAACAACAGTAAAACAAGCCCCTTTCCCATCCCTCCCACCCACTCAAAGACCCATGTTCTTGGCCCCAGATTCTCAGACTCTCCAACTTCAGACTTTGCTCCAGGACTCACTGATCACAAGGTTGACCTTCAGGCCTTGAATTCCAGACTCTCAGGGACCTCTAACTTCGTTAACTCAGAGGCCTTTGTGACTCCTTCGGGCCTCTACCTTTGGGTTTCGGCCTACAGGCTTCTACTTCCAGGCTCATTATGCTCTGAACTTCGAACTTCAGCTTTGCCCAATCAGCATGCTTTGCAAAAAACGTCATCAGGTCAAGCATAGGTGTTTACTTCTGAATGGATGAGTGAGCAATATTTTTCCAATCAGTTTGAGGAAGGTTTTGAATGACAATTCAAGATTCAAGATACATTATTTAATGTAATTTTCAGTATACAAGTGTGAAGGAGAGCAAAATAATTGTTTCTCTGGATCTGATGCAGCACAAAATAAAACACAATACGATAAAGAACACAATAATAAAAATAAACACAATAAATATAAATATAAGATAGATTATATACTGTACATAGATTGATTGTGTGTCCAGTCCATAAAGTGATGCTAGACACAGGAAACAACAGGAATTCTGCAGATGCTGGAAATTCAAGCAACACGCATAAAAGTTACTGGTGAACGCAGCAGGCCAGGCAGCATCTCTAGGAAGAGGTGCAGTCGACGTTTCAGGCC
Source organism: Mobula hypostoma (assembly GCF_963921235.1). Taxonomy (NCBI): domain Eukaryota; kingdom Metazoa; phylum Chordata; class Chondrichthyes; order Myliobatiformes; family Myliobatidae; genus Mobula; species Mobula hypostoma. The sequence goes on along the minus strand of NC_086102.1, from coordinate 31,534,953 downwards.
GAGACCCTTCGTCAGGACTAACTGAAGGAAGAGTGAGTAAGGGATTTGAAAGTTGGAGGGGGTGGGGGAGATCCAAAATGATAGGAGAAGACAGGAGGGGGAGGGATGGAGCCAAGAGCTGGACAGGTGATAGGCAAAAGGGATACGAGAGAGTCATGGGACAGGAGGTCCGGGAAGAAAGACAAGGAGGTGGGGGGGGGCCCAGAGGATGGGCAAGGGGTATATTCAGAGGGACAGAGGGAGAAAAAGGAGAGTGAGAGAAAGAATGTGTGTATAAAAATAAGCAACAGATGGGGTACGAGGGGGAGGTGGGGCATTAGCGGAAGTTAGAGAAGTCGATGTTCATGCCATCAGGTTGGAGGCTACCCAGACGGAATATAAGGTGTTGTTCCTCCAACCTGAGTGTGGCTTCATCTTTACAGTAGAGGAGGCCGTGGATAGACATGTCAGAATGGGAATGGGATGTGGAATTAAAATGTGTGGCCACTGGGAGATCCTGCTTTCTCTGGCAGACAGAGCGTAGGTGTTCAGCAAAGCGGTCTCCCAGTCTGCGTCGGATCTCGCCAATATATAAAAGGCCACATCGGGAGCACCGGACGCAGTATATCACCCCAGCTGACTCACAGGTGAAGTGTTGCCTCACCTGGAAGGACTGTTTGGGGCCCTGAATGGTGGTAAGGGAGGAAGTGTAAGGGCATGTGTAGCACTTGTTCCGCTTACATGGATAAGTGCCAGGAAGGAGATCAGTGGGGAGGGATGGGGGGGACGAATGGACAAGTGAGTCGCGTAGGGAGCGATCCCTGCGGAATGCAGAGAGAGGCGGGGAGGGAGAGATGTGCTTAGTGGTGGGATCCCGTTGGAGGTGGCGGAAGCTACGGAGAATAATATGTTGGACCCGGAGGCTGGTGGGGTGGTAGGTGAGGACCAGGGGAACCCTATTCCTAGTGGGGTGGCGGGAGGATGGAGTGAGAGCAGATGTACGTGAAATGGGGGAGATGCATTTAAGAGCAGAGTTGATAGATCCTACCCAAGATCCACAAACCTGCCTGTCCTGGCCGACCTATTGTCTCAGCTTGCTCCTGCCCCACTGAACTCGTTTCTGCATACCTCGACACGATTTTATCCCCCCTTGTTCAATCCCTTCCTACCTATGTTCGTGACACTTCTCACGCTCTTAAACTTTTCGATGATTTTAAGTTCCCTTGCCCCCACCGCTTTATTTTCACCATGGATGTCGAGTCCCTATATACTTCCATCCCCCATCAGGAAGGTCTCAAAGCTCTACGCTTCTTTTTGGATTCCAGACCTAATCAGTTCCCCTCTACCACCACTCTGCTCTGTCTAGCAGAATTAGTCCTTACTCTTAATAATTTCTCCTTTGGCTCCTCCCACTTCCTCCAAACTAAAGGTGTAGCTATGGGCACCCGTATGGGTCCTAGCTATGCCTGCCTTTTTGTTGGGTTTGTGGAACAATCTATGTTCCGTGCCTATTCTGGTATCTGTCCCCCACTTTTCCTTCGCTACATCGACGACTGCATTGGCGCTGCTTCCTGCACGCATGCAGAGCTCGTTGACTTTATTAACTTTGCCTGCAACTTTCACCCTGCCCTCAAGTTTACCTGGTCCATTTCCGATACCTCTCTCCCCTTTCTAGATCTTTCTGTCTCTGTATCTGTCTCTGGAGACAGCTTATCCACTGATGTCTACTATAAGCCTACTGACTCTCACAGCTATCTGGACTATTCCTCTTCTCACCCTGTCCCTTGCAAAAACGCCATCCCCTTCTCGCAATTCCTCTGTCTCCGCTGCATCTGCTCTCAGGATGAGGCTTTTCATTCTAGGACGAGGGAGATGTCTTCCTTTTTTAAAGAAAGGTGCTTCCCTTCCTCCACTATCAACTCTGCTCTTAAACGCATCTCCCCCATTTCACGTACATCTGCTCTTACTCCATCCTCCTGCCACCCCACTAGGAATAGGGTTCTGCTGGTCCTCACCTACCACCCCACCAGCCTCTGGGTCCAACATGTTATTCTCCGTAACTTCCGCCACCTCCAACGGGATCCCACCACTAAGCACATCTTTACCTCCCCCACCCCCCGCATTCCGCAGGGATAGCTCCCTACGCGACTCCCTTGTCCATTCTTCCCCCCCATCCCTCCCCACTGATCTCCCTCCTGGCACTTATCCGTGTAAGCAGAACAAGTGCTACACATGCCCTTACACTTCCTCCCTTACCACCATTCAGGGCCCCAAACAGTCCTTCCAGGTGAGGCAACACTTCACCTGTGAGTCGGCTGGGGTGATATACTGCGTCCGGTGCTCCCGATGTGGCCTTTTATATATTGGCGAGACCTGACACAGACTGGGAGACCACTTTGCTGAACACCTACGCTCTGTCCGCCAGAGAAAGCAGGATCTCCCAGTGGCCACACATTTTAATTCCACATCCCATTCCCATTCTGACATGTCTATCCACGGCCTCCTCTACTGTAAAGATGAAGCCACACTCAGGTTGGAGGAACAACACCTTATATTCCGTCTGGGTAGCCTCCAACCTGATGGCATGAACATCGACTTCTCTAACTTCCGCTAATGCCCCACCTCCCCCTCGTACCCCATCTGTTACTTATTTTTATACACACATTCTTTCTCTCACTCTCCTTTTTCTCCCTCTGTCCCTCTGAATATACCCCTTGCCCATCCTCTGGGTCCCCCCCACCTCCTTGTCTTTCTTCCCGGACCTCCTGTCCCATGATCCTCTCGTATCCCTTTTGCCTATCACCTGTCCAGCTCTTGGCTCCATCCCTCCCCCTCCTGTCTTCTCCTATCATTTTGGATCTCCCCCTCCCCCTCCAACTTTCAAATCCCTTACTCACTCTTCCTTCAGTTAGTCCTGATGAAGGATCTTGTCCTGATGAAGGATCTCGGCCTGAAACGTCGACTGCACCTCTTCCTAGAGATGCTGCCTGGCCTGCTGCGTTCACTAGACACAGGAAAGTCTGTTCGTAAGTGTGGAACAAGCTTCCGATAAAAGTGGTGGAGGCTAGCTCGATATTGTCATTTAAAGAATATTTGGATAGGTATATGGACAGGAGAGAAATGGAGGGTTATGGGCTGAGTGCAGGTCGGTGGGACTAGTTGAGAGTAGCGTTCGGCACAGACTAGAAGGGCCGAGATGGCCTGTTTCCATGCTGTAATTGTTATATGGTTATATGGTTATGGTAAAATGACTGACAGGAACTCATAAAGTAGTGGTGGGTGGAGGTGTTGATCAGCCTTACTGCTTGGGGAAAGTAGCTGTTTTAGAGTCTGGTGGTCATGGTGTGGATGCTATGTAGCTTCATCCCTGATGGGAGTGGGACAAACAGTGAGGGTGGGCGGGACCCTTCCTGATGTTACTGGACCTTTTTCAACATCTTTCTGTATATTTGTCCTTATTGGCAGTGCAGTTTGCATACTGTGGTAAACCATATATATATGTTGTAACTGGGTTACCTGTCTGGACATGCCTGGACACATCCCTCTGCTGACTGCTCCTGCGGCTCCTCCCACAGACCCCTGAATAAAGGCGATTGGGTCATGGCTCCTCCTCTCAGTCCAGAGGCAGACACTCAGCATGCTGGAGGTCCCATTTTACTGCTAATAAAAGCCTTTCAGTATTTACTCTACTTCCAGTCTTTTGGAGTTATTGATGGTGCATCACATACCATGCAGTAGAGCAGCTTGTTATGATGCTCTGTACTGGGCAACTGCAGAATGGTGTGAGTACTGATGTGCATAGTCCTGCTCGCATTTGGCTCCTCGGAAAGTAAAGACATTGGTGAGCTTTCCTGATTGTGGTACCATAAGAAGAATAAAAACTTTAAATTCCTTCTTATCATAGACAATGCACCAAGTTATACAACTGCAACTGCAGATGTGTCTGAACTTATAAAAAAGTCCAATGATTGCCAACTCCTACAACTGCTTGATCAAGGAGTAATCATAACTTCCACAGCCTGCTATTTGAGTTTCACATTAAAAACATTGTGACGCTACAGTGGGAGAGGATAGACCAAGCATTACTGAATTTGAGAAAAGTTTCAACATCAAGGATGCAATAGACATCGTTTTAGAGATTTGCACTGATGTTTTAAGGGTTTATTTGCATGAAATTTGGAGTAAACTTTCCCAGTTCTTTTCAAGACTTTAAGGGCTTAGATCTTACCAAATTAAATCAACAGCATGTGACCTTGGTGAAGCAAGTCAGATTTAAAGAGGAGGTGGTTGCCAAAAGATACTAGATTCTCATAGAGAAAAGCATTCTCCTGAAGACCTACAGGAGATGTTATTTGAGTTGTGCCTAATTACACAGTCGTGGACATGGAGAGAGTAGAGTAGTGGGTTAAGCACATACCCCTGAGGTGCACCAGCATTGATTGTCAGCGACGAGCAGATTTAATTCCTATCCACAAGAACTGAGGTCTCCTGGAGAGGAAGTCATTTGCAGAGGGAGGTACAGAGGCCCCATTTTTGGTGCTTTTTGATTAGAACTGAGGAGGGTATGATTGTGTTGAATGCTGAGCTGTAGTCAATAAGCAGCAGCCTGGTATAGGTGTTAATATTGCCCAGGTGATCCAATGTCAAGTGAAGAGCCAGTGATATTGCATCCACTCCAGACATATTGTGGTGATAAGCAAATTGCAGTAGGTCCAGATCCTTGCTAAGGCAGGAGTTGATTCCACGATCAACTTCTCAATGCACTTCATCTTCATAGACGTGAGTGCCACTGGGTGGTGGATTGCCCTGCTCTTCTAGGACACTGGTATGATTGTCGCCCTTTCTTGTCACCAACACTCCCGCCAGTTAGTTGTCACAGGTGCTCAGAGCCCTGTTAGGTATATCTTCAGGTCCTGATGCCTTCTGAGGGTTTACTCTCTTGAAAGATGTTCTGACATCAGCCTCCGTTTCAGAGGTTGCAGGATCCAGAGATTCACACAGATGTAATTTATTCTTCCTTCCAAGGTGAGTATAAAAGGCATTGAGCTCACCTGAGAGTAAGCGTCACTGCCATTCATGATGTTAGAAACCATAGAAACTACAGCACAGAAACAGGCCTTTTTGCCCTTCTTGGCTGTGCCGAACCATTTTCTGCCGAGTCCCACTGACCTGCACACGGACCATAACCCTCCATACACCTCCCATCCATGTATCTGTCCAATTTATTCTTAAATGTTAAAAAAGAACCCGCATTTACCACCTCGTCTGGCAGTTCATTCCATACTGCCACCACTCTCTGTGTGAAGAAGCCCCCACTAATGTTCTCTTTAACTTTTCCCCCCTCACCCTTAACCCATGTCCTCTGGTTTTTTTCTCCCCTTGCCTCAATGGAAAAAGCCTGCTTGCATTCACTCTATCTATACCCATCATAATTTTATATACCTCTATCAAATCTCCTCTCATTCTTCTACGCTCCAGGGAATAAAGTCCTAACCTCTTCAACCTTTCTCTGTAACTGAGTTTCTCAAGTCCCGGCAACATCCTTGTAAACCTTCTCTGCACTCTTTCAACCTTATTTATATCCTTCCTGTAATTTGGTGACCAAAACTGAACACAATACTCCAGATTCGGCCTCACCAATGCCTTATACAACCTCATCATAACATTCCAGCTCTTATACTCAATACTTCGATTAATAAAGGCCAATGTACCAAAAGCTCTCTTTACGACCCTATCGACCTGTGTCGCCACTTTTAGGGAATGTTGTATCTGTATTCCCAGATCCCTCTGTTCCACTGCACTCCTCAGTGCCTTACCATTACCTTGGTTTGTCCTTCCAACATGCAATACCTCACACTTGTCTGTATTAAACTCCATCTGCCATTTTTCAGCCCATTTTTCCAGCTGGTCCAAGTCCCTCTGCAGGCTCTGAAAACCTTCCTCACTGTCTACTACACCTCCAATCTTTGTATCATCAGCAAATTTGCTGATCCAGTTTACCACATTATCATCCAGATCATTGATATAGATGATAAATAACAATGGACCCAGCGCTGATCTCTGTGGCACACAGCTAGTCACAGGCCTCCACTCGGAGAAGCAATTCTCTACCACCACTCTCTGGCTTCTTCCATTGAGCCAATGTCTAATCCAATTTACCACCTCTCCATGTATACCTAGCAACTGAATTTTCCTAACTAACCTCCCATGCGGGACCTTGTCAAAGGCCTTACTGAAATCCACGTAGACAATATCCACTGTCTTCCCTTCATCCACTTTCCTGGTAACCTCCTCGAAAAACTCCAACAGATTGGTCAATCATGACCTACCACGCACAAAGCCATGTTGACTCTCCCTAATAAGTCCCTGTCTATCCAAATGCTTGTAGATTCTGTCTCTTAGTACTCCCTCCAATAACTTACCTACTACCGACGTTAAACTTACTGGCCTATAATTTCCCGGATTACTTTTTGATCCTTTTTTAAACAATGGAACAACATGAGCATTAGGTTTTGCTTCGTAGGAAGTAACGGCCTGCAAACACTGCCTGAGCTGATGTGCATAAGATTTTGTCTCTAACATCAATTGGAATTGTGTCTTTGCCCTTAAAATAGCCTTCTATAGGTTGTACCTGGACTTCTTGTATAGTTCTTTATCATATGTCTTGAAAGCCACAGATCTAGCCCTCACCAGCCTATGAAGCTCCTGGTTCATCCATGGCTTTTTTTATTTTGGCATGTCTGGTATGTTCCTGTGGGGGCACACTCCTTCCCACAGGTTTTGACGAAGTCAGTGATAACTGTGGCGTATTCATTCAGACTTGAAGATGAATCCCTGACTATTGTCCCGTCCACCGACTCAAAGCAGTCTTATAAGCACTCCTCTGTATCTCTTGACCATACCTTCTTTGTCCTCTCCAATGATGCTGTGGTCCTCAGTTCCTGCCTATACGCTGAGAGTAGAAGTACAGCCAGGTGATCAGACTTTGCAAAGTGTGGGCATATGATGGCATGGTAGCATTTTTGATAGTGGTATAACAGTGATCATGTGTGTTGGCTTCCCTAGTTCCATAGGTGATAAGTTGCTGTTCAGCGACTTCTTCAAGCTAGCTGATTGAAATCCCCCACAATGATAGGGAAGGCATCAGGGTGCACTGTTCCGTGCCTGCAGATTACAGAACTTAGCTCCTCCAATGTTTGCCTGATGCTGGCCTTAGGTGGAATGTAAACTGCTACCAGGATGATGGTGGAAATCTCCCTCGGCAGGTAAAAAGGATGACACTTGACTGCTAGGTGTTCCAAATCTGTGCATCACAGTGGGTTAATTACAAAGCATACTCCACCTCCTCTGCCTTTAAAAATCTGAGCTGTCCTGTCTTTATGGTGATTGGTGAAGCCATTGAGCTGCAGTGCTGCATCCAAAATGACGGAGGAGAGCCACGTTTCCATGAAGCAAAGTACACAGCAGTCCCTGATGTCCCTCTGGTACTGCAATCTTATTCTGAGTATATCAGTTTTATTTTCCAGAGACTGTACATTCATCAGAAGGCTAGTCAAGAGTGGGTGTCTAAAGCCTCTATCTTTCAGTCTTACTTGCAGCCCAGCATGCTTGCTTTATTTCCTTATTCTTAAAGGGAAACTACACTATTGACCTGAGTCTACAGTCCAGGATCCATTGATTTTGAATATCAATACATTTTTAAACATCTTAAAACAATGTTGCTTACTGAAGTATCCATGACTGTGATTGTGGATTTCAGTTCAAGTAGTCCTGTACGGGAATATTTGACTATTCCCATCAGAGCTTCATGCAACGAATCACCTCTTATCGGTACCATCTTCGCAAAAAAAAATATCTTTGAGGTAGAACAAGGTAAAACAATAACAATGCAGCATAAAGTGTAACAGATACAGAGAAGGTGGGGTGTAGGTAAACAACATTCCAAAGACATATGGGTTTAGTAGGTTAATTGGACAGTTAGGGTGTAATTGGTTGGCCATGGGGTGGGCTTGTTGGGCCAGTTACTGTGCTGTATCTCTAAATAAATAAGTACCCTGCTGCAGTGCTACCTACAAGTCCACTCTGTTGTTCAAGAACTCTAAGTTAAACATTGCTGCTAAATATTGCATATCGTCAATTTAAATCAGCAATGCCAAAAATAATTGTGAGAAGGATTATAATTAGGGCACTCATCCATGTAACTTGCTCACCATGGTGCCAAAACCATTCAACCAAAGACATTAGTTATTGGAAATGTGCCTAGTTTTGAAATGATGCTTAAAAAAACACAATTAATTGACAATTATTACAATCTGCCAGACTGAAGATGAAATTGAAGGTTCTAGGAAAACACATCATTGAAAGGAGCAAAGATGTTTGCTTTAGTTCAAAAGCATAATACATACTGTAGATGCGGGAAATCTGATATTAAAGCAGAGAGCACTTGAAATATTCAACAAGGCAGGCAGCATCTGCAGACAGAAACAGTTAGTATTTCAGATCAGTGATCTTTCATATGAATTTACTTTGAGGGTTATGTGTATTGCTGTGATTAGCAGCCTCATATGGATAAAAATCCACAGGTAGATTCTCTCTCCTCATCATTTCTAGTGGAGTTAGAAACACACTTATTTTAAAATTTGCTATAATTATTACCAGAGAGTGAATACTGCAATGTTTGTTTACAGTGCTATTGTAGGCAGGGTCGAGAGGGCAGAAAATCTCATTGCTGCATTAGAACATCTTTCAATCAAAGCTGGCAGGTCATGCCAACTTCAAGAACAGTTGAATGCAACATATTATTAAAGGAACTAATTCTGTCTATCCAATGAAAAGATTATTTTTGCTGATGTGAATTTCTGTCAGTAAAAAAAAGCTCACAGGTTTATGAAATATTTACACTGCACAAAGCAAAAATATTTTTTTAATAATCCACCCCTTCTCTCTGTGCCTTTAGCTTCTGCCTTGATTATGAGTGACTTATCTTTGTGAGATACAATTTACCATTGGAGATTGTTGCTAAGGACATACTGAAAAGACATGCTAAGAGTGAACTCAGTTTATATAGAATCTACATTTTGATTATTGCACTGTTGGTGTACAGTTAATTCTTATTTGATGAATTTACCTTCTGAAAATATTTATCTAGTCACTTAAATTAAGCAAAGAATATGAGGAGTTTGCTGACAAAGATATTTTTATAGATACAAGACTTGCAATTTTCAGTTACAGTAGGCAGTTGATTTTTATAATTTTGTATTTTTATTGATAATTTAATCTGATTGATATTTTTAAAAATCATTTATCAATGCAAAGACTTCAGTTTGTTTCAGTGGTACCCCCCCCCCCACCACCACCATCGTGCTACTGGAAACTATTAATACTCATCAGAACGAGGAAGAAATTTGCTTTCCCAAGCTAATCCATCCCGCCAACAGTTCAAAGCCATTGGTCTTACATTATTCCACTAATCAGCAACAAAGAGCTCTCACTAAGTGAAATACAGCTGAACCAGGTGAGGGATTCTGGCAATGGAGAACATGAAACTGGGGACATGACTGGGAACACGTCCATTTTTCATCTGTTTCCATCTCACACCCCACACTACTTATCTTGACACAGTGACTCGGCTGGTGTAGCCTCGGCCTCACAGCTCCAGTGACTGGGTTCAACCCTGACCTCCAATGCAACCTCTGTGGAGCTTACACCTTCATATGGGCTTCTTCCAGATTCTCCTACCTCACAAAAATGCATGGGTTAGGAGGATAATTGGTCATTGGTGTGTAGGTGACTGAGAAATCCTTGGGGCACTACTGGAAGTGTGGGGAGAAAAGAATGGCTTAGTGTAAAATTGGGTACCGAATGATTATGTGAACTCGTTGGAGAGGTAGTGGTCTGGGTGTAAAGGGTCTGTTTCTGTTCTGTATCTTTGTATGCCTCTGTGACCTGACTTGCTGCTTCATGTCTTGCTGATCAAATCTTCCTCCACAAGTGGAACAGGCTTTGGCCAACTACTCATAACTTTCACCATAGAACCATAGAACACTACAGCAAAGAAGCAGGCCAGTTGGCCCATCTGCTCCATGCTGTACTATTACTCTGCCTAACCTAATTCCATTGACCTGCGCCCAGACCATAGCGCTCCATACCCCTCCCATCCTTCTACCTTTCCAAATTTCTCTTAAATGTTGAAATTCAGCCTGCATCCACCACATTCGCTGGCAAATCATTCCACCCTCTCATCATCCTCTGAGTGAAGAAGTTTCCCTTAAACACAAAGTTCTTTCACTTCACTGAAACACCTTTTTCATTAATTATTTGAGGCCAGTAACTGTTACTGGCATTGTCATCAGTCATCTTTGTTCTCCGTGACATGCAGGTCATAGAGTCAAAGTGTTATAAAGAACACAGCGTAGAAACTACCCTTTGGCCTATCTCAACCACGTCAAAAATGGTGACAACCAAGCTGTTTTCATTTGCCCACCATGTTTCTCCCAGTGACAAAACAGTGTCTAGGAACACACAGAGTTCTCAGAGATTAACTAATCCTCTTCAATGGCCAGTGTGCTCCTACTTGGCTTCCACTGGCACCTGCAAGAAAATTAATCTCAGTGTAGTACATAGTGACATATATATATATATATATACACACATCGATAATAAATTACTTTGAACTTTGAATACTAGGAAGCTTGAAAGCCCATATATCAAACATAAAACAGAAGTATCTGTATCAATGTCATTCTAATTGAGCAATTAACATATGCTAATAGGAAACCAGCCATGCCCAAAGGAATATCTGGAACAGCCTAATGTTCTGTAATTAAATATAGACGTTAATAAGAATTGGCTACTAAACCACTGCCACTTTGACTCCCTTTAACCCTCCACCTGCTCCAAATCTTTCCATTCCTTCTTGTGAAATTTGATTTGATGATCCATCTGCTTTGCACTTTACACATCCATTTCTTTTTGGTTTACTTAAGTAACTTCATTGCCATTTTATTCTGGATAGTTTGTTTCTATATATCTGTATCTGAAATATCATTTATTCTGTTTTTATTTCTATAATTAATATAGGAAGATCATTCCAAACAATGCTGTATCAGTGATACGTAACTTTTAGACATACAATATATAATAGTTCTCAGTAACAACCCAAGTTATCTTAAAGCTATGGAGTATATAATATACTCAATATATTTTTTTCTCTAACCCATTTTATGTTCAAACTCTGATGAACTAAAGGGTAATATTGTTGAGGGGAATCTGAGCTCTATTGGAAATTATGAGAAGATTGGTATAGGCAATATGGCCCCTTGAATCTGCCTCAACATCCAATAAGGTCATGGGTCATCTTGCCTTTCTTTCCCATATATGTAACCTAACTAAGGGAATCTTTTGTTTCATTTAATTGTGAGATAGCAACAAAAAAAGTGTTTCTTTTTTCCCTATGAATTAACTCAAAATGTAGAGTGATACTACATATCAGTATTAAGTTATCTCCTTGTATCAATGAATCAAGAGGATATCAGATATACAGTATTACAACATCACAGAAAATACATAAGACAGCAATTCCTACACCAGAACGTAATTTAATGGTCACTTTGTTTCCTGATGTATATCTAGTGGCCAGTGTTTTTTAAACACTACAGTCTAATTAACTTTGTGGAATGCTTTGGAGCACTTTTGAGAATTCTGCCACATAAAGTCGATGTTCTTAAAAATGATCTACCATGCTTTTTTAAAAAAAAAATATGTATTTTGGTGTCACTTTAAGGCTGCTTCCCATTGCTGGGTAACTTACTCTACAGCAAATGGATTTCTTTTTAATCAGTGTAAAATTTTAAATGGGCAACTAAATGGGGAAAATTGTTCATCAAAACACTTTAATGTGTAACCTTAAATCAGGATTTGCTTTTACTAGTTCCTCCTACAGTTAGTCCTGATGAAGGGTCTCAGCCCGAAACGTCGACTGTACCACTTGTTAGAGATGTTGCTTGGCCTGCTGCGTTCACCAGCATCTTTGATGTGTGTTACTTCAATTTCCAGCATCTGCAGAATTCCTAGTGTTTACGTTTTGTTTTTCATTTATCAGTTATAATGCAAGGTCATTGACCTGAAGCTGAATAATTTAAAAAATTATTTAATTTTAATCCAATTTATATCTAAGGATGCACGTTCTCCACTCTTTTAGAATGAATGGATCCAAAATTTTCAGGGGCTTGTTGAATTGGCATGGTGGAGTTACCAATTTCTTTTCTTGTCATGCAGAAGTCTATGGTGGATGAGTGAAGTTATGAAGTGTATATTATATGTCCAGGAGTTCCATTTCAAAAATCAACTTCACCTGCATACACTAAAAAAAGCTATCAGTTTTTTTTCAAAACGTGCTTTTCTAAGGTTCTATCAAAGGTGAAAAGGTTCAAAAACTGGATAAGTAATCAGAATTTCAGACTACTGATCTTGTACCAAGTACAGTCCAATGACCACTTTCCAACAAGCACACTTTCAATGATAATGGTATACCTGCATTTTCACAGGGAGCCCCCGCCCCCCAGTGAAGAACTGTGTCTCCAGGTGAATGGATGTGAAAGAGTGCTCTTTTCATGAAACTTATTCACAAATGTAACCAGCTGAGGAGTCAGTGGCAAAAATGAAAGTATTAAGTCCTTAAGCATATGTGCATGTGCCTTGGGAGTCTGAACATAATTCTGATCACAATCAGAGGTGTGCTTGTGTAGCCAATGTTGTGTACAACATCCTGTGTTCTGGCTTGTGTTCCTTCCCTCTTTCCAGACCATTCTTTTTAAAAACGTACATAAAGATAAGAGGAACTCAGCAGTACAGGCACCATGCGTGGAGAGAAAGAAACAGTCTATGTTCTGAGCTGAGACCCTTCATCAGGACTTAAGACCATGAGATATAGGAGCAGAATTTGGGCATTTGGCCCATCGAGTCTGCTCCACCATTTCATCATGACAGATTTATTTTCCCTCTGAACTCCATTCTCCTGCTTTCTCCACATAATTTTTGACAATCTTACTAACGAAAAACCCATCATCGTCCAATTTAAATATATCAAATGACTTAGCTTACTGCTTGCCAGAGATGGGATTTGGGACAGAGCATGAATATAGAGGTGAGGCAGGAGGTCACAGCAGACAAAGTCATCAAGATATGAGAGAGTGGGAATGAGCGAATAGTGGAATGGAGGGGAGAGAGGACAGGGTTTTGGGAGAGAGGGAGGGAGAATGAAGGATTAGAGGATGAGGATCAGTCGTGGGCAAGGAATCAGAAAATGGAAAGAGAATAGATGAGAGAGTAAGCTGAAATATAACTCATGCTCTGACACTGTATGCTCTTGAATTGGAAGCATGAGCGCTGTCTGATCTCTGGAAGCCTTGAGGCAGGACTCTGTCTTGGTAGCTTGCCTGATAAGACAGTGACTCAATCAAATTACACACTGCGGATACTACAGCAGACAGAATCCATTCATATCTTCCAGACAAAATGTTGGCATACGTTGCCCATTGAGGAATTTGTCTCTGCCCAATTGTGGTGCAAATAATTTCTACTGATTTTCTTCTACATTTTCATGTGACATAGAGAAGGCCATTCAGCCCAACAAGGCTATTCCCCCCTCAACCTACCATCACACTAGTCTCCGTGCCCGGCTCATAATTCTCCATAACTTGGCCATTGCTAATGGGATCCCAACACCAAGCACATCTTTCCCTCACCCCACCCCACTTTCTGCTTTCCACAAAGATAGCTCCCCACGTGACCCACCTGTCCATTCGTTCCACCTCACTGATTTCCCTCCTGGTACTTATCCTTCCAAGTGGAACAAGGGATGTGATGTTGAGGCTCTATAAGGCACTCATGAGTCCACACTTGGAGTATTGTGTGCAGCTTTGGGCTCCTTATTTTAGAAAGGATATACTGACATTGGAGAGGGTTCAGTGAAGATTCATGAGAATGATTCCAGGAATGAAAGGGTTACTCTATGAGGAATGTCTGGCAGCTCTTGGGCTGCATTCCCCAGAGTTCAGGAGAATGAGGGGGGATCTCATAGAAACATTTCGAATGTTAAAAGGCCTGAACAGATTAGATATGGCAAAGTTATTTTCCATGGTAGGGGATTCTAGGACAAGAGGGCACGACTTCAGGATTAAAGGACATCCATTTAGAATAGAGATGCAGAGAAATTACTTTAGTCAGAGGATGGTAAATCTGTGGAATTCGTTGCCACGAGTGGCTGTGGAGCCCAAGTCATTGGGTGCATTTAAGGCAGAGATAGGTTCTTGATTATCCAGGGCATTAAAGAGTATGGGGAGAAGGCAGGGGAGTGAGGATGACTGGAAGAATTGGATCAGCTCATGATTGAATGGCAGAGCAGACTTGACAGGCTGAATGGCCTGCTTCTGCTCCTGTATCTTATGGTGTTATGGTCTTAAGTGCTACACCTGCCTCTACACCTCTTCCCTCATTAACATTCATGGCCGCAAACAGTCCTTCCAGGTGAGGTGAGACTTCATCTGTGAGTGCATTGGTGTCATCTACCATACATGGTGCTCCCACTGTGGCCTCCTGTATGTTTGTTAGATCCAACGTAGATTGGGAGACTGCTTTGCCAAGCACCTGCACTCTGTCTGCCAGAAGAAGTGGGACCTCCTAGAGGTCACTCACTTCAATTCTACTTCCCATTTCCATTCCCACATGTCAGCCCATGGCCTTCTCTTCTACCATAATGAAGCCACACTCAGGTTGGAGAAGCAACACTTTGTATTCTGTCTGGATAGCTTCCAAACTGACAGTATGAACTTTGATTTCTCGAACTACTGGTCATTGCTCCCCCTTCACCATTCCCCATTCTCATATCCCGTTCTCACCTTATCTCCTTACCTGCCCATCACCTCTCTCTGGTGCTCCTCCCCCTTCCCTTTCTTCCATGGTCTTCTATCCTCTATCAGGTTCCCCTTCTCCAGCCCTTTATCTCTTTACCAATCATCTTCCCAGTTCTGTACTTCATCCCTTTCCCCTCTCCCAGTTTCACCTATCACCCACCAGCTTGTACTTCTTCCTCCTCTCCCCCGACCTTCTTACCCTGAATTCTTATCTTTTTTTTCCAGTTCTGATGAAGGGCCTCGGCCTGAAAAATCAACTGTTTACTTTTTCCTATAGGTGCTGCCCGGCCTGCTGAGTTCCTTCAGCATTTTATGTATGTTGTTCTGGATTTCCAGTATCTGCAGATTTCTTATTGTTGGTTAACAGGTTAATGGACCATTGTAAATTATCTCCAGTTTAGAGGATAGGAAGCAAAACAATGGAGTGACAATGACAGACAGCCCACCCTACAAAAACTCATTTCAAGGAGGTAGCACCATCAATTTACGGGAGACTTCCGGGAGAGTTGGGATGATTCCAGGAATGAAAGGGTTATTCTATGAGGAATGTCTGGCAGCTCTCGGGCTGCATTCCCTAGAGTTCAGGAGAATGAGGGGGCATCTCATAGAAACATTTCGAATGTTAAAAGCCATGAACAGATTAGACATGGCAAAGTCATTTCCCATGGTAGGGAGTCTAGGACAAGAGGAAACGACTTCAGGATTAAAGGACATCTATTTAGAATAGAGATGCAGAGAAATTACTTTAGTCAGAGGGTGAACTGGAAGAAGGCCAAATTTGAAGAAATGAGAAAGGATCTAAAAAGCGTGGATTGGGACAGGTTGTTCTCTGGCAAAGATGTGATTGGTAGGTGGGAAGCCTTCAAAGGGGAAATTTTGAGAGTGCAGAGTTTGTATGTTCCTGTCAGGATTAAAGGCAAATTGAATAGGAATAAGGAACCTTGGTTCTCAAGGGATAATGCAACTCTGATAAAGAAGAAGAGGGAGTTGTATGAAATGTATAGGAAACAGGGGTTAAATCAGGTGCTTGAGGAGTATAAGAAGTGCAAGAAAATACTTAAGAAAGAAATCAGGAAGGCTAAAAGAAGACATGAGGTTGCCTTGGCAGTCAAAGTGAAGGATAATCCAAAGAGCTTTTACAAGTATATTAAGAGCAAAAGGATTGTAAGGGATAAAATTGGTCCTCTTGAAGATCAGAGTGGTCGGCTTTGTGTGGAACCAAAGGAAATGGGGGAGATCTTAAATAGGTTTTTTGCGTCTGTATTTACTAAGGAAGCTGGCATGAAATCTATGGAATTGAGGGAATCAAGTAGTGAGACCATGGAAACTGTACAGATTGAAAAGGAGGAGGTGCTTGCTGTCTTGAGGAAAACCGAAGTGGATAAATCCCCAGGACCTGACAGGGTGTTCCCTCGGACCTTGAAGGAGACTAGTGTTGAAATTGCGGGGGCCCTGGCAGAAATATTTAAAATGTCGCTGTCTACGGGTGAAGTGCCGGAGGATTGGAGAGTGGCTCATGTTGTTCCATTGTTTAAAAAAGGATCGAAAAGTAATCCGGGAAATTATAGGCCGGTGAGTTTAACGTCAGTAGTAGGTAAGTTATTGGAGGGAGTACTAAGAGACAGAATCTATAAGCATTTGGATAGACAGGGGCTTATTAGGGAGAGTCAACATGGCTTTGTGCGTGGTAGGTCATGTTTGACCAATCTGTTGGAGTTTTTCGAGGAGGTTACCAGGAAAGTGGATGAAGGGAAGGCAGTGGATATTGTCTACATGGACTTCAGTAAGGCCTTTGACAAGGTCACGCATGGGAGGTTAGTTAGGAAAATTCAGTCGCTAGGTATACATGGAGAGGTGGTAAATTGGATTAGACATTGGCTCGATGGAAGAAGCCAGAGAGTGGTGGTAGAGAATTGCTTCTCCGAGTGGAGGCCTGTGACTAGTGGTGTGCCACAGGGATCAGTGCTGGGTCCATTGTTATTTGTCATCTATATCAATGATCTGGATGATAATGTGGTAAATTGGATCAGCAAGTTTGCTGATGATACAAAGATTGGAGGTGTAGTAGACAGTGAGGAAGGTTTTCAGAGCCTGCAGAGGGACTTGGACCAGCTGGAAAAATGGGCTGAAAAATGGCAGATGGAGTTTAATACTGACAAGTGTGAGGTATTGCACGTTGGAAGGACAAATCAACGTAGAACATATAGGGATAATGGTAAGGCACTGAGGAGTGCAGTGGAACAGAGGGATCTGGGAATACAGATACAAAATTCCCTAAAAGTGTCGTCACAGGTAGATAGGGTCGAGCTTTTGGTGCATTGGCCTTTATTAATCCAAGTATTGAGTATAAGAGCTGGAATGTTATGATGAGGTTGTATAAGGCATTGGTGAGGCCGAATCTGGAGTATTGTGTTCAGTTTTGGTCACCAAATTACAGGAAGGATATAAATAAGGTTGAAAGAGTGCAGAGAAGGTTTACAAGGATGTTGCCGGGACTTGAGAAACTCAGTTACAGAGAAAGGTTGAATAGGTTAGGACTTTATTCCCTGGAGCGTAGAAGAATGAGGGGAGATTTGATAGAGGTATATAAAATTATGATGGGTATAGATAGAGTGAATGCAAGCAGGCTTTTTCCACTGAGGCAAGGGGAGAAAAAAAACCAGAGGACATGGGTTAAGGGTGAGGGGGGAAAAGTTTAAAGGGAACATTAGTGGGGGCTTCTTCACACAGAGAGTGGTGGCAGTATGGAATGAACTGCCAGACGAGGTGGTAAATGTGGGTTTTTTTTAACATTTAAGAATAAATTGGACAAATACATGGATGGGAGGTGTATGGAGGGATATGGTCCATGTGCAGGTCAGTGGGACTAGGCAGAAAATGGTTCGGCACAGCCAAGAAGGGCCAAAGGGCCTGTTTCTGACCTGTAGTTTCTATGGTTTCTATGGTTCTATGGTCTGCAATAGTGTAGCTCCTTAGCAGCTAGCCAGCTAGTTTAAATAACGTTAGCTATGCTAATGAACGAATGACACCTGTTAAACTCACCTCAACATGTCTTTTACAGTCTTAACCCACCATGGGCAATAGAAAAGTCACTGTTGCAAACAGTGCAGCGAGCAACACTGTCATTATTTTGACCCCTATTAGGCAGGGGTATACTTTAGGGTGGTCTGGGGTGATGTATGTTTTATATTTTCTTTTTCTGGAACACTCTGCCATGGCGCCACGTTCTCTCTCTCTCGCGCGTGCCCGCGCTCTCTCTTTCTCGTACTCTCTCTCGTGCTTGCTTGCTCTCGCTCTCTCTCTCATGTGCGCTCGCTTGCTTTCCCTCTCAAAAAAATTGATTTCCGGGACATTTTATATAATTTGCTGGCATCAGGGAGCCACTATTAATATGCACGAGACTCCCGGAACTTCCGGGAGAGGTGGGATGTCTGCAATGATTAAGTGGCACAAATCACTTCCAGGGAATTTTGTGGGTGAATGGGATTACTAAAATTGTCCTGTGAGAAACCTTGCTTTGATTCACTGAAGAATAACCGGGCCCTTTGAGCTGGGAGTGTGTGCCTACATCGAAAACATTGGGATCAAATTATTGATGATTCAGGTCAAAACCCTGGTTCAGAACCAAAGAACCAGCTTGTCTTTAGGATATGGGAGGAAAATGGAGGACCCCGGGGAAGCCCAACAGTAGAGCAGAAAGAACGTGCAGTCAACACTGACACTGGGTCAGGATTGAACCCAGGTCTCTATGCGCAGGTCTACTCTCAGAAAGTTAGGCAAAGAACGGGACAGCAGCAATCATAGGTAAGAGGACAGAAGGAAAGATTTCTTGCAAGAAATATGAGACCCAGCAAAAACAGGGCACTTAAATATTTCACACACAAAATACTGGCGGAACTCAGCAGGCCAGGCAGCATCTATGGAAACGAGTACAGTCGAAGTTTCGGGCTGAAACATTGACTGTGCTCTTTTCCATAGGTGCTGCCTGGCCTGTTGAGTTCCTCCAGCATTTTGTGTGTGTTGCTTGGAAATCCAGCATCTGTAGATTTTCTCTTGTTTGCATTTAAATATTTCAATTGAATTGTGTTGTATTGCAGTGAAATCAGAGGGGGAAACATATGCTAGAACATTTTAAAAAGAATGCACAACAATCATATCAAAACATCATTCTGTAACTACATACACAATATTTCTGCATGTATATGAATAATGTATTATGAGCAGTGTTTAAATATGTATGGCAATGTGATGACATACCTGTGTTGAATATATGCAAAAGAAAAATGCCGTTCACAGATGCCAGAAAAATCTGAAATAGAAATGGAAAACAGTGGAAAGGCGATGGAGAAAGAAACATTTCAGGCTGATGATCTTTCAGGATACAATGCACATTTGCTCTGAATTTATTTTCTAATGTGTAACTGTTAAAATACAGGCTATAACTTTTTGCCTACTTTGCAATCTATATTTTCTATCTTGGTTCTTTGCTCAGTCTGGTGTGTCCCTGGATTGGTTGGGATATTTGGGCACTGTATTTCTACAAATAACCTATTTGATTTATGATAACGGTGACTCAGAATGGAATTTCCCCTGAAGGTTATCAGTCAGTTAAGATGATTGTTTCTGTTGTAAAAAAACAGTTCTGCCTCATCGCTTATTTTAAAATGACTTGCTGATGTTTACATAGCACGTAGCAAATTCAGAGGAAATATTGTGGATGCCTTGGTTTGGTCCAGTTGGATATTTTGCGCATTGTAGCTAACATTTTTTTTGCTAAGGCAAGTGTTCCTGTTGTGAACATTTTCCTGCCTGTTACTTATTTCTAATTGCTCCTGCTAAACCAGGTATAATAATTGGCATGGAAATTTCAAGAATATGAAACTCATAAACATGAGAAAGTCAAGCAGGGATAATGCATTCCTGAGACCGCAGTGAAGTGGAAAATCAGCAATGTTCCACCTTGCTTTCCATCATTATAAAATCCACTGGCTAGTCCAATTTTTAGAGTGGCAGCCCCAGCTTGGCCTCTTTTGTCCCTAGATTCTATGTGAAGACAGTCTACTCAAATAAGCAGATGGACTTTGAGTGAAAGTAGTGGTCATTTTTTGATATTTTTTGCAGTTTACAATGTGGATTTGCTTCTGATCTTATATCAACGTTCAAAGTTCTAAGTAAGTTTATTATCTAAATACCCACATGTCACAAAATACAACCTTGAGATTTGTTTTCTCGAAGGCATACTCTGTAAATCCAAAAACCAGAATGGAATCCAAGTTAGACTGCACAATACAGGGCAGACAAACAACCGAAGTACAAAATTCAACAAACTGTGCAAATGCAAAAGAGAGGGATAATAATAATAATAATAATAATAATAATAATAAATAAAGGTTGTGGATGACACAAAGGTTGGGGGTGTTGTGGGTAGTGTGGAGGGCTGTCAGAGGTTACAGTGGGACATTGATAGGATGCAAAACTGGGCTGAAAAATGGCTGATGGAGTTCAACCCAGATAAGTGTGAGGTAGTTCATTTTGGTAGGTCAAATAGGATGGCAGAATATAGTATTAATGGTAAGAAAGACTCTTGGCAGTGTGGAGGATCAGAGGAGTCTTGGGGTCTGAGTCCATAGGACACTCAAAGCTACTGTGCAGGTTGACTCTGTGAATAAGAAGGCATACGGTGCTTTGGCCTTCATCAATCGTGGGACTGAGTTTAGGAGCCAAGAGGTAATGTTGCAGCTACTGTATATAGGATCCTGGTTAGACCCCACTTGGAAAACTGTGCTCAGTTCTGGTCGCCTCAGTACAGGAAGGATGTAGAAACCACAGAAAAGGTGCAGAGGAGATTTACAAGGATGTTACCTGGTTTGGAGGGCATGCCTTATGAGAATAGGTTGAGTGAACTCGGCCTTTTCTCCTTGGATGAGAGGTGACCTGATAGAGGTGTATAAGATGATGAGAGGCATTGATCGTGTGGATAGTCAGAGGCTTTTTCCCAGGGCTGAAATGTCTAACACGAGAGGGCACAGTTTTAAGTTGCTTGGAAGAAGGTACAGAGGAGATGTCAGGGGTAAGTTTTTTACGCAGAGTGGTGAATGCGTGGAATGGACTGCCGGCAACGGTGGTGGAGGCGGATATGATAGGGTCTTTTAAGAGACTTCTGGATAGATATATGGAACTTAGAAAAATAGATAACCCCATGTTTTTTTTTAGCCCTTAACTCTGAGTGGAGTCATCAGAACGTTGTCATGATGGTGTTTTTTTTAGCAGGCTTTCTTATTTTTACGAGGCCGAGTTGCTAGCTCGACACTCAACCCAGCATGGATGGAAAGCGTGCAAACGAGCTGGCTGGATTCGAACTCGGGAGCCTTCACTCCGAAGTCCGGCACTGATACCATTACGCCACCAGCTGGCTCAACCCTATGGGTAACCCTTGGTAAATTCTAAGGTAAGGACATGTGCGGCACATTTTTGTGGGCCGAAGGGTCTGTATTGTGCTGCAGACTTTCTATGTTTCTAAATAAGCAATAAATGTCAAGAACATGAGAGGAAGAGTGCATAGGTTGTGGGAACAGTTCAGTAATGGGACAAGCGAAGTTGAATGAAGTTATTCCCACTGGTTCAAGAGCCTGATGGTTGAGGGGTAATAACTGCTCTTGAACCTGGAAGTGTGAGCCCTGTACCTTCTTCCTGATGGCAAAAGCAAGAAGAGAGCATGACATGGGTGGTGGGGGTCCTTGATGATGGATGCTGCTTTCTTGCGACAGCACTCCATATAGATGTGCACAGTGGTGGTGAGGGCTTTACCCATGATGGACTGGTCCATATCCTACTTTTTGTAGGATCTCCCATTCAAGGGCAATTGTGATCCCATATCAGGCTGTGATGCAACCAGTCAATATACTCTCATCTATAGAAATCTATAGAAATCTGTGAAAGTATTAATATAATGGCGAATCTTCATAAACTTCTAAAGAAGTAGAGGCACTTTGTGCATTCTTCATAATTGGACTTGTGTGCAGCCCATGGCAGGTAACATTGAGGAATTTATAGCTGCTGACCCTCTCCACCTTTGATTCCATGAGCCAAGCGCACAAGGAGATCTTGAAGCTTATTGATTAGCTTTGAGGGGATTGGATGATAGTATTGAATGCTTAGCTGTAGTCAATAAAGAGCCTCCTGATGTATGCATCTTTGCTGTCCAGATGTTCCTGGGTTGAGTGAAGAGCCAATGAAATGGCATCTGCTCTGGATCTATTGTGCCAGTAGACAATTCGGAGTGAATCCAAGTCACTTCTCAAACAGAAGTTAACGCATTTCCTCACCAACCTCTCAGAACTGTTCTTCACAGTGGATGTAAGTGCTACTGGACAATAGTCATTGAGCCAGGTTTCTTACTGCAAAATGATTTCTTACATATCTTCATATCTTCACTGTGTTTTAAAGAAATCTGACAAGCTTAGTGAAAATGATATATTTTACTCACTGGGAGGGTATCTTTTTCAACAAGGTTTTAGTGTTCTTCAGTACTAGTATGATCTGATGCAAGATGTTCAGGTTGTTAGCTGGCATCTCCAGAGAGCGGCTATACAGCTCAGCTCAGCCAGGGCCAACCTGAGGAGGGGAATCTCTCAGGCTAAACACATACACAAACAGAGAATCGAGGAGCATCTCAACTCCTCGGACCCCCGGTGCATGTGGCATGTCATACAGGTCATTACAGACTTCAAACCGCCTAGTACTGTGCCCCCTTCCAGCTCTGCTTCCCTCCCTGATGAGCTCAATTACTTCTACGCTCGCTTTGACCTAGAGAACAAGGAGGTCACCCTCAAAGCGGATCTCCCACCTGGTGAACTGCCTCTCTCACTTTCCACCTCCGATGTTTGCGCCACCCTGAGCAGGGTGAATGTACAGAAGGCAGCTGGTCCGGATGGAAAACCTGGCCGTGTGCTCAGAGTCTGTGCAGGGCAGTTGGCCGGGTCTTCATGGACATTTTTAATCTGTCCCTGGCCTAGGCAGTTGTCCCCACAAGCTTCAAGGTCGCCACCATCATGCCAGTGCCGAAGCATTCCACTGCCACGGGCCTGAATGACTTCCGCCCAGTTGCACTCACCCCCATCATTGCAAAGTGCTTTGAGAGACTGGTTCTATCACATCTGAAATCCTGTCTGCCCTCTACCCTGGGCCTCCATCAATTTGCCTATCGCGCCAACAGGTCAACAGAGGACGGCATCTCCATGGCACTTCACTCTGCCCTGACCCACCTGGACAGTCCCAGCTCTTACGTCAGAATGCTGTTCATTGACTTTAGTTCGGCATTCAATACTGTGATCCCCTCCAAGCTGATCGCCAAACTTCACCAGCTTGGTATCAGCTCATCCCTCTGCAATTGGACCTTGGACTTTCTGACTAACAGACCCCAATCCGTTAAGTTAGACAACCTCTCCTCCTCCACCCTCACCCTGAACATCGGCGTGCCTCAAGGCTGTGTGCTGAGCCCTCTTCTGTACTCTCTTTTCACCTGTGACTGCGTTCCTGTACATGGTTCTAACCCCATAATCAAGTTCGCAGATGACACCACGGTGGTCGGCCTGATCAGAGGGGATGACGAGACGGCCTACAAGGTCGAGGTCCAGCACCTGGCCGCGTGGTGTGCCGACAACAACCTGCCCCTTAACACCCAGGAGACCAAGGAGATCATTGTGGACTTCAGGCATGCTAGGAGCCACACTCACGTCCCCATCTACATCAACGGAGCTGTAGTGGAGCGTGTATCAAGCTTCAAATTCCTCGGTGTCCACGTTTCCGAGGATCTCACCTGGTCCCTGAACTCCTCCATCCTGATCAAAAAGGTGCAACAGCGCCTTTATTTCCTGCAGAGCATCAAGAAAGCTCACCTCTGTCCCAGGATACTGGTGGACTTTTACCGCTGTACCATTGAGAGCATACTCACCAGCTGCATCTCAGTGTGGTATGGCAATTGTCCCGTATTGGACCACAAAGCACTCCAGCGGGTGGTGAAAACTGCCCAGTGGATTAGCGGCAGCCTATTGCCCACCATTGAGAACATCTACCATAAACGCTGCCTGGGCAGGGCGAAAAGCATTATCAAGGATGCATCTCACCCTAAACCATGGACTTTTTACTCTCCTCCCATCCGGTAGGCGCTACAGGAGCCTCTGCTCCCACACCAGCAGGCACAGGAAGAGCTTCTTCCCTGAGGCTGTGACCCTGCTGAACCTCTCATCACAGCGCTAAGCAGTATTGCACCCATATTGTACTGTCTTAGTACTTGTATATTTGTGTGCTGTAGCACTTACTTTTTATTCCAGTTATTTTGTAAATAACACTATTCTTGCATTTCTGGTCAGATGCTAACTGCATTTCATTGGCTTTGTATCTGTACTCGGCACAATGACAATAAAGTTGAATCTGATCTAGTTCACTTGTTGTCTTTATGATGTCCTGAAAAGATGGATGTTTACTCCGTCATTCTAGCTGCATCAAATCAGATACCAACAGAGCTGAGGCATATCTGAGGAGAATGACTCTGGACTGGAGTTTAAGTTAGAACTTGCTTGCTGAGTTTTAGGTCAATCCTATTGATTACGCCTAGCACGCTGTGTTTCCACAGGTTTACTTTAAATAAAAGGGGCATTTTGTGAAAGATGAATTTGTTGTGGAGCTCAGAAGACAACATCAATGATGCAGGTAACTACTGTTGGATTCAGGTGCTTTTCTGATCCAAAGGTTGTTTTGCAAGTCAAAGAAATATGTTGCTTAGGATCATTTTATTAAGTGTTACAAGAACGAAGAAACAGAGGAGGAAGAAGCATGGCGAGAGACAAAGTAGGGAGTGAAAGACTTCAAGGTAGTGCGGTCTTCTTATACAGGGTACCAGACTACTGATAACAGAAATTCCATGATAACAATTAACCAATAAGATAGCCAAAGTTAAGTAATTTCATACCTGCATCTGAAACAAAGAGGTTTCCAATAAAATACTGGAAAACTCACTGAAGAATCACATGTATATAGGAGATTATATAAAAATACAAGCATAAGGAAGTTAAACTAGAAGAAAAATTACATAATTCTATACCCCAAACCCACACTGCACACTATATCAGATGTTATCAAATCAGAACTGAATCCACCTTTATATAAGCAGAAATTATAATTTCATCATTAAATAAATAATGCTGATGCATACTATCAAGCAACTGGTAGATGGAGAATGAGGCACAAGCCACTGGGTAGGCAGAAGGATGAGTGGATCACACAGTTCTGGAACATTAATTCTTGTAATTAGAGCTGGATGGAAAGCACTTAATGGTCTGTGTAGAAGATAGCTGTATGCTTTGGGAATAAAACCATTTCGAAATCACTGGCTTCTTCGGTATATTGAGCTTTCGATCCATTCTGTCAATACCTCCAACTTGTAATATCATTATAAAAAGTTTTCTTTCTATTTTGGCTTCTCATTTCTTTCATTTAAAAATAATTTCCAAGGGCATGATATGGATTATTAAGTTTTCAGTTACTGGGTAAATAGTATTTGTTGATCTAATATCAGACGGATGCAGTCCATATCTATTCTTTCTCACGGCTGAAAGACCAGTAGAGGGGACACGTGGTGGCCACTTAGTGTGACAGGATTTTGATGCACTTAGATTATCTGCGCAAACACCCCCAAGCACAATTGATTCCTGCAGCATCGTAACACAGTACTGTTTCACACATTTCCTCATAGCAGCTTCAAGCCTACTAATATCTTCTCATCATACACTGACTAATCCTGGCTTCGCTCAGCAAGGAAATCAAAGGAAATGGAAGAATGAAATCATTTAATATTAATGGATTTGGATTTAGTGTTGCGTTGGTTATGTTATGATTGCACTGCTCCTGGGAAACGCTGTCTCATTCTGCCCTGCAGAGCTGATGTACGGTTAGAATGACAGGAAAGTTTTTTGAATCTTGAATCTTGAATCTTAACAAAATAGGCAGATTCACACTTTTCCCACAACTGGCTTTGTAAGCTTTCTCACACTCTCCCACCTCCTGAATTGGAGGCTGATAATCTAGGCATTAAGACCTGCATTTGGAAGTCAGAGCTGTTAACCCCAGCTCAAGTTAAGCCAGAATTTGTATGGGTATGCAAAAGACTTTTCAGATTGAAATTGATAGTGCTTTTGGGTCTCAGACTCCCGATCTGATTTCCACACCCCTATAATTGGACTTCTCCCCTGTGAGTTCCAATTCCCTCCCCTTCTGAACTCTGCACCTTCATGTGATCTCTTCTGACCTTTGACTTCTGCCATGACATTAAATCCCCCTATGATCTTTCACTGCCCCAAGCAGATCATTTACAAACAGCCATCTCTTCAATCTACATTGAACACTACTGTATCTGACCATCGCTGATCTCCAACTATCCCTGTCACCTTTCATTGCTCAAACCCATTTATCTTTGACCTCCACCTTCATCAACTCTCTCCGTCTGAATATCCCTGATTCCCAAAATTTCCTGTAATCTTCAACTGCCCGTACCCAATCATTCTGGTTTCCAAATACCTCGATAATATTTGTTTGATTTCCTGACCAAGTCCTTGACCCTTGAACTAGTGAGTTGTGTTGTCACTGTGTAGTCAACCTTTGAAATGGCTGTTCCCCTTAGTAATAATTATACCACTCTGGATACCATTTTGCGGGTGGGGAAGTTCAACCTACCTAGGGAAACCATAGCAACTGGGTCTCTGGCATTGAGTATTTCTGTGGCTCAGAAGGAATGGAGAGAGACGAGGAGTGCAGTAGGGATAAGTGATTCCATAGTTAAAGGAACAGACAAGAGATTCTGTGGATGTGATAGAGGCACCTGGATGGTATGCTGCCTCCCAGGTGCCAGGGTTAACGATATCTCAGGTTGGGTGCACAGCATTCTAAAGAGAAAGGGTGAGCAGCAAGAAGTCATGGTACAATGACATAGGTAGGAAAAGGGAAGAAGTCCGGAAGAGAGGATATAGGGAATTCGGAAGAAAGCTGAAAAGCAAGTCCTCCAAGGAGGCGATCTCTGGTTTGCTGCCTATGCCACTTTCCCGTGAGGGAAAGAGTAGGATAATTTAGGAGGTGAATGCGTGGCTGAGGAACTGGTGCAGGGGGCAGGGTTTCAGGTTTCTGGATCATTGGGATCTCTTCTGGGGGAGGTATGACCTTTTGAAAAAGAATAAGTGACACCTGAACTCAAGAAGGTCCAATATCCTTGCAGGCAGGTTTGCTAGAGCTGTTTGGGAGGGCTTAAACTAATTTGGCAGGGGAAGGCAAACTGGAGGGTTTGGGCTGGGGAGAGGGCAGTTGTCATACAAGCAGATGCAGTGTGTAGTGAGACAATGAAGAAGGAATGCAGATGACAGGGCAAAATTGCAGTCTGTTGGATGAGTTGCAGTGTAACATGGGTGCAAAATTGAACAGGGTGATGAATACAGGGCTAAGGATGGTATGCGCAGTTTACAGGATAAGATAGGTGATCTTGTAGCGCAGTTAGAGATTGGCAGGTGTAGTGATGTGGACATCTCGGAGTGTGGCTGAAAGAAGATCATAGTTGAGAGCTTAATATCCAAGGATACACATTGTATCAAAAGCACAGGCAGGTGGGCAGAGAGGTTGGGGTGACTCTCTTGGTAAGAAATGAAATCAAATTTTTAGAAGAGGTGACAGAGGATCAAAAGATGTATAACTGGGTAGAGTGAAGAAACTGTAAGGATATAAAGATCCTGATGGTAGTTATATAGAGGCCACCGAATAGTAGCCAGGATGTGGACCACAAATTATAATGAGAGATAGAGAAGGCATGCAAAAAGGGCAATGTTATAATAGTCATGAGGGATTTCAATATGCAGGTAGATTGGGAAAATCAAGTTGATACTGGATCTCAAAAGATGGAATTTGAATAATGCTTACGAGATGTCTTTTAGAACAGCTTGTCATTGAGTCCACTAGGAGAAAGCCAATTTTAGATTGGGTATTTTGTAATGAACCAGATTTGATTTGGGAGCTTAAGGTAAAGGAACCCTTAGGATTCAGTGATCATAATATGTTAGAGTTCACCCTTCAGTTAGAGAGAGAGAGAGAAGCCAAAGTCAGATATATCAATATTACAATGGAATAAGCAGAATTACAGAGACATGAGAGAGAAGCTGGCCAAGGTTGATTGGAAAGGGATGCAGGCAGGGATGATGGCAGAACAACGTAAAAGCAAAAGAGAGGGCACATAATATAGCAAGAACTAATGGGAAGTTAGAGGATTGGGAAGCTTTTAAAAACCAACAGAAGGAACTGAAAAAGCTATAAGGAGAGTAAGGAAGAAATATGAAGGTAAACTAACCAATGATATAAAAGAGGATACCAAAAGCTTTTTTGTAACTATATAAGGAGTAAAAGGGAGATGAGGGTGGATATCGGACCTTTGAAAAATGATGCTGGAGAGATGGTAATGGGGGACAGAAAATGGCAAACTTACTAAGTATTTTGTGTCTGTCTTCACTGTGAAAGACACTAGCAATATGCCAGAAACTCAAGAATGCCGGGGGGCTGAAGTGAGTATGGTTGTTACTACTAAGAAGGTGCTTGGGAAACTGAAAGATCTGAAGGTAACTCAGTCACCTGGACACAATGGACCACATCCCTGGGTTCTGAAAGTGGCAGCTGAAGAAATTTTGGAGGTATTAGAAAACTTTCAAGAATCGATAGATTCTGAAATGGTTCTGGGGACCTGGAAAATTGCAAATGTTACTTGATTCTTTAAGAAGGAAGTGAGGCAGAAGAAAGGAAAGTTAGCCTGACTTCAGTTGTTGGGAAGATGTTGAAGTCCATTACTAAAGGTAAGGTTTCAGGGTTCTTGACGGCACATGATAAAATAGGCTAAAGTCAACATTGTATCCTTAAGGGGAAATTATGACTGACAAATCTGTTGGAATTCTTTGAAGAAACAATAGGCAGGATAGACATAGGAGAGTCAGAGAATGTTATTTATTTGGATTTTCAGAATGTCTTTGACAAGGTGCCGCACATAAGGCTACTTACCAAGATAAGAGCTCATGGTATTACAAGATAGAAACTAGCATGGATAGAAATTTGATTGACTGGCAGCAGGCAAAGAGTGGGAATAAAGGGAGGCATTTCTGGTTGGCTGCCAGTGACTAGTGGTGTTCTGCACGGGTTAGTGTTGGGATCTCTTCTTTTCACATTATATGTCAATGATTTGGATGACAGAATTGATGGCTTTGTGGCCAAGTTTGTGGATGATAGAAAGATAAGTGGGGGCAGGTAACATTGAGGAAACATGGATTCCGCAGAAGGACTTAGACAGATTGGAGAATGAAAAAAGTGGCAGATGAAATATAGTGTAGAGATGTACAGTATATTGCTATTCACTTTGGTAGAAGAAATAAAAGTGTAGATTATTTTGTAAATTGAGATAAAATTCAAAAATTGGAGGTGCAAGGGACTTAGGAGTCCCTGTGCGGGATTCCCTAAAGGTTAACTTGCAAGTTAAGTCGATCGTAGGAAGGCAAATGCAACGTAAGTATTCATTTTGAGAATACTAAAATATAAGAGCAAGGCTTTATAAGACATTGGTCAGACTGCACTTAGAGCATCGTGAGCTGTTTTAGGCCGCTTGTCTAAGAAAATATATGCTGGCATTTGAGAGTATATTTACGAGAATGAAAGTGTTAATGTATGAGCACTGTGTGTTGGCTCTGGGCCTGTACTCACATGAGTTTAGAAGAATGAAGGGGATCTCATTGAAACCAATGAAATATTAGAAGTACTAGGTACAGTAGATGTGGAGAGGATATTTCCTATCAGAAGTGAGCCTTGGACCAGTGGACAGAGCCTCAGAATAGAGATATGTCCATTTAGAACAGTGATGCAGAAGAATTTATTTAGACAGAGGATAGTGAATCTGTGGAATTCCTTGCCATAGACAGCTGTGGAAGTCAAGTCACTTAAAGCGGAGGATGATAGGTTCTTGATTAGTCAGGACATCAAAGGTTATCAGGGGAAAGCAGGAGAATGGGGTTGAGGGGAATAATAAATCAAACATGATGGAATGGTGGAGCAGACTCAAAGGGCAGAATGCCCAGATTCTGCTCCGATGTTTTATAGTCTTACAGTTTTATGAATTGCTTTGTCAATGTGAAATATAAAGTTGTCATAGAATGAGAGCATCATGATGGTTGCCAGAGCAGCAGACATTCAAAGATTAAAGATTAGCTCTATTTGTCACACGTACGGTACAACGAAACATTGAAACAGTGAAATGTGTGATTATGCATCAACGACCAATGCAATCCGAGTATCGCCACGTTTCAGGCACCAAAATAGCAAGCCACAGCTCACTTACTCTAACCGGCTATCTTTTAATGTGGAAAGAAACCGGAGTGCCCAGAGGAAACCCACACAGTCACAAGGAGAAAGTGCAATGGTTGGGAATTAAATACCGATCGGTGATTGCTGGTGCTGTAAGAGATGTACTAGCCACTACACTGCTGTGCCATCCCATGATAATTCACTACCATGATACTCTTGAATTTCTCTGCCTGTCCCTGACAAAGGTAGCTGGGATAGACTGTATGTATTCCACTTTGTGTAGAGCATCTCAGTGACCTCTGTAGTGTGGCAGCACCCTGCAAGCTATTGGATGCCAATGGAACAAAAACATATAAAGCCCCAGGAACCTCGACAGTCACAGGGAATTCAGTCCTGTCATGGCTTTTTTGTCACAACCACAGATTTAGCAGCGCAGTAGATATGGCAACTGCGCTTGTGAATATGCATGTGTCAGCTAATTATTATTTTATTGTGATAATATTTAACTCTATACTTGTCATTGCAGTGCTTGTCGAGACTTGGACACAGCACAGCAATGCTTCGTTGCCTGTTTGCATTCGGCCTTGCCTGAGAAATTGGACTGTTGAGTCAACTGACTCTGAAGACTATTGGTATTCATTTAACATTTAGTTGTTCTTTTCAGTCGCAGTGCAGGCTTCATTTTCCATTTGAGTTTTAGTTAATGACCCTGTTTGGCCTAGCATTTATTGTTTATTTTCCCTTTAACACTGTTCGTATTAAAGTCTGTGAGCTATTGACCCACTTCAGTGTCCCTCACTCCGCACTTGGGCTGTATCCCAACCGGGTGACATTTTTAACCGGCAACTGTTGGCAGATTTGAAACATAAAGCATTCTCACAGGATTTGACAGAGTCAATGGACGAATAATCTTTCCATTGGTTAGATATCCTGAACCAAATTAAGTTTATGACCATACGAGATAGATGTGAGAAGAAATTTCTTAGCCCGGGGGTGATAGGTCTTTGGAATTTTCTACCCAAGAAAGCTTTTGATCAGCAGCTCAGAAGGTGATCAATAGACTTTTATTATGCGGGGAACCTGGGGTTAGTGCAGGAAAACTGCACTGATGCTAAAGAATAGCTGAGATCTTATTGAATAGCAGAGCAGGCATAAGAGACTACAAGAACCACACGAGCCTCTGTTTATTATGTTGCATAGTTGAGTCGTGTCTTTCAGGAACTTCATTAAAATTAAAGGAAGAGAATTTGGTCCTTAAGTATTTGCAGTGAAGGTGACCTCCTGCCCTCTTCCCCTACTTCCTACGGCAAGCAATATCCTACTGAGTGTGATCACTCTTCTTTCTCCTGGTCATACTAGCTCTTCAGAGAAAGGTCTAGCTGCCACATCATGCTAGAAACAACTTCCAGCACCAGATGGTTAAATGACATGAAATTGTTTACATGAGAAGCTGCAATTCCCCTGTGAAAAGTAGTTTTAGCCAAGAGCAGCCTAACACCTGACCTGTAGATGGTTCTTGATCCCACTACATAGCACTGGTGATGGAAGTTTGTGTACTTCCAGGAATTTAACATCTTGTTGCACTGTATGAGGTTAAGGTGGCACTGTGATTGCAAAGTGAAAGTCATGACTTGAGAATTGCATAACACACCAAGTTCCCATTTCAATCTCTTGCCCTGCCTGTACCAACCCATTGCATGCTTTGCTCTGAAAGTGTGGCTGAGGCATCAGGTAACAAGCTGCATAGTATTTAATCATTTCACTTGCCTTGCAGTATTTCTTTCAGTTGGCAAAATGAATGAGCAGGGATAACCTTATAATTAGTCCTGGGCTATGTCAGAGGAAAGTCAGGAAGCATCCTTTTGCATGCAGAAATTAGGGAGAGACATTTGTCTCCTGGTGTAATCATAGAAAAAGTAACAACATCCAGTGGAACATATATCTACTTTGTGATCAATGTTGGTACATATAATGGTGACATTAAATAGATTTCAAAGAAAATATTTATTTCTAAAACAATTGTCAGAGTAAGGACATTCCCAGGGTTAGTATGAACAGAATAAAATTATCTCTCTGCTTCGACTATCTTTAATCCAAACTTCAGACAGGCAGTATGGATTCCCCCCGCCACAGCCCACACAATCTTTACTTCCTACACGCGTCTGTGCATCTTTCTGCATGAGATTGTTAATTTATTCTGATTTGATACTGGACCTTCCAGTGCACTCTAGACTGCTTGCCAATTAAATTGAAGTTGCTTGAACTCATTTCATGAAAAATGTATGCAGGTTTTAGAGGACATAGCCATTCTGTTCAATATCACCATATTTAATTCTAGCTCGGAATGCTGGAAGGTCATGATGTCAACCGGTTACAGCCACTTGTCCCACATTTTCCTCGGTGAAATGCTCAAATTGCGTGGCAACAGTGTTTCGGGGTCAGGACTACTGTCTATTTGTGTGGTGTCATGAAGTCAAATTACACCAGAGTAAAAGCACAGAAAGATGCCATTTACAACCCTTACCCCCCAACTCCCTGTTAATGACAACCACCAAAATGACCATTTGCATCTGCACTAATCTCATTTACCTTTATATTGTGACAAAAATAAACATCACAGCGGCTTGGCGAGTTTATGTTCAGGTAACTTAATGTTGTTGGAAATAAAGAATCTCCTATCTGCACATGATCATTAGTATTGGACTGTCAAAACTCCACCTAGTTCATTAATGTCCTACAGTAAGATCTATATGTAACTCTAGGCACAACAATTGTTTAACTTCTATATTCCTCTGAAATGACCCAGCACGTTACTCAGCTCCAGGAGCAGTAAGTGCAGACCTTGCCAGCAGTTTATGAAATACCAAAGCTGCTGTCAAACCCTGAAACATATGCGGCATTTTTATGAAAAGTAAGGTTCCTTATTGTCCTTCATGAATGGAAATCTCCCATCCTTACCTTGTGTAGTCTAACCTACATGTCCTTCTTAACTCCCTCAAGGACAGGTAGTGATGGGTAAATACATGCATACTACACTCATTACCTCTGCAAAATTAGTTCTTTGGGAGTCCATTTGCTCAATCCTAATTAAATAAAATCTATATTTGAAAGCAGAGGCTTCTGAACTGATTTTAAAAATCCGATATAATCTCAATAACAAACAACTGTTGAAACATTAGATTGATCGAATGTGTAATGCATTTCACGCGCAGTTACTTGTTTGAAAGAGTTTATATACTGGTTCACTTTGATAATACAATGATCTCAAAAAACAATCTCAATCATGAATGCAGCCTCCTCTACATTGGTGAGATCCAGCACAGATTTGGGAACTGCTTCATCGAGTGAGCTCTTTTGTTCTGTCCGGTGTACTAGCTGGGGTCTCCTGATAACAAGTTATTTTTACCCCACTGCTCATTTGCACATCAAGATGTCTGTTGATGGCCTCCTTCACTGCCAAGACAAGGCTAGATGCATATTAGGACAGCACAGTACAGGCCTTTCAGCCCACAATATTTTGCTAATCTTTTAACCTACTCCAAGATCAACCCAACCCTTCCCTCCCAGAGCCATCCATTTTTTCTTTCCTCCATGTGCCTATCTCAGAGTCTCTTAAATGTCCCAAATGTACCTGTCTCTACCATTATCCTTGAGAGTGCATTCCATGCATTTACCACTTCCTGCATAAAAAAAGAACTACTTCTAGCCTCCGCCTTACACTTTCCTCCAACCATCTAAAAATTATACCCTTGTTTTAGTAATTGCTGCCCTGGGAAAAAGGTAATGGCTGTCAGCTCTGTCTATGCCTCTTATCCTCCTTCATTTCTAAGAGAAATGCACTAGCTCACTCAAACTTTCCACAAAAAGCATGTTCTCTCATCC
This sequence comes from Mobula hypostoma, assembly GCF_963921235.1. NCBI lineage: Eukaryota > Metazoa > Chordata > Chondrichthyes > Myliobatiformes > Myliobatidae > Mobula > Mobula hypostoma. The sequence goes on along the minus strand of NC_086102.1, from coordinate 31,500,811 downwards.
AGGCAGCACCCTGCAAAGCTCTTCTAGACCCTTTAAAGCTTCCACGTCCTTCCTACAAGGAGCCAACTAGAACCAAATACAGTGCTTCAAGTCTGGTCTACCTAGAGCTTTATAGAGCTGCTTTTGAACTCAATCCCCTGACTAATAAGGCTGAACACACCACACACCTTCTTATCCACCCTGTCAACTTGCAATACAATCCAAAGATGCTATAGTTGCTCCACGCTGCTGGGCATTCTGCCATTAACCTGCATTCTGCCTTCATGTTCAATCTTTCAAAGTGCATTGCTTCATACTTTTCTGGATTGAACTCCATATAGTACTTCTCAGCCCAGTTCCTCACCTATCAATGTTCCATTGTAACCTCCTACAATGGAACAACTCCCTACACTATCCACAGCACCACCAAACTTTGTCATCTGCAAACTTACAAATTCATCCTTCCACTTTCTTATCTAAGTCACTCATAAAAATCATGAAGAGCAGAGCCCTGCAGAACACTAACCTCTGACCTCTGGGCAGGATATGCTCCATCTTCTACCACACTTTCTCTTCCATGGGCAAACCACTTTTGAATCCACACTCCATGGTTTCATCATCCCATGCCTCCTGAATTTCTGAATGTGTCAGGACACTGAAGCAGAGATTCAATCACAGACCCTGTACTATGCACAGTGATATTAACTAAGTAACAAATCCCAAGGTGCAAACAAAGTCAGCATGAAAATTCAGGAAGAGATCAAAGCATCCAGAGAAATCCAAAAACCAGAATCAGGAGACAGACAGAGGTCAGGTACAAAGGCTAAGGGAAAACTCACTAGCATAATCTGGCAACAAACAGGTGAAACACAGGACTAAACTACACTGAGCAATAAACACAGATGATAGGTGGAGCACAATGAGACAGAAGTGGCAGCAAAACAGGTAATAATGAGAAACAGGTGAGAGGCAGAGTATTCAGTAATACAGGGGCCGGAGTAGAGCAGGAGCAGGGACAGGAGCACATGGGGCATGAAAACAAACAAGAGCACATGGCAATACAAAAATCACAGACAGACGGCTAGGGGGAAAACACACAAAAAGACAGTTTAACTAGGGGTACTGACAGTATGACAGTAGCCCCCCCCCCCACAAACAGGCCCCTCCTAGCATCATGGCAGGTAGAGCTGGGAGCTGGCGATGAAAGTCCCTGATGAGAGAGGGGTCCAGGACGTTACAGGCGGGGACCCAGCACATCTCCTCAGGACCATAGCCCTCCCAGTCCACAAGGTACTGTAGGCCATGGGCCCGGCGACGAACGTCCAGCAGCTGACGCACCATGGAGGCCTCTGCCGCATCGATGAGCCATGTGGGAGGGGGGTTGGGGATAGAGCACAGGGGATGGCTCATGAAAGGCTTGATGTGGGACACGTGGAAGGTGGGATGAATGTGGCGGAGAGTGGAGGGGAGCTTGAGACAGACGGCAGCAGGGCTGATGACTTTAGCAATGGGAAAGGGGCCAAAGAAGCGAGGGGCGAGCTTGCAGGAGTCCACCGTGAGGGGCAAGTCTCGAGTTGAAAGCCACACACATTGTCCCTGGCAGTAACGTGGGGCCTTGGAGTGATGGCGGTCAGCTTGACGCTTGATCCTAGCTGAGGCACGGAGAAGGGCAGAGGATGTGCGCCTCCATGTCCGCTGACAACGGCGGATGAATGCCTCAGCAGATGGAAAGCCAACCTCCTCCTCCTGGGCAGGAAAGAGTGGCGGTTGGTAGCCAAGGCAGCACTCGAAAGGGGACAGACCGCTGGATGAGGACGGATGAGAGTTTATGGCGTACTCGGCCCAGGGTAGCTGCTGACTCCACACAGAGGGGTTCTGGGAGACCAGACACTGTAATAGTCTCTAGCTGTTGGTTGGCCCGCTTGGTCTGGCCATTGGTCTATGGGTGGAACCCTGAAGACAGACTCACGGAGGCACCCAGAAGATTACAGAATACGCTCCAGAAGTTGGATGTGAATTGAGAGCCCCTGTCTGACACAGCATCTACAGATAAACCATGTAATTTAAAAACATTCAGTACTAGTAATTTGGCTGTTTCTTTGGCAGAGGGAAGTTTAGGTAAAGGAATGAAGTGTACAGACTTGGAGAAATGATCAGCTACTGTGAGAATGGTGGAGTTACCATCTGATGGGGAAGACTGGTGACAAAATCCAGGGCAATGTGGGATCAGGGTCTCTTGAGGATAGACAGGGGTTGTAACAGACCAGCAGATGGCTGGTTAGAGTTCTTGCCTTGAGCACAGACCGAGCAGACTGAGGCAAAGTTGCAGATGTCAGCTCCCATGGAGGGCCACCAGAACCGCCGACTGAGGAAGGCCATGAGTACATTTGGTTCCAGGGTAACAGGATAACCGGGAAGAATGACCCCACTGCAATACCTGTGAGTGGACAGAGCTGGGAACATAACCACGGTTAGTGGGGCATTGACCTGGGGCTGCCTCACCCTGTTGAGCAGCTTGAACCATGGCTTCAATGTCCCATTGCGCTGCACCCACAAGACAGTGAACAGGGAGGATAACATTGGGGACCTCAGGACTCTCAGAGGAGGGAAATCTTCAGAAGAGGGCATCAGGTTTACCATTCTTGGAACTGGGGCAGAAGGACAGAGTAAAATTGAATCTTGAGAAAAACAGGGACCAACGACCTTGATGGGAGTTGAGACACTTGGCCGTACGGATATATTCCAGACTCTTGTGATCAGTCCAGACTAAGAATGGCACCTTGGCTCCCTCCAGCCAATGCCTCCACTCCCCCAGAGCTAGCTTCACAGCCAGCAGCTCCCGGTTTCCGACAACGTAATTCTGCTCCATGGGAGTGAGGTGGTGAGAGAAGGCGGCGCAGGGGTGTACCTTCTCGTCCTTGGCCGAGCGCTGAGAGAGAACAGCTCCTACGCCAATGTCAGATGTGTCCACCTCCGCGATGATCTGCCCGTCAGTGTCAGGTTCAATCAGGATGGGGGCAGAGATGAAATGTTCCTTCAGGTCAGAGAATGCTTTTTCAGCAGCAGGGGACCAGGAGAATCTGACAGCCGATGAGGCAAGAGCAGTGAGTGGTGCAGCCAGTGTACTGTAATTTCTGATGAAGCGGCGATAGAAGTTAACGAAGCCCAAGAAGTGTTGCAACTCCCGATGAGTCGAGGGTTGGGGCCATTCGACCACCGCCTTGATCTGCCATTGGTCCGTCTGAATGGAACTGCCTGAAATTACGTACCCCAGGAAGGAGACGGTATTGTGATGAAACTCACATTTCTCAGCCTTCACAAAGAGCTGGTTCTCCAGAAGGCTCTGGAGAACTCTGCGGACGTGACCTGCGTGTTCAGAAAGGGACTTAGAAAAATTCAAAATGTTGTCAAGATACACAGAAACAAACTGGTTCAGCATGTCCCTGAGAGCGTCATTTACCAGGGCTTGGAAGACAGCGGGGGCATTGGTGAGACCAAATGGCATGACCAGATACTCGTAATGGCCTTAGGTGGTGTGGAAGGTCATCTTCCACTCATCCCCTTCGTGGATATGGATAAGGCGTAATGGAGATCAAGCTTGATGAAAACTGAGGCTCCTTGCAGTAGTTCAAATGCCGAGGTCATGAGCGGAAGAGGGTAACTGTTCTTAACAGTGACTTCATTCAGTCCCCGGTAATCAATGCACAGATGCAAGGAGCCATCCTTCTTTTCATCAAAGATAAAAACCGGCACCAGCAGGGGAGGAAGACAGCTGGATGATGCCTGCACCCAAAGAGTCTTGAATGTACTTACTCATGGCTTCTGTTTCAGATACAGACAGGGAATACAGGCAGCCCCTTGGTGGAGATGTGCCAGGCAAGAGGTCAATGGCACAATCATATGGACGATGAGGTGGTAGGGAAGTGGCCTGGGACTTGCTGAACACATCCTTGAGGTCCATGTATTCAGGAGGGATGGTGCTAAGGTCCGGAAATTCCTTGGGGGGGATCTGAGCCTGGAGACAAAGGGATCTGAGCATGGCGGAGGCAGTGGGAGTGACAGAATGGGCTCTAGCCTACAATCTTGTGACTGAGCCAGTCAATGTGGGGGTTGTGTCTGACTAACCAGAGATGGCCCAGGACAATGGGAGCTTGAGGAGAGTCAATAACATAAAGGGTTAACTGTTCATGATGGTTGCCCGATAAGCTGAGACTCACCAGGGCCGTGACATGAGTGATGTTAGCCAGTCTGACCGTACAAGGTGTTGGCTATCAATGGTGACTGGAGAACAGACGTGGGTAATCCCTACTGGGCAGCCAAGTCAGAATCGATAAAACACCCCTCTGCACCAGAATCGACCAAGATGCAGACTGCTCGGCGTTGGACGCCCCACTCCAGAGAAGCAGGTATGAGAGTGTGTGGTGTCGAGCAGGGCTGGACAGGGGTCATGCTCACCAGTACGCCTCATCCTACTGGTGAGTGCTTGGCTTTTACTGGGCAGGTGGAGATGAAGTGGTCTAGTTGGCCACAGTACAGACAGGAACAGGTGCTGATTCTCCTTTGTCTTTCAGTCGGCGTCAGGCGGGTACAGTCAACCTTCTTAGCTTCGGGCTCCGGGACAGGAATTGTAGATGGGGGCAAATGGCGGGGCAAATGGCAGACGACCCAATAGTCAACGAGACTTGGAAGAGCAAATCTGCAGAGAGATAGCAGGCAACTGCAGGAAACATAAAGTTGTGGTGGTAGGGGATTTTAATTTTCCATACATTGATTGGGACTCCCATACTGTTAGGGGTCTAGATGGTTTAGAGTTTGTAAAATGTGTTCAGGAAAGTTTTCTAAATCAATATATAGAGGGACCAACTAGAGGGGATGCAATATTGGATCTCCTGTTAGGAAACGAGTTAGGACAAGTGACAGAAGTTTGTGTAGGAGAGCACTTTGGTTCCAGTGATCATAACACCATTAGTTTCAATTTGATCATGGACAAGGATAGATCTGGTCCTAGGGTTGAGATTCTGAACTGGAAGAAGGCCAAATTTGAAGAAATGAGAAAGGATCGAAAAATTGTGGATTGGGACAGGTTGTTCTCTGGCAAAGATGTGATTGGTAGGTGGGAAGCCTTCGAAGGGGAAATTTTGAGAGTGCAGAGTTTGTATGTTTCTGTCAGGATTAAAGGCAAATTGAATAGGAATAAGGAACCTTGGTTCTCAAGGGATATTGCAACTCTAATAAAGAAGAAGAGGGAGTTGTATGAAATGTATAGGAAACAGGGAGTAAATCAGATGCTTAAGGAGTATAAGAAGTGCAAGAAAATACTTACGAAAGTAATCAGGAAGGCTAAAAGAAGACATGAGGTTGCCTTGGCAGTCAAAGTGAAGGATAATCCAAAGAGATTTTACAGGTATATTAAGAGCAAAAGGATTGTAAGGCATAAAATTGGTCCTCTTGAAGATCAGAGTGGTCGGCTATGTGCGGAACTAAAGGAAATGGGGGAGATCTTAAATAGGATTTTTGCGTCTGTGTTTACTAAGGAAACTGGCATGAAGTCTATGGAATTGAGGGAATCAAGTAGTGAGATCATGGAAACTGTACAGATTGAAAAGGAGGAGGTGCTTGCTGTCTTGAGGAAAATTAAAGTGGATAAATCCCCGGGACCTGACAGAGTGTTCCCTCGGACCTTGAAGGAGACTAGTGTTGAAATTGCGGTGGCCCTGGCAGAAATATTTAAAATGTCGCTGTCTACGTGTGAGGTGCCGGAGGATTGGAGAGTGGCTCATGTTGTTCCGTTGTTTAAAAAAGGATCGAAAAGTAATCCGGGAAATTATAGGCCAGTGAGTTTAACGTCGGTAGCAAGTAAGTTATTGGAGGGTGTACTAAGAGACAGAATCTACAAGCATTTGGATAGACAGGGATTTATTAGGGAAAGTCAACATGGCTTTGTGCGTGGTAGGTCATGTATGACCAATCTATTGGAGTTTTTCGAGGAGATTACCAGGAAAGTGGATGAAGGGAAGGCAGTGGATATTGTCTACGTGGATTTCAGTAAGGCCTTTGACAAGGTCCCGCATGGGAGGTTAGTTAGGAAAATTCAGTCGCTAGGTATATATGGAGAGGTGGTAAATTGGATTAGACACTGGCTCAATGGAAGAAGCCAAAGAGTGGTGGTAGAGAATTGCTTCTCTGAGTGGAGGCCTGTGACTAATGGTGTGCCACAGGGATCAGCGCTGGGTCCATTGTTATTTGTCATCTATATGAATGATCTGGATGATAATGTGGTAAATTGGATCAGCAAATTTGCTGATGATACAAAGATTGGAGGTGTAGTAGACAGTGAGGAAGGTTTTCAGAGCCTGCAGAGGGACTTGGACCAGCTGGAAAAATGGGCTGAAAAATGGCAGATGGAGTTTAATACAGACAAGTGTGAGGTATTGCACGATGGAAGGACAAACCAAAGTAGAACATACAGGGTTAATGGTAAGGCACTGAGGAGTGCAGTAGAACAGAGGGATCTGGGAATACAGATACAAGATTCCCTAAAAGTGGCGTCACAGGTAGATAGGGTCGTAAAGAGAGCTTTTGGTACATTGGCCTTCATTAATCAAAGTATTGAGTATAAGAGTTGGAATGTTATGATGAGGTTGTATAAGGCATTGGTGAGGCCGAATCTGGAGTATTGTGTTCAGTTTTGGTCACCAAATTACAGGAAGGATATAAATAAGGTTGAAAGAGTGCAGAGAAGATTTACAAGGATGTTGCCAGGACTTGAGAAACTCAGTTACAGAGAAAGGTTGAATAGGTTAGGACTTTATTCCCTGGAGTGTAGAAGAATGAGGGGAGGTTTGATAGAGGTATATAAAATTATGATGGGTATAGATAGAGTGAATGCAAGCAGGCTTTTTCCACTGAGGCAAGGGGAGAAAAAAACCAGAGGACATGGGTTAAGGGTGAGGGGGGAAAAGTTTAAAGGGAACATTAGTGGGGGCTTCTTCACACAGAGAGTGGTGGGAGTATGGAATGAGCTGCCAGACGAGGTGGTAAATGCGGGTTCTTTTTTAACATTTAAGAAGAAATTGGACAGATACATGGATGGGAGGTGTATGGAGGGATATGGTCCGTGTGCAGGTCAGTGGGACTAGACAGAAAATGGTTCGGCACAGCCAAGAAGGGCCAAAAGGCCTGTTTCTGTGCTGTAGTTTTTCTATGGTTTCTATGGTTCAATGTAGACTGACAAGGAGCTTGGAACTCACCCAGTGCCCCCAGTGACCCTCTGGAACTCCTCCCTCTGCAGCGGTGCTGAAGGCAAACATCAATACGGATGGCCAAATCCACCAGGGTTACAAAGGTGGCAGGAAGGTCCCGGGTGACCAGCTCACTTTTGATGTCTTCGAAGAGGCCGTTCAAGAAGGTGTCATACTGCACTTCAGAGTTCCAGCCGCTGGAGGTGGCTAGGGTCCAGAACTCTATGGCGTAATCTGACACAGATCTGCACCCCTGGTGCATGTGCAGCATTTCATGGCCAGCCTCTCTCTCATGTTTGGTGCGATCAAACACTTTGCTCATCTCCTCAGAAAATAACTGAAAACTGATGCAGGAAGGTGAGCCTGCCCCCCAGACGGCTGTTCCTCTTTCTCTCACCCGACTGGACAGTTGAGTGAAGATGCAGTCACCCCTGTCCTGCCCACAACTGGTCCAGAATGTGACAGCCAGGCTCCTTACAGGTGCCCGGAAAAGGGACCATATTACTTCTTTCCTGGCCTCTCTACACTGGCTACCAGTACAGTTTAGAATTGATTTTAAGGTTCTCCTGTTTGCTTATAAAGCCCTAAATGGGCTGGCCCCCTCCTATATCGCAGACCTTCTAACCCCTTATTCTACTTCCAGGTCCCTCAGGTCGGCTGACTTGGGGCTCCTGGCTGTCCCGCGATCTAAATTTAAGTTTAAGGGTGACCGCGCCTTTGCTGTTGTAGCCCCTAGTCTGTGGAACAGCATTCCCCTCCCTATCAGATCTTCCCCCTCCATTGACTCTGTTAAGTCCAGGCTCAAAACTTGCCTTTATTTACTAGCATTTGAATCTTTCTGATGTGGCTGATTTTTGGCTAGAGCCTAGGCTCATGTGTTGTCTATTTTGTGCCGATAAGTTGTGTGTGTGCCTTAATGTTTATATCTGTGCTCCTTGTATTTGTGATTTTAGCTAACTGTTATGGTTTGTACAGCACTTTGGTCAACATGGGTTGTTTCCAAATGTGCTTTTTAAATAAATTTGACTTGATTTGACTTGACGTAGGCCACCTTGCTTCGATCAGTTGGAAAGATCGTTGGCTGTAATTCGAAAATGAGGGTGAACTGGGAAAGAAAAGAGCGGCAGGTACCAGGCTCACCTGAGTACTTTTCTGGAGGAGGTAGATGGGGCTCTTGGACAGGAGGAGCATGGGAGGACGTGGAGGGCAGGGCAGAAGATGCAGTCGCAGAACATTGATGGGTGCTCTGGGACAGCTGGAGTGACCGAGTCTGGGCCACCAGATCGGCTACATTGGCAGAAAGTGACTCCACTGCCCTGAACATGGAGTCCAGCTGGTTCTGGTGTCTCCCCAGCATCACTCCCTGTTGTTCCAGGGCAGCTCTCAGGCAACCAGGGTCTGCTGGATCCATTCTGGCCAGATTGTACTGTAAGGGTGCTGGAGCAGGGACCCAATCACAGACCGAGTACTGTGCTCACAGTGATATAACTGAGTAACAAATCCAGAGGTGCAAACAAAGTCGGCGTCAAGGTTCAGGTAGAGATCAAAACATCCAGAGAAATCCAAAAACCAGAATCAGGAAACAGGCAGAGTCAATATTTAGACAGAGTTCAGATATAAAGGCTGAGGAAAACTCACCGGCACAATTTGGCACAAACAGGTGAGAACACAGGACTGAAATACACCGAGCAGTAAACAGAGAGGCAGATGATAGGTGGAGCACAATGAGACAGAAGTGGCAGCAAAACAGGTAATAATGAGAAACAGATGGGAGACGGAGTACTCAGTCATACAGGGGCCGGAGTAGAGCAGGAGCAGGGACAGGAGCACATGGCAATACAAAACCACAGACTGACAGCTAGGGGAAAACACACAAAAAGACAAAATTCAGCTGGAGGTACTGACAGAATGAGTCTACCACAGAGAACATTGTTGAATGCCTTACTAAAATCTTTATACACCACATCCATTGATTTATCTTCATCAATGTGTTTTTTTTACATTTGTGGAACAGCTTCTCATATTCTTCCTGGGCAGCCTCTATCCTAGCAGCATGAACATTAAATTCGCCAACTTCCTGTAACTATTTCCCTCTGTCCCTTTCTCCCTCCTTCCTTCTTTGCTGTGTCCATTGGACCCCATTCCCCAGTTTTTCTTTGAACCCTTGTTCTCCAGCTGCCCATCATCAACCCATTCCTCCCATCGTTCCCCTACCCATGTTCTTCCTTTTATTTCTTGATCCACGTAGTCCTCTTGCATCAGATTTCATCTTCTTCAGCCCTTTGTCTCTTCCACCTCACATCATTCCCACTATCATCTCTCTTCACCTGAATCTACCTATTATGCTCTAGTTCTTGCTCCACCCTTTCTCCCAACTTCTTAAACTGGCCATCTCCCCTTTCCCTTTCCAGTTCTGATTAGGTACCTCGACCTGAAATATCAACTGTTCATTTCCCTCCACAGACACTGCCTTATTCGCTAAGTTCATCCATTCCCTTTGAAAGCTACTCTAGATTTCTAGCATCTGTGTTCTCTTGTGTCCCAACCAGAAATCTACCTGATATTAAACTCAAAAATCTGTCACTTTACCAGTGCTGTACTCAGTTATGCTTACATTATCTTCCCACACTCTGGGTGTCAGCTAAAAGTGGCACTTTAGTGGCTGATGTGGCATTAGTGTTTGAAAATGAATTGTCTGAAAATGAATTAAATTGTATAATTTTATTGACATTGAAACCTGTCTGGGGAAAAAGAATCCAGAATTCAGAACTCTGCTAATACAACGTTAAAGGAAAGATTGATTTTAACTCAGCCTGGTAAACATCATTTGATTCTCGGGGTCGTTCTATGATTTGATCTATGTCCAGTGAGATCATGGGCCTCTACAGCAGCTTTGAGAGAAGGAATTGCTTGGGCTTTTCTGCAAGTAGACTGTTTCAGGCAAGTTTCTTTAATTTACCTATATACATATATTTATATATATAAAGAAAGAAAGGGGCTTCCCAGGGTGTCAAAGAGGTAAGTCATTGACCATAAGACGGCAGCCACTACCTTCACCTCTGTCTCTCCACCAGCAATATAATCTCCCCTGGAATTCTGAGTTCTATTTTCAAATCAACACATAGCATTGCCTCACAGAAAGCTAGGATGTCATCAGTTTCCAAGGCAACACTGTAATACCATCAACGGCGACTTCCATATAAAACTATAGTTCACTATATGCCATCTAAGTATTTTTAGTAAAATAGAATATTAATTTGAAGTGAATATTTACTCAAAAGTATAATTAATCCAACTGCTGTTCAGTGGGCAAGAATGGATATTTTAAGCGCCAGTTTTAGATTAAGCTTGTTTGCTAATGTCATGACTCTTGGTCTAATGTTAATCCACATTGAATAAGAAGACATAAACACCTTAAAAATAGAATTCTATTTGCATCACCACTTTCAAGATGTATTTTAAGTTGTAAAATCACAACAGCATGTTTGCAAGTGACGACATAGACACAAGACTTTCATTATGGTGTTGTCAAGATGTTGCTGGACCAGTTTCCAGAAACAGAGCCAGATGATCTGAGTTATCAGTCTTAACCTAGTATTTGTGGAAATTAAATTAATTACCCAAATCTGATTTTGTGGCTGATGAAGAGTTAGTGTCAATAACAGTATCAGAATTATTGGACAGTCATAAAAAGCCATCTGCTTCACCAGTGCTTTTTAGAGAAGGAGATCTACCATCCCAGTTCAATTATTTTGAGACATAAAAGGCACCCAGGAGCTTTGAGGAGAGTGTGGGAAAATGGTATTTACATATAGAATCAGCTAAGGTGAAACTATGTGGCACAGCAGGCATGAACTATGATCAGTGTTTCTGATCATTGGCCTTCATTCCAATTGTTGCTTAAAGAACCTCCACAATACATTCTGTTGCTACGTATTTAAAAAGATCAAAGTCAACAACTAAACTACTATTTTAGTGCCTGTAATAAAATAGTGGCCTTTTGCATCTTACTTATATTGATAGAGAAATACAAGCGAATGCAGATGCTGGAAATCAGGAACAACACACAAAGGAGCTGGAGATGCCCTTCCAAGGGGGATTCTGTTCATCGAGGTTCTCCTTAAATGTATTTCATGGAATGCGGCACATTTTGAAATTTTTAAAACACTTCCTGTAAAATTACAATAAATATATATAGTTAGTAAGAGTAATTCTAGATCATTATGCTCCAGCTGAAAGTTTAAAAGAAAGGTTGTAAAATAAAACCTGGGGGTTTTCCCAGTCATTTTTACCATAGCTCCACTGGAAATGCACTTAAATGGTGAGAAAGTAAACTGTGATTAGTTATGCTAAGTCCATCCTTTGGTGAAGGTCCATATCTAACCCATTGAACTGATCTCCATTTAACCAAACGTGTCTGACAGTGATTGTAATATTTATTACCTCTGAGTCAGACATTTGTGGGGCCCACACTATCTCTTGCATTTAAATTTGACTAACTCTTGAGTACAGCCCTTAATGAGTACTATATTGTTGGCAGGCCCAATGTCTCTGATGAGATGTTAAACACAATCCCTGACTGCCCACTCAGACACAAATCAAACATCCTGTCAAGATACTTGAAGAGCAGAAACATGCTTTTCTAGTCAGTAAGCCTTCTTCAACCAGAAGCAGCTGTTTGAAGGACTTGCCTGCATAACAACAGTGACTTCTGCAATGATTAATGGCTGGCAAACTTTGAGATGTGTTCAGAATGTAAATATTGTAATAAATACAGTCAAAAATTGTAAAAACTGGAGGAGCTAGAAATATGAAATCAAACAAAATTTCGGTGGTACCCTTCACAGCAGGGTGCATGAGCGTAGAAGCATACAAATTAGGAGCAGTAGTGGGTTATTTAGTCTCTTTAGCCTCTTCTGGAATTTAAACAGATTATGGCTGATCTCATTGTAACCTCACCCTATGTTCCAATCGCCCACTTACTCATTAAACATAGATCCACCTCTACTTTCAAAATATTCAAAACTCCATCTCTACCTCCATTGAGGAGGACAGTTCCAAAGACCCGCTATTCTCAGAATTACACGCTTTGCCTCATTGTTTTGCCTTAAGTGGTATTTTAAACAGTGACTTCTAGTTCTGAGTTCTCCCACAAGAGGAAATGTCCACTTTGCATTCATCCTGTGAGACCTCTCTGAATCCTAAACGCTTCATTCACATTCCCCCCACACTTTTCTGAATTACAGCAGATACAAGCCTTGCTTGTCCAACCTTTCCTCATAAAGAAATATGCCTGATCTAGGTATTAGTCAAGTAAACTTCATTTGAATATTTACAAACGTTTTAACATCCTTCCTGAAATACAAATCAACAATACTGTACACATTACTCGATGTGCCTCACTACTTGCCTAACAAATAAAGCATATCCTCTCTATATTTGTATTCATTTCCGTTAACATTAAATAATTACATAGTGTTGGTTTTACTAATTACCTGCAGCAGCTTAATTTCAGAGCTCCTCATTTGCTCACCAGTTAGATAAAATGCTTTTATAAATTTTGTTGTGCCAATGTAGACAATTCCATATATTCCCACATTATACTCTATTTGCCAATCTAAGCTCACACTCACTTGATCTATAAACCATATAAGCATATAAAAATTACAGCACGGAAACAGGCCATCTCGGCCCTCTGGTCCGTGCCGAACTCTTACTCTCTCCTAGTCCCACCAACCTGCACTCAGCCCATAACTCTTCATTCCTTTCCTGTCCATATATCTATCCAATTTAACGTTAAATGACAACATCGAGCCTGCCTCAACCACTTCTGCTGGAAGCTCATTCCACACAGCTACCACTCTCTGAGTAAAGAAGTTCCCCCTCATGTTACCCCTAAACTTTTGCCCTTTAACTCTCAGTTCATGTCCTCTTGTTTGAATCTTCCCCACTCTCAATGGAAAAAGCCTATCCACGTCAACTCTATCAATCCCCCTCATAACTTTAAACACCTCTATCAAGTCCCCCCTCAACCTTCTACGCTCCAAAGAATAAAGACCCAACTTGTTCAACCTTTCTCTGTAACTTAGGAGATGAAACCCAGGCAACATTTTAGTAAACCTCCTCTGTACTCTCTCAGTTTTATTGACATCTTTCCTATAATTCGGTGACCAGAACTGTACAGAATACTCCAGATTTGGCCTTACCAATGCCTTATACAATTTCAACATTACATCCCAACTCCTATACTCAATGTTCTGATTAATAAAGGCCAGCATACCAAAAGCTTTCTTCACCACCCTATCCACATGAGATTCCATCTTCAGGGAACTATGCACCGTTATTCCTAGTTCCCTCTGTTCTACAGCATTCTTTAATGCCCTGCCATTTACCATGTATTTTGATTAGTCGTAGTCATAGTAATACTTTATTGATCCCGAGGGAAATTGGTTTTCGTTACAGTTGCACCAACCAAGAATTGAGTATAAATACAGCAATATAAAACCATAAATAATTAAATAATAATATGTAAATTATGCCAGGAAATAAGTCCAGGACCAGCCTATTGGCTCAGGGTCTCTGACCCTCCAAGGCAGGAGTTGTAAAGTTTGATGGCCACAGGCAGGAATGACTTCCTATGATGCTCAGTGTTGCATCTCGGTGAAATGAGTCTCTGGCTGAATGTACTCCTGTGCCCAACCAGTACATTATGTAGTGGATGGGAGACATTGTTCAAGATGGTATTCAACTTGGACAGCATGCTCTTTTCAGACACCACCGTCAGAGAGTCCAGTTCCATCCCCACAACATCACTGGCCTTACAAATGAGTTTGTTGATTCTGTTGGTCTCTGCTACCCTCAGCCTGCTGCCCCAGCACACAACAGCAAACATGATAGCACTGGCCACCACAGACTCGTAGAACATCCTCAGCATCGTTCAACAGATGTTAAAGGACCTCAGTCTCCTCAGGAAATAGAGACGGCTCTGACCCTTCTTGTTGACAGCCTCAGTGTTCTTTGACCAGTCCAGTTTATTGTCAATTCGTATCCCCAGGTATTTGTAATCCTCCACCATGTCCACACTGACCCCCTTGGTGGAAACAGGGGTGACTGGTGCCTTAGCCCTCCTCAGGTCCACCACCAGCTCCTTAGTCTTTTTCACATTAAGCTGCAGATAATTCTGCTCACACCATGTGACAAAGTTTCCTACCGTAGCCCTGTACTCAGCCTCATCTCCCTTGCTGATGCATCTAACTATGGCAGAGTCATCAGAAAACTTCTGAAGATGGCAAGACTCTGTGCAATAGTTGAAGTCCAAGGTGTAAATGGTGAAGAGAAAGGGAGACAAGACAGTCCCCTGTGGAGCCCCAGTGCTACTGATCACTCTGCCTGACACACAGTGTTGCAAGCACACATACTGTGGTCTGCCAGTCAGGTAATCAATAATCCATGACACCAGGAGAGCATCCACCTGCATCGCTCTCAGTTTCTCCCCGAGCAGAGCAGGGCGGATGGCGTTCAATGCACTGGAGAAGTCAAAAAACATGACCCTCACAGTGCTCGCTGGCTTGTCCAGGTGGGCGTGGACACGGTTCAGCAGGTAGACGGTGGCTTCTTCAACTCCTAGTCTGGGCTGGTAGGTGGACTGGAGGGGATCTAAGTGTGGCCTGACCATAGGCTGGAGCAGCTCCAGAACAAGTCTCTACAGGGTCTTCCTGATGTGGGAGGTCAATGCCACCGGTCTGTAGTCATTGAGGCCGCTGGGGCGCGGCATCTTCGGCACAGGGACGAGGCAGGACGTCTTCCACAGTACAGGAACCCTCCGGAGACTCAGGCTCAGGTTGAATACATGCCGAAGTACTCCACATAGCTGAGGGGCACAGGCTTTGAGCACCCTGGTACTGACACCATCCGGGCCTGCAGGCTTGCTTGGGTTGAGACGCTCCAACTGTCTTCTCACCTGTTCAGCTGTGAAGCCCACCGTGGTGGTTTCGTGTGGGGAAGGGGTATAATCATGAGAGCAGGGTGGAGGACTGTGAGGAGGGGAGAGTGGAATATGTGTTAGTTGGGGGCCAACAACAGATGAATCATCTGGGGGATGGGCAGGGGCCACAATGTCAATTTTGTTAAAGAACAGGTTAAGTTCGTTGGCCCTGTCCACACTGCCTTCAGCTCCTCTGATGCTAGTTTGCCGGAACCCAGTGATGGTCCTCATCCCACTCCAGACCTCTCTCATGTTGTTCTGCTGGAGTTTCCACTCAAGCTTCCTCCTGTACCTGTCTTTAGCCGCCCTGATCCTGGCTTTCAGGTCCCTCTGTATTGCCCTCAGCTCCTCCTTATTTCCATCTCTAAACACCCTCTTTTTAGCATTCAGGATGTCCTTAATGTCCTTTGTTACCCATGGCTTGTTATTTGAATAACAAAGGACAGTTCTTGGCGGAACATTGCAGTCCACACAGAAGTTGATGTAACCAGTGATGCACTCTGTGAGCCCATCAATATCCTCTCCTTGTGGCTCACAGAGTGCCTGCCAGTCTGTCACCTCAAAACAACCCTGGAGCACCTCATAAGCTTCCTCCGACCATTTCCTCACTGTCCTTGAGGTTGCAGGTTTACTCTTCACCAGAGGCACATAGCAGGGTTTTAGATGCACCAGGTTGTGATCTGACCTTCCCAATGGGGGGAGGGGAGAGGAGTTGTATGCATCCTTAATGTTAGCATACATCAAATCCAGAGTCCTCTCCCCTCTGGTTGTACAGCTCACATACTGTGTGATGTTGGGCAGTGTTCTAGCCATGGTAACCTGGTTGAAGTCACCCGAGATGGTAATGAGGGCACTCAGGTGCTGGGGTTGTAATCTGGCTATGACGGTGTAAATGATGTTACACGCCGACGTCGGGTTGGCAGAGGGAGGGATGTACACAACAACCACAATTGCATGTGAGATTTCCCTTGGCAAATAATATGGCTGGAGTCCAACAGCAAAAAGTTCAATATCCGGGCTACAAACACGTTCCTTGATCATAATATGACCAGGATTGCACCATATGTCGTTTACCAGAACAGCAAGCCCCCCTCCTTTACGCTTACCGCTCGCAGTGCAATTCTGGTCAGCCCGAACAGTCTGGAAGCCCTCAATGGAAATGTTTTGGTCGGGTATGTCCTCGTGCAGCCACGTTTCAGTAAAACACATAACACTGCTCTCCCGAAATGTTCTCTGACTCCTGGCTAGCGCCGTCATCTCGTCCATTTTATTACCCAGCGATCTCACATTGCCCATGATGAGAGAGCGGAGACACGGCTTATAACTCCTCTTCTCCATAAGACTCTGTTGTCTCGACCCGGTCCTCTTCCCTCACCTTTTTGATCCCCCTCTGCATCCTCTGTGGGTTTTCCTCCAGATTTCAGCCAGGATGTCCGCTGCTCTGTTCGCTAAACTGGCCGGCATAAGCGCAATCAGCTGGTCTCTGGAATAAACATTGCTACCATTCTGCTGCCATGCTAATGAGACATGTCCGAAAGTAATTATTTCCAGCGCTAAAAACCCAAATAAAACTCTCACTCCACCAGCATGTTAGAGAGGGTGCAGCTTCAACGTGTTACCGTGAAAAAAAAATACAACAAATAACGGAAGTTAAAAAAGTTTAACAAAGTAGGAAAAAGTAAGAAAACTAGACGGAGCGACTGTAACAGGCTGCATGCACGACCGGCGCATGTGCACACTATTAGTCCTACCAAAATGTAGCACCTCACATTTTTCAGCATTAAAATCCATCTGCCATCTTTCAGCCCACTCTTCTAACTGTCCTAAATCTCTCTGCAAGCTTTGAAAACCTACCTCATCATCTACAACACCACCTATCTTAGTATCATCTGCATACTTACTAATCCAATTTACCACCCCATCATCCAGATCATTAATATATATGACAAACAACACTGGACCCAGTACAGATCACTGAGGCACACCGCTACACACCATCCTCCAATTTGACAAACAGTTATCCACTACTACTCTCTGACATCTTCCATCTAGCCACTACTGAATCCATTTTACTACTTCCATATTACTGCCTAACGATTGAACCTTCTTAACTAACCTTCTGTGTGGAACCTTGTCAAAGTCCTTACTGAAGTCCATATAGACAACATCCACCGCTTTACCCTCATCAACTTTCTTAGTAACCTCATCAAAAAATTCAATAAGATTTGTCAAACATGACCTTCCACGCACAAATCCATGTTGACTCTTCCTAATCAGACCCTGTCTATCCAGATAATTATATATACCATCTCTAAGAATACTTTCCATCAATTTACCCACAACTGACGTCAAACTCACAGGCCGATAATTGCCAGGTTTACTCTTAGAACCCTTTTTAAACAACTGAACCACATGAGCAATACGCCAATCCTCTGGCACCATTCCCATTTCTAATGACATTTGAATTATTTCTGTCAGTGCCCCTGCTATTTCCACACTAACTTCCCTCAAGGTCCTAGGGAATATCTTGTCCGGACCCGGAGACTTATCCACTTTTATATTCCTTAAAAGTGCCAGTACTTCTTCTTCTTTAATTGCCATACTTTCCATAACTACCCTTCTTATTTCCTTTACCTTACACAATTCAATATCCTTCTCCTTAGTGAATACCGAAGAAAAGAAATTGTTCAAAATCTCCCCCATCTCTTTTGGCTCCGCACATAGCCGTCCACTCTGATTCTCCAAGGAACCAATTTTATCCCTCACTATCCTTTTGCCACTAACATAACTGTAGAAACCCTTTGGATTTATTTTCACCTTACTTGCCAAAGCAGACTCGTATCTTCTTTTAGCTTTTCTAATTTCTTTCTTAAGTTTCTTTTTACATTCTTTATATTCCTTGAGTACCTCATTAACTCCAAGCTGCCTATATTTATTGAAGATCTCTCTCTTTTTCCGAACCAAGTTTCTAATATCTCTTGAAAACCATGGCTCTCTCAAACTTTTAATCTTTCCTTTCAACCTAACAGGAACATAAAGATTCTGAACCCTCAAAATTTCACCTTTAAATGACCTCCATTTCTCTGTTACATCCTTCCCATAAAACAAATTGTCCCAATCCATTCCTTCTAAGTCCTTTCGCATCTCCTCAAAGTTAGCCTTTCTCCAATCAAAATTCTCAATCCTAAGTCCAGTCCTATCCTTCTCCATAATTACATTGAAAGTAATTGTATGGTGATCACTGGACCCGACGTGCTCCCCAACATATACCTCTGTCACCTGACCTATTTCATTCCCTAACAGGAGATCCAACACTGCCCCTTCTCTAGTTGGTACCTCTATGTATTGCTGCAAAAAACTACCCTCCACACATTTTACAAACTCCAAACCATCCAGTCCTTTTACAGAATGGGCTTCCCAGTCAATGTGTGGAAAATTAAAATCTTCCACAATCACAACCTTGTGCTTATTTCAAATATCTGCTATCTCCTTACAAATTTGCTCCTCCAGTTCTCGGTCCCCATTAGGTGGTCTATAATACACCCCTATAAGCGTCACAACACCTTTCCTATTCCTCAATTCCACCCAAATAGCCTCTCTGGACGAGTCCACTAATCTATCCTGCCAGAGCACCGCTGTTATATATTCTCTGACAAGCAATGCAACACCTCCCCCTCTTGCCCCTCCTATTCTATTACATCTGAAGCAATGAAAACCTGGAATATTTAGTTGCCAATCACACCCCTCCTGCAACCACGTTTCACTAATAGCTACAACATCATATTTCCAGGTATCAATCCATGCTCTAAGCTCATCCACCTTTCTTACAATGCTCCTAGCATTAAAATAGATGCATTTAAGAAACTCTCCACCTCCCACTCTCTGTTTATCCTTAATGGAGCAAACAACTTTGTTATCTTTTTCTTCCTTTTCCCCTACATCAACCTCCCCTCTCCTAGTTTCCTTAATTTCATTCCCTCCCCCCAACCATTCTACTTTGTAGTCTAAAGTCACCTCAGTAGCCCTCGCAAATCTCCCTGCCAGGATTCAAGTGCAACCTGTCCCCTTTGTACAGGTCATGCCTTCGCCAGTAGTGGTCCCAATGATCCAAAAACACGAATCACTGCCCCTTGCTCCAATCCCTCAGCCACGCATTTATCCTACATCTCATTGAATTCCTACTCTCACTGTCGCGTAGCACTGGCAGTAATCCGGAGATTACTACCTTTGCCGTCCTTTTTCTCAGCTCCCTTCCTAACTCCCTATATTCTCCTTTCAGGACCTCTCCCCTTTTCCAACCTATGTCATTGGTACCTATATGTACCAAGCCCTCTGGCTCCTCACCCTCCCATTTCAGGATCTCTTGGACGCGATCAGAAACATCCCAGACCCTGGCACCAGGGAGGCAAGCTACCATCCGGGTCTCCAGACTTCATCCACAGAATCGTCTATCTGACCCCCTAACAATTGAGTCCCCTATTACCATTGCCCTCCTCTTCTATTCCCTATCCTTCTTAGCTACAGGGCCGGACCCTGTGCCAGAGTCACGGCCAGTGTTACTTCCCCCAGGTAAGCTGTCCGCCCCAACAGTACTCAAACAGGAGTACCTATTGTCAAGGGGCACAGCCACTGGGGTACTCTCTATTACCTGACTCTTCCTCTTCCCCCTCCTAGCCGTGACCGACTTGTCTGCCTCCCGTGGCCCCGGTGTGACCACCTGCCTGTAAATTTTCTCTATCAACTCCTCACTCTTCCTGATAAGACGAAGGTCATCGAGCTGCAGCTCCAGTTTTCTAATGCGGTCTCTTTGGAGCTGCATCTCGACGCACCTGGCGCAGATGTGGACGTCTGGGAGGCTGGGAGACTCCACTACTTCCCACATCCGGCACTGAGAACAACAAGCTGCCCTCACACTCATACTTCCCCCTCTCTTCAAATAACAGGGAAAAAAAAAGAAAAACCAAACCCTCTTCGCCTTGCCCGTTTCCGCCTAAGCCCGTTTAGCCAAAGCCCTTAAGCCTTCATTCTGTCCCCGGACCACTCCGCAGCCCGCAAACTACGCTGCCTGCTGTA
This sequence comes from Mobula hypostoma, assembly GCF_963921235.1. NCBI lineage: Eukaryota > Metazoa > Chordata > Chondrichthyes > Myliobatiformes > Myliobatidae > Mobula > Mobula hypostoma. The sequence continues at coordinate 31,480,534 of NC_086102.1, read as the reverse complement.
TAAGGCTCTGTTCCTTTTAAATCTTCCTCGCTTCACTCCCCGACGTCACACGTCTGCGCAGTGCTGCCTCTCTCGATGCCGATGAAAAAAAAAATCGAAAAATTCAAAAAAGGCTTCCTCCACACTCCCGCTCCGATTCTCAGTCTTCTATATAATCTATATCTATATTCCTTTGAAGTATCATCCCACTCTCTTCACAACTTACTTTCAGGCTTAATCATGAGGATGATTCCAGGAATTAAGGGGTTAATATATGAGGGGCATTCGGCAGATTTGGGCCTGTACTCACTGGAATTTAGAAGAACGCTGGTGGGTTGGGGTGGGGGGTGTGGTTCTCATTGAAACTTACTGAGTGTTGAAAGGACTAGGTAAAGTAGATGTGGAGAGAATGTTTCCTATGATGGGGGTGTCCAGAATTAGAGGGCACAGCCTCAAGATTGAGGAGTGACTTTTGAGAACAGAGGTAAGGAGGAATTTTTTTAGCCAGAGAGTAGTGAATCTGTGGAATGCTCTGCCACAGTCTGTGGTGGAGGCCAAGTCCATGGGTATATCGAAAAAGGAAGTCGATATTTTCCTGATTGGTCAGGGCATCAAGGGATATGGTGAGAAGGCAGGAAAATGAGATTGAGTGGGATCCAGGATCAGCCATGATGGAATAGTGGAGTAGACTCGATGGGCTGAAAGGCCTAATTCTGCTCCTATGTCTTATGGTCTTAACTATGTGTTGTCAGCAAACTTAGGAAGTTTCTTTTAAAGATTAGCTTTATTTGTCACCTGTACATCGAAATATACACCGAAATACCTTGTTTGCGTGAACGACCAACATAGTTGAAGGACGTGCCAAAGACAGTCTGCAAGTGACACCATATTTCTGGTGTCAACATAGCATGTTTACGATTTACCACCCTTAACCCCTTTTTGTTTTGAATTTGGGAGTTAACTGCAGCACTTGGAGGAAACCTACATGCTCACAGTGAGAATGCACAACCTCCTTAAAGACAGCGGTGGAAATTTATCTCCATCCCTTCATTCAGGTCTCACATATTGATTGTACAAAGCTGAACTGCTATCACCGATCCCTCTGGCACACAGCACTGTGTCGTCCAGATAAAATTCCCTTTGTTTGCTGTCAGCCTATCAGTCACCTATCCAAATTGGCATTACTGTTATCAATTATTTTCTATATTAATCTCTGATAAGTCACCTTTTCAAATCCCTTGCAGAAATCTTAGTAAAATCGAGTTGCCTGTTTCCATTTTGAACAGCTCATGTTTCTTCTTCAGAGAACTCCAACTAAATTGGTTAAACCTGATTTCTTTTTCACAAAATAAGATGATTTTTTTTTCTGACTGCCTGGAATTATTCCAAGTGCCCTGCTATATTATCAGTAACAGTTACTACTAAAACTGTCTCTATAGCAGATGGTTAAGCCAACTGATCTGTAGTTCCCTACTTGCTGTTTCCCTTCCTTATTGATTAAAGGAATTACACTCGCTACTTTGCGATGTAATGCAACATTTCCTGAATCTAGGGAATTATGAAAAATTAAAATGAGAACATCAATTAAATCGCTGGCCATTTTTAATATTCCAGGAGAAAGTCTACCAGAATCCGAGGACATGTGAGCTACAAGCTGCTCAGTGCTACGTTCTTGGCAATGATGATTTTCTTGAGTTCCCCTCTCCCCTCTAGTTCCTGCTCTGCTCATAACCCGTGATGAATCCCCACCCTCCTGTTGCTCTGCATGACTACACCAGGTACCTTGTGCTCTCATAGCAATGAATTACTCAGAATGGAGAGGATGCCTACGAGGGCTGTTGATGGGCCGACTGGGCTAAGCAAAGTTCAAAGTGCAAAGTAATTTTATTATCAAAGTACATATATGTCACCGTATACAACCCTGAGACATGTTTTCTTGCAGGCATACTCAATAAATCCCAGAACCATAATAGAGTCAATGAAAGACCGTACCCAACAGGACGGACAAACAACTGATGTGCAAAAGACAAAAAACTGCGCAAATACAAAAGACAACAAAAAAAGACATAAAATAATAATAAATAAATAAGCATTAAATATTGAGAACATGAGATGAAGAGTGCTTGAAAGTGGGTCCATAGGCTGTTCAGTGATGGGCCGCATGAAGTTGAGTGAAGTTGTCCCACTGGTTCAAGAGCGTGGGGGGATAATAACTGTTTCTGAACCTGGTGGTGTGAGTCCTGAGTGGCTCGGACTTCTTCTTGGCCGGCATAGTAAGTGTAGTCCACTCTGGCACTGTCAGCAACTGCTGCATTGCAGGGATCCATAGAGTTACAGAGACTCAAAACAGGCCCTCTATGCTGGTGACAGCTAACAAGTACCTATCCATCCTTGAAGATGTAGACTGATAAGTCTCCAGCCTTCAGCACTTCTTAAATTCTTCAGATTAATTCTGAGTATCCTAGTTTTCTTCGGCCTTCCAAAATACATGACCTCATATTTTCCAAAGATTCGAAGTACATTTATTATCAAAGAATAAATTGTACAACCTTGAGATTTGTCTACTTGCAGGCAAACACGAAGCAAGAAATCTGAAAGAAGCCAATTGAAAAAAAAGACCAACACCTGATGCGCGGAGAAAGATAAGGATGTTCCTTTCAAAGTAGGAGGGGAATATCTACTTGTTCAGCCTGGAAGATCAAGAGCATTGTAATGTGTTGGAGCTCTGAAGATAATGCTTGGAAGGATAGTGTATAGTGAAGAATGGTTCAAAATACCTGCTTAATTCTGATTAAGCTTAATTCTAATTCCTTGTTTTCTATCATTCATTCCCAATTCACTCTCTTTTGGACTAATGTCCACTTTATTAGATCTTTTATAAATATCTATTAATATTTAATACTTCTGGTTAATTTTAACTTGCATTTTAATTTTCTTTTCTTATTAATGAAGCTCAGAAAAAAGTACATGGAGCTTAGGAAAATAGAGGGCTATGCGGTAGGGAAATTCTAGGTAGTTTCTAGAGTAGGTTACATGGTCAGCACAACATTGTGGGCCGAAGGGCCTGTAATGTGCTGTAGATTTCTATGTTCTATGTTCAATTAATGTTTTAATCATTCTTTACAGCTTTTATGGATAGCATCTGGGTGCATTCTCTATGGAAAAGTGCACAGTCGATGTTTCGGGCCGAGACCCTTCATCAGGACTGGTGAAAAAAGATGAGGAGTCAGAATTAGAAGGTGGGGGAGGGGAGGAAGAAACACAAGGTCCTAGGAGAAACCAGGAGAGGAAGGGGTGAAATAAAGTCCTGGAAATTTGATTGGTGAAAGGGAAACAGGGCTGGAGGAGGGAGAATCTAATAGGACAGCACAGAAGGCCATGGAAGAAAGAAAAGTGGGAGGAGCACCAGAGGGAGGTGATGAGAGAGGGAAAAGGGAATGGGGAATGGTGAAATGCCGGGGGGGGGGGGGGGTTGGTGCGGCAGAAGGCCACTATCGGAAGTTCAAGAAATCGTTGATCATGCCATCAGGTTGGAGGCTACCCAGACAGAATATAAGGTGTCATTTCTCCTATCTGAATGTGGACTCATCACAACAGTAGGGAAGGCCATGGATAGACATATCAGAATGGCAAAGGTGGCCACTGGGAGATCCCATTTTTTCTGGCAGATGGAGCACAGGGCCCCAAATAGTCCTCCCAGGTGAGGCAACACATTACCTGTGAGTTTGTTGGGGTCATATACAGTGTCTAGTGCTCCAGGTGTGGACTCCTGTATATCGGCGAGATTCAACGTAGATTGGGAGACCACTCCATCCGCTAGAAGAAGCAGCATCTCCCAGTGACCACCCATTTTAACTCCACTTCCCATTCCCATTCCGATATGTCTATCCATGGCCTCCTCCACTGTTGTGATGAAGCCACACTCAGGTTGGAGGAACAACACCCTATATTCCATCTGGGTAGCCTCCAACCTGATGGCATGAACATTGATTTCTTGAACTTCCATTAATGGCCTCTTCCCACCTCTCTGTCATCATTCCCCAACCTCCATAACCCCATACCCTCTCTCACCTTGTCTCCTTACCTGCCTATCCTCTCCCTCTGGTGCTTCTCCCCCCTTTTCTTTCTTCCATGGCCTTCTTTCTTCTGTGATTAGATTCTCCTTTCTCCCTTCACCAAACAACTTCCCAGCTCTTTACTTCACCCCTCCCCCTGCCAGTTTCACCTATCACATTGTCTTTCTCAGTCCTCTCCCCCGCCCCCCATCTTTTAACTCTACTCCTCATATTTTTCCTCCAGTCCTGCTGAAGGGTCTCAGCTGAAACATTGACTGTACTCTTTTCCATAGATGCTGCTTGACCTGCTGAGTTCCTCCAGCATTTTATGTGTGTTGCTTGGAATTCCAGCATCTGCTGATTTTCTCTTGTTGTGGGTGCATACTCCTTCCCTTTCTGCAGAAGCTAGTTGAACTGCTCGGTATCTCGAGCTTTTTTTCTGTCACATATGTACGTATTTCCTTTTTCCCAAAACAGCTTTTAAGCAATTGTTCAGAATATTGTAAAGTATTTCCAGATGAATGCTTTAACAGTATGAACTAATGTATTATATAATGTCAATAAGAAATGCAATTATATTGGGGCATACAATAATCTAGATATTCAAAAAGTGCTAAGTTTAGCCTCTTAAAAAAGAACATAACAATTGTAATTAAAGGTACATTTAATGATACAATTTAGTAAACATTGCTATTAATTAAAACAAACAGAAAATAACAAATCACTTCATTTATTTTTTTTTCCATTCAGTTCACCAACGACATTGTGCCATGTTAGATATGCTCACCATGTCTGGCGTAAATCTGTGGTCCAAATATGCACCTGGGCCCTCAGCTTGGGATGATTCTGAATTATGCCTGCACTCAGAGCGAGAGCTCAGGGATACCAGCAACACGTTGCCCACCTACATTCAATGGCAATGCATGAAAGCAGGAAAAAGTAATAAGGATTTCCCCTGTGGTTCTGTTCTGCTGGTAGATGGGGCTTTTGGCAGTGTCTGACTGGCTACAGAGGTTGACTGTGCCTAGAAGGTTGAAGGTTTTGCTTTTGCTAAACATTTTTTAGATCAGTCATAATTATGATGAATTACAGATCAGGCTTGAAAGGTTACCAATAATCCTAATTTTCTGAAATCTGATACAGTTAGTAACCTGCAGCAAACTGCATTTTGTAAGAAGATAGAATTGTATCCTTACTAATTCATTAGGCCATTAATCAATTATGTTTCTTCAAATTGTTTCATACTATGACAATACATAATATATCAACACACATCAAAGTTGCTGGTGAACGCAGCAGGCCAGGCAGCATCTCTAGGAAGAGGTGCAGTCGACGTTTCAGGCTGAGACCCAAACGTCGACTGCACCTCTTCCTAGAGATGTTGCCTGGCCTGCTGCGTTCACCAGCAACTTTGATGTGTGTTGCTTGAATTTCCAGCATCTGCAGAATTCCTGTTGTTTACATAATGTATCATTTTGGTTTAGCAAAAGCAAACTGTTGAAGGTCTAGAAATTTGAGTTATAATGTCTGGATGCAGGCTTAGACAATTAGGACTGAGGTGAGAATAAAATTTCTTCACTGAGAGGGCGATTAACCTCTCTACTAAAGAAGCCATCCATTGGGTGACTGTTTATTGGTCTGTCATGTGGCATCATGGGATTGGTTGATTTCATGGGGCTGTCCATCCACCAATTAATGCTGGACCTACTAATTCTGTGTGTGTGAATATGTTCATTGTTTCCAGGTGACTACAAGCCAAGCAAACCTATTCAGCTGCACTGGACACGATAATTAATTGTAACTGTGGAGGTTATGTTTCGGAATATACTTATCAAGCAGACAGATACATTTCTAAACATGATTGGTACCAAAATGTATTGGGTAAGAGTAAGAATATGATGTTGAGATGGTGGATCAGTCATAATTGTGACGAATTACAGATCAGGCTTGAAAGGTTACCAGTTGGCCTAATTTTCTGAAATCTGATACAGTTAGTAACCTACAGCAAACTACATTTTGTAAGAAGATGGAATCGTATCCTCACTAATTCATTAGGCCATTAATTAATGATCTGTTTCTTCAAATTGTTTTATACTCTGACAATACATAATGTATTATTTTGGTTTAGCATGTTAGAAAGAAGTACTTGTTTTAATTTTGAGAACAGCGTAACATGGAGTGTTCACTGCTGTAATAGTGTACAATTGAAAAGCCTTGCACATGTGGAGATTGGGATGTTGCTGTGGTGATATCTTTCTCCTCTACAGAGAGCACTGCTCTTGTCTCTGAAAAGGTAATCAACACTGAGTTATTGATTTGGAAACTTCAAACTGTTGCTCATCTACCTGCCTGTTACAACTAGTTAAGATGTTAAATTTTAACAGATATATTACACCAAGTATGTTGTGCTTATTAATTCATGGTTACTGCTGTTCTGGGCCCTTGCCACCCCCTTCCATGATTAAAAAGTCAATATTTTTTGAAAGAAATAAAAAACTTCTTTTCCTAAAAAAAAAACCCTATAGATTTACTTCCACATTAATCCCAAGTATATGTCTTTATTTTGGTTTTATTAAAATGTAAATTATCATCTGTTCATTTTACTTTGTTATTTATATTGTGAAGGGTGATTGGTTACTCAGTTTAATTAATGACATTATTGTTACTGGACACCACTGATGCTATGATATATTAGTGGGTCAGATTGGAAGGCATGCTGAAAATGGTCAGGTGATGTTTTAAGACGTTAGTAAATCTAGAAGTAAGTGGTTCTATTCGAACCCCGTTTCTTTACCACTGATTGAAAAATCCAGTATTGTTTCTTGGTTCACTTGAATCACGAGGCATCAATTGACTTTAAAAAAAAGTGATTGGAGAAGCATAACGCAGGAACTTTCAGTTCCGATGTATTTTTGCCAAATCGTAAATAAAAACACAACGATGCTAATTGACTTGTGTTTTTACGACAGTGATTTCCCTACTTCACAAAAGGATGATGGAGCATAAGCATCTGCAAGAAGCAACTTCAAGCTAAATTATTTTATGTGAATGAACAAGAGAAAGGCACTAAAATAAGGTACAAATTAAGTAATCAGGCAATAATGAATCTCTGCATGGAGCCTAAAGTAGTTCTACCAGATATAACTCTGAGTCTAAACATTTAAATTCCTCAACTCCACATTTATATCAACAAATGACTGTGAATAACACCATTTAATTCTGTTGTATCTTTTAAATGGAAATTTACCATATAGGAATAGGCAGTATGTTTGTGGCCTTTGGAGTAAACATCAATTATTATTGTTATGAGAAAGCAAGGATTTTCAAATGCAGTGTAGCTAATGATAAAGAAATGCAACTGTCAACTTATGTTAAAAACAATTATTTTCCTTGAGGTCCTGAACAGGATCTGATACCCGATTGGAAATTGCACTTTGAATGGTATTTACTATTCAATGTGATCTCACTAATCTTGACTGTTTATTCATTTCCATGGATACTAACTGACCTGCTGAGTTCCACCAGCATTTTGCCTGTGTTGCTTTAGATTTCCAGCATCTGCTGACTTTCTCATGTTTATGATTCACTAATAATGATGCTGCACACCTCTGCTGTAGTACTTCAGAATTACTGCTCAAACGAAGAAGGTCCGTTGTGTGAGTATATTATGTTTAATGCATGCATGCTGGTGTTCGGCTAGGATATTCTAAAACTCTTCAAGAACAATTTGTGGCTTAAACACAAAATAATCTGCAGATGCTGGGGTCAAGGCAACACTCACAACACGCTGGAGGAACTCGGCAGGTCGGGCAGCATCCGTGGAAACGATCAGTCGACGTTTCAAGCCGGAACCCTTCGTCAGGACTGTAGAGGGAAGGGGTAGAGGCCCTATAAAGAAGGTGGGGAAGGGTGGGAAGGAAAAGGCTGGTAGGTTCCAGGTGAAAAACCAGTAAGGGGAAAGATAAAGGGGTGAGGGAGGGGAAGCAGGAAGGTGAGAGGTAGGAAAGGTGAAGAAGGAATAGGGGAAAACACAATGGGTAGTAGAAGGAGGTGGAACTGTGAGGGAGGTGATAGGTAGCTGGGGGAGGGAGCAGAGTGACATAGGGATAGAGGAAGGGAGGGGGAGGGAATTACCGGAAGTTGGAGAATTCTATGTTCATACCAAGGGGCTGGAGACTACCTAGACAGTATATGAGGTGTTGCTCCTCCAACCTGAGTTTAGCTTCACCATGGCAGTAGAGGAGGCCATGTATGGACATATCTGAATGGGAGTGGAAAGCAGAGTTGAAGTGGGTGGCTACTGGAAGATCCTGTCTGTTGTGGCGGACAGAGTGGAAGTGCTCAACGAAGCCGTCCCCCAATCTGCATCGGGTTTCACCGATGTAGAGGAGGCCGCACTGGGAGCACCGGATGCAATAGATGACCCCAACAGATTCACAAGTGAAGTGTTGCCTCACTTGCAAGGACTGTTTGGGGCCCTGAATGGTGGCAAGAGAGGAGGTGTAGGGACAGGTGTATCACTTGCACTTACAGGGCCAAGATAGTCACATAAGGAATTTGTTTTACATTATGCCTGTCACTTTATAAGACTTCATGTGAAACCTGAGGTAAGAGAGAGCGAGAGAGAGAGAACAAATAGGTTGGATTTTAAATTCCACTTTGACAAAGAAATTTGGCAGAAAACACAGAATCAAGTCTGCTTGGCACCCAGAACAATTGTATTACTAATTGAAGCCAATGGAAATTGAGGACATTTAAAACAGTTGGCATATCCTGTCAGTTTAGATTTCAAAAGTCCCCCAGTAACATAAGTTATGTATTCTATGAAGGAATTCTTTTTCTTGCTGCATAATTTTTGACTTGAAAGTAAAATCAGAACTCCCTGTTTCTAGGCCAGCCTGAGACATGGCAGGCCATCAAGAGGAATGTAACAGGTCACAAACATGAGAAAATCTGCAGGGGCTGGAAATCCAAAGCAACACACTGAAAATGCTGGAGGAACTCAGCAGGTCAGGCAGCATCTATGGAAAAGAGGAAACAGTCAACATTTCAAGCCGAGACCCTTTTTCAAGACTCAAACCTGTAGCAAGTATCAGTTTGAAGAGCAGAGCAAGAAGGTTCAGGAGCAAGTGGTTGAGGGCATTTGGCTGAGGGTTCAATGTGGGAATTGAGCCCAGCTCACCCTGATCATCTCCCAGAGCAGACAACATGATGCATAGCAGAGGATCTTGCTGAAGCTGATAATATTCAAGTAGTACACGTGAATTAGGAATCCACCTTTTTTTTTAGCCTATGTCCAGATACACTTTGGCTAAAGAAGTCAGGACAGTGGGTACCTTGGCAAGAGAAGGAAGTTGTCCTTGATTACAGGTTAAGTTTCATTTTGTGAAAAGTAAATGGGTGACAAGGTAGCATGGTGGTTAAGGCTATTACAGCACCAGCGAAACAGATTCACTTCTTGCCACTGTCTGCAAGCAGTTTGTACATTCTCCCCATGATCAGGTGGGTTTTCTCTTTGCAGCTGGTTTCCACACACATCCAAAGTCATACAGCTTAGTAGGTTAATTGGTTAATTGGACACATAGACATGGTTTCGTAAGATTGGTAGAATCTGCTACTGTGCTGTATCTCTAAATATCTTTAAAATGACTTCAATAATATTTGGTAAAATTCAGTTATATAGGTAAACTAGATTATAGTTTAGATAAGTTGGGAAATTTAATAATAGGGCTAATAAAATATTTTTATCAACTAATAAGCTAACCAAAACTAATGAGGTTAGGCTGTTCTTTCTCCTATACTATGACCAAGTCTGGAAATCATTTCTTTGCTCCTTTTTGAATGAACATAAAGTTTGTGTTGCAGCTAGAGCCTAACTTCACAGATGATTCTCAACACCCATCCAACATTTATAGTCTATTCTGCATTCAGCAAGTGGTAAGGTTTTGCACTTCCATGGACTGTGTCTTTGAGTATGTGAGTAACCAACGAGGGGCTGCTATGCTGTTGGTGGTTATCTCCTTCTGGATCAAGATTAACATTCTGCTGCTGCAGAGAGGATGTGAAAATTCCCTTGGCAGCATTTTAATGAAGAGCAGCCAGCTGCATTAACCTATGACCTGGTGAATATTTATCCCTTATCAATCGACATCACCAAAACAGATTATCTATTTTTTTTTAATATTGTTTATATTTCAGAGCTGGTAGTGCACATGTTTTTGATGCATTTTATACATTCCAGAAATTATGGCATTATGAAAAGCTGCTTCATTGATATAAAGTACTTCAGGGAAAATCTGGGCAATGAATATTGCCATATGAATCCAAGTCTGTCCTGTTATTTGGATGTTTGCCTCTTTGCATGTTAGCATAAGATGGTTCTACACTATTGGACCAATTTGGACTAATAGATTTACAGCAGCATGGTAGAGTAGCGGTCAGCATAATGCTCTAAAGCACCAGTGAGTCCGGTTCATTTCTGCTGCTGTCTGCAAGGAGTTTGTACTCTCTCCAGGTGACCACATGGGTTTCCTCCCACATTCCAAATATGTATGGGTTAGTCACATGGGTGTGATTAGGCAGTGCGGGTTCATTGGGCCTGAAGAGCTGATTACGATGCTGTATCTGTAGATAAAATACATATTGATTTGCAGATGTTTGGATGAAAGTCCGATTATAAACAGTATTTTGTTTCTTGTTTGAAGTTCGATGCTCAAGGTAAATTTATTATTAAGGTACATATACTGTATGTTACCATATACACACTGAGATTAATTTTCTCATGGGCATACTCAATAAATCTATAGAATAATAACTATAACAGAATCAGTGAAGGACTGCCCAACTAGGGTGTGCAAAAGACAAACTGCAAATCCAAAAAAGAAAGAAAGAATAATAATAAATAATTAAGCAACAAGTATCGAGAATATGAAATGAAGAGTTCTTGAAAGTGAGGCCATTGGTTGTGGGAGCATTTCAAAGATGGAGTGAGTGAACTTATCCTCTTTTGTTCAAAAGCCTGATAATTGAGGGGTAGCAACTTTTCCTGATAGTGAGAGTCCTGAGGCTCTTGTACCTTCTTCTTGCGAGAAGCGAGCATGTCCAGGGTAGTGGGGTCCATGATGATGGATGTTGCTTTCTGTGACAGCGTTTCATATAGATGTGCTCAATGGTTGTGAGGGCTTTACCTGTGACGAACTAGGCCATATCCACTACTTTTTATAGGATTTTCTATTCAAAGGCTTTGGTATTTCCACAGCAGGCTGTGATACAACCAGTCAATTTTACTCTCCATTAAATATCCATAGAAGTTCATCAAAGTTTTAGGTGTCATGCCGAATCTCCATGAACTCCTAAGGAAGTAGAGGTGCTGCTGTACTTTCTTCATAACTGCACTTACGCGCTGGGCCCAGGACAGGTCTTCTGAAATACAGAAATACATTTTTAATCTCTACTGCTACTGGCATCATTTCAAGCCTAGTTTTATTTAATCACTTAAATGTAAATTTCCCTGCTCTTATGAGAAAAGCTCATTCTTCAGATCAGTAGACTAGGTTACTGTTTTTAGCCTAATATTTTACATCATGCCTCCATTCAGTATGTTCACTGGATTGAAACTATTCCCCATGATAAGCTGACTGAAAGAATCCTGCCATTTTAATGGGATTTTTATGAAAGCCATTTCAAACAAAGTGCATCAATTATTAATACTGTGCAGAGGCTGTTCAACCCTGAAGAGTTTTAGATGTACATTTTATCAATTTAATGAGCGGGAAAACAGAAGAACTAAGGCAAAGGATAAGCATGTACATGTTTCGTAGTCATCTACTCTGTATCTACAAACTATGTGGTTTGAGAAATTGAATCTGCTTGTCACTATCTCGGAGTTCAGCCTTAATTGCAAACCATTTTTATGTCAAAATAATATTAGAAGCATTCAGTATTGAACTGAGAGCCAATGGAGTTTCTAATTATTTTACAACAGCCCTGATTGCAGTAACGGAGAAAGACGGACAAGTCCATGAAGGTAGAGAAATGTAAATAAAGGGATACAGACGGCAAACAGAACTAAATGGAAAGCGCCAAGCAAGATGGCAGCTTATCATAAATGATGAAACAGCTTCAAGTGATGTGTAACAGTTGATTCCAGACTCTCTAAAATTCCTAGCCTTAAACCACCAGAAAGAATGGACAAATATGTCTCAAGATTCAGAGTAAATTTATTCTCAAAGTACACCCCAATGCATTCATTGCAGTATCGGGAGACTTCAACAATGTTTCTCTCTCGACAACCCTACCCACCTTCAGTCAGATTAGCAAGTACCATGCAAGAGAAAATAAAACACTGGATGACTCCTGGTCTCATAATCTACCTCATTATGATCTTGCACTTTGTTGTTAACCTGCCCTGCACTATTTCAGTAACTTGTACACTTTATTGTGAAGTTTTACCTTATTTCAGCTCAATGCACTGTGTAATGATTTGATCTGATAACAGTGTACAAGACAAATGTTTCACTGAGTCTTTTTCTGTTGATCAGTGTCAAAAAAGCCAAATTAAATCCATTATGATTCAATGTTGTAAAGCAATAAAGCATGAAAACTTCGGGGGGGGGGTGAATACTGTACTTTTTTTCCATCACTGTATACGTCGCCACATACATGAGATTAATTTTCTTACAATATACACAGTAAATCCAAGAAACACAATAGAATTGATGAAAGACTGCATGGCAAACATCCAATGTCCAAAGAAAGAAAAAAAAATAATAAATATAGAAAACATGAGATAGGTCTTTGAAAGAGACTCATGTTTTTTTATGTTTTATGTTCTTTCTGGTGGTTTGAGGCTAGGAATTTTAGAGAGACAGGAATTAACTGTTACACATCAGTTGAAGTTGTTTCATTATTTATGATAAGCTGCCATCTTGCTTGGAGTTTCCCACTTTGTTCTGTCTGTCGTTTGAATCCCTTTTTATGAGACTAGGTTGTGGGAGCAGCTCAGTGATGGGGCGAGTAAAATTGAGTGGTTATCCCCTCTGGTGCAATAGCCTGATGGTTGAGGGGTAATAACGGTTCTTGAACCTGATGGTGTGGGTCCTGAGGCTCCTGTATCTTTTTCCTGATGGCAGCAGTGAGAAGAGAGCATATCCTGGGTGGTGAGGTTCCTTGATGATAGATGCTTTCCTGCAACAGCGCTCCATGTAGATATACTCAATAGTGGGGAGGGCTTTACCAATGATGTACTGGACTGTATCCATTACTTTTTGTAGGGTTTTCTGTTCAAGGGCATTGGCATTTCCATACCAGGTCTTGATGCAACCAGTCAATTAACTCTCCATCAGGCATCTATAGGAATAAGTCAAAGTTTTAGATGTCATGCTGAATCTTCCCAAACATCTAAGGAAGTATGAATGAATGAATGAAATTTATTTCGGTCAGTACAAACATAACAAAAAGCATCATTTTCAACGATGATTTCATAGGACAAAATTACAACAAAAAACATGAATATTCTTTAAAACAGACCGAAAGGGTGTAGGCTGAAGCTACAGCTTATTACACCTACCCCTCTTACTTTCCAACAACATATTTAGCGTCAATCATCACATCAAAACAAAAAATTTCATAATCTTTTAACACAAAAGTACAGGAGCAGGGAGGTACTACTGCAGTTGTACAAGGCCTTGGTGAGACCACACTTGGAGTATTGTGTGCAGTTTTGGTCCCCTAATCTGAGGAAAGACATCTTTGCCATAGAGGGAGTACAAAGAAGGTTCACCAGATTGATTCCTGGGATGGCAGGACTTTCATATGAAGAAAGACTGGATGAACTGGGCTTGTACTCATTGGAATTTAGAAGATTGAGGGGGGATCTGATTGAAACGTATAAGATCCTAAAGGGATTGGACAGGCTAGATGCAGGAAGATTGTTCCCGATGTTGGGGAAGTCCAGAATGAGGGGTCACAGTTTGAGGATAAAGGGGAAGCCTTTTAGGACCGAGATTAGGAAAAACTTCTTCACACAGAGAGTGGTGAATCTGTGGAATTCTCTGCCACAGGAAACAGTTGAGGCCAGTTCATTGGCTATGTTTAAGAGGGAGTTAGATATGGCCCTTGTGGCTACAGGGGTCAGGGGGTATGGAGGGAAGGCTGGGGCGGGGTTCTGAGTTGGATGATCAGCCATGATCATAATAAATGGCGGTGCAGGCTCGAAGGGCCGAATGGCCTACTCCTGCACCTATTTTCTATGTTTCTATGTTTCTAAAATCCAATTCCAAGTATCATTTATTTACATCACTCCCATTCATTTCAAATCATGTATTTCATATTTGTTCATTAAATTATTTTGAAATAATTTTTTAAACTTGTTAAGTGTAGTGCATGTTTTTAAATTCTTACTACAACTGTTCCATCTAACTGAAATACAATGATTTTTTCTACATTTGTTCTTATCCCTTGTTTTTGAAACATACACGTTCCTCTCAAATCATGTTGACTTTCTCTCATTTTAAACAACCTTTGGATACTTTGTGGTAGCTGTCCATTTTTACTTTATACATAATTTGTATTATTTTAAAATCTACGAAATCTCTGAATTTTAAAGTGTTTAGTTGAATAAATAGTGAATTGGTTGGCTCATAATAACTTGTCTTATTTACAATTTGTATGACTTTCTTTTGGAGTAGAAAAATTGAGTTTGTATTTATTTTGTATATATTTCCCCATACCTCTACACAGTAAGTCATGTATGGAACTATAAATGAACAGTATAATGTATACAAAGATTCCTGATTTAAGAAATCTTGCACTTTGTACAGTATTGCAATAGATTTTGACATTTTTGCTTTGACATAATTTATATGGTTTCCAGTGTAGGAGGAAATGTGATGCTACCAAGCGGATCAATCACAGCAGTTGTGGTCTGCGTTGCTGTGACGTGTAGTTACATTTTGGGAGAGGTGCACGTCAGGCTTCGGCGTAGCGATCCGCGTAGGCACTGCGTAGGGTTGCGGTGACGCCGTACCTACGGTGTCGAGTTGACGCAGAGGTATAAATCAGCCTTTATTCTTAAAACGGTGGCCTTTGGTTCTGGACTCCCCCAACACCGAGAACATGCTTCCTGCCTCTAGCGTGTCCAATCCTTTAGTCTTATATGTTTCAATCAGATCCCCTCTCATCCTTCTAAATTCCAGTGTATACAAGCCCAGTCGCTCCAATCTTTCAACATATGACAGTCCCGTCATCCCGGGAATTAAACTCCTGAACCTACGCTGTACTCCCTCAATAACAAGAATGTCCTTCCTCAAATTTGGAGTCCAAAACTGCACGCAATACTCCAGGTGTGGTCTCACCAGGGCCTTGTACAACTATAGAAGGATCTCTTTGCTCCTATACTCAACTCCCCTTGTTATGAAGGCCAATATGCCATTAGCTTTCTTCACTGCCTGCTGTACCTGCATACTTGCTTTCAATGACTGATGAACAAGGACACCTAGATCTCGTTGTACTTTCCCATTTCCTAACTTGACACCAATCAGATAGTAATCTGTCTTCCTGTTCTTGCCACCAAAGTGGATAACCTCACACCACATGACTCATCAAATTGTAGAGCAAATTCTGTTGTCCTGTGCATGTTGCACAATATATCTTCCATATTCTCAGGCATTTCATCCATTCATCTTTGAATGGAGTTGCTGCTGAGTGGAATCACTTTAATTATTTGGTCTGTTGACTCACGCAAAACTGTACTCAGAACCTTCCTTTCTGCTAGCAGAATCAGCCCTTTTCCAATTGTACGCAGCTTTCCAGATTTAGCAATGGGCAATGAAATGTGTGAAGAATGCAGACCATCACTGTTTTGCTGTAAAGTGCTGGAAAACATGTTTTGAAATGTCTTTCATTTCTGAAAGTTTCCACAAAGTGACTGAAAATACCTGTACCTGTAGGAGGAGGGGAGGAGATGATGGCGGTGTGACGCGGTATGCGCAGCTGCTCCAAATTGATATCGTATTTGTTAAATAGGGGCCGTGCACAATCCTGATTTGATGGAGACAGACGTGAGAAGCACGGAGGAACATCTGGAGAAGCTTCTGAAATGCCCGCTTCACTGCCACTGCTACTGTGCGATCGAGAATCTCCGGAGGGGAAGGTGCCAAATCCTCGGCTTTGCCTATTGCCTGTTGCTGGGCCAGGGCCAGGGCCGAAGTGCTCGGCAGAGATGGTGCTCGGTGTCAGAGGGCTGGTCAGAGGCTTGAAGTTTTCGGACGGACTCAGAGTCAGACTGTGGTCGGGTGCTTCCAGGGTGCTGCATCGGCAAGTTTACGGTGCTGGAAGCTCATGGCAAGGGGAGTTTCTCCCTTCAACCGTCTGCGTGAGATGATGGGACTTTCGAGAGACTGAGACTTTTTTTTTACCGTGCCTATAGTCTGTTCTTCATCAAATTATGGTATTGCTTTACACTGTTGTAACTATATGTTATAATTATGTAATTTTTGTCAGGTTTTTTTAGTCTTGGTTTGTCTTGTGTTTCTGTGATATCATTCTGGAGGAACAAATTATATTATTTCTTAATGCGTGCATTACTAAATGACAATAAAAGAGGACTGCGTGTCCTCATAAACTAATCTAATCTAAAATAAGACAAGACCCTGTCTGCTTTATTAGAGTGTATTTATTTCAAATGTTCAAGGAGCACGGACAGTTTGATTGCCTCAATCATTGTAACCTACGTACTGTGCTTCCAAGATTTTACCAAAATGTATTATGCACCACCAGGGGTAATAAAACCTTAGATCATGTCTACACAAATGTGGCTGACACTTACAAAGCCACTACCCTCCCCCACCTGGGACAGTCCGACCATCTTTCATTGTTTCTGCTTCCCAAATATAGCCCGGTCATTAAACGTGTGAAACCCACAATGAAGACTATTAAGATCTGGCTGGAGGGGGCTGACTCTGCTCTTCAGCACCAATTCCAGCGCACAGACTGGAGCGCGTTTGCTGTCCATGCCATCACAGACTCTCAGATTAACAATGATTTGTATACCAACTCTGTCCTTGAGCACATCAACAAGTGTGTAGACAGAGTGACATCACAAAGACAAATGAAAGTTTTCCCCAGTCAGAAACCATGGACGAACAGAGAAGTTCACCTCCTACTCAAAGTCAGAGATTCAGCCTTCAGGTCTGGAGACCGGGAGGCTTACTGCTCAGCCAGGGCCAACCTGAGGAGGGGAATCTCTCAGGCTGAACATATATACAAACAGAGAATCGAGGAGCATCTCAACTCCTCGGACTCCCGGTGCATATGGCATGTCATACAGGTCATTACAGACTTCAAACCACCTAGTACTGTGCCCCCTTCCAGCTCTGCTTCCCTCCTGATGAGCTCAATTACTTCTACGCTCGCTTTGACCGAGGGAACAAGGAGGTCATCCTCAAAGCGGATCTCCCACCTGGTGAACTGCCTCTCTCACTTTCCACCTCCGATGTTTGCGCCACCCTGAGCAGGGTGAATGTACGGAAGGCAGCTGGTCTGGATGGAAAACCTGGCCGTGTGCTCAGAGTCAATGCAGGGCAGTTGGCCGGGGTCTTCACAGACATTTTTAATCTGTCGCTGGCCCAGGCAGTTGTCCCCACAAGCTTCAAGATCGCCACCATCGTGCCAGTGCCGAAGCATTCCACTGCCACGGGCCTGAATGACTTCCGCCCAGCTGCACTCACCCCCATCATTGCAAAGTGCTTTGAGAGACTGGTTCTATCACATCTGAAATCCTGTCTGCCCACTACCCTGGATCCCTATCAATTTGCCTATCGCACCAACAGGTCAACAGAGGACGCCATCTCCATGGCACTTCACTCTGCCCTGACCCACCTGGACAGCCCCAGCTCTTACGTCAGAATGCTGTTCATTGACTTTAGTTCGGCATTCAATACTGTGATCCCCTCCAAGCTGATCGCCAAACTTCGCCAGCTTGGTATCAGCTCATCCCTCTGCAATTGGACCTTGGACTTTCTGACTAACAGACCCCAATCCGTTAAGTTAGACAACCTCTCCTCCTCCACCCTCACCCTGAACACCGGCGTGCCTCAAGGCTGTGTGCTGAGCCCTCTTCTGTACTCCCTTTTCACCTATGACTGCGTTCCTGTACATGATTCTAACTCCATAATCAAGTTCGCAGGCGACACTATGGTGTTTGGCCTGATCAGAGGGGATGACGAGACGGCCTACAGGGTCAAGGGTCAGCACCTGGCCACGTGGTGTGCTGACAACAACCTGGCCCTTAACACCCAGAAGACCAAGGAGATCATTGTGGACTTCAGGCATGCCAGGAGTCACACTCATGTCCCCACCTACATCAACGGAACTGTAGTGGAGCATGTATCAAGCTTCAAATTCCATGGTCCCCACATTTCCGTGGATCTCACCTGGTCCCTGAACTCCTCCATCCTCATCAAAAAGGCGTAATAGCGCCTTTATTTCCTGCGGATGAAAGAAAGCTCACCTCTGTCCCAGGATACTGACGGACTTTTACCGCTGTATCATTGAGAGCATACTCACCAACTGCATCTCAGTGTAGTATGGCAATTGTCCCATATCGGACCGCAAAGCACTCCAGCGTGTGGTGAAAACTGCCCAGCGGATTATCGGCACCCAATTGCCCACCATTAAGAACATCTACCATAAACGCTGCTTGGGCAGGGCGAAAAGCATTATCAAGGATGCATCTCACCCTACCATGGACTTTTTACTCTTCTCCCATCCGGTAGGCGCTACAGGAGCCTCCGCTCCTGCACCAGCAGGCACAGGAAGAGCTTCTTCCCTGAGGCTGTGACACTGTTAAACCTCTCATCACAGCGCTAAGCAGTATTGCTTCCGTATTGTACTGTCTCAGTACTTTTATATTTGTGTGCTGTAGCACTTTTTTTATTCGCAGTTATTTTGTGAATAACACTATTCTTTGTATTTCCGGTCAGATGCTAAATGCATTTCATTGGCTTTGTATCTGTACTCGGCACAATGACAATAAAGTTGAATCTAATCTAAACTAATCTAATCATTTGAAAAAAAATGGTTTCACCCAGCAAACACAGTGTCTGCTGTTGGTTGCTCGATGCTGGTATAATGCTGGTATTAATTCATATTCCAGAGACTCCACACTATACTGTCTACACTTTTTCATTTTGCCATTTTCGTTATGCATTAACAACCACGATCCATCACCTATTTAAGTCCAACCTCAAACACTGCAATCAATAATGGGGAAAGATATGATGTCATAATGGCTCAGGCAAAACATGTCTCTGTGCCTGAAGGTACATAAAGTGGGGCAGTGATATCTTGATTGGGCCGTGGGCTAGAGAAATGTGGTCAAGACTATTTGAAAGGGCAGATTCTGAACTTCACCCCATTGAATGACATACTCGAATTCACAGGAATTATGTCACTGCTCGAGTAGGGTATGGGAATTGTACTAGCTAACACTGTACTACAGCAGTGAATGGCAATAATGCATGGGCAGACCTGGAAATAACACAAATTCTTCATTCCATATTTCTCATGGTGCCAAATACAGAAGTATCACATTATTTTTCAACTAATATGCTCCGAGTAAAGTCTAAGAGAACAGTGGGCTAGCAATGAGGATCAAATGTTTACTATATTATAAGTAATTCATTTCTTAAATTAAGTCTGCAATCTATCAGCTTCTCCCTTGCTACCAAGCATCCTGCACCACCCTCTTTATCTTTTGCATACCCTTAGAAACTCTCACAGGGGCGGGTGATATCATCTACTTTGAGAACCACATATCTAGGCCTTTCAATATTTGAAAGGTTTCAATGAGAACACTCCTTATTTTTCTAAACTCCAGTTAGCACAAGCTCAGAGCCATCAAATGCTCCTCATATGTTAACCCTTTCATTCACAGGATTATTCCCATATGTGTCCTCTGGACTGTCTCCAATGCCAACCCATCTTTTCTTAGATAAGAGGCCTAAAACTGCTCACATTACTTCACCTTGACCCTGATAATAACTCTCATTATCCTTTTCCAAGGGCATCACATCTTATCATAAATGTTTGTAATATTCTAGCTTGGACTCAACGTGTGAATTATGGAGTTCCATTCTGAATTCCTTGCTTTGATATTCTATACCTTATGCTAAACAAGGAGAGTCATGTGACTTTCCAAGCATCTTTCTTACTTCTGGAAATTTTTAAGAAGTGCAGATCAGAGAACACCAAGGTCTTGCTCATGCAGTCTTTTCAAAACTGAGCTATTTATAGTGCACGGTGGAGGGTGGGGGGGAGGAAACATTCCATAGAGATCCCCTTGCTTCTGTACCCAGATGACTATTTCTGAATATAGGCTGAAGCATATTCTCCAGCTCTGATTTTAGTCTGGAAAGCCGTCGACGAGGCCTGTTCTGGGTTAAAACTGGACCATGCATGGCAGTCTTACTGAAATGAAATTGACTGCCACGAGCTCATTATTTGAATTAATTAAATGTTTCAATTGTTTTTTTAGTAGTTTATTGGCATTTGTTTTCCATTCTCAACTGAAATAAATGTTTGTGAGTGTCAAATTCCCAGTCAAAAACATTGATAGCTTTGACAACTCATGGGAGTGTAGGAACACAATGGACTCATTATATGCCTGGTTAGTTGCCTGTCACTGTTTCCAGCGATAATGTTGTTGCACCCTGACACACGGTGTCTGCACGAAAGGAAAGGAAGTCTGTAAGTGTGACACTTGATGATCCACCTCTGAGGTGCCTTTTACATGCAGCCTGGATCAAGTGTAAACCTGCTGCAGCTATGATGGCCAGAGACAGTCAAGGAGAGCTGTTTGAGTCATTTGCATAAATTCCCTTGAACTAATGCTGGATACTGTCATTCAAGGTGTTAAAGACATGAACATTTGAATAAAATATAACATAAAGCACTTGGGCATATTAATTGATGGAACCCACCACTTCAAAAATCAGAGAACCAACACATTTGTTTCTATACGATTTGGTGGAGGCAATCAGCAGAAACCCTTGATGTGCTGGGGTGCAGGGTAGAAGCATAGAGCTACACAGCACAAGAGGAAAACAAATGACGTCAGCTAGTTCTTTAGAAGATTTATTCATTTAAACTCATTTCCCCACTACCCACACCGACCTGTCTGTCCTTGTCCTTCTCTGCTGCCGGAATGAGGCCAAATATGAATGAGAAGACGACCACCTCATCTTCCACTTGGGTAGCTGATATCTCAATATTATGAACTCCAGAGCAACACACACAAAATGCTGGAAGAACTCAGGAGGTCAGGCAGCATCTATGGAAATTAATAAGCAGCTGACGTTTCAGGCCAAGACTCTTCTTCAAGACTCTTAAGTTTCACAATTCCAAGCAACCTACTCTTCTTGTCTTTCTTTCCCACTCCTATCAGTCTATCCAGGGTGTCTCCCCTTTTGTTCATCTTTTCCATCTGTCTTCCTTGTTACCCTCCCCAGTCTGGTTTCAGCTAACCAACATCCACATTCCTATCCAATCAGGTTCTTTCTCTGGTCTATCCCATCCTCCTCTCCCGCACCTGTTTCCATCTGCTAATCTTCCATCGCCTCTTATCCTTTTCCCCCTCTCATCCGCCAGTCTCCATCTCAACATTCCCCTCACCCCATTGTCTCTGCCTCCCTCACCTGGTTCCACCCATCACCTACCAGCCGTCATCTCACACCTGTCTCCCTCACTACTGCAGTACTGTGCAAGAGTCTTAGACACAGGCAAAAAGATCTGTAAAGCAAATAGACTTTGAAATATAATTAACTGAAAAGTTTCTAAATATCAAAAAATTACTATAAAGAACAGTAGGCTATAAAAATGTAAATCAAATCAATATTTGGTGTGACTACCCTTTGCCTTTAAAACTGCATCAATTCTCCAAATCAGTGTCAAGGTCAAAGTAAAATGTATTATCAGAGTACATACATGTCATCATATACAACCCTGAGGTTCGTTTTCTACAAGTGTACTTACAATTCTATAGAACAGTAACTGTAAACAAGATCAGTGGACAACAACCTGCAAATGCAGATATAAATTAAGATTTTTTTTAATTTCAAAATATACTTTATTCAAAAATAAATATATACAATAAACCATTCAACAACTTTTCATCCTTTACATACGTTTCCATTATAGTCAGTACATATCCGTATTTATAGCCACCCACGTGGCACTCCAGTAGTTCAGCTTACCATATCATTGTTGAGGGGTATACTCCCCGCCCACCGACTCCTCCCACTCCCACGGGTGGAGAAACCTATACTGTGGTCCTTCCCCACCGGGCCCTCGCGGTGGCTGCACCAAGTTTCAGTGCGTCCCTCAGCACGTACTCCTGCAGTCGAGAATGTGCCAGTCGGCAGCATTCTCCCACGGACATCTCCATGTGCTGGTAGATCATCAAGTTTCGGGCCGACCAAAGAGCGTCTTTCACCGAGTTGATGATCTGCCAGCAGCACCGGATGTTGGTCTCCGTGTGCGTCCCCGGGAACAGCCCGTAGATCAGAGAGTCCTCTGTTACGCAGCTGCTGGGGATAAAACGTGACACTAGCCCGTCCGTCCTCCTCCACACTCTCTCTGCGAACTGGCAGTGTGCAAAGAGATGGATCACAGACTCCTCCTCACTGCAGTCCTCCCGTGGGCAGTGGGGTGTGGAGACGACATTCCGGGCGTCCAGGAGGGCTCTGACTGGGAGGGCCCCTCTCACCGCCAGCCAGGCGAGGTCTTGGTGCCTGTTGGTGAGATCTGGCGATGAGGCATTTTGCCAGATGAACTGGGCAGTCTGCTCAGGGAACCACCCCACTGTGTCCATCACGTCCTTCTCCTACAGTGCCTGCAGGACGCTACGTGCCCACCACTGCCTGATGGCCCTGTGGTCAATGGCGTTCTCCTGGAAGAACTTTGCTACGTAGGACAGGTATGCCGGCAACGACCAGCTGACTGGGGCGTTGCGCGGGAGTGGGGCCAGACCCATCCTTCGTAGCCAGGGCGACAGGTAGAACCTGGGCACATAGTGGTACTTGGTGCCCACATACCTGGGTTCTACACACAACCTGATGCAGCCACATACGAAGCTGGCCATCAGGGTGAGGGCGACATTGGGGACGTTCTTGCCCCAGTTGTCCAGGGACTTGTGCATGACGGTCCGTCTCACCCGCTCCATCTTGGATCCCCAGACGAATCTGAAGACAGCCCGGGTGATTTCCGAGCTGTAGGAGTGGGGGACGGGCCAGACCTGCGCCAAGTACAGCAGCCCTGAGAGCACCTCACACCTAATGACCAGGTTCTTGCCCGTTATCGACAGGGAGCGCCCTCCCCACAGTCCCAGTTTCTGTTTCACCTTGGCAGTCCGCTCCTGCCAGTTCTTGTTGCATGCCTCAGCCCCTCCGAACCAGATCCCCAACACCTTCACGTGGTCAGACCTGATGGTGAAGGGGACGCTGGATCGGTCGGGCCAGTTGCCAAAGACCATGGCTTCGCTCTTCGTGAGGTTGACCCTGGCCCCCGACGCTAGCTCAAACTGTTCGCAGGTGCCAATCAACCTGCGAACTGACCTCGGATCAGAGCAGAAGACGGTGACGTCGTCCATGTACAGGGAGGTTTTCACTTGGGTCCCTCCACTGCCTGGCAGCGTCACCCCTCTTATGCCCTCATCCCTCCTAATGGCTTCCGCAAAGGGTTCGATGCAGCAGACAAACAAGACAGGGGAGAGGGGACAGCCCTGCCTGACTCCAGACCTGATGGGGAAGCTGTCTGTTTCCCACCCGTTAACCTGGACTGCACTACAGATGTCTGTGTAGAGCAGTCTGATCCAATTCCGGATTCCCTCCCCAAATCCCATTTTGGAGAGCACGTCTGCCATGTACGTGTGTGATATCCTGTCGAAGGCTTTCTCCTGGTCCAAGCTGACCAGGCAGGTGTCCACCCCTCTGTCCTGCACGTAGGCGTTGGTGTCCCTCAGCAGCGCGAGGCTGTCCGAGATCTTTTTGCCCGGTACAGCACAGGTTTGGTCTGGGTGGATCACCTGTACCAGAGCAGACTTGACCCTGTTGGCGATAGCCTTGGACAGGATCTTGTAGTCCACATTCAGGAGAGAGATGGGTCTCCAATTTCTAGTGTCCTCCCTTTCCCCCTTCTGCTTGTAGATGAGGGTGATGATGCCCTTCCTCATGGACTCAGACATACTGCCGGCCAGAAGCATAGCATTGTACACTTCCAGCAGGTCTGGGCCTATCCAGTTCCACAGAGCCGAGTACAACTCAGCCGGTAAGCCGTTGCTTCCGGGAGTCTTATCCGACCCAAAGGAACGGATGGAGCCTGTCAGCTCGTCCAGGGTCAGTGGCTGATCCAGACTCTCCCTCTTGCCGTCGTCTAAGACCTGCGTGATAGACGACAGGAAGTTGCGGGAGGCTGTGGATTCTGCGGCCTTTTCGTCGTACAGACCGGCATAGAAGGACTTGCAGATCCTCAGTATGTCGGTCTGCGAGGACGCGACTGAGCCGTCCTCTTCCTTAAGGTTGTGGATCACAGAGCTCCCCCTGTGCACCTTTTGGAAGAAGAAGCGTGAGCACGTCTAGTCCTGCTCCGTGGTTTGGACCCTTGATCGGAAGATGATCTTGGAGGATTCGGCGGCGAGGTTATGGGCTTGCCGGCCCTTCACCTCTCGCAATTCCTCCCTGACATCCACCCCCTTCGACTGCAGGAGGAGAAGTTGCTGCAACTCTGTCTGGAGTTTACGCAGTTCCCTCTGCTCCTGCCTTGCCTTCTGGATACCCTTGCGGATGAAGAACCTCTTAATGTTCTCCTTGGTGGCTTCCCACCCGTGAACCGGGGAATCAAAGAAGGCTTTCAAGGTTCTCCAACCTGTGTACTCTCTCTCTAGTTCCTCGATGTTCTCTGGGGTCAGCAGCTTTACGTTCAGCTTCCAAGTCTCCCTGCCTGCCTTCTGGTCCTCCCGTAAGCGACAGGTGGCTCTCAGAAGGCAGTGGTCAGAGAAGAACACCGGCGTGATGTCGGTGAACCTGACCGTGAGGGACTCAGACAGGAACAGGAAGTCGATCCGGGAGCAGGCTGAGCCGTCCGATCGTGTCCAGGTGGCTTGCGGCTGTGCTCCACCTGTGGGGGTGCCAAAGGCGTCGCGCAGCTTGGCTGTCTTTACTATTTCCCTCAGGAGTCTAGAGGTACTGTCCAGCCTGCCGTCGGCGCTGCCGGGTCCTCCAGCCGCATCAATGGTGCAGTTGAAGTCTCCGGCCAGAACGACCGGCTGGGACGTCACCAGCAGCTGTGGGAGCTGCTGGAAGACGGCCAGCCGCTCGCTCCGCACGGGGGAGGCGTTGATCAGCCGGAGCGGAGTGCCCCGGTATTTGACGTCTGCTACCAGGAGGCGCCCCGCAACCACCTCTTTAACTTGGGTGATTGAGAAGTTGCCTCCCCGCAGCAGAATCCCCAGGCCGGAAGCGCGACAATCGTTGCCCCCCGACCACACAGACAAACCTTTTTTCCACCACCGGTAGTTATGGAGATGGAGAGGAGGAGAGAGCAGGGAGAAAGTCTGCTGGCCACCCCCCAAGAACAGGAGGCGGAGAGCAGCAGACACACAGAGCTCCGGGAATCCGGGAGCAGAGCCACGGCTGGCACCCAGCAGCCGGAAGGGGAAGCAGCCCAGGAAGTCAACAACCCCCCGGGCCCAGAACCAGAACGGCCACACACGGAGGAGTACTACCAGCAGTACCTGAGCCCACAGGAGGTGGAAAACTTCACAAAGGCGGTGGGAATGAAGGCTCAGGATGGCAAGGGTGAGGACGGAGAGCAGCCAAAATAAAAGACTTACAATGATGGCAGACCTTAAATTGGCGTGCTTGAATGTGCGAAGTTTGAAGAGTACTGGGCGATGCGTCAGCACGCTTCAGTACCTGGACACTGTAAAGACCAACGTGACCTTCCTCCAGGAGTGTGGACTACCACATCTCCGATATAAATTAAGATTAATAAATGACAAGCATGAAAGAACAAGTTAAAAGAGTCCTTAAATGAGTGTAGTTACCCCTTTGGTTCAAGAGCCTGATGGTTGAGTGGTAGTAACTGTTCCTGAACCTGGTGGTGCCAGTTTTGAGACTCTTGCACCTTCTACCTGGTGGCAAAAAGAGCATGGCCTGGGTGGTGAGAATCTTTGATGATGGATGCTGCTTTTCTACGGCAAGATTTTATGCAGATGTGCTCAATGGCTGGGAGGGTTTTACCTGCGATGTATCGGGCTGAATTCACTACCTTTTGCAGGACAGTGAACCTCTAAAGTACACTGTTGTGTAGTTGAATGGTAGGTTGCTCCAAGCTTCTTGGAGAGCTTGCCACCATCCTTCTGCAGACTTTGGATATCTCGCTTGCTTCTGTCTCTCCAGATAATCCCAGGCAGCCTCAATGATGAGATTAGGGCTCTGTGGAGGCCATACCGTCTGAAACCATATTAAAAAATCTAGGGTGCCCAAGGCTTTTGCAGATATATTGCATATACTGACTATCTTCCCTCTATATCTTCAGTCACAAAACATGGTCTTTAACCAAAATGTAGGCTATCCCTTTGACTAAATTGAGACAAATTCTGCAGAATCTGTAAGTCTTGAGCAACACATAGAAATGCTGGATCAGCTCCGCAGATCAGGCAACATCTATGGAGGGAAATGAACAGTTGATATTTGAGGCCAAGAACATTAATTAGGATGGAGGAAGGGTCCTGATGAAACATCTCAGCCACAAATGTCAACTGTTCTTTCCCTCCATAGATGCTGATTAACTTGCTGAGTCTATTCAGCAGATGATGTATGTTCTTTTGCCTCGATTGATGCAGTTTACTTTTTTTGCTGCTTACCTTCTCTGATGTATTGCAGATGTTTTCAGTTGAAGTGTACAATCTAAGCTCCCTTTCAAAATTAAAATTGGCTCCCACCACCTTCTGAAATAGGAAGTTCCTAATCACAACTCACTACCTAACACAATATTCTGCTTCTCCTTCTGGCATCTTCCTTTCAGAAAACCAACTGTTTTCCTTAACACATCAGAACCACCCTACAAGAGTATATTTTTAATTAAGTACCCTCATTAC
The DNA here is from genome assembly GCF_963921235.1 of Mobula hypostoma. Taxonomy (NCBI): domain Eukaryota; kingdom Metazoa; phylum Chordata; class Chondrichthyes; order Myliobatiformes; family Myliobatidae; genus Mobula; species Mobula hypostoma. The sequence goes on along the minus strand of NC_086102.1, from coordinate 31,453,345 downwards.
ACATCAATTACGTATGCCTTAAACTGACTTTTGAGTTAGGGTTAGATTCAAATCATTAGTGCTTTAAAATGGACTCATTTTGCCTGATTAACAAGCAATTACTAAAGGTTAATATTGTGATTCATTTAAGGGGAATCAATTATGTTACTAATTCTCACATTTGTCAGATTTAGTGCCAATCACACAGGATACAAACAGGCCCTTGGCCCATTGAATCCATGCTGACAATCAAACAGCCTTTAATGCCAAGTACAAACAAAAGAAAATCTGCAAATGCTGGAAATCCAAGCAACACACAGAAAGTGCTACAGGAACTCAGCAGGCCAGGTAAAAGAGTACAATTGACGTTTCAGGCCAAGACCCTTCAGCAGGACTGGAGGGAAAAAAGATGAGAAGTCAGATTTTGAACGTGGGGGGAGGGGAGGAAGAAACACAAGGTGAAAGGTGAAACTGGGAGAGGCCGGGATGAAGTAAAGAGCTGGGAAGTTGATTGGTGAAAGAGGGACAGGCTGGAGAGGAGGGAATCTAATAGGAGAGGACAGAAGGCTGTGGAAGAAAGAAAAAGGGGAGTAGCACCAGAAGGAGACAATGGGCTGGCAAGAAGATAAGGTGAGAGAGGGAAAAGAGGAGGGGGCCATTACTGGATGTTTGAGAAATCAATATTCATATCATCAGGTTGAAGGCTACCCAGAGAGAATATAAGTTGTTACTCCTCCATCTTGAGTGTGGCCTCATTGTGACAGTAGAGGAGGACATGAATGGACATGTTGGAATGGGAACGAGAAGTGGAATTAAAATGGGTGGCCCACTTTCTTTGGGCAGACGGAGCATAGGTGCTTGGCAAAGTGGTCTCCCAATCCATGTCGGGTCTCACCGATATACAAGAGGCCACAGCGAGTGCAGTGGATACAATAGACTGACAGATGAAGTGTTGCCTCATGTGAGGGACTGTTTTCGGCCCTGAATGATAGTGAGGGAGGAGGTGTAGGGGCAGATTTTGCACTTGTTCTTCTTGCACGGTTAAGTGCCAGGAGGAACTATACCTCTTCCCATCCTGTTACTTGTAAAAGCACCATCCCCTTCTCTCAGTTCCTCCGTCTCCACCACATCTGTTCTCAGCATGAGGCTTTGCATTCCAGAATGAAGGAGATGTCCTCCTCCTTCAAAGAAAAGGGCTTCCTTTCCTCCACCATCAACACTGCTCTCAACTGCATCTCTTCCATTTCACGCACGTCTGCCCTCACCCCCATCCTCCCACCACCCCACCAAGGATAGGGTTCCTCTTGTCCTCACCTACCACAACACCAGCCTCCGCATCCAGTGCATAATTCTCCAGAACTTCTATTTCTATTGAGATCCCACCACCAAGCACATCTACACCAAACCCCCCAACTTTCTGCATTCCATAGGGATTGCTCCCTACGCGACTCCCTTGTCCCATTACCACCCTTCTGGCTCTTATTCTTGCAAGCAGAACAAGGGCTACACCTGCCATTACACTTCGTCCCTCACTTCCAAACAATTCTTCCAGGTGAGGCAACACTTCACCTGTGAGTCAGTTGGGATCATCTATTGTATCCTGTGCTCCCGATGTGGCCTCTTGTACATCGGTGGAACCCAATGTAAATTGGGAGATTGCTTTACTGAGCTCCTATATTCTATCCACCAGACGAAGTGAGTGGCCACCCATTTTAATTCCACCTCCCATTCCCTTTCTGATATGGCTATCCTTGGCCTCCTCTACTGTTGTTTTCCCCTCTCCAGCCCTGTACCTCTTTCACCAATCAGCTTCCCAGGTCTTTACTTCACCCCACCCCCTCCTGGTTTCACCTATCACCTTGTGTTTCTTCCTCCCCTCCCGCCACCTTCGAACTCCAACTCCTCATCTTTTTTTCTCTAGTCCTGCTGAAGGGTCTCAGCCTGAAATGTTAGCTGTACTCTTTTCTGTAGATGCTGCCTGGCCTGCTGAGTTCATCTGGCATTTTGTGTGTGCTGCCTTTCATACTAACCCTATTTCATCAGCTCCACATTTGCATCAATTCCTCCCAATTTCCCCATTCGTCTACAGGAGAGGCAGTTTTACAGTGGTAAATTAACCTACTAGCCTGCTCATCTCTGGCATTCGGGTGGAAACCAGAGTGCCTCCCAAATGAAAGATGTTTCGGTAACATCGCAGCTAATGCACTGTTTTACAGTACCAGCCAGTGATCATAGATCAGAGTTCAATTCCCACCACTGTCTGTCATGACTGTGTGGGTTTCCTCTGGGAACACAGTTTTCCCCCCACAGTCCAGAGATACACTGGTTAGGGTTGGTGTGTTGGTGTCTGAAGTGGTGACTCTTGTGGGCTGTCCCTAGCACAACCTTCGCTGATTTGATTTGATGCAAACACATTTCACTGTGTGTTTCACTGTTTCAACGTACATGTAACTATCTTCTTTGCATGATAACATTCTTCATCACTCAGAGTAAACCGACATAGTTCAATGGTTCAAGGGTTCAATTTAATATCAGAGAATGTATACAGTATACAACCTGTAGTTCTTACTCTTCACAGACATCTACAAAACAGAATTAAAACCCCAAGGAACGAATGACAGAAACGCATTAGAACACCAAAGTTCTCCCCTCTCCCCAGTGACAGAGATTACATGCAAACACCGCACAGAAGCACTGATGGTCAGGACTGAACTTGAGTTGTTGGGGCTTGAGGTAGCTGTCCTCTATAGCTGAGCCACTGTGCAGCCCAGCATGAGGAGGAGGGCAAGGTATGTTACAAGTCAGAAGGAGAACGAAAAGGAGGAAATAGAAACCTCACAACTCTGATGTTTTTGATACCAATGAATAAGAACACCAGAGTGGATTTTCACAAAAAATAAAACAAACACACACTCTGTACAAACATACATGACAACATTTACAAGTGCTGAATCCAAAATAAGGGAGTAAAATGACAAACATTAGTCATTTCTCCCTGCGGTGCTTTGGAACGTCTCTTTTCTGTCACTAGCTACTAAGGCTTAAAAAGTCAATGAATCTTAATTCAAACGAATAGCCCAGTTTGTTTTGATATGTCAAACGACCAAAAATGACAAGTCCCCGAACAGGATAATTAGAGTGAAGTCAGCAGGGTGGACTGTGCAATTACTTTTCAAACTACCGTGGAGGCAGAGTCAGCCTGATTTGACATTTTTCTTGAGGGGAAGCTCAAGGTTGTATTTTCAACAGTTCTGCAAACTCATTCAGACAGGAGGAAGTGGCAGGGTGCAGAATGGGTAGCGGTTTTGGAAACAACAGTTGATACAGAGCACACATCCTGACTGTGAATAAAATGGAGGAAAGTAAAGGGGAAACCCTATTTTTTTGTTCAGATACTGAATGGAAGTTACTAAACTCACTTAAATACAACGTCTTGTGGATTCGATTTCTAATATCTGTAATGGTTCATTGAGGAGAGACTGACTTCCTTTGTGTTCAGTACTGTGCAAAAGTCCTTTGTATCTGGCATGGCACAACACACAATGAACAAACGTATTTGTCAACATGGAGTGTAGAGTGAGTTTGTAAATCTTGCAGGGGCAAAGGAGGTTAGGAGTGGCGAGGGTGGATCACTGTGGGAGGGCTGTGGAACAAGTAGCAGAGGAATGCCAGGGATGGGAGCTGCGGGGGAAACACACCCAGTCCTGAGACACCAGGCACGGTCATTTGATCCCAAACAATTGGTTTATTGATCAATACAGAATGTCTCTCCGGTGCTTCCTGCTCCCTTCACTCTCCCTTCCCCCTTTCCCCAATCATGATTCCTCTGTCCCTGTCCCCTTCCCACTCTCAGCCCACAATACAGACACATATCAGAATCAGGTTTATCATCATTCACATATGTCATGAAATTTGTTTGTTCTTGTGACAGCAGTATAGTACAATGCATAAAATTATGACAGTACTGGGCAAAAATCTTAGGCACCCTAGCTCTGGTGTGTATATGTGCCCAAGGCTTTTGGACAGTACTGTATTTTGGGTGCCATGCTAGCATAATGCTTTACACTGACAAATGTGAGATTGAGGTTTGATTCCTGCTGCTATCTGTAAGCAGGTTGAACTTTTCCCCTGTGACTGTGTGAGTTTTCTCCAGGAGCTTCAGTTTCCTCCCAAACTCCCAAGATGTATGGTTAGGGTTTAGTGAGTTGTGGGCATGCTATATTGTCGCCAAAGGTGTGGCAGCACCTGTGGGCTGTTCAGCACAATGCTCGCTGATTTGATTTGACACAAAGCAATCTGTTTCAATGTACATGTAACAGTAAAGCTAACCTTAAAGTGGGCTCTCTGGAGTGTTTTGTGGGTCTTTGGGCAACAGTATTGTGGTCATTCATGAGAAATCCATGGAAATTCACCTCTATGGTATTTTGTACTCTAACCATAATGGGAAAGAAAGGAATTGGTATGGTGAATGACTAAGATTGGAATCTACATTTGATAAATTAGCAGCTGATGTTTAAAAATGTGGAACATCAAGGCTGAAGTAATGTAAAAGTTTTAAAAGCATATTATCAGTTTTGAGTTATAAATGACAGTGCTATGGTTTCATTCAATTTCTTCATGAAAGGATTAGTTGTCTCAATAAAGCAATTTTCCTTTATTTGTCTAATTGTCAGAGACAGAGTGATGGTTGTCACTAATTCATCATGAACCACACCAGAGAACATACGGTAATATATAAAAAAGTGATATTTTTCCTCCTATGCCATAGGAGATAAGTGGAGAAAGGAGAATGCATTAGTAGACAGAAAATAAACTATTCTTTTAAGGATGGAAAGCTATGCTTCAAATCTTCAAAGATCTTTGTCATCATTCCTGGTAAGAGCTCAATCTATGATTCTGTAATCAGGCTGTCAAAAAAATCCCTCAGAGACTTTAATGGGATTGCAAGTCAATGATGAAATAATTATCAAGAAACGTAAGCAACTGAAGTTTCATAAAGTGCCTTGGTGTGATGGAGAACTTCTATGATCTGGAAGGAATGCTTTAAAACCTTCTTGATATGCGGGATGAAAATTAATACCCAGATAATTAGAAAGCAGATAATTCTAATTTATTTTTAAGGAAGGGAATGGGGTGGTGCGTGAACTGGAGAATTGCTGAGGAAACAATTTAAGATTCCAGTAAAGTCATAGATTCATCAAAGAGACATTTTCAAATGTTGGGATCCATTCTGTCATTACACTGGATTTGTATGTGTTTACTGTAGCTGCGCAACTTTCAGTAACAGAAACTAGTTAAAGCTTGGTCCCTATTTTGGAAACCATGCACTAGTAAAAACATAAAATGGTGTTTGTGAAACATAAACACGAGAAAATCTGCAGAAGCTGGAAATCCAAAGCACCACCCACAAAATGCTAGAGGAACTCAGCAAGCCAGGCAGCATCCACAGAAAATAATAATAATAAATACTTTATTGATCCCAAATGGGAAATTCTTTTGTTACAGCAGCAACATTTAAAAACACACTTAGCTACGTGCAGACCAAACTAATAATAAAGTACAGAATAATAATATACACAATATTAATTTACAAATGTACAATAATTTGCAATAATGTGCAATAATAATGTACAAAATAATAAAACAGAGACTATTGTATACGATGTGTGTTTTCCTGTCGCACAAAGATGAACTGTTGTATATGCTTTTTGCATTTGGGAGGAAAGATTTTCTGTAACGATCCTTGTGACAGCGGAGCTGAACGAGTCTGTTTGAAAGGGTGCTCCACTGCTTATTCAGTAGGTCATGGAGAGGATGTGCCAGATTGTCCACAATGGATAACATTTTGTTTGGTGACCTCCTCTCCACCACTGACCCAAAAGAGTCCAGGATGTAGCCAAGGACGGTTCCAGCCTTTTTGATGCGTTTGTTTAGTCTTTTTCCATCAACCAGCACTGATGCTGCTCCCCAAACATAAAGCAGCAAAGAAGACTGCCCTCGCTACAACAGACTGGTAAAAGATCTCCAACATCCTGCTGCACACATTGAAGGATCTCAGCTTCCTTAGAAAATGGGGTCTTCTCATCCCCTTCATGCAAACAGCCTTGATGTTGGCTTTCCAGTCAAGTCTGTGGTCAAGGTGAACCCCCAAGTATTTGTACTCCTTCACCATCACAACTTCTTCTCCCATAATGTATTCAGGTCTCGTCACAGTCCTCTTCCTCCTAAACTCAATCACCATCTCCCTGGTTTTGGCCACATTCAGGAGCAGGCAATTCCTCCTGCATCACCCCACAAACTTGCCCACCAGTCCTCTATACTCTGACTCCTGCCCATCTCTGATCCGCTCAACCACTGCAGAGTCAGCAGAGAACTTCTGCAAGTGACAAGATTCAGATTCGTACTGAAAGTCTGGGGTGTGCAGTGTGAACAGAAATGGAATCAGGACAGTCCCTTGTGACGCTCCAGTGCTACTCACCACCATCTCAGACGGAGAACTACTCAGTCGTACAAACTGGAGTCTATCTGTCAGGTATTCAGTAATCCAGGAGATAGCAGATTTGTCTATGGCCATCCTTTGCAGCTTCTCGCTCAGAAGAAGTGGGTGGATTGTGATGAAGGCACTAGAAAAATCAAAAAATCTGATTCTCTCAATGTCACCAGCGTCATCCAGGTGGGAGTGAGCACTCTGCAACAAGTAGTTGATGGCATCATCCACTCCCACATGAGGCAAATTGTAAAGGGTCCAATGAAGATCTCACCTGCGGTCCAAGATAAGTTAAGATCGGCCTCTCTAGCACCTTCATCGCAAGAGATGTGAGGGCAATTGGTCTGTAGTGATTAAGTTCAGATGGAGTCGCCTTCTGGGTACAAGAACCAAGCAGGAAGTCTTCCATAGCACCGGTACCTTTCCCTGACTCAGACTCAGATTGTAAAGGTGCTGCAAAATACCAGACAGCTGGCTCACATAGGTCTTCAGTACCCTGGGGCCGGTACCGTCCGGTCCAGCAGCCTTACCTCTCCAGCTGTCTCTTAACCTGACCTGCAGTTACAGTCAAGCGGGGCAGGGTGGTCATCTCATGGAGGATACTCCGAAGTTGGGCAGTCTGGAACACAAACACTCACCAGAGGCTTCGGGGGCAAGGAGGGTGTGTGGTCTGAGCAAGTGGGGGAGGGGACAGCAGGAGGTCCCATGCTGAACCTGTTGAGAAACAAATTCAATTCGTTGGCCCTAACCAGGCAGCCCTTGACCTTCCTTTCCTTAACCTCGAAGCCAGTGATCTGCTTCATGCCCGAACACACGTCCCTCATGCTATTCTGCTAGAACTTTTACTCCAGCTTCCTCTTGTAGGATTCCTTGCACTCCCTCAGCTTTGCCCTCAGTTCACTCTGTACTCGCTTCAGTACTTGTCTATCTAAAGACCTGAAGGTTTTCTTCTTCAAAAGTTCTTCCAGGTCACTGGTGATCCAGGGCTTGTTGGTGGGGAAGCAGCGTCAAGATGGTGTTCTCACAAAATTTGATATAGTCTGTGATACAATCAGTCATTTTGTTAACGTCCTCCCTGTGTGGCTCACATAACAGATCCCAGTTCATCCTCTCAAAGCATTCCTGCAGTGCCCCAGAGTCCAGCTCCTTACAATTCTTGTTGACACAGGCTGCCCGCTGGACAAGAGGCATGTACCTGGGTGTTAGCAAGATCAGGTTGTGATCAGATCTAGCAAGTGGAGGAGGGGCAGCAGCACTGTATGCATTCTTAACATTCGCACGCAGAAAGCCCAGTGTTCTGTTGTCCCGTGTAGGGCAGCTGACTTATCGATAAAAAATTGGTATTGTTGCCTTGAGAGAAACAAGATTAAAATCCCTGGCAACAGCCACAAAAGCAATGGGATATTGAGTTTGTATTCTAGTGATGGTTGAAGGAATAGCCTCACATGCTTCATTCGTGTCAGGCGAAGGTTGAACATAAACAACAACTAAAACGGCAGCTGAAAATTCCTGAAGCATATATTATGGTCATATCCCAATGGCTAAGAGCTCGATGTCCAGACTACATTAATGTTCCTTTACAGTAAAATGTCCAGGATTACACAAACACTGCAATCCCTCCTCCCTTCTTACCACTCAGTATAATTTCCCTGTCTGCTCAGATAGCCTTGAAGCTGGGTATGGTAACACGAAGAGTAAACATTCAATGTTTTGGGCTGAGAACCTTCATCAGGACTTGCTTCTGAAACATGGTGATGTTTTGTGGGCAGCTTACAAAACCTATAAATACACTTCTTCTGAATTACTATCACTGCTGTCTGAAGCCTGTAATTTCCTTTTAAGTGATGTACTTTTGAACGATCTAAATAAACTAGCAATTTCATAGTCTTCTGAAGGGCTCGGTAGACTTAGCTCTCAGGAAAGCAGGCGTGGTATCTTCAAGCGGATGCAGGTATATTGCTATGACCAGAAGAGAGAGAGGAGGGGAGAACTCCAAGCTAGAGTAAGATGGTGGAATTTAAATTTCCTCAAACCAGTATTTTGTTAGTAAATGTACAGTCACTGCAGAATAAGATTGAGGACCAAAGGGCAAGATAGCTGTATTGGAGAGAAATGAGGGATTGCTGCCTTCTGTGCTTCACTGAAACATGTTTCACTCAAGGCACATTGAATATGGCGGTCCAGCCCAAAGAGTTCTTGAATTCCCAGATGGATTGATCTGCAGAACATTCAAGAAAGGCAAGAGGTGAGGATCAATGTTTCATCATAGACTCTTTGTGGTGCTTGGATACTGTGGTCTTATCGCACTCTTGCTCCCCTGAACAACCTAATGATTAAGTGCTAACCATTCTACTTACCAAGAGGGGTCTCCTCCATGATCCTACCCGCAGTTTACATACCACCAAAGACCGATGTTAAGCAGGCGCTCAATGCACTGAGTGCCACCATCATAAACAAGAAACAGTCCATCCTGATGCATTTCAAGTCATTATCAGCGACTTCAATAAGGCTTGTTTGAAGAAATATACTATGATTAGGAATGCCTCCTGTTTGATCCCCAGATCTCATTTCTGGAAATCTGATTATCTGACTGTCCTCCTGCTACCGGCAACCATGCAGAGGCTAAAGAGCAAGACTCCAAAGACAACAAAGAGGTGGTCATGGGAGGCTGAGGAATGGCTATGGGATTGCTTTGAGTTGGTGGACAGGACCATGTACAAGGACTCCTCAGAGGATCCGAGTAAAAATATGCCCGGGTTGTCACAGACTTTATAAAGACAGTTGTAGATGAGTGTGACCCCACAAAATTATTCAGGGTCTTCCTCAACCAGAAGCATTGGATGAATCAGGAGATCTGCAATCTGCTAAGGGCCTGATCAGTGGTATTCAGGTCAAGCGACCATGTAAATCACAAGAGGTTCAGGTACAACCTCTAGAAAGCCATCTCACATGCAAAGTGGCAATTCGACCAAACTTGAATGACTGAAGGATGCTTGACAGCTGTGACAGGGCTTGAATGGGCTATCACCTCCTACAAAGTGAAAGCAAGCAACACATGTGGCAATAAGGTTTTGCTCCTAGATTATCTCAGTGCCTTTTAAGCTCTCTTTGACCATCAAAGCATGGAGGTAATTCCATGAACTCCCACAGCTCCCAAAAACGCTGTGATTTCCATCTCTGAAGCTGACATGAGAGCATCCTTTAGAAGTGTGAACCCACAGAAGGCATTCGGCCCAGATGGCTAACTGGCCGAGTGCTGAAGGCCTATGCTATTGAACTGACTGATGCATTCACTGATATCTTTAAACTTTCATTCTGGCAGTCTGAGGAACCCACCTGCTTAAAACTGGCTTTTATGATACCAGTGCCCAAGAAGAACATGATAACCTGCATCAATGACTATCATTCAGTGGCACTTACATACACTGTGATGAAGCATTTTGAGAAGCTGATGATGAAGCAATTCAACCCCTGCCTGAGGAGCAACTTGGATCCACACCAATTTGCCTACCATCACAAGTGGTAAACATCAAATCCATTTCATTGGCTGTTCAGTCAGCTCTGGAATGTTTGGACAGTGAAGATGCAGACATCGGATGCTCTTCATTGACTGTAGCTCTGCATTCAATACTATCGTCCCCTCAAAACCTATCTATACGCTCTAAGACCTCGGCCTTAATATCTCCTTGTGCAATTGGATGCTCAATTTCCCCAACTGTAGATCCCAGTCAGTACAGATTGTCAACAACATCTCCTGCAAAATTACCAACAGCACAGGTGCACCGCAAGTCTATGTGCTTTGTCCCCTGCTCTATTTCCTTTATAATTATGAATGTGAGACTAAGTACAGCTCCAATGACATATTTAATTTTCCTTACAACACCACTATTGTGGACTGAATCAAAGATGAACCAGCTTATAGGAAGGAGATTGAAATCTGGCTGACTGGTGCACAACAACAATCTTTCAATTAATGTCAGCAAAACCAAAGTGCTGATTATTAACTGTGGGAAGAAGAAACCATAAACCATGAGCCAGTACTCATCAAGAGATCAGAGATAGAGAGTGTCAGCAACTTTAAATTCCTCAGAGTTATCATTTCAGAGGATCTGTCCTGTGTCTAGCATGTAACTACCAATACAAAGGAGGCACAACAGTGCCTTAACTTTCTTAGAAGTTTGCACAGATTTGGCATGTCATCTAAAACTTTGACAAACTTCTGTAGACGCACGGTGGAGAGTATGCTGACTGTTGCATCATGACCTGGTTTGGAGATACCAATGCCCTTGAATGGAAAAACTACAGACAGTAGTGGATACAGCCCAGTTTGTCACATGTAAAGCCCTCCAAGCTTGAGCACACCTACAAGGAGAACTGTCACAGGAAAGCAGCACCCATCTTCAAGGACCACTACCATCCAGGTTATGCTTCTTCTCACTGCTGCCTTGAGGAAGGAGGCACAGGAACCTCAAGTCCCATTCCACTAGGATCAGGAGCAGTTATTACCCTTCAACAATCAGTCTCTTGAACGAGAAGGGATAACTTCACTCAACCCAATAATGAACTGATTCCACAACCTATGGACTAATTTTTAAGGACTCTACAACTTGTGTTCTTGGTATTTATTGCTTGTTTATTATTATTATTACTATTATTTTATAAATTTCCTTTTCTTTTTGTATTTGCATTGTTTGCTGACTTTTGCAAATTGGTTGTGTATTTGTTTCTATTATGTGCATTTTTTCACTGACTCTAGTGTTTCTTTCTTTTTAATATGAATCCTGTAAGAAGATGAATCTTAGGGTATTATATGGTTACATAAATGTACCTTGATAATAAACTTACTTTGAACTATCCGTTGTAAAGCTGAGTGCAAGCTAGTCATAGAATGTAGATTCTAGAATCCTATTTACATAATTTTACATTTGTTTCACAACAACAGGCACATCATGAAATAAATTATTTGGTCTCTATCTTATACAGTCAGTATAATGCTTACATAGTGAATAGCAAGGCTCTGAGTTATGCTGTGGAACAAATGGACCTGCGAATACAGATCCATAATTCTTTGAACGTCGCATCATAATCATCAGGAGTGCTTTTGGCACATTAGCCTTCATAAACCTAGGCATTGAATATAGAGATTTGGTATTATGTTGAAGTTGTACGAGAGGTAATTGATAAGTTTGTGGCCTAAGGTAGAAGGAGATGAGTTATACAGCTCTCTTTACATGCACATGCAGTTCAACTCTGAATGATTATGCAGAAAGTTTGAAGTTAATAACCCATGAGGGGTGATTGATAAGTTTGTGGCCCAGGGTAGAAGGAGATGAGTTATTAACTTCAAACATTCTTTGCATAATCACGCAAAGAGTTGACCTGCACGTGCATGTAACAAGAGCTGATAAACTCATCTCCTTCTATCTTAGGCCACAAACTTATCAATCACCCATCTGTGGACACCTTCTGGAGGTCCAAGATCCATATGCTCCATGACTGCTGGACTAAATGTGTGCAAGGGGTTTCTTCTTTTATGTTACTGCTGAGGCTAATCAAAATGATTTCTTTGTTATGTTAACGGCTGAGAAAGTTCTCTCTCTAGCAGCTTGTTTGGGTTATATTACTGATAAGAGCATTGTATTCATTTGCTAACCAATTGGGATAGATGTTATTCTTTCTTGTCTGTCTGTAAGCTATTGTTTCACGGGCTTTGGAGCAGAAGGCAATGGGGACAGAGAGAGGAGATGCGATGCTGTAAGCTGGGTGGTGGGACAGACCCGAGCAGGAGTCCGAGGTCCAGAGTCTTCGGCGAGGAGAGGAGACCAAGACAGACTCGTGTGGAGCGTCTGGTCGACCACCGTGGTTGGTCCCAGGCGGTGGGTCGAGGGGGTCGGAGGGGATCGAATGGTGGAAAGAAGACTCCACTAATTGAGCTCCAACGGTTGTGCACGAAGTGGTTGAACTTTGATAAGTCTGGCGCCTTTTACCTTCCTTTTATATTTTATCTCTATTACATAGTTCAAGTAAGATCTATAAAGTGTAATCATTTAATCACATATGGTGTATTGTCTGTTATTTGGCAGGGTGGGGTACATCACACAGCATCTACATAAAGTTGATTACCCAGTTTGGTGGGGCCAAAGGCTGCTCCCCCTAGACGAAAGCGAGCTGAGCGAGCCTGAGGCTTACCAGGGGGCTACATTTGGGGGCTTGTCCGGGATTTGATTCAGTGATGTGCTGTGTGATTGCCCTGTTTAAATCAGTGCTGCTGTGTCCCTGTGGGATTGCGGTTAGTAATGTGTCTCTATGACACATTACTCTCTCACTTGACCTGCGCCCCGGTGTTGAGGATGGCTGCATGCGTGTTGGGTGGGGTGGCTGTTGGTACCCCGGAGGTCTTCGTTTGAGTTCAGACTAGCGCTGACGAGTTGGTGGTGGGACTGCCAGTGTCTATTGGTGCCCCGGGTGAGGCGGGGCCATGGGCTGTCCAAACTGTTAGGAGAGAGGGGAAAGAGTGGTCTAATTCGGAGGTAGTGTCTGTGAATAAATGTTCCAGCTATGGCAGGCTCCACCTGGTTTTTGGGATATTGTCCACCCCTAAAGGGGCGGAGGCGTACGAGGCGTGGGCGGAGCGGATCTCTCAGTTGTTAGATGAGTGGCGGTGCTCGGCTGAGGGAGAACGGCAGGGATTGGTTGGAAGTTTGAGTAGGCGGCCTGTTGACGGTGTTAGAACTGTCAGGGTCAATTACCCCATAGTGACAGCTGCCAGTTATCTGAAAGCGGGGGAAAATGCGTCCGGTTCGACTGAAAGTAAAATGCAGTGCCTGGGAGGCTTTCCAGGAGATTGGGGAAAAGCTTTCAGTGTATCTTCTCTGGCTAGGGTGGCAGCTAAATTGCTTGCAGTGCCAGGGGGATCAGCCCCTCCCTCAGTTGTTCAACTGATCAGAGAGGTGTCGGGAAACTTAGTGAAGGTCCAGTGGGGGAACGGCTTGGGGTCTCTGGGGAAGCACGTTCCCAGCAATGTACCAAGGAACTTCCGAAAGGAACAGACCCTATTCTTGAAGGCTTAGAGGGACCACACCCCCATGTGTTGTTACGGTTAGATGGAAGCTATGCTAAAGCCATCCTCAACACCGGGGCGCAGGTCAAATTGTTGTACATTTTGTTTTACAACTGGTGTCTGAAGCATTTACCCTTGAGAACATTAAGGGCACTGGAGATTTGGGGTACCAGTGCCAGTGATTATCCAGAAGACGATTATTGGTCAGTGAAACTGGAGTTCATGGGGGCATTGTCTGTGCACCCAGTGTTTCGAGCTGCCTGTGAGGGCATGTGTAGCAGCCTTGAGCCGGTACCGAATTTAAATGAGAGCCGATTGTGGTACGGTCTGGGGGAAGTATCTGAGGGTGAGACCCTCTTAGTAGACACTCTGAAATACCACGAGGGAGGGGAGTTGACCGCTGAAGACACCTCGGTGAGAGAGAGGTCGCGGCGACTGGCCCCTGTAGCCGTGGAAAACGTAGGCAGCGTGTGTGTGGATTATAGGACTCTGAACACGCGCACTGTCATTGACCAGAATACGGTCCTGTGGGACAAAGATGCGATGGTCTGTTTGTGTGGTGCGACGTGGTTTAATGTGCTGGATCTGAGGAGTGGATGTTGCCAGATCCCGATGAGTGAGGCTGACAAGGAGAAGACGGCCATTATAGGTCCCGTAGGATTCTTCCGTTCCGAAAAGATGCCACAGGGCATGTCCGGAGCCCCTGCAACCTTCCCGCGGGGCATGGGGAAGACCAAGGGGGATGTGGAGGTGTTTGGAGTTTTGGCATATGCGGATGATCACCTAGGGTTTGGATTCACCTTGGGGGACTATGATGTGAGGCGAGTGCTGGAGCCCCGGACAACCATTGAAGAATTGGAGTTCACGCTCGTCAAAGTGGAGACGGGGAAACGGAATTCTGAGCCGAAATTGTGGTCAACTACTGATGAATTAATCCAGAGAGATGAAACAATGACCAACATTCGAAAGGATCAGCAGAATCTCAAGAGATGGATCCAGAACAGATTTGAAGAAGCTGGTGGTGTAATTGCGTCCCAGATGGAGATGGACACGAAGCGTGGGTCAGAACTGCTGAGACTGGGGCGAGAGTTGGAGGAGTCCAGGGAGATGCTGACGTCTCGATTGCAGGAGGTTGAAGAGGCTGCAGAGGCAGCCGAGGCTAAGTGCTTCAGTTTGGAGAAAATCAAACAGCAGCTACCGATCGAGGAAATGAGGAAGAATATGGATTCGAAGGATGATGTGCTGGATGTGTGGTACATGCTGCCTTTCGCTAACTTCCCCTTGATTGAGGAAGTGACCCTTCTCCCACTGAGTCAGGTGTAGTGGGGAAGGCCAGCTGTGGGCAGCCTGGGTTACTGCAGGACTTGGAAGGAAAAGAAGTGGGGCCCCGGACACGGGACGGCGGGGTTCTGAAGTGCAGTGGGGGAATGAATGAGAGATTGAGAGAGGAGTTGGCAAGCAGACCTGAGGTATCCCCAGTATTGTCAGAGCCTGAAGGGTTTAGGTGAGGGGATACGGAGGTCTCGGAGGATTAGGAAACTCCCAGATAGGTTGGCCTATGTAGCACCCGTGGAACAGGGCATAAGATCTATTGTTTGGGGAGCCATGTGACTGTAGCTGGATTGGGTTTTTGTATCTGCAGGAATGGTTGACGAGTTATTTAGAAGTCATGAGGACATGACTAAATTTGGTGGGGGGGATGTAACAAGAGCTGATAAACTCATCTCCTTCTATCTTAGGCCACGAACTTATCAATCACCCATCTGTGGACACTTTCTGGAGGTCCAAGATCCGTATGCTCCATGACCGCTGGACTAAGTGAGTGTAAGGAGTTTCTTCCTTTATGTTACTGCTGAGGCTAATCAAAATGGCTTCTTTGTTATGTTAACTGCTGAGAAAGTTCTCTCTCTAGCAGCTTGTCTGGGTTATATTACTGATATGAGGATTGTATTCACTTGCTAACCAATTGGGATAGATGTTATTCTTTCTTGTGTGTCTGTAAGCTATTGTTTTTCGCGGGTTGGGGCAGAAGGCGTGATGGGGCAGAGAGAGGAGATGCAATGCTGTGAGCTGGCTGATGGGACGGACCCCGAGTAGGAGTCTGAGGTCCAGGGTGTTCGGTGAGGAGAGGAGACGAAGACGGACTCGTGTGGAGCATCTGGTCGACCACCGTGGTTGGTCCCAGGCGGTGGGTCGAGGGGGTCGGAGGGGATCGAATGGTGGAATATAAACTCCGTTAATTGAGCTCCAACTGTTGTGCACGAAGTGGTTGAACTTTTGATAAGTTTGGCGCCTTTTACTTTCTTTTTATATTTTATCTCTATTAATTACATAGTTCCAGTAAGATCTATAAAGTGTAATCATTTAGTCACATATGGTGTATTGTCTATTATTTGGCGGGGTGGGGTACATCACACAGCATCCACCCAAACTTGACTACCCAGTTTGGCGGGGCTGAAGTCTGCTCCCCCAAGATGAAAGTGAGCTGAGCAAGCCTGAGGCTTACCAAGGGGCTACATGTGTAAATATAGGAGGGGACTATGTTGAAAAATAAATGTGCTAGGTTTTCTAAAATTCACTCCTTCTACCTTAGACCACGAACATATCAATCACCCCTCGTACAAGGCATTAGAGAGGCTGATTTTGGAGTATTGTGTGCAGTTCTGGTCACCTACCTACAGGAAAATCATAGAAACATGGAAACATAGACATCTGCAGCACATTACAGGCCCTTCGGCCCACAAAGTTATGCCGTCCATGTAACCTACTCTAGAAACTGCCTAGAATTTCTCTACCACATAGGCCTCAGTTTTTCTAAGCACCATGTACCTATCTAAGAGTCTCTTAAAAGACCCTATTGTATCCACCTCTACCACCTTCACTGGCAGTGCATTCCATGCACCCACCACTCTCTGTGTGAAAAATTTACCACTGACATTCCCCTTGGACCTACTTCCAAGCACCTTAAAACTATGCCCTATTGTGTTGGCCATTTCAGCCTAATAAGCTTGAAAGATTGCAGAGAAAACTTACAAGGATGTTGCCAGAACATGAGAACCTGCGTTATAGGGAAAGGTTGCATAGGTTTGGACTTTATTCCCTGGAGTGCAAGAGAATGAGTGGAGATCTTACAGAGCTACACAAAATTATGAGAGGTAGAGACTTTTTAAAATTTATTTATTTAGAGATCTGGCCCATTGAGCTGTGCCGCCCAGCAACCCACCGATTTAACCCTAAATTTACAATGACCAATTAATTTACTAGCGAGTACATCCCCGAAATGTGGGAGGAAACCAGAGCACTCAGAGGAAACCAGTGCATTGGGAAGGACACAGAAACTTGCTTACAGAGGACACCAAACTCCAATACCCTAAGCCGTAATAGCATTTGGCTAACAGCTATGCAACCATGGCACCCATAGGGAGACAGGGTGAACTCTGACATGAATGGTCCCAACCCTGGATGCGAAAGGAGGAGCACTGGGCATGGGGATAGCAATGGCATCTCGCACAAAAACCCAATGATACAGAAACGCCAACAGAAGCTCCAAAGACCTCATCCCTGGATAGGAAGGATACAGCAAGAAGATGGGCTACTCATTGGACAACTTGAAAGACTGGCCCAATACAGAGGTCTTTGGTGAGCTGCTGTCGGCATCCTATGCCCTGTAGGATTGACGGGCTTAAGAAAAAGAGATAGGTTGAACATATGCAGGTTTTTTCCCCTGAGATTGGGTGAGACTAGAACTATAGGTCATAGTTATAGGGTGGAAGGTGAAATATTTAAGGGGTATCTGAGGGAAAACTTTTGCACCCAGAGAGTTGTGTGAGTGTGGAATGAGCAGCCAGTGGAAATGACAGTTGTAACATTAAAGAGAAGATTGGATAGGTACATGGATGAACTGGGGTTTGGTGGGATATGGTCAGGGTGCAGGTAGATGAAACTCGGCAAAATACCAGATCGTCATGGACTAGATGGGCCAAAGGGACTGTTCCTGTGCTGTAGTACTCTATGACTCTCTAACAGAAACAATCTCAATGAAGACCAGTGTCAAACAAGGCTGCATCATTGCCCCAACACTTTTATAGGTCCTTGTTGCCAAAAATTTGCACTTCATCTCTAACAAATATCATGAAATTGGAATTGATTTTCAGAAAAAATGGGAATTATTTAATCTTTGTTGAGGCAACCATCTTCAGAACTAAGATCATGCAAACACCCATATTTAGCTTCATTTGCAAACACTTTGAAGGTTGAGGTCCAAGGCATCATTAACTCATTCACCAAAGCAAATGAGAGGATGAGCCAACTCAGCCTTTAGTCAAAGG
Source organism: Mobula hypostoma (assembly GCF_963921235.1). NCBI lineage: Eukaryota > Metazoa > Chordata > Chondrichthyes > Myliobatiformes > Myliobatidae > Mobula > Mobula hypostoma. The sequence continues at coordinate 31,435,491 of NC_086102.1, read as the reverse complement.
ATGTAAAGGGCATTTGAAGATCAAGACCTCAGACCTATCACAAAGCTCACAGTAATGAGCCCTGGCCTCCCATATACATCTGACACATAGATTACTTATAGCAGGCATCTCCTGGTAAGGGAAAACATTTAACCAAAGCTGTCTTTGATAAAAAATATTCCAAATTCACTGGAAGGATATGGGAACCAACATTGCAGTCATCTCAAGGTTAATCAATTATGCTAAACTGGCATGCTGTTTGCATTACTGACACTCTATTTTGAGCTCTGTCGTGGGAGGAGATTACAAAGGGATTTGAGGATGTGCTCAAAACTTCTCTGAAGAGGTAAAAACCCCCACTGATTCCTGAAAGTGTCTGGCCCAGGATCAGTGAATGTTAAGAAGAAGTGTTTGCAATAGTATTGACAACATCAAGACCATACATCAGAAGCCATCATTTCTTGACCTGCCTAATTGCCCTCTCTGTTGGCTACTTTCCTCTCTCCATTTCATTTGTCTCATTAGCCGCAAGTTCAGAGGAGATGCACGTTATCCTTAATCCTTAGATTCTGAAAAAGAGAAGTTTATTATTTGTCCACATTTAATTTTATTTGATCTGACAAAACACTGAATACAAAATGTGATTTATTTTATAAAGAATAAGGGGAAGGAAAGGCAAATCAGAAAGTCATGATCAAATAGTACCAGACTTGGATCTTAATAGTTTGGAGAGGGAAAAAAACTATGAAATAGGAAATACTCTATCATAGTTCGGAGATTCATGACAACATCAGAACTGAAGAATTATATTTAACTTAAAATATAAAATCAGCTGATGTATTTATTTTCCTGGTCCCAAGTGTCCAACATGCTCACATGTTCCTTCATCTCCCTGATTTTCATTTATTCAGTCCGATGTGCAGTAGGGAACATAGGACATAGAACGGTACAGCACAGTATCAGGATTTTTGGCCCACAATGTTTCTCCAAACCAATTAAAATAATAATCAAATAGCCAATTAATCTAATCCCTTCTGCCCACACAATTTCCATATCCTTCCATTTTTTCCTCACATTCATGTGTCTATCTAAGCATCTGTTAAAATTCCCTTACATTTCTCTATCCCAGCCAGCACATTCCAGGCAAGTATTTTACATTCTGTGTTATAGACACTTCAACCCTTAGAAAAAGATATTGTCACTCTACTCTATCAATGCCTCTCATAATTTTATAAACTTCTATCAGATTTCCCCTCAGCTTCTGCCACTGCAGAGAAAACAACCCAAATGTATCCAACCTCTCATTATTAGACATGCCATCTAATCCAGGCCACATCCTGCACCCTTTTCTGCACCTTCTCCAAATCCTCAATGTCCTTAATATAATGAGGTGACCAGAAATGTATGCAATGCTCCAAGTCCTGAAGAAGGGTCTCCTGGAGAACAGCCAAAACGTTGGCTGTTTATTCATTTCCATAGATAAATGCCTGACTTACCTCCTGCTGTTTGTGTGGGTTGCAAACCAGCATCTGCAGAATTTCTTGTGTTTATACAATACTTCCGATGTGGCCCAGTTGGAGTTTTATAACTTCCTGACTTGTCGACTCAATGACTTGACAAATGCAAGCATGCAATATGCTTTCTGAATCACCTATTAACCTGTGTAGCCACGTTCAGTCCTTGATGTTGTGGCCTCAGCTTCAGTCTAAAGTAGGAATTTAATGATCCTCCTTTTTGCTACTTCTTAAATTTGATCAAAAACCTTTGCTCTTTCATTTTAACTGTTGGAAATAATTTCTCCTTTCTATACTATCCTTCAATATTGTATATATTTCTTCCAAGTCAATTCATAATCTATGTTAGCCTTGGGTTGAATCTGAAGCTTAGAAATCTTCACCAATGATGACGCTGCAGAATATACCTCACAATTGCTCATCTTCAATAAATTATCAAATGGCATACTGCTATTCAGATGTACCAATCTGCTTGTAGAGGATGGCTTGAATGCAATAAGAAATTTCATAATTCAAAGATCCTTGGTGACTGGCTGGGGGTTGAAAATAATCAGCTCTCTGGACTGTAATCATTTGATCTTGGTACTGGTGTACAGTCAATCATTCCATCCCTTGGAAACAGCAAGCTGGCACTGGGAGGTTGAACACTGTTATTAACAATCACGAGACAGTATACTCTAGTGCTTTTCCAATCATTGTAGGAGACTTCAGCCAGGGTAGCTTGAAGTAGTTTCTGACCAACTACCTCCATGATTTTACCTGCAGAATCAGAAGAGGCAACACACTCGGTTGCCATTACACCACTATCAAGAATGCTCACCATGCCATTCCACGTCTGTATTTTAGCAAGTCTGATCATCTGGATATCTCTACTCCTGGCACAGACTGAATACTGCAGCCCCAGTGGTGAGAACCATAAATATTAGATTAGATTATGAGGACAAGCAGTCCTTGTTTATTGTCATTTAGTAATGCATGCATTAAGAAATGATACAATATTTCTCCGGTGTGATATCACAGAAACCCAGGACAGACCAAGACTGAAAAACTAACAAAAACCACATAATCATAACATATAGTTACAACAGTGCAACAATACCATAACTTGATGTAGAACATGCCATGGGCACAGTAAAAAAGTTCAAAGTCTCTCGAAAGTCCCACATCTCACGCAGACAGGAGAAGGAAGAAAACTCTCCCTGCCATGCCCAACCACAGTCCGTCTCTGAGTTGTCGGAAAACTTCGCACTCCGATTAGCCCTCCGACACCGAGTACCGAGCACTACCTCTGCCGAACACTTCGACCTCAGCCTCGGTCGCCAGCAGCAAGCAAAGCCGGGGACTTTGGGGCCTTCCCTCTGGAGATTCTCGATTGCACAGTAGCAGCGGCAATGAACTGGGCATTTCAGAAATTTCTCCAGATGTTCCTCTGCTTCTCACGTCTGCTGCCGTCAAATCAGAATTGTGCACAGCATCTTACTTAAAAATACGATATCATTACACCGGAGAGCTGCATGCACTGCGTCGCGTCGCCATCTTCTCCTCCCGCCATTAATATATGGTCAAGGAAAACAAAGGACCGTTTATGTCAAGATGGTTGCAGAATCAATGGACTGGACCATATTCAGGGATTAATTTTCAGATCTGAATGAACATACTACAATTGTCACCAACTTCCTGAAGACCGGTGTGACTAACTGTGTGTCTTTGAGAATATACTGAGTTTTCCCAGACCAGGAAGCTCTGGATGAGCCTGAGTCTGTGGCGTTCAAGACTGGCAATCCAGAAACTTACCAGAAGTCTAGATATGACCTAAGGAGGTCCTTTGTGAGAACAGAAAGTTGACTTTGTGTGAAGTTAGAGGCACAATTCGATGCACGACAGCAGCAGTGGGGTTTCCATGCCATTACTTCCTACAATAAGAAATCCAACAGCATAATTGGCGGTGATGTTTCACTGTCTGATGAACTCATCGTCTTTTATGCATGTTTTGAAATGGAGAATAACACTGCGCTTATGAGAACCACCACAGTGTCTGGCGAGCCTGTGATCTCTGTCTCAGAGGCTGGGTCAGAACACCCTTCAAGAGGAGGAACCTGTGCAAGGATCAGGCCCCAAAAATATGCCTGGTCAGGTTATGAAAACCTGTACTGACCAACCAGTTGGACTGTTCAAGGACATCTTCAGCCTCTCACTGTTGTAGTCTGAGGATGCCACCAGCTTCAGAGGGCCATCTATTGTACCAGGACCCAAGAAGACCAGAGCGACTGTCACTTGGTAGCACTCACATTGACTGTGATGAAGTGCTTTGAGAGGCTGGTTACGGCCAGAACAAGGACACGGACCTGCTGCATTTTGACTAATACAACATATCTATAGCGAACGCAATGCTACTGGCTCTAATAAAAACTAAAGCTTGGCATTCAATTCTATCATCTCCTGAATGTTAATCCAAAATGGCCAAGCAGCTTACTTGGTTCAGTTATCTCATTCATTAATGAAACCAGTGCAGATCCTTGTGTGGCATTCCTAAACACTTTCTTCTTAGTTGAGTATATATCTGTTACTCCTAACTTCTGTATCTCTATTCAACCTGAGTTCTCATCCAACATCAAGTCAATAACTTGTCTTCAATTTTATGAAGCTTAAAAAAGTGTTATCCACTGATATTTCCTGTTTGCATCTTTAATTACCTTTAATTAAGTTATGCTTATTAGCCATGGGCTTTTAGATGCTCTGTATAATTTAAAGTGGGGGAATGGAATTCTGAGGTGAGGTGATCCGGTTACCCTAAACTTCCAAACTTCTCTATTCTGTCACATGTAGTTGATGTGATGAAGGAGAAATTGAAATACGGACCATGGTGTAGAAGGGTCATTTACATTTTTCTGATATTTTTGCTCCCTGTTAATTTAACAGAGTTACTGTCTGTTTTATATATGCTATTTTAATTATTGGTCCAGATCCTGGAAATTTTTAGCAAATACTTTTGTCATACTGGTTCAGTCCTTCAAAGTACACTGGAAAACCAGCTGAGTCCAATTAGACTTGGTCTACACTTTTCTGAAAAGAGTGGTGAGTCCTAACACAACCTAGAGAAAACTTTACCAATTATTTTCAGCAAACACTGATCTGATTTCTGATTGCTACACTGACTAACAATTTCAAAAATAAGACAACAGGTTATTTAAAATAATGTTAGCAGCCTTACATTGACTCAAGTTAACATCTATTGTGAGATTCAACCATTTCTAAGTTAAATGCCAACAAATGTAATCATGTTTGATGCTGTAATATCCACCATAAGCTTATAACTGTCTCTCTGACACTCACTTAAGAGAAGTGCTGTATACTTAAATTCTTGTTCTTGGCAAGTGGTAATAACGAGCCAAAAATCAATGAGCTTAAAATGTTCTGTCAATCTCAGAGCTTCCTGTTTATTTGATTTTTGGCACCTGAAGCAGTCTGCAGTGAGAGGCTTGTGTTATCTTATTCCCATTAAAATCATGACAGACGACTTGTGATTCCTCTCAAAATACGTCTGCTACCAACTTGACAGCAATGCAAAGCAAGGATTATGTTTGTGCTGCCCAAAATTTATAAACAAGCAATGAATGGTATTTTGAGTTCAAAATATATTCTCTGAATTACATTTTGGCACCAAAAGCTTCACAGCTGCAAGTGGTTAGTGTATTGCTCTATTCCATAATAATTTTACTGAAATGATAGATATAAATGTAATATGCACAGATTGCTTTTCTCCATTGAGTACATTTACATGGAATGCTTCCACCAAAAAAGCAGCATCCATCATCAAAGTCTCCCACCAACCAGGCTACACCTTCTTCTCACTACGACTATCTGGCTGGACTTACAGAATCCTTCGGTCAAACACCAACAGGTTCCGGAACGATTATTACCCTTCAAAAGTTATCAGGCTACAGAGCAGCGTGGATAACTTCACTCACCACAACTCTGAAAAGATTCTATGACCCATAGACTTACTTTCAACTCCTTACAATTTATGTTTTCAGTATTTTTTGTTTGCAGTTTTGCTTCTTGTGCGCATTGGTTGTTGGTCAGTCATTGTTTGTGCGTAGTTTTTCATAAGTTCAGTGGTTATTTATTTATTTTTCCTATAAGTGCCTGCAAGAAAATTAGTCTCAAGATAGCATATGGAAACACACATGCACTTTGATAATAAATGACCTTTGAACTTGAAATTTTTGAAATGGACTGCCTTCATACAACACTTTAGACAAATGCATTCTCTAAATCTTCATTTTCATTATAAAATTGGGGATGATTGCCGATACCTTCATAATTGCTAACTTATTGTAGTAGTGAAACTGTTTTATTTTCACTCCTGACAGTTTCTAGCATTGCCAAGCATGAATGCTTGAAATTGCAGTGAGCAAAATAGTTCTAAATTATCCTACTGCCTATTCCTCACCAACTTTCAGTGACAAACATCATTGTTTTTTGAACATAAACATATGCACGTGCTGTTATTTAAAAACTGTTCACTCTGAGCACAGTGTATTGCCTAATGACCACGCAAGTGCACACGACTGACACTTGTTAGAAACTGTTTGGCTGCGATCTCCTGTCCCAATTAAGTGGCATATTGTCCCAAATAAACAAAGAAAATCCAGGCTATTTTCTCGATTTAGTTTTAGCTCTTCAAGAGTTGTTGCAAATAAATAGATGTTTTGTAATTCAAGAAACTAATTGAAAGAAAAGCAATGGGTGCCTACGAAAATGTATCTACTGTTAATTTTAATTTTTTAAAAACTTTTGTGAGATGTTTACGCATGACATTGTGGCGTAATGATGCACGCCATTCATGTTATTCTTCCATATAACCTGTAATGAGTTATGTAAACAACAAAAGTGCTCTATCAAACAATATATTTATATATTACTCAAAGATTAATGGAACGTTAAACACACCACACCACCCTGCTTAGTTATAAACTTTAACTCAATATAGAATGCACCTCAACATAAATATACAGTATAATGCTATGTAATACAACTATTATATAAATAGCCACAGCATGGTGAATTATAAGCAACACACACAAAAAATGCTGGCGAACGCAGCAGGCCAGGCAGCATCTATAGGAAGAGGTACGGTTGACGTTTCGGGCCGACAAAGGGTCGGCCCTTTGAAATTCCAGCATCTGCAGATTTCCTCGTGTTTGCGGTGGTGAATTATGAATTGTCCTATCAGGCCTAAAGATCACTGTGGTGGATTTCTTTCTCTTGTGGGATAATGTCCTTCCTGACTGGGGAGTGGGGAGATCACTCTTTTTTTTTGCATGTGAGACGTATGGCTGTGAAACAACTTCAGGTTCTGTGGCCTCCTCTGAGGTGGTTGTAGGAGTTGATTGTGGGACTCCAGGAAGTGGTACTAACAGTTCTGGAGATCTTTCTTCTCTAACATATTGTCTCTGCTCTCCTCAACTGATTGATGTGTTGTCTTCAGAGACATCAGTCACAATCTCCAATCTGTAAGAGAGTGGTCCAGTTCTGTCCTTAGTCTTTCCAGTACCCTCTTTTGATCTCCTCTCTAATCCATCATCTACAGGTTTGCTTGTCCAAGAGTGAAACATTGGACCTCCTTGTTTGAGGAACCCTCAATTTGTCCCAGTCGTTTGTTTTGCATACTGCTTCTGTGATTGGGCTTGAGGTGATCCAAGTATGATTGCAAGGGACAACCCAAGAACAGCACAGCTGGTGAGTTGTTGGTTGTGGAGTGTGCCGCATTGTGAAATGCAAGGAGGAAATTGGTGAGCTTCTCATTCAGTATTAGTGTGGCTCTTTCTGCTGACATTGCTCGCAGTGCATTCTTTAGACTCCGAACAAAGCTCTCCATCAGTCCATTTACTGCTGGTTGGTACAGTGCAGATGTAATATGTCTCATTCCATTCATTTTCAGAAATGACTGAAACACCCACAACAAACCGTGAGTCCATTGTCACTGACTAAGTGTTCTGCAACACCAATCCTTGGGAAGATGATCTCAACACCAATCCTTGGGAAGATGATCTCAACACCAATCTTTGGGAAGAGGATCTCAACACCAATCCTTGGGTGGAGGATCTCAACACCAATCCTTGGGAAGAAGATCTCAACATCAATCCTTGGGAAGAGGATCCCAACACCAATCCTTGGGAAGAGAATCTCAACACTAATCCTTGGGAAGATGATCTCAACACCAATCCTTGGGAAGAGGATCTCAACACCAATCCTTGGGTGGAGGATCTCAACACCAATCCTTGGGAAGAAGATCTCAACATCAATCCTTGGGAAGAGGATCCCAACACCAATCCTTGGGAAGAGGATCTCAACACCAGTCCTTGGGGAGAGGCTATTGTGAATACTGCTGGCCAGTTGCAGCTGCAGCTAATACTAACGAGAAATTTGCACCCATGAATGCTACAGCAAAATCCACATGAATCCTCCACCAGGGCAATGTAGACCATTCCCAGGGATGGAGAGGCACTGCTCTTGGTATCCCGAACAGTGCATGGCAAGCTGCTCAATCTGCTGACCTATCCCAGGCTATCAGACAAAGCTTAGAGCCAATGCTTTCATTTTGACTACACCTAGATGACTGGTATGTAGCTCCTCCAATATTTTAGCTCTCAGCTTGGATGGAACAATAACTCTAAATCCTCATCTAAGGCAATGTCAGGTTCATCCTGCTGCGTTTATGCTGCTGCTATTAGTGAAACACTTTTCTACGGACTGCAAAATGAACACTAGAGGTTGATGTTCAGTAATGAGGGTAAGTTCTCTCCCATATTGATTGAAATGTTTTACACCCCAAACCAGAGGCCCCTCTGTCAATCTGTGCAGCATTAAAGGAACATGATGCAAAGGCTATGGGGAATTCACTTCTAGCACTCATAACATGTGACATAACTGCGCCTATACCATAAGGCAAGACATCACAGGTAAGCTTCACTGGAGGATGAAGATAATGTGTGAGTACAGAGTCTGGTGTCACTATTTCCTTTGTCTTTCGGAAAGCCAGCTCATACTGCTTTGTCTATTTCCATTTCTTCCCAATCCAAATTGTGGAGTATGGTAGCCAGGTTTGGCAGGAACAGTAATTGACAAATCCAAAAAAAGCAGTGCGACTGTGACACATCCTTTGGCCTTGGGACATCCACCATGGTCTGAATAGGAGTTAGATTTTCTCCGGTGTAAGCTCTTAGTTGGAAATCTGCAGGCTTCAGTTTAGCACCTTTGAAATGCTGTTCAAACTCATTTTGTGGAATGACTGAAAACAGTCAAACCATTTTAATTTGCCCTTCACTTCGGGTGTCTTGCCTGTCTTGTATTGCTTGTCTCTTGTTAGATTGCACTTTGTAAATCTCAAGGCTACTCAGTCCTGTGTCACTCTCATCATTATCAGATTTTTTTTATATCACAGCATGCAGACTAGTGCTTTTTTATGAAACTGCAAATTGACTTTTTATCTTATTTCTCTCCTCTATCCAGTCCACTTATTTTTGTCTGCCCAATTGCTCTTTACATGTGTCCTATTTTGTTGCATTTTCTGCAAGTTTTGCTGTGAAACCTGCGATGTCCTGGTGTATGTGAGCCCCTGTCACAAACGTAACACCATTTGTTCAGCCAGGCTGGTGCCTGTTGTAATGTTGCAGTTTCGCTCACGCTCACTTACATTGCTGACCGCAACTCAATTGTGTCTCTGCCTGAGGTTTCCACTGAAACAGCAATTTCAACTGGTGTTTTAAATGTGAGTTGTGCTTCAGTTAGGAACTATTTTTGAATGATTTCTTGTAAGAATCCACAAACTAATGATCTCTTAGTGTATCATTAAGCCCATCAGTGAACTGACGATGCTTGGACAACTTCTTCAATTCAGCCAATGAAGCTGAAATGGACTCCCCTTCCTTTTGATTCCACTTATGAAACCTAAAGCATTCTGCACTCAACAGTGGTTCTAAATGTTTCTGCATTACGTTCATGATATCAGCAAAGCTCATTCTTGCTCCTTTGGTTGGAGCAGTCAAACTTCTAAGCAAACTGTATGCTTTTCCACCTATTGCACTCGGCAAAACTAGGACTTGTTTCTCGTTGGATATTTCATTTGCTTCAAAATACTGCTCAATTCATTCAACGTACATCAACCAGTTATCTGTTGTGGAAAATGTATCTATCTCTCCAATATAGTTATCCATTTCAGATTCTTTTTAATTTATGATTTTATCATTCAGTACACACTGTTTATGAACCCAGGAATTTTTTTTCATTTTTTGCACTTTGTTTAACTCAGCTGTCTCTGTGTCGTTGTGAAGAAACACATGCTATGCTTTTTTTAAAAAAAGTTGAATGTCACTCTCCCTTTTTGAAGAAAAAAGTGTGCTGTGCTTCTTTTAAAAATTGAAAATCTCGCTGTGTTTCAACAGGTAGTAAGTCATCTCTGGTTTGTTCAAAAACTTGCTCATCGTAATTGTCATGTTTTTTCACTATTGAAACTATTCAAAAGAAAAAAATCACGGGAACCTGGGAAAATGTCTACCTCGTTTTTTTTTACCTTTGTGAAGCAATCAATATTTTGTGGTGGCGTAATGACGTATGTCATTCATGTACTTTTACATATAACCTGTAATAAGTTATGGAAACAACAAAGAATGCTTAATCAAACTATATATATAATATTACTCAAATATTACCGAAATACTAAATATACAATAGCTCCATTTAACCAATTTGTGAGTGCAATTACGAAGAAAGCTCGGCAGCTCTTTTACTACCTTAGAAATTTGTGAAGATTTGGCAAGATATATAAAACTTTGTCAAACTTCTATAGATGTGTGGTGGAGAATATATCACTGGTTTCATCATGGCCTAGTTTGAAACACTATTGTTCTTGAATAGAAAATTCTGCAAAAAGTAGTGAATATGGCCCAGTGGTCACGGGTAAAGTTCTCCCCACCATTCTGCACACCTACATGGAGTGCTCTCGCAGGGAAGCAGCATTCTTCATCAGGGATCTCCATCACCCAGGCCATGTTGCCTTCTTGCTGCTACCATCAGGAAGAAGTTACTGGAGCCTCAGGACTCGCACCACCAGGTTCAGAAACAGTATACCCCTCAACTATCAGGCTCTTGAACCAGAGAGGATAACATCACTCAACTTCATGTGCCACATCACCGAACTGTTCCCATAACATATATACTCACTTTCAAGGATTCTTCATTTCATCTTCTTGATATTTATTGTTTATTTAGTTGTTATTATTATTATTATTTATTTTCTCTTTTGTATTTGCACAATTGTTTGTGTCCTTTGCACATTGGTTGTTTGTCCATCCTGTTGGGTGCAATCTTTCATTGATTCTATTGTCTTTCTTGGATTTGATGTGTATGCCCGCAAGAAAATGAATCTCAGGGTTGTATATGGTGACATATACTGTATGTACTTTTATAATAAAGTTACTTTGAATTTTGAAGTCTGAATTGGCCTCCACAGTTGTCTGTAGCAATGAATTCCACAGATTGACCACCTCCGGCTAAAAAAATTCCTCTTCATCTCTGTTCTCAAGGGATATCCTTCTTCTCTGAGGGTGTGCCCTCTGGTCTTAAACTCCTCCACTAAAGGAAACATCCTCTCCAAATCCACTCTACTGTATCTAGGCCTTTCAATAGTCGATAGAGTTGGTCTTAATTTACAAATTATGACTCTTTTTAAAGTAACCAAGCCGGTGTGGGAAGGAGGCCAGGAGTTGTTCTTGGTTGTCACAGGCTATCTGAGGTGCAAGCCATTGAGAGCACTTAATAGGTAGTGAGGGTTTATCCCTATGACCTTCCCCAGCTATGACAACCTTAAAGAATCTGTATATTACACACAACTTTGTGTTTCATTTTTTTGCAGCACCCATATGAAATGTTGCTATGGTGATAAGTAGACGAGGAAAATTAGAGAGGGAGAACATAAACGAAGCAATGTTCAGTTCTGAAATGCAGAGATATAGGAAGTGCCCAGCAGTTCAGGCCAAGACTTAATCAAGGTAAATTCACAGAAAGTGAAGTAGAATTTTTTTCACTTCCATCGTTGGGGTTCATGCTAAACTTCTGACCAAGTTTCAATGGTACATGAAAGCCAATTCTGATTAAGGAGTTTAATACGAAAACAATGTTTGTTTCTTTCAGTTGTAGTATTATAAAGGCCATACAACGTCAAGCACGAAATATTGGTTTTATGATAAAAAAAAACTCTTTGTCCCTACTTGATTTTGCTAGATGTTTAGTTCTTTCCTTGCAAAAACAATAGCACGTGTATTTGGTATTGGTTTATTACTGTGACATATACCAAGATACAGTGAAAAGCTTGTCTTGTCTAGTGTTTATACAGATCAAATTATTATACAGTGCATTGAGTTAGAACAAAGTAAAATGGTAACAGTTTGCAGAGTAAAGTGTAGCAGCTACTGAAAGAGAGAAATGAAGGTAAATAAGGAAGTGCAAGCTCATGGTGGGGTAGATTGAAAGGCCAAGACTCCATTTTATCATACAAAAGGTCCATTCAAAAATATCTGATAGCAGTGGGATATAAGTTGTCCTTAAGCCTGGTGGCATGCACTTTCAGGCTTTTGTAACTTCTGCCTGATTGGAGAGGGGAGAAGAGAGAATTCCAGGGTGGGTAGGGGTCTTTATACTGGTTTTCTGAGGCAGTGAGTAGTAAAGACAGAGTCCGTCGACAGGAGGCTGATTCCTGTGATAAGCTGAGCTGTGTCCACAACTCTCTGCAGTTTCTTGCAGTCACGTGCAGGGCAGTGGGTTAACCTTTTCAGCGATATGCAACCTGCAAAGCCTGGCAAGAGGTTAGGACCTGCAGCTCAGAAGAAATCCTGTTACATTGTAAGGAAGGAACGGAACAAGATGAGTTGAACAACAAAGGAGATGCACTGGAAAACAGAGGTGCTGCCCATCATGTCAAAAGCTGAATTAATTAAGACAGAGGAGGCAAAATAGTTCATCATAAGCTGAGAGGCAGAATGTGATTTTTTAAAAATTTGAATAGAATTTGGTTACTATTGAAGCTGGGGCTGAAACCTGATTAGGAACATTCCAAGTTGGGAGTAAAAGAACATAGAACCTAGAACATATTTTTCTCTCCCACATAACCCTCCATTTTTCTTTCATCTGTGTGCCTATCTAGGTAAGAGTCCCTAGCAGTTATGAGATATATTTGCACAACCTAATGGCAAAAACCTGTTTGAATAGGTGGGATTTGCAGTGCCAGTTTACAAGCTTTTTTTTTTGAGTGAGGACATGCTGTGGATATTTTGTTTGGGCAGCATAAAGGAAAGCAGCTGAACAGACATCCACAATCATTGCAAAACTGTTCGTGAACTCGTGACATGAGTAATTAAACCTAATGAGTCTGCAAATTAGGAGAATGTTTAAAAGACCTGAGGCAAACAGATCTTCAAACGATTAGCAGAAATAATAGCAGTAATTTTCATGGTTGATAGAAGGCTGTCAGAAGTGGGTGGAAATTCTGTGCAGGAACATGAATCCGAGGCTTGCTAGAACTTGCCTGCCAAGTTTTATTTAAATCTGTGTTACCTCTTCTTGTGTTTCAGGTGTAGCACCGCAGTTAGGCCTGGAGGAAGGATGAAAATCAGTCTGCTAAGGTCACTGGCGGTAGAGTAAAAAGCAACTGTGGTAGCATGGTAATCAAGGGGTTAGTGCAACACTATTATAGAGTCAGGTGTAAGATTGGGGTTCGAAATCTGTCAGGAGTTTGTACATCCACCCCCCAGCCCCCGAAAGCGAGGTATTCCTCCAGGTGCTCCGGTTTCCACCCACATTGCAAAGACATACGGGTTAGGGTTAGTGAACTGTAGGCATGCCACGTTGGCGCCAAAAGTGTGGCGGCCCTTGTAGGCTGCCCCTAGCACATCCTCACTGATTTGATTTGATCTAAAAAAAAATTTCACTATATGTTTCATTGTACATGTGATAAAAAAAAGCTAATCTTTAATCTGTATCTAATCAAAAGAAGAAGTGAAACATTAGAGAACTTGACTATTCTTGTTTAAATTGAGTTTTCATCTTTGTCTAGATTCTCTCCTTTCTTCGCGTTTCTTCCCACCTTCCTCCCATGACCCTCCTCCACTCTTCAAATCAGAGCTCAGCTTAACAATGAGCCCTATCTCCTACCCCCTTGAACCTCCTGAATGTCTAACATCTCTTGTTAGCTTCCTAGTTTTTCGTAGTGAGCATCACCCTCCTCAGGTGTTGGTTAAAATTTTATCAGCATCCTGTATCCATCGGAGGATTCCTCTCTTCATAAAGATGCCACCGACCAGATTCTGAATCCTGCATCAGACTGAGAGGAATGACAATTGTACATCGGTGAGGATGGGAAAGGAAATGCTCAGTTTTCATTGAGCTATCTTCTTTCATTAGGAAAGAGATAAATATCATTCTTAATATATTGGATTACACTTTAATCTATCATTACTACAATGGTCTGACTCTTACATTGTATATAAACTAATCCATTTAATGTGGTCGTTCAACAGAGGAAAATAAAAGCAAAAATGTAAGTAAAATGGAAACTTCACATTCTTATTGTCTAGTATATCACTGTGATTAGAAAAGTGTCTTTGGCATCAGTTAGCTGTTGTGCATAGTAATTATCAGCTATTATATCAATTAGTCTGGTAAATCCCCTCCATTTTATCTAGTGACATTCATAGATCATGCCACCACTATAATTGTGTATGCATTACTTTCCCTCGTCTGAAAGAAATGTGAATGGGACTGAAAGCCAATCAGGAAAAATAAATAAAAAAGCTCCATTCACTCTGCACCTTTCATAAAGTTGTTAAGAAAATCACTTCACAGCCAATAAACTCATCAAAGTTTAAGCTATAACAGAGGGGTCAATTCCGATAAGTTATGGGCTTACAACAAGAAAGATGATAAGATTAAACCAACTCGAGTAAAAATTGATTGTCTTTGAAATCATGTCATGCCTTTTGCAAAGGCAGACAAGGTTTTGCTTTAAAATCTCTACATTGAGGTATCTGGGATGGAATCTGAACCCAAAATATTCCAAGCTGCAATAAGTGACCAAAAGAGGCTACAGAGGGTTGTAAATTTAGTCAGCTCCATCTTGGGTACTAGCCTACAAAGTACCCAGGACATCTTCAAGGAGTGGCGTCTCAGATAGGAGGTGCAGAAGCCTGAAGGAACACACTCAGCAATTCAGAAACAGTTTCTTCCTCTCTGCCATCTGATTCCTAAATGGACATTGAACCCTTGGACACTACCTCACTTTTTTAAAATATAGAGTATTTCTGTTTTTTGCACGATTTTTAATCTATTCAATAAAGTATACTGAATAAGATTTACTTATTTATTTTTTTTCTTCTAAATTATGTGTTGCATTGAACTGTTGCTGCTAAGTTAACAAATTTCACGTCACTTGCTGGTGATAATAAATCTGATTCTGAATCTGAAGTGTGACTGCCACAGAATCGTAGCCAATGAGACCCTCTACAATGTCACATCAAAGATGTTCAAGATCTTTACTTTGCAAAAAAACATAGTTGATTGTTTGTGGATCTCCCTAAAATACATCAGATAGTTTTATTTGACAGGAATTGCATTCATATGAAATAACACTTGGTGTTCTGTCATAATTTTGATGAAGTACAATGGGAGTGCAGGAACATTGTCAAAGAAGAACCACTCTGTATCTCTTAGGACATGGGGTTAGAGGGTTTTGAATCATTGTGGATAGAGCTAAAGAATTGCAAAGGTAAACAGACCATGATGGGAGTTGTATACAGACCCCCCAAACTGTAGTTAGGATGTGGCCTGCAAATTAGAATAGGAGATAGAAAATGCATGCCATCGTCATGGGGGACTTCAATATGCAGATTGATTGGAAAAATCAGATTGTTGCTGGATTACAGGAGGGGGAATTTCTAGAGTACCTACAAAATGGCTTTTTAGAGCAGCTCGTGTTTGAGCCCACTAGACGATCAGCCATTCGGGATTAGGTGTTGTGGAATGAAACATAATTGATTAGAGACCTTAAGGAAAAGTGATCATTATATGATCGAATACACTCTGTAATTCAAGAAGGAGAAGCTAAAGTCAGATGTATCAGTATTACAGTGGAGTAAAGGGAATTACAGAGGCATGAGAGAGGAGTTGGCCAGAATTGATTGGAAAAGACCACTGGCAAGGCTGACACCAGAGCAGCAATGGCTGGAATTTCTGAAAGCAATTCAGAAGGCACAGTATATATATATATCCCAAAGAAGAAGAAGTATTCTAAAGAAAAGATGACACAATTGTGGTAAACAAGAGAAGTCAAAGCCAACATAAAAGCCAAAGAGAGGGCATGTAATAGAGCAAGAATTAGTGGGAAGTTAGAGATTGGGAAGCTTTTAAAAATTAACAGAAGGCAACTAAAAAGGTCATTAAGGAAGTAAAGATGGAATACAAAGGTAAGCTAGCCAATAAAATTAAAGAGGATACCAAAAGTTTCTTCTGTATATGAAGTCCAAAAGAGAGGTGACAGTGGAAAATGATGTTAGAGAGGTAGTAATGGGGGCCAACAATATGGTGGACAAACTGAATAAGTACTTTGCATCAGTCTTCACTGTGGATGACACTAGCAGCATGTTGGAAGGTCCGGGTGTCAGGGGGCATGAAATGTGTGAAGTTACCATAAGTAAGAGAAGGTTCTTGGGAAACCGTAAGATTTGATGGTAGATAAGTCACCTGGACCAGCTGATATGCACCCGTTTTCTGAGAGAGGTGGCTGAAGAGATTGCTGAGCATTAGTAATGATCTTTCAAGAATCACTAGATGCTGGAATGGTTCCAGGAGACTGGAAAATTCCAAATGTCACTCCACTCTTCAAGAAAGGAGAAAGGCAGAAGAAAGGAAATGCTAGGCTAGTGACCTCAGTGGTCAGGAAGATGTTGGAGTCAATTATTAAGGATAAGATTTCAGGGTACTTGGAGACTCATAATAAAATAGGCTGAAGTCAGCATGGTTTCCTTAAGGGGAAATCTCGCCTGACAAATCTTTTGGAATTCTTTGAGGAAATAACAAGCAGGATAGACTAAGGAGAATTGCTTGATGTTGTGTACTTAGATTTTCAGAAGGTCTTTGACAAGGTGCCACACATGAGGCTGCTTAACAAGCTATGATCCCATAGTGTTACAGGAAAGTTTCTAGCATGGATAAAGCATAGCCGATTACCAGGAGGCAAAGCGTGGGAATAAAGGGAGCCTTCTCTGGTTGGCTGCTGGTGACTATTGGAGTTCCTCAGGAGCATGTGTAGGAACTGATTCTTTTTACATTATACGTCAATGTTTTGGATGATGGAATTGACAGCTTTGTTGCAAAGTTTGCAGACAATATGAAGGTAGGTCGAGGGGCTGGTAGTTTTCTGGAAGAAGAGAGGCTACAGAAGGACTTGGGATTAGGAGAATGGGCAAAGAAATGGCAGATGGAATACAGTGTTGCAAAGTTTATGGTCATGCACTTTGGTAGAGGAAATAAAAGTGTTGACTCTTTTCTAAATGGAGAGAAAATACAGAAACTGAGATGCAAAGGGACTTGGGAGCCCTTAAGCAGGATTCCCTGAAGTTTAATTTGCAGGTTGAGTCTGTTGAAGAAGGCAAATGTGATGTTAGCATTTATTTCAAGAGGACTAGAATATAATTTTGAGACTTTATAAAGCACTGCTGAGGCCTCACTTGGAGTATTGTGAGCAGGTTTGGGCCCCTTATCTTATAAAAGATGTGTTGAAACTGGAGCGGGTTCAAAGGAGGTTCACAAAAATTATTCCAGGATTGAATGGCTTGTCATATGAAGAGTGTTTGATGGCTCTGGGCCTGTACTCACTAGAATTCAGAAGAATGAGGGGTGACCTCTTTGAAACCTCTCAAATGGTGAAAGGCCTTAATAGAGTAGATGTGGAGAGGATGTTTCCTGTGGTGGGGCCAGTGAAGACCAGAAGTCACAGCCTCAGAATAGAGGGGTGTCCTTTTAGAATGGAGATGATGAGAAATTTCTTTAGCCAGAGAGTGGCGAATCTGTGGAATTCTGTGTCATAGGCAGCTGTGGAGGCCAAGTCTTTACGTACATTTAAGGCAGAGGTTGATAGATTCTTGATTGGCCAGGGCATGAAGGGATACGGGGAGAAGACAGGAGATTGAGGCTGAGAGGAAAATTGGATCAGCCATGATGCAATGGCAGAGCAGACATGACAGCCAAATGGCCTAATTTTGCCCCGATATCTTATGGTCTTTCTCCATTTAAGAAAACAATAGTATTCTGAAATAAAAGTCTGAAAACTAATTCAACTAAAAGTATGCCTTTTATGACTAATTAAAGCTACCTCAACAAACACACACACACACACACACACACATCTAAATATTACTGCATGTAGTAAGAAGATGGGTTTTCAAATAATTTGATATGCTTGCTGAGTGTCTCACCTGAGTCTTTCACAGAGCTATGAAAACCCTGTTTTCCACAGGGTGTAGACAATGATCACAGGCAACTGTTACTCAAATTGCAAACATTGAGAGAGAATGCAGAACATTAACGTTTATTATCATGATTGCTGCTCACAGCTACACTAACCTGAGGCCCAATGTCACTAGCTGCCAGGAGCAAACAAAACAACTCTGCACTGCCTAAAGATGAAATGAAGCCATATGAAGACTGCAGAGTACTGAAGATTTTTTAAAAATATGCTACTTCTGTAACAAAGGGCATTAGCTGACCTAGGAGAGAGCATATACCAAATGTTGTATAAGAAGGCTTAAATGAGGAGATGGAATAAATTGAATCATGATTCAGGAGAAAAAATGTCTATCTGAGGGGAGGCAATCTTGTTGAAGTTTTTGTCACAAGAGGTAATTGGGTTGAAAGGGAAACTAAATAAACAGGAGCAAGACATGAATCAAAGGATGTGGTAATAGCCCTTGGATGACAGGACATTCACATAGAAACAAACCAGTGTAGCTGTTTAAAGGTCGAAGAACCTTCTCTAATTCTACAAACTTTATATGATAGAACATATACTTGTCAAGACCGTGTACTGTACAAGTAACCCCATCTATCTCTACATTTGTAATTGAAATTTTCAGGCACATTGTCAAGCAGATTTTCATTAAGCTCGTTTCAAAAGGAAATTGCTAATACAGCATTTAATGCATCAAATGAAGTATTACTTGCCTATCGATTGTCTAGAAAGGGGTTGTAAACTTACAATCTCCTTTTCACCTGAATTTTAAAATTTTAATTTGTTCTGCAACTGCAGATTCTGAATATGAAATTATTGAACCCTTCTGAATATTATTTTATCCATCCATTTAAGCTGACAGATTTGTATGTTCTAAACTTATAATGCTATGCTCTTTGAATAAAGAATTTGTATTATCTACTCCCATTCCAAAGGCATTTGGAAATTTGTGTACTATTAACCTAAATGGTTTCTTTTCCCTATAAATTTCTTGAGGACTCTGGGCTGATTCCATCTGGAATTTTTCATCACTGCTCATTCATGTAGACCAAACGTTGACTAATTTAATATGCCTCTTATTTCCTGACTGACCATAATATTTGGTCTAGTTTCACAGTCAAATGATCAAGCTAATTTTGATAGGGCCTAACTAAGTTAAAAGTACTTGAACCTTATTAAGAATTAATGTCATTGAAACAGGTCTTAGCATCTTCTCCCTCCCATTATATTTTCTCTCCCTATCAATAGATTCCTGTGTTTTCTTGTACACTTATTTGTCTTTCTCTTAGATATAGCTGTCTTCTGCAACTCAACCTACGTAGCAACAAGTTTTTTTTAATTTACGGCACTTTTGTAACAATGCTCTATCTTACATTTTTGATCTAGATAATCCATTTCTCACTACACTTCACTCTGTCTAACATCCCTGCTGCTTACCATCCCCTTGACATGTGAGGATTACATAGACTACAGTATACTACATTTTGCAAACCAGGTCCCCATCACTTTCCCTGTATCAATGTTTGTCTGGATTTTTTTTCCTCTCTCAGAATAATAATCTGAACAGTGCTTCCCTTGAAGTTTACACATAAAACCTCCAATTAATTATTCCTGGAGTCCTTCATATTCAGTATTATGAGTCTTGATGAAGGGTCTCAGCCAGAAATATTGACTGTTTATTCCTCTCTATAGATACTACTTGAACTGCTGAGTTCCTCCACATTTCATTTATTTATTCATTTAGAGATACCGTGTGGAACAGGCTCTTCCAGCACAATGAGCTGGACCAGCCAGACACCCACCTATTTAAATCTAGCCTAACCATGGGAAAATTTATAATGACCAATTAACCTATTAATTGGTATATCTTTGCAGTGTAGGAGGATACCCAGGTGCTAATGGAAAGACGCACAAACTTCTAACAGACAACATTGGAATTGAACACCATGCTCTGACGCCCTGAGCTGTAAGTGTCACACTAACTGATATGCTACTGTGGCACTCCCAATTTGTATGTGTTGCGCTGGATTTCTAGCATCTGCAGAATCTGTTGTGTTTACAAAGCATTGCTGCTTTTCAATATGTTAAAAACGGACTGGCATACGGTACTTTCAAGACCGTAAAGAATGATACCATTAAGAAAGTCTTTGACTGCAAGTACCTCAGGTCAAGAATAATGAGTTCGGAGAAGGACATAAAGATACAGAAGGCGCTGGCGTGGAGGGCTATGAACGACATAAAGGAAATCTGGAAGTCGAACCTGACCAGAGGACTTAAAAAGAGGATTTTCATAGCAGTCATAGAGTCCATTCTCATGTATGGATGTGAGACGTGGACACACCAAGACGATGCGAAAGTCTCTAGATGGTTGCTATACACGAATGATCTGGATGGCTCTTGACATGTGTTGGCAACAGCACATGACGAACCTCGAGCTCTATAACAACCGACCGATGCTCACCACTAAAATCAAGGCGAGAAGACTACAACTAGCGGGGCACTGTCTACGCCACCCCGAGCTACCTGCCAGCGTAGTCATCATATGGGAGCCCATGCACGGGAGGATGAACCCTGGGCGCCCTCCCAAGACTATGGTCAACATGCTCCTAGAAGACAGCGGCGTGGCTAATGTAGATGAACTGAACACACTGATGAGGGAGAGGGAGAAGTGGAGAGTCCGTCACCGTGCCCGACGCCAGCCCCCTAGGCCTGAGTCAACGACGTAGTAGTAGTGGCATTAAGGAAAAGGAGATGGGGTAGTATTGCAGGTTAAATGGAATAGTGAGGTAGTATATTAGATAGGATGTTGCAGAATCCTTACAGCAGTACTGTGCATATATATATAGCCAGGGTACCTGAGACTTTTGCACAGTACTGTAGTAATTTTATGTATTGCACCATACTGCTGCCACAAAAAAAAACAAATTTCATGACATGTGAGTCTACAAAGTACCCAGGACATCTTCAAGAAGCGGTGTTTCAGGCAGCGTCTATTATTGAGGACGTCCAGTACAAGGGCCTGCCCTTTTCTCACTGTTACCATCAGGTAGGAGGTACAGAAGCCTGAAGGCACACACTCAGCGACTCAGGAACAGCTTCCTCTGCCATCCGATTCCTAAATGGACATTGAACCCTTGAAAACTACCTCACTTTTTAATATATGTAATTTCTGTTTTTTCCACGATTGTTAATCTATTCAAGATACGCACACTGTAATTGATTACTTATTTATTATTATTATTTTATATTTATATTTTTCCTCTTCTATATTATGTATTGCATCTTACTGCTGTTGCTAAGTTAACAAACTTCACGACACATGAACTACAAGGGGACTGAGGATCTCACCTGGTCCCTGAACTCCTCCATCCTGATCAAAAAGCCGCAATAGTGCCTTTATTTCCTGCGGAGCATGAAGAAAGCTCACCTCTGTCCCAGGATACTGACGGACTTTTACCGCTGTACCATTGAGAGCATACTCACCAACTGCATTTCAGTGTGGTATCTGGAATTGTCCCGTATCGGACCGCGAAGCACTCCAGCGTGTGGTGAAAACTGTTCAGCAGATTATCGGCACCCAATTGCCCACCATTGAGAACATCTACCATAAACGCTGCCTGGGCAGGGTGAAAAGCATTATCAGGGATGCATCTCACCCTAACCATGGACTTTTTGCTCTCCTCCCATCCGGTAGGCACTGCAGGAGCCTCCGCTCCCGCACCAGCAGGCACAGGAAGAGCTTCTTCCCTGAGGCTGTGACACTGCTGAACCTCTCATCACAGCGCTAAGCAGTATTGCATCCGTATTGTACTGTCTCAGTACTTTTATATTTGTGTGCTGTAGCAATTTTTTTATTCGCAGTTATGTTGTAACTAACACTATTCTTTGCATTTCTGGTCAGATGCTAAATGCATTTCATTGGCTTTGTATCTGTACTCGGCACAATGACAATAATGTTGAATCTAATCTAATCTAAGCTAATATTCTTGCAGGGAGGTTTGTTAGTTCTATTGGAGAGGGTTTAAAATAGATTTGCAGGGGAATGGGAACCAGAGTGCCAGAGCAGATAGTGGAGTGGGGGTGAAAATAAATGATGTTAAAAGTTCATGTAAAGTCACAAATAGAAAGGTTGTGTGTGGTGGTAATAATCTTCTGAGGTGTGTCTATTTCAATGCTAGGAGTATTGTGGGGAAGGTTGACAAACTGAAGGCTTGGATTCACACATGGAATTACGACATTATAGTCATTAGTGAAACTTGGCTGCAGGAGGGGCAGGACTGGCAGCTTAATGTTCCAGGGTTCCGATGTTTCAGACATGATAGAGGCAGAGGAATGAAGGGCGGGGGGGTGGGTGGCATTGCCAGTCAGGAAAAATGTTACAGCCGTGCTCAGGCAGGACAGATTAGAGAGCTTGTCTACCGAGGCCATATGGGTGGAGCTGAGAAACAGGAGAGGTATGACCACATTAATGGGGTTGTATTATAGACCACCCAATAGTCAACGAGAATTGGAGGAGCAAATCTGCAGAGAGATAGCAGGCAACTGCAGGAAAGATAAAGTTGTGATAGTAGGGGATTTTAATGTTCCACATATTGATTGGGACTCCCATACTGTTAAAGGTCTAGATGGGTTAGAGTTTGTAAAATGTGTTCAGGAAAGTTTTCTAAATCAATATATAGAGGTACCAACTGGAGAGGATGCAATATTAGATCTCCTATTAGAAAATTAGTTAGAACAGGTGACGGAAGTGTGTGTAGGGGAACACTTTGGTTCCTGTGATTGTAACACCATTAGTTTCAACTTGATCATGGATAAAGATAGATCTGGTCCTTGGTTTGAGGTTCTAAACTGGAAAAAGGCCAAATTTGAAGAAATGAGAAAGGATCTAAAAAGCGTGGATTGGGACAGGTCGTCTCTGGCAAGGATGTGGTTAGTAAGTGGGAGGCCTTCAAAGGAGAAATTTTGAGAGTGCAGTGTTTGTATGTTCCTGTCAGAATGAAAGGCAAAGTCAATAAGAATAAGGAACTTTGGTGCTCAAGGAATATTGGAAGTCTGATAAAGAAGAAGAGAGAGATGTATGAGGTATAGGAAACAGGGAGCAAATAAGGTGCAAATAAAGTGCAAAAAAATACTTAAGAAAGAAATCAGGAGGGCTAAAAGAAGACATGAGGTTGCTTTCGCAGTCAAGGTGAAGGATAATCCAAAGAGCTTCTACAGGTATATTAAGAGCAAAAGGATAGTAAGGGATAAAATTGGTCCTCTTGAAGATCAGAGTGGTCGGCTATGTATGGAACCAAAAGAAATGGGGGAGATCTTAAATGGGTTTTTTGTGTCTGTATTTACTAAGGAAACTGGCATGGAGTCAATGGAAATAAGGCAAACAAGTAGTGAGGTCATGGAACCTATATAGATTGAAGACGAGGAGGTGCTTGCTATCTTTTTTTTAAATTTTATTTTTCTTTTTACAAACAAACAAAAAAACAAAAAAAACAGCACATCCACAAAAACTACAACCATATTAAAATCAAATTAAATATTGAGCAGCATAAGGGAGAAATATATAAAGGCAAAAGTAAACATACACAGGATGGGTGCACGGCACCAAAAAGCCTCAGTCCTCACCCCATAAGAAAGTCCAATACAGGGCCCCGTATCCTTTCAAAGATGCCCCCTCTGTCCTCATTACATAGTCTCAGTCTCTCCAAATGTAAAGTATTTGCCAGTTCTCTCAGCCACAGATCGTACGTAGGCACAGAGTCCATTCTCCACATTTGCAGGATTAACTTCTTAGCAATCGCCATTCCAAACAATACTGCCATTTTTTCATACATATTAGCTGAAGATAGGGAGCTTGTGGCTCCAAGGATGGCTATGAGCAGGTCTGGTTCCCACCACTTCCCAAAAGCCTCAGAGAAACAGTGAAAGATACTTTTCCAGTATGCATAAAGCTTACAACATGACCAGAATGAATGTGACAAGTTACTGTTCACAGATTTCACTGCCTGAGTCAGTGGTGGAGGCAGATACACTAGTGAAGTTTAAGAGACTACTAGACAGGTATATGGAGGAATTTAAGGTGGGGGCTTTTGTGGGAGGCAGGGTTTGAGGGTCGGCACAACATTGTGGGCCAAAGGACCTGTACTGTGCTGTACTATTCTATGTTCTATGATTTACATCTATTACAAACTGGTGAAACATCAGGGTAGAAACTGCACAACTTTTCTTTGGAATAACGGAGTCTATGTATTGTTTTAAACTGTATAAGTCTGTGTCTGACATTGACCGAACAATCATGTATACTCTTTAAACACTTATCCCAGACCTCCTCTGTCAGTTCTATACCCAATTCATCCACCCATACCTGTTTAAAACCTGCAGTATTCACCCGAGCTCCTTTATGTAGGATCTGATAAAAATAGGATACCGCACTACGAGTAACAGGATCAAATTTATTTATTGCCTCCAGGGACTCATGTTTGTCTAGAACTTCAAAGTTAGGTATGTATTTCCCAACATAACCTCGAATTTGCAAATGTCTAAAAAAACTAGATGCAGGGATATTGTAACCTGCTTGTAATTGCGCAAATGAGGCAAAGTTTCCATAAATATATAAGTCAACTACACTACAGATACCTCTCTGTTTCCAGGTAGAAAAATGGTATTATTCAGGCCAGGCAAAAAGGAATGATTGTCACAAATCAAAGTGTCAATATAAGTTTTTGGGGCCTTAATGTGTAGTTTAATCTGCTGCCAATTTTTATAGTGCTGCCAACCACAAAGCTGTTACTAAAATGTGACTTATTAACTGCAGTGGGACTATTAAGGAGAGTTGGTAAGAAAGTCTTCTTACAAAGGATTCGCTCTATGAGTAACCATGCTGGGCATGAGTCTGAGGTAGAGGGTGGGTCTTTTTTCCACCATGCAAGAATGGATAGGTGGGCAGCCCAGTAATACTACCCAGTAGCCCAGTAAGCCTACACGGTAGGCTTATTCAGAAAGTAAGAAGGCATGGGATCCAGGGAAGTTTGGCCAGGTGGATTCAGAATTGGCTTGCCTGCAGAAGGCAGAGGGTGGTGGTGGAGGGAGTACATTCAGATTGGAGGATTGTGACTAGTGGTGTCCCACAAGGATCTGTTCAGAGACCTCTAATTTTCGTGATTTTTATTAACGACCAGGATGTGGGGGTTGAAGGGTGGGTTGGCAAGTTTGCAGACGACACAAAGGTTGGTGGTGTTGTATATAGTGTAGAGGATTGTCAAAGATTGCAGAGAGACATTGATAGGATGCAGAAGTGGGCTGAGAAGTGGCAGATGGAGTTCAACCCGGAGAAGTGTGAGGTGGTACACTTTGGAAGGACAAACTCCAAGGCAGAGTACAAAGTAAATGGCAGGATACTTGGTAGTGTGGAAGAGCAGAGGGATCTGGGGGTACATGCCCACAGATCCCTGAAAGTTGCCTCACAGGTAGATAGGGTAGTTAAGAAAGCTTATGGGGTGTTAGCTTTCATAAGTCGAGGGATAGAGTTTAAGAGACATGAAGTAATGATGCAGCTCTATAAAACTCTGATTATGCCACACTTGGAGTACTGTGTCCAGTTCTGGTCGCCTTACTATAGGAAGGATGTGGAAGCATTGGAAAGGGTACAGAGAAGATTTACCAGGATGCTCCCTGTTTAGAGAGTATGCATTATGATCAGAGGTTAAGAGAGGGCTTTATTCTTTGGTGAGAAGGAGGATGAGAGGAGACATGATAGAGCTGTACAAGATAATAAGAGGAATAGATAGAGTGGATAGCCAGCGCCTCTTCCCCAGGGCACCCCTGCTCAATACAAGAGGACATGGCTTTAAGGTAAGGGGTGGGAAGTTCAAGGGGGATATTAGAGGAAGGTTTTTTACTCAGAGAGTGGTTGGTGCATGGAATACACTGCCTGAGTCAGTGGTGGAGGCAGATACACTAGTGAAGTTTAAGAGACTACTATACAGGTACATGGAGGAATTTAATGTGGGGGGTTATATGGGCGGCAGAGTTTGAGGGTCGGCACAACATTGTGGGCCGAAAGGCCTGTACTGCGCTGTACTATTCTATGTTCTATGTTCTATGTTCTATACATTTTAATGTTCAGTAGGGCAAAACCACTTGCTTCCTTGGGCTTTGACAAGAGTTTTTTAGTAATTCTAATGGCTTTATAATTCCAAATGAAGGGTATAATAATTGAGGCAACACACATCAAAGTTGCTGGTGAACGCAGCAGGCCTTGCAGCATCTCTAGGAAGAGGTGCAGTCGATGTTTCAGGCCGAGACCCTTCGTCAGGACTAACTGAAGGAAGAGTGAGTAAGGGATTTGAAAGTTGGAGGGGGAGGGGGAGATCCAAAATGATAGGAGAAGACAGGAGGGGGAGGGATAGAGACAAGAGCTGGACAGGTGATTGGCAAAAGGGGATACGAGAGGATCATGGGACAGGAGGTCCGGAAAGAAAGACAAGGGGGAGGGGGGGACCCAGAGGATGGGCAAGAGGTATATTCAGAGGGACAGAGGGAGAAAAAGGAGAGTGAGAGAAAGAAAGTGTGCATAAAAATAAGTAACAGATGGGGTACGAGGGGGAGGTGGGGCCGTAGCGGAAGTTAGAGAAGTCGATGTTCATGCCATCAGGTTGGAGGCTAACCAGACGGAATATAAGGTGTTGTTCCTCCAACCTGAGTGTGGCTTCATCTTTACAGTAGAGGAGGCCGTGTATAGACATGTCAGAATGGGAATGGGATGTGGAATTAAAATGTGTGGCCACTGGGAGATCCTGCTTTCTCTGGCGGACAGAGCGTAGATGTTCAGCAAAGCAGTCTCCCAGTCTGCGTCGGGTCTCGCCAATATATAAGAGGCCACATCGGGAGCACCGGACGCAGTATATCACCCCAGTCGACTCACAGGTGAAGTGTTGCCTCACCTGGAAGGACTGTTTGGGGCCCTGAATGGTGGTAAGGGAGGAAGTGTAAGGGCATGTGTAGCACTTGTTCTGCTTACACGGATAAGTGCCAGGAGGGAGATCGGTGGGGAGGGATGAGGGGGACGAATGGACAAGGGAGTTGTGTAGGGAGCGATCCCTGCGGAATGGGGGGGGGGAGGGAAAGATGTGCTTAGTGGTGGGATCCCATTGGAGGTGGCGGAAGTTATGGAGAATAATATGTTGGACCCGGAGGCTGGTGGGGTGGTAGGTGAGGACCAGGGGAACCCTATTCCTAGTGGGGTGGTGGGAGGATGGAGTGAGAGCAGATGTACGTGAAATGGGGGAGATGCGTTTAAGAGCAGAGTTGATAGTGGAGGAAGGGAAGCCCCTTTCTTTAAAAAAGGAAGACATCTCCCTCGTCCTAGAATGAAAAGCCTCATCCTGAGAGCAGATGCGGCGGAGACGGAGCAATTGCGAGAAGGGGATGGCGTTTTTGCAAGAGACAGGGTGAGAAGAGGAATAGTCCGGATAGCTGTGAGAGTCAGTAGGCTTATAGTAGACATCAGTGGATAAGCTGTCTCCAGAGACAGAGACAGAAAGATCTAGAAAGGGGAGGGAGGTGTCGGAAATGGACCAGGTAAACTTGAGGGCAGGGTGAAAGTTGGAGGCAAAGTTAATAAAGTCAACGAGTTCTGCATGCATGCAGGAAGCAGACCCAATGCAGTCGTCGATGTAGCGAAGGAAAGTGGGGGACAGATACCAGAATAGGCATGGAACATAGATTGTTCCACAAAGCCAACAAAAAGGCAGGCATAGCTAGGACCCATACGGGTGCCCATAGCTACACCTTTAGTTTGGAGGAAGTGGGAGGAGCAAAGGAGAAATTATTAAGAGTAAGGACTAATTCCGCTAGATGGAGCACAGTGGTGGTAGAGGGGAACTGATTAGGTCTGGAATCCAAAAAGAAGCGTAGAGCTTTGAGACCTTCCTGATGGGGGATGGAAGTATATAAGGACTGGACATCCATGGTGAAAATAAAGCGGTGGGGGCCAGGGAACTTAAAATCATCGAAAAGTTTAAGAGCGTGAGAAGTGTCACGAACGTAGGTTGGAAGGGATTGAACAGGGGGTGATAAAACAGTGTCAAGGTATGCAGAAATGAGTTCGGTGGGGCAGGAGCAAGCTGAGACAATAGGTCGGCCAGGACAGGCAGGTTTGTGGATCTCGGGTAGGAGGTAGAAACGGGAAGTACGGGGTGTGGGAACTATAAGGTTTGCTCTCAGGATGAGGCTTTTCATTCTAGGACGAGGGAGATGCCTTCCTTTTTTAAAGAAAGGGGCTTCCCTTCCTCCACTATCAACTCTGCTCTTAAACGCATCTCCCCCATTTCACGTACATCTGCTCTCACTCCATCCTCCCACCACCCCACTAGGAATAGGGTTCCCCTGGTCCTCACCTACCACCCCACCAGCCTCCGGGTCCAACATATTATTCTCCGTAACTTCCGCCACCTCCAATGGGATCCCACCACTAAGCACATCTTTCCCTCCACCCCTCTCTCTGCATTCTGCAGGGATCGCTCCCTACACAACTCCCTTGTCCATTCGTCCCCCCCATCCCTCCCCACTGATCTCCCTCCTGGCACTTATCCGTGTAAGCGGAACAAGTGCTACACATGCCCTTACACTTCCTCCCTTACCACCATTCAGGGCCCCAAACAGTCCTTCCAGGTGAGGCAACACTTCACCTGTGAGTCGACTGGGGTGATATACTGCGTCCGGTGCTCCCGATGTGGCCTTTTATATATTGGTGAGACCCGACGCAGACTGGGAGACCGCTTTGCTGAACATCTACGCTCTGTCCGCCAGAGAAAGCAGGATCTCCCAGTGGCCACACATTTTAATTCCACATCCCATTCCCATTCTGACATGTCTATCCACGGCCTCCTCTACTGTAAAGATGAAGCCACACTCAGGTTGGAGGAACAACACCTTATATTCCGTCTGGGTAGCCTCCAACCTGATGGCATGAACATCGACTTCTCTAACTTCCGCTAAGGACCCACCTCCCCCTCGTACCCCATCTGTTACTTATTTTTATGCACACATTCTTTCTCTCACTCTCCTTTTTCTCCCTCTGTCCCTCTGAATATACCTCTTGCCCATCCTCTGGGTCCCCCCCCCCTTGTCTTTCTTCCCGGACCTCCTGTCCCATGATCCTCTCGTATCCCTTTTGCCTATCACCTGTCCAGCTCTTGGCTCTATCCCTCCCCCTCCTGTCTTCTCCTATCATTTTGGATCTCCCCCTCCCCCTCCAACTTTCAAATCCCTTACTCACTCTTCCTTCAGTTAGTCCTGACGAAGGGTCTCGGCCTGAAACGTCGACTGCACCTCTTCCTAGAGATGCTGCCTGGCCTGCTGCGTTCACCAGCAACTTTGATGTGTGTTGCTTGAATTTCCAGCATCTGCAGAATTTCTGTTGTTTGCGTATAATAATTGAATCCAATTGCTTAAAATGTGACAGAGGATTAAGACATGGAATTGACTGGAAAAGATGAAGAAATTGTGGCAGTACAATCATCTTGATTGCATTAACCCTCCCCACCAAAGAAATTGGAAGGGTTTTCCAAAAGTCAATATTGCGTTTAACCTGCTCAACTTTGTTTCGCCAATTCACTTGTAAAAGGTCATCTGGGTTTTTTGTAATAGTTACACCAAGGCAGGAAAAATTAGCACAAGTTATTTTAAAGGGAATGGACTGTAAATACGCTGTATTAACTACTGCAGTGACTGGCATTAGTTCACTCTTATCCCAATTAATAGAAAAACCTGAGAAACTACCAGAATTATTAATTAGAGTCAGAAGGGCGGGTATTGATGTTTGTGGACTGGAGATATATAAAAGGACATCGTCAGTGTATAACAAAAGGTGATGTTTATGTCCATGCATATCAGTGGCAGATATCAAAGGGTCCTGTCTGATGCTAACAGCCAATGGCTCAATGATAACTGCAGACAAAAACGGAGAAAGAAGGCAGCCTTGACGAGTCCCACGATGAATTGTAAAAGGGGAGGAAATATTCTGATTAGTGATAATAGAAGCAGATGGGTGTGAATAAATTATCTCAATCTATTTAATGAAAGATGGTCCAAATCCAAATTTCTTAAGTGCAAACATTATATATGTCCATCCCACTTGGTCAAATGTACGTTGCGCATCTAATGAAATGACTACAGCCTCTTCTGCATGTTTTGTACAACGTTTGTATATAAAATATTGAAAAGACGATGCAAATTAAAATACATGTGTCTACCTGGCATAAAGCCAGTTTGATCTGGATGAATAATAGAACAAATGCATTCTTTTAACCTATTGGCCAGGACTTTCCCAAGAATTTTGGTTTCAATGGGCAGCAGTGAAATGGGTCGATATGATGAAACCACCTCGGGATCACGGCCTGGTTTTGCAATCAGAGAAACATTGGCTTTACATAAGGTGGGTGGCAATCTGGAAGCTATCCTAGAGTGACTCAACATTCGTAAGAGCAGAGGTGACAATTTTGGACCAAATACTTTGAAGAATTCCATGCTAAAACCATGCGGACCCACTGCCTTATTATTGGGGAGGGAAGAGATGACCTTCTTGATCTCATCTAGGCTTATATCAGCATCAAATGTATTTACTGAATCTGTTGACAGTGTTGGCAGATTCAGATTATCAAAAAATGCTTCCATAGCTTCAACGTCCGGACTGCCTTGTGATTGGTAAACATTAGCATAGAACTCCACAGAACACTTACTAATTTTTTCCAGGTCCGTCAATAAAAAGTCATCTTTCGCCCTTATATGATATATGGGGGGGGGGTAGGCCTGCATCTGTCTTAACTGACGGGCTAATAACTTATGGGGCTTTTCACCAAGCTCAAGATACCTCGGTCTGACTTGTGTCAGTAGTTTTGAAACACTCTTGGACATCATAGAATTATACTCATACCATAAGGCAGTAATCTTATTAAGTAATTCTGCTTCCTGGTTTACTTTGTAAGAAGCTTCCAGATTTGCCAACTGATCATCTATTTCAGTTAACCTTTTTTTGAATCTTCTTTTTTCCGCTGTCTCATTTGCTATTATGCAACCTCTCATAACCGCCTTCATGGCCTCCCAAAGAGTGGAATCATCAACACCACCCACATCATTGGTGCTTAAGTATAGATCTATTTTATCTGAAGGATAAGAGCAAAAATCCTTATCCTTTAGCAAAGCATTATTTAAACGCCAATTATATTCACTTCTGTGCTTGCTATCTTGAGGCAAATCAGAAAGTAGATAAATCCCCAGGACCTGACAGGGTATTCCCTCGGACCTTGAAGGAGACCAGTGCTGAAATTACAGGGGCCCTGGAAGATATATTTAAAATCTTGGTATCTACGGGTGAGGTGCCGGAGGACTGGAGGATAGCGCATGTTGTTCCGTTGTTTAAAAAAGGCTCTAAAAGTAATCCGGGAAATTATAGGCCGGTAAATTTGATGTCGGTAGTAGGTAAATTATTGGAAGGAGTACTAAGAGATAGGATCTACAAGTATCTAGATAGACAGGGATTTACTACGGAGAGTCAACATGACTTTGTGCGTGGTAGGTCATGTTTAACAAATCTATTAGAGTTTTTCGAGGAGGTTACCAGGAAAATGGATGAAGAGAAGGCAATGGACATTGCCTACATGGATTTCAGTAAGGCCTTTGACAAGGTCCTGCATGGGAGGTTCGTTAGGAAGATTCAGTCACTAGGTATACATGGAGAGGTAGTAAATTGGATTAGACATTGGCTCAGTGGAAGAAACCAGAGAGTGGTAGTGGAGGATCGCTTCTCTGAGTGGAGGCCTGTGACTAGTGGTGTGCCACAGGGATCAGTGCTGGGTCCATTGTTACTTGTCATCTATATCAATGATCTGGATGATAATGTGTAAATTGGATCAGCAAATTTGCTGATGATACAAAGATTGGAGGTGTGGTGGACAGTGAGGAAGGTTTTCAAAGCTTGCAGAGGGATTTGGACCAGCTGGAAAGATGGCCGGAAAGATGGCAGATGGAGTTTAATACAGACAAGTGTGAAGTATTGCACTTTGGAAGGACAAACCAAGGTAGAACATACAAGGTAAATGGTAGGGCACTGAGGAGTGCAGTAGAACAGGGGGATCTGGGAATACAGATACAAAATTCCCTAAAAGTGGCGTCAAAGGTAAATAGGGTCGTAAAGAGAGCTTTTGGTACATCAGCCTTTATAAATCAAAGTATTGAGTATAAGAGTTGGAATGTTATGCAGCAGTTGTATAAGGCATTGGTGAGGCCGAATTTGGAGTATTGTGTACAGTTTTGTCACCAAATTACAGGAAGGATATAAATAAGGTTGAAAGAGTGCAGAGAAGGTTTACAAGGATGTTGCTAGGACTTGAGAAACTAAGTTACAGAGAAAGGTTGAATAGGTTAGGACTTTATTCCCTGGAGTGTAGAAGAATGAGGGGAGATTTGATAGAGATATATAAAATTATGATGGGTATAGATAGAGTGAATGCAAGCAGGCTTTTTCCACAGGCTAGGGGAGAAAAAAAAACAGAGGACATGGGTTAAGGGTGAAGGGGGAAAAGTCTAAAGGGAACATGGGGGGGCGGGCTTCTTCACACAGAGAGTGGTGAGAGTGTGGAATGAGCTGCCAGATGAGGTGGTAAATGCAGGCGCACTTTTAATATTTAAGAAAAACTTGGACAGGTACATGGATGAGAGGTGTATGGAGGGATATGGTTCAGGTGCAGGTCGGTGGGACTAGGCAGAAAAATGGTTCGGCACAGCCAAGAAGGGCCAAAAGGCCTGTTTCTGTGCTGTAATGTTCTATGGTTCTATGCTGGTGTGAATAAACCTGATTCTGATATGGGACTTTATGTGGACTGAGAGTGGGAAGGGGGCAGGAACAGGGGAATCATGGTTTGGAAAAGGGGAAGGGAGAGGAGAGGGAGCAGGAAGCACCAGAGAGACATTTTGTAATGAACAATAAACCAATTGTTTGGAATCAAATGACTTTGCCTGGTGTCTCAGGCCTAGGTGTGCCTGCATCACCTTCCCCCGCCCTAGCACTCCTGTCCAACACCCCTCCCATGGTGCTCCACTCTCACCATTCCTAACATCCTTTGCTCCCACCAGATTTACAAATTTGCTCTTGGCTCCATCTTGACAAATGCAGTTATGTGCATAAGACTTCGGCACCCTAGCTATATATATGTGGCTAACAGTTTTTGCATGATGGTGTAAGTAACATACTACCGGGCAAGAACTGTTAGTGAGGGTTTTATACAAACTCTTGGGCAGTGGTGGTTGTATTGTGAAAGACATTAAACAGGAAATAGAGATGGTGCAATGGTGATCATGGGTGGTTTTAATTTACATGCAGGTTAGCTAGACATATTTGTACAACACTGTAGAGGAGGAATTCATGGATTATATATCAGATGCTTCCCTATGTGAGAAATTAGAGGGCAGGCCACCTTGTTTTAGATTTCCAACAAATTCAGTTTTTAAATTAATTTTCACCTTGATGGGGTACTTCACAATCTTTTGTGAAGCCCCTTTTGGAAAGGATCCTTCAACAACATAGAGAGTGACATGGTTGATTCTGAAACTAGGGTCATGAATGTGAAGAAGAGAAATGGCTGTGGGCTGGGACATGAGCTGGCTCAGATAGGTTGAGCAATATTACCAAATCAGCAACTCAAACCAGCTAAGGCCCTGCTGGTGAGCACACGTGTAGTTATCTTGTGTCATGGGCCTTCCTATCAATCCAATAATAATGCGCCAAAAAGTCAAAGAAATGTATTCAATCCTTTATTGGCAACCAGCAAAACATAAAATCTTGAAGTGGTGAAACTTATGAAACTAAAACTAGTGATATTAAGTGGATTTAAGCAAAATTACGAGATCAACAAAAGATATGACACCCTGTGGTCCCTGCTAAGAACAAAGCACAAAACTTAACTAAAATCTTTGCTTTTACCACGCCCCCACCCTAGTGACCTGTTACCATAGTAAATATAATGAACATGCAACACTGAATACAATGCAGATAGAAAACAGATGCTTGGCTCCTACAATTACTTATGGGGTTGATAATGGATTGACAATGACAAACATTAAGGAGTACATGGATGTACCACAATAATTCCTGTTTGACCCAGAATAAGACAGAAATGGTGCTCACCCACGGATAACAAGGAAAATTTAGGAACAGTGCTGGAATCACTACTAGACAGATATATGGAGGAGACACTACTAGACATGTATATAGAGGAATTTAAGGTGGGGGGTTATATGGGAAGCAGGGTTTCAGGGTTGGCACAGCATCGTGGGCCGAAGGGCCTGTATGTGCTGTACTATTCTATGTTCTATGTTCTATGTTCTATCAATGTAGAACACAAACTAGTCTAAAAAATATAGCAAACGTAAGGACTTGAAGCAGTTTTGAACTAAGAAAGGGAGGGAAAAGGGATGAGGAAGGATATACGAATGTCAAGGCAAACTTGCAGGGAGCATAAAAGCTGTAAAATCTTCTATATGTGAAAGGAAAACATGAGTGAAGACAGATGTAAAAGTATGTACAGCATATGTTACCATCTACTACTTTGAGATGCATTTTCTCATAGGCATTTACAGAAAAATAAAGAGATACAATAGAATTTAGGAAAAAAATATACATATACAGAGACTGGCAAACAACCAATATGTAAAAGAGAATAAATTTTGCAAATAAAAAAAAACTTGAGAACCTGTGTTGTAGAGCCCCAGAAAGTGAGTCTGTAGGTTGTGGAATCAGTTCAGAGTAGTAGTGAATGAAGTGATCCACACTGAGTCAGGAGCTTGATGGTTGTAGGGCATTAACTGTTCCTGAACCCGGTGATGTGGGACCCACAGCTCCTGTGCCTCCTGCTGAATGGTCGTAGCGAGAAAAGAGCATGATTATGGAAATTCATGGAGTTACGGCTGATAAATTCAGAACACTTGCAAAGTTTGACAGGATCAGTCACAATCACCCGGGATCTTTTTAAATTTGCTTGGGCTTTTTGAGGATATAGCTGGCAGTGTGGGTGTGAGAGAACCAGAGGATTCAGGGTATTTGTCTATTCAGAGCTTTTCAGCAAGCTCTACACAAACAATTAGTGTGATAAATTACAGCAGTTCAGATTGGGGTTCATGCATTGATGTTAATATAGAACTAGTTGGAAGACAGGCAATGAAGAATAGGAGTAAGTAGGTCCTTTTCAGAGTAGATGGCAATATTTACTGTATTAAAGATGTAGATGAGGGAATTAAGTGTAATTATCTCTAATTTTGCAGATGACACAAAGATGAATTGGAGTGTGAGCTGTGTGGAGGATGCAAAGAAGATCTAGTGTATCTTAGATAGACAAGTGAATAATGTGGATAACTGTGAGGAGATAAAATCAGGAAGGCTGCTTATTAATTGAATGGTGATAGATTAGAAAAGGGGAGGTGCAATGAGACCTAGATGTACTTATGTAACAGCTGATGAAATATGTGTGCAAGTACAGCAGGTGCTATGAGAAGTCAAGTTGTATTTTGGCTTTCAAAGCCAGAGAGTTTAAATACAGGAGCAGGGATGTTTTACTGGAATTGTACAAGACCTTGGTAAGATTATATTTTGAGTACTATGCACAGTTTTGATCTTTTTTTTTGGGGGGGGAGGGTGTTCTTGTTATGCATAGAGTAAAATGCATGTTCATCATATTAATTTCTTGTACAGTAAGGCTGATTTATGAAGTGAGACTGAGACAATATAACTTATATTTATAAGTGTGAGAGGAAATTTCATTGCATCTTATAAAATCCTGACAGGACTGCACAGACTTAATACAGGAAGGGTGGCCTCCAATACTGGGAAGTTCAAAATTATGGATCACAGCCTGAGGATACAAATTGGGTCTTTTGCAACTGAGATGAGAAATTTCTGAACCCAAAGCATGTAAACCTGTGGAATTCTCTATCACAGAATGCAGTTAAGGTCTCATCATTAAATACATTTAAGGAGTTACAGTAGATATAGTTCTTATGGTAAAACTGGTCAGCAAGGATAAAGGTTAACTTCATTTGTCCCATGTACATTGAAACATAGAGTGAAATCCGTCAATTTTGTCAAATCAAATCAGCAAGCATTATGCTGGGGATGTGACACCATGCTTCTGACACCAACATAGCATACCCAGAACTTATTCACCTGTACATCTTTGGAATGTGGGAGGAAATCGGAGTACCTGGAGGAAACCCACGTGGTCACTGGGAGAACGTTCAGACTATTTACAGACAACAGCGGGTATCGAATCCCGATCAGTAATTTCTGGAACTGTGAAGCGATTTTGCTAACCATTACAGCATCACGCACGCAGTGCTACGAAATTTGATCGTATTGAATAGCTGAGTAGGGATGAGGGGCTAAATGGACTACTATTATTGTTAATATTCTCATGTAGTATATAATCTGGTTCAAAAGGTATTCTAGTTCCAGGCCACGTTTTATTTGCCAGATTGCTATTAACTGCACTATCATTGACTTGATCATCATACATCACTGGAAAATTGTTAGCACTTTCACTTCTCCCCTAATGGGTCGACTTCTCTGGAATATTGATATCACCCATGATTCTGATATAATGATATAAGCTTCAACAATTCATTATTTACCTGTTCACCTTGAACTGGCGTTTCCCAGTTATTACTTTGCTGTCATTATCTCTCATTTTTGCT
Organism: Mobula hypostoma; assembly: GCF_963921235.1. Lineage (NCBI taxonomy): Eukaryota > Metazoa > Chordata > Chondrichthyes > Myliobatiformes > Myliobatidae > Mobula > Mobula hypostoma. The sequence continues at coordinate 31,398,702 of NC_086102.1, read as the reverse complement.
TTATTGCTTCTGTCATTTCCTCTTATGCTCTTAAATACTGTGTATCATTTTCTTCAGGTTAACTCTGCAATGATGTCAGTCATCCATCTGGTACATTATACGTTTTTCTTCCCTCTTTGCAGAACGTTCTACGTCCTCTCAAAATCACCTGTCTACCTACTTACACCGTCGTTTCTATGGTGCAGAAATTACGTAGCGAGATTCTCCCAAGCTCAGAAATAAACTCCGCTGCTTTGGCAGAGATGTCAACCTCGGGGTTATAATTGTGTCGGCGCTATTAGAGAGAGAGAAAAGGGAAGTTCACACATGTTCGCATTGAATTGCAAAATTTCAGGACCTTAAGTATCAGATACATATTTTCACTAATTCATAAATTAATTATTAATAATTTTTGAATTTCCGTTTCGCCTCGAAGAAGGTTTGGCGGGGGTTGTGACTCGCGCCGCATGCCTTTCTCTGTTAAGTTAATGGTCATTGAAATAATAAACACGGGAATTTGACGCATGCTTTAAGCATCTTAAGTATAACGCAGAGCAGCAAGCAAAGTGCTGGAAGATCCCAGTAGATCAGATAGCGGATGTGGAGGCGAAGCATTAACCGACGTTTCTGATCGAGACCTTGCCCCTTTGCCGCTACTGACGCTGCCGGAACAGCTGAGAATCTCCAGCGCTTTGACTTTGTTTTGCTCCGGATTACAGATTCTGCACTCTCTCGTATCAATATATTCTTAACTTCGAGTTTTAAAACTATTCCCCAATGTTCTTTAACATTTTAATTATGCTTGCTTCCATTTTAAAGGCAATAGTTTTGCCTCCCGATAAAATAAGGATTAATGCGTAACACATCAAGTGCCATACCAAAGCTGAAAGTAAATGTATTTAATTTTCAAAGTAAATGTATTTAATTATCAAAGTACGTAAACATCATTATATACAAGTCTGAGATTTATTTTCTAGCGGGCATTCACAGTAGATACAAAGAAACACAATAGAATCAATGAAAAACTACACTCAAACAAAGACGGACATGCCAGCAATGCTCCAGTATGTTCTACGCTCCTATATAGTTTTAAATCAATGACTGACAGTTTCAACACTCATGTCTGCGCAGTCTGATATTGTTAAGAGTATGTAGTTATGTGCAGCATAAATTGAATCCAGCCGTTCATAGTTCCCACCTAATGTCTTTTTTTGTAAGCAAATAGCTTATAGCAAACCATTTAATATTAAAGTTGATGTGCAGTACATTGCAGAGGAAGTTGTAACGCCACACGACCAGTAGTGAACCGCGCTTGGCTATATTACCATAGCTCAGGGCTTTCGAATTCACCAGCGGTCTCTTGCCTGCCCGATGTAGACCTTAAGGTATATTTGAAAGAATGTTTTCATTCATTTATCCCCTAGACTGCCATTTATATGGTGGTATTGCCATGCAAATGTCAACGCAATATTGCAGTCGCATTATAATGAACACTTGAGCAGATAATGTCAGAAAGAAATTTTTAATCATGTTTTAATTTTAACCCACCACATATCTTAAAATGTTCAAAGCCGCTTATTGCCGCTACCATGGAAACTGCGGCGAATTGTACTCCTAACAAATAAGAGGGTTAACATAGGAGAAAGTGTAACTCGGGAAATAATACCCGGTTACGACTGCAAGAATCGGACTTTAGCGAGCTTCACATATTCATGGACCTCTCCCCTGGCTGTTTGAGTTGAGTGATTGTGCGAAAGATTTAAAGGTTTGCGACAAAGCAGGTGTGGATACCTACATTAGTTGCCAAATGAAAATAGGGAAAGAAACTTATGCATCTGTTGAAGGCAATATCCAAAATGACGCATTTCGGTTCATATTGGGATCATCTCGTCCGCTGCACTGGAATTCCTCTGTGTCTGACCATGAATACGTGAAGAGTGGAGGTTTAAGTGTATATTTTAAACACGTTTATCGTATTCCGAGCGGACTCGTTGATGCCCCGTGCGCTGAGGTGGTCAGGAACACCAGGGCTTTGGTGGTGACTTGTCAGTCAGGCAGGGACGTGAGCTGGTGGCTTTGCGCCTGCTCCCGGTATCAACAGAGTAAAACAGCACAGTCACTACAGTGTCACACTGACAAGATTTGGATGCTCTTCGCTTGATGTCTCGGCGCCGTCAAATCCAGCTAATTCCTTGCAGTCTCCGTGGAAAAAAGTATGGCCAGTTCTATTCCCGCTTTTGTGTATTTAATATATTTCTTAATATTTGGTGGCAAGGCGGGCTTCTAATTCACGTGGGGGTTTCTGGATATCGGCGATAATTAAATAGAAACGTTTCTCTCCGCCCATAGTTGAGGTAGAATAAGAATCAACTGAGTGAAGGGTCTGTGTCTGTGTAAAGTGGAAATGTTTCTTGTTGAGCGATAGTTCTGTGTTGTAGAAATTCTCTGAAAACGCTGGCAAATTTTGTTGGATTTTTTGAAACGGCTGCGTTTTTGAAACATTGGTTGCCTTGGGCAAAAGCATCAACTTTTCGAGGCGGGCAGAACCAAAAGTTAATGAGCCAAGATTGGGCGGATTTGAGGCTCCGAGAGTGGCAATTACGGGGTTTTGAGTTGCTATTGATTGATGTGTGCATTTCGAGTATTAAGGCCACACTTGAAGTCAGAACACCTTTCTCTTTTGCAGTGAGCTCAGTACAGTATCACTGTGCTAAAGCATATTTTCGAAGTTACTTTTACGAAAAGACACAAGCGGCATGAGTACGTTTTACTTCTACAAATGTGTGGACCAAACTCTTGGCTGATAGAAGACGCTCCCTGTGTAAGTGGTGAACTAATAGGAAGCGATAGAATTTGCTCCTAGGAGCTCAAACGCGGACGAGAAATGCGTAGTCTGTCATTGTTGATCTTATTAATAGTACGTGAGAACATATTCCTCTGCGTGGTCTTTAAGTAAGAAATATTTAAATGAATTTCATCTTTGGCACGTCCAACACTCTGTGATATTATTTTGTTTAATTGCTGGCAATGGTGTCCAGGCTAAACGATAAACCTTGCGAAATAACGTGTCAATCATTGCCATGGCTTAACCTACAACGCGTCCTTTACACATTCGCTTTCGGTTTTCTCCTTATTTTGCTGCTAACATACTTTAATCGTGTCTCGCTTTGTTATTTTTTATTCCTTCCATCATCCTTTATCTCCCGGATGCAATCTATCGTTTATAATTTTCAGCTCGATGGGGAAAGGCATTGAGACGTTGCTAACTTACCCAGCGAAGCTCTTGCAGTTAAATCCAGGACTCCCCAAATTAATAGAACTGTTCGCGATGAAGTGCTCAGTAGACGTACGGAATCTGAGTGAGAGTAGGCCAGGTGGCCCGTCGATCACGTTCCTTAATTCAATCAATCAGAAATTGGCCGACATTTGCCACTTTCCTGCTCCAGACCGATTTCCATTTTTTTAACAAAAATCTTGCTCAGCCTGTATTGCTCTCCCGGGATAGAGAAAAGCTTGATAGTCCTCATGAGAAAAAAAAGATTCATTCCCGTGTTATTATTAGGTAAGCAAACTCAGAGGCTGCCACCGGCCTTTAGTTCTCAATTACTTCACAGGAGGAAAACACCTGTCCTGACAAGTGCCTCAGAGCTTTGTATATTTCAATGAAATTGCCTCTTGATCTTCTAATTTTCAGAGTTCAGTCCTTATCGACTTAATGTTTTCTCATAAGACAGCTGTCTTTCTTATAAGACAACTCTTATCCTAGCAATCAGTCTAATGAACCTTCAGTGCACTGAATCCTAGAATAAATAAATATACGTCAGTGACCACTTTATTAGGCACCTTCTGTGGTCGTGGTCTTCTGCTGCGGCTAGCCCAGTCACTACAAGGGTCGACATGTGCGTTCACCACTGTTGTAATAGTGGTTATTTGTGTTACCGTCCCTTCCTGACAGCTTGAACCAGTCTGGCCGTTCTCCTGGGACCTGTCTCATTAACAAGGCGCTTTCGTCCACAGAAGTGGGGCTCGCTGGACGTGTTTATTTCGCTTTGCGAACCATTCGCTGAAAGCTCCAAAGACTCTTGTGCATGAAAATCCCAGGAGACCAGCAGCCTCTGAGATAATCAAGTTACCCCGCTTGACACCAAGTCAAAGTCATTTAGATCACATCCCTCGCCCATTCTGGTGTTTAATTTGAACAACAGCTGAACCTCTTGACCATGTCTGCATTTTTAAATGCATTGAGTTGCTGATTAGATATTTGCATTAACAAGCAAATGTACTTAGTAAAATAGCCACTGAGCCTGTGCTACAGATAAAGGTGGTATATTACCATTGTAGTTCAGTACAATCACGTGCTCTCTCAGAGATAAGGATCATTTATGAAATTCCAAAAAATTTCACTCATGACAATATGGCTTAGCTGGGCGAGTTAACCTTTAAAAGTACAGAAAGTGAAAATATCCCCAGTCTGATGAGAATGGGCACTGATGGAGAAGGAGAAGGAGGAGGAGGTGGGTGATATTTAAGATATCACAGGTTAAGAAGCAGTAGGGATGAGGTTAGGTGTTTAAGAAAACAGCAGCACAGCACACAAACACCAGGTATAAAGGTATAACATCAAATCTAAATATTGAGTTCCCTCAACTTTAATGTGCATCAAATGGTGTGTCTTTCTTCACCAGGGAGAATTGTAGGCAGTGTACTACTGTTAAAAATTCTTTTTAACTAATTCTAATTGTTATTTTCAAAAACGAATAGTTTCGTTGGTGAAGTTTCACTTGTATTTTGTGAAGTTGACTAGCATGAGTATTTCATTATGATTCTAGCAAATTATTTTGAATGATGTAACAGCCTGTGACAAACCCTGTCATTTTGTATACATGCCACTGAATGCCTGCAGAGACAATTTCTGAGTGAATCTCAAAGATAAGAAGTAATTTGCAATGAACTAAGTAGTTTTCACAATGCAGAAAAGGCCATTTACATCATGTTGGTGTTTATATTAACTTGTGTGTACTTCTATCTTTTTCCTGCTCTGCTCAGTTTATAGTTTTAAACTGATGCCACGATGTATCTTGGAGATGTTTTATTAACATGCTTTCCCTGGTATATTAGCAACATGCTAGATGTAGCAAATATATTTTTAAAAATTATTGCACAATGAAGGAATTAAAAGCCTATGCTGAGAAGTCATCGCTATTCCTTATAACTTTTATTTATTCCTTAATAGCTGTGAGAATTTATGGTGTACAACATCACTGAGTTATAATGAATAATTATTACTGTTGCTTTGAAATACTATTTGAACAATAGAGATAATCTATAAGCAGCATTAATTTGCTGTGAACCTGTCTACTCTTAACTCCCAGTGCTGAGATGGTAATGATTTGTTATTAATTTCTCTGTAACAATTATTATAATAGACCTGAAGTGAAGGGGATCAGAATCCTGTTTGGTAGCACTAGCACACACTGTGAAATCTGTTGCTTAGTGGCAGAAGTACATTGCAATACATAATAAAAATTATGAATTACAATAGTTTTATGTAAAAAGGAAAATTATATGGTACAAACAGAGGAGGAAAAAAACAGGTAGTGTTCACAGGTTCATTGTCCATTCAGAAATCTAGTGGCGGAGGGGAAGAAGCTGTTACTGAAATGTTGAATGTGTGTCTTTAGGCTCCTGTATCTCCTCCTTGATGATAGCAATAAGAAGGCAGTACATCCTGGGTGATGGGGGTCCTTAATGATGGATGCCACCTTTTTCAGGCATCACTAGCCTGAGGAGGCTAGTGCTCATGATGGAGCTGCTTGAGTTTACAATTTTCGATAGCTTTTTTCTAATCCTGTGCTGTGGACCTTCCATACTTGATGGTGATGGTTTGAATGCTCTCCACAGTATGTCTGTTTTTAAAAAAAAAGTTTGCAGGCGTCTTTAGTGACATACCAATTTGCCTCAAACTCCTAATGAAATATAGCTGCTTTCATGCCTTCGTTGTAATTGCATCAATATGTTGGGCCCAGGTTAAATCCTCAGAGATGTTGATACCCAGAAACATGAAACTGCTTATTACCTTTTCTAACTCTGAACCCTCATTGACAACTGGTGTGTATTCCCTCAACTTCCCCTTCCTGAAGTCCTCAATCAATTCCTTGGTCTCACTGACATTGAATAAAAGGTTGTTGCTGTGACACCACTCACCCAGCTGATTCATCTTGCTCCCGTATGCCGCCTTATCACCATCTGAAATGCTGCCAACAACAGTTATGTCGTCAGCAAATTTATAGATCGCATTTGAGTTGTGCTTAATCACATATTTGTGGGTATAGAAAGAGTAGAGGGCTAAGCACGCATCTTTGAGGTGCACAAGTGTTGATTGACAGCAAGGAGCAGATTTAATTCCCGTCTGCAGACTGTGGTCTCCAGGTGAGGAAGCCATGGATTGAATTGCAGAGGGGAGATACAGGGGCCCAGGTTTCGGAGCTTTTTAATTGGAGCTGAGGGTATGATCGAGTTGAATACTGAGCTTAACTCGATAAACAGCAGCCTGACAAGTTTTGCTATTGTCCAGGTGGTCAAATACTGTGGAGAGTCAGTGAGATTACATTCGCTGAAGACCTATTGTGTCAATAGGCAAATTGCAGCAGGTTCAGATTCTTGCTTAGGCAGGAGTTGATTCTAACCATGACCAACCTTTCAAAGAACTTCATCACAGTAGATATTGATAGGAGTGCCAATAGATGATAATTGTTCCGGCAGCTCACTGTACTCTTTTTGGGCTCTGGTATGACTGATCCCCTTTTTTAATAGACCTATTTTGTTGGGAATATCACAATGTTATTATGAATATCACTAGTGAAGTAATTTATTTCCATAAACTGTTTTGTATCAATTATGTTTCCAAATAGTTCTAGCAATGGTAGAGGCTTGGGAATGAGTGACTTTTTTTTTCTTTTTGTATAATCAGTGTCCTCAAACACATTCAATAAACTCTAACATTGTAAAAAGGGCAAGGCCATGTATTGTTATTGGATAAATTGACTTGTTTGTCATTATATTCAAACCAGCCCCCCCCCATTTTATTTACTAATCCCAAACATGTCTTCCATGATATTGTTCATAATGAAGTCAAATGTTATTTGTAAGCTAGAGAATTGATGTGAATTTGTATTTAACATTGCCTGTCTAAATTGTACATTTTTAAGACATTTAAAATTTATTTGCTCTTGTTAAGGGATGTACTTCCAGGTCAGAATACTAGAATGAAATTACTGCCTTCCTTTTTAAGAATAGTCTTACACATTAAAATCATCTTGCCTTTTGATATGTACTAGGACTAAGGTCCTGATGAAGGATCTCATTCCCAGTCGTCGACTGTTTATTCATTTCCATAGATGCTACCTGACCTGCTAATATCCTCCAGTACTTTCTGTGTTACCTTAGTCCAGGTAACAGCTTTTTGTCTTGCTTGCTGATCTGTTTAGATGCCTCTTAATACCACTTTAGGGTCTCTTCTTTACTTCAAGACATCTTGGTGAACTAGATTTACTTCAGTAGGAATATCTATTAGGACAATATGATAATGCTAAACCAATAGGTCCATTGTTCTGAGTCTATTACAATAATTGTCATGCAGAATTTAATAGCAAATTGTTACTGATAATTAATAAATTGTAAAAATGCTCTCCGTTATCTCTCCCAAGTGATTGCATGAATGCTCTGTTATCTCTCCCAAGTGACTGCATGATTAAAGATAGCTTAGTGTTATATTTTCAAGTATAGTACTGTAATTGTCAACGTAGAGCAGAGAGTGAGTTTGTAAATCTAGTGGGAACAAAGGATGAGGGGAATGACGAGGGTGGAGTGCCATGGGAGGGACGTGGGACAGGTGGTAGAGAAGGAGTGCTGGGGTGGGGGATGGCAGGCACTGGTGTAGACACACCCAGCCCTGAAACACCAGACAAGGTCTTGATTCCCAACGGTTGATTTATCGATCATTACAGAAAGTCTCTGGTGCTTCCTGCTCTCTTCCCTCTCCTTGTCCCCTTCTCACCCTCAGTCCACAATAGAGACCCATATCAGTATCAGGTTTATCATTACTCACATATGTCATTAAATTTATTTTTGAGTTGCTGCAGCAGTAAGTGCAATACATAAAATTATTACAAAGGTCTTAGGTACCCTAGCTGTATGAACATGCGTAAGATCTTTGCACAGTGGTGTATATGGATCGAGGAGTGATGATCAGGCAAACCTTTCCTACTCAGTTCATTCATGTATGCTCAGTCAATCTGCCACTGCAAGGCAGGAGTAGGAAGCAGCTTTGCTGCAATCTCATCAATTGGAGCACAACATCTACTGTTTTGAGGCACTTGAGCAGAAAGAGCCACAGTTCCAGTGACTGCTTTTGCAGCAGTCATGCACAGCAATGCCACAGAATGAGAATCAAAGGCTCTTCGTTCCAGATCCGGATACGTCTGGTGTAATCCTTTAAAAATGATTATTAATCGTATTTTATCTTGCTGCTTTGCTCTGTCTTGGCAGACTGACCTGTTTGTTGTTAAGAGTTGGCAAATGATAACTAAACTCGAGCCACCTCTTAAGGAGTATGCAACCTCCAGAAAAGTGATGGAACTCAAGAAGGATGTAAAAAGCTGCAGTACTTCAAAGCATCTTGTCAAGAGCAATGTGTTACAGGATAATATCAATAAAATGACAATAATGGAACAAAGCAGGATGGAAATATTTGTTTACTTCACGGTTTATTTTAGGGGACAGGACTAATGCAATAATTGTATAATCAATTGTTCGGTCATCAACTACATATTTATTTCAGATTGCTTCAGTTTAAGTTAAGAACGCAAAAAAAAAAGCATGCACCAGGCAGAAGAATGGTTGAGGTTGCTGTTTTCTAGAAATTAGTGTCCACGTAATTGTCAACAAATTGTGCAGAACCTAAAAAGAAACAATCTTGTTTGAGATTCCCAGAAAGGAACGTACACCATGCCTGAATCTCCAGAGGACATTTTTTTTAATAAAGAGGGGCTTTCTACATTTTGTGCACATAAATACTCTCCTTTGTCAGATCTGCTGATTTGGGGACAGCAAACAATTGGGGCAGGTTGGAATAGATCTAGCCACAATGGAGGTAGTATTAAGGGAAACAGTAAGAGTGATGTTGTGGGGCTGGTTCAGCAGGAGATTAGGCAGTTATCTGGAGGGCAATTGGTGAAGATAATTATTGCCTTGGAATCTCTGGTAGTTGGTCAGGTATGATTAGGCTATTTTATGTTCCTCTAAAATAGCACCCGGCTTCCTATTTGTGACAGTTTTAGGTGAGTAGCGTAGATTGCCTCTGTACCTTGCATATATAGAAGAACTTTGAGAAAGTGATGTCAACATGTAGAGTGTCATTGGAGGCATGAGGGGCTGCAGATGCTCGATGTGGAGCAAAGAGCAATTTGCTGGAGGAACTCAATGGACCCAAGCCAATGACACTTAGCCCTAACCCTAAATATGCTTCATGAACCTCTTAGTTCCTCTGGCAAGATTGGGTTGCTTTAATTTGATATTAGTGTGCCTGCTCAGTATTCCTTCTGCAGACAGGTCAGTTGCACATCAGCCATAAACCAGAAGACTGCTACCTATATCCAGACTCGATGGGCCAAATGGCCTACTTCTGCTCCTTTGTCTTATGGTCTTATGGTCTAATTCCTTCTTCGCTTTATGAAGTTCCGGCTTACGAACCGTTTGCCATAATAAATTAATAAATTCCGGCTTTCTCCCTGGACCTCCTGTCCCATGATCCTCTCATATCCCCTTTGCCAATCACCTGTCCAGCTCGTGGCTCCATCCCTCCCCCTCCTGTCTTCTCCTATCATTTTGGATCTCGCCCTCCCCCTCCCACTTTCAAATCTCTTACTAGCTCTTCCTTCAGTTAGTCCTGACGAAGGGTCTCGGCCTGAAACGTCGACTGTACCTCTTCCTAGAGATGCTGCCTGGCCTGCTGCGTTCACCAGCAACTTTGATGTGTGTTGCTTGAATTTCCAGCATCTGCAAAATTCCTGTTGTCAACATTATCTTCAACAACTTCCACAAGCCAAACTCACTTTGTCCTTCGTTCACCTCGATCGAAACGCTTAATTATATCTAGTTTTATGCTAAGTGCAACACCCTTACAAGTTCTTTTAGGCTTTTCTGATACTTTAGAACTTATCTTGCAAACGGCTGCTCACAGGCACGTGCTTAAGTAATGCCGGCGAGAATGCCATTCTGAATCCAGAGGAGAGCGGCTGCTCGGGGCGTGCGCCGATTTTTTTTATTGCGTGCTGATTTTTTATTGCGCGCTGCCTTTCTTCGTGACAGTGAAAACACCTTCTGTTAGTGAAAACGGGTAGATAATGTAGGTCTTTCGTAACAGTGAGGTTTCGTAAAGCGGGGGACACCTGTACTTGATTAATAAGAGTGTCAAAGGTTACAGAGAGAAGTTTAGGAGAAATGGGTTGAGAGGGATAATAAATCAGCCATAATGAAATGGTGAAACAGACTCAATGGGCCGAGTGGCCTACTTCTGTTTCTATCCATGTCTTATGGTCTTGTGGTCTGTACCTAATAACTATAGTCTGTTGGTTCTGATATCCACCACCATGAACTGATTTGAAAGGCTGTTCATGGTGTGCGTTAATTCCAGCCTTGAAGTCAACCTTAACCCACAGCAATTTACCTGCTGCCAAAACAGGTCCTTGGTAAATACTATCCCCCTGGCCCTGCACTCATCTCTAGAGCATCTGGACAGTGAAAACATCAATGTTAGACTGGACAACTCTTTGTTCAATACTATAATTCCCAGCAAACATATTTCTAAACTTCTATACCTGTAATTCAACACTTCCCTTTGCAACTGGATCCTGATTTACTGACCAACAGACCACAATCAGTAAGTACAGACAACAACAGCACTGCCACGATTATCTCAGCACTGGCACTCCACATTATACCCACTACTCACTAGACACTCAGTAATTAATGACCAGATTCTGCACTAACTCCATTTACAAGTTTTCAGGTGTTACCGCCGTACTGGACCATATATCAAATAATGATATTTTGCAGTATGGGAAGGAGAGAGAGAATCCAGTAGTATGAGGTCATGACAGCAACGTTTCCCTCAATATCAGCAAAATAAAAGAGCTGATTATTGATTTCAGGAAGTGGTGTTGGTACTCATCAAGAGGTGAGTCGGTACCTATCAGGAAGAGGTGTCATACTGAGGGCCAGAAGGTTGAGAACTTTAAGTTCCCAGAAATGAAGATTACCAATAGCCTGTTCTGGTCAACCATATTGAGGCCATAACCAAGAGAGCTCACCAGTGCCTTTACTACATTAGAAGGTTAATGAAATTTGGTATGTCCCACTTGACCCTCATCAATTTTCATTGATGCACCATAGACAGCATCTGATCTGGATGCACCGTTGCTTGATTTGGCAACTGCTCTGCCCGTGACTGTAAGAAACTGCAGGGAGTTGTGGACAGTGTTTCAGCACATCATGAAAAACAGCCTCTCTTTGGACTCCAACTGCACTTCTTCGTGCCTTATGTAAAGCAGCTGGCATAGTCAAAGACCTTACACCACCATCCCCCCCTGCCTGGACCTTTTCTCTTTTCTCCCCTCTTCCAATTTGGCAAAAGATACAAATGACTAAAAGCACATACTACAATCCTCAAGGCAGTTTCTTCCCGGCTGTTATAAGATTACAGAACAGTTTCCTAGAGTAATAAGGTGAACTCTTGACCTCACAATCGACCTTGTTAGGGCCTTTCACCCTATTGACTGCCTGCAGTAAACTTTCTTTTTAACTGTAGCACTTCATTCTGCATTCTTAATTGTTTCACCTTCGACTACTTCAATGCATTGTTGTAATGAATTGATCTGTATGAACATAATTCAAGACAAGTTTTTCACTGTAAGTCAGTGCTTGTGACAATAATAAACTAATTTAACTCCAGTAACACCTCGAAGTTATTCAGCAACAGACTTTAGTAATTTGAGGTTTTTAGTGAAATTCCAGTGTTTAGCTTACAAAATAAATGTGCTGCCCAGTAGAATTTCAAGGGCAATTTAATATTTAAATATATATAATTAGCTTTAATCAATATGCTTAATATCTCTTAGCCCACTTACATCTCTTACTTGGAGTATTGTCAACAGTTTTAGAGCCCATATTTCAGAAAGGATATATTGTCATTGGAAAGAATCCAGAGGAGGTTCACAAGGAATATTCCAGGAATGAAGGGGTTAACATATGCGGAACGTTTGGTAGCTTTGGGTCTGTACTCACTGGAATTCAGAAGAGTGCAGGGGGGATCTCATTGAAACCTACCAGAAGTTGAAAGGACTATATAGGGTGGATGAGGAGAGGATGTTTTCTGTGGTGAGGGTATCCGGAACTAGAGGGCACAGCTTCAAAATAAAGGGGTGACCTTTCAAACAGAGGTAAGGAGGAATTTCTTAGCCAGAGAGTAGTGAATCTGTTGAATGGTCTGCTACTGACTGCATTAGAAGCCAAGTCTGTTGGTATATTTAAGGCAGAAGTTGATTATTTCCTGATCCTGATGCTGCCTGGCCTGCTGCGTTCACCAGCAACTTTGATGTGTGTTGCTTGAATTTCCAGCATCTGCAGAATTCCTGTTGTTTGCGTTTTATAATTCTGCTCCTATTTCTTATGGTCTTGTGGTCTAACTCCACTTATATAAACAACCTTTATTGTGGCTTTTATTGTTAGAAGTGCAGAGTGGGGGAATACCTGTCAAAAACACACTCCGCAGTATCTATTAGTGGTTAATTAAATTGTAATCCCTGCAAAATGTGATATATGAATCTTGTTATATGTTTTATGATGAAATTAAGGAGGAAAACAATTGAAAGGAAACTTAGGAAAATAAGTAAACGCTCCATCTCATGAAGTTATGGCCTTGGGAATGCTTTAGGCTGGATTTATACTTCCGTTGTGTAAGAATTATTTGGTAATTTTCTTAAATCGCAAATAAAGAAATATTAATTTCCTTGGCTAAACTTATTTCTTTGGAGAGGCAAATCAAACAAAGGAGTTTCATATAGTAAGGTCATTAATCAAGACACTAATTCAGACATCTTTGACTTACCGGAGGTTTTCTCTGAGGCATAGGATTGGGGAATCATGTTCAGTCTCAGGAATTTAAACATTGTAATCTAATGCATTATTGGAAGGATTACAGCTCTGTCAGAGGTCCTGCCTTTTGCGTGAGTGATTAAGTCAGAGCTCTTTATAGGGACAATGCAAAGGCATTAGGGAGAATCCAGAAAAGATTTATGAGAATGGTTCCTGAGATGAAGTATTATAGTTAGATGATAGATTAAAAATGCTGAGACTGTTTTCTTCGAAGAGGGGAAGACTGAGGAAAGCCTTGATAGAAGTATATAAAGCGAAGAGAGATCAGGACAGAATGGATATTGGCGGGCTGCTTCCATAGGTGAAGAAGCTAAAGATTTGGACATCTTTAAAATAAAGGGATGAAAATTAGTCGTGGTTTGAGGAAAATAAGTTTCCTTTCACAGTGTGTGGTTGGAATCTGGAATGTTCTTCCTGCAGTTGTGGTGAAGGCTGATTCCAATTTGCCCTTGAGGAGGGATTTGGAGAGACGCATGGTAGAGAAAAACCTGCAAGGATACAGAGAATGAACCATTGGGAGGCGCCATTGAATTGCACTGTCAGAGAGCTTGTGCAGACATGAATTTCTGTGCTGTAAACATTCAATGATCTTATGATTTTCATATCCTTGTCAGGATTACAAATCTCAATGTACCATCAGAACCTTTTATTTAGCCCCTTGCTTCTGGTGGGATTTGGGGATTTTTCTTAATGCATATTAAGCGATGCGCTCAGGGCTGTTGTTTGCCTTGACTTTTCGCATGGAATCAGTGTGAGGACTGAAGTACTCAAGAGTCTCCTGAGTGTGAAAGTACATGGAATGCATTTTCCCTCCCTTTAGTGATGGGGGGGATTACACTACACATCACATCCTGGCTGGGTTTAGCAATTTGAATACACTTATAAGGTACCTGATGCCTGTTTCCTGATTCAGAAGTTCAGTGTCAGATTTGGTATTTACTTCCATGCATGAAAGGGTAGGGTGAATCTGTGGAATTCTTTGCCAATGATAGCTATGGAAGCCAAATCATTGGGAATATTTAAAGCAGAGGTTGGTATGTCCCGGTTGAGCAAGGAAGTTAAATGTTATGGGGAGAAGGTAGGAGAATAAGGTTGAGATGTGTAATACATCAACTATGATAGAATGGTGGAGCAGACTCAATGGGCTAAATGTCTAATTCTGCTCTTGTGTCGTATGGTCTTATGAAAACTGGGCTCAGTATCTGAGAGGCAGCAGCCTATAAAGAGGTACCACATTATTTTCTATAGGCCCATGACTGCGGAAGTTCCAGGAGGCCATCTTGAATTAGTCTTATATTAACCAATGCAGCAGAGAGACCGTTGTTCATTAGACTGGAATAGTTTCAAACCCTGTTTCTTTAATTTGCCTCCAATCTTTTGGTAACCCATTCATCTCTTCTTAGTTGATCCTGCTTAAGTATTCTTCTGCTGATCCCCTGCACCTCATTTAGAGCCCCTGGCAATTAAATATTTGTGGTTGTTATCTTAGCAAACCACTCATTTAATCTGTTCTATAAAAAAAACGCTGCTTCCATTATAATACTTTAAACTCTGCAGTATTCTGACATTGCCGTCAATGTTCTCATGTTGTAAGCCCCCTTGCTCTCATATGAAGAAAACATCATCTGCTAATTACTCTTGGACAGGGACTAGAGCAGAAGCAGTGGGTTTACTTAATGAGGATGTTTGCAGTGACTCTGCATTTCTCAGAAAAAGCTGCGGTCATAAACAGTAGTTGCCTAACCCCAACATTCAACATTTGGCCACATTTGCTCAACAGGACTTTAAGAAGAGAATAGTAGAAATGTGATCGTGATATATTGTACTTCAAAAATAAAGGGAAAGCAGTAGTGTGAGAAATCTTAAAACAAGCTGTAATTTTATTTAATTTTGGCATTCTTTTAGTATGTCTAAATTTGATCGTATCGTGAAGCTTACACAATATCAGCTATTGAGCATATTTTGAAGGAAAGTCACATTGATATTGACTTTTCTCTTTTTATATGTTTCATTAAGTGATAATTTATCACAGTCTTCTTGCCCTTGAGTCACAAGGAACTTGAACACAATTCCAGATCGGTGCTCTAGGGCAACACCAAGGGAAGACTACACTGGCAACGCTGATGTCTTTAGGATACGACTCCATCTGTCATCCTGGATGGATGTAAAACATTCATTTCGCAGGCAGGCAGGGAATTACACCAATGACATTGCTAGTACTTTTTCAATTATGACCGTCTTGTGGGGTTGCTACTACATACAAATTGATAGCTGTGTTTTTGATATTTGAACAGTGATTACACTCCAAAGTAACGACTTAGGGATATTCTAATGTTGTGAAAAGTATACAATAAATGCAGATATTTCTTATTTTTATCTGGTTCTCCTCTTTGAACGCACCATTTTCTAAAACATGGCTCTTTAACAGCCAGCTGAAAGAGGAAAGTAAACTGGTTGTCATTCACCATGGATAGTACCCAGTGCTGGAGCTGTAGTCCCCTAGCTCCTGCACTCTTGACCTCAGAGCTGGGGGTTCTGGTGGTAGGCATTAGCACAGAACTTGCACACAATGAATGTAGCATTGGACTGGATCTTGTGGGGAAAATATAAGAGGCGTTCATCGTTCTTGACAAGTTTGACAGCTGGCTCAGCATGGGGAATAGCATAGCAGACTGTCAAAGAGCTTTAGATTTGTTTGGCCCTATGTCACCACCCCACATCCCGCACCCCTCCCTCAGCAAACTTCTTCACCCCCTTGCGATGGCATAAAACTCTGCTGCTGGTCAGTGCCATACCATGGACGATGAGGTTCAAAGTTCTACAGTTATGTCAGTGGTGAAGAAGGCATTTCAAAAGACTATTAAATTGTTCCCTAGTACAATGAGATAGATTGTGAGATCAAGAGTCTATCTCGTTAGTGTTTTGAACCTTACTGTTTTTCTGCACTGCACTTTCTTGGTAGCTGTTATGCTTTCTTCTGCATTGCTATTGTTCTACCTGTGGAATAATTTCATCTGTATGAACAGTATGTAAGACAAGTTTTTCATTGTATCTCAGTACCTGTGACAATAATAAACCAATTCTAATTCCAAAATGAGCCAAGGAGCTAAGTCTGTGCTGTGACAATAGGAACACAATGGACTTCAAGCTATTGATTTGCCTGCAGAACTCATCCTGTTTCCATGGCACCTGCCAACAGAGCAATCAGACTAAATTCCAATACTTTGCAGCTTTATTATTAACATTTTAATCCAAAAAATGTAGATTTCTTTTATATCATTTTTACAGTCTTGCAATTAAAATTCTACATGGGAAAGCAAATCATATGTAAGCGATTGGCTCCCATGAGCTATGACTCTGATTATGTATCTCTGGGAGATGTCTATTTCAATCCAGAACAGTATAATAACAGACTTTCCTCTTTGTCTGCTTTATGTATTTTATGCATCACACATTTAGACATGCTTTCTTTGCTAGGTAGGACTCCACTCCACAAAACAGGTTTCCATTCATCTCCTCTTCGTTATTTGACACTCATTGTCAATAAAGCTCTGAGAAGCCGCGTTAATGCCTGATGTGAGAGGTTAAAATTTCAGAGCTTACATTTTAATATTCTCATATTGAGTTGGAAGCTATTGACCAAAGATATGATCAGGATGTTACTGCTTTGTTCCAGGTATTGTAAAAAGGGAAGAAGTGACAAATGGTGGAAATCAGAGCCAAAATGTTAAACCTTACTTCCCGATGCAAGAACACACAGTACTATGGAGGATAAAGCAAAAGCTTTTTATCAGTAGCTTGCTACTGGAGAGAGAGATCACTTCTTAGGCACACAGGAGTCGGTACCATGGGCCTCTCTCTAAGCACACAGATACAAAGTCTCTTTATACCCTTTTTGTCATGTAGCAGGAAGCAATTTGTTAGCTACCCCCATAGTCACACGCCCAGCAAGAGTGATATTTTGAGACAAAGACCCCTTAGTGACCCTAAAAGGCAAAAGTCATCAAACTCAGACAATGTGCATGATGAGGTAGTTCC
Source organism: Mobula hypostoma (assembly GCF_963921235.1). NCBI lineage: Eukaryota > Metazoa > Chordata > Chondrichthyes > Myliobatiformes > Myliobatidae > Mobula > Mobula hypostoma. The sequence continues at coordinate 31,381,473 of NC_086102.1, read as the reverse complement.
TCATTTTTCAACCGTAGTTCCACATTTTTTAGACAGAATATAATTAAATTACCACCACCTATCCTGCAAGTGAAATAAGGATTGTAAGGTTGTATTGAACCTTTGTCCAACTGATAGAACTAGCTTACAAGACAAACACAAAAAAATGGAACCCAATCCACAAAACACAATCTCTGCAAAATTGTCAGTCTGAAAGCAACACAGGCAGATTACTCAGAATGGAACAGACAGAAATGTGCAGCAACTTTTTTACAAGGGCCCGAAAATCATTTCCCAACCCCTTTAACCCTTTAACATCTCATTTCCTCCTTTTATCATATCATGGTAACACAATTAAATTGGGGCGGAAAACAGTGCCGCTAATTTGGTAGTGAAAGCTTTGCAGCAAGTGTTTAAACAGGTCATCAGTACACAACACACAATGATAATCATGACAAGAATGATTAGCCCATGCAGGAGATACGAGCCCCATGATCCCCCTAGCAACCAGCTGAGCCACCCTTCTCCGGCGGACCCTTGCCTAAAACTATCTAACTGGTCCTGAAACTCTAGAATTGCATGAGAGACGTAATCCCTAACATGAGTGATGCACTTATCCCCAACTGTGGCACACACCCCTTCTTGCTGAGCTAACTGATAGTCCATTGCATGCAGAGCGGTCTACAGAGCGTAAAGTCGAAGTTCTGCCATTTCTTGGTTGATTGCCTTCAGGCCCTCCATTATGCTGTTCCCCAATGCCGTCAGCCCACAGATGAGGTAGTTGCAATTTTTTGCACCTATGGTCCCTGCCGAACCCCCCCAGAGAGAGAGAGTACTCAGGAACCTATATCCCAAAGATGATTCCAGAGTTACTGGGTCCTTATAATCCGCACAAAAATTCTTTACTGATGGATTGAGCCACCAGTCGTTATCAAACGCAGGCTTCCTGCGGGCAAGGAACGGTGAGAGGGCTGATCGTTCCTACTGCGAATAGTGGAGGTAGAACATTGGTAGCTGTAGTATAGGTTCCGTTAAAGAGGAGCACATATCTGCTGTTTGCCTGGTAGCATGTGGAGCTACCAGAAGAAAATATTTTCTGATACCAAGTATGCTCGGAGTGGTATATTGAGGCGAAAGCCAGTGACATTGTCCCTGTAGAAATGTGGGTCCCATTACAATGGCCACATACATACTGACTCCTTTTGGGTAGGGAAACACACCTTTCTCAAGTACAAGTACATGAAAACTTCCCTTGTTTTATTCTGCAGTCATGATTCAGACACTGCTTTTCAATGCAGGGGATGTTCTTAGGGACATTGGCAATTACACACCCCATCCTAATCCCCGGAAACAGAAAGGTTAGCTTTGGATGTCCCTACAGCTAGGGTTACTGACCCAATGTCTTTCCAATCGTTATGTTGTTGCATTCGTGCCTTTAGCCAGGACTGAGTTCCCCAGCACTTGGATTGCCAATTCTCAGAGGGTCACCCAGAGGTACCATTCAGACTTTCCATACACTGTCCCCTACTCCCTCTTGTAAACCTTCCCTTATCACCTTTACACTCTCTGCCTGACCTATCCTCTTCTGCTAAATCCTCCCACCTCCTTGCAGATGGGTTAGCCACTAATAGTGACTGCACAGATTGAGCTAAGGGGTAACATACAGTTCTATTTCCATATAATTGCATATGCATTTCATAAAAGAGATTACTTTCCAAAGTATCCGTTAGTACAAACATAAAGAGTCCAAGTCCAACAATAATCACTTTCCGTCCGATGACCAATGCTTACAATCACTCAGGTGAATCCACTGGTCGTGACCTTGTACTTTTACTGCTGTGGGCATTTGGAGGAGGATCTGAAAAGGTCCTTTCTGCTGGGGTCCAAGCTTGGGGCGCTCCCAATCCCTTATCAGTACTGAATCTCCAATTTTCAAATCTGGCCACCCCGCCTTTGGTTTTTCCTGTGGCTTAAACGCCTCCTGCACCTGAGAATGAGGAAACTTTAGAGAGGATGTTAATTGCTTGAAATACCTTTGTAATTCATCCCCCATAACATTAAGGTCAACTTGGGTGGGAGGCTGCGTGTTAGCATCCCATGGGGTCCTTCCGGGATGTCCATAAACAATTTCAGCTGCTGATACTCTAGTAGTAGTGGAATGGGGAGTACTCCTCATATGATACGAAGCTAACGGAAGGACCTTCAGCCAGTTCAGTCTGGTTTGGGACATTAAGTTAGCCATCTTATTTTTCAGGGTGCCGTTAACCCGTTCCACTATTCCTGAAGCCTTCGGGTGGTAGGCACAATGAAACTGCTGTTTAATGTGCAGTACCTGCCATAGCTCTTTATTTATTTTTCCCACAAAATGAGCACCATTGTCCAAACTTATCTGTCTGTGTACCCCGAATCTTGGTATAATCTCCGTAAGTAACAACCTTACCACCATAGAAGCTTTATTATTCGTGGTCGGAAAGGCTTCAATCCATCTACTGAACACATCTACAATCTCTAAACAATACTTATAGCAGTGTACATGTGGTAGTTCGATAAAATTAAGCTGAATACATTCAGAAGGACCATTTGGCAAGGGGGTTTTCCCTGGGGCACATTTTACTCCTTTTCCCGCATCTGTTTGTTGGCATATCAGACGTGATCGTGTTTTCTCTTGTGCTGCCTCTTCCAATCTAGGGTGCCACCAGGTGCGTAATAAAATGTTACTCATTCCCTCCTTGCCAAGGTGCGTGTCAGTATGCAGGCAGTCAATAAGCATAGGTAACAAAGCATCAGGTATACATACTTGGCCAACTGCAGTGAGCCAGAGGCTCTCGGACGCAGAGTGCGAACACCCACGCGTCTTCCAGATGAGTTTTTCAGAATCGGGGCGTCCCCCTGTAGTTGTTGTACAGTGCCCATGTCTGGAATACTCTTCGTTGTTATGGTCGCCCTGCAGGCCAAAGCCAATTTCTGTGCCGTGGAGACAATATAAATGGCAGTCTGCACCGCTAATTTGGCTTCCCTGTCCGCCAGATTATTACCTTGGGTGACTGTAGAGGAGTCGGAGAGATGCGCTGAGCACTTAATGATAGCCAATTGTTTTGGGAGGAGGATGGCACTGAGGAGGTTCTTTTCATACGAGGCATTCTGGATAGGGGTCCCTGCGGAAGCGAGGAATCCTCGGTGGGCCCACAATTGCCCGAAGTCATGAACCACACTGAAATCGTAACGGGAGTCAGTAAAAATATTGGCTACTTTATCCTTGGCCAATATACAGGCTCTTGTCAAGGCAAATAGTTCTGTCTTTTGTGCTGAGACAGGAGGTTGTAAGGTTGCTGACTCGACCACAGCCGAGTCATTCACAATGGCATAGCCGCTAAGGCGGGTTCCCTGTTCAGAGGTGAAGGAGGTACCGTCAACGTAGAGAGTTAAATCCGCAGATGGAAAAGCCTCATCGGAGAGGTCCGGGCGAGGTGTGGTCAAGAAGTGGTTTCTCGTTAAACAGTCATGGGGTGGGTCCGCGAGGTCTTCAGGTGAGCTTTCTAAAAAGGTGGCAAGATTGATGGTCTTCAGTAGGCAAAGGTGAGAAGTGGGTTATTAAGGAGTGCTATCTCATATCTATTCAACCTAGCTTGGGTGAGGTGTTGGGTCTGATGGGAGGTCAGAAGTGCAGTAATAGTATGCGAGGAATGTATGACCATCGGCTGCTGCAAAGCGATATTCGAGGCGGTCATTACCAGGGAATAAATGGCTGGGAGTATTTGTGAGCATGGTGGCAGGCCCCTTGCTACTGGATCTAGACGTGTGGAGAAGTACGCTACTGGCCGTTTCCTATCCCTGTGAATTTGAGTAAGGACTGCTGTAGCACAGTCTTCCAAGATATTGACGAATAACTGGAAAGGACGATCATAGAGAGGACAAGCCAGTACCTGTTTAAGCTTATCAAAGGCATCTCTTTGCTCCTGGGTGAGCTCAAAGGGTCCTGCCATCTGGCTCGATGCCAAGGGTGAGAGGTATTTGGTTAAGAGGGCAACATTGGGCAGCCATTGACTGCAGAAGTTTACCACTCCCAGGAAAGCTCTAATACTCTTGGGTGTAGTTGGTGGTGGGGTCGCCAGAATGGGCGCTATCTGTTCAGTGGTAAGCTCTCTCTCATACGCAGTAAGTAGGGTGCCCAGGAATTTTACTTGGCGTTGGCCGAGTTTCACCTTGTGGCAAGGAACCACATATCCCCAGGAATGGAGGGCATTAAGGAGCCTATTGGTATCCTGTTCATTGGCAGACTCGGAGGGGCTGGCCAGCGAGAGGTCGTCCACATATTGTATTACCGTCGGGCCGCCAGGAAACTGCAAGACTTTTAGCTGGTTATGCAGTATCTGGGAGAAAATTGTTGGTGAATGGACAAATCCCTGTGGGAGACGCATCCAGGTATATTGTTGACCTTGGAAAGTGAATGCAAATAGATACTGTGAGTCGGGGGCATTGGAATGGCAAAGAACGCGTGTTGCAGATCAATAATAGTGAATACACAGACATCTGCTGGGATATTACTAAGAATGGTAGCAGGGTTAGGGACAATAGGATGCAGAGGTTCAACTATTTCATTAATTTTATGCAAGTCTTGTACTAAGCGCCAGTCCGTCCTTCCGGGCTTAGGGACAGGCAAAATGGGAGTATTATAAGGTTACTGGCAGGAGACTAAAATTCCCTGTTTACAAAAACCGTCTATTAGGGAAGTAATACTAGCAATGGCTTCCTTCCGAAGGGGATATTGCGGAATGGAAGGTAAATGTGCACCTTGTTTTACCATAATATGCACCGGGGCCACTGAAGTCAATCCCACCTCGTCCTTTGATGCAGCCCATAAGTCAGGGGCTGGTTCATCAGAAGGCGAACGGTGTGGCTGATGGTGGTGGATTAGTCCCTGCACTGAAAAGGGGATAGGGTAATACGTAAGGGTACCATCTGTTAGCGTCTGGGGTATTCCTAAGATGTGTGGGTTTGCCTGCTGCCGCAGTCGATGGGCTAGGAAGCCTGGTTCCTTTGGCTTGTGTCCGGCCACCACTGACAAGGTAACATGGGGGGATACAAGCCCTGACTGACTCCAAGTTTCAGCAGGCACTTGGATAAGTAATGCTGTCCCTTCCTTGCCCTGTACCTCCCCCAGAACCGTGACTCCGACCATGCTACCCACAAAGGGAGCATATCGGGTTTCCAATTTCTTTGAGACCCCTGAGGGGTCATAAGCCAACATCACATGTGGATTGGACACCTTGAGGGTTGGGTCAAAATTTCTGGGCTGAAGGTCTATGGACCACCATTGGGGAGGATGGTGGGTCCAGAGGATTCTGCCAGTTGCCGGGCCGGTAACAGTGATGCCTCATCAAGGCACTGGATACTGAGGCCAAGGGAGCATAATAGATCTCTTCATGATAGATTTACTCCAAGATTTGTAGTTTGTTCAAACTGAATTTCAGTGCACTGATCTCCAAATTGCACCTGTAAAGGCGCTGTCAATGGGTAAGATCTCTGTTGTCCCATCAGACCGCTCAGAGTAACCAAGGCACCTGACATTCTAAAACTATGTTGAGTAATACATGAAGATTCAAGGGTCGAAGTAGTTGCTCCAGTGTCCACCATAAGGGGGATATTAGTACCTTCTACTAACAGATTAAATACGGGCTCATCTTCTGGGTTGTTGGTAAGTGTGGGAAACATGTGGGCGGGCATCAGTGTCTCATCTAGACAGGCAAAAAATGGGTTATCTGTGATGAAAGAATGTTGCCTGCCTGTATGTTCTGGCCTTCCTGGTGGGTTCTTTATGTGGTAGGGACAATCCTTTTTCCAGTGGTCCGCGGCACCACAGTAGAAGCATCCCGTCAACCAGACACTGGTCAGGGCTGGGTCGGAAGGACCGGGGAACGGAGGTCTCCGACCACCATGGGGCCGAGGGTTTGGAGCATAAGGTGGCCCATATAGTGGTGCTCTGGGTCCATTAGGGTGGAGAGCGCCCTGGACCATCTCATACTTCACCTTCGTAGATTTTGATTCTTTGATCGGATTCCAGTAAAAAATGAGCGCTCGCTTCATTTGGGGGCGTGAGTTATCTGGCCAATTCATGTTGCTAGTTCTTATAGTGGTGGCAATGTTCTCAAAGATACATTGTAAGAGGATGGCATTGAACTGCAGCGAAGGGTTACCCGCGTTATATGCGGTATCCCCGGCATAAGTAGCATATGTGGAACAGAAGCGGTCCCAGAAGTCAATACCGTCTTCTTTATCTTCAGGTCGGCGTTCCTGGACCTTAGTCATGTCAATGGGCTGCTGCAAGGTCTTTTTAAGAGCCTACTTAATCTTGTCTACCTGTTTCTGGGGGTCATGGATTGCTGCTGAAAATGTCTGCCAATTCTTGTGATTACCCAGCTCCTCGTACCATTTGGTCCATTCATCTTGAGTGAGAGCCATACAACATAGACTGAAAAGATTGTGGGGAGTAGCCTGATACATTTGAATGATACCTATTATATAGTCTATAAAATCGTCAGGATTCGTCTTACGATTAGGTACCTGGCCCATAAACATGCACATTTCATGTGGTTTCCGGCGGGGTGTAAACCTGCAGAGTAGGAGCCTTGGCATTTCCATGGGGATTGGGGATGATTTGGGTCAGGAGAAAATGTGGAGTGCTTGCATTCGGGACCGCAGGTCCAAAGGGGTCATCATCATCATATTCCTCATCTGGGTCTTTCAAGGATCCATCTCCTACCAAACAATTCCTCCTTCTGCCCCTTCCTTTAGAAACCAGCAGTCGGGAGGGCTTTTTCTTTGACTGCTGTTTAGTTCGACTCCTAGTTCTGCCGGCTATCAGGTCGGTGAATTGTCCCGACTCCCTATCCTGTTCCTGCCCATGGGGGCCTTGCGGGGAGTACGGGGGTGGCGGTTGTGATGCCTGTGGTTGCAGGAGGGGAGGATAAATGGGGGCTGTGGGTCGCACCAACCAATCCTCTTCCGTTTCGTCTGTGTCATCGGTCTCATTTTGGAACAACATGGGCAATCCAGACATGTCCGGAGGTACCTCCGTTTTACCCTGGTAATTAGCACCCTCATGTCCCCGTCCAGTTCCTTCTCCCGTTTTCTCCCTCCTTTCCTGTCCTTTATCATGCTCCTCACACTGATACTTCAACACTTCCCATGGCTTGGGTTTACCTTCCCTATCACCTACACTAATCCCTCTTCTACGTGCATTCTGTTCCCAACTACTTTGTCTAGACTTATTCGTTAATTCCTTGGCCATTTTTCTCCATGTTGACATTTAAATTTTCCATTTTTCCCCTGAATTTCATTTCCACATTGCCTCCTCTGCTTGAATGTATTTTTCCACATTCCAGGTCCCTCCTAATGGCCACATTCCATTTCCCAGTTTCTTATTTAATGAGGCAGATAATTTACGGAAATCATTTTCATCCCTGGGATTCTCCTTACAAATTTTGAACAAGGGGGTGTCCTGTCTTGACTTATCAAGGGTCTGATCCATTTTCCTTTAATCCGTTAATTTCGTGCCATGTCTCTCAGTGCCCACTTCAGGGTCCTGACCTTTGCTTGGGAGATTTCCCCTCTTAACAACCGATCTAAGGCAAGGTGTCCGAGACAGGCAAATAATTGTAAGCTTTCTCCAGTGAATCCTTTAACTGTTATCCGGGGTGAATTCTCAAACCCACTCTTCTTGTACCAGGGCAAATCCTCAAGCCCACATTTTTTTACCATAGTACTCGGGTAATCTTAATGGTTCCTCAGGAGTCCGTCAGAGGATTACCCACCAGACGAAGGTCAAGGTGGACAATTAATGAGAGAGATCAAGGTAAATTTTACCTTGTGGGCCCATCCATCTCAGGTCATTGCCACCGAGCCGATCGCTGACGCTGTCTCATGGGGATGCCTCGTCTTGGACCCCTGGCTAGCCCGCCAAATTGTTAAACCTTACTTCTAATTATTACCATTACCCGATGCAAGAACACACAGTACTACGGAAGGTAAGGCAACAACTTTTTATCAGTAGCTCGCTACTGGAGAGAGAGATCACTTCTTAGGCACACAGGGGCCCATACCATGGGTCCCTCTTTCTAAGCACACAGATACAGAGGCTTTTTATACCCTTTTTGTCATGTAGCAGGAACCAATTTTTTAGCTACCCCCATAGTCACATGCCCAGCAACTGTGATATTTTGAGACAAAGACCCCTTTGTTACCTTAAAAGGCAAAAGCCATCAAACTCAGACAATGTGCACGATGAGGTAGTTCCTCATTTTTCAACCGTAGTACCACATTTTTTAGACAGAATATAATTAAATTATCACCTCCTATCTTGCAAGTGAAATAAGGATTGCAAGGTCGTATTGAACCTTTGTCCAACTTATAGAACTAGTTTACGAGACAAAAACAGAAAAGTGGAACCCAATCCACAAAACATAATCTCTGCAAAATTGTCAGTCTGAAAGCAACACAGGCAGATTTCTCAGAACGGAATCGACAGAAGTGTGCAGCAACTTTTTTACAAGGGCCCGAAAATCTTTTCCCAACCCCTTTAACCCTTTAACATCTCAAAAACACGCTGGAAATAATGTAATATACCCATCAGCATCTGTACAGATAAAAGATTAGTCATTCTACCACAGATCCATCGTCAAAAACACTGGAAGATAAGCAAGCCTCTTAGTAGTCGAGAAGGAAATTAACAGTGATGGAAAGAACAGTCAAGTGTAATGACTATCAGCACAATGATGATAGATATAGTTGTTTACAAATGTACTTCCAGCACTTTTTTGACTGCTACCACATCAATGAAAGAAAACGTTTGCAAGATAAAATGAATGGTGTCTTATGATAATCAATACCTTGGTTCTTGGCTAGCACTTTTGTTTGTCTCTGCTCCATTATTTTCTTTAAACTTCGAACACAATTTACATATCCTCTGAAAAATCTAAAAAAGTGCTTATTTTTTGGATGCTGACATTTTTCAGGTTTTCCTGACATCTACGTTTTGGGTGTTAGATCTGATATCTGAGTGGCTGCACTGAATGGTTATAATATTGCAAAGACAGTGATTAAAGTATATATACACACCGTTTGTCAGTGATCAGGGGCTGAATTTTCACAGGTGTGATGCTGCCACTGTGGGAAGAAACACTCCGTGTGCATCTGATAACAATGAGCCCCCTTCATCCATTGGTAACTGAGGTTCAAATTCAAGTTCATTGTCATAGGTAAATACACCCAGGGTATAAATACCATGAAAATTAGTGTTTTTTTGTACACATACACTTAAATACATTGACAGTAACTTACACAACAAAGATAAACATAACAACATGGGTGCAATTTGAAGTCCAAGGTAGTATTAAAGGTTTTTAGGTCTGTGACGAGAATACACATAAAATTAAGATGTTTGCTGGCCTGGGTTAGCATCAGTGACATCAGCAGTTGGTCTGCCACCTGCCCTCAGGGGAAGGAGAGATAAGGAACAATGGAGCAGCGTCTGGAGATGTGTAATGAAGGGACGGGGGGGAGAGAGAGCTGTCTGGAGCGGCTCCCCGCTTTGAACCTTGAACTGTTTGAAGTGATGGACAGGCGATACCCCAGCAGGGGGATAAAAAGGGACCGGTTCGCTAAGGCAGCACACACGCCACCCGAGGTAACGAGACCCTGGAAGCGGTGCGCCTCTCACGAGTCGGTGGGAAGTACCAGACAACGGCCAGGGTGGAAAGGTACGATCAGCGGGAACCCGGTGTGTGTCCGCCCTTGCCTGGGTGCCGGGTTCACTGCAGAGGATCGACCGCATCTGGAGGAGGGGTCACAGTCAGTGACCTCAGGTGACATCACCAAGGACCTGCCCAAAAGCTGCTTGTGAGCCATCTCGCCGGTCTGTGAGTGAAGCCGTGTCTGAATGATCAGTTGTTCCTGTTCCCTCCCTCTCTCCCCCCACGTTGTCCATCGCCATGGCAACGATTACTGCGAACTGAACTACTAAACTGGACTGAACTTTGAGTCACTTTGAAATTTGGTCATTTACCCCAAGACAACGATAGAGCTTGATTGATGCTGTTATCTTAATTCTGTGCACATGTGTGTTTATCATCGCTGAACTGTTGCATTTATTATCCTTTCGATTACTGTGTTGCTTGTTTCTTTAATAAAACTTTCTTAGTTCTAGTACTCCAGACTCCAACTGAGTGATCCATTTCTGCTGGTTTGGCAACCCAGTTACGGGGTACGTAACAGGTCCGTTCAAGAACCTGATGTCAGCAAAGAAGAAGCTGTGGTTGAATCTCGAGATGTGTGTCTTCAGGCTCCTATACCCTTCTGCCTGATGGCAGCAATCAGAAGAGTGCATGGCCCTGGTGGTGGGGGTCCTTAGTGATTGTGTCACCTTCCTGAGACCTCTCATGGTAGGCTCTGCATTTGTAATTCCTGGAATATCATGCTTGGGCAATGATATTTGTATGTATACAAACTCACTTATCCACAGTCGCGCAGTATAATGGAAGAGGCAAAATTTTAAAAAAAGAAGTAATGGGGAAGAAAAACTGGAAAATAGCATTTAGCACACCCAGGAGATCACTAAGAATATGCAGATATAATGACTGGCTCAGTACTGGCAGTACACAGAGAGTCTGCAGTCACAGCATAAGCTAGTGTTCCATGGGTCTGTTACTCTCTAGGGTATGATCAGTGAGCTAACATCTAACAGCCTAACCTTTGAGAGGCTTATATATTCATGAACGAGCTTTCCAAATAATCGAGTGAAGTAGCCTCTCAAGGGGTATACAGTCAGCTCTTCAACCATTTTGAATACCTCAATTGCAATGGGACCTCAAGAAGCCTGAATTCCAGAGAGATCTAAAAACCACAAATGAATCACACAGAGAATAAATTTAGTTGGTTTTATTTATTCCAGTTTCTTCTTTCAATTGAATATTTACTTAGGCTTGAAGCATTTCTGCTTCAAGATAAAACTTTTTAGTAAACATTTCTTAGATTTTTCTTGGTAATCAGGAGGATGGTGTTTATTGCTGCCATGTGATCTATCGCTACTGATCACTGGGCTTCAAATTTGGGTCAATTAAGGTGACTTTATGCATTGTGCAACTGAGATTGTGTAGGCAAGAAAGGAGTTATTCTTTGCTGATAATATGCAGGGCAGCGGGTAGATAGTAAATCAAGGGCAGCAGAATTATACAGAACAAGGTTGCTAATGTGCAAAGGTGTTGAATGAGGGCTTTGCAAAAAAATGAGATGAATCTGGATTAATGCTATATTTTACACTTGATAGATCTTGCTGGAATTGGATATATTGCAGCATTTTTCATTATTTAGGCTTTTCCTGCATCCTTTAATAAAACAGCTATCAGAAAATATTATGGTTAAACTTATCTCATTTACTGTGTATCACCAAATGATTTTAAAGTGAGTGTAGTCATCAGGATGAAAACAAAAAAAATAACAAAGGGAGAAAAGAAGAAAAAAGTGAAAGACTCCTCTCTAATTCACATAACATCCTTACTTAGAATAATTCCAGAATTTATTTGTTTTCTTATTAAAATATCTGAATCAAGGGGCCTGAATTCTAAGGAGAAGTTCTTTGGAACATTAGAGATGGGTGATGACCTCGTAGAGGTGTATAAATTTATGAGGGATATAAATAAGGTGAATGCCAGAATCTCCTTCCCAGGGAGGGATAGGTTTAAGAAGAGTGGGGAAAATATTCAAAAGTGAACTGAGGGGCAACTTCTCCAAGCAGAGAGTGGTGTGCATCTGGATCACACTGCCAGAAAAAGTAGTTGAGGCAGGTATAGTAACAGTTAAAAGACATTTGAATTAATACACATACATGGATTTGAATGATAAGAGGGATGTGGGCCAAACACAGGCAAATAGGACCGGTTTAGGTGGACTCTGTGGTTGTCATGGATGATGTGCTGTAGGGTCTGTCTCTGTGCTGTGTAACTCTCTCTTTCAGAATCTATATCATTCTTCTATCATTGTTATCAGGAACACCCTGTCTAATTCCACTACGGCTGCACCCTCAGCACTTCACACAGTTCAGGAAGGTGGCTAACCACCACCTTCTTCTCCAGGGCAATAAATGCCGGCCTTCCATTAGGAAGTAAAACAGAGTCTCTTGATTGTCTGAATTATATTCTTCTGTCTCCTGTGGTGAAGGGAATTTAAATACAGCAGCAGCCTGAGAGATTGTCAATGTGAACCTGTGCAGCTGTAGCCGAGTGTTTGCCATTTGCAAGTGTCTGGGTGTCCCTGTGCTACAGATTCCATCGCACCAGGTTGTCTCCTTACAGGCTTAAGCCAACAGAACCACTGAAAGGGAGTGGATACTAAAGATAATTGTCTTGTTCTCTGTTTCCTCAGCACAGCACCTAGGAAATGTTGGTATTTAGTACCTGATGTCTTCAAGTTAGCTTTCGCCAGTTTAATGCCCAAAGTATGATGGATCTTCTTCATAAGGTTTGAATGCACAGAAATATCTGACTAGGTTTGCCTTTTTATTTGCTGGACATGGTAACATCTGACGGTATGTCACATTAATTGTAACAAGTTGCATTAAAGGTCACCTTGAGCACAGAGAGACTCAGCTCGATACCTTATTATACCTCTCACTAAAGGACACCCATGTGACCACGTGCCCTGAAGGATTGCTGCCGTGGAGATAGTAGCTGGGGATGAAAAATTGAACCATCCAAAAACTCCGCTTAAGATACAGCTCAGGAAAGTTTACTTTTTCTTTCTGTTTTTTGAGATATTGCTTCCATAGATCTGTTATTAACCTGCAGTGTTTGAAGTGAAAGTTGAAAGCAATGTAACCGGGACAAGCAGGAACGTGGTGGTGGCCCTTTTCTCTGCTTACTGATTACCAGTATTAGTTTCACGAGTAATATAAATGTTAATTTCATTTTGAATAGCACTACTGATTAGCCTGCTGGTGTGGTCAGACAATCTCCTGTTGCCCTGAGCCAATTAATTTTGTTTAATTTCAGAAGAAGCATTCTGACATTGGAATTATTATAAATATTATATGAACAAAGCTAATCAAACATCGGTAATATGCTTATTGCAGCATTACTGTTAATTATTTGACGGTCAATTTTACAGATAATCTTAATTTATGTTAATTCCTACTTTCTTTATATTTGAACATTGTTTCTATCGTACCGTCTATATTTTGTCAACCTTTAAATGGATCATAGAAATGAAATTGATCATATTTTCATGTAGAAGGTAGATTTCTTGGCAGAAAGCTGATTTTAAAATTCATTTCCAGAGGTTGACATTTGATATCAGGTTACTGCTCAAGAAATAATCACATCCAAAGCATTTTTGCGGACCCCTGTCATGTCCTGTAAGATGTAGGGAGATGACGTTGTGAACTCGTCACTGAAGTTCTTCTCCACTAAGCCTGAGAAGTTCTCCTAGGGCCTGGTTTTTCGGTTGACATGTGGCTTTTTTGACGTGTTGGTCTCACATGGTGTTAAGTCTACATCAGATAGCATTTTATGAAATGGAACCAAGGGTGCTTGTGTCAAGGGTAGAGCCATGTCAAAGGTAAAGTTCTTCATTGCAGGTGTTCCAGTGGATCCTGACTACCTCTTTGTTCTCAATAAGATTACCTGTTTTTGCCTCTCAGCAGGGTAAGCTATTGTGCCGCTGTATTGAACATGTCATGGCAGTAATGAGTTGCTGGAACCCCTGACCTCCTTCCACATTCTTTAGGTTACAAGCTTTCTGTTGTACCTAAAAGTTGCTGGTGAACGCAGCAGGCCAGGCAGCATCTCTAGGAAGAGGTGCAGTCGATGTTTCAGGCCGAGACCCTTCGTCAGGACTAGTCGACTGCACCTCTTCCTAGAGATGCTGCCTGGCCTGCTGCGTTCACCACCAACTTTTATGTGTGTTGCTTGAATTTCCAGCATCTGCAGAATTCCTGTTGTTTCTGTTGTACCTTGTCCTTTTCGGTTCCAGTAGGGAAGGTGCTTTACCCTGGAGGTGCATTGGAGTTTGAAACCAAAAATGCCTTGCATTTATGGTTTACTTGCTCAGTATCTCCGGTTCATTCTTATCAAGGCAGTTCTGGTGTTTTCAGTTAGAAAAGCCAGGAGTCTCTTCACAGCTGCTGTGGGCACTTGTGTCTCCTGGAAGGAAAAGCTGGCAATGCATCCGAACATTTCAGTTCTGATGAAGACTCTTGGGTGTGAAATAATAACAGATGTTGCCTGATCTGCCCAGTCTTTCTGAGAATTTTGGTTTTCATTTTGGATTTCCAGTATCTGCAGTTTCACTAGTTTCTAACAGTGATCTTTTGATTTGGCTTGATTCATGGAATACCTACGGCTGACTCCACTCAGCGCCGGGAAAGTACAATGCTGTGAATTTCTCCAAATCCACCGACAGGGTGGGTGCATCAACATCAATATCCTCTCAGAGATCAATATCACCAATATCTGTTAAGTATACCACAGCACTGACATAACTGGCACTAGGTTCCCTAAGCAGGCACTCCATTTTGAACTCCAGTGTAGAATGAGATTACCTGGTGAATGGAAGAAGTGATTAAGAATGTTATCAAAATTTCATTGGATTTATCTCCACAGCCCTTGCCCTTCCCTCACCAACTCATGGGAAGCTCTGTCTTATGATTGCAAAAGCTTGAGATGTAGCAATCTGAGCGACATTGATTACCTCATGCTCCTCTGTTGGGAGAACAGGGAAATCCAGTTCATGTAGATTGGGAGACGGCTTCGCCAAGTACCTATGCTCCATCTGCCAGTAGAAACAGGATCTCCCAGTAGCCATCAATTTTGATTCCACTTCCCATTCTCATTCCGACATGTCAGTCCATGGCCTCCACTACTGTTGCAATGAGGCCACACTCAGGTTGGAGGAATAACACCTTGTATTCTGTTTGGGTAGCCTCCAACCTGATGGCATGAACGTTGATTTCTCTAATTTCCGGTAATGCCACCACCCCCAAACCTTCCCCATTCCCCATCCCCTTTTCTCTCTCTCACTTTGTCTCTTCGCCTGCCCATTGTCTCCCTCTGGTGCACCTCCCCCACTTTTCCTTCTTCCATGGCCTTCTGTCCTCTCCTATCAGACTCCCCCTCCCGGTTTAACCTATCACCTTGTGCTTCTCACTCCCCACCCCCACCTTTTAAATCTTCTCATCTTTTTTTCTCCAGTCCTGCCAAGGGGTCTCAGCCCAAAATGTTGACTGTACTTTTTTTCCATAGATGTTGCCTGGCCTGCTGAGTTCCTCCAGCACTCAGCATGTGTTGCTCAGATTTCCAGCACCTGCAGGTTTTCTTTTGTTCATGCAGCAGGAGGAGCACTGTTCCAACTGTGTTCCAAGATGGCACTTGTTCCAACTGTGACAAAGCCCAAGAGTCACCTCAAAATCCTTAGAGCTGGAATAAAAGCAAGTAAAACTCAATTTCAAGTGACTGCACAAGAGAGATTGTCCTCATCTGGAAGTTAGCATGAAATGTTACTTGTGAGTCACTAACGATGAATGATACACACATTAAGTGTTCCCACAGTAGGTGAGGACCAGAGAGATAAATTTATCCAAAGTATTTGAAGAGTCAGATATAACCATAACATTCAACAAGGGAATGGTTTACTTTAAAGCAACGCACACAAAATGCGGGAGGAAATCGGCAGGTCAGGCAGCATCCGTGGAAATGAACAACCAGCTGACATTTTGGGGCTGGGACTCTTCTTCAGGACTGAAAAGGCAGGGGGGAAATGCCAGGATAAAAAGATGTGGGGAGGGGAAGGAGAGTAGCTAGAAGGTGATAGGTGGAGCCAGATGGGTGGGAAAAGTCAAGGGCTCGTGATGAAGGAATCTGATTGGAGATTGGACCATAGGAGAAAGGGAAGGAGGAGGGACATCAGTAGGAGGTGATAGGCAGGTAAGAAGCCAGATTATGGAATAGAAGATGAAAGGAATTTTTTTTAATTGGAAAGAGAAATCGATATTCATACTGGAGGCTACCCTGATGGAATATAAGGTGTTGCTCCTTCACCCTGAGGGTGGCCACATCGTGACACAAGAGCAGACCATGGACTGACATGTCAGTACAGGAATGGGAATCGGAATCAAAATGTTTAGTCACTAGGAGTTTCCACTTCAAGTGGGTGGAGCCCATGTGCTCGATGAAGCAGTCCCCTGATTTACAATGGGTCTCATCACTACAGAGGAAGCCACATTGGGAACACCAGATACAATAGACGACCCAGCAGATTTGCAGATGAAGTTCTGCCTCACCTGGAAGAACTGTTTGGAGGCCTGAATGGAGATGAGAAAGGAGGTGAATGGGCAGGTGTAGCACTTCAGCTTCTTGCAGGGATAAGTGCCAGAGGGAGATTAGTGGGGAGGAAGGAATGGACAAGGGAATCACAGAGGGAAAGCAGAGAGTAGTGGGGGGGGGGGGGAGGAGGTTTATATTAGCATTACTACAGGGAATAGGAACTGTTTATGCCTTTGCTTTTAAAGTAAGATCTCTTTTTAGAGAAGTCTTAACCAAATATTTAATTGATAATATTAACCAGAAGGAAATGAAATGTCATAGAGTCCAAGAATACAATGAAGAGTTAATAAAATCTATCTATCTTTCCTCTCTTCTCCTTATCTCTCTCTGGTGTCCATCTCCAATGCTTTCTCCCATGGTCCATTCTCCTCTCCTATCAGATTCTTTTACCTTTTCCACCTATCGCCTCCCAACTTCTCACTTAATCTCCTTCCCCCACCCACCCACCTCCCCCTCACCTGGTTTCACCTATCACTTGTCTGCTTATATTCCCTCCCGTTCCCCCATCTTCTTACTATGGCTTCTTCCCCATTCCTTGGCAGTCCTGTTGAAAGTTCTCAGCCCAAAATATCATGCCAAAACCATTTAAACTGCTACTCCCATTGACCTTCACCAGGGCCATAGCCCTCCGTATCCCTACTATCCATGTACCTATCCAAACTTCTCTTAACTGTTCAAATCGAGCTTGCATGCACCACTTGCGTTCACAGTTTGTTCCACACTCTCACAAAGAAGTTTCCTCTCATGCTCCCCTTAAACTTCTCAACTTTTACCCTTAACCCAAGACTTCTGGCTGTAGTCCCTCTCGACCCCAGGTGTTATGCTTTGCAGCTCTAAAGCATGAATTAAATTGAAAGGAAAACATGGAGCGAGCAACCTTTCTTTTTACTTTAAACAAGCCAGGCACATATCATCTGGTAGCATCATGACATATGCAATTCACTTATTGTTACATATGACTAATGAATTATTTCAATTAACAAGAATGCTTAATCAAACAATACATTTACAAGATTACTCAAATACTACTGAAATATTAAATACATAACACAAGTCTTCTGCACCAAAACAGACTTTTCCGTGAATTAAAGGATAATTCGATTAGAATACAGATTGGATGTGAGAATGTGCAGGAAGCACACTGAGTAGGAAGGCTGCCAGAAAAGGAAGGAGAGCTTTTGTGGGCCAAGATATTAAGGGAACCTTTTTGAGAAGTTATCTGAGATCTGACTCGTGTTCAGCACAGAACGAAAATTTGCAACGGCAGCCTCAGAGCAGGGTGAGGACTGCATTGCCAGTGTCTGCACAAATGGGCATGGCTATGGCTTCTTCCTGGATGGAGCTGGAGAAATTTACAAGTTTACATACTTGACCATTTCCATTTCCATTCAGCTGCATTTAATCCCCATGTGCTACACACCGAGAGAGCAGCTATGTAATTTTAGTAGGCTTGTAGGCTACTCCACGGTGCACTTTGACTCCATTTACATTGGTTTGGAGCTATGCTAGTGATGGACGTATTCTCTGCCTTATTTTAGTGAAGAACGTTCTTCCATTTGCTTACTAAGCAGCCTGTGTGTGACCCCAGGCATTGCATTGAGGAGACCCAAGCTTGGAAGCCCACTCACTGCTCCAGCTGCAATTGAGCTTCCTGTGAAAATTAAAGGAATGCCCCAGAGTAACAATAGCCAAGGTAATCAGGACTGACAACATGGTGGGTTAAATTTCTGATATATTAATGCAGCACTGAAATCCCACACTGACATCTGGGTACTTTAAAATCCTGGTTACTTAATTAAGTAAAATTAGAAAGAAAAAATGTCAATGAAAACAACGGACAAATACTTAGAAGTCCTTCTGTTTCTGTAATATCCTTGAGGATACCTTGCCCATTCTGACATTTTTGTGGTTGACATTTGCTCATTGGATAATGTTGTCATGGGCAACAGCATGACAATCCTGCCATGGGCAGCAAACCATTATGTATCAAAAAACAATTGTCCAGAATCTCCTGACTATAAATCCAAATCATGCCTGTTGAAGTTAGCTTCCTTTAAGTGAGTTGTCTGATGGTCTCGTTAACCTTAATGTTTCTGTACTAGCTCTGCTGGGGGAGTGTGAGATTGAAGGGTAAAAATAGCTAGTTCAATCATGACTCACAACACGCTGGAGGAACTCAGCAGGTCGGGCAACATCCGTGGAAACTATCAGTCAACGTTTCGGGCCGGAAATCTTCGTCAGGACCGGCCCGAAACGTTGACTAATCGTTTCCATGGATGCTGCTCGACCTGCTGAGTTCCTCCAGCGTGTTGTGGGTGTTGCTTTGACCCCAGCATCTGCAGATGATTTTGTGTTTAGTTCAGTCATGAACTGGTTTAGTCCCCTGAAACCCAAATTCCAAGAAATCTGTTGATATCTTAAATGGATTTCCAAACACCCGCCACCGCATTCCGAACAGAAACTTCCCCAGGACCTGTTATTAAGGGAAACTATGTTATTGAATAATTACGAAAAGTATTAAAAAAATTCAACAAAAATCTTAAAACAAATAAATCCAAATGAATGAATAAAAACATCTCTTTTCTCTTGTATCATTTCCTGTGTATGGAAATTAATGGAGTCTGGTGGGATTTCAAATGGCTGCATGCCCTGGGGCAGTATCATGCAGTGGACTTGACAATGGTGATCATCTCCTCTGATATTCAAACTATTCCATCCATTCTCCACTTAATGGGAACTTACTCAATATAATACTGGCTGCTCCATGTGGAACCTTTGAATTTTCAAACGAAAACTGAGTCAATTATAATTAAACAGAACGCACCATATGGTATCAATCTCAGCAATAATTCATCACCAACACTATTTGATTTGCATACACATTTAGCATAACAAAATGCCCCAAATCACTTTACAGTGTGTTTATTTTTATTTTTTTTAAGAGATACAGCCCAGTAACAGGCCGTTCTGGCCCAACAAGCCCACTTCGCCCAATTACATCCATGTGACAAATTAACATTCTGACAGACTCCAAATGCTGAGAGGGGAACTGAGGAATTAATCTCCAGAAAAATTATGGAAAAGTGGAAGTGACGGGAGGACTTCCTGAACACCACTCAGGAGAGCTTCTTCCTGATGTTTTCAGCCTGAGGGGAAGGGGAATTGCCTTATCCATTTGGGAGATGAGCTGGGCATGGGGAGAGACTTGGAAGAGATGATCATTACAGAATTAGTTATGGAGAAGGGGCAGGGATCACATAAAGCCACATTCCTAAACTGAAGGAGGGCTAACTCAGCTGAGGCAAGAAATCTGGCATCAAATGATGGCAGCGAACAGCTTGGTTCTATGCATTAATCAGGTGTAACCCTACTCAGACTCCAAGGAGATGAGATGGGGTCAGCCAAGGTGAAAAGGAACCAAAAATTAGCAGGAAAAACAACACATCCAATTAGCAGGAAAAGTTGGAACAGAATTGCAAGATATCTCTAAGAAGAGGATATTTCAGTTAGAGGCTAGTCATGTGCTGAAAAATGGAAGGGTCTTGGCAGTAAGACTGGGGTTCTTGGATAATGAGGAAAATAGCGCAGTGACTGGTGGTCAGTGAAATGAGAAACATCAGAACAGTATACACTTTCTAAATCTCACCCATCAAGGAATCTACATTGCAATTTCAGACAGCAAAGCATAAAAGCAGATGCATGAGTATACTAAAAGGTAAAAGAACTGAGGTGCAATGGTATGAACAAAGAAGGTGCCAAATCATCAAAGAAACAGATAGAGCCAGATTCCAGCCAAAGA
The DNA here is from genome assembly GCF_963921235.1 of Mobula hypostoma. Taxonomy (NCBI): domain Eukaryota; kingdom Metazoa; phylum Chordata; class Chondrichthyes; order Myliobatiformes; family Myliobatidae; genus Mobula; species Mobula hypostoma. Next base: position 31,361,328 of record NC_086102.1, on the reverse strand, counting down.
CAAGGCCAATGCAGTCTGACACACAGAGAGAATGATCGATCTCATCCCAGAATCCCCACCTTTGTTAAAGCCGTTTTCTAGCCAAATCAATTCTCTCCATGTGAAATTAAAAATACAGTTGAGTGCACAGCATATAACAAAGGCTGGGAAGCCTGACTATATGTGGATTATAATGCTGAAGATCTGTGATCCTGCAACTATACTCCTGCCAATCTCTCACAGCAAAGCTGTGTAACTGGCACCAATCCAACTGCATGGAAAATTATTCAAAATGAGCTCTCCACAAGGAGCTAGAGAAATCCCGGTCAGTCAACCACAACTGCATGAATGTGCTCTCAATAATCAGCAGCATAAGTAGTGCTATCACTTGGGATTTGCCCCTGAGTTCCTCACAGATATGCTATTTCTGTTCCAGAACATGGATAAAATAACTGAATTCAGTGGAGAACCATTTTAATTCCATGGCCCATTGCCATTCTGACATGTTGGTCCATGACCTCCTGTACTGCCATGATAAGGCCACTCTCAGGTTGGAGGAGCAACACCTCATATTCCATCTGGGTAGCTGCTAACCTGATGGTATGAACATTGACTTCTGGCAATTTTCCTCCCTGCTACTCCTCTCCTTTTCTGTTCACCATTCTGGCTCCCTTCTTACCCATACTCTTCTCCTCACCTGCTTCTAGTACCCCTTGTCATTCATTATTTTTTCTCCCATGGTCCACTCCCCCCTCCTATCAGATTCCTTCTTCTTTAATCCTTTACTTTATCCACCTATCACCTTCTAGCTTTTCACTTCCTTCCTCCTCCCCAACCCAGCTATCTTCGGCCTCATCTGGTTTCACCTATCACTCTCTAACTCTTTCTGCTTCCCCTCCCCCCTCCCCAACTCCTATTCTGGCTTCTTCCCCCTTCCTTTCCAGTTTGAATGAAGGCCCCTGGCCCAAATCATCAGCTCTTTATTCCTCTCCAGGATTTTCTGAATTCACTTGGTGGGTTGATAGAATGACACCAGAACAATGTTAAGTAATTCGGTATCCTAAAGCTCTAGTAAATGTAGAGTCACCCAGCGTGAAAACAGTCCCTTTGGCTGAACTGATCCATATCAATCAAGGTACCTATCTGAGCAATGCCTTTCATCTGCATTAGGCCCCCTCCTTCTAACGTTTTCCTATCCATGCACCTGCCCAAATGTCTTTTAAATGTTAATGTACCTTGTCAACTGCTTCATCTGGATACAAGTTAAGGGCACCCTCTGGGTGAAAACGTTGTCCCTTAGCCTCCTATTAAATCTCTCCCCTCTTACCTTAAACCTGTGAGTTGTAACAAAGATGAACTTCTCTGCTGGGTGGAGTCATAGGGCAATCTAAAGAATGTATCTGCGGTTTGTAGAAGTGGATAATCACAGCGCCAGGCATCTCTGTTGGAGCTTTCCAGGCCAACAATTATTAACTGTTGAGCCAACGATCTTCTCTATGAAAGAAATGAGGATGATCTCCCTTAATCAAGTATTCAGTTCTACTCACAACTCCTCAGAGAGAAGGTAGACAATAGTCACATGCAGAACATTCTGGATTAGACTGAGAGTAACAAAGGATTTGCTCTATAAAACTGCCAGTAAATTACTATTCAGAATTCTTCTAGCAGTTTTGTGAAACAAATGGCATTCAACAACATTGCCAAAGCCATAGCATCGATAATCAGGGAACAACCATTCACATAAAACTTAGCTTGATTAGTACTTGATTTCTGTGACTATAAGAGTAATTGTGGAGCTGGAGCTGGACATTCTGTGATCAGGGGTTCAATTCCTGATGCCCAGTTTGTTTCCAGTATTTAAAAAAGACATCAAGTGACAGAACATAGAGCAAAGAACATAATGGTACAGTACAGGCCTTTTAGGCCCTCGACTCTAAGATCTCTCCAACCCTTCATTCCCACATAGCCCTCATTCAAAGGTTCAAAGATTAATTGATTACCAGAGTATACAACTCTGAAGTATACTCATGGCCAGAAACGAAGAAAGAAAAGAAGCACAAACATCGACCCCCAAATCCCTCCTCCGGCACAAAAACCAAACACAACGGATCAGGCACATCGACCCCCAAATCCCTCCTCCCGCACAAACACCAAACAAAACAGATCAGGCACATCGACCCCCAAATCCCTCCTCCCGCACAAACACCAAACAAAACAGATCAGGCACATCGACCCCCAAATCCCTCCTCCAGCACAAAAACCAAACACAACGGATCAGGCACATCGACCCCCAAATCCCTCCTCCCGCACAAACACCAAACAAAACAGATCAGGCACATCGACCCCAAAATCCCTCCTCCCGCACAAACACCAAACAAAACAGATCAGGCACATCGACCCCCAAATCCCTCTTCCTGCACAAAAAAAATTGAACAAAATGGAACAGGACACAACAACTCCCAATTCCCTCTTCCCACATCAAACACCAAACGGATCAGGTGCATAGACCCCCAAATCCCCCTCCCCGCACAAAAAAAGGAGAAGATTGGGTGAAAAAAAACATAGAATATAAAAACAATAAGACTGAAAAAAAGGAGTCTATAGTCCAAAGTCCATATCCAGAGAGCCCACCCTGCAAAAATTTATTTCAGGGAGGTAGCATCATCAATTTGCAGGAGACTCCCAGAACTTCCGGGAGAGGTGGGATGTCTGCAATAGAGTAGCTCCTTAGCAGCTAGCCAGCTAGTTTAAATAACATTAGCTATGCTAATGAACGAATGACACCTGTTAAACTCACCTCAACATGTCTTTTACAGTCTTAACCCACAATGGGCAATAGAAAAGTCACTGTTGCAAACAGTGCAGCGAGCAGCACTGTCATTATTTTGACCCCTATTAGGCAGGGGTACACTTCAGTGTAGTCTAGGGTGACCTAAGTTTTATATTTTTTTTGGAACACTCTGCCATGGTGTGCTCTCTCTCTCTCGCTCACGCGCTCTCTCGCACTCTCGCTTGCTTTCTCTCTCTCTCTCTCTTGCTGAAGGGCTCGCTTGCTTTCTGTCTCTCTCTCGCTCGCGCGCTCTCTCGTGCTCTTGCTTGCTTTCTCTTGTGCTCTCGCTTTCTCTCTCTTGCTTTCTCTCGCTCGTTCGCTCTCAAAAACATTGATCTCTGTGATATTGTATATAATTTGCGGGCATCAGGGAGCCACTATTCATACGCGGGAGACTCCTGGAACTTCTGGGAGAGGTGGGATGTCTGCATATCCAAAGTTCAGAAAAACCTGTGACTCCCGGGCCCAGTGGCAGACCTTTCCCCCTCCAGTACCGGTGAACAATGGAAGCTATAATCGGAGAAATGGGGGTCAAACTGCGGCTCGTGCACCATCCTACAGCCTTCTCACCATGAGGTTTGCTCACGCTGCCTCTGCTTCCTGGAATCTCGGAGACTGCAGAGCACTGAAGCACCCAAACAATCTCCAAACAGCAAAACACAGGCTCCAACAGTTCCATGATCACGTTCAAGATGAGAAACAAGAGTAAAAGACATAAAAGAAGTGAAAAAGATGGTTTCCTGATCTATCTAGAATGAAGAAGGGTTGTATGCAGCCACCATCTTGACTGGCGGCTATCTATGAGTTTCTTAATTGTCGTTAATGTATGTACCTCTATCATTGATAATAGCATATTTAACATTTATTGAGATTAGTGGAATTACATCAATACTGAAGATGCTCTAAACCATTCAGGAGAAAATAACCAGTTTGATTGGAAGCCCACACACTCCCTGAATTTAATTCTCTCCACTCCACGTTCATTGAGTCTGTAATGTGTATAGAAAATTACCAATATTTCCACAAGACCAGCTCCAAAACACATGAATTCCATCACCTGAAAACAAGTCAGGGTGCTCCTACTGCCATGTCCGTTCCCTTCCAAATCCCACATCTGCATTACATTGTAATCAATAAAAATCAAAAACAGGTGATGGAACCTTAAAATGTTGTAAATGCTCAGTACATTAGGGAATATCAGTGGGAAAAAAAACAATCATTGTGCTACTTTTATATAGAATTCCAATGTATGTCAGTTTCCAACCACCCTTGCGGCTACAATTGATTTTTTTTTCGTTCTGGTTGTGTTCCCTCTTGTACAATTTATGTTTAATTTATGTTTTCTTGTGCATGTTGTGTATCTGATGCTATGTACATGTGATGCTGTTGCAAGTAAGTTCTTCATTGCACCTGTGTGTAGCATACTTGTACTTTCACATGTGACAATAAACTTGATGTTGACTTTTGACTTTGACTCCGACCTTTCATCTATGTCCTCTGCTTTGGGGAAACATTGCTCATGACATACCTGTTTATGGCATTCGTGATGTTGTATATCTTAGTCAGGTTCCCAATCAGCCAGCTCTGCTACAAGGAAAACAAACTCAACTATCCAGTCTCTCTTTGTAATTGAGGTGCTCCATCCCAGGCAACTTCTTGGTGAATAGTCATTGCATCTTCCCTAGTCCAAGGTTTTCAAGATGATGTTATGCTGTCATTGAAAATGCAGAAGTACAGCTCAACAATATGCTTCTGCTGGAGACCTGGTCTGGAGGGAACCTCGCACGACTTGTTGCTCCAGATGCTGCCCCGCTTGCTGAATGCTTCCAGCATATTTTGTCTTTAGTTCATATTTTCAGCAGCTTATATGACTGCAGTGGAGAGCGCAAAGGAGATTCACTAGGATGTTGCCTGGGGATTACTGTAGGTATTTCAGTTAAATCCTAGACCATGACGGCCTAGCAGTTAGCACAATCCTTTACAGAGCCAGCTGAAAGATTGGGGCTCAATTCCCACCGCTGTCTGTAAGAAGGTTGTACATTTGCCGTGTGATCGCATGGGTTTCCTTCCAGTGTTCCAGCTTCCTCTCACATTCCAAACGTGAATGAGTTAGGGTCAGTACGTGTGGGCACACTGCAGTACATTGGCACCAGAAGCACGGTGACACTTAAAGGCAGCCCCTACTCATCCCTGATACAAGTGACGTACGTACGCTGCCCTTTATCTCTTCTGCCTTTCACATCCTAGCTTCTTACTTCAATCCTCACCCAGTGGCTTCACCCATCACTTACTAGCCTTCACTCTTTCCCCTCCCCACACCTTCTTAGTCTGGCTTCTTCCCCCTTCCTTTCCAAACCTGACGAAGGGTCTCAGAATAGAATCAGAATAAGATGAGGTAAAATTTTATTTATCCCAAAGGAAATTATTGTAGGTTTAATATATAAACATATAACAATTACAGCACGGAAACAGGCCATCTCAGCCCTTCTAGTCCACGCCGAACTCTTACTCTCATCTAGTCCCACCGACCTGCACTCAGCCCATAACCTTCCATTCCTTTCCTGTCCATATATCTATCCAATGTAACTTTAAATGACAACATCGAACCTGCCTCAACCACTTCTGCTGGAAGCTCGTTCCACACAGCTACCACTCTCTGAGTAAAGAAGTCCCCCCTCACATTACCCTAAACTTTTGTCCTTTAACTCTCAACTCATGTCCTCTTGTTTGAATCTTCCCCACTCTCAATGGAAAAAGCCTATCCACGTCAACTCTATCAATCCCCCTCATAATTTTAAACACCTCTATCAAGTCCCCCCTCAACCTTCTACGCTCCAAAGAATAAAGACCTAACTTGTTCAACCTTTCTCTGTAACTTAGGAGATAAAACATAGGCAACATTTTAGTAAACCTCCTCTGTACTCTCTCAATTTTATTGACATCTTTCCTATAATTCGGTGACCAGAACTGTACACTTTATACAATTATATAATTTCAACATTACATCCCAACTCTTATACTCAATGCTCTGATTAATAAAGGCCAGCAAACCAAAAGCTTTCTTCACCACTCTATCCACATGAGATTCCACCTTCAGGGAACTATGCACCAATATCACTGGCATATGTCATGAAATGTGTTGTTTTCCGGCATCCAGCAGCAGTGCATTGCAATACATAATAAAAAAACAATAAATGACAATGAGAAATATATATTTTTCAATTAAATAAGCTGTACAAAAAAAAAGCAAAAACTATTGAAGTAAAGCACATGAGTTCCCTCTCACTGTGTGACACCTCTCTGCCCCTTTACTAGGGGGAGAAGGAGAGCCTGTGGTATGTCGGATTGTTGGGTGAACAGTTAGTTTTTGTTGTACTGCAGATTATGGTCTTTCTTGAGAGCTTTGCTATTGCTTGCTTGGTGGGTGGAAGGTGGGATGCTTTTTTGCTGCAGTAAGGAGGGGAGTGGGAGGGGCCGATGCTTTGGTGCTGCTTGTGTGTGAGAAGGTGGAATAGAGGGACTTTGAAGTTCTTATGCTTCTACTCTCACTCATTCTTTGGTGTACCCTTCTGTTTCTGTGGATGTCTGCGAAGAACAAGAATTTTAGCTTTATATTGTATACATTTTTTGATATTAAATGGAACTAGTGAACTATTGAGTTCATTGCCCATTCATAAATCCGATGGTAGAGGGGAAGTAACTGTTCTCAAATCATTGAATGTGAATCTTCATGCTCCTGTACCTCCTCCTTGATGGTAGTAATGAGAAGAGGGCATGTCCTGGGTGATGGGGACCCTTAAAGATGGATGTCGGCTTTTTGAGGCATTGCCTTTTTAAAAATATCCTCAATGTTGGGGAAGCTAGTTCCCATGATGGAGCTGGCTGAGTTAGCAACTTTTTGCAGCTTTTTTCAATTCTGTGCCATCGTCCCTCTATACCAGATGGTGATGCAACCAGTTAAAATGCTCTCCACGGTACAGCTGAAGAAATCTGCGAGAGTCTTTGGTGTCATACCTATTCTTCTCATCCTCCTGATGTGTTGCCAAGCCTTCTTTGCAATTGCATCAGTATGTTGAGCCCAGGATAGATCTTCAGAGATGTTTACACCCAGGAATTGAAACTGCTCACCCTTTTCAATGCGGATCTCTCAATGAGGACTGATGTGGGTTCCTCAACTTCCTCTTCCTAATTCCTTGGTCTTACTCGGGGGTCCCCAACCTTTTTTGCACCGCGGACTGGTTTAATATTGACAATATTCTTGCGGTCCGGCCGACGGGGGTGGGTGGGGGGATGTTCAAATAGGGTTAAACTCACCTCAACATGACTTTTACAGTTAGGGTTGCCAACTTTCTCACTCCCAAATAAGGGACAAAAGTAGCAGTCAAATTCCGGGACACTTTACTCCAGGAAAGACTACCATGACCATGAAGCCTTGCGCGGGCCCGTGTGCGCATGCGTGACGTGCGCATGCGCGTACGTGCCGATTCTTTCCCCCCACAAGTCGGTTTTGCCTTCATCTTCCCGACTATACTGTACAGACGTTATTTCTACTTTATGTAGGCTGTGTATTTATCATATCATTCCTGCTTATACTATATGTTAGTGCTATTTATTTTTGGTTTTATGTATTATTTGGTATGATTTGTTAGGTTATTTTTTGGGTCTGGGAACGCTCAAAAAATTTTCCCATATAAATTAATGGTAATTGCTTCTTCGCTTTACGCCATTTCAGCACGAAAGGTTTCATAGGAACGCTCTACCTTAGCGGGGGAAATACGGGACAAGGGCAGTCCCGTATGGGACAAACCAATTAAGCCCAATATATGGGATGTCCCGGCAAATACGGGACAGTTGGCAACCCTATGTTCAAGTTCAACAGTGCGTGACAGGGAATGAGGAAAGGTGCAGCTGACTCATATCGTTTCCTCACGGCCCGGTAGCACATGCTTTGCTGCCCAGTGGATGGGGACTGCTGGTCTAACTGAGTGCAGTGTTGTTGTTAAGATACCACTCAACCTACTGGTCTACCTCACACCTGTAAACCTCCTCGTCACCATCTCAAAATTAGGCCAACAATAGTTGTATTGTCTGCAAATTTATGCATGACACTTGAGCTGTTCCTAGCCACATAGCCATGGGTGCAAAGAAAGTAGAGCAGGGGAGTAAGCACACATCCTTGAGGGGTACCAGTGTTGATTATCAGCGAGGAGGAGATGTTACTTCCAACCTGCACAGACTGTCGACTCCCTGTGAGGAAGTCTAGGATCCAGTTGCAGAGTGATGTACAGAGGCCTAGGTTTTGGAGCTTGTTGATTAGTACTTAGGATATGATTGTGTTTAACGCTGATCTGTAATCAACAAAAAGTATCTTGACATAAGTATTGCTATTGTACAAGTGATCCAAGGCCAAGTGGAGAGTCAGTGGCATTGCATCTGCTGTAGACATTGTGTTCAGACAAATTACAGTGGGTCCAGGTCCTTGCTTAGGCAGGAGTTGATTCTAGCCAGAACCAATCTTTCAAAGCACTTAATCACGGTAGTTATGAGTGCAACTGGGTGATGGTTATTGAGGTAGCTCATCCTGCTCTACTCGGGCACTGGTATGATTTTCATCCATTTAGAGCAGAAAGGAACCTCTGATTACAGCAGAGAGAGACTGAAGATGTCCTTGAATAGAGCCACCAATTGGTAGGCATAGGTTTTCAGTGCCCCAAAAGGTACACCATCAGAGCCTGACTTATCAGACTTTTCAGCTTCCCAAACATCTTCTCCTTAGTAGTAGCAATGATACACACTTCTATCCCTGATACTATTGCATTTCCAGCATTCTGGTAGTGTCTTCCACAGTTAAGATAGACACAAAATACTTATCAAGCCCATCCAGCATATTGTCCCCCCATTACTACCCCTCCAGCATCATTTCCAGTGGTCCAATATCTACTCTTGTATCTCTTTTTATTCTTTGTATAACTGAAAAAAAACTTCTTGATCCTCTTTTATATGATTGGCCAGCTTACATTCATCTTTCATCTTTCCATTCTTTATGGCTTTTTCAGTTGTCTTCTGATGGCTTCCCAGTTCTCTACCTTACCACTAATCTTGTGTTTTATTATATGCCCTCTCTTGCTTTTCTGCTGTCTTTGACTTCCCTTGTTAGCCATGCTTGCTTCATCCTCCCTTTAGAATACTTCTTCATCTTTGGGATGTATCTTTGCTGCACTTTCCAAATTACTTTCAGAAACCCCAGCCATTGTTGTTCTGCCATCATCCCCGCTCGTGTCCCCTTCCAGTCATCTTTTGGGCAGCTCCTCTCTCACGCCTTTGTAATTCCCTTTACTCCACTGCAGTACTGGTACATCTGATTTTGGCTTCTCCTCAAAATGCGAGTGAATTCTATTATATTATGATCTCTGCCTCCTAAGGGTTCTTTTACCTTGAGCTTCATAATCAAATCTGGGACATTGTATAACACCCAGTCCAGAATCGTCATTCCTCTAGTGGGTCAACCACAAGCAGCTCTAAATATCTTTCTCCTCGGCATTCTACAAATGCCCTCCTTCGGGATCCAGCACCAAACTGATCTTTCCAATCTACCTGCATATTTAGATCCCCCAGGACTATCAGAACATTGCATTTTCTACCTCTCATTATAATTTGTACCCTGCATCCCAGCTACTGTTTGGAGGCCTATATGTAACTCCCATCAGGTTCTTTTCACCCTTCCAGTTTCTTAACTCTACCCACAAGGATTGTATATCTTCCACCTATGCCACCTCCTTCTAAGGATTTGATTTCATTTTTTTACTAGCAGAGCCACCATTTGCCTACCTCCCTGTCCTTTTGATACAATGTGTATTCTTGGATGGTTAGCTCCCAACTATGATCTTCTTTCGGCCATGATTCAGCGAAGCCCACAACGTACCTGTCAATCTCTAACTGCACTAAAAGATCATCTACCCTATATGTGCAATCAAGTATAACACCTTTAGTCCTGTATTCATCACCCTTTTTGATTTGGCCCCCGTTACACTTTAACTCATCCCACTGACTGCAATTTTTGCTCTCTCATCTGTCTGTCCTGTTTCACAGTTTCACTACAAACTGCAACAAGTTGTGTACCAACTGTCCCATCCTCAGCCCCATCACTCTGGTATTGCAATCTTGCTTTGAGCCCTGCTGCTTTTATTTTCAAGAGACTGTACATTCACCAGCAGGATAGTTGGGAGTGGGGTGCTCGGGGTCTGCGTTTTAGTCTGCCTTTGGGACAGAGATCGCGAGGTCACCGGATGCTACAGGGTTATGCACAGATGTATTTCTGTTCTCCCTTTAAATGCATGCACAAAAAGTGTTGAATTCACCTGAGAGTGAAGCATCACGTTCATTCATTCATAATGTTAGGTTTCACCTTGTAAGAAGTAATGGTGTGCAAACACAGCCAAAGCTGACATGCATCCAATTCCATCTGTAACTTCAATCAGAATTGTTTTTTTGTTCTTAAGATAGCCTTCCGTTGATCATACATACCTGGACATTTTGTGTAGTTCTGGATCACTGGTCTTGAATGCCACTGATCTAGTCCTCAGCAGACTATGAATTTTCTGGTTCATCCCCAGCTTCTGGTTTGGGTATATCCAATATGTTCTCAAAGGCACACACTCATTCACAAACGGTGACAACTGTGGCATATTTACCCAGATTCCAAGGTGAATTCCTGAATGTTGTCTATTCCATTGAATCAAAGCAGTCCTGTATGTGTTCTCCCCCTCCATTGACTATAGCTTCTTGGTATTAGCATTTCTGATGTGGTCTTTAGTCTCTGCCTGTACTCCTGGAGTAGAAGTACAGCCAGGAACTTTCCAAAGTAGGGCGCGGGATGGCACGGTAAGCATTCTTGATGGTGGTTACACAGGTTCCACTGGTGATACGTTAGTGGTATTTGTTCAGAGATTTCTTCAATTTGACCTGGTTGATGTTTTTTTGAAGTCTTGTGTAAAATTGTGTCATAGGTTATATTTTTATTCATATAGCATTGGCTTATGGTTTTTAGTAATTTTGCTATTCAACATTGTCCAATAAAATTTCCTGTTGTAAATAGCATTAATTAAAATCAGTTTACAACCTTTATTTAAATTAAATCTACCAAGCCTACCTTTAGAAAAGTTAATGCTCATTTTGGTTTAAGCCAGTTATATTACAGATATTTGTTATGTTTGCCTTAGGAATTTTTAAATTTATGAAAGGGAAAGAAAGAGATTAATTTCAAGAAAGGTAAACTAAGCTTAACTACCTGTCTTTTTCAAGAAAGGTTAGCTAAAAAGTCATTCTCTACTCAAAAGAGCATTGACAATTATTTTTGGATTATTGTATCTACAACTTACTGATCACATTAACGTACAGTGAGCTGTAGATATAATGATTTTTACACAGGGGTTCCCTGTAACCTGAAAGTTATTTCAAGGGTTTCTCCAGGGTAAAAACCTTGAAAAAGGCTGTTTCTTCATTTACACAGATGCTGCCATACCTGCAGAATTCCTCCAGCATCTGGTGATCTGGATTCCTAGCATTTGCAGAATCTTTTTTCTCTATCTTTAATCCCTTCGTAATTTTGATAAACTGGGTTTGTTTTCCTTTGGATGGAGGAAGCTTAGGGAAGACATAATAAATGATGAGAGGTATATATAGCACAGATGGTAGGAAACATTCCCCATGGCAAAGGTTTAGATAACTATAAACCATATGTTTAGATTAAAGGATACAAAATTTAGAGGGTATCTGAGGAAGAACAACTTTACCCAGAGTGTGGTTGGAATCTGGAGCATGCTGTCTGAGTGGGTGGTGGAGGCAGCTAAATCCTGTATCATTTAAGAAGCATCTATACAGGTACTTAAACAACCTAGGCATGAATGCTATGGAGAAAGTGCTGGTAAATGAATATGAGACAGACATGTACATGAGAGTTTTGCATAAACCACAAAGAGCAGAAGGGCCTGTTTCTATGCCACATTCTTCTACGAGGGGTGATTGATAAATCCGTGGCCTAAGGTAAAAGGAGTCAATATTAGAAAGCCTAGCACATTTATTTTTCAACATAGTCCCCTCCTATATTTACACACTTAGTCCAGCAGTCGTGGAGCATACGGATCTTGGACCTCCAGAAAGTGTCCACAGCAAGAGTGAAAGATAAGTTCGTGGCCCAAGGTAGAAGGAGATGAGTTATTAACTTCAAACTTTCTGCATAATCACTCAAAGCATTGAAATGCATGTGCATGTAACGAGAGCTGTATAACTCATCTCCTTCTAAAGGAGACAAATTTGAAGGAGAAGCTTCTTAGGGTTTAATGAAGAAGTGAGCATGCAGGATCTTTCAAAGCACCAACACTGGCAGGTGCCAGTGAACTCAAGCTGCACTGTGAATGCTGTGTAATGCCATCTTCTATTAGCTAGGAACATAATTCTTCTTTGGGTGCCCAGATTCGAACTTCATTGATGGAATCTTTTCTCTGCTCGTAGCAAGAGTTAAAAGTGCATCTAGCCTTAAGTAATATTGTTCCTACCAGATATATGATACAAAACTGGCCATGACTCTGCCCTAACTTGTATTAAATTGACAGTCTTGCTTAAAGGTGACAAAAATATTCATGCTGGAAATTATCTGTGGTAGTGTGTAAGGGCCTAATCTTCAAGCAGAACAAAGGGAGCTCCAATCCACTGGAATATTGTGTTTTGCCTAATCATGAATGCTGATTACATGCTTAATTAAGTGGGAAAAGTGCTGGCTTTTGTCACTGAAAAGGATTAAGAATATTAACATTGACACAAAAGAAGTGAGGGATTATCAAATTAGTAAAATTTATCAATTTAATTTTATATCATACTTCTTCACCCGAACAAGTCAGAATATTCTCTTTAATAAATGAGAACGAGTTTCCAGAATTCATGCAACCTAATTATATGGTAAGATATAAGTAGACATAATTGATCAATGAATATTCTGCAGCAATGCCAATATGACTACTTCATTAACCATTTAAAAAAACGCAAGTTACTGGAGATTGAAGCTTGAAAAAGACATTTCCGTTTGCAAGGAATTGTGAATGTATTTTGTAGCTGGCCTGGGAAAAACTACACACTCGGAACAACAAATACTTTTTCAGGTCTTTAATTCCTTTATCTGTTTTAGATGTTTTAATGCAGAAAGAGGGTATTGAAAAAAAACAACAAAACGAATTAAAAAACAACACGGATCCTTCTGTTACAATCTCAGCTTAATTTTAGTCCACACACACGTGTATCAACTAGTTATGTAAGCAGTATGAAAATAAATGAAAAAAACAAAACCAATATGGTAGTGGCAATTCTAAAAAACAATACAAACAACATTAGAATCCCACCAACCCTGTGCCTTATACATAACATCAAAAATATGAATAAATACATCTCATCTTAACTAAGAGGTATACTCATTTTGGCACACACGTGCTTAACTTCCAAACAGGTATAGGATAGACCCTGAAACAAGTTCTCCTCGCTCACGCTACGTGAACAGAGATTTAACACAATTAATGTTACTCTGTTACCTTCATATTCGGTCATAAAGCAATAAGTCAAAAATGAACTTTACAAAAAGTTCTATAATATATTATCCTGAAGTTAAATTACTAGAAATATTTACTTACTAGGCCTATAAGGAACTTTGCACAACCACGTTATCCAGCGCCGATACCTTACTCGCAACAATCTTTCCTCACCATACCTGGGAAAAGCAACTCTCAGCACGTGATGTTCATTCTAAAACATAACTTCTTTCTTCTCTGCACATGCGTGATGATGTCACAATGTTCTCTTAAAGGCACAGGCAGCTATTTAAGCATTGCCAGGGTGAATACATACATAAATGCACTTTAAAAAAATAATATTCAGCGGTCACCTGATTACATGTAAAGTCAGTTAATTATCACAACATTGCCAGGTACATGGTAGAAATTGTATATGTGTTGAGACTGAGCGTCATAGGAAGTCATTCCTGCCTGTGGCCATCAAACTTTACAACTCCTCCCTTGGAGGGTCAGACACCCTGAGCCAATAGGCTGGTCCTAGACTTATTTCCTGGCATAATGTACATATTATTATTTAATTATTTATGGTTTTATATTGCTATATTTATACTCTATTCTTGGTTGGTGCAACTGTAACAAAACCCAATTTCCCTCGGATCAGTAAAGTATGACTATGACTATGACCTGTACCAGACTGTATGCATTACTGCCATTAAAGTTTAACAGAGACCTAAGTTATTCTCACCAACCGTAAGTGCATGAGTGTGCGAGTTAGCGAATAAGTTAATGATATAAAAAAGACCTGTGCCTTCTCCTTATGATCAGAATGAAATATTGCACGTAAATTATAGATGACTGATATAACAAAAATCACTGTGTTTCCTATTCATTCTTCATGATCTATTATATCAACAGAATCCCAAATATAGAAAGAAAGGCTCCTATTTCATATCAGTCTCCACTAACTTGGAATCAGAAATCTGCAAGCTTTTACTAAACACTAAATACCTTACAGCTACATTAACCTCTTATTTACCTCAGTAACTGGAATAAAGGATTGAAATCATAGGTCTCAGAGCTGCACCATATACCAGAGAAATGCACTTTGCATTGTATGAGACACTAATCCCTCCCGAATATTTGTGTCCTCTGCCTTATTTATTATGGACAAGATCAGAAAACAAATTGAATTGTATGAGAAATGATATTAAGCTTATTTATTGATTTGTTTGCAAGTTTTCATGAATGTGTCTAGGTTCAATTCCTACCACTGTCTGTAAGGAGTTTGTATGGTTTCCCCTTGCCTGTGTAGGTTTCCCTAGGTCCTCCAGTTTCCTCCTACATTCTAAAAGACATACAAGTTAGGGTTAGTAAGGTGTGGGCACACTATTTTGGCACCAGAGTCATTGTGACACTTGCAGGATATCCACAGCACATCCTTTGGTCATTGACACAAATGATACATCTCACTGTATGTTTTGATGTACATGTGACAGATGAAGCTAATCTTTAATCTTTGGTTGATTTTGTCTATAACCAAAATCCACAAAAGCTGCCACTAACACTCTGTTGCCAACATGACGGCATATCAGGCCAGGCTAACATTTAATGAGTACAACCGCACATTTTTAATGGTATTTCAATTTAATGCGAAGTACAAGGAATGCATACTTAAACAGACGGTTAATTGCATAACCACATAATAATTAACAACACTCAAAGGAGAAAAATACTGTCATCATTTAACTTCTTTAAATTATCTTGATAATCAAATTTATCTAACAAACTTATGATTCCATAATTTAAACCATTGAAAATAGCCTATTTAAGAACCTTCTTAACCTTATTTCATATTTAACAAAATAATTTTTATTTGCTTGTCCTGAATCTTTGCTTAGCAAAATGTCTACAGATTCACTGGACAAACTGCTTGAATCCTTCCTCCAAGATAAGCAAAATGGAAGATTGCGTTGATAGCAATGAGCTACATATTAGCACGACACAGTCAATATAATGCCAGTGATGTATTGCGTGTGCTGTATTCCATACTGTTTAAATGCACAAACCACATACGTTATAGACTTTTAAAATTCATGAGATGTGTCCTTTCTCAGGAGCTCCTGTTTATGACTTCATGCATAGCCTTAAGTGCTTCTGTAATGAATTCAAAATGTTTAGACATGAACGTGGTAGGGATAGAGAAAGAAATGTCAGTGTGTAAAGCTTACAGCTTCAGAGAACTGCTTCAATAATTTGAATCTAGATATCAAGAGACAAGAGAATTTATAATCCAGTGACAACAAATATACAATATATATATACACACAGACGTACTGTATATAGGTATATAAAATTTAAACATAAACACAAGTATATGTGTATCGCACATCTTTAGAGAATTAATCAAACAATCAAGAACCTTAGCCCCCTTGTTGAATGAAAACTAAGAAAGTCCATTCCTCATTTCTGTTTAACTTAGGAGTGCATATACGAG
Source organism: Mobula hypostoma (assembly GCF_963921235.1). NCBI lineage: Eukaryota > Metazoa > Chordata > Chondrichthyes > Myliobatiformes > Myliobatidae > Mobula > Mobula hypostoma. The sequence continues at coordinate 31,345,469 of NC_086102.1, read as the reverse complement.
TGAATATACTCAGTGGTCACTCTATTAGGTACCTCAGAACTAATAAACTGGTCTCTGACAGTATGTTGTTGGTCTTCTGCTGCTGTAACCCATCCACTTCAAGATTCAATGTGATGTGCATTCAGAGATACTCCTCTTCACACATCACTGTTGTAACGTGTGGTTATTTGAGTTACCGTCAGCTTGAACCATTCTGGCCATTCTCCTCTGATCTTCCTCATTAACAGGATGTTTTTGGTACCACTGAACTGCCATTCGCTGGTTGTTCATCTTTATTTTTCACACCATTCTCTGTAAAATCTAGAGACTGTTATGCATAAAAATCACAGCTGATCAACAGTTTCTGAGATGCTCAAACCACCCTGTCTGGCACCAACAATCATTCCACTGTCAAAGTCACTTAGATCACGTTTCTTCTCCAATCTGATGTTTGGTCTCAAAATTTATATTACAGTTTATTGTAATTTATGGTTTTGATTATTATGAATTGCGATGTACTGCTGCTGCAGAACAACAACAAATTTCACGACTTGTGCCAGTAATAGTATACCTGATTGTGACAACTGAACCTTTTGGCCATGTCTGCATTTTTTTATTGCATGGAATTTGTACCACATGATTAGCTGATTAGACATTTGCATTAAGGAGCACAGTTACAGGTATTTCAAATAAAGTGAATGTGCATGTCGACTGCCTATTGTTTGACAAATTAATTTTTCAATCTTCAGTATGTTTTGGACCATTATCATCGAAGAATGCACCAGGATTCTTTTGTACAGATTGCTAATATTTCTTATTATTCAAAGTAGAGACTGAAAATGAGGCAGTTGGACAGCGTCTGTGGAGAGAGAACTTCAGCCCTTTGTCAGAAATGGGGAAGTTTAGAGATGTAACTGGTCTAAAGCACGCGCAGTTAGGGAACAGGGGCTGGAAGAAAGAACAAAGGCAGAAGTCTGTGATAGTAGGAGAGGCAGGGGAGATGACATGACACACCGATGATGTGGTGCATTACAGCAATATGTCCTTTAGCGTACTATGTCCACGCAGACCATTTTCCCATCTTCCCTAATCCTATTTGTCTGCATTATGTCTGTATTATTCTATGTTCTGATTATATAAGTGCCTGTCTAAATCTCTTGCAATCATCTATCCTATCCTATTTCTACCCTCAGTAGCAGGTGCTATAGGGAACAGTCCTGAGAATATGACTGTAGAGGTCTTGTTTTCAATCTTCTGCCTAAAACTCAAAATTCTGTAGGACACATCCCTCTTTCTGCATTTGCAGATTACAGCCTTGGAGTGCATTATGCTTGTCAGGGGACAAAATATTGAAACAAGTATTTTTAATCAGCACAAGAGATTCTGCAGATGCTGGAAATCCAGAGTAACACACATCAAATGCTGGAGAAACCCAGCAGGTCAGGCAGCGTCTATGGAGGGGAATAAACATCAATAAGCAGTTCTCTAGAGACCCTTCAGTGAGCAGAAGGGAGCAGAAGCCAGAATAAGAAGGTAAGGGGAGGGAGAGGAGTGCAAGCCAGTAGGTGATAAATATTCGATAGGCATCCGTTAGTCTCATGAGACCATGGATTTGCTCCTTGGAACGTTTCCAGGGCACAGGCCTGGGAAAGGTTGTATGGAAGACCAGCAGTTGCCCATGCTGCAAGTCTCCCCTCTCCACACCACTGATGTTGTCTAAGGGAAGGGCATTAGGACCCATACAGCTTGGCACCGGTATCGTTGCAGAGCAATGTGTGGTTAAGTGCTTTGCCCAAGGACACACACGCTGCCTTAGCCAAGGCTCGAACTAACGACCTTCAAACCACTAGACGAACGCCTTAACCACTTGGCCACGCGCCAACACATGGTGATAAGTATTATTAGCACAGGTTTATAATGCTTTGTCCTTACTTGACCGTAGAAGATTTGGGCTCCCTGACTGGTTCTATTCTTTCCTTTCTCACAAACTCAGAGACCAATTGACATTTTGTGTGCCGGGGAATTGACTTCTAGCTCAGTTAGTGCACGTTAGTTCTTCTTTTCAATAAGTTACATGTTAGAATCTGTGTGCTGAAGGGATGCAGTACTGCTACAACATGGCTTACAATATTCAATGTAAAAGCACAAGGCTGGGAGGAAGCTTAGGTCATGTTCTAAACAAGCCAATGAACTGGGCATCCCATGTGAAATTAACTCATTTGTCTCTTTTGATTGGGTGTGAATCAAGCTACAATCATAGGGATGGTTTTTGGGGACAGCGTGGGAAAGCTAGGGATCACATTAGAGGTAGGGATAGGGTTAAGAAGAGTGAAATGTCAGAGGAGTTAAATGAAGATAGGTGCATAGGTGGTAGAGATATGGAGGGCTAGGGTCCTGGTGCAGGTCGATGGGAGTAGGCAGTTTAAATAGGTTGGCATGGACTAGATGGGCCAAAGGGCCAGTTTCTGTTGAGTCTAGGAAGGAACCAGAGGTTGGAGTTCAAGCCAGAGCGCTCTGAGGTCGAAGGCCATTGATCCCCAAGGTCAGAAGTTTGAGATTTCAGATTCAAGGTCTGTGGGCCGTGAGAATTAGGGCCGGTGATCCTCAATGTCTTGAGTCTAGGGGTTGGAGGACCAAGGTTATTGAATCCCGGGAATGGAGGCCTAAGGTCAGACGGTGGATCGAGAGGTCAGAGACACATAATTGGCGTATCCTGAGATTGAAACTCAGAGGGCGGCGAGTTCAAAGGTTGAAGCCTGACCTTAGCAAATCTGGAGATCAGAGGCCCGATGTCGTGAATCTGGGGCCACAGTCTGCAGGCCTTTCAACTAATGGCCTTCTGGATTCATAACTGAGTTCCACCCCTTCTGAGGTAGCAAACTGTGATAAGATGAAAACTAAAAGATCTGAATCTGAATGTGCGTAATGTTCAAAACTAAAACAGACGAGCTAAAAACACAAATAAAAATAAATCAATGTGATCCAATAGCCAGTACTAACACTTAGCTGCAGGATGATATCAATTATAAATGTATGTGACATATAGAAAGGACAATAAATTGGGGAAGGTGGATAATTAATAATTAATGATGGGTTGAGCACACTAAAATTGAAACTGGAATGTGGAAGCAGTTTGGGTGGAGATGAGAAATAAGAAGGGCAAAAAGTCACTTGTGGGAGTGATGTGCAAACGAAAAAGAGATAATGAAAGCATGTTTACTTATTTATTGACGTACAGCGCAGAATAGACCCTTCCGGAACTTCGCTCTACGCCACCCAGCAATTCCCCACACCCCCCCACCCACTGCCGATTTAATCCTAGCCGGGACAATTTACAATAATTAATTAACCTACCAATTGATATGTCTTTGGACTGTGGGGGGAGAACAGGAGGACCCAGGGGAAATCCATGTGGTCATGGGGAGAACCTACGAACTCCTGACAGGCAGTACCGGGAATTGAACCCTGGTCGCCTGTACTGTGAAGTGTTGGTCTAATCACTACGCTTCTGTGCGATGGCTACACAGGAGTTGTTAATCTGAAAAATTCATTGGGTCCAGGTAGCCTAGATGAAAATTTCACATTAGGGGGATAGTTTCTTAAAACTGCACATTCTAGATCTGACCAAAAGCAAGCTATGCTAAACTCGATATTGCACATTAAGATAGGATTAATTGATGACCTCAAAGCGATGACAGCTTCAGGCTGCAGTGTTGTAATATGATTGCATTTTTCATTCATTATGAGGTGAAGAAGAAAATTTAAGTGAGGGCAATTATCATGGCAATAAAACAAAGATAGTTAAAGTAAATCGGCAAATTATTTAAGAGAACAGTCAATTGAAATGCAGACATATTAGATGATTTTTCAGAATGAATGAATGCACAGAACACATACACTCAATGGCCATTTTATTAGGTACCAATGAGCCGACCAGTAGGTACGCCTTTGGACTATGGGAGGAAAGCACGCAGGTACCCAACAAAGGGAGCACTGAGTGTATGTTTGTGGTCTTCTGCTGCTGCAGTCCACCCACTTCAAGGTTCAACGTGTTTTGATTTCGGAGATGCTCTCCTGCACGTCACTGTGGTGTTGGCTGGTGGTGTAGTAGCATCAGCTCCAAACCTTGAGGCGAATTGTCCCGGGTTCGAATCCAGCCGGCCCCCTGCATAGATGGTGCTGGATTGAGGATTGAGCTACCAACTCGGCCTCCTAAAAAGCAGACAAATGCTGAGGAATTGGCAAAAAAAAAGCTGCTTGATGCACCACACGGCATGAAAAGGAGCAACAACAACAACAACAACAACAACAACAACACCAGTGCTGTAAAACGTGGTTATTTGAGTTACTGTCACCTTCCTGTCAGCTTGAAGCAGTCTGATCAATCTACTCTAACCTCTCTCATTAGCAAGGTGCTTTTGCTCACAGAACTACCACTAACTGTTTTGTTTTTGTTTTTTGTACCATTCTTTATAGACAATAGACAATAGGTGCAGGAGTAGGCCATTCGGCCCTTCGAGCCAGCACCGCCATTCACTGTGATCATGGCTGATCATCCACAATCAGTATCCAGTTCCTGCCTTATCCCCATAACCTTTGGTTCTGCTATCTCTAAGAGCTCTATTCATCTCTTTCTTGAAAGCATCCAGAGACTTGGCCTCCATTGCCTTCTGGGGCAGAGCATTGCACGTATCCATCACTCTTTGGGTGAGAAAGTTTTTCCTCAACTCCATTCTAAATGGCCTACCCCTTATTCTTAAACTGTGGCCTCTGGTTCTGGACTCACCCATCAGCAGGAACATGCTTCCTGCCTCTAGCATGTCCAATCCCTTAATAATCTTATATGTTTCAATCAGATCCCCTCTCAGCCTTCTAAATTCCAGTGTATACAAGCCCAGTCGCTCCAATCTTTCAACATATGACAGTCCCGCCATCCCGGGAATTAACCTTGTGAGCCTACGCTGCACTCCCTCAATAGCAAGAATGTCCTTCCTCAAATTTGGAGACCAAAACTGCACACAATACTCCAGGTGTGGCCTCACCAGGGCCCTGTACAGCTGTAGAAGGACCTCCTTGCTCCTATACTCAATTCCCCTTGTTATGAAGGCCAGCATGCCATTAGCTTTCTTCACTGCCTGCTGTACCTGCATGCTTGCTTTCAGTGACTGATGTACAAGAACACCTCAATCTCGTTGTACTTCCCCTTTTCCTAACTTGATTCCATTTAGATAATGATCTGCCTTCCTGTTCTTGCCACCAAAGTGGATAACCTCCCATTTATCCACATTAAACTGCATCTGCCATGCATCTGCCCACTCACCCAGCCTGTCCAAGTCACCCTGCATTCTCATAACATCCTCCTCACATTTCACACTGCCATCCAGCTTTGCGTCATCTGAAAATTTGCTAATGTTTCTTTTAATCCCTCCATCTAAATCATTAGTGTATATTGTAAACAGCTGCAGTCCCAGCACTGACCCCTGCGGTACCCCACTGGTCACCGCCTGCCATTCCGAAAGGGACCTGTTAGTCGCTACTCTTTGTTTCCTGTCAGCCAGCCAATTTTCAATCCATGTCAGTAACCTGCCCCCAATACGATGTGCCCTAATTTTGCCCACTAATCTCCTATGTGGGACTTTATCAAAGGCTTTCTGAAAGTCCAGGTACACTACATCCACTGGCTCTCCCTTGTCCATTTTCATAGTTACATCCTCAAAAAATTCCAGAAGATTAGTCAAGCACGATTACCCCTTCGTAAATCCATGCTGATTTGGACCTATCCTGTTACTGCTGTCCAAATGTGTCGTAATTTCATCTTTTATAATTGACTCCAGCATCTTTCCCACCACTGACATCAGGCTAACCGGTCTATAATTCCCTGTTTTCTCTCTCCCTCCTTTCTTGAAAAGTGGGACAACATTAGCCACCCTCCAATCCACAGGAACTGATCCTGAATCTATAGAACTTTGGAAAATGATTACCAATGCGTCCACGATTTCTAAAGCCACCTCCTTAAGTACTCTGGGATGCAGACCATCAGGTCCCGGGGACTTATCATCCTTCATACCCAACAGTCTATTCAACACCATTTCCTACCTAATATAAATTTCCTTCAGTTCATCCATTACCCTAGGTCCTTTGGCCACTATTTTATCTGGGAGATTGTTTGTGTCTTCCCTAGTGAAGACAGATCCAAAGTACCTGTTCAACTCATTTGCCATTTTCTTGTTCCCCATAATAAATTCACCCGTTTCTGTCTTCAAGGGCCCAATTTTGGTCTTAACAGAGTATATATTCCAATGAGAAAGACACATTCCGTTGGGCGGGGGGGGGTGGGATAGGGGGAGGGTGGGGGTGATGGAGGTGATTGTGATTATTGTGATTGTGGAGCTCACTGGAAAATGGTGGAGAGAGAGAACATCAAGGAAAGAGCCAAGCTGTTGAAGGAAGTTTTTGGCGAGAGTGGAAGTGAACTGGAGATGGAGGTTGGCAAGAAAGAGGAACAGAATGGAAAGAGGAAGAAAAGAAAGCAGAGGTACGGGATATCAAACTCTGAGGAATCAGCAGATGATCAAAGCAGGACAGCAAAACAATGGAAAGAAGATGAGATTAAAGCAATTATAAAACTAAGCGAAGACTTTTGGCGATTGGAACCCGATTCGTTTGGCGAAGATGCTCAACAAAGTTGTAAGTGAGATTAAAGGAGCAAAGATTTTATGAAATGGATCTCTATTAGTGATTTGTCGGGATAGTGCTCAGCAAAGCAAAGTGATAAGATTATGTAAAATAGACGGCAAAGAAGTACAATGCTCAATACCCAACAATAGAAAGTGGACTAGAGGAGTTATTTCGGGGATACCAATAAAAGTTGTTATGGCTGAGATTAAACAGAACATAAAAGGAGCAAAATTATTGAGGCCAAACGTTTGAAAGTTACAAGAAACGGGAAAAAGTGTGATAGTTTATAGGTAATGATTAACTTTGATGAAGAGAGATTGCCGACTAACGTTTACTTAGGGTATATGTGTTATGTGGTTAGAATATATATACCACCGTCTTTAAGTTGCTATAAATGTCAGAAATTCGGGCACATTGCGGCGGTCTGCAGAGGAAAACAAAGATGTGGGAGATGCGCTGGAGAACATGAATATGGGAAATGTGAAGTGGGAGCTAGGCTGAAATGCTGCAATTGTGGCGAGGAACAGCGCAGCTTATCGTGGGTGCATTTATAGCAAGAAGGCGGCTGAGATACAATATGTAAAAGTAACTCAAGGAATCAGTTATGCAGAGGCAGTGAAAGAATTTGGTGAAAAAAGGCTGTCAAGCAAACAAATACAGGGAATAATAAGCTGGTGAATTGTGAGGGCTGTAATATGAAAGTTAAGGATACACTATTAATGAGTAGAAAGGATTTTGTATTTTTTATGGTGGATGCAATTAATTGTTCAGTACAAACAAGCAAAAGAACTGAAAAAATTAAAATTATCGTCAAGTCTGCAGAAAAGTATCTTGGTTTTAAAGGGATTAGGTGGGAAGAAGTCAAAGAAACTCTGAATGGAGGATCCAACAGTTCACAGGCAGGGGAGATGGAATCTTAATGGCAGTATATTTATCGCAAATGGTCAAGAATTTAAGAAATATGTTTCAGAACTTAAGGAAAATCCTCAGATTTTATGGTTGATGCCCAGGGTAAATGTGCAGAACTCCAACAACAAATAGAAGTACCCAACAAGAACAACTGTGAGTTGGAAAAGAGATGGGAAAATGGAGGAAATTATTACAAGGATACAAAATGAAAAGGAATTTGTTGTAAAGTGAATTATCTACATTCATATTATAAAATGAAAACATGGAAGCAAATGAAGAAGAGGTTTCAGTAAACAACTGCAGGCTATGATCCAAGAAAAGGAAAACCTGAAAAAGCAGATAGACTTGGAAAAACAGCAATTTTAAAAGTATAACGTGTGATAATTACTATTCTTTAACAAGACGATTTTAGTCTTAGAAGTGATGAAGATGAAATCAATTTAATTGAGGTAATGCAACTACATGAAAACGTGACAAAATTAGGGAAGAATAGCAATTTGTGGCATTATCTAATGAGTTCATTAAGCATTCACGAGGAATTGGAACTACAGATTGATGCTGATAGAGAACTGCAGGCTGAACTAGGTTGTCTAAAGTAGAGAACTCCAGGACATATTTGGTTGGAATACCACAAGTCTAGCAGGTGGCGGTAACGCACTGAAAAACTGTTACCAACTGCCATAAAACAAAAAAGAAGAAGGAGAAGATTCCGTGGGGTGCACCTGCTCTCAGTAGTTAACGACCAAATAGAAATATAGTACCAATATAAAGGCAGAGAAAGGTTGAATATGTTAGGAGGGCCAAGTGGAATAGGCTGGCTGAGGAAGCTGGGGCGTTGATTGAGTGGGTGGGGGACTTTGGCGTGGAGGAGCCTGGTAGTTTGGAAAGGGTTAGTTTGTAGCCTATGGCTGCAAAAGGGAGGGGTGGGGGTTGAGATTGAAGGAGGAGGGCGGGAGACTGTGGAATACTCCAGAAGCAAGGGTAGCCAAAAAAAGGGTGTATCAAGTGAAAGACGTGAAGTAATGGGGGACAACAAATTGAGGAAAATGGGTGAATTGGAGGAATTTATAGTTCTGTATAAAATTAAAGGTCAGAAGGAAGGGGAAGGAGGAATTAGAGCCCTTAATCCTTTGAAAGTGGCGGCAGCATTAGAGAACCAAATAGGTTAAAGGATTCTAGGCCAAGATTTTGTCTAATGGATTGCTGAAAATTTGTTGCAAAGATATTGACCAATGTAACAGTGCTAAAATGATGGGAAAATTGGTTGTGAAAGTGGAGTGTATTACTCCGAAAGAAAGGAAAGGAGTTAAGGGGGTAGTGCAAGGCATTTGGTCTGGCATGACTGAAAAGGAAATTTTGGACAATATTAAAGGTGGTTGAGTGATTGAGGCCAAACGATTAAAATCGAGAGAAGGTGATAATTGAGATTCTCCTGTTCTTCTAGTTTTTTGCACGTGATGTTCCTCCAACTAGAGTCTATCTTGGGTGCATGTCTTATCAAATTACAGAATACATTAGACCTCCCTTACGCTGTTATAACTGCCGGAGATTTGGACACGTTGCTGGTTCATGTCGAAGTAAAAGAAGATGTATGAAATGTGGAGAGGATCATGATATTAAAGCATGTAAGGCAGTGGTGCCTAAATGCCGTAACTGTGGAGGGGACCATATAGCGGCGTTCAGAGGATGTAAGTATTTTAGTAAGGCAAGGCAGATTCAGGATGTTAGTATCCAACAAAAAAATATCATATGCTGAGGCAGTAAAGAAAGTTGATAGAGAGCAAAGGATAAGTAAAGAAAAGATTGGAATGATGGGGAGTCAGTTCATTCCGAGTTCTCAGACATGTTGTTGATGACTAAAGAGTTTTTTTTTTGGCGTTTGTTGTTGATGTACTGGTCGGGGCTAAAACTACAGCCAAGAGGTCGGATATGATAAAAGTAGTTGTTGGAGCTGCAGAGAGATTCCTTGATATAAACCAGATTTGGCCAGAAAAATTACATGAGTATATGACAGACAAACAATCACTGAATACTTCCCAGTTGTCGGGATCAGAGAGTACGGAGGAGCTTTATGTGGATGAAGAGGCCAATAATTAGTATTTGGGTGTTTTTAATATTACAATGGAATGCAAGAAGTTTATCTGCAAATGGTCAAGAATTAAAAAGATTTCTTGGAACTTTTAAAGACAAGCCTGATTTGATCTGTATACAGGAGACATGGTTAAAGCCTCATTTAGATTTTGTGATCCCTGGATATGATAGTTTGAGAGCTGACAGAATGAGTAAATCTGGTGGAGGGTGTGCAAATTTCATAAAAACAGGACTCCAGTTTAGAAGACTTGATTTTAAATCTAACCTTGAAATTGTGGCTGTGGAGGTTTGGAGCTCTTGTGGTCAAGGTAATATGATGTTATCAGATTTGGATGAAATTATGAATAAGGTAAGATCCCCAGTAATCTGGGTTGGAGATTTCAATGCCCATAATCCTATATGGGGTAGTGAAAGTAAAGATAGTAATGGAGCCATAGTAGAGGAGTTTCTAGATAAATACAACATGGTACTGCTAGATGACGGAAGGCCTACAAGATTTAATATTGTAAATAATACTGTTAGTCACTTAGACTTATCTATCACTTCGTCAAACTTAGCTAGGGTTGGGGAATGGGATGTTATGGATAGATACATCCATAGATACTAGGAAGTGATCACTATCCTATATTATGTAGATTTGGTAGAAATTTGATAGTAGAAGTTGAGGAGAGTTCTGCTAGGTATAATTTTTCTTTGGCCCATTGGGATGAGTAGCAAGAGAAAGCTGTGGATATAATAGAAGAGGTTAATAGCGAGGGCTCCATAGACGATTGGAATGAATCGCTCTGTTCTATAATTCATAAAGTTGCTCAGTTGACTATTCCACTATGGAATGTTCCTAAGGCTCGAGCATTAGTTCCGTGGTGGAATAAAAATTGTGATATAGCAGTAAGAAACAGAAATAGAGCTTACAAGAAATTAAGGAAGTGCCCAGTGTTAGGTAATGTTATGGAGTATAAAAAGGAAAGAGCAGTAGCAAGGAGAGTAATTAAGAATGCAAAGAGGGATAGTTGGAGAAGATTTTGTGGAACCCTGAGCCCCGAGACACCTATAAAGCAGCTATGGATGATCATTCACAGAATGTCAGGGATATATAGGAGACCATCTATCCCAGCTTTGCTGGAAGGAAATATTGAAGCTGTAACCAATAAGGAAAAGGCTGATATGTTTGTAGAGGTATTCCAAGCGTTATACAGTTCTGGAGAGTTAGGTGATTTGAGAAAGGAAATTATGTTAAAGAAAGTTGGAAATTGGACAGGAGTTTGGATGATAATAGCTCTATAAATTTGTTTTTCTCCCTTCAGGAATTACAGGAAGCTGTCCAATCGAGTTCAAACACTTCTCCTGGTAGGGATGGACTGTGTTATGAATTACTTAAGCATTTAAATCACTCTGTATTAATAGAAATTCCAGCATTGTTTAATTCAGTGTGGAAAGAAGGAAAATTACCAGTAGAATGGAAGCATGCAGTGGTAGTTCCAGTTTTAAAGCCAGGTAAGGATGCGTCTAGTCCTTGCTTGTGTCGGCCTATAGCTTTAACATCAGTGCTTTGTAGGAAAATAAGGGACACTTTGCTGCCTATCAAAATGGTTTTAGAACTGGAAGATCAACAATGGAATCTGTTGCCCTATTAGATCATGATATTAAAAAAGTGTTTCAAAATAGAGAAGTAATGGTAACTGTATTTCTGGATATTGAAAGAGCATATGACTCACTATGGAAGGATGGTTTATTAATTTATTATTTATTAATTAATTAATCCTACGATGTGGGAATTAGAGGTAGAATGTTTAATTGGATCAAAGATTTCCTTAAGGACAATTCAAGTAAGAATAGGTGAACAAGCTCCAAGTCAGTTAAAATAGGAAATGGTACCCCTCAAGGAAGTGTCATTAGTCCAGTTCTTTTTAATGTCATGATAAATGCTATCTTCGATCAGGTAGGGACAGGATTTGGCAAATCATTGTTTGCAGACGATGGTGCAATCTGGAAAAGAGGAAGAAACATCAAGTATATATTAAGGCAGGTACAAAAGGCTTTAAGATCAGTTGAAAACCAGGCTAATAAATGGGGTTTCAGGATTTCTGCTTCTAAGTCCAAATATATGATTTTTAGCTTTAGAAGAAAGATTCCTGATTCTGAATTGTGTCTATATGATTCTCCACTGGAAAAAGTCAAGGTATTCAAGTTTTTAGGTGTCTGGTTTGATGAAAGACTTCCTTGGAGGGTTCATATCGATAAAACAATTGGGAAGTGTGAGAAAGTTTTAAATGTTATGAGAACTATTGCTGGATGCGACTAGGGAGCAGGGCGGAAAACTATGTACTTAATGTATCTAGCTGTGATTAGATCAATTATAGATTATGGTTTTATTGCTTATGGTTCCACTGCTACGGCAGTGCTTGGAAAACTAGACACTGTGCAGTTCAAAGCACTTAGACTCTGTTGTGGAGCTTTTAGAACAACATCAGTCCCGGCATTATGTGTGGAGATGGGAGAAGTTCCTCTGCATTTAAGACGAATTCAGTCGGGCCTGCAGTATTGGACGAAGCTAAATGGATTCAATCACAGCTGTCCATCAAAGTGTCTTTTGCAGGGGAAGTCAGAGCACCAAAGTAAAATTAAAAGATACCCATTTTTAGATTTGGTTAATAACTGGGCTGTGAAATTGAAACTGACTGAGGAAGACATAGTTGACCAAATTTGGTTGCCACCCGTCCCTTTTTGGCTCTTTCCAGAACCAGAAGTAGACCTTTTCCTCCTTTTTCGGCTTCAAGGAAGCAGTGCAATTTCATCAGCGTTGATCACAAATGAATATTTAAACAATAAATGGGGATCTTATCTAAAAATTTGTACTGATGGCTCAGTGGACCCAGAGAGCAGTAGGGCAGGATTTGGGATGTATGTGTCTCAACTTGGAGTTAACATTGGTCACTGGGTTTCAGATGGTGTTTCTGTCTTTGCAACAGAATTATTAGCAATCCTCTGGGCCTTATGGTGGATAGAAGACTCTCGACCACGTAGGGTTATCATCTGTTCAGATTCTGCTGCTGCCTTAGAGGCTATAAAAGGGAATAAATCAAAAGCTCGTCCTGACATAGTTATTGAGATTCTCTTACTGTTGTTTAGAGTAGGGAAGATGGGTTGTGCAGTTAGATTTTCATGGATACCTGGGCATGCTGAGGTGGAGGGAAATGAAATTGTGGATGGCATTGCAAAGTCTTCCTTACAGAGCAGGCAAGTAGAAATTATAGTTCCCCTAGGCAGAGCAGAATTGAGAAGCAGGATTAAAAAAGGTATAGAGAAGAAGTGGCAGGAGGATTGGAAAAATGAATTAAGGGGCAGGCACTATTTTTCTCATCTCCCACTAGTTAAAAAGGTCTCAGACTGTTACCTTCTAAGTCGTAGAGATATGGCGAAATTAACAAGACTTAAGTTGGGGCATTGTGAGTTAAACTATTATTTAAAAATAATAGGAAAACATCCTACTAGATTATGTGACTGTGGTAGTCCAGAGACAGTCCAGCATGTTTTGCTGAGCTGTAATTGATACAAAATTGAAAGAAGCATGTTGTTAAAGAGGCTATCTGGCTTAAATTTATTTTGGTTTTCTATTGAATCCTTGTTTGGCCATCAAGAGAATCAACATCTGATTGAAGAGTTTATTATTCAGTTTATACGTGAGACTAGGTTGTATTCGAGAGTTTGAGTTCCTTGAAGTTCTATGATTAATTATACATCCTGCGGAGGGCTGTAATACGCCTAGATGTGTCTAAACAACTGGAAATAGAAGAAGAGGATGAAGAAGAAGAAGAATATGTTAGGACTTTATTCTCCTGGAGAATGAGAGGAGATTTGACAGAGTTATACAAAATTATGAGGGGTATAGATAGGGTAAATGCAAGCAGGCTTTTTCCACTGAGGTTGGGTGAGACTATAACTATAGGTCAAGGGCTAAGGGTGAAAGGTGAAATGTTTCAGGGGAACATGATGAGAAATCTTTTCACTCAGAGGGGCTGAGAGAGTGGATGAGCCACCACTGCAAGTGTTGGATGTGGAGTCCATTTCCACACTTCTAGAGAAATTGGGGTAGGTATTTTGAAGAAGAAGTGAACAAATGAATTTAATAGTCAGTAGTCTTCACTACTGAAGGTGCAAGAAATAATTGTCCATTAGGAACTGGAAAAGAGGGAGGAATTCAGGAAATTTGAGGCCACTATGACAGGGATACTGAGCAAATTATGGAGCTGTAGTTTAGGAATAGCTGACTGTGGTTTTCCATAATTTCTTATAATGAAAAATAACAAATGTAATGCCTTTATTCAAATAATGAGGGAGACAAAAAGCAGAACTCTGTAAGCCAGTTAGGTTAACCTTTATTACAGGTAAAACATGAGTAACTTTTAATAAAGCCATTAGAGCAGGGCACTTAGAAAATTTAAAGGGCAAAACTTTAATAGAGTTCCTAGGCTCCAAACTATAAGTACATGTTTGGCACAGCATTGAGGGCTGAAGTTCCAGTATTGTGCTGTTGGTGCTTTATATTTCTAAGCATAAACCAGGAACTTCTAGGCCAGTGAGTCTGACATCAGTTGTGGGAAATTTATTGAAAGGTATTCTAAGGGATCAGCTATATAAATATTTGGATAGACAGGGGCTGATTAAGATTACTCAGCATGGCTTTGTGCATGGTAGGTCATGTCTAACCAATCTTAGAGTTTTTCGAGGAAGTTACCAGGAAATTGGATGAAGGCAAGGCAGTGGATGTTGTCTACATTGGCTTTACCAAGGCCTTTGACAAGATCCCACTTGGGTGGTTGGTCAAGAAGGTTCAGTCACTCGACATTCAAGACGAGGTAGTAAATTGGATAAGAGATTGGCTTTGTGGGAGAAGCCAGAGGGTGGTAGTAGATGGTTGTCTCTCTGACTGGAGCTCAGTGACTCATGGTGTGCTGCAGGGATTGGTGCTGGGTTTACTGTTGTTTGTCATCTATGTCAATGTTTTGGATGATAATATGATCAACTGGATCAGCAAATTTGTAGATGACACCTAGATTGGGGACAGCAAGGAAGGCTATCGTAACTTGCAGAGGGATTTGCATCAGTGGGAAAAATGGGCTGGAAAATGCTAGATGGACACAAACGTGAGATGTTTTTATTTGGTACGACCAACCAGGGTAGGTCTTACACAGTGAAAAGTAGGGCACTAAAAAGTGCAGTAGAACAATTAGATCTGGTAATACAGGTCCATAATTCATTGAAAATGGCATCACAGTTAGATAGGGTTATAAAGAAAGCTTTTGGCACATTGCCCTCCATAAATCAATGTATTGAGTACAGGAAATGGGATATTATGTTAAAGTTGTATAAGACATTAGTGAAGCCTAATTTGGAGTATTGTGTGCGGTTTTGGTCACCTACCTGCAGAAAAGATGTAGGTAAGGTTGAAAGAGTAAAAAAATTTACAAGGATGTTGCCAATTATAAGGAAAAATTGAATAGGTTAGGACTTTATTCCCTGGAATGTAGAAGATTGAGAGGAGATTTGATAGATATACAAAAATTGGAAGGGTATAGATATGGTAAATGCAAGTAGGCATTTTCCTCTGAGGTTGGCTGGGACTACAACCAGAGGTCTTGGGTTAAGGGTGAAAGGCAAAAAGTTTAAGTGGAACATGAGGGGAAACATCTGCAATCAGAAAGTTGTGAGAGTGTGGAATGAGCTGCTAGCACAAGTAGTCCATGTGAACTCAATTTCAACGTTTAAGAGAAGTTTGGATAGGTACATGAATAGAAGGGGTATGGAGGGCTATGGTCACCATGTGAGGTTGATGAGAATAGGCAGCTTAAATAGCTTTAGCATAGACTAGATGGGCTGAAAAGTCTGTTTCTGTGTTGTACTTCTCTATGGTACTATGACTCTAAATAGTCTGTGCTGTAAATAAAGGGGAACAAATAGATATATCCAAATCTCCAGAAGGCTGTTGAAAAAGTGCCACATCAAAAGTTATTCTGGAAAATAAAAACTGATGGCGTAGGAGGTAACATATTTGTGTGGATAGAAGATTGGCTTGAGAGCAGGAAACAGTGAGTAGGCATAAATGGGACATTTTCTGATTGGCAAGATGTAACGAGCAGAATAGCACAGAAGTGCAGGTGCTTAATGTTTATAGTTTTGACAGATTACTTGGATGAGGACAACAAAGATAATGCTGCTAAATAAATCTATTGCTAACATAACGATATTGGGCACAAGGAATAGATAGGTGAAATAAGAGGGCGAAGATCTGTCAAATGAAGTATAATGTGGGGAAAATGTAACATTTAAAAAAATGCATATTATCAAAATGTTGAAAAATTCTGGAGGTCAGAAGTGTTTATGTGGATGACTCATAGAAGGCTGGTGTGCTGGTAAAGGAAGCTAATTTGAAAAGTTATCAGAATGTTAATTTGATTCAAAGCCCCCTGCTAAAGGAAAGGCTGAAGTTGTATTTGTGTTCAGTAAGTTGTGCTGAATGGAAGATCCATTTTGGCTCTCTCATGACATCCTTTTCATGAAAACATTCAGACTCCAGCCAGTCTGATTCACTCCACAAGATATGATTCCATGGTGGGGGCACGGAGACCTGGACTGACGATTCAGAGCCCTGAGATGAAATTCCACCGACAGATGAGTAATTCAGCTGCTGTAAATGTTGAATTTTGCAGAAAAGAAGACACCAACTAATCTTAGTAATAATCATAAAAACCCATCCAATTCACCAATGTTCTACTGGGCAATGGTATCTGCTTTGTTCACCTGTGTGATTCTTAAAAGTCCTCTGAATTGGCCTCATAAGCAAGTCAGTTGCACTGTTTCCGTTACAATTAAACAAAACAAGAAGAAATTCAGGTCATTTGACATTAGCATAAGCATAGCATTAGGATACAAGAAAGGTACTCCTGGCTCAATCAACCTTGCAAAATCTTCCTCACTAGTACCTAAGGAGTTGTGTCCGAAATGGGGGAGCTGTCCCACTGATGTGACCACTTTGACAGAATTGGAGTTCATATGCTGGCCATGGATGAGTGAAAATATGGAAGAAAACATTGAATTTGACTGGTTCAAGGACAATGGAAGCAGACAAACTAATTATTTGTTCTTGCCATGTGATTGAAGGAATGAACGCTGCCACTTTGTGAAGCTGCTCTGTAACCTCTATCTTGTGAACTGTTTGAGAACTGATTCTTGCTCTGGGATAATTTAATCTGAGCAATTGAACGTGGACACAAGGAGTTTCTCCTATGCATCTGCTAAACCTGAGATCATGCTCATATAAGCTGTGTATTGTGTACAGCGGCAGGTTTGCAGAAGTAAAATCATTATCTTGGCCTATTGTCTGAGTGTCCTGATTTGACTGGTTGAACCGAAATTAAAGGGAACAAAAGAAGTCACCTAAGGCATGGAGTTGTGCAGCCCTTGGACTACATCCAATCGGAGGGTGTTGTAGGTCAGTCAGATGGCCCACAGCCAATAACACTGAAATGCAACATTTGAACTGGTGAGGAATGAATATAAAAGCAAAGGCTTCAAATACAGAGTAGCTTCATATACAAAGTAGCAATAAATTCAGAGATTTACCATTGCAAGAAGGAACCCATGCCAGGGGCTGGGAGAAGAAAGGTCGATAGTCTGGTAATAGAAATCCCCTATTTTGGTGTTATAAATTGGAAAAGTGGTCTGAGTGAGTATTGGTACAAAGGGAACAATAGAACTCATGGTTTAAGTTGTTGGCCTGGGGTCAACATAGTTACTCTGTTGCTTGTGCAGAGACAATAAAGTGCGAGCTTCAATTTATTAGCAGTGGCATAGTAAGTTTCCTAACCTAGTCCCATTGATGAAACACAAACAAGAGAAAATCTGCCAATGCTGGAAAATGAAGCAACCCACATAGAATATTGGAGGTACAGTACTCCGCAGGTCAGGCAGCATCTACAAAAAATGAGTACAGTTGATGTTTCAGGCCACTTTTCCACAGATGCTGCCTGACCTGCTGAGTTCCTCCAGCAATCTGTGTACTCCCATTGATGAATGGTCAACACAGAGACAGTGAGCAAACTTCCCTGCCACAGTTTGCAGATGCATCTTGTTCCACAGGCAGGACTGTTGAACAGTGTTTGTCCTTGGGAGGAACACTGAAAGCAGCGAGAAGGAATCACCAAGAGTGGGTTGTTTGTACAATTGCTGACAGAACTGGACAGGTCCTGAAGGACAGAATGTAGCTGCCAGAATGCATCAGCTGGTGAATGAGCCAACACTTGGGATAAACCTACTTGACCTCATCCTCAACAGTTTCCCAGTTCTGACACTGCTGTCCACTATAATATTGTTGTGATCACTACTTGTGGGGATAAAATTCGATCTTCATGACAAAAATGCTCCATCATGTTGCATTGCAGGACAAATGTGCTAAGTGGAATACTCAATCAGATGCAGCAGCTCAAAGCTGGATATTCATGAAGTGATGTGGACCTTCAGTAGTAGTAGGTATGCACACAGTCACAATTTGGACCTCATTTCAAAGGCTAAAAATAGTGAATTGTCAGTCAGTGAAACTCCATTGCAGAACTGGCTGTCATGCCAGTGTGGTGGTTAGTTTAATGCTATTACAGCTGGCAACGCAGGTTTAATTCTGCTGCTGTCTGTACATTCTCCCCGTGACCAAGTGGTCCGGCTTCCTCCCGTATTCTGCAGATGCGTGAATCGATCACATGGATGTATTTAGGTGATACAGGCACATTGTGCTGGAAGAGCCTGTTACTGTGCTGTATCTCTAAATGAATAGAAATCAACTACTTACACGGCAAACAATAAGACAGCAAAATGATCCTACAACCAACCAATCACATCAAAATTCCTCTAAATTGAATTGACTTTATTTCTTACATCCTTCACACACATGAGGAAGAAAAATCTTTATGTTACGTCTCTGCCTAAATGTGCAGTCATAGTAGTTTATAATAATTTATAATAAATAGAACAGTCAATGTAATATAGAGTACAGTCAGATCAGCATGAGTTAATCAGCCTGATGGCCTGGTGGAAGAAGCTGTCCTGGAGCCTGTTGGTCCTGGCTTTTATGCTGTGGTAATGTTTCCCGGATGGTAGCAACAGGAATAGATTGTGGTTGGGGTGACTCGGGTCCCCAAAGATCCTTTGGGCCCTTTTATCACACCTGTCTTTGTAAATGTCCTGAATCATGGGAAGTTCACAACTACAGATGCTCTGGGCTGTCCACACCACTCTCTGCAAAATCCTGCAATTAAGGGAGGTACAGTTCCCACACCAGGCAGTGATGCAGCCGGTCAGGATACTCTCAATCGTGTCCTTATAGAAAGTCCTTAGGATTTGGGGGCCTATACCAAACTTCCTCAACCGTCTAAGGTGAAAGAGGTGCTGTTGTTCATTTTTCACCACACAGCTAGTGTGTACAGACCACATGAGGTCCTCAGTGATGTGGATGCCGAGGAACTTAAAGCTGATAACCCTCCCAACCCCAGATCCATTTATGTCAATAGGGTTATTCCGTCTCCATTACTCCTGTAGTCCACAACCAACTCCTTTGTTTTTGCGATATTGTTTTTACAGTATCTGGTCACAAATGGTGGTGCACAATTGAACAAACAACAGGAGGGAGAGGTTCCAAGAATGTCCCTATCCTCAATGATGGTGGGTCTCAGCATATCAAAGATAAAGAAAACACATATCCAGCTAGAATTACCAGATGGTGAATAGGATATGAGAAAACAGCTGAAAGTATTAGATAGAGTTGTGATCTTACTGAATAGTATAGAGGGCCCAAGGGGCACAATGGCTCTATGACTCTATGGTATAAAAACCACAAAATCCACTTTTATGCAATTCAGCTTTTTTTTCCCTTTATTAACCTTTTTTTGTATGTATCATCTAAACTTCCCTGCTTGCCATTATTTCTCTTTTCTTACCTTCTTCCCTTCATGGTATCTTCGTAAGAAGATCCACCTTTCTGCAGCAGATGATGAAAGTGCGAAGTTTGATGTTTCAATACTTATGAAGCAAAGTTTATAAATGTGCAACATTAATAATATGAGGTCATTATACCATTACCCGTGACGCATAGAAGCTTCAAATGTACAGGGCTGCACACGGTAAAAGAGAAAGATTGTAAATTAGATGGATTTCCTAGCCACATTTGTATAGGAATATGACAATAAAGAGCCTGTATTTTTTAATATTGTGGGCTTGATTTGTGATTTTATGTTTCACCCACAAATAGCCTTTGCATTCTCACCTTCCATTCTATGTGAAATTTTCTTGAAGTATGTTGGTAAACCAAATTGCTTAATTTAAGCCAATTACAGGCTCTCAGTGGGGGAAATTTTAATTTTGAAATATGTAGTTCAGTAATTAAAGAAAGGCATAACAGACTGCAGAAGACGTATCTTTATTGTTTATTCTAATTTTATCAGTTTTTTGATGTATTTTATTTTCACCTCAGTCATCAAGACTAATAAAGATTCTCCATGTAGGCCAAAAACACTCCAAGAGCAGACATTATCGCGTTAAATCTTAGATAAATCAGCTAAAGTCCCCTCTGCTCTGTCCCAACAATTTCCTCTGGTTTGTATTGCCAAAAACTATTCTGATGAAAGGGTAATTTCTTTGTCTAATCCTGTATTAGTACCCAAACCAAGACTGCTCAAGCTTATTTCTACTACATGCTACAGAAAAGTCCACGCTTTAATTTAAGCCCAAATTAATCCTCAAGCTCAGAGAGAAAATGTAGTGAGCTAATTTAGCCTTTTCACCCAGCTTCCATTGTAGCTGGTAGTTCCCAGAGAAATGAACCAGATATTTATTCAGATCCGCGATCATTACAGAAATAAGATGATATTTACTAATGAACATGTAATTACTATCAATTTATATAATTAAATGAATTACGTGTAACAGTTTAATTTCCTTTAATATTGTATGTGTAGATTTTAATGAATGTGATCAGTTGGTTAGGAAATAAAGTTGTATACTGTACACAACTAGGGTTGTTATAATTAAATTTTAATAATACTGAATGATCATCCCAGTACCATATAAACTGGAGATCATAGAAGAATAAAATATGTTGAATAGAGTAATTGATAAAAGTTTTATTATTTCCATTCTAGGCTTGATTATAAAAGCTTAGATTAACATCAAATTAATAATCCACACCAAGCAGAAAAGAAACAGAAGATGCTATAAATATAAAGAAGGCACAATGGTATCTGCAGTAGGAAGAGTAGATTAATATTTCAGATATTTGTTTTTTGAACACAGTCTTGACAACGCAGAAATTTTACCTGTTCTTTCTGCTTTACCTGATCTGAATTCAAAATATTCCTCCTTTTCACGACCTCACACATGGAGACATGTCATAGTGATGAAGCTTCCACTGTGTTTCACATTAGTCATGGACCAATCTCCAGTATTTCTCCCTGTTGTTTGTAAATGGTGTATTCAGTGCCATTCCCCAACGGCAGGTAAGGCTGTCAAAGGTTACTGGGAAAAGGCAGGGGAATGGGGTGAAAGGGATAATAAACCAGCCAAGATGGAATGGCAGATCAGATTTGATGGAACAACTGACCTAATTCTGCTCACGTGGCTCATGGCCTTGTGGATAATAAGCCCACAGAGATCAATTGATATTCAGAAAGAGGGCACCAAAGTCTCCTCACGTAAAACAAGTATTCTTTTGTCAGAGCCACACTTACTCTCAGCTCCACAAATAAACAGTAGGTGCTAGAAATGGAATTGCTGTCATTCTTTTATGCTAGTAACTCCTTCTCTGGGATCTGAGGTGACACTTCCTTAGTGCGCATGCGTCGGTCGTGCATGCAGCCTGTTACAGCCGTTCCGATCAGTATTCTTACTTTTTTCTTCTTACTTTTTAACTTACGTTTTTTTTTGTATTTTTTTTCATGGTAACACGTCGAAGCTGCACCCTCTCTAACATGCTGGTAGAGAGAGTTTTATTTGGGTTTTTAGTGCTGGAAATACTGTAGTTACATTCCGACACGTCTCATTAGCGGGACAGAAGCATGGTCGCATTGTTTATTCCAGGGACCAGCTGCTTGCGCTTATGCCGGCCGGTTTAGCGAGCAGAGCGGTGGACACCCCTGCTGAAATCTGGAGGAAAACACACAGAGGATGCAGAGGGGGATCACAAAGTCGAGGAAAGAGGACCGGGTCGAGACAACAGAGACTTATGGAGAAGAGGAGTTCAGTGAGTAATAAAATGGATGAGTTCATGGCGCTAGCCAGGCGTCAGAGAACATTTCGGGAGTGCAGTGTTATGTGTTTCACTGGAACAGGGCTGCACGAGGACATACCTGATCAAAACTTTTCCATGGACGGCTTCCAGACCGTTCGGGCTGTCCAGAAGTGCACTGAGAGCGGTAAGCATAAAGGAGTTGGGTGCTTACTGTTCTGGTTAACAACAGATGGTGTAATTCGGGTCATATTACGATCAAGGAACGTGTTTGTAGACCGGATATTGAACTTTTTACTCATATTCCACCGAGATACAACACTGGGCGGCACGGGAGGTCGTTCCTACCTGTGGCCATCGAACTTACAGCTCCACCTGTGGAGGGTCAGACACCCTGAGCCAATAGACTTGTCCTGGACTTATTTTCCATCTGGCATAGTTTGCATTTTGTTGTTTGATTGTTTGTGGTTTTTGTATTGCTATATTTATGCTCTATTCTTGGTTGGTGTGGCTGTAACGAAACCCAATTTCCCTCGAGATCAATAAAGTATATCTATCTATCTATCTATCTATATCAGACCCAGAGCTAACTTGTTGCCTGAAGTCTGGCTTATAGCACCTCTGACAATACAGCACCATTTATCTGTTCTGCTGTCAGAACTCCGTGCACAAAGGTTTTCAAGAAAGGAATGTTTTTTTCAAACTCTTTTTCAGCTCAAGCTTTCAATGGATTGTTTGTGTTTCAGTAAACCAGCTGTGGCAGTTTGTACCTCTTTCCGTTGCTGCTGTCAGGAACACTGCCAGGTTTCTGACTGGACTCAAATCTTTCCTTAACATCCAAGTCATTTTGCTGTGAGTGGTCCCTTTTGTTTTCTGCTTTGATTTGAAAGTACTAAAAAATCGGAAGATTTCACTGTCTCCTGTGGATTGCTTCTGTTTAATGTTGTTACTCCCCATATGTATCACAAAAACTTAACAACACAGCTAGATTACTCTCCTTGTACAGAGTGTTTATTTTTCATGCCCATTCACATCTTCAACAACATTTTATTCCTGTAATGCATAATTTCAAGTAGAAATAAATTGAGTTTTAAGTCCTAAATGACTTTTAGTTCCTTAATGCATAAAATAGCTGCAAGCTTATCTATAAAAGGGGCACAGAAGTTTATGTGTAAAAACTCAAACTCCCAATACATTGTTTCTTCAAAGTGAGAATGTACACTCAGCGTTACTTTATTCGGTATACCTGTACTTGATTACGCAAATATCTAATCAGCCAATCATGTGGCAGCAACTCAATGCATAAAAGCATGCAGACATGGTCAAGAGGTTCAGTTGTTTTTCAAACCGAGCAACAGAACGGGGAAGAAACTTTATCTAAGTAACTTTGAAGGTGGAATAATTGCTGGTTCCAGATAGGGTGGTGTGAGTATCTCACAAACTTCTGAACTCCTGAGATTTTCACACGCAACAGTCACAAGAGTTTACAGAGAATGGTGTGAGAATCAAAAATATTTTAGGTGAGTGGAAATTCTGTAGGTGAAAACGCCTTGTTAATGAGAGAGGTCTGAGGATAATGACCAAACTGGTTTGAATCAATAGGATCAACACACATCAAAGTTGCTGGTGAACGCAGCAGGCCAGGCAGCATCTCTAGGAAGAGGTACAGTCGACGTTTCAGGCCGAGACCCTTCGTCAGGACTAACTGAAGGAAGAGTTAGTAAGGGATTTGAAAGTTGGAGGGGGAGGGGGAGATCCAAAATGATAGGAGAAGACAGGAGGGGGAGGGATAGAGCCAAGAGCTGGACAGCTGATAGGCAAAAGGGGATATGAGAGGATCATGGGACAGGAGCTCCGGGAAGAAAGACAAGGGGGGGGCACCCAGAGGATGGGCAAGAGGTATATTCAGAGGGACAGAGGGAGAAAAAGGAGAGTGAGAGAAAGAATGTGTGCATAAAAATAAGTAACAGATTGGGTACGAGGGGGAGGTGTTTTATATGTACTTTGCACTAAGTAACGACTTTATTAAGTACCTTCTGTACCTCCCATGCCATCTGCCAATAAATCAGTCAATTGGACTTGCAGCATTCCATATTAACAATGTCTAACAGGGTCTGTGATCACAAGAATAGTGACTAAGATACTCACTCACTGTTAGTCTGCACACGGGCCTTCCGTACAGATTCATCCCCCGCCTCTCTGATGCAGGCAGCAGCACGATCCACACCAAGTCCAGCTCCTTCAATTTCTCTGCCAACGAGTAACTCACTGATGGGGTATATTGCAGGTGCTTTAAGTTCGTATGTCCAGTAGGGTCTTGTGATCAGAAAAAATATTTTTAAAAGATAACCACAGCTTTGGTTGACCCCTTAGAAGGCAGAAGTCACTGCACATATTCTGTCTGGGTTGCCTCGAAACTGATGGCATGAACATTGATTTCTCCAGCTGCCAATAATCTCTCCCCTTCCTGCCTCTTCTCTTTTTTCTGTTCCCCATTCTGGTACCTCTTTCACCCCTACTCTTCTCCTCACCTACCTATTACCTCCCTCTGGTTCCCCTTCACCTTTTCTTTCTTCTGTGATCCACTGTCCTCTCCTATCAGATTCCTTCTTTGGCCCTTTATCTCTTCCACCAGTTTCTTACTTCATTCCCCCTCCCCCACTCACCCAACTTACCCCGCACCTGGTCTCACCTTGTAATCCTTCCCCTTCTCCCTTCTTACTCTGGCTCTGCCCCCTTCCTTTCCAGTCGTGATGAAAGGTCTCAGTCCAAAACACTGACTGTTTCTTCTCCTTCAGAGATGTTAACTGGCTTGCCGAGTTCTTACAGCATTTTGTACATCCGTTGAAGAGCAACATTGTATCTTTCTGCCGGAGAATAGTATCTGATCCTAGAACGATAGGACATACAGTAGGTTGGCTATTCGACCTATTGGACATTTATTGTCTCTTTGAAAGAATGATCTGACTAGCCAGACCACACCTATAGGAACATAGTTGCTCTAAAATAACTCAAGTGCTGCCACTAAGCATAACAAGAATAAGATCAGACTGAACACACACTTCGACTTAGAAACTGGTTTCAGACAAGATAAAGACACTGAAATCCAGGCAATCTTGCAAAACTTTCTTCATTAACATTTGAGAATTATTATCTAAACTTAGGAGAATAATTCAACCTGCAGCGTGACACTCAATCTCACAAAATCACATGTTTCAGTCATGTCCCAAATTCCTGTGTTATGAATCCTGTATATGTCCTTTTGCACCATGATTAATAGACACATGAAAGGCAACAATTCTGCTACAGGCAGTCTGGTAGGTATAACAATGGGCAACTTCAATGTATCTGCAAGTTTGAAACCTTACGCATCAGGTCAGACATGGCCAAAGAAAGCTTCAATAAATTAGCACTGATCGCCCATCCTCAAATGATGAATGTGTATTTTGTGATGAACTGAGGTGGAAAGAACCAATCAGGGCACAGAGTATGCTCTAGATGGTATCCATAGCCTTGGTAAACTCAGAAAAACGGGAGTAGCTCAGTAACATCAGTGTAGATTGGGCTGGCTGAGTACGAAGTCATAATTATCAGACTAGGCCAGAAGCAAACGATGAGTTGGACCAAACTGGAGTCTTGTACTGCACCTGCTCTCTGTGACTGCATGGGGCTCCTCAGACTGCTCCAACTGCAAAGGCATGCAGATAATTAGGTTAATTGTAGGTAAATGATAGGCTTGGGGGGGGTGTTGTGGGGTTGGTGGAGCTGATTAGCTGTTGGGGGTGCGGAATAAAAATGTGATTAATGTAGAATTAGTGTAAATAGATGGCTGGTAATCAGTGCCAACTCAGTGGATGAAAAGGTCTTTTTCCAAGCCGCTTCTCCAAAACTCTGTGAACTAGAGCTGTGAGAGAGTGACTATATTTGTTACCAAGCTTAGAGGCGGTTGAGTGTGACATTAAGAAGTTCAGGTAAAACTGGTCATTGGGAATCATTGAGAAAGCACTAAAGGAAGACGGTTGTCATTACTGGAAGCCAATCAACTCATCCCTATGATTACACTACAGGTGTTCCTTATGGGTGGTGTCCTGGACCCAACCATCTTCATCTTTTCCATCAGAAGTAGAGGTTCTGATGATCTTTTGTTCAGCTTATATGTCCTCACACACTGAAGAGGCCTGTGTCTGCTTGCATCAATTGCTGGATAAATTTTGCATTTGGGTTCTGAAATGACAAGTAATATTCTCACCCCAAAACTAGCAGCTGATGAGCAGATTTTACCTTCACTGTCAGAAATGAGGCATTAGCAGTCATTGTTCATTCTTAACTATTCTTGAACTGTTGACTAGCAATTGACATGTGGCTGGAGTCGGGCAGACCAGTTCAGGATGGTACTTTATTTTTCCCACGGGACTTTAGGAACTCATTGTATGTTGTCACAACCTAGGAGTACTCAGTCAATAAATACTATCTTTCCATCTGGATTTATTTAATGAACTCATTTTAAATTCATGATTGATTTGAATTGAGGGAGGAGAAGATGGCGGCGCGACGCAGCGTGCGCGGCCGTTCCAAATGATATCGTATTTGTTAACTTAGGGGGCTGTGCACAATCCTGATTTGGTGGAGACAGCTGTGAGAAGCATGGAGGAACACCTGGAGAAACTTCTGAAATGCCTGCTTCGCTGCCGCTACTACTGTGCGATGGAGAATCGCTGAAGGGGAAGGCCCCACATCCTCGGCTTTGCCTATTGCCAGGGCCGGGGTCAAAGCACTCGGCAGAGATGGTGCTCTGTGCTCAGTGTCGGAGGGCTGGTCGGAGGCTTGGAGTTTTCGGACGGACTCAAGAGTCGGCTGTGGTTGGGTGCTTCCAGGGTGCTGCATCGGCAAGTTTGCAGCGCTGGAGGTTCATGGCAGTAAGAGTTTTATTTTCTTCCTTCTACCGTCTGCATGAGATGATGGGACTTTTGAGAGACTTTGAGATTTTCTACCGTGCCCATTGTCTGTTCTATCAAATTACGGTATTGCTTTACACTGTTGTAACTATATGTTATAATTATGTGGTTTTTGTCAGTTTTTCAGTCGGTTTGTCTTGTGTTTCTGTGATATCATTCCGGAGAAACATTGTATCATTTCTTAATGCATGCGTTACTAAATGACAATAAAAGAGGACTGCATGTCCTCATAATCTAAAATCTAATCCAGTCTTTCAGATTTCTAGTCCAATAACAAAGATTATTTAACTCACATGGAATACACTTGTAGAAGTGTTTTTTATCTAATTGAAAATGAATCCTTCTGAGGTGGCAAAAAAAAGAGAAGACAAAATGAAGAACTGAGGAAGAACTCAGTTACAGGAGGTGGTGAAGCTGTAATTTTCTGCCACATGGAACAATTACAAAAGATAGCAATGACTCATTGAAGATTTGATGAATGCAAGTGGAGTAATATAATTGTGAATATAAGCAGGAAAATCTATTAAAACCTGATGAAACAAATTGTGAAATTCATTTGGAAGGATATGAAGATTGTTTAGGCATAAGGGACTAGTTTAGTTGGCCATTTGATTACTAATTTATTTGGTTAAGCACAACCCTGGGGGCTGAAGGGCCTGTTCCTGTGCTGTACTGTGCTATCTTCAATGTTTCATAAAATAAGATCGGTGTACAATAGATGCAAATGCCTTTCCTCAATAGGTTATTTGTCAGTTTGTAATTTTTGTGATTTTTGAGGTAGACTGTTCCACATCCGCATTACCAAAAGCTTTCTACATTACCTTAAATCCTTTCCTTTAAAACCCCATTATATTCTTTATATTTACAAATTTATTTTAAATTGTAGACATAGTTTAAAGACAGTACAATTTAAATACACAAAAAATTCACAGTGAGGACTTGTGCAGCTTTAATGTCAGTCGAAATATCAAAAATATAAATTGTGTATTTGTTATTTCAGTAATATTCGAGTAGTATTGTAAGTATATTGTTTGATGAAGCATTCTTCGTTTGTTTACATAATTCATTGTGGGTTATGCTGTATGTAAAAGAATGTGAATAGCATGCACCATTATGCCACCATGTCATATGTACATGCCTCTCTAAAAGTAAAATGCAATAGACACATTTTCCCAGGCTCCCATGTTTTAATGTTTTGGAGTTACAAAATATAGAGTAAAGGCATCCGTTAGTCTTGCGAGACCATGGATCTGCGCCTGGAAAGCCTTCACTCTCCAGGGCGCAGGCCTGGGCAAGGTTGTATGGAAGACTAGCAGTTGCCCATGCTGCAAGTCTCTCCTCTCCACGGCACCGATGTTGTCCAAGGGAAGGGCATTAGGACCCATACAGCTTGGCACCAGTGTCATTGCAGAGCACTGTGTGATTAAATGCCCTGCTCAAGGACACAACACGCTGCCTCGGCTGGGGCTCAAACTCACGACCTTCAGATCGCTAGTCGAATGCCTTAACCACTTGGCCACGTGCCCACTACAAAATATAACAGTGGCAATAATTAAGTTTTAAAACCAACCCGAGCTGACTACCTACCTGTTGAAAGGCAGCACTTTTATTTATCTTCACAAGGGAAGGAGGGGGAGAGGGAGAAAGACGTTTGAATTTTTAAAAAAGCACAGTACGTTTCCTTGGAAGGGGAAAGAGACAGTTGAGTTAAAGAAAGCCAGAAAACAGATAAAATTCATGGTTTCATAAATTGTGAGTACTGGGTAATAACTATAATAAATAAAAAGCAGAAATAGCTGGCTACATTGAAAGATAAATGCATTTGATTGCACATCCAGTAACTGAGTGATATATACTGAATGAATAGAATAGTATTTTGAAGCAAATGAAATAGCCAATGAAAAGAGTGCCAGTTTTGTTGAGTGTAATAGGTAGAAAGGTATACAATTTGCTTAGAGGTTTAACTGCTCTAAGTAAAACAGCTGAAATGACATTTGCTAATATCATGAACATAATATAGGAACATTTACAATGAAATCATTGCTGATTGCAGTTCATTTTAGGTTTCATAAGCAAAATCAAAAATCAAAATGAAAAGGAGTCTATTTCAGCTTACAAAACTGATTTGAAATAATTATCTGAGCATTATCAGTTCAGCGATGGGTTTAATGATGCACTGAGAGATGGTTTAGTTTGTGAAATCTTACAAGAAAACACTCAAAAATGGCTCCTAACTGAAGTACAGCTCACATTTAAAAGAACTGTTGAAATCTCTATATCAATGGAAACAGCAGCTAGAGCCACAATTGAGTTGCAGTCAGGAACGAAAGTGAGTGTGAACAAAATTCTGATATCTAAACAGAAATGTGCCTGGCCAAAGAAATTGTGTTACTGTTGTGACAGGGACTCAGGTACAACAGACCAATGCAGGTTTAAAGTCGAAGTCTGCAGAAAGTGCAACAAAGTAGGACCAATACAAGGAGCATTTCAGGTAGACAAAAATGAAAGGTCTGCACAGGGAAGAGAAACTGATAAAAACTCAGGTTGCAGTTTCAGAAACAGTACTAATCTGCCTGCTGTTGATGAAAAATCTGATAATGAGGACAGTAACACAGGACAGGTAGCCTTGCGATTTACAACGAGAAAACTAACGAGATAAGCAATATGGCTTACACCAGAAGTGAACAGCAAATTAATTAAAATGGAATTAGACACTGGTTCAGCTGTACAAAACGAGTTTAAATAGCATTTCAAAGATACTGAACAAAAGCCTACAGATATCCAACGAAGAAACTACTGGAAAAAGGATAACTCTTGTGGAAATGACTTTCATAACAGTGAAGTATAACAATCAACAAGCCACATTGAGATTGCATGTGGTAAAGCAGGAGAGCTAGCATTATGGGACTGTGATTAGCTGACACAATTACTCCTTGATTGAAGATCCATCCACCATTTGCTTGCCACATTTCCTGCATAGAATCAATTGAAAACAAATTAAGAAAAGTACTAGATGATGCCACAGCAGTGGTCAATAATGGCACTGGAAGAATAAAGCATATCAAGGGGTAAAATAGTGTTAAATGAAAATACTACACTACGTTTTACAAAGCCTGCCCCTTATACCATCCATGATAAAGTTGCCAGTGAGCTGGATTGCATGGAGGCTGAAGGAATTCTATCCAAGTTTGAGTGGAGCCCATGGATAATGCCGGTATTCCCAGTAGACAAGAAGGATGGGTTTAGCAGTATCTTTGTTGGTTTTAAGGCTACCCTCTCAACCCAGTATTGAAAGTAGATCATTACACTCTGCCCAGGATAGAGGATATCTTTGCAAAATGTTCTGGAGGGAAAGACATCAGTAAAGTGGATGTAGCTGATGTCTACTTACAGACAGAGATAGAAGAACAATCCAAAGAGCTTCTCACCATCAACAGTGAAAGGGCTTTATCACCATTTTAGGTTCATTTTTAGAGTAGCATCTACACCTGCATTCTGGCAGAAAATTACGTACCAAGTGTTTCAAGGCTTCTCAGGCACTCAGTGTTACGTGGATGATATCATTGTCAGCAATAAGGATGACAGGGAACATTTCCAAAATCTCAAGGAAGTTTTATAAAGATTAGAAGATTATGGGCTCAGAGTAAGACACATCAAGTGTGAATTCTTTAAACCAATTATCACTTACTGTGGTCACACCATTGATGCATAAGTATTACACAAATGCGCTGGGAAAATACAAGCAGTGGTGGATTCCCCAGAGCCGGAGGACGTGTCACAGTAGCAGTCTCTTTTGGGGCCTGTCTCTCAAATTACTGTAACTAGTTGCTGCCAAACCTGACTACTGTGTTCCATCCTTACACATTATAATCCACATCCAGAAGGCACAGCCTCAAAAAGAGGGATGTCCATTTAGAACAGAGATGAGGAGTAAGTTTCTTTCCAGGGAGTGGCGAGTCTGTGAAATTCATTGCTACAGGTGGCTGGGGAGGCCAGGTCACTGGGTGCATTTAAGGCGGAGGTTGACAGGTTCTTGATTAGTCAGGTTGTGAAAGGTTATGAGGAAAAGACAGGAGAACGGGGTTGAGAGGGAAATGATGGAGCAGACTCAATGGGCTGAAAGGCATAATTCTACTTCTATTTCTTACTGTCTTATCCAGTAATGCTTGCCTGTGATGCCTCACTTTAGGGCATAGGGTGCAGTCATGTCACATGATATGAGAGATGGCAGTAAACACCCATAACCTTTGAACCATATTCCCTTAACGCTGCAGAGAAAGTTTATGTACTTATTGTCAGAGAGGCCTTGAGTCTGGCTTGGGGTGTAAAACATTTCACCTAGTACCTGTATGCAAGAGTGGTTACCCACATTACTCACCATCAACATCAGTGTCCATTTTCAATCTATAGAAGGGTGTTCCACTAACAGCAGCAGCATGTATGCAGAGATGAGCTCTGTTTCTTGGAGGACACAATTTCAAGATTGAATTCACGAAGGCAGCTAATCATGGAGATGCTGGTAGATTGTCCCATTTATCCATGGGAAAAGAAATACCTGAAAAAAATTGCAAACAAGGACACTCCCTGATATTTGTTTTTAATGCAGACAGAAAGTCTCCCTATTATAGCAGAGATGATCCAACGGAAAGCAGAAAGGACCCCACACTGTCTCACATCTATGTAGCAACCCAAAATAGCTGGAAAATGCAGCAGAAATTCCAGTTCCCCCATCTTTACCAGAGCCAAAATGTAGTTTCCTTTGTTAGGGGTTGCCTTATGTGGGGACTGAGATTTGTTGTACCAACCAAACCGAGAGCTAAATTGTTGGACGAGCTACCGCCAGTATGGTCAAAATGAAAGAATTGGCTCGAAGCTTTGTCTGGTGGGCAGGGTTAGATCATAGAATCAAGCAGCTTGCTATGCACTGTTTGGGATTCCAGCACGTCTAGAAGATGCTAAGAGAAGAGCCTCTCCATCCCTGGGAATGACATGTATTGCCCTGGCAAAGGATTCATGTGGATTTTGCACAAGTTTCTTGGTAGTAGTGGATGCAGCTACAAAGTGGCCAGAAGTGATCCCAACAGCGTCCATGACACTGTTGATGTGTTGATAAGCATCATCTCAAGGACTGGTATTCTGGAACACTTAGTCAGTGACAATGGACCACAGTTTGTTGTGGAACACTTTCAGTCATTCCTGAAAATGAATGGAAAAATACATATTACATCTGCACTGCACCATCCTGTTACAAATGTCTTATTGGAAAGGTTTGTGCAGAGTCTAAAAAATGCACTACGAGCAATGCCTGTGGAGCACACTACACTGACACTGAATCAGAAGCAGACCAATCTCCTTTTTGCGTATTGCAATGTAGTACACTCCACAACCAATAATTCCCACGCTATGCTGTTCCTCAGTCATCCCTTGCATTCACTGTCGGATCTCATCAAACCCAAATCAGATGGAATTTGTGGGACAAAGAGCTGAGACAATTGAAGGTTCCTCAAACAAGGAGGTCTGATGTTTCCCTCCTGGCCAAGCAGTTGTGGTGAGGGACTACAGAAGTAATCAATATTAGGTACTTGGAAAGATTACAAACATAAATGCATCACTCTCCTGCACAGTGGAGATTGCACTTGATGTCATCTGGAGACATCACATCAATCAGTTGGGGAGAGCAGGGTCAATTGTTACAGAAAAAAGGTGTCCAGAGTTGTCAGAACCACTTCCTGCAGTCCCAGAGTCAAATTCTACAACCACTACAGAGGAGGTCCCAGAACCTGAGATTGTTTCACAACCACAAGTCACAACTGCCAAACTGAATGAACTAACCCTCCTCCCACTGTGAAGAAGGACATTATTCCACAAGAGTAAGAAATCCTCCACAGTGATATATATACACAAATGGCATACAGTTGTTTCTTCTTTGTTATGTTAAATTTAAAATGGCTTCTTTGTTATGTTAATCTTTTAAACTGCTGCGTCTGTGGATTAAAATGGCTTCTATGTTATGTTAAATGCTGAGAAAGTCTCCAGCTAGCAATTTGCTTGGGTTAATACAGATAGCAGAGGTACTATCAGCCAGTGGGTGTCCATGTTATTCTTTCTTGGGGTGATAATGCTGTCTCATGTGACTGGGAACCAGGGGCTGTTGGGGGGAGTCGGAGGAGAGACCGTGAGGACGACGGACGTAAGGGAAAGCTCCGGTCGATCACTCTGGGTGATCCCGAGCCGCGAGTCGCCGGGGTCAGAGGGGTCCCGCAGAAATTCCTGAGCTCCAACATGTGCACGAAGAACTTGAACTTTGATAAGTCTGGCGCCTTTTCCATTCCCTTTTTTTGTATTGAACTTATACTAATTTCATAAACTTAGTAATACCTATAAGGTGTAATTGGTAAACCGTACAGTATGTGCTGGCTGATGATTGATGTTTGAAGCTGATTTTGGTGGCAGTTGTACAGCAACCGACGTAACCGGGAGCGTCCAGGCGGACGGCAGACGGGTTTTCCCCTAGATATATACCAGCCACTCTAGCTGAGCGTTACGCAGTATACATGTAGATGACTAGAAAGCCAAACTCTACATGCTTGTGCTGAGGTGCATTCTAAATTGAGTTGGAGTTTATTTAGTAGTTGAGTCATATTGTAAATATTTTGTTTGAGCATTCTTTGTTTGTTTACATAGTAATTATTTATGGCTTATACATATTATTGGTAGTGTAGTGGTTAGCACAATGATTTACAGTTCCATTGACCCAGGTTCTATTCCCGCAACTGCCTGTAAGGAGTGTGTGAAGTTCTCCCTGTGACTGTGTGGGTGTCTTCCGGGTGTTCCGGTCCCCCTCCCCCCACAGTTCAAAGATGTACCTTAATTATAGGTTAATTGGTCATTGTAAATTGTCCCGTGATTAGGCAAGGATTAAAAATCGGGGGGGGGGGGCGTGGGTGGTTACTGGGTAATTCAGCTAGAAGGGCCTATTCCATGCTTTATGTCAATAAATAAATAAATACAAATAAATCAATAAAAGTATGTGAATAGCATACATCATTATATCACCACGTCACATGTGCGTGGTACACTAAAAGTAAAACAAAGTAGACACATTTTCTAGGATCCCATGTTTTTCTTGCAATTAGTTTTATGTTTTGGAGTTCCATAAATATTTTCAAATGAATCAATAGGAGATGAGCGTATGGCACGTTACCAGTGAGGAGAGCAAGAGCATATATATACAGAGCACCTGTTCACAACCTCAAGCCAACAAAGCACCCTTGAAGTTCAGTTGCTATTGAAATGTAAGAATAACAGAAATCTAATTTGTGCACAGCAGGCTTATCAAAAATACCAGATAGCTTATTTCAATGAATTTCTGAGATTGAAAATGTTAATCAGGGTACTAGGGAAAACTGCCTACCTCTTTATAGAAATCATGCCATGAACTTTTTTAGGTGTATCTGACACCAAAAGTAATAATAATCATTTATACAGATGCCAGAAATGATAATAAAACAAGTTATTCGTGTACACAAGCCACTGTGAGTCATCACGAATGTTGATAACGTACACCGATTCATTAGCATCTTAAAGGTTATGGTTATGTAGGTGGTAGAATTGAGGAAGGGAGTATCCTTCCAAAACATTTACCATTTTTCTCTCCTTGGATCCTAAGAATCTTTTAAGCAATTTCTGATTTTTCTTTCTTCAGTTTTTAACATTTACAGTTTATTTTTATCTTTTATCTTTCTGAGTCATCGTTGGTTAAGGAAAAGTGATATATTTTCAGTGAGGTTCTCCATAATTCTCCATTTAATTGTCAGGTTTTACAGAAAATGGTGTTCTTCTTGCTTATTTTCTCCATTGTCAGATACAAAATAAGTTTACTTTAGAATAATAAGAGAATGCCACTAACTCGATTCTAGGATTAGCTTCAAATTCTCAGCTTGTGCGAATAGAAGCCATAAGCATTCAGAAATAATATACTTGAGATTGAAGTCAATTGCTATTGCAATCTTCTGGGGGTATCAGACATTTCTACCTACAAGAAGTAAAATGATTGTTTTTCTTGAGAAACTGCTTGAAGATTTGTATTGCTCAACATAACAATAATTATTGGTTTGGTTTTAAATTTTGCTATCTGAGCAGGTCTGGGTATCATCTTTCAAAACTTAAGCCTTCTGAGTTATTGTCTCAATTACAGTGGGCCATTCTATAATGCTTCTGATGCTCTCCGTGAGGCCCCTTCCACTACCCAACTTTAACTTCTTCAGTGCCTGCCCTGAGAAGAAAGAAGACTCCTTCCCAATTTACTTCCCATCTTCTTTTCAGCACATTCCTTCAGCCACTACTCTGCTTACCCAAATCTTTCATATTGTACTTTCAAGTTAAACCATTTCTCATTCTCACACTGATTGATCCTCTGAAAAGCTCGTCACTTCAGCTCCCATTAATTCATGGACACAAAAATAAACAGCAATATGGAAAAACTGTCAGATCAGTCTGGACCATCCTAAGGTCCTGCTCTCATCTTACAAAGTGATCCGTGATTTGAGCTTTAATTTAACTGTTTCATGCAGTGCACATTTGGATCCCTAAACTAATGCAGCACGAGCAGGAGGAGTTCATTGACTTCTTTGTGAGCAAGTTTAAGACTTGATAGCCCTTAACATATGTCACTTTCCTTCCTATACTCTGCCATGACCTGTGATTGGTGGATCCCTTTGTCTACTCAAACCTCCAGTCTGCCTAGCTTTTCACTGTTTATTCTTGAGCAAGGGTCCTCTGGCAGGTCAGAATGGTAATCTATGTGTGGAGCCAAAGAGGTAGGGGGATCTTAGTAGATCTTTTGGATCTGTACTTATGTGGGTGACGGACATGGAATCTATAGAAGTGAGGCAAAGCCTCAGCAAGGTCACGGGCCCTATAGAGATGACAGAGGAAGCGGTGTTTGCTCTCTTGGAGCAAATATGGTTCAGTTCAGATCCCGCAACCGTTTTTATGGGTTGTAGGGGTGCTTTCACGTGCCTTGGGCTAGTGAGGCTTGGCGGCACCCACCCCTCTCCAGGCCAGGTCTCAGCCAATGTCTTACAACTTGATGGCTCATCCTGGTCTCAAACACGTGGCCATTGTAGTTTTTTGGGGAACTCATCTACCCTGGCCAGTAACTTCATCGATAAGTCCCTTTGCCCAGCGGTGCCATGTTAACTCCACCCTCACATGTCATTTAGCCTGCCAGCTGAAGCGGTATACCAGGATGTGCCCCTTGGAGGCAGACGCGAGAGATTTAGGAGATGGATGAGGACCAGTGATACCCATCCATCCTTCAAGGTAGAGTGCAGCTGCCAGACATCAAAGGTGCCACCTCAATCCACAGCCCCCTAATCTGAGGCACGTTAGGGTGGATAAATGCCCAGGGCCTAACAAGACCTCAGACCATGTGGGAAGTTACCGAAGTTGCAGGGGCCCTAGCAGAGATAATTAAATTATCCTTAGCAACAGGCGAGGTGCTAGAGGATTGAAGGATAGCTAATGTTGTTCTGCTGTTTAAGAAAAGCTCTAAAAATAAACCAGGAAATTATAGGCTGGTGAGCCTGACATCAGTAGTGGGAAAGTTATTGGAAGGTATTCTAAGGGATTGGATACGTGAGTATTTCGATAGACAGGGATTTATTAGGGATAGTCCGCAATGCTCTGTGCGTGGTAGGTCATATCTAACTGCTCTTACAGAGTTTTTTAAGGACGTTGCCAGGGAAGTTACCAGCTAGGCAGTGGATTTTGTTTACGTTGACTTTAGCAAGGCATTTGCCATGGGAGGCTGCTCAGGAAGGTTCAGTCATTTGGCATTCAAGATGAGGTAGCAAATTAGATTAGACATTGGCTTTGTGGGAGAAGCCAGAGAGTGGTAGTAGATGGTTGCCTCTCTGACTGAGGCCTGAGACTAGTGGTGTGCTGCAGGGTCCGTTGTTGTTTGATATCTGTATCAACTATCTGAATGATAACGTGTTTAACTGGATCAGCAAATTTGTGAATGACACCAAGACTGGGGGTGTAGTGGACAGCGAGGAAGACTATCAGAGCTTGCAGCAGGATCTGGACCAGCTGGAAGGGCTGAAAAATGACAGGTAGAATTTAGTGCAGACAAGTGCGAGGTTTTGCACTTCAGTCAGATCAATCTGGGTAGGTCTTGCACAGTGAATGTTAGGGCACTGAATAATATGGTAGAACAAAGGGATTTTGGAATACAGGTCCATTGAAACTGGTGGCACAGATTGATAAGGGCATAAAGAAAGCTTTTGGCACATTGACCTTCATAAATCAAAGTATTGAGTACAGGAGGTGGGATGTTATATTGAAGTTGTACAAGACATTGGTAAGGCCTAATTTGGAGTATTATGTGCAGCTTTGGTCACCTACCTACAAGAAAGATGTAAATAAGGTTGAAAGAGTGCAGAGGAAATTTACAAGGATGTCGCTGGGACTAGAGGACCTGAGTCATAAAGAAAGATTGAGTAGGTTAGGACATTGTTCAAGTTAGGACATTGTTCCTTGGAATGTAGAAGATTGAGGTATACAAAGTTATGAGGGGTGTATATAGGGTAATTGCAAGCAGGTCTTTTTCCATGAGGTTGGATGAGACTACAACTGGAGGTCATGTGTTAAGGGTGAAATGTGAAAGTTTAAGGGAAACTTATTCACTCGGGGGTCATGAGAGTATGGAATGAGCTGCCAGCACAAGTGGTGCATACAAGCTTGATTTCAACGCTTCAGGGAAGTTTGGATAGGTACATAGATAGGAGGGGTATGGAGGGCTATGGTCCCGGTACAGATCAATGGGTGTTGACAATTTAAATGGCTTAGCATGGACTAGATGGGCTGAAGGGGCTGTTTCTGTGCTGTGCTCTTTGGTTGTTTTATTGAAATTCATGTGCCACATTTTTACCATTTGCACTGTCAAATAATATTCCTTTGTATTATATTTCTTTGACCTTCACATCTGAAATGCCGTTTATCATGACAGAATGGTAATATTGTATACTTTTGTACTGAAGTATCTCAGTCATTTATAAATTGAGTGAATAGTCAGCATCCCAATTAAAATCAGTTCGAGGTGGAGCATCATAAAGGAAAAGAGAAGAAGTTCAGAAATGGAACTTCAAGCATATGAATAGACAGATGGCAAAAGCAACAGCAGTATTGATGGGGAAAGGGCACAATGCACAAAGCATCAGTGTTAATGACCAGCAAATCTGAATGTGTTGTAGAACGTTATGGTAGTAGGGATTATAAGATCATACGTGACAGGAAGCTGACAGACAGAAAGTAAAGTGAAACACGAAGATCTTCCTACATTGACAAACCTTTCCCATATCTGAACAAGCATTCAGTCTGTTTCAAAACAGAAAAAAATGGTTTGATGCTGAAACATGGATTTTGCCACATTTATTTCATCCTCAACAGTAGAAACTGAAGTTAATGACTTTTTTTTTTGAAGTGTGATGTCTTGTAGTTATCAAAATATTGAAATCCCATTGAATTCTCTATTGAAGGTTTCACCATTTACCAGCCTGGACTAAGTGACAGCAGAGAGGGTTTTCAGCAGGAGCTGTGATATTAAGAAAATGAGCACTTGACTTAACTCACTAGGAACGTGGCCCCTCCCCGACACCAAGGATTCAACCTCCAAAGATCTAGTTTTCTTAGAATACAAAAGCTTGCCCCACCGCCCTTTTTTATGAAGAGATTCAAGCTCTGATTTTTGGCAATTGCAGAGAATATAATGCGCACACAGGAAGCCAGTCAATTACCTCTTTTTGAAAGCTGATTTTGATATATGAGGAATTTTAACACAGTGTGTTTCCATTCTTCAAGTCTGAAGAATGACTGCAGAACATAATGTGAACTGATAAAGTGATTGCGAATGGAAGCTGAGATGAAAGTGATTCAAAGCAGAATATCAATCCCATAAGGCTGATAATTGAGTAAGAGTATTAGAGACAAGCAAAGGAATGAAGCCTCTTTCAGTTCTACAGGATGCAAATTAACAAGAATAAATTAACATACTTTGTGAGATAATGAAATATAAGTTTATTTGAGCAGCACAGAATCAAAAGCAAATTGTTCTACTCTTGACTTCATTGCAGAGGAAAACATTTGGGCCAAAAATGTTAAGCTGAAGAACGTCCATTAATGTGAGGAGTCTGCCATGATGCATAAGTAAACCAACAATCACTGGATGGCTTAATTTCTTTTACACTATTGTCCTGTTTATTGTGAAGTCATTGCTTTCAATAGGACTAGATTTCCTGTTGTATTTCCATATTTACTTATAATATAGGAAAAGACTATTTCAGCTCATTGAGTCTATGCTAGGTAGTTTATAGGGCAATCCCATTCCCCTAATAATAATTGCTGTTGTCATACGGGCACGGGCTGGGAACAGACCCAAGTGCAAGACACAGACACTGAAGTACTAGGGACAGGACTAGGATACAGGGCGACGGCAAGGACATGGACAGGAAAACCAGGAACCTGGAACAGGACTGAACAAGGGAGCTAGGAGCCCGGGCTTGGACTCCGAGCCAGAGACTGGACAAGGACCCAGTACCTGGGTCTTGCCTCTGGCTCAGGCCCCAGAACTAGGCAAGGACGAGGCTTGGCAGGCAGGCAGGACAAGGCAGAAATCTATAGGCTAGAGGCTAGAGGCAGGAGACTGGAGTCTTCAGGCTGGAGGCTGGAGACGCGACGCGAGGTGAGGCTGGAGGCTGGCGACGCGAGGCGAGGCTGGAGGCTGGAGGCTGGAGACGCGAGGCGAGGCTGGAGGCTGGAGACGCGAGGCGAGGCTGGAGACGCGAGGCGAGGCTGGAGACTGGAGACGTGAGGCGAGGCTGGAGACGCGAGGCGGCTGGAGGCGCGAGGCAAGGCTGGAGGCGCGAGGCAAGGCTGGAGGCGCGAGGCGAGGCAAGGCTGGAGATGAGGTGAGGCGAGGCTGGAGGGTGGAGACTTGAGGGGAGGCTTGGCAGGCTCCTCCTGGGCAGGGCACGGATCACCACCCAACAGAGACAAAGGTCGGGAAGGGACAGAACCAACCCCAGGTAATGGCAAGACGGCCTGACTTACCTGGGCGGAGGCAAGGGACAGGAAAGGAGCTAGGTACAGGGTGGCTCCAGGACCAGACAGCAAGACAAGGCAAGGCTACAGGTAAAGCAAGGCAAAACGAGAACTTCAGGTGAGACGAGAGTTACCGGCAATACAAGGCAGGGTTTCAGGCAAAGCAAGGCGAGACAGAACTTCGGGCGAGGTGAGAGTTACCAGCAAGACAAGGCAGGGCTTCAGGTGAAGAAGCAGAAGTAAGAGGAAGGGATCCAAGGAGTAAGGACAAGAACAATCCAGCAGCCACACTTGGTCTCTGGAGGTATTCATGCAGCCAGCCCCGACTAGCATCAGCTGCCTCAATTAGCCTAAACAAGGACAGAAACAGGGTAGAAAGGAAAACCTGGAGCAAGGGTCGATGGACCGGACCATGAACCGGAATATGGACTTCACAGACCGGACTATGATAGCTGTACTCTACCATTCAGCTTTACATTAGGGCCAGTTTACAATGGCCAGTTAAGCTAGCAGTCATAAGTCTTTCGGATGTGAAAAGAAAGAGGATCAGTCAGGAAAAACATGAGGTCGCAGGGAGAATAAGCAAGCTTTATATAAAAAGCATTGAGTTCAGGAATGAACCCACAGCAACTCTACATGCTGTTCCAGTATTCTGCATGATGACAAAGTTGGTGGTGAAGAGATGTCATTTGATCACACTAATGATGAATTCTTCCATTTTAACTTGGAAAAAGATTGGTATGACTGTAGTTGGTGGCCATATGACTTTCTGGGAAATGTTCCACATAATCATGTAGAAATGCACCATCACAGCTAAAGCATTGCCCAGTTTAGGTGCCAAGATTTTCAGTATTATAACTGCCATTTAGCCTAGAGACATAACCTTTGCTGTGTCAAATACTTGTAGTTCCTTTGATCACAAAACTGAATCCAATTGGCTGAGTCTATGATGGTGAATATGTAAATCCACAGGCACTTTGACTGAAAAGGTTACAAAATTTTCAGCCTTGTCTGACTGGAACCAAGAAAGCCAAAAGATTTGTTGAGGCATATGAAATTATTAAGGTCAATGGAGAAAAAATATAATTCCTTTAGATGGAAATCTATAAAAGGCCATGAATGTTTTCTTGACAAAAGATTGAAAGCAGAAACTAAGTAGACTTCATGACAGTAATGGATCCAATACGAATATCTATACTTATTGCACAAATTTAGTCTGAATTTCTGATCAGAATAGTTGTAACTTCCTGCATGTTAAATTAAAAGCCAGTCATTTCAAATGTGAATTATACACAATTTTCCTTGAGCAGTACATGTGGTTTTCCTTGAAGATGTGGAGTTCTCTGGTTGGAGGATGGCATTGGTATCCACTAGAGATATGTAGATCCTAGTAGGGGAGACCCTGAAGCGCTGGGATGTCCCACTTCTACAGTATAGGTTTGGTACCGGAAGATGGCAACTCAGCCTTACATCCCAATTTCCCTCTTGACTTCCGTGTCTCTACCTGCATGTATATCCTCTTCTCATTCCTACTCAGTAAAAGTTATCCCAGTACAAAATGCTCATGACCTGACAACTGTCCTCCTCTTAGGTTCGCTTTAGATGGAGAATCCTGGGACTGCAACTGTTTGAGAAAATGCCTCATATTACCGATTAGGGTTAGGCAATATCCACAGCCACCGCATCAAAATGATTAATTAAAAAAAACACTTTCTCCATTTTGTTTAATTTTTCACATAACTTTGAGGAATAACAGCTACAGAGAGATTGCCAGTGTGTCTGAGACCATTTTTCTGCTTCATGAAAACTGATAAGAAATGGTAAATATCTCTTTAAACCGTGTTTGAAAAGAAGATTATATCCTTGTCTCTTTCCAAACAGCTGTTCGAAATGGATGCTAAGACCTGCACTAGACTTCAAAGTGCTTGCTGACTCCATAACGGCACTTTAAGTGACAATCTGCTTCTTGATCATTTATGAGTTACCATTCCTGATGTAAGTTTCAGTTCACTTAGCAAGGCAGTTTCTGTTCTGTGTCAAACACAATGGATATTTCAGTTCAAAGCTTTATCCTAGGTACTTCAGAGGATCTTTAGTATTTGGGTACATGGCCAAAAATCAACCCTTAAGATGTTAAAATTGCTGTTTTAAAAAAAAAACAAAATATGGTTGTTCAGAGAATTTTATAATCAGCACTTTTTCTTTTACATAGAAGGTTGTTCAAGTGTGAAATGATTTCCACAAAGAGCATTTGAAGCAGTTGTGATTGCATCTTAAGTATTTCAGACATCGGAAGATACGGGGGTGCAGACAGTGAATGGAACAAGGTTCAAGATTCAACAGCGTTTAATGTAATTTCCAGTACACAGCATAAAGGAGAACGCAATAAGTGTCACTCCAGATCGGATCCAGCATATTAAAAAAACACACACGAAGATAAAGAACATGATAATTAAAAAAAAACAATAAATATGAAAGCCCTTTTTACTAGGTGTCTCTGGAATTGCAGCCCATTAGTCCTCACTAACGTCCACTGGACTCTGCAGCGAGAAACCCACCTTTATCAGGCATGTACATCTAGGATGTATACGACTTTTGACCTGCCAAACCCATGAAATTGGGATGTCTTGCCCACCTAAACCTCGATTTGTGTGAATGCAGTGTGATTTACTGCCCTTCCCATCCCCGCAATCACCCATCAGCAAGAAATAACAGATCGTAAACTGCATACAGTTATAAAGAAAGTACATTTATGAACATTAACTTAACCAAAGAGATGTTAAAGAAAAGAAAGAGAAAAACCCAAAAAGGGCCCACCATAATTAAATAGTCAAATCTGTAAATAAGTTGTTCATCTTGAAGTTGTCTATAACTCACGTTCTGGACCCATGGTCTGCATGAAAGCACACACCACCTTCCAAATGTTGCTCGAAATCTATCTCGAACAAACATAGGAGTAATGGTCCTTCCCCCTTGAAACCATTCATCTGCACAAAGCACCCTGTGCAGCAGGGACAGCATCCTCAGATATCTTCCCTCCTCTTCTTCCAGCTCCCACCAAAAAGACCACAACCGTCACCAATATCCCTCACAAAACCACTCCGCCCAGCCCTCTCTAGAGCCTTCTCCCAATTCCACCATCCTGACTGGCCGACACCAGATTCCTAAGTTGAACAACAAAGCCCCTTTTCTCAGCTCAATCCCAAACAGGCTGAAAGCAGAACAGAAAACAACAGGAATTCTGCAGATGCTGGAAATTCAAGCAACATACATCAAAGTTGCTGGTGAACGCAGCAGGCCAGGCAGCATCTATAGGAAGAGGCGCAGTCGACGTTTCAGGCCGAGACCCTTTGTTAGTCCTGACGAAGGGTCTCGGCCTGAAACGTCGACTGCGCCTCTTCCTATAGATGCTGCCTGGCCTGCTGTGTTCACCAGCAACTTTGATGTATGTTGCTTGAAAGCAGAACAGACTGCTCTTACAGAACTGCTAAAATGAAATACCCACAGCATAGCAGTAAAAAAATCCTAACCAGGGCATTACAAATATAAATAGATAAGATAGCTCATAAACATAGATTGATTGTATGTACATAAAGTGATGCTTGGTACAGGAATGTCTGGATGCAAGGTAATTCTGACGGGAAATGATAAAATACTGATGGTGGGTTAATGGTTGGGTGATCAACCTTACTGCTTGGGGAAAATAACCGTTTTTGAGTCTGATGGTCCTGGTACGGATGTTATATAGCCTCCTCTCCGATAGGAGTGGGAAAAACAGTCCATGACACAACTATAATTGTTGTGCTTTTTTTGGTGGTGGGGGGGGGAGTTGAAAAGGGTTGAGTGAATGAAAAAGGAGAGGGTTGAATTGACACAGGCAATGGAATGAGAGAGTACCTTCTGTAATCCTATATTTCTTAAAGTCAAACTTTTAAAACACTTTGGAGCATGTTGGACCACTACACAAACTTTGTACCTGAAAATCCTCTTCCTGCACCAGCCATTCTCCTCACCCTAGCATTCCAATCCATGGATCTAATACGTTATAACAAAAACTTCCCATGCACCTTTCT
Source organism: Mobula hypostoma (assembly GCF_963921235.1). Taxonomy (NCBI): domain Eukaryota; kingdom Metazoa; phylum Chordata; class Chondrichthyes; order Myliobatiformes; family Myliobatidae; genus Mobula; species Mobula hypostoma. Next base: position 31,301,415 of record NC_086102.1, on the reverse strand, counting down.
CTCCTCATTTGCAACTGATATTTTTTTAAATTTTATATTTTCTCTAACAATCTTGAACATGCCATCTGGATTCATGTTATCTGTTTCAGTATTAGGACAATCGACTAGAAACTTTAGTGTGTACAAGTGGATATGCTTTGTGCTTTCTTTGAGGAGCAACATTGATGTGGGTTTGTTGCCTCAGACTGAAGGAACAAGACCAGACATCCCACCTCTCCCGGAAGTTCCGGGAGTCTCCCGCATATTAATAGTGGCTCCCTGATGCCCGCAAATGATATACAATATCACAAAAATCAATTTTTTTGAGAGCAAGCGAGAGAAAGCAAGAGAGAGCGAGAGCAAACAAGCGAGCGAGAGAGAAAGCAAGCAAGAGCGCGCGAGAGAGAGCGAAAGCAAGCGAGAGAGAGAGAGCGCGAGCGAGAGAGAGCAAAAGCAAGCGAGAGAGAGAGAGCGAGCGAGAGAAAGCAAGCGAGAGAGAGCGAAAGCAAGCAAGAGAGAGCGTGAGCGAGAGAGAGCGAAAGCAAGCGAGAGAGAGAGCGAGCGAGAGAAAGCAAGCGAGAGAGAGCGAGCGAGAGAAAGCAAGCGAGAGAGAGCGAAAGCAAGCAAGAGAGAGCGAGCAAGAGAAAGCAAGCGAGAGAGAGAGCGAGAGAGAGCGAAAGCAAGCAAGAGCGCGCGAGCAACCACGAAAGAGAGAGAGAGAGCACGAGCGAGAGCGCACCATGGCAGAGTGTTCCAAAAAATATATAAAACGTACGTCACCCCAGACTACCCTAAAGTGTACCCCTGCCTAATAGGGGTCAAAATAATGACAGTGTTGCTCGCTGCACTGTTTGCAACAGTGACTTTTCTATTGCCCATGGTGGGTTAAGACTGTAAAAGACATGTTGAGGTGAGTTTAACAGGTGTCATTTGTTCATTAGCATAGCTAACGTTACTTAAACTAGCTGGCCAGCTGCTAAGCAGCTACTCTGTTGCAGACATCCCACCTCTCCCAGATGTCTCCCACAAATTGATGGTGCTACCTCCCTGAAATGAGTTTTTGCAGGGTGGGGTGTCTGCAAGACCTTTGCAGCTGTTTACAAATGAAGAGTGCAGAGCTGTTTGGGGGGGGGGTGCGGGGGAGGTGAGTGTGCTGGTTTTCATGGGTTAATTAGTGCCTAGGAGACTCATCAGCAACCAGGCACACAGTAGAGTTAGAAGTGGGATTGTGTGGTACTATTACACCAGGGGATAGAGAATAGATTGGTCAGGTGTTGGGATGATTGGTGGAAGAATTGAGGACTGGGATGTTCAGGAGTCATGGGGTTCAGAAAGGAAATTGGGGCTTTGGTGAATCCTAGAGCAGAACATGGGAGGAATAGTTAGTGCAGGGTGTAAGTCAGTGGTCAGGGCATGGGCTGTTCCGGTTGGTGGGAGGAGACTATATTAATATATGGGGAGGCCTGGCATTGACTAGCCAGGGAAACTGGGGGAAGACCAGGCCCTCGATTGATCAGAGTGTAAACAGCAGGTGGGATTTAGAGTGGGACGATTGGCAAGCCCATTAGAATGCCAGTGAGATGTGAGAAAGATCAACGTATAAAATGGAACGGGGGAGGAATTGGTACCATGGGGGCATTGCCAAAATGAAAACAGTATGGCACAGTACAATGCCAAAGCATCTCCTGATGGACAGCACAAAACAGCATTCAACACACACAAAATGCTGGATGAACTTAGCAGGCCAGGCAGCATTTATGAAAGAAAGTACAGTTGATGTTTCAAGCCAAGACCCTTGCCCGAAATTTCAAATGGACTTTTTTCTATAGATGCTGCCTGGCCTGCTGAGTTCCTTCAGCATTTTGTGTGTGTTGCTTGGATTTGCAGAATCTGCAGATTTTTTTCTTGTTTGTGACAGAACAACATTTTCTTATTTCCACCTCAGTGCTCTGAAAGAAGGGTGGCATAGAGATAAACTGATGTAGTTCTGATATGATTAAGTATAACTTGTGGGAAACAAATCTGGAAGTGACTATTACTGTGCTTCTATCCTCGGTAAGTATATTTTAAATTACAAAGCTTTGAAATAAACAGGATCACTACAACCTAATTACCAGGCCTTTTCTTTGAAATAACCAATCCCAGGTTGCTCAATCTTCTCTCCTAACTAGGCACAAGTTAAATGTTCGTTTTCTTGGCCTTCCTACTTAATACTTCTGGGTGTCATTTTGCTCCTGGTCACATTTTTCCTGCTGCTTTTCCCTCCTATTGGTGCACTGAGCCAATTTTCAAGGCCAGTTGCAATTTAGTAATTCAGGTGGGCTTTCATTGGTTATTATCCCATAAACACTCTTACCGCCTGTCTACTAAATGGCTCATTTTTCTGTGTTTACTAGTTCTCTCCTCTCTCTCCAACAGCTACTGTGCTCTTTATTGTTGCTCCTCTGACCTATTTTTACCTCCTTTCCATTGATTCCATAAATACCCCAGTATCCTGCTGTAGTGTTTCCCTCACAAGCAACATTTAGACCCACTTTGTAAGACAATGAATGATTTGGACTATATTATATCTCCCTACCATCCCATTGAGTGCTGATGCGGATGCTAGGAAGTTCTTCCCTGGACCTCATTCCCTTGTCTCCTTTTCTCCCATGTCTCCTTTTCTTTCTCTCTCACTTCTTCCCATCCTTATTAGCCTCCTCTTTTTTTAATCTACACCTCTTCTTCCCCATCTTCTCCACTCTTCTTACTTCCTCTGCTGTCCACCACTTACTTGCTCCATTTTCAACACACAGAGGAGATGAAGGAACTCAGCAAGTCAGGCTCACACCCTTTTCCTCTCATCCCTTTTACTTTCAACACTTTTTCAATTCCCATATAGCTCCACATCCAATTTTCATGCCCAACTCTAATTATTTTCCTTTCACATTCCTTGATTTATCATTAATCTGTCCTTCACATCACTTTCTTTCCTTTCCTGCTTTCTGCCTCCCCTTAAATCCCATAGATCTATTCTGTCATTTCCTCCCACTCATCTGGCATCTCACCTTCTCAACCTACTCACTTTCTCCTCTTCCAGCCTTCAGTTATCCTATAACTGCAATGCTCCCTGTCACACGAACTCAATTAGGTACCAAGCTCAATGATCAGCTGCAGGACTCACAACACGCTGGAGGAACTCAGCAAGTCGGGCAGCATCCGTGGAAACGATGAGTTGACGTTTCGGGCCGGAACCCTTTGTCAGGACTGAAGAGGGAGGGGGCAGAGGCCCTATAAAGAAGGTGGGGGGGAGGGTGGGAAGGAGAAGGCTGGTAGGTTCCAGGTAAAAAAAACAGTAAGGGGAAAGATGAAGGGGTAGGGGAGGGGAGGCAGGGAGGTGATAGGCCGGAAAGGTGAAGAAGGAAGAGGGGAAAACACAATGGGTAGTAGAAGGAGGCGGAACCATGAGGGAGGTGATAGGCAGCTGGGGGAGGGGGCAGGGATAGTGGAAGGGAAGGGGAGGGAATTAACGGAAGTTGGAGAATTCTATGTTCATACCAGATTGTGTTTACGATCAGCTGCAGGACATTCAGGGAGAATGAGAGGAGGTATGTTAAGGGCAATAAAGGCCAACGGCCTTGACAATGGTAGGAAGAAAAATCAGATACAACAGGTAGACTTTAGGAATTTAGGGAATATGTTAATGAATATCTGGATTCTTCCCGGTGTCATGTTTCAGTACAAGAAAAAGTAGGTAAACTTGATGAGTGTTGGGCTGTTGCAATGGACTGAATCGTTGACACATTTTATGGGTGGCTGGGTTGCACCTCAGTGTGAAAGGATTCCAGAGACTGTTTGAAGGACAAATTTTTCCTGAAGCCAAATAACACCATGATTATAGGTTCAAATGGATGGAAATAAAAGGCATAGAATTCGTAAAATCTTAGTACAGAGGAAAAAAAAGAGATTTTGGATAGACGACAAAGGTATTTACTATTGGCTAATTCTGGAGATGAGTGAGTTAGCCTGAGAGGAGAGATTGAGTCACCTGGGACAATGCTTGCTAGAATTTAGAAGAATGAGAGGGGATCTTATAGAAACTAATCAAATTTATGAAAAGGAGAGATAAGATTGAGACAGGAAAGTTACTATCACTGGTAAGGGACATAGCCTCAAGATTCAGGGGAATAGATTTAGGATGGGGATGAGGAGGACCTGCTTTTCCCAGACAATGGTGACTTTGTGGAGTTCTCTGCCCAGTGAAGCAGTGGAGGCTGCCTCAGTAAACATACAGTATTAATGACACAAATAGATTTTTCCATGGTAGGGGAATTAAAGGTATAGAGAAAAGGCAGGAGGGTGCAGTAGAGTCCGTGGTCAGATCAGCCATGATCTTAATGCATGTCAGAGCGGGCTTGACAGGTCAAATGGTTTACATCTACTCCTGTTTCTCGTGTGCTCATGTCAATCTTTTGCATCTTTCAGTGCCAAAAAAAAATGCAAGGCATGTGACAGAGTTAGTAGAGAAAGTGAGAGGAGAGGCAAAGAGGATTGAGAAAGAAGAGAGGTAACAGGAAGGAAGAATGTGAAGGAGAAATTAATGATGATACACAAAATGTGAGAGGAAAAGGAAGAAAGGGGAGCTGTGAGGGTGGATATCAAACCTGTCACTGAAAGATGCTTTAAAGAAGAGTAGCAATGGGAGTACATTGTTCCTATTAGCGTTTTCAGGTGGGTTAGAAAACATAATGAGGAAGCAGTGGGGCATGGAACATTGAATAAAGGAGCAATAACAATGATAAGATGTTGGAAGGATCTTCAATGGAGATCATGTGGGTTTGAATTGATGAATGAGAGAAGGCAGACCAGCTGCCATGTGGTACTGTGGAAAGCAATCTCAGACAGATACATATCAAATAATAGATATATTTCAGAGAAGCTCTGGAATAGTGGAGGATTTTAACCAGCCTAATATTGCGAGATAATTCAGTGCAAAGGTATAGAATCAGAATCAGATTTTTTTTTTATCACTGGCATGTAACATGAAATTTGTTGCTTTGCAAGAGCAGTACGTTACAAAGGCATAAAATCTATAAATTACAAAAGGAAATAAATACTGCAATTAAAAAGTAATTACAAAATAATTTTCATGGACTGTTTAGAAATCTGATGGCGGAGGGGAAATAGCTCCTCTGCAGTCGTTGGGTGTGGGTCTTTCGGCCCCTGTACCTTCTCACTGATGGCAGTAACGAAAGGAGGGCATGTCATATATGGTGAAGGTCCTTAGTGATGGATGCTGCCTTCTTGAGTCAATGCCTTTTGAAGATGTTATTGATACTTTTGGAGGAATATGCTGGTGTTTCAGCTGGCTGAGTCTATAAACACTCTGCAGCCTCTTGCAATCCTGTGCAATACCACATCAGACTGTGGTGCAGCTAGTCAGCATGTACTCCACCATTCGTATAGAAATCTGCAGGAGTCTTTGGTGACATACCAACTCACCATGGACTGCTAACAAAGTAGAGCCACTGATATGCCTTCTTTGTGATTGCACCAGTGTGCTGGGCCCAGGATAGATCCTTTGAGATGTTGACACACAGGAACTTGAAGCTGCTCATCCTTTCCACTATTGACCCCCTCAATGAGGATTGGTATCCACTTCCTGAAGTCCACAATCAGTTGAAGTTGAATGCAAGATTGTTACTGTGTACCACTCGACCAGCTGATCTATCACACTTCTGTAAGCCCCCAGATCTACTTGATCATCATCTGAAATTCTACCAACAGTGCTGTTATGTGCAAATTTATAGATGGTGTATTCTGTGTTTGGCCACACAGTCATGAGTGTAGAGAGTAGAGCAGAGGGCTGAAAACATATCCTTAAGGTTCACATTTTTTATAGTCAGTGAGAGGGAGATCATAATATCTGGGCACAGAATCCTTGAGCTCTATTACAAAAGTTTTTGGACAGTTTTAGAAAGGAGATGGGCAGATGGAGGGGATAATGGCAGAAATATTTTTTGTGTTAGCAATTCAATTCAACGTGGTGTAGTTATGGCAAAGGTTTGGGATGACCAAATATAATACTCATAGAGTCATAGAACACCACAGCACAGAAACATGCCCTTCGGCCCATTTAGTTTGTGCTAAACTGTTATTTGTCTAGTCCCATCATCCCGCACCTGGACCATAGTCATCCATATCACTTCCATCCATGTACTTATCCAAATTTCTCTTAAAAGTTGTAATCGAACCAACATCTACCACTTCTGCATCTCCCCCTCCCCCTCCAGCTTTCAAATCCCTTACTCACTCTTCCTTCAGTTAGTCCTGACGAAGGGTCTCGGCCTGAAACGTCGACTGCGCCTCTTCCTATAGATGCTGCTTGGCCTGCTGCGTTCACCAGCAACTTTGATGTATGTTGCTTGAATTTCCAGCATCTGCAGAATTCCTGTTGTTATCTACCACTTCTGCTGGCACTTTCCACACTTTCACCACCCTCTGTGTGAAGAGGCTCCCTGTCATGTTTCCCTTAAATATTTCACCTTTCACCCTCAACCCATGATCTCTCATTCTAGTCTCACCTAACCCCAGTGGAAAAAGCCTGCTTGCATTTAACCTATCTAAACACCTCATAATTTTGTATACCTTTATCAAAACTCTTCTCATTCTCCTACGCTCCAGAGAATAAAGTTCTAAACTATTCAAACTTTCCCTATAGGTCAGTCTTCAAGTCTCAGCAACACATTTTCTTTGTACTCTTTTAATTCTATTGATAATTTTTCCTTTAGGTAGGTAATCAGAATGACACACAGTACTTCAAATTAGGCCTCACCAACATCCTAATCTACTTCCATATAACATCCTAAATACTCTGATTTATGAAAGCCAATTTGCTAAAATCACTTTCAAGAAATTATGTATCTTATTCCAAGATCCCTTTGTTGTCCCACACTCCTCAGTGCCTTATTGTTCACTGTGTAAATTTTACCTTGCTTTGTCCTCCCAAAGTGTAACACCTCATATTTGTCTGAATTAAATTCCAATTGACATTTTTCCAGCTGGTCCAGATCCAAATGCAAGTGTTGATAACCTTCCTCACTGTCCACGATGCCCTCAATCTTGGTGTCATCTACAAATTGGTTGATCCAGTGTACCATGTTATCATCCAAAGCTTAAATATGTTGACCTACAATGGCCCCAGCACCGATCCCTACAGCACCCCATTAGTCATGGGCCTTCAGTCAGAAAGGCAACCATCTACTACCATTCTCTCGCTTCTCCCATGAAGCCAATATTCAATACAAGTTACAGCTTCATTCTGAATCCTCTTGACCAGCCTCCCATCTGCTACTTTGTCAAAGGCCTTGCTAAAGTCCATGTAGACAATGTCCACTGCCTGTCCTTCATCAACTTTCCTGGTAACCTGCTCGAAACTCTGTAGAAAATTGGTTAGACATGACCTACCACATATAAAGCCATGTTGACTATCCCTAATCATACCCTGTCTATCCAAATATTTATACAGTTTATTCTGTCCTTTAGAATACCTTCCAATACTTTCACCATACTGACATCAGGAGCCCTAGCCTACAATTTCCTGATTTATTCTTAAAACCTTTCTTGAACAACAGAACAACATTAGCTAGTCTCTGGTACCTTACCTATAGCTCTGGACATATTAAAAACCTTTCCTAGGGCCCTTACAATTTCTGTACTAGCCTCCCACAAGGTCCTAGGGGGACATCTTGTCAGGCCCTGGGGACTTATCAACCTTAATTTAACTCAAGACAGCAAGCAACTTCTCTCGATACAGTGCACAAATTCTCTAAGATAAGATAAAACTTTATTTATCCCCAAGGAAAATATTTTTGCAAGGTTATCCAGTCAGAAATATATACTTTAATATCCAGAATGTAAGCATTGAGGCATGAAAAAATACAAAATGTGCATTAACATGTAATAGTCAAAAATACTGATGTTTAATGAACCATGCACTTACATACTTAAGGGGGAGAAGTTGTAAAGTCTTATAGCCACAGAGAGAAAGGATATCCTGTGGCGTTCAGTGGTGCACCTCAGTGGAAATCAGTCTGTTACTAAAGATGCTCCTCTGTTTGTCCAGTATGTCATGGAGGGGGTGAGAGGGATTGTCCATAATGCTCCATAGCTTCTGCAGCTTTCTCCTCTCAGACACAGCCACCAGGGAATGCAGTTCCACCCCCAGAAAAGAACCAGCAATTCCTGACAAGCCTTTCGATCTTTGTGGATGGAGGAGGGGGAGGGGCAGCGTGAGCTTCTTTCACCCTGCTGCCCCAGCGGACTACAGTGTAAAACAGAATGCTGGCCACTACTCAGCCACAGAGCATCTGCAGCATAGTACTGCAGGAGTTGAGTGACCGGAGACTCCTCAGGAAGTAGTCACCTCTGTCCCGTCTTGTACAGAGCTTCTGTATTTTCAGTCCAGTCCAGTTTAGTGTCCAGGTGAGTTCCCAGGTATTTATAGTCCCAAGTGACTTCCACAACCATTCCTTGATGGAGATGGGAATGCACGGTGTTTCCACCTTCCCGAACTCCACCACCAACTCCTTTGTCTTAGTGATGTTGAGCTGCAGGTGACTCAGCCCACACCACCCAACTAAGTTGTCCTCCGATCTTCTGTACTCAACCTCTTGACCCCAGTTGATACAGCCCACAACCGGCTAATCGTCTAAAAACTTCTGCAAGTGGCAGGAATCCGAGTTGTATCTGAAATCCGAGGCATAGACGGTGAACAGAAAGGGGGCAGGACAGTCCCCTGAGGTGCCCCCTGTGCTGCCAACTACAGTGTCTGATACACAGTTCTGCAATCTCACATACTGTGGCGTCTGGACAGATAGTCTCCAATCCAGGACACTAGTGGAACTTCCACCTGCATCTCTGTGAGCTTACTCTCTGGTAAAGCAGGTCATACGGTGTTAAAGGCACTGGAGAAATCAAAGAACATGATTCCCACAGTGCTGCCTGGCTCATCCAGATGGGTGTAAGCCCATTGAAACAAGAAGATAATGACGTTCTTGACTCCCATACGTAGTTGCTAAGCAAACTGCAGGAGGTCCAATGATGGATTTACGATAGTTTGAAGGTGTGACAGAACTAGCCTTTCTAATGATTTCATAACATGTGAGGTCAGTGCCCCTGGTCTGTAGTCACTAGGCAAGGTGGGACACGTCAAAGTGTTTTGGCCTGAAACCTTGACTGTACTCTTCTATAGAAGCTGCCTGGTCTGTTGAGTTCCTCCAGAATTTTGTGTGTGCTGCATCTATTGTGGTTGAATGGACCTCATTTCACATCTCCTCCCTTCAGCCATCTTTGACCCCGTCCCCCTCCTCCATCCACAAACCTCAGACGTTTTCATCCCCTGCCTCCCATCAGATTGCAGCTGTTATTTACCTCTCCTTTCTCCTCTAGTGGTTTGCATTCTCATCTCCTTTACTTACCAGCCGTTGTGCTCCTGCTTATCTCCCTCCATGCAGCTATAACCCGTCTTTACATTCCTGTCCCCTCACCTTGCTCCATCTGCTTTTTTAAAAAAAATTTTAATCTCTCTGTCTGCCTCCATTTATCATTCACCCGCCACAGTATACCAACTCCAACCCCTGCTCAGCTCCACTGCCTGACATCCTGCATGCTAGCTCAGTCCACTAATTGCTTCAGGGTCCTTCCTTTCTATTCCACTTCTCTCTGTGCTGGCCATCTTGCCTCTCCAACTCTCAGTCTTGATGGAGGGTTTCATCCTGAAACATTGACTATATCCTTCTTCGTACTGATGCTGAGTTCTTCCAGCAGTTTATGTGGAGCATCTGAATGTTTAGTCAGAATGCCAAATAGATGACTCATCAATGACTGTACTGCTGCATAAGCTCCTCCAGAGATTCCCCCCGTCACAGATGCTAGTTTACAGACAATTCTGTTCAGTTCATTAATATATTATTAAAATTAAGAAATGGCTGAAAGCATTAAAGTGCCTAACAACATCCCAGCTATAGTAATGAAGACCTGCACACCTCTGGCCAAGCTGCAATAGTACAGTTACAACATTGGCAATTACCCAAAAATATGAAGATTTGCCTTGGAATGTCCTGTTCACAAAAGTAAAAAAAATCCAATCTACTTAATTACCACACAGTCAATATCCACTTAATCATTAGCAAAATGAAGCTGCCATTCACAATGCTCTCAATAAACATTTCTTCATCAATAACCCACCTACCGGTGTTCATTTTGAGCTTATCTGGGACCACTCACCTCCAGATCTCATCATAGCCTTGGAACTGAATATGGACCAAAGAGATGAATTCTAAATTACTATTGTATATGATGAGGAAAAGTGTACAGCCTGGGTAGTGAGGGTTCTTAATGAAGTTTGCCACTTTCTTGAGCATGACCTTTGGAAGATGTTATTGATGATGTGGAGTCTTGTGCCAATTAGGAAGCTGATTGAGTTTACAACCTTGTGCAGCTTCTTTCTAACCTGTGCATTGGAGCCTCCATCGCAGGTGGTGATGCAATAAAATACATCTATAGACATGCCCTTCTCTTATTACAACCATTAGAGAGGAGGCATAAGAGCCTGAAGACCCACACTCAACATTTTAAGAACAGCTTCTTTCCCTCAGCCATCAGATTTCTAAACAGTCAATGAACCATGAACGCTGCCTTGTCATTCATCACTTTTAATGTAGCTTATCATAATTTTGTTGATGTCCAGGAATTTGAAGCTGCTTACCCTTTCTACTGCTGTCCTCAGCGTGTGTTAAGACCATAAGACCATAAGATATAGGAGCAGAAGTAGGCCATTTGACCCATCGAGTCTGCTCTGCCATTCAATCATGGGCTGATCCAATTCTTCCAGTCATCCACACTCCCCTGCCTTCTCCCCATACCCTTTGATGCCCTGTCTAATCAAGAATCTATCTATCTCTCCCTTCAATGCACCCAATGACTTGCCCTCCATAGCCACTCATGGTAACAAGTTCCACAGATTTACCACCCTCTGACTAAAGTAATTTCTCCGCGTCTCTGTTCTAAATGGACGTCCTTCAATCCTGAAGTCATGCCCTCTTGTCCTAGACTTCTCTACCATGGAAATAACTTTGCCATATTTAATCTGTTCAGGTGTTTTAACATTCAGGATGTTTCTATGAGATCTCCCCTCATTCCCCTGAACTCCAGGGAATACAGCCCAAGAGCTGCCAGATGTTCCTTATACGGTAACGTTTCCCTTCCTGGAATCATTCTCGTGAATCTTCCCTGAGCCCTCTCCAATGTCAGTATATCCTTTCTAAAGTAAGGAGCCCAAAACAGCACTAAAAACTCCAAGTGTGATCTCACGAGTGCCTGTTAGAGCTTCAACCTCACATCCCTGCTCTTATATTCTATACCCAGAAATGAATGCCAACATTGCATTTGCCTTCTTCACCACTGACTCAACCTGGAGGGTAACCTTTAGGGTATCTTGCACAAGGATGCCCAAGTCCCTTTGCATCTCTGCATTTTGAATTCTCTCCCCATCTACTGTAAATAATAGTCCGCCCATTTATTTCTTCCACCAAAGTGCAACACTACCCGCTCCTCCTCACCATCTTTGTATCATCGGCAAATTTATCTGCAAATCCATTAATCCCATTGTCCAACTCATTGACATACATCGTAAAAAGCAGCAGTCCCAACATCTAGAATTAACTAGAAACAAGAATACTTAATTAAAATAAAAAAAGAGGACCTCAGGGTCTATAGTTTTCTTCCTGCCGCTTCCCACCCTTGGTTCTTAATTCTTGATCCTCCAAAATATTCCGCATGGAATTTAAACTAGAGGTGGCAGAGGGTGGGCTTAAGAAGGAGATTTCTGAAGAAGAAAAGCTGCCTTAAATTTAATTGGGTTTAAATAGCAGAATAACATTTGCAATTTTCCAGTCATCAGGTACAATTCCAGAATCTATCTATTCTTAAAAGATCAGTGTTAATGCCTCCACAATCTCTCTAGCTACTTCCTTTAGAACCCAAGGGTGCATTCCATCAGTCCAGGAGATTTAGCCACCCTCAGGCCATTAAGCTTCCTGAGCACCTTCTCAGTTGCAATTTTCACTGCACATACTTCACTTCCCTGACACTCCTGAATGTCTAGTATACTGAAAACGTCTTCCATTGTGAAGACTGATGCAAAATACACATTCAGTTCCTCTGCCATCTCTGCATCTCTTATTACAATATCTCCAGCGTCATTTACTATTGGTCCTATATCTACCCTCAACTCTCTTTTACCCTTTATATACTTAAAAAGCTTTTGGTATCTTCATATTCTATGTTCTATGTTCTTTGATATTAATCACCAGCTTCCTTTCATAATTCATCTTTTTCTTTCCAATGATATTCTTAGTTTCCTTCTGCAAGTTTTTAAAAGCTCCTCAATCCTCTATCTTCCCACTAGCTTTGGCTTCCTTGTATGCCCTCTCTTTTGCTTTTACATTGGCTCTGACTTCACTTGTCAGCTATGGTAGTGTCCTTCTTCCATTTGAAAATTTCTTCTTGTTTGCAATATATCTGTCTTGCACTTCCCTCATTTTTCACAGAAACTCCAGCCATTGCTGCTCTGCTGTCCTTCCTGCTAGTGTCCCTTTGCAATCAACTTTGGCCAGTTCCCCTTTCATGCCTTTGTAACTTCCTTTATTCCACTGAAATACCAACACATTGGAATTTAGTTTCTCCTTCTCAAATTTCAACGTGAACTCGATCATATTGTGATCACGGTTCCCTAAGGGTTCCTTAACCTTAAGCTCTCTTATCACCTCTGGATCATTGCACAACACCCATTCCAGCACAGCCGATCCCCTAGTGGGCTCAACAACAAGCTGTTCTAAAAAGACATCCCATAGACATTCCACAAATTCTCTCTTTTGAGGTCCAGTACCGGCTTGGTTTTCCCAATCCACTTTCATGTTAAAATCCCCAATGATTATCATGACATTGCCCTTCTGACACATCTTTTCTATCTCCTGCTGTAATTTGTAATCCACATTCCTGCTGCTGTGTGGAGGCCTGTGTACAACTGCCATTAGGGTCCTTTTACCTATGCCATTTCTTAACTCAACCCATAGAGACTCTGCACTTTCGGATCTTGTGTCATCCCTTCCTAATGATTTAATATTATTTCTTAAACACAGAGCCACACCTCCCCCTCTTCCTACTAATCTATCTTTCTGATACACGGTTTATCCTTAGATGTTCAGCTCCCAATGGCAGCCATCCTTTAGCCAATTTTCAGAGATGACCATAACGTCATACTTACCAGTCTGAAGCTGAATTTCGAGATCATCCATTTTATTTCTTCCATTTATGTTCTCCCAGCTTTTCCTTCCTGAAGTCCGCAATCAATTCTTTGGTCTTGCTGGCAAACAGTGCAAGGTTGTTGTTGCGAAATCACTCAATCAGATGATCTATCTTACTCCTGTATGCCTCGTCCTCATCATCTGAGATTCTGCCAACAACAATGGAGTCACCAGCAAATTTGTAGATGTTTTTTGGGCAGTGCTTAGCCACATAGTTATGTGTAGAAAGAGCAGAACAGCAGTCTAATCCTGCGTTGATTGTCATCGAGGAGGAGATGTTATTACCGATCAGCACTGACTGTGGTCTTTTACTATTGATTATTATTATATAGGTGGAGATACAGTGCAGAATAGGCCCTTTGGCCCTTTAAGCCACGCTGCCCAGCAATCATCCAATTTAATCTGAGCCTTATCACAGGACAATTTACAGTGACCGATTAAACTAGTATGCATCTGGACTGCAGGAAGAAACAGGCATCCTGAGGAAACACACATGATCGTGAGGGAGAACGAACATACAAACTCCTTACAGGCAGTGGCAGGAATTGACCCCCAGGTCGCTGGTACTGTCAAACATTGCGCTAACCACTATGCTACTGTGCCACCATCTTCCGATGAGGAAGTCAAGGCTCCAATTTCCGAGGGAGGTAGAGAGGCCCAGGGTTTGAACTAGCCCATGCTAAACGTTTAGTCATCCTAGTTCCATTGATCTTCACACAGACCATAGCTCCCCACATCCCGCCCGTTCATACACCTACCGAAATTTCTCTTCACTATTGATATCAAACCCACATCCATTACTTCCACAGGCAGCTCATTCCACACTATCACCACTCTCTGAGTGAAGAAGATCTCCCTCATGTTCACCTTAAACATTTCACCTTTCACCATTTAACCCATGAGCTCCAGTTCTAGTCTCACGCAGCTTCAACATGACATCCCAACTCTTGTACTCAATATACTTTGATTTATGAAGGCCAATGTGCCAAGAAGCTTTCTGTACAACCCTATCTACCTGTGATGCCACTTTCAAGGAATTATGGGTCTGTATTCCCAGGTCCTTTTGTTTTACAGCACTCCACAGTGGCTTACTACTCACCGTGTAAAACCTGCCCTGGTTGTTCTTCCCAAAGGGCAACGCCTCAGAATTGTCTGCATTAAATTTCATCTGTCATTTTCAGCCCATTTTTCTAGCGGGATCAGATCCCACTGGAAGCTTTGATCATCTTCCTCGATGTCCACTACACCCCCAATCTTGCTGTCATCCGCAAATTTGCTGATCTAGTTTCCTATATTATCATCCAGACCATTGATATAGATGACAAATAGCAATGGACCCAGCACTGATCCCTGTGGCACACCACTAGTCAGAGGCCTCCAGTCAGAGAAGCAACCATCTACTACCATTTTAGGCTTCTTTCAATGTCTAATCCAATATACTACCTCATTTTGAATGCCAAGCGACTGAACCTTCTTGACCAGCCTCCTATGTGGGACCTTGTCAAATGCCTTGCTAAAGACAATGTAGACAACTGCCTTGCCTTCATCAACTTTCCTGGTAACTTCCTCAAAAAACTCCATAAGACTGGTTAAACACGACCTACCATGCATAAACCCATGTTGATCATCCTTAATCAGTGCCTATCTATCCAAATACTTGTATATCCAGCCCCTTCCAATAACATACACATTACTGATGTCAGGCTTGCCGCCCTATAATTTTCTGCCTTGTTTTTAGAGCCTTTCTTAAACAACAGAAAGCTTGTTGGTTAGTACTGAGGTGATGATGGTGTTGAACACAGAGCTGTAATCGATGAAAAGCACCCTGATGTAAGTAATGTCTTGGTGAAACTACAGTCAATGGGAGTGGAGACAAGAGCACTCCAATGGTTAGAGTTGCAGAAAGGGAGCTAGTTGTCTTTGTAGAAGATCAAATATCCCAGCCACAGGACATCACTGATGGAGTTTCTCAAGGTCCAACTATCTTCAACTATTTCATCAATGACCTGCCTTACATCATTGGGTTAGAAGTGGGAAAGTTTGCTAATGATTACACAATGTTCGATTCTATTTGCAACTCTTCAGCAATGAAGCAAACCGTACAAGCATGCAGAAAGACCTAAATAACCATCAGGTGTAAACTGTTCAGTGACAAACAACGATCATGACAAGTAATGACCAACTTTGATCAGAGGGAGTCTAACTACCTTCCCCTGACATTCAATAGTATTTGTGTTGCTGAGTGCCCCACCACAAAAAGACTTAGTTATGGGTGGGAGTATAAGGATAATAAGGACAATCAATACCCAAGGTAAGGTTCAAAGTGGTATCCTCCAAACTGAGAGGCATCTCTCTGGAGATTTATGACTCTCACATTGGCTTCATCAGGCAGTTCAGAACTTACATACTAAGAAGGTGGAAGTTACATGGATTTTTTTTTGGCACTCGGTAATGAGCTTTGGAACCATGCCATTTGAGAGGCTCAAAATGGCAGAAATCTTTGATGGATTTAAAAGTCGTGCTTAGAGGTGTGCAGAAATGGGTTAAGTGGTCTTTCAAACCTGCCCAGCCTTCAGTCAGACTACAGTTGATCCTGTGTGAAGACTAGATTCACATAAAATCTTGGCATCCACTGATTTCATTTGCAACAACTTTTTGTGTGTTTCCTTATCAGAAACTCTTTGAAAATTTGCATCCATTGCTTCCCCCTTATCCACAGATGTGGTGCTGGAAGACAGCTCATGCAACGTCCTTTTTTTAATTAAATAGGAAATGGACCATCTAAGCAACTGCAAGCCTGCCACTTCACCAACAGTGGTAGGAAACTCATTGAAAATATTCTGAAGAACAGTTTAAATTAACATTTAGAAACTAATTTGTCTGAGGAAGTAACAAGAAAGTTCATTAGGTGTAATCTAATAGGGATTTTAGTGCGATATCAGACAAAATCCAACATAGCATATTGACCTGGAAAGCAAAAAACCTGGAGTGCAAAGGAAAGTGGCAAATTTAATTAAAAATGGACCCAACAGGAGATAAGGTAATGATCAATTGGAAATTTAGCACTTGGAGGCTCTGTGGAATGGCTTGGAGGGCTCAGTGCAAGCCTCTGTTTATGATATTATTAATAAGAGGTCAAGGCTTTTGGATACCCATAAAGTGTTTAGGTGCAGGTAAAAGGAGCAAATGGCATTCAGTATGGAAAAATGTAAGATCATGCACTTGGGGAGCTAAAAAAGGCAAGGAAATAAATGTTAGGGTACTGAAAATTGTGAAGTCAAGAATGGAACAACAAACAATCTACTGGAAGAACTCAGTGGATCATGCAGCATCAGTGGGAGGAAGTGAATTGTGAACATTTTTACTAGAAGCCCTGCATCAGGATTGAGAGTGGAGAGGCGAGAAGGTTAGAAAGCACACAGGTGATCGGTGGACTGAGGAGTGATGAAAGGTGACAGGCAGGCAGTGTCAGGTTGGGGAGGTGAGTGGGAGTGGAATTGGAAGACCATGGCAGGTGAATGATAGATGGAGGACAACAGAGGGAGAAGGGATAAAAAAACAGAAGGATCAAGGCTGGGGGGATGGAAGTGTTAGTAGAGGAGACAGCTGCAGAAGATAAGCAGAAGCACAAAACACTACCATAGCTGCATTCAGGATACGTAAAGGGGGTGGAATTGGAACATTAGAAGAGAGGGAGGAGTGCAGGACATTTGGAATCAGATAGGTAGTGAGTGGACAGAAGAGGAAGGGAACTAAGATGGGTGATGGTTAGCTGGGGTGGGTGGGTGCAGGGAGAGATGGGGGAGCAACAATAGGAGAAGAGAGGATCACAGGGAGAAGGAGGGTGGATAGGGGTATGGGAAGTAGGAGAAAAAAGAAAATGGTGGGGGGGATTTGCTACCCAAAATTGATTGTCACTGGGCTGTAAACTATTCAGATAGAACATAAGCTGTTATATTGGGCTTCATCTTGGTAATACAGAAGGCCAGGGACGGACTGTGGGAATAGGAAGGAGAGTTGAAATGGTCTACAACTGGGAGCTTGGGTTGTCTAATGCAGACTGAGCATGGGTGTTCTGTGAAGAAGTTGTCGAGTCTGTGCTTGGTCTTGCCACTTCAGGAGCACTGAATGCAGCAGATAAGGTTGTGGAAAATCACCTTTCAATCACTGTTTCAGTCCCTGGATGGTGATGAGGGAGGAGGTGCAAGGACAATTGTTACATCTAAATGTCTGGCTGCCTACCTCCTTCTGTCATTCACCCGTCACAATCTTCCAACCGTGCCCTGCTGACCTACTAGCGACTACCTGCCTATCACCTTCCACCCCTCCTCCTCAGATCACCGGTCAGCTTGGAATTCTCTCTGATCAAAAGGATTCTGCAGATGCTGGAGGAACGTTATCATTTCCTGTCAGAGATACACCTTACGTACAGTTATTCCTGTACCTCCTGTACATAAACTAATCTTATGTCTTTATAATTATTGTGTTTTTATTGTATTCTTTATGCCTTGTGGTTTTCTTTTGCTGCATCAGATCCAGAGTATTAATCATTTTATTCTCCTTTACGGAAGAATGGCAATAAACTATTTTGGATCTTGAGC
Organism: Mobula hypostoma; assembly: GCF_963921235.1. Taxonomy (NCBI): domain Eukaryota; kingdom Metazoa; phylum Chordata; class Chondrichthyes; order Myliobatiformes; family Myliobatidae; genus Mobula; species Mobula hypostoma. The sequence continues at coordinate 31,283,489 of NC_086102.1, read as the reverse complement.
CTATGGAGGGGAATAAGCCGTTGACATTTCGAGCTGTGGCTCTTCTTCAGGCTCTCCCCTTCCCACCCCTATGCTCGTCCTCTGGCCTTTCCACTCTCAGTCCTGATGCTGCACTTTGAAGAGAAACATCGCCAATTTATTTCCTCTCGCCAACTCTGCTCAACACTCTGAGTCGTCCAGCAGGTTATTTCTACTCCAGATTCCAGCATTTTCAGTCTCTTGTCTCTCCCAATAATGAGGACTTTGTCTTACAAATCTCTGACAGTAGCTATAGCTTTAGTTAAAGGAGTTTTTTTAGTGGCTGAAACATAGAATAGCAAAGGTCGGATATCATTCTTAAACTACATAGAACACTTCTAGGGTACTGCATTCTGAGCCACCACACTGCTGAAGGATTGATAGCACTCGAGGGTGCAGGGATTTACGAGGTTGTAGACAGAGCTAGACAGTTACAATTAGAAGGAGAGACTGATGGCTGGATTGGTTAATTTGGAACAGGAGAGTATGAGGGTGGATTAACTAAAGAGCACAAACTGTAAGAGGACTAGACAGACTAAAAAAGAAAAAAAATGATTTCCCTGACAAGGAGATTGATAACAGAGTACATTTAATCTGAGAAAGGTTTAAAATAGAGCTACAGAAATGTTTTTCTCTCCCTGAGTACTGGATGTCTGAAAGGATGGTGAAGGCAGAAACCGTCATCAAAGTTAAGTTATCTGGGTGTGCAGTGGAAAAGCTGTAACCTACAAAGCTAACTGAGGAGCTGGGAAGTGGGAGTAGCCTTACATCGCTCCATCTTTGACCAGAAAGGGTCTATTTGGTGACATGGCCTCATATGCGGTATATTTATGAGATTTATTACTTTCTCAAGATCTATATTAAATTTCCTGAAAGTGATTTTTATCTTCATAAAACCATATTAACTTTGCTGAAGAATATTGCAATTTTCTAAATGCACTGCTTCCATGTACAGAGAAATGCATTCCAATATTTGCTGATGACAGATATCAGGCTGTCTATAGTTCACCTCTTTCCCTTCTTAAGTAAGGATGCTGCATTTGGCGCTTGCCATCCAATCTAGTTGGACTGTTCCAGCACTTGGTGAATTCTGGACAAACATCACTAATGCTTCCTCTGTTGCCCCTTCTGAACTCTGGGATGCACACTGTTCCGTCTGTAGAATTTGTCTAATAATTTTTTGGCAACGTAAGAGATTCCGCAGATGCTGGAAATGGAGAGTAATACACACAAAATACTGGAGGAACACAGCAGGTCAGGCAGCATCTACGGAGAGGAATAAAGAGTCAATTTTTCAGTCCGTTGAAGGGTCTGGTAAAGGGTCTTGGCCCGAAACATCGACTCTTTATTCCTCTCATTAACTTTTAGGTACTTCCTTTTTGGTAATATTACTGAATTTAAGATCCATTAGATCTTTTATTACATCACTGTTTCTCTCTATCTGTCAGATCTTCAGCAGCGAAAGCAGACGGAAAGTATTTATTTAATATGGTCATTTTATTTTGCCAATAAAACTTCTAACATTGTCCACATTTAAATGTTAGTGCCCTTTTCCTTTATACATTGTTATATAAGCTATAACATTTTTAAACAAATGTTCTTGCTGATTTCCATAATCTTTGTTATTTATCCAGTTTTGTGGTCATTGCAACGTGATTGGGTTGGCTAGATCTGTAGCTGGCATACGCGTAATAGGCTGAGTAGCCTTCTGTCACAGATTTCTTTGATTCTAGAGCAACACACACAAACTTGCTGGAGGGACACAGCAGGTCAAGTAGGATCTGTGGAAGGAAACAAGTAGTCAACTTTTCAGGCTGGTATTCTTCACCTGCACCGGAAAGGAAAGGGGAAGAAGCCAGAATCTTTGATTCTAACCACTGAGCATTTAAATCGAGCGTAGCTACCAACATTAAGTAAATGTTGTCTACAGCAATGAAAAACCATTCTCATTAGTTTTAAATGAGATGGACTATTGTCAGTATTTCTTTCTATCGGGGTTTTGACATGATACACTCTCTTTCTCTGTGTTTCATTGTTATATAAATAATGACTTTAATAAGCTTACAATACAGCTTTTCCTCACCTAGGGTACAAATGTCAAGTCCGCATTCTGCAGTCTGCTTCAATGAAATGTTTCAGGAATACTAAGTATTACTCATTACTGTAATTTATTGAGGCATTATCAAGGAGTAGTTGGGGCTGAAAGCAAGAAACCTAAGCACTTTGCATGAAAAGTAAATCTAATTGTATGACAATAGTTTCATTAGACACAGCGCAGAAAAAATACACATTCATTTTCACAGCCAGCTGCCTGGTTTTCAGAGAGAGGGCATGAAACTAGATTAGATTTCCAATCTAATTAAAATTTAATTTTTATTATCTGCTTCTATTACATTACTATGTCTTATTACAGAACTTTCACCAGAATTTCAGAAACAATTCTGTCATGCCTTTGTTCCAGTTGTTTTCAGTTTTGGCAAAAAAAAAGTTCTATTGGCATCATAATGAAATGTATATTTTTACTTCCTGCTGGTTTTGTTTTGAATCACAGGAAATGGACATTGTTGACGATTACAGGCATCACTTGTGCACCTCTGATTGATCGTGAGGAGGCAGTTAAATGTTAACCGCGTTGGTGGGGAAAGTGGGGAGGGAGAGAGAGAGCAAAGAGGTGGTAAGAGTCAAATAGAGGGCAGACAAAACAAAAATGGAAGATATTCTTTACTGAAGAGTATTACTGAACCAAATGGAGATTATATGTTGATCCTATAATATTTAATTATCCCAGTCTCTATATTATGACCCAAATTTCAAGTTAGAACATAGAAACATAGAAAACCTACATACAGCACAATACAGGCCCTTCGGCCCACAAAGCTGTGCCGAACATGTACGTACTTTAGAAATTACCTCGGGTTACCCATAGCCCTCTATGTTTCTGAGCTTCATGTACCTATCCAGGAGTTTCTTAAAAGACCCTATTGCATCTGTCTCTACAACCATCGCTGGCAGCCCATTCCACACACTCACCACTCTCTGCGTTAAAAATTTACCCCTGACATCTCCTCTGTACCTACTTCCAAGCACCTTAAAACTATGCCCTCTCATGCTAGCCATTTCAGCCCTGAGGAAAATCCTCTGACTATCCACATGATCAATGCCTCTCATTATCTTATACACCTTGCTGTGTCAGGATTCAAACTTATGTCTTTAGATCCTAAAGGTGGGTGGATTAATTTGCCGCATTGCTATGTGTGTCATTGAATGAGGGAGGAGTTGATGATAATGTAGAGAGAATTTTAAACATGGGATAAATGAAGTACTAGTGTAAAAAGGTGATTACTAATTGGTACAGACTGTAAATGATTCCATTGCTGTATCTTTCGATGAATCCATCACTGGCCGAGTCCAATAACAAGTTTTTGGCAGATCATGACAAATTGGAGCTTCAAATTCAGACACTGTTTTCATCAGTCTCACCAACTTGTTTTCATGGTACAAAGGATCTGTGTGGGCTAATACTCCATCATGCCCTTTAGTCACTCTATTCAAGATGGAACATGCAGTGGAGTATTGCAATGCATGGAGGCGTCCTGCAGCCTTGAGATAATAATTCTTTCTTGCGAATTGCAATCAAAGAGCTGAAGGAAGAACTGTTAGAAAGAAACCAAAAGGAACTGATGACACTGGTAAAATGTCAGTTAAAATTATTTTGATTTGTGAAAAATAATTGATAATGAAAAAACTTCTCAGAGACAACTTATGGATTTGGAATAAGTGATTAAGTATATTCATTCAGTCTTGAGGGGGAGAGGGAGTTAGAAAGATTGGTGGGGGTGGGTGGCACCATAGCATAAAAGTTAGAGTAACACTATTCAGCACAAGGAATCAGCGATCAGGGTTCAATTCCTGCCTCTGTCTGTAAAGGGCTTGTACATTTCACCATAACTGTGTGGCTTTCTGGAGATGGATATACTCAGGACCATCTGGGAGGCTGAAAACCTTGTAGATGAAACTTTTACTGTGATGGCCACACCCAGTGTACAGCTTCAGATGACCACCAGAAAAAGTAAGGGGAAAAAGCAGTTCATGCAGAGTTCCATAGAAACATGGAAAACCTACAGCATGATACAGGCCCTTCGGCCCGCCATTCTATACTGAACATGTACTTACTTTAGAAATTACCTAGGGTTACCCATAGCCCTCTATTTTCCTAAGCTCCATGTGCCAATACAGGAGTCTCTGAAAAGACCCTATCGTATCCGCCTCCACCACCATTGCCGGCAGCTCATTCCATGCACTCACCACTCTCTGCGTAAAAAAATTACCCCTAACATCTCTTCTGTACCTACTTCCAAGCACATTAAAACTGTGGCCTCTCATGTTAGCCATTTCAGCCCTGGGAAAAAGCCTCTGACTATCCATATGATCAATGCCTCCCATCATCTTATACACCTCTGTTAGGTCACCTCTCATAATCCGTCGCTCAAAGGAGAAAAGGCCGAGTTCACTCAACCTATTCTCATAAGGCATGCTCCCGAATCCAGGTAACATCCTTGTAAGTCTCCTTTGCACCTTTTCTATGGTTTCCACATCCTTCCTGTAGTGAGGTGACCAGAACTGAGGGTCCGAATAGCTGCAACATTACCTCTGGGCTCCTAAACTCAATCCCACGGTTAATGAAGGCCAATCCACCGTATGCACTCTCAACTACAGAATCAACCTATATAGCGTCTTTGAGTGTCCTATGGACCCGGACCCCAAGATCCCTCTGATTTTCCACACTGCCGAAAGTCTTACCATTAATACTATATTCTGCCATCATATTTGATCTACCAAAATGAACCACCTCACACTTATCTGGGTTGAACTCCATCTGCCACTTCTCAGCCCAGTTTTGCATCCTATCAATGTCCCGCTGTAACGTCTGACAGCCCTCCGCACTATCCACAACACCCCCAACCTTTGTGTCATCAGCAAATTTACTCACCCATCCCTCCACTTCCTCATCCAGGTCATTTATAGAAATCACCAAGAGAAGGGGTCCCAGAACAGATCCCTGAGGCACAGCACTGGTCACCGACCTCCATGCAGAATATGACCCATCTACAACCGCTCTTTGCCTTCTGTGGGCAAGGCAATTCTGGATCCACAAAGCAATGTCCCCTTGGATCCCATGCCTCCTCACTTTCCCAATAAGCCTGGCATGGGGTACCTTGTCAAATGCCTTGCTGAAATCGATATACACTACATCTACTCCTCTACCTTCATCAACGTGTCTAGGCACGTCCTCAAAAAATTCGATCAGACTCACAAGGCATGACCTGCCTTTCGCAAAGCCATGCTGACTATTCCTAATCCTATTATGCCTCTCCAAATGTTCATAAATCCTGCCTCTCAGGATGTTTTCCATCAACTTACCAACCACTGAAGTAACACTCACTGGTCTATAATTTCCTGGGCTATCTCTACTCCCTTTCTTGAATAAGGGAACAACATCCACAACACTCCAATCCTCCAGAACCTCTCCCATCCCCATTGATGAAGCAAAGATCATCGCCAGAGGCTCAGCAATCTCCTCCCTCACTTCCTACAGTAGCCTGGGGTACACCTCGTCCAGTTCCAGTAACTTATCCAACTTGATGTTTTCCAAAAGCTCCAGTACATCCTCTTTCTTAATATTATATATGCTTAAGCTTTTCAGTCTGCTGTAAGTCATCCCTACCATTGCCAAGATCCTTTGCTGTAGTGAATACTACCCGGTTTCATTCACACTTTTCCATTGTCACACTTGATTGGTCTTATTCTGTCATGTTTTATCCTCTTGTTCTTCACATACTTGTAGAATGCCTTGGGGTTTTCCTTAATCCTGTCCGCCAAGGCCTTCGCACGGCCCTTTCTGGCTCTCCTAATTTCTTTCTTAAGCTCCTTCCTGCTAGCCTTATAATCTTCTAGATCTCTATCATTACCTTTCATAAGCTTTTCTTTTCTTCTTGACTAGATTTTCAACAGCCTTTGTACACCACGGTTCTTGTACCCTAGCATCCTTTCCTGTCTCATTAGAATGTACCTATGCAGAACTCCACGCAAATATCTCCGAACATTTGCCACATTTCTACCCACAGAGACTCTGTAGACAATCCCTCCATTACTTCCTCCTTTTCTGCAGCCATGACCCTATCTCTGATCAACAGTGCCACGCCCCACCTGTTTTGCCTCCCTCCCTGTCCTTTCTGAAACATCTATAGCCTGGCACTCTAAGTAACTATTCCTGCCCCTGAACCATCCAAGTCTCTTTAATGGCCACAACATCATAGCTCCAAGTACTGATCCACGCTCTAAGCTCATCCACTTTGTTCAGAATACTCCTTGCATTAAAATAAACACATCTTAAACCATCAGTCTGAGCGCATCCCTTCCCTATCACCTGCCTATCCTCCCTCTCACACTGTCTACAAGCTTTCTCTATTTGTGAGTCAACCGCCCCTTCCTCCATCTCTTCAGTTCGGTTCCCACGCCCCCGCGATTCTAGTTTATACTCTCCCCAGTAGCCTTAGCAAACCTCCCTGCCAGGATATTTGTCCTTTTTGTACAGGTTACGCCTGCCCCAAATGAGGTCCCAATGATTCAGAAATCTGAATCCCTGCTCCCTGCTCCCTGCTCCAATCCCTCAGCCACGCATTTATCCTCCACCTCATTCTATTCCTATACTCACTGTCACATGGCACAGGCAGTAATCCCAAGATTACTACCTTTGAGGTTCTGCTTCACAATGTCCTTCCTAACTCCCTGTAGTCTGATTTCAGGACCTCACCCCTTTTCTTACCTATGTCATTGGTACCAGCATGACCTCTGGTTGTTCACCTTCCCACTTCAGGATATCATGGACGTGATTAGATATCTGGGAGGCAAACTACCACCCGTGTTTCTTTCCTGCGACTACAGAATCGCCTGTCTGACCCCCTAACTATACAGTCCCCTTTCACTTCTGCCATCCTCTTCCTTTCCCTACCCTTCTGAGCCACAGGGCCAGACTCTGTGCCAGAAGGGTGGCCATTGTTGCTTCCCCCAGGTAGGCCATTCCCCCTAACAGTACTCAAACAGGAATATTTATTGCTAAGGGGACAGCCACAGGGGTACTCTCTAGCATCTGCCTCCTGCCCTTCCCTCTCCTGACTGTTACCAACTTATCTGTCTCCCGAGGCCCCGGTGTGACTACTTGCCTATAGCTCCTCTCTATCACCTCCTCACTTTCCCTGACCAGACGAAGGTCATCGAGCTGCATCTCCAGTTCTCTAACCCGGTTCCTAAGGAGCTGCAGCTCAACGCACCTGGCGCAGATGTGGCCGTTCCCCTCAGCAACAAATCAGATACTACGGGGGGGGGGGGAAATGACGTATCAGCTTTGTGGCCAGGTTTACGGATGATGCAAAGATAAGTGGAGTGGCAGGGTAGAGGTAGGGAGTCTGCGAAAGGACTTAGACAGATTGGGAGAATGGGCAAAGAGGTGGCAGATGGAATATTGTGTAGGGAAGTGTATGCTCATGCACTTTGGTAGAAGGAATAAAGGCGTGGACAATTTTCTAAATGGGGAGAAACGTCCAAAATCAGAGGTGCGAAGAGAATTAGGAATCCTTGTGCAGGATTCCCTTAAGATTAACTTACAGGTTGAATTGATAGTAAGGAAGGCAAATGCATCATTAGCATTCATTTCAAAGGGACTAGAATGTAAGAGCAAGGATGTAATGCTAAGGGGGGCGTCCATTTAGAACAGAGAGGAGGAGGACTTTCTTTAGCCAGAGGGTAGTGAATGTGTGGAATTCATTTCCACAGGTAGCTGTAGAATCCAAGTCAATGGGTATATTTAAAGCGGGAGGCTGATAGGTTCTTGATTAGTAAGGATGTCAAAGGTTACAAAGAGAAGGCAGGTGAGTAAGGTTGAGAGGGTTAATAAATCAGCCATGGTGGAATAGCGGAGCGGACTCAATGATCTGAATGGCCTAATTCTGTTCCTATGTCTTATGGATTTCTTTCAGGTGCTCTGGTTTCCTCCCACAATTCAAAGACATTCGGGTTAGAGTTTGTAAGTTGTAGGCATGCTGTATTGATACCAAAAGTGTGGCAAGACCTATGGATTTCCACTCAGTAAATATTCAGCCCATTGTTGACATAATTGATGCATTTCACTGTATGTTGCAATATTTCGATGTATATGTAACAAATACAGCTAATCTTTATCACTTTTGAACTAGTATTGATGAGTAGGATAACTATAACTTCCATTAAAGTGAAATTGTAAAGCCGCCTGTTGTTCAACTGAACAGAATTTTTACCTAATAGAATTAAACCTATCACACAAAATATGGTTGAAGAGTTATAAATATGTAAACTCCAGAAAAACAGGCACCGCTGTTTACTCGTAATGCACACAAAATGCTGGAAAAATTCAATAGGTCATGCAGCACCTATAGAGAGGAATAAACAAGTCAACATTTCGGGCTGAGTTCTTCCAGTATTTGTGTGTGTTACTCTGGATTTCCAGCATCTATAGAATCTCTTATGATTATGAGTTACAGTTATTTAGCATTTTTAGAGTATATAAGAAACTATCTTTGAGTGGACTGCATTGATAGTTACAATCACTGGCATAAGTATATTGTAGCACTCCGGGGGTGGGCGGGGGGGCGTGAGTGGGGGTGGTGGTGGATGGTCGACAGCCCGTTCCAGCATTCCTAGTGGCCAGACCTATTTATTGTTCTAGTTTTAAAATGCTTTTGTGGGATTATGATGGGATGTTCAAGTTAATTTATTGTTACACTTTAGCTTGGGTGGATTATACAGTTATTCACATGTGTGTCTGTGGGTCACCCTGACTGTAACTGGGGTGTGTAATAATCATCTCCCCCGTCTGTATGTGACTGAGTGGGTTCCCTCCCCGGGTCATCATGCCTGGTCTGTTTTTGTGCTTGTCGCAATAAAAATGGCTGGAGTTAAACTAGCTTTTCTCGTCAGTCATCATGGACCGAATGCTTGCCACATTGGTGCCAGGAGTGGGATTAGAAATTAGAAATTGATGGTGAGATTGAAGAGATACAATGTTGGATGAAGCACCTTAAAACCCAGGGAATAAGTCGAGGGACCGAGCAGTATGACTCCCCTGCATTTCCCGGCCAACTGCTGAAGACGGGATGTCGACCCAGAGGGAGGACCTGGGAACCGAGCATTGTGGCTTCCCAGGGAACCCCGATAGGGCGAGTGTACTCAGGTTTCCCAACCCGAGGGACACAGCGGAGCACATCACCCACCTCTCTTGTGGCCCGTACCGGGGAACCCGAGATACCGCAGCCATGAGAGGATGGGCAACATGGCAGATACCACCAATGCTGCTGGAGCACGAGGAAGACCAACGGGCCTCAACGATTCACGCTACAAGGTCCACGCTGAAGCTTCCCCAGACATAATGGCTCCAAGTGCCCAGAGCCTTACCTGGCGCAAGTCAAACGCAGCATGGCACAACGGATGGAGCCCTGCCGAGACAGCAGTGCACCTTGCCCTGGCACTGGAGGGGGATGCTCTGCGGGCTCTCCTCGACCTAACACCATCTGCGCAGAGTGACTACAAGGCCCTCATAGTGGTGCTGGAGAGGCGTTTCGGGCAAAGGCCATTGGAAGAAGCAATGAGGGAAGAACTGAGCAGTGTGGGAGAAAGCTTGGGGGCATTCGCAGCAGGTCTCCACCACTGTACTTGGTATAGCTACCTGCCCCCACCCCCCAGTTCTCTCCCACAGTCCAGAAAGGGCTTGACCTGTTCGGCTTTGTAAAGACACTGACACCAGAGTGCCTTTGGAAAAATATTTGCCTGACATCGTCATCATCGCTGACCGAGGTGCTGGCAGACAAGGAGAGGGCAGAAGCTAGTTTAGCCCCTGCTCCCCCACAAAGCGTTCCAGCATTGTTTCACATGAGTGAGCCCGGACTCGTGTCACCGAGGCGGAGGAGGAAACTGACGAAGAGCAGCCCATGAGACAGGCTCAAAACCTGGGAGTTTTGCATCATTGGCCTGGGTTCTGTCCTGCGGGGGGCCCGCGTGGATGTGCTGGGGGCTACACTCTCCCTCGGCACTGGGACCATTGCGTGCCACAGAGTGATCTCCGCTACCAGAGGGGTGAGACAGACCATGCGGCCCAGGGAATGCCGAGTGACCAGCGCTGCCAGCGACGTCAGAAGAATCCGTCTCCGAGCGGGCCGTTTGGGCGAAGAGCTGCACGGTGGAGGGCCTCAGATGTCGTGCGTTGGTGGATACAGGGTCAACCATCGCCATCACCCATCCGGTATCCTCACCAACACAGACCAGCCATCCCTGCCTGCGTGTACAACGACAGCAGTCCAGCTGGCTACGGTCACTGGCGACTGTGTGGCGATGAGAGGGAAGAGGTGGCTGCAATTTGCAGTGGAGTAAAACACAGTGCAGCACGAGGTGTGGCTAGACAACATCCAGGACAGCTGCATCATTGGCCTGGACCTGTTGTCCTGCTGGGGGGCCTGTGTGGATGCGCCGGGGGCAACACCCTACCTCGGTGCTGAAGTCGTGGATCTCTGGCAGGACGTCCCGGCAGAGGCAGCAACAACCAGCACCAGTCTCACAGTGGCCCGCCGCAGTTCAGCGCACCCCATAGCGGCCCAATGCACCTCGCTGGAACCAGGGGCAAGTGGTGGTGGTGGCAGCCGGCGGTGAGGTAGACCTCCCCACCATTGACCAGCGGCTGAACAACGAGCAGGTGAGTGATCCCGTGCTGGCCCGGGTGAGGGGATGACTGGATGTGGGACGGCGGTCGGAGTGGGCAGATGTCTCCACCATGGATCCAGAGACCAAATCAGTGGGGATGCTGGAGATGCACAACGGCTCGCTGTTCTGGCGGGGGCCATTTTCCAATGACATCATCTCCAGCAGCCAGTGGTCCCCGGTTAGCTCTGTGCCACGGTGCTTTAGTCAGTGCATGGGCTGTTGACAGGCCAACCATTTCGGGGTCGCAAAGATGTTGGGCAAGCTGTGTGAATGCTTCTGTTGGCCTTGGTTCAAGCAGGACATGGAGCTGCTCATGCACTGCTGCGACGCTTGCACATCCCAGAAGCGGACAGACCACGAGACTAGGCCGCTAATGCCGCAGTACCTGGTGGGGGCCCCAGTATGAGCCTGTTGCCCCACCTGGAAGAAGGGAAGTTTGGGAGCTGTTGGAAGAGGTAGTTGACTGCACCTCTGATGTGGTATACCAGCTGCAGTTACCTGAGTGGCGGAAGGCTGTCATGCTGCACCAGAACTGGCTGACACTGTATCGGCTATTGGCCACCACAGACTCAGCAACGCCGAAGGAAGGAAGAGGCATTCCGGGTACCCTGCCTCTTGCCTCATTAAACTGTGCCTCCCATGGGGCGGGGGGTGGTCTACGGATGCCCCACACTGCCCCAGGTGGCAGTGTCGACCACCACCGGTCTTTACTGTGGACTCTTCGGTTGCTGGGGATGGCTGGCCCCTCAGATGGGGGCAATGTGGTAATCCCGGGGGGGGGGGGGCGTGGTCAACAGCCTGTCCCAGCATTCCTAGTGTCCAGCACTATTTGTTGTTCTTGTGTTAAAATGCTTTCATGGGATTCTGGTGGGATGTGCAAGTCCATTTATTGTTACATTTTAGCTTGGGTAGGTTATACAGTTATTCGCGTGTGTGTTTGTGGGTCACCCTGACTGTAACCAGGGAGAGTAATAATCACCTCCCCCATCTGTTTGTGAATGAGTGGGTTCTCTCCCTGGGTCATAGTACCTGGTCTGTTTTTGTGCTTGTCACAAAAAAAAGTCTGTTGAGTTAGATGAAATTTTCTCATTTGTCATCATGAACTGAATGCTTGCCACAATATTTTTGTGTTTTGAATGCCAATTACACTATTGAAAAGGTGAAAAATACTCACGGAGATGATTATAAGCCACCTGGGAAGAAATTATTAACAAGATAAAGACAATAAGATGATAATTGACTACTACTCTCCACCATCAATTCAGGGGGAGAAAGTAGATGTCAGTTACTTCAATGCGTGAAGAGAAGCTGCAGAAACTGATAATGTGAAAATTATGGATGGTTTCCATATCCTGGAATTAAAGTAGGCAGATCAGAGTCAATTGAAGGGAAAGGGTGAAAGTACAAGCAATTTTATGGCAATAATAAGTAATTTGTTTTAAATGTATGAAGCAGGGCATTGAGGCAATGGGAGACTGAGCACTTAACAGTGTGCAAAATATGGTTAGTAATACGTAGGTAGGTGGACCAATGTCTTTTAATGGTCGTTGTGCATTAATCTAATTTTATAAAGTTTCATTCAAAAATACCTGCACAATTGTACGTGATTTTGAACAAGCTAGCTTTGTGGAAGGGAAAGTAGGCAGGGATCATTTATTGATTAAATGAGAAACAGCAGAAAATTATAGAAATGCCATATGAGTGGTGAATATAAATTTAGTTTAAATCTTTACATTTTAATGTTTTAAGAAGTAACAATATACACTCAGTGTCCACTTTATGAGTTATACCTGTACTCCTGTTCATTATTACAAATATCTAATCAGCCTAAGATGTGGCAGCAACTCAATGCATAAAAGCAAGAAGACATGGTCAAGAGATATAGTTGTTGTTCAGATCAAATATCAGAATGGGTAAGCAATGTGATCTTAGTAACTTGGACCTTGGAATGATTGTTGGTGCCTGATGGGGTGGTTTGATTATCTTAGAAACTGTTGATCTCCTGGGACTTCCACGAACAATGTTCTCTAGAGTTTGCAAAGAATGGAGTGAAAAACGAAAAACATCTGATGAGCGGCCGTTCTGTGAGCAAAAATGCCTTGTTAGTGAGAAATGTCAGAGAAGAATGGCCAGAATGATTCAAGCTGATAGTAAGGTGACAGAAACTCAAATAATCACGCATTAAAACAGTGATATGCAAAAGAGCATTCCTGATACACAACACGTCAGTCCTTGAAGGAGGTGAGCTACAGCAACTGAAGACCACAAACATACACCCAGTGTCACTTTATTAGGTACAGAAGAGACTTAATAAAATTGTTACTGAGTGTATAAAATGTTAAGAATACTGTTCAGTTATGCCTCTTTTACAAGGATCAATTTCAATGTACATTGCCTGGTGGGAAATTGATGAGATTGAGAGCAGTACTTATTTATGACTCATTCAATGGTACTCTACATTAATGTTTGTAGATAATAAAATCAGTTAGTGCTGCAAAACCAATACTGCACTCATCAAATTCCCAATGGCCAAAAAAAGTTAAATGGTTTTTGAGAAAACTGACATTAGGAAAAATAGGTTCTCCCCTACC